>NC_091698.1:60102500-61352500 GCF_041296265.1 Equus caballus
TAATTTACATTTTTTGCTTGTCACTATTTTCTTATTTTCTACAATAATCATGTATAACGAATAATTTTTAAAGAAAATTAAATTTTGCAATTAGAAAAATAATATTTCGTGTAAACAGCACCAGAGGAAATACCATTACAGCTTTTTAAAACTTTGCGCTTTTCTTTAGGGTTGATCTGGCACTTTTTGAAGGGAAGATGCTGAGGCTCACGAAGTACTGTGGAATCCAACACAAGACCATTAAACTACAGAATATAATGGAAGTCACTAATGAAAAGATTTTTAAATGCCCCATTGTAACACTGCCACAATTTAATACAACAGAGTCAGGAAGTCACAAAAATTAAAATCCAATATAAGGGAAAAAATTAGAAAATCTGCAGAAATTTAACAAATTTAAAAAAAGTTATCTAGAGTTCAAAGACGGTATATATTAAATTTGAGAACCCTACAAATAGAAAGAGAAATTGTCTAAGTTATAACTTGTTTATACATTGTGCTTCCATTATGGGAGTTTGATATATCCCCTGACATTATACAGTTAATGTAATGAGAAGAAAAACAAAAGGAACCTAAGAGACTGTGGGGATTAGTAATAGGACCTAGGGACTTTCACCTCTAGTTCATTGCTTGGAATTTAGCCTACATCAACACATGACTAAGAATTATAACCTACACTTCATTCCCAGTGGTTACATGGTCCTCCTTGCCCGGAAAAAAAGGATTCAATCCAAAGAGCAACCTACTGAGGTGCACTTCTACTAGGACCCAGCAGACTCTGTAGAAAGTAAATATCAATCCCGATTTTTGTCCATTCTCTAAATAACTGTGTGTCTATGAAAAGACGAAAGAGAGAGTGAAAAATTCAGGGATACAGGTGGCTTAAATTCCAAGTAAAATCATTCAGCTCTAATTTTCACACAAGTGCTTGATGTTTTCATTAAACACACAAAACCATACTGTAATTAGAAGACAAACTTGATCAGTCCAAAAATATTTCAAATTTCACTTTAAATTTGACGCCCTGGCATCAGAAGTCCAAGATTTCTGTTACATTTAAAGATGGTTAAATCTGCCAATGAGTGCCTCTTGGTAAGGACCCCCAACTCACACATTTTATATTTTCATAGCAAAACATTTTCCCAACAGAGTTAAGAGTTTTCTATCAGATAATGAACAATTATGCTACAACTTGCTAACAAATGTTCTTTACAGTGAAGACCCAATTAGCTGTGTCTGTTTGACTCATGCTGGCTTTCATTCAGAGACTGAATTTATGTGGCGAGACCTGTTCTTTCCTAGAGATATGACTCTGGTGATTGAATAATGCTAAGTATACATGGCTACGATCCCAAAATCTGACAAACTGGATTATTGCTTGTAGAAATTTAAATTCCAGTTGAGAGCATCTCACAGTTCCCAAAGGCCATCACAAATTGTAATCATAAACGTTATTTATTCATGACTAAATAAGACAAAATTAGTAGGTAGGGAGTTAGAGGGGCAGGGGTGGGAGGTTATTGGAAGGATAAATCTGTCAGCTATTTAGGTTAAATATAACATGCAGAAGCAGCTCTTTCAGCTATAAAATGATTTGGTAAATTTCTAAGAGGAGATTTTTTTTGTAATTTTACCAGATAACAGAGACCCTAACAAGCGTTTTATGGTAACATTATAGAGCGACAAGAGCCCTCAAAAATTCACTTGTTTCAACCCACTGCCTACCAAACCTCTGAAGAAAATTTTATAATCAGAAAAGAATAAGAAAAAAGACAAAACCAACTAAAAAAATGCTACTAAAACTAGCAGATTCTAGATCCCAGCTGTTGGATTTTTTTTCTTTCTAAAAATCAGATTTCAGATTTGAAACGTGAAAATAAACTATGCTCAGAGTACCAGGTGCTCTTTAAAAACAAAACATTGCTGGAGTAGAAGGAAAGTAAGGGAGGACTTAATGGTCTGGGAAAAGCCTATAATAAACAATTAAACCCCTTCCAGGATTCTAGAAAGAATTGTGAAGACCAGGGACCAGCCTGAAAACACAATCACCACAGGAGGATTCAATTAAACATATTCTTGGTTCTATGGAATAACATGACTCCATGTGGGTAATACGAATGCTTTCATAGCTGGGTAAAAAAATAGGATGATCTGTTCTTCAGCTACTCATGGATGGCTTTAGAAGAGATGAGATTCCTGACTCTGGTTATGTGTACCATAAGCCACATGCACAGTGAGTATTTTAGCGACAAAATAAATCTTAGCTGTTTGTATGACAACAGGTATCTGGGTTATATAAGAGAGTATTCAAGGGGATTTTTATTAAATGTTTTTATTGACTGTTTCTTTTTTCCCATGGACATAGTTAACTTAGGTCCATCTCTTTCATTTTATTTTGTCAGAAGACTATATCTTTACCCCTCCTTTCCTAAAAAGTCAATTTCTTGATTAGCCATTCAAATGTCCTAAAAAGTTTCTGATATGGACAACTGGTGAATTTTTGAGTGGTTTAATGCTCTCCTGGGGTGGAAAATCAACAAAATACTTTAGGTAGAACAGCTATCTAAAATATGACAAAGTAATAAGGCATCATTCATATATGCTAATGATACCACAGACAGATGCACTCTTGAAGAGACATGTGCTTGGAGTCCCTTTTCCTGTGTGGTCATGAGCCAGCCATGGCCCCTAATAATTCCCTATGACCAAGGGCATTTGCTTTACGATATATTTCTCCGTGAAGAGTTAAGTTTGTTCAGGTATCAAACAGGCAGATCTGACCCCTGGAACAGTGTGTATTGACCATTTGAACAATACGTGGAAGAGTTAAACACATACTTAAGAGAGTTTCACCTCTCTATGCCTCAGCTTCCTCATCTATACAGTGGAGACAGTAATAGATCCTACCTCATAGCTAGCATTGCTGTGAAGATTAATTTAAGCCTACGTCACAGTTAGCCTCAAAAATTATGTCCTCTTACTACGTCACAAAGCCACACAAAGATGGAATAAAATAACTTAGTTGTAGGAATTTCTTGCTTTGTTGGTTTTCAAGAATATTCTCTACTTATTAACACTTGTTTAAAATTTAAGTTTGTGTGTTTCTCCCTTCAGTAGTCTGCTTTTCCAGTTTTCTTGATAAAGTTCAAATTAGAAGCTTTAAATACTTGCATTGAAGGTTCTTTATCTAGGGAGTATCTATTATAGAGAAATCAGGGCAGACCCAGACTTTTGTTGGCTTGAAACTTATACAAGTTGGGGGCCCTCTTTAAGAAAAAGAATGTGAAATTATGAGTACAAAATTAGGTACAAGGCTTAGAAGTTAAAAATACAAAATTAGGTAGAAGGCAGTGCAAGTGAGGGGCCTCTGAAGTTTCATCAACTTCATGGTAAATCTACCTCTGATAGCAGTTTTAACATCAAAAGCTTCATCTATTAGTTTCATTTTTAATGCTTATAGCATGAAAAAAATAATTTGTGCTGAAAGGTAGACAACGTGGTACTTACAGTACAGGTGGGCTGCTTTGCATAACACTAGGAAAGCAGAATTCTTGTTAAACAAACAATTTAATATGTACAAAAGAGCCAAAGAAATCCAAGAGCCAGTGTCTTTTACTATGTCAAGAATTTTTGTATGAAATGAATAAGCTGTTTTCAAAAATTAGATTCTTGTGACCTACTTTGTTTATAGTAGGAACTATAATTACTTTTAAGTTGTCTCAATTAGGCACTGAGACAGAACTATGTAGGAACTTATCAAATCTCAGATACACCATGATTCTTAAGTAGTAGCCATTAACTGTGATTATAAAAAGACACTTCTTTTTGAAGGAAACATTTTTATCATCTAACATGATTTTTTTCACAATACTCTTGGAAAATAAAATTAGCATACCTCAAGAGAGGTTGATGGTGGTAAACCTATCATCTGTTATTGTAGCCAACTATAATTCCATACTAATCCTATACATTTAATGACATACAAACTTTAAATGTTTCATAAATTGAAATAACTTCTTGACTTGACAGCAAGTCACTGTCTCTAGGTCATGATTTTTTATTCACTCTTCAACTTACTGCAATCTGGTTTCTACTTCCATCCCTCCCATTAAATTGCTCTCATCAAGGTCAAGTATGACCTCTGCTTCTAAATCCAGTCGACACTTTTTGAGACAAATATACTTGAAATCCACTTAGATACCACCATGCAGACCCCAGATTGCCTAGTCTGGCAAACAGGGGCTTCATGACTCAACCCCAGTTTGTCACTGCAGACTCAACTCCCTTTTACCCCCTCCTTGACCTCTTTACTCCATTCCTACAAAACTGCTTACAGCTCCCCTGGAGCCTTCCTGAGCCCTTGTGAAGGGCCATTTCCTCCCTTGTCCTGGCTAACTTTATTTATCCTCCAGGACTTACCCTTACATTCCTCTCTTTCCAGGAAGCCAGCCTTCTTTGACCTCCTAAGGTGGAGTTAATCGCCTCTTCCTCGGCTTTCTTGTGCTGTCCCATCAAATTGCATTATAATTGCCTGCCTAGAGGTTTGCCACCCCTCCAGACTGTAGTATTCTCAGGGGCATGGTGGTAAACCCAATGCTTAGTATTTAGTATGTGTTCTACAAATATTTGCAGAAAAACTGAGGAACCAATAAAAATGTTTAAAATAAACAATTTTTAAAATAAATAAATAACCCACATCCACACACACAAACTATCCAGATGATTCTACATAGAAATTTGGCTAAGTTTTACCTTGTATTCATAGGATTCAATTATAACAACTAAATCTATTTAATAATTTCAAATAAAATGCATTACCAGTTAATCATCACATAATCACCTAATTAAATCTAATCACAAAATTAAACACTTGTATCTCTGTACGGCAGTCTACATTACTACCCATAATTTAGTCTACATTACTTCCCATAAATGGTTTGGCTATTAGGTTTATTTTTCACAGTTTACTGACATAACAGCCTACTTGAAGAGCAGACAGTCACGATTTTCTAGTGATTTTATAATTTAGGAACAGTCTATTAATCTGTTTCAACTATATGACTAAGAGCTTTCTCAAATAAACATCATTTCCGTCAATTGGAAGCTAATCAGACTTACTGCATTACTGCTTACAAATAATGGAAATACACGTTCACTTCTATTTACAAAGGACTTTTGAGTTTGGATGTATCTTAAACATTCTATTTGTTTTAAAATCTCACCATTGTCCAAATAAAATAGTGAATCAAAAGAATGAGACATGAACCTTCACCTTTACAAATTTGCACTTTAAGAAATCTAATTGGAAAGACTAAAACATACATAAATTAATTCTTCCGTATTTCCGAGATCCATTAAGCAAGCAGTCCCTTCATGTTTTTCAATATTCTGAAGAAAATCGTAACAAAACAGTCACAAAAGAAAGCTGATAAACATTTGTTGAAGCCAATCACTCTTGATCAGAGGGTGGGAGGAAGGGAGCCATATTCTTGACAATATCCACATGATGTTGTGGGGACCTGGAATTGGCCACCCCAAGATATGTCTCTTTGGCATCAGGATTATTTGAGGCTGATTGCTTTTGATAAACTGGGACAGGGAAGGAGGCTCTGAGGAATGGAACTTGCCCTTTGTTAGGACACGTTTACATTTGTAAGGTAAATCTCTATCTGTAAAAGGTGGCTCCCTCTCTGTACCAGGAAGAAGAAAGGAGATGACCTTCTCTCTAAAAACTCTTAATCAATACCAAAGGCAAGAACTTAAAATCTGCATGTTATTGTGCTTGTCTGGTAACCTCCTGTAACTAACTTCCCTCCCCCTCCCAACGCTGGCATTTCTTTAAGGATTAAGCTTCTTTCCTTAGGCTAGGAACTGATTGCTGCGCTCACCTGTGACCGCCCAGCTCCAGAAAATCGACTTGCCTCCGGCTACGCCCTCTGAGACAGCAGACCACTACCTGCTGTGTCCATCAAGCACTGTGCTGACAGGGCAATCTTGTGACTATTGTGGGAGGGACATTTCAATCACATGTGAAACACCCTGTTTGGGGGTATATAACCACTATGTGCACCCCACTTCTTCAGTGCCCTTTCTTCCGTCGGGAAGAAAGGCCCCGGGCCATGTTCCTCATAAAGCTTTGTTTAATTTTCTCTTGTTATTCTGTCTCATGTGAATTTAATTCGTTCTCCAGCCAGATGAACCCACAGTTGGGAAGAGGAAAAGTCTTCCTCCCCTACAATGTTCTACGAGATTATTTAACTAAACCGCAACTTCCAAGAAAAAAACTAATTATTCATTCAATAATTCACCCAACACATTTTTCTTGAGACTCTATTCCATGGCAAGCATTAACACAGAACTGAACAAGCAGAAAACAGTCCCTGCCCTCATGGAGCTTAGATTCAGATGTAATGAATGTTTGACAGCAGTTTATTACTGGGGAAAAAAAATCTGAATCTCGTAACTCTTACCCCAATAATATGCCTTTATAATTTTACTCTGTATTACAAACCACTTCCCAGACCTGGATAACTACCTTACAAATGTGTAGTATGTATCTCAAAAACTACCTTTGATTCCTCCAGAAAGGATTAAGTGTTATATGTCTCCCCTTCCAAATTAGGGTGGGACAGAGACTAAGCTTCCTTCTTTGTATCCCAACACCCAGTTCAGGGCCTGGAAGAAAATAAGTCCTTATCTTATTATATAGGATAAGAATCAAGAAAACAGGATTCCAGACCTAACTCTGCTATTAAATGTGAGTGTGTGCACGGGGTAGTGAGGCAAGTATGTCTGTTTTCTGGTAAATCTCTTCATCTATAGTATAGCGGAGTGGGATTAAACTTCCAGCTCTGAAATATAATCATAAAAAGAATATGAATGGCATAGGAGGTCAAAGAATTAAAGATCTACTGCCTGTTTAATGTTGCAGGACCTTTGATAAATATGAGAATATGGGAATAAGAAGGGTCTAAAAAATGATCCTCAGGCTGAAATGTAGAAGACAGGAATCCCATTCCTTTTACATGACTCTGAAATGTTTTCTTTCACTTAAACTAATTCTTAACTTGTTCAACTCCAATTTCAAGGCTATTTGTAGAAAAATGAGTAAGAATGAAAAGAATGAAGGCACCCTTATTTTCTGTGGCCCAGTTCTTACTTATCCCTTGTAAAAATGCAATGATGTTGGTTAAATGAATCTAGCTTTCCTCAGCAGCTAATGGAAAAATAAATGAAGAGCTAAAAGATGGTAGGAGGCAGGTGCAATGGGGAAGAAGAAAAAAGGTAATAGTAATTAGGCATAGCAATAAAAGCCAGCACGTAGCAAGAATAGCAAAACTTTTCAAAGAAAATCCAAAGGAAGTCTAGAATTAGCAAGTGTTCAAAGGTTCTTCACTCTGTGGTAGAAGTTCAAAATCCTTTCTACCTTCATTACCAACCAACAGATCACCCTTGCAGACTAAAGTATAATTTGATATAAAGATATACATGCTATGTTCTCCCTTGTAATTTAGACATAGGAGTTTTTCTGGTGAACTGGTAGGGTGGGCCTGTTGAAAGGTGATTTGCATTGGAAAACTGAGGAGCCTCCTAGGAAAAACCTAAGCTTGATTCAGGAGCAAAGACACACTTGTTGGGGAGGAAGTGAGGAGCATAGCAGTGTGTCCTGAGGGTAGTTTCATCACCCAGATTTGTCCCCTTGGCCAAAACCTCACACAATTATTCCTAAGGAAAGGTACTGATGAATAGACTCAAAAAGTTGTTTTTGCTATTCACTGCATAAATGTTGATGTCCAATGCAATGCCACTTTTGTGCCCATGTGACAAAATGTAGCTTGAGAGGGGGCAAGAGATATTTTCCTCACTTCTACATGGGTCCAGGGTGGTGTTAGAACATTGGAAACTCCAGAACACAGTTTACTTTGGAGTCTTGAGGCTTCCAGCACAACCATGGGAGCTGCAGTGCCCGATGGAATATTTCACACTGTGTTTCCCAAGACAGTTACACCATTTTGCAGGCTCAGCAGCTCTCAGCTATCAGAAGTGAGAAGGACTCATTCATGAGCTCATGTGAGATGCCCCCCCAGACCTTCCCTGCCCAGAAGGAGAAAATTTAATATCTCTTAAATTAAGAATTAAGACCACTTAATATCTGGGCCTCCATTTCTTCATTTTTCTTTAATAAACACACATGAAGTACCAACTACAGCCACACTACTGAGTGCTGAGGGCATCAAGATTAATGACCTGGCCCCTTAAGGAGCTTTTGGTCCCACAGGAGAGACAGACAAACAAAGACACATACATGCAGAAATCATAGATTGTAGGTCAAATGTAATAAAAAGGGAAATGCATGTGGTGCTGCTATAGTGTAGACAAGTATTTAATCCAAACTGTAAGTGTCATAAAAGGGGAGAGGTAATTTTTCTATGAAAGCTAGTTTTTCAATCAACTAAAGTGGAGCATGGTTATTATCCAGGAAATTATGGTAGTCCAATTCAGTAATGACCAGAACCTAGTGCTAGAGATTGTTCATAGAGAAAATCAAAGATAAAGTTTACAAAACATTACACAATATGAGGAAATAATGTTGAGAAAGAAAAAGCAATATACAAGATCTTGTACATATGTATAATGTATATACTCCAAAATAACAACAATTGTCTACATTTGCATATATACTTAGAATAAATACAGGTGAAAGAAAGAAAGCGAGAGAGAGTGAGTGAGCATATAGAGAAGTCTGGAAAGAAATACAACAAAACGTTGTCTCTTAGGGTGATAATATTTAAGTCATTTTCATTATGGATAATTTTAATTTACATCTTTATATTTTTTTATATTTATATTCCTTTAATATACTTCTGCAGAATAAAAATAAGTACTCTTTTGTCTAAAATATAGCTGATTCATACATTATTTTCAAATTGCTAGTTATTAGTTAGCTCCATGCCAGAATTTCTGAAAGTGTTGGAAAGAAGACTAAGTGAGAGAAACACAGCATGACATACAGCACAACACCATTTTCTTCACTGATTAGATAGTTCCTTAGAAGAGAAAATAACCTCTTAATATAGCACAAACTTATATCTAAACTAAGTCTTCACAATACACAGAGAAGGAGAAAAATAACCAATTACACTGACAATTTGCCAGGTATTCAGACCAGCTATCTGGAGATTCAAGGCTAAGAGTAGGTCTTATTTATGTATCTGAGTGTGATCAATTGAACTAAGAGTCATTTTATATCACATACGGTGCTTAACCTCATCTCTTCAAGCTAAATATTCAATAAAAAGATGAAAAGTTACATCCTTCTGTTGGATTGTTTCCTTTATCATTATGTAAAGCCCTTCTTTGTTTCTTGTTATAATTTTTTTGTTTTAAGTCTATTTTGTCAGATACAAATATTGCTGATCTAAGTATTGCCTGATATATATTCTAACACTTGTACATATCTATGCACCCAACATAGGAGCACCTAAATACATAAAGCAAATGTTAATAGACATAAAAGGAGAAGCTGAAAGTAACGCAATAATAGTAGAGGATTTTAACATCCCACTTACATCAATGGATAGATCATTCAGACAGAAGATCAATAAAGAAACACTGCCCTTAAATCACACATTAGACAAGATGGACTTAATAGATATATATGGAACATTCCATCCAAAAACTGAAGAATACACATTCTCTTCAAATGCACATGGAACATTCTCCTGGATAGATCACATATTAGGCCACAAAACAGATTATGAGAATGCTATGGAAAGTCACCAAATCTCAATAAATTTAAGAAGATTGAAATAATATCAAGTATCTTTTCCAATCATGACGGTAGGAAACTAGAAATTGACTACAAGAAGAAAACTGGAAAAGTCACAAATACATGGAGATTAAACAAAATGCTACTGAAGAGCCACTGGGTCAATGAAGAAATCAAAGGAGAAATCAAAAAATATCTGGAGACAAATGAAAATGAAAATACATCATACCAAAATCTGTGGGATACAGCAAAAGTTGTACTAAGAGGGAAACTCATAGCAATACAGGCCTACTTGAAGAAACAAGGAACTCTCAAATAAACAATCAGCATTATACCTAAAGGAACTAGAAAAAGAAGAACAAATCAAGCCCAAAATCAGTAAAAGAAGGTAATAATAAAAATCAGAGCAGCAATAAATGAAATAGAGACTAAAAAGACAATAGAAAAGATCAATGAAACTAAAAGATGGTTCTTTGAAAAGATAAACAAAATCGACAAAACTTTAGCAATACTCACTAAGAAAAAAAAAGAGAAGACTCAAATAAAGGAAATCAGCAATGAAAGAGGAGAAATTACAATGGATACCACACAAACACAAAGGATTATGAGTACTATGAAAAGCCATATACCTACAAATTGGATAATCTAGAAGAAATGGATAAGTTCTTTATCCTTTATAGAACCTAAATTATACAATCTCCCAAAACTGAATCAAGAAAAAATAGAGAATCTGGATAAACCGATCACTAGTAAGGAGACCAAAACAGCAATCAAAAACCTGCCAAAAAACAAAAGTTCAGGACCAGATAGCTTCCCCAGTGAATTCTACCAAACGTTCAAAGATGTAAAACCTATCCTTATTAAACTCTTCCAAAAAAGTTGAAGAGGAGGAGACACTTCCTAACTCATTATACAAGGCCAAAATTACTCTGATACCAAAACCAAAAAAGGACAATACAAAAAAAGAAAATTACAGGCCAATATCACTGATGAACATAGATGCAAAAATTCTCAACAAAATATTAGCAAATCAAACACAACAATACATTAAAAGGATCATACACCATAATCAAGTGGGGTTTATTCCAGGGATGCAAGGATGGTTCAAACTCTACAAATCAATCAACATGATACACATTAACAAAATGAAGAATAAAAATCACATGACCAACTCAATAGATACAGAGAAAGCAGCATTCATTTATGATGAAAACTTTAAATAAAATGCATATAGATGGAAAGTACATCAACAAAATAAAGGCCATATATGAACAAACCCACAGCTAACATCATACTTAATGATAAAGAACTGAAAGCTATCCCTCTAAGAATAGGAACAAGACAAAGATGCCCACTTTTGCCACTCTTATTGACCCCAGTATTAGAAGTCCTAGCCAGAGCAATTAGGCAAGAAAAAGAAATAAAAGTATCCAAATTGGAAAGGAAGAAGTAAAACTGTCACTATCTACAGATGATATGATTTTATAAGCAGAAACCCCTAAAGAATCCACCAAAAAACTACTAGAAATAATAAACAAATACAGTAAAGTTGCAGAGTACAGAATCAACATACAAAAATCAGTTGCCTTTCTATACACTAACAATGAAATAGCAGAAAGAGAAATCAAGAATACAATCCCATTTACAATTGCAACAAAAAGAATAAAATACCTAGGAATAAATTTCACCAACTAGGTGAAAGACCTGCACACTGAAAACTATAAAACATAGTTGAAAGAAATTGAGGAATTCACAAAGAAATGCAAACATATTTCATGCTCATGAATTGAAAGAATTAATATAGTTAAAATGTCCATACTGCCTAAAGCAATCTACAGATTTGATGCAATCTCTATCAAAGTCTCAGGGACATTTTTCATGGGAATAGAACAAAGAATCCTATAATTTATACGGAATGACAAAAGACCCTGAATAGCCAAAGCAATCCTGAGAAAAAAGAACACAGCTGGAGGCATCACATTCCCCAATTTCAAAGTATACTACAAAACTGTGTTAATCAAAACAGCATAGTACTGGCAGAAAAACAGACACACAGTTCAGTGGAATGGAATTGAGAGCCCAGAAATAAACCCATACATTTATGGACAGCTAATTTTTGACACAGGAGTCAAGAACATACTATGGAGAAAGGAAAGTCTCTTCAATAAATGGTGTTGGGAAAACTGGACAGCCACAAGCAAAACAATGAAAGCAGACCACTATCTTAGACCATACATAAAAATTAACTTCAAATGGATTAAAGACTTAAATGTAAGACCTGAAACCATAAAACTTCCAGAGGAAAACATAGGTAGTATGCTTTGATATTGTTCTTAGCAGTATCTTTTTGAATATGTCTCCTCAGGCAAGGAAAACAAACAAACAAAATTAAAAATGCTTTTAAAAAACTAAAAAGCTTCTGATAAAGGAAACCATCAACAAAACAAAAATACAACCTATTAATTGGGAGAAGATATTTACAAATCATATATCTGATAAGGGGTTAATATCCGAAGTATATAAAGAACTCATACAACTCAACAACAAAAAAACAAACAACCTGATTAAAAAATGGGCAGAGGATCTCAACAGACATTTTTCTGAAGAAGATTACAGATGGCCAACAGACACACGAAAAGATATTCAACATCACCAATCATCAGGGAAATGTAAATCAAAGCCACAATGAGATATTAACCCATGCCCATCAGAATGGCTATTATTAAAAAGACAAGAAATAACAAGTATTAGAGAGGATGTGGAGAAAAGGGAACCCTCATACACTGCTGGTGGGAATGTAAACTGGTGCAGCCACTGTGGAAAACAGTATGGAATTTCCTCGAAAAATTAATACTAGAACTACTATATGATCCAGCTATTCCACTCCTGGGGATGTATCCAAAGAACATGAAAACACTAATTTGAAAAGATATATGCACTCCTATGTTCATTGCAGCATTATTCACAATAGCCAAGACTTGGAAACAACCTAAGTGCCTATCAATAGATGTGGGGATAAAGAAGATATGGTATATAAATACAATGGAATACTACTCAGCCAAAGAAAAGGTGAAACCTTGCAATTTGCAACATAGTTGAATCTTGAGGGTATTATGCTAAGCGAAATAAGTCAGAAAGTGAAAGCCAAACACTGTATTATTACACTCATATGTGGAAGATAAAAAACAACAAATAAACACATAGATACAGAGAATAAATTGGTGTTACCAGATGGGAAGGGGGGGTGGGGGTGGGCAAAAGGAGTAAAAGGGCAAATTTGTACGGTGATGGATGGCAACTAGACTTTTGGTGGTGAACACGATGTAGTCTATACAGAAGACAAAAATATAACAATGTACACCTGAAATTTATATAATGTTATAAACCAATGTTACCTCAATAAACAAACTAAGTTGAAAAAAAACAGGAAAAAAAAAGAGGAAGGAGGGAAAACTTGAAGAATCAATTTTAAGACTAAAAGAAAAATAACCATTCCAGAGAAATATTCATGAAGTGTTGATCGATTGTTTTGCACAGTAGAAAAAAAGATTAATCTCTACACCTATACTCATAACCCTCATCAAAATCAGCTTTCTATGAGAGATAGCTATATCCATGTCTGGCTTCCTGAGAATGTGAGCTACTTTGGGCAAATTCTGTCTCATCCTTCTTTTTCTGTATCTGCTACTTTCCTGACATAATACCTCACACTCAGGAGGCTTTCCTAGATATACTCTTCTAATTTAGTAGAGACAGAATAAAGAGATATTTTTGAAGGTTGCACCATGAATTTATAAAGAACTAGACTGTAGAGAGCCAATTGAAATCCATTTGTACCCATTCAGAGGGAGTATTTGTAATATTGAACTCAAGATTCAGTTGACTAATGAGTTCAGTAATACGTTAGGAGGAAAGAAAGAAGAAAACATTCAAATTAAGTAGCCATTAATCTGATCCAAAACCTTTTGAATCTTAGAATTTCAGTGTTGAATGTTGGAAATCATTTGAGTGATGAAAATGTGTTTCTATGTTTTCCTGGTAATTATTTTATAAAATGTTTGAAAAGGTTTCTATTTTAAAATTCTTTATAAGGAGACAAACTTACTTACTATGACAAAGGCATATGTATTCATGTAAACTTAAAGGCCCTATTCTTTGTCATAGAAATATCACAAGTTCTTGGTTCAGCTTTGTATGACATTGTACATGCTACTTAACACCTTTGTTTACCACAGTTTATAAAATGGGAATAACAGATATCTTATACAGTTTTGTGATACTCAAGATAACTTACCTAAGAAATATTTTCTATTGGATATTTGAATGTTTTAGTCTTCCTACCTTTCTAACTAGAAAGTAAAGAAATTTTCTAAGTTGTATAAATTTTTCTTCTTATGTCTTCAATTTTGTCAAAACAAATAGAAACAAAAATTTTATATTTAAAAAAATAAAAAGAGGAAAAGGACAGAGATGACACTATGGAGTGCCTTTACTGTTTATTCCACAAACATCTGTTGAGTATCTACAGGTACCAGGTTATCCTCATTTCCTCAGCAATACAAAGATAAGACTATCAATTTCAGCTCCCAGAAAGGTGGAGTCTCAGCATTAATATGGGCTGGGGGCAGTGTCCTGGGAGCTTACAGTAGGGACAGATATGGGGATCACTTGTCTAAGGTCTGCAGAGGATAGTGTTAAGCAAAAATAATATAAAAGGTATCCTCTAGGAGAGATACCAAAATCAAAGTGAGGTTGAACAAGTAAATTGTCAGTCCAAGGGAAGTATAGGCTGAGAGGAGGACTCCTGGTAGGAGGCAATGGGACAGAATCAAAACAGACAAGAGGATCCATAGAATTAGGACAGGTGCAGAAATTTCCTGAGGTAGAGTGCATTCTGCATAAAGCTTCAAAGAGCATGTTCTGCAATGTGGGCTGGAAAGGGAAGTGGACAAACACAGTTCCTTCAAGATCACAGCCTGGCAGAAAAGAGAGATAACACCCATTTCATTCTGCACACATACCTGTCAGCTCCACACAACAGCTCCCTAAGCCTGGACACATGCCTCAGTAAAATGCTCAGTTTGTGTTGCATGGATGGATGATAATAATGAAGATTATGTCAAACAGACAAAAGAGGCTGTTGATGAAGAGATAGGGGAGGGAAGCGGAATGCTGCAAAGACAAAAAGTCAGGACACCTGGTTCTAGTCCTTGGCTCCGCCACTAACTAGGATTAACTTGGACAAGTCGTCTAAGCTCCAAGTTTCATGAAGGAGTTGGAGCAGAAGGTTGCAAAGATCCCTTTTTTCTTCTTTTTTCTTTTCATCATAGAATGAATTCATCTACCTTAAATCAGATTGGAAAGTCCTTTCTGATCCTGCCATTCTTCCAACTGATTTGAACAAATTTAAGTGTTTTATAACTCTCGGCCCTTTTAAAAATTAACTACAATTGAAGCATCTGCTTGAACAGAGTTATTAAAAAAACACACTTAAATCTAAGCAATATCCTTACAATATCTCTCTTGTGGATATGTAAACTTTTAACCTCTTACCTTGAGTAGAGTTTCCACATTTGCCCTATTTAATCAACAATAAAAGTCAGATATGTCATTCCTTATATTTTTTTTCATTAGCAGCATACTGTAAATTGCAAATAGAAAGAGGTGGGGTTTTTTTGGCCTTTCTACATTCTACAATGAGAAAGAAATTAATGCTAGTTTATCAAAATAATTTATGCTTTAAAATTCCTCAAAGAGCAGAGAGAAAATAGTAACATCCATTCCATTTTAGGCTTTGGTTTCAGCAATTACACTGGTATAGGATATGACATACTAAGGGAAAAAATCATAAATCAGTATTGCCAATGCTATTACACCATTTTGTTTTGTTTTGTTTTGTTGAGGAAGATTAGCCCTGAGCTAACTACTGCCAGTCCTCCTGTTTTTGCTGAGGAAGCCTGGCCCTGAGCTAACGTCCATGCCCATCTTCCTCTACTTTATATGTGGAACGCCTACCACAGCATGGTGTGCCAAGCAGTGCCACGTCCACACCCAGGATCCAAACCGGCAAACCCCAGGCAGCTGAGAAGCAGAACGTGCACACTTAACCGCTGAGCCACCAGGTCAGCCCCTATTATACTGTTTTTTTGATTTTAGATTTCAACATACACAATATCTTTGATTTTTGTTTGAACCATTGCTCCCTCTAAAATTAACTTAAATATTTTCAAAGAGATTTTAAAACCTACTTTATCTGTAATCAGCATCAAGATAAAAGATTAGTATTCATAAAAGGACAGATGAGGAGAATTTTTTATTTTAATAAAAATCCACAAAGTGAAGGAAAAAATAATTCAAGTAAGGTGAAACAAAGTTGGAAAATAGAACAAAGGAAATTCTAAAAGTCATCAAAATATTATGGAAAGATTCCAAACTGGCAAAAGTGGGAGAGTGATGATCCATTTCTTTTACATATCGAAATAAAATTACTGATTTTCAGGGGGTATTATTTCTAATTCCATACTCCATAATGCAATCATCTTGAAACCCCATCAGCCTTGATTAGCCAAACGAAGTTTCCGGAAAAGCTAAGTTTGAAAGGAGAGAAGGAGGAACTTGTAGCCGAAAACAAAATAAAGCTTCACATCTGTGTTCGCATCTGAAGTTGCTCTGTAAGATCTGATAACTTGCTAGAAAGCAATCTTTTTTGCAAGGCAATGGATTTACATCATACATTTTATCTCTCCAAGGAAATTCTAATTACTGGTTCCAATCATTTCTGATTGATTTGCTTTTTATTCATCCAAGGTATTCTCTGCTCTATGATGAAATCAAGCCTTCAATAAAATTCCAAAAATTTCAGAACAATTTACAAGCTCCAGATGACTGAAAGTTTTCTCATGTCCTTTTGGCATTCAGAAAGAGAGTTTCACCAAATATATTCCGCAGAAAAATACATCTGGCACTCACTAAAACAAAGAACTAACCAATGACATACTTGAAGCAAATTAATGTCACATAAATGCAAATTTGCCAATGTTCTTTGAGGCCAAAGCTGCAATCCAAACTCCGTGTATTTCAATGAATCCTCTTCTTAAGCACAGGCCACCAGTCACAGGGGTTAATGTTTGAGTGTATTTTAACAATCAACTTAACAAATACACATTCTCTTCTGTGTACAAGTTTATAATGGTTTATATCTCTGCGTGTGTGTATTAGAAAAGACTTAGCATCTGCTGAAAGCCCACTTAAATTCATCTTTTCTCTTGGCCTGAGGCTGACTCAAATTCAGTGACAAAAGATGAAACAGAATCAAAGAATTTTAGCACTAAAAAGAATATTAGAAGCTATCTCTTCCAAGGACTTGTTTCAGTAATGGCAAGTATATCAGAAATCCATATGTGTATTCATCATGAGACTATTTTCATGGATAATATGGTAAATCTAGCTATTTAAAAATATTGAAGTTTTAAGCATCAATATGAAAGCAGCCCAAGAAAATAAATAATCAACATTATTCTTGCAAGAGAATGTTACAGGGCTATCAGTAATCAGTGAGCAATTTTTATCGGGTCACTAAGAATATTAATATTTAACAAATAAGCTCTTTCTATGAAAGGAAGAAGCTTATACAGCCAATTCTGGCTCCAGCGTTGGCTTCTCCTTCAACAGCTTTCTAAGAGAATATACTTTTACAAACCAACTGGACCCAAACATTGCCCAGTTTGGCTACATGGCCAGAAATTGTAGGCTAATTCTGTGATTCATGTTTTGGT
This sequence comes from Equus caballus, assembly GCF_041296265.1. Classification (NCBI taxonomy): domain Eukaryota; kingdom Metazoa; phylum Chordata; class Mammalia; order Perissodactyla; family Equidae; genus Equus; species Equus caballus. Next base: position 60,120,045 of record NC_091698.1, read on the forward strand.
CTCTAGAATGCCAGGAAAACCCAGTGTGGGTCCTTGTTGGGCACAGTTAGCCTACATCTTCATCAGCCACTCTTAGAAATGAGTCACACTGATAGGACATCTTTGATTCAGATAGACACTCCAAAGCACATGGAAATTTAAAGCATAGTCATCAACATCTGTGAATCTCTTCTGAAATTGTGATTTTTTTTCGCCAAACAGATCTTCAAATCTTTAAAATTTCAGATTCCTCTGAGCTCATAGCAATTCAGCAACGTGAATTTATTGCAGTCTCCCACTGTAGTCTGCTCAATCTATGCATCCAGTTTGAATCTCTGTAACTGCACTACACTGAAGAAATCATCCATGCCTCTGTGCTGTCCCTGCAAGCTTAAATTCAGTTGGTTGAGGGTAGGGAACAACAGAGAGGAGCAGACAGCCTGCTTTTGAACTCTACTCTGCTGCTCACTAACTATATGACCAGGGTGAGTTACTAAACTACTCTGTGCCTCAATTTCCTTTTTAGTAAAATAGGCATAATAATAGTGCTGTTGAGTTAACACATACTAAGTGCTTACTAGTTCCTGACACAGTGTAAGTACTATATAAGTATTAGCCATTACTATTTACTATCAGTAAGGAAGTATAGTTTTATAAGCCACTTGCAATTCAAAAAATTAGGTATCTCAGAGCCATTTATTCAAAATTACCATCATCTCAGGATGTTGCTCAGTATAGGGCCACACATGTCCACGACACACTCATCAAACTGCAGTGGACTAAGTATGTGGACCCTATTTCTCCTAAATATCCCATAAACTAGAGACAGTTACACACAAAAATATTAAGAAAATTTTCAACCTTAATCATTTGTTTTATCCTATCATACACTGAATCTGATTCACTAAGCTCACGGCGTAAACTCATGAGTGATAGGTCACTGTGATTAATAATCACAAGAGCAGCTAAAGCTATGTGCAAGGAATTATACTAAGGACTTTATGTGCTTTCTCTTATTTAAAACTCATAAAAACTCTACAAGATAGTAATTATCATTTTCCCCCTTTTACATATGAGGAAACTGAGGCCCAAAGAGGTTAAGTAACCTTCCCAAGTTCACATAGCCAGTGATTGGCACAGTCAGAACTTGAACCCAGGCTCTCCAGACCCAAGCCCAAATGCTACCCTGTTCTCTCATTGGGGATTATCTTAGGGTGTGTCTATCATTTCTGAACCAATCACTGTGGCAATAGGAGAACTGATGCTATGATTGACAGAGGCTAAGCCACATGCTCACCCAAAGAGTCAAAGGAAAAGTAAGCTTCATGCAAATCATATAGACTGGAAATGGTCTAGGTCAAACCATGGTGTCTGGATTCAAGGATAGTAGGGATCAGTAGGCAAAGGATATAAATGAAATAAGAGCCCAGGGTGGATGCCCCAGCTTGCAGCCTGCCTTGTAGTTCACAGAGGCAGGCCTAAATCTAGAAGTCTTGACAGCCCATGTAAAATGGGCTGTCTTCCAGTCAGAGAAGCCTGGAGTTGTGGGCCATTGCTCTTTGTATCCTCAGTTTCATCAGCACACAGAAACAACTTAAACCACTACAGAAGACAATAATTCTGCCATATCACCAGGCCTAATAGCCAGGTTCTGGGCCTTGACATTCTTGTTGCACTGGCACGGAGCCATTTCCCCCAATTTTCAGGACCTAGGAGTTTTCCCTTTGTGTATACTTAGGGCATTCTATGGGCAGGCCTGATCATGGCCAACCATTATAAGAGTTGGTTTCTAAAGGAAAACCAGGATATTATTACTAGAAGAAGAGGGAATAGATGAGGAACAGGCAAAAGCAATGTGATAAATACAAGTACAATATAATAACTACACATAAATACTGTTACCCTGGTCAACGTTTGTGCAGAACTGACTCAAAGAAGCTGAGTGACTGCCATGGTTACCCAGCTAGAGCAAAGCAAAGGCCAGGCAAGAACTCCTGGCTACCTGTCCTGTTTTCTTTCCACTACACAAATCTTTAACTTTGCCCAGGACTGAGGGGTTTCCCAGGACCCAGAACTTTCAGGACAAAAGTCCTGAGCAAACCAGGATGAGTTGATCACCCTCTTATTAATCCCCGTGTAATTGTTCCATCTTTACTACCTTCTTACTGAATTCATTTTTTCACAGATTTAACCTCCCAATTACACACATACCAGTGAATATTCTTATTCATGTTTTAACCACAGAACTTGTTGACTCCATTAATTAAAAAAAAAAACCCATGTGGATCCTTGAGACCTCTAATTATTTTCAGGAATTTTTTTTAAAAAGAAATATTAAAGAAAACATAATAATGTAACTTTTTCTTTTTGACACATATAGTGTAATAGCTGGCAAACTGGGAAGCAGAGGGTTCCCTTATAAAAGTGGGTCACTGGTTACCTTTTAAATCACACAAAGAGAAACCAGAGTTGTGTTGCCTTCCTGAGGCAGTGACTCCTACAGGGAGTATTCAAGTCTTAAATCTTTGAAAATCACACTCACACAAAAAAGGCAAGGAGGTAGTGGGGGGACTCAGAAGCTGATCCAAGCAGAAGTGGCTGAAATGCTCAGCTCACCCAAGGAGAGAAAGGCTGAGAATCTCACCCAACAGCCTCTCCCAAGAAACACTTAAGGGCTGCCACTCTGGAGTGCAAGACAACAAAGGCCAAAGCTCCCAGAGTAGGAGGCTTCCTCACGCTAGCAGTGACCGCATTTTCTGCTGCAAGTAACTGAACACCTGACTCAAAACTGGCTTGATCCATGAGGAAATATATTGCCTTATAAAACTGGAGTGCACAGGTAGAACAGAGTCCACATTTGGCTGATTTGGAGGCTCAACCATCAGGGCCACATTATAACTTTCATGGTCCCTAGGCACTTTTGCCTTCATGGGCCTCTTCTTCCATAAAAAATTATATTTTATGACTGCAATGGTATAAAGACAAATATAATTCAGGCTGGATGACATTTATTTTTTCCTTCTGACTCTAAAAGAAATTAAAACTTTGTGGAGGACTCCTAAAAGTATCATGGGTCCTAGGGTCAGTTGGCCTTATGAACAATCCATCAAGACTCCAGGTTCTCTCCACGTGCTGGCCACTCACAGCATGTATCACCTTTGTGTTCAGGCTGGCTTACCTCCAGACTGTAACATGGCTCTCAGTGGCAACTGAGGCAAATGGCTCTATTGTTCCCCTTCCCTGTGAACTTGGAAGGCCTTTCCCCTAACTATGGAAAAGAAATACTTCCTTTCAGTTCTGATAGGTCCTAAGCAGGACAAAGGCCTACTTGGTAACAACATCCAGAGAATGCCATTGATGATTTCTTTTTTGTTTGTTTGTTTGTGTTTGTTTTTTTTTTGTGCTGAGGAAGATTCACCCTGAGTTAATATCTGCGCCAATCTTCCCCTATTTTGTATGTGGGTCACTGCCACAGCATGGCTACCGACAACTGGTGTAGGTCCGTGCCTGGGAACCAAACCCAGGCCACCAAAATGTAACGTGCCGAACTTAACCACTAGGCATGGGGCCTGCCCCCATTGCTGATTTCATTATCCTTGGAATAGTCAGGACATAGCCTATTGTTAGGAAGAGGAATCATACCTAAATAATACTGGGTGATGTTAGGATGGAGGAATGGTCTAATATAGCCCCCCACATGATACATTCTAATATCTCAGAACAATCATTCACATGTGTTGGATATTTGCTATGAGCTTCTCACTTAGTCCACAACATTAAGAAGTAGAAAGTATTATTCTCCTCATTTTACAGAAGCAGGAACTGAGGTTTAGAGAGCTTACAAGATTTGCCCATGGTAAGATTTTTGTAAATAACACATAAAAAGGAGAAAACATAAAAGAAAACAATAATAAATAAGACTTCATCAAAATGAAAAATGTTTGCTCTCAAAAGAACATTAATAAAATGAAAAGGCAAAGCAAAGTCTGGGAGAAAATACTAAAAAAATATATATCTGACAAAGGACTTTCTGGAAGACTATATTTTTTAAAAACTCTTACAATTAATAAAATAGCAAAAAAAACAAACAATAAAGAAATGAATTAAAGATTTGAATGAGCTCTTCACAAAGGAAGCTATATTGATGGACAAGAAGCATATAAAAATGCTCAGTATCACTAGATATCACAGAAATATAAAATAAAACCGCAATGAGATGCCACTTACACACCCATCATAACAGCTAACATTTTAAATGACCAATAATACCAGGTGTTGGCAAGGATGCAGAGCAAATGGAATCTCACATATTGCTGGTAGGAATGTAAAATGGTACAGTCATTTTGGGAAACAGTTTGGCACTTTCTTATAAAATTAAATATACCCTGACCATATGACCCAGCAGTCCCACTTCTAAATATCTACCCAAAAGAAAGGAAACATATGTCTACACAAAGACTTCTACGTGAATGTCCATGACAGCTTTATTCATCAACAATCCAAATATCCATCAACAGTGAACAGATAAACTCAAATCAGGATTTATCCACACAATGGAATACTACTCAGCAACAAAAAGGAATGAACTTCTGATATACCTAACAACAAGGACACATCTCAAAAGCGTGCTGAGGGAAGGAAGCCAGACATAAAAGAGTACATACTCTCAGATTCCATTTATATGAACTTCTGGTAAGAAAAGCCTGCAGGGGAGCAAGGGTGTAAGGAGGAAGACCAAGTAGGAGGCAGTTGTACTAATCCAGATGGAAGATGGTGGTGGCTCAGATCAGAAGTGGTGGCTCATCACAAAAGAAGTGATGAGAAGTGGTCCAATTCTAGACATATTTTGAAGATGAAGCCAACAGAGTTTTCTGAAGAATTGAATGCAGCCTGTGTGAGAAAAAGAGAAATCAAGGATGATGCCATGATCTTGGACCTGAGCAAATGGAAAGAAAAAATTGCTATTGATTGAGATGGTGAAGCAGGTCGGTAGCATAGGTTGGGAGAGAGGGGGAAATCAGCAGACCTGTTCAGTTTGAAACGTCCTTTTAGGTGTACAGATGAAGATAACAAGTCAATGGCTGGATATACAGAAAGATTTCCAGGCTGGAGATAGAAATTTGCGAGTTTTAATCCACTTTCTCCAGGGAAAGGGCTGAGGAATGTAGAAAGAATTCAAAAAGAAATAGAAGAAAATGTTTGGACAGATCTTTTTATTATACAAAAGCAAAGATCCATTTTTTTAAAAAAGCTTGGAGGTCATTAATGATTGGGAAAACAAACATTTGAATTTTGGTAGTAAAAATCTTCAATACTACTGGCAAAATCCCATATACTCAAGAAGGTTCGGGGTCATGAAGCTCTTCTGATCTTGTCCAATATTGTGGCTTGCAACCAAAATGACAAGGTCTGGGCAATCCATTGCCTACCCCCAGATAAGGGGAGAAGCTTCCACCTGACTGCTCTCTCTCTCTCTTCTCGCACTGTCTACCACATTCCCTCTATAGTAAGCAGGGAAGGGAAAGGAGCTATTCCTCTCCCTCCCACCCTCTGTCTCCTTCTCTCTGTTAAAGTCTTTAACACCTTCAGTTTGCACATTGTCTCATTCATGAAATTGTATTTGGCTGTTTGCTTCTTAGAAGACATGACTGCCTTGGAAGCAAACTATTAATCTGACTTTAGAGTTGGAGACTTTAGAGATAACTGCAGTCTGTGTGGGATGACTTAAAGAAGCCAAGAAAAAAGAAATTTTTCTCTCCAGATTCCTGAAATTCCACCATTAGTGTGAAAGGTGGGAGTAAAATGCCCAACTTGGAATGACCAGTATTGGGGACTCCCCTAAGTGAACCAGTGGAGTACAAGCAAAGCAGTAAATGAGAAAAGGGGCCCATAAAAAAGGGAGGTTTGAGAGATCAAAAACAAACCCAACCTCACAATTTTGTTAGTGTGAGTTCTACTTGGCCCATTCCCAACACTTGCCATACAGTAGGTCACAAATATTTGTTAAATGAATGAATTCTCTTTTTTCTACATTTGACCTTCCCCCACTCCAAAAAAAAAAAAAAAAAAAAAAAGGACCTGAAAGAAAAGGCAAAAGAATCAGTTCTTTGAATGAGGTTAATTTACTCTCTTAGCGTTGACTTACTGGGGGAAAAAAATTAAGCGACTTCTCAGGACCCTCAGAAGCTCTCTTCGAGAGATGTTTTCCCCTCTGCCGGGCACGAGAAATTAATTGCCCGGGAGGCTGGAGCATCACCAAGGGTAATTCAAACCCCAGACATCACACGCCAAATGTGCCATCTTCGGCCTGGGGTTCCGGCGTGTCTGGGAACTGGGGGTGAGGTGCTGGCAGGGGAGGGCAGGCGGGGTAACGGAGACCGCCCTAGGAAGAGGGATGCGGCCAGAGCTGCGCAGTGCGCTCTCCCGACCGGCTTGCAGCGCTTGGCTCAGCCGTTGCGCCTCCCTCAGCTTTCTCCTCCGCCCCCCTCGCCCTCCCCCTTTCCCTCCCTTTCTCCTCCTCCTCCTGCCGCCGCGGCCGCTGCCAGACCTCGCCAGTTCAGACCCACGGGGCTGCCCTACCCTGCGCTCTCCCCTCGCTGCCCGGGCCCGGAGCGCAGCGCGGCCGCGCAGGTAGGAGCCCCCGACACGGGGGTCGCACCAGTGCGTCCAGTGCCCGCGAGGCCGGCGCAGGGGAGTAAGTGGGGTGACCTGAGGGGTGCAGTGTAGAGAACTACCTCAGATTGTGCAGGATCTCATAGGCAAAAAGGGAGGTAGAGGTGTGCAGTCTCGGAATGCGATCTGTCAGCATGTGCGAGTACCCGGGTGACATCTGTTTGGATGGGCATGTGTGTGCGCGCCGACAATCACCCGACCGGGCTTTGCCCATAAACGAGGTTTTGAAAGTTTCAGGGGGCCAATGTGCGAGATTTAAGCCACACCTGAATTCCACAGGAGCTGGTTAGAAGCTGCAGCGCTGAGTAGCTCCTGGGGACTGCCGCCTGTTAACTGTTCAGGAAGGGGACCTCACCTCCCTGGGGGCGCCAGGCCGGCCGCCCCGAAACTGGTACCTCAGGTTGCGGTATGGTCCCCTGGTTCCGCTCTTAGGCAGCCGCGATCCTGAAGGTAGCAGGCGAGGACCGAGACACTGATAGGTACAAGGGAATCAGACGCTTTGGGCGACTGGCCCCACACAACCTGGAGCTTTTAAACAAAGCTGCGCGCAGAGAACCGCGTGGAAGTGCCACTTTGAGACTTTGTGCTGGGAAATGTGAGAAGGAGCTCCGAAGGGCAGGTATTCTACTAGGGGAGGAGATTGCTCCCCGAGTTTTGTTTTGGTGTTTTGTTTAAAAAAAAAAAAAAGTTTGAAGCCAAGGTAATTCATATTGGTTCACAGGTATTTCTGCTGAGTTGTGCAACGAACTTCCCTAGCATATAGGGAAAGACTTAACGTTCAAGGGAATATGAGATTTGCTGCCCCGCCTCCACCCTCGCAAAAAAAAAAAAGCACCATCTCCTTTGAAATTAATTGCCCCCTATTTTTTCTCTTCCACTCCCTTTCTGGAGTCTGTTGTGTAGATGCAGTATAAAACGCACGCTGTACATCCCTTGTATATATTCAGCGGAGCCGGATGGACTAAAGTGAAATGTAATCCTGCAGCCGTTTTTTCGTGCCTCCTTTGCCCACAGGAAGGTTGAGGAGGGGGAGGGGAGGGGAGATGAGAAAGTAGACTGGAAGTTGGATATGATGGAGCCTCAGCCTCCCCCGCACTCCCTTCCTTGCTTGTTACTTCACGGCTAAGGTTTTATTTCCCCCGCAGCAGATAATAAGCATTGGTTTGTGTTCTGTTTTCTTAGAGGTTCAAGATGTTGAAAGCCCTTTTCCTAACTATGCTGACTCTGGCGCTGGTCAAGTCACAGGACACCGAAGAAACCATCACGTACACGGTAAGGGGCGATGGAATTTGAGATAAGTGCGGTTCAGCGGGATTCCGCGACACAAGGCAGACTTTATCCACTCCTGCCAGTGCATGCGGGCTGTACTCTGTGGGGGGTAATAAATTAAACAACGTTTTAGCATGGCTCACGTTTAAGATTTGTTGTAAAGTGCCAGTGGTCCTTTCAGAAGTTCATTTAGATCATTAATTGAGATAGGGACCAAAATGTCCCTTGCACAAGTGGGATTTGTGCAAGGCCAAAAAAGGGAACCCTTTTAAAACAAAACCCAAAGTAAGCTACATGTTTCCAACACGTTCAATAAATTAATGGGTATAAAAAGTTGGAAAACCTGGATTCCTATATACATGCAGATGAAACCAAAACTTGCAGAATAAGACTCAAATCAAGTAAGAAAGTTAAACATCAGAAAAGCACATTGCCTCATTTGTGCATGTGTCTTGTGTTCTCATGTAAGTGGCTTTTATTGACTTTATAAAGGCTATATATTCATTTATAGTATAACTGATAACTCATAAATGCCTTTCAGATAGACATTCTGTGTTACCAAAACGTGGTATTTGCTAAAATGGTTTTAAAATGCACTTTTTAAATTTGGTTTTACAAATAAGTATATCTGATATTTTCTAATTAGCATATCTGACATTTCCAAGTAATAATCGATTAATTAGTTAATTTCATGGGTATAACCAATGTTTAAAAACTAGTGAAAGTATCCTCTGGCCCCTCCCCCTGCCAGGTGTGGATGTGGTGAGGACAGAGGGCAGTACTCACCTCACTTCTGGTGAGTTTGTCTGCACCTCTATTTTGTGTTTTCTAGTCTTTAATCAATGTGAGGCAAATGACATTTGTCCTGGATCAGAATATGAAAAACATATTTTTCTACTTGTTCCCAATTTAAAATTAAGCAATTTACTCAAAAGAATGTGAAAAAATTTTGAAAATAAAACTCAAAAGTGAGCTTATGTCAATTACTGATAATAAACATTATCTCACTTTTTGGTACCATATTATCCCTAGAATGCTAGTATTCATCTGGCACATGTTCTTTGTTGTTGTTCAGATCAACTGTAAATCAAACAATGTTTAATATAAATATTTTGTTAACTTAATGGTAAATCTAGTTGCTTCCTCTGCTGAAGATAAATAAAGCAAGAGAAATGAATACATGTGTTGTTTATCTTCAAACGAAAATGTTTTGTTATTCAGGCTAAACTTACTACTTTCTTAGGGAGCTAAAATTAAATTAGCTACCCACTTTTGTGTTCATCTAATAAAAGACTTTATTGCTTTTACAATTGCTTATCTTATACCCCCTTCCATTTGCTCATCACCTAAAGCTTATTCCTCTTTAGCAGAGAAAGTTCCCTGTGGATTCAACACTATAGTTTTAAGACCACAAACTAGGGTTCACTATTATTATAACATATTTCTCAGATATGGCACCCTTTTTGTGCTAAGATTAGGTCTATTCTCTTTTGAATTCTGTATGCCTATTAATTCATGGTTAAAGGACAAGATGTAACTATTTTTTGAGTACTCCACTGTGGAGAGACTATCTCCTTTTAGCCTCACAGTAAAGTATGAGGTCAGTGACATCATCTTCCTTCTGCTGACAGTAGAACTGAAGATCAGAGAGAGTAGCTAACTTGCTAAAGGCTACACAGCCAGCAAGTGGTGAAGCTAAATTCAGTCTAGACTTGTTTGATAGTAGATTCATATTATATGTACTGGAACTAAATACCTAAAACAAACTGCAAGTCTTCTCTATTTAGCATAGGGACTATTCACATGAACTGTTATTTTGCTTGGCTTGAAAGATACTTTTCAGAAGGATGGGCTTATATCCACAAGATAGCCTTATAGTCCCCTTCCATATTAAAGATGGGGTCCATTAAGCTATTTACTTGCCGAGTATCTGCCATGTGCAAAAGCAATTCTCACCACTATCAAAAGAATTTGTTTATTTGTTTAAGAAAATTCAGATCTTAACCTCAGGGAATTTACCCTGGGAAAATGGTGTTGAAAACTACAAAGTTCCTAAGCAAATGCAAATATTATTATTATACAAATTATAATAAAGTTGCTAAAGAAATAGAAAAGTAAGGGGGTAATTAATGTCAATACTGGCATGTTGGAGGAGGTAGAACCTTGTGCTGGTTCTTGAAGGAAGTGATAACTTTGGATTAATCTGGAAAGTCTGAAGAGGAACCTGAATCAGAGAAAGTGGCATAATCACAGGCAAAAGTAAAAACAACCAAGTCAAGTCCAGGAGGCGACAAGTTCAGATGGGCTGGAGTTGGGTAGTGGGGAGAACCTAGAGATGATAATAATGGGAGATGAGAGGTCTGCAGGCTGCTGTGAGTGCTTAGATGGAGGAACAACATAACCAAGAGAGCAAGAAAGATTGTCATGGAGGCTGTGTGCAGCATGCACAGATATGGACCAGCTAAGGAGCCTTGCGTACTCATGAGGCCAGAAAGTCCTTACACCAATGTGGTAGATACAGAAATGGACACAAAGTCAGCAGAACTTGAAGGAAAATAATTGGAAAAGTTGATGTTAAAGTTGTAATCCTGGGTCTTAAGAAAAGTGGTAGTGCCTTGGGCAGTGTTGGGGAAACTAGAAAGAATTAATTTGGGAGATAAAGTGAGTTTAGTTCCCCCCCAAGTCTAAGATATCAGTAAAATATCTAAACTGATCTCTATCTCCATTCAGCTATTCACTTGCCAAGCATCTGTTGTGTACAAAAGCAACTCTTGGGTCTAGTAAAAGAACTTAAGTTCATTTGTTTGTTTACTCTACTTTTGCTCAATCCTTCCTGAAGCATCTTCCTCAACTCTGCATCTGATCAAATGTTTTCTTGAGCTTAAAAATTCCTCAGGGTCTCTTATCATTTAAAGCAGCACTTCTCAAGAAGTAACCCGTAGATGACCTGTATCAGAATCACGTGGGATGCTTGTTAGGCATTCAGATTGCAGGCCTCCTCCCCAGACCTACAGAATCAGATCTTTTGGGTGGGCTCAGGAGTCTGTATTTTAATAAGCACCTGAGGTGATTCTTAAGCATAATAAAGTTTGAGATTCACTCATCCTCAAAGTAGAATTCAGTTCCTGCTTGTCCCAAAGAAAGGCTTCCTAGATTTGGCCCTTCCTACCTTTCTAACCTCAACCCCACCCACCCAGGAGTACTTGCGGCCCCTTCCTTCTTTAACGGTTTTGTGCCTTTGATCACGTGATCCCTCATCCTAGAGTTCCAACATCTGCCTAGAAAGTCCTGTAAGGCCCAATTCACTTGTGACCTCCCCCATAAAGCCTTCCTTTCCATCCTGCCACACCCACCCACAGCCTCAGGCAGAGCCCATCACTCTTTCCACATGCATACTTATATCAGGGCACCTGACATCTTGCTCCAACTTATCTACCTGTCTGACTCCTCTTCTGGTCTGTGAGCTGCTTGAGGACAGGGACAAGGTCTTCACATCTTTGCATCCCAAGGGACTAGGATGCTGTCTGGTATGAGAAGGTACTCGATAGATGGATAGATGGTTTGCTCAGCAAGTGAACTAGGGAGGAGCTGTAGGAACTGAAGCTAGAAGGCAGGCCAGGGTGTGAGAGGGAGGCTGAGCATTCAGCTGAATAGGAATGATGAGGAAAGCTAGGTGCTGGGATGCTCTAAGAAAATTTGGAGGGGCCTGCCCGGTGGCGCAGCAGTTAAGTGCGCGCATTCCGCTTCGTCAGCCTGGGGTTCGCCGGTTCGGATCTCAGGTGCGGACATGGCACTGCTTGGCAAGCCGTGCTGTGGCAGGCATCCCACATGTAAAGTAGAGGAAGATGGGCACGGATTTAGCTCAGGGCCAGTCTTCCTGAGCAAAAAGAGGAGGATTGGCAGCAGATGTTAGCTCAGGGCTAATCTTCCTAAAAATAGAGTTGTTGATTTAAAAAAAGAAAGAAAGAAAGAAAAAATTTAGAGAGAAAGACAAGAGTCAAGGGCTGAAAAAAAGAACTCTATTGAATTTTTTTTTTTTTTTGGTAAAATTTACAATGTGGAAGAAGGAGCAAAAAAAGAGTAGTCAGAGAGATAGGAGATTAACATCAAGACAGAGAGAAAGGAATTCCAAGAAGATGGTTATGGGCCGCTGTACCAAACACAACAGAAGAGTTGAGGCAGCTGATGATTGAGAAGGGTCCCCTGAAGTAGTCCAATGCACAAATTTATCTTAAAAAAAGAAAAGCTAGAGACTGTTAAACTACCCATCTCATCATCTATCAAGGACTCCAGCACAAGTATTGTTGCCACATGTGTGAAGCTTTTAGAGGGACTTCTTAGGGAATGAATACTCAATTAACTGTCTCCTGGCCCCATCTTGATGTTCTCTTCACAGCAATGCACAGATGGATATGAGTGGGATCCTGTAAGACAGCAGTGCAAAGGTGAGCCAACTTCAAAGACTTCCCATCTGAACATAGCTTTCTGTCCCCACCTCATGTGTCATTCTTCATGTCCTGTTTATATTATACCAAAAAGGCATAAGCATATATTTACATGTTCAGTTTCCTCTCTAAGAAGATTCCTGACTTATTTTATTACTGACCACAGATATTGATGAATGTGACATTGTCCCAGACGCTTGCAAAGGTGGAATGAAATGTGTCAACCACTATGGAGGATACCTCTGCCTTCCTAAAACAGCCCAGATTATTGTCAATAATGAACAGCCTCAGCAAGAAACACCAGCAGCCGAAGCTGTAGGTGCAGCTGCAAATGCAGCCGCAGCCTCGGGTGCAACCCCTGGGAGTGTAGCAGCCAGTGGCATGGCAGCCACTGGAGTGATGCCTGGGGGTGGTTTTGTTGCCAGTGCTGCTGCTGAAGTGCAGACTGGCCGAAATAACTTTGTCATCCGGCGGAACCCAGCTGACCTTCAGCGCATTCCCTCCAACCCTTCTCACCGGATCCAGTGTGCAACAGGCTATGAGCAGAGTGAGCATAATGTGTGCCAAGGTAAGCATGACTTACAATACTAACAAGAAAGTTCTTGCCCAAGTGCACATCTTAGTGAGAATGATAGCAACTCACATTTATATAGAGCTTCCCACTCACCAGACATCGTGCTAAGTGCTTTGCCTGCATTATCATATTTAATTATCACAATAATCCTAAAAGGTAGTTGCTGCTGGTATTATCATTTTACAAATGAGGAAACCTTGGCTCAGAGAGGTCATCAGTGGTTCTCAACCTTAACTGCGCATATTTAGAGTCACTTGGGAGCCTTTAAAACTTCTCCATGTCCAAGCCACACCCCAGCCCAATTAAATAACAGTCTCTAAGGGTGGGTTCCCAGGCATCAGTATTTTTTTAAAGCTCCCGGTGTGGTTCTAGCGTGCAGCCAAGTTTGAGAACCAGAGGTCACAGAGGTGGTGAGTGTGGAGTCAGCCTTCAGACCCAGGCAGGTGGGGCCAAAGTCACAGCTGTCAGAAGGAGCAGTCAGGTTCTTCATTTGGAATTTGAAATTGTGCTGTCAAGCTACTCCATAAATATCCCCCTTTGGATTCTCAAGCTTCCTTTTCATTGAACTTGTCATTGACTTATTTTCCTCAGTGAGGAATAAAAAAATAGGACTTCTGCTTCTCATTACCTTTGAGGGAGTCTCCTCCGCTCACATTTATCTCTCTTTTAAGCTCCCATTTGAGCACATTTCGCTTATATCACTTGCACTGTGGCACCCTCTGCCTGGGTTTTTCTGTTTATTTTCACAAAGAGTACACATCACTGTGTATTCTAGAAACAGCTGTAGACTCATGTTAGCAAAGTGATAAGAATCTAGGGCTTAGAAGACGCGTACGATATTAACTAAATGGACTGTCCTAAGGGATTTTGTTTCCCTTTTCCTACTTAGCAAACACTTTCAGATTTGCCTGGTATGGAGATTGTGTTACTGAAATGGGCCACAAGAGCCCCAGACTCCTTTTTCACTGCCAGGGGTTGACTGGGTAGATCCCATATTACACCATAAGTGTCTGGTACACAATGGCCAATGGAAAGAACCCAGGAATTCTTACTTTCTACCTGCCCATGAATGAGGAAGAGAGAATCTTCCCCTCTCAACACTGAGGGGTTCAATGAGGATCACTTGGCTCCTGCATTTAGTGAAAGAAGCATCTTCAGGTCCCCTGAGATGCTTATTCACCAGTGTTGAGTTTTATCTTCTGTATAAAAGATAGGAGATTTTAAGTGGCTTATAAATGAAGTCAGGAAACCTATCATGCTCTGAGTTTTATGATTTTATATTTTCCGTCCAAATTTTAAGTACCCCACATCAAGAGCTATCCCATGCCGGAATGGTGTCACTTTTCAGAGGGTGCATCATATTAGCATCTGTTTTCTGTTACTGTCATGAGTCAGAATTCCAATATGGATGATAAATGCTTCAGCATCTGCTTGATATTCCAATATTTAACTTAAGGGTTATGTTAAGGAGATAACCTCCTGAGGTTATTTTATATGCATGTATTTGAGTGAATATTGATAAAAAAATCTTGAGTTTATTTAAGATATTGACTTTAATTGTGTTATTTAAATATATAATTAGATTGGATAGATTGGAAGCTTTTGTGGTACTTTTCCTGAAACTGAAAAGTTTTGCTGAAATTTTTTTAAGTATTGACTTTTATGTGCTGAATTATTTTTCACATTTCAGATGTATATTTTAATAATACTTAGGAGAAAAGATGCAGATAAATAAGTAGGTCATTTCCCAAAGTAGTTTATAGTCCATCATTGACTATAATGTCCATCAATAGTGGTTGAATTCAAGAACAATGCCTAGAACTGAATGAAGTTCTAGAATAAAACATATTCAGGACTTACAATACACATTAGTTACAGCAGGAACTATAATAAAAATGAAATCTTAATTAATTTTTCTTAAAAAGATTTAGACTACCTTACAAAGAAAGTTACTTTTCACATATTAAAACATTTACAATTCTTACTTCTTTGGGAATTTTTTTTAGTTATAAGCTAAAACTATTAAATGCCTTGCTTATGGTAGATGCTAAATACATACTTACTGATTGTTTGCACACAGGGTATTTCCAACCCAAACTGTTCTGTATAATTCAACCAATTTCTAAAATTTGGGATTGGGGGTCTGTATCATTGAAAACAGGGTTAAAAGTTTTTTGGATGACTTAAGGCTTAAGTTGGATTTCTTCCCACCTCCCAATTTTGCAAAGTGCCCATAAATGTGGATTTACTTAATTGTTGATAAAAGGGGGTTATTTCATATGATAACAACAGAATAATCTGTCTAGGGAATCTGACTAACATAAGTCGAGTCACACTTGTGCCCGTTTATTATTGAGCTAATCAAACATGCAGTCCAGCTTCTTCTAATTGCCTGCAGATGTATGACATTCTCATTCCAGGCCAGCAGCACAAAATAATGTTTTATAACCAATATGAAAGTGTAGGGACCTCCGTTTAAAACAATAATGTGCTCCAAGGACCTATATTTCTGACATCATTGTGGAGTTTCAGGAGCCTTCTGTTTTAATAAAGATCTCCACTCCCTTTTAAATGTTACGTACTTGTCCAATAATCCAAACACATTTACCATGGTTGCTGGATCGAAATAAATGAATGCCTGCGGATGAGTCATATTTGTATTAAAATTATTTCTTTTTTCCACATATATTTTTGAACAGGTACAGTTTATCATTACATAACCTAAAGCTGAGGACATTTTTCATGTAATGGCTGAATCTGTACTGTGTTTCAGTGTTAAAGCCAACTGTGCCTTTGAATGCACTATTACCAGTCACAGATGGCACCTAATGATTTAATACCACTAGATATTTTTTAATATATTCTATTTTATAAATATATATTTTAACCAGTTGTCTGTGTTTTAACATTTAGTGAAAGCATGATCCTTTTCATGTATTTGTCCAGAGTTTTTTAATTTTGTGCAAATACAAGGGATTTAAAATGCAACATAACATCCAAGTATCAGTTCACAGTCAGCAGGTTTTTTTCAGGTAATTTTTGCAACTGAGGCTGCTGCTGGGGGAGCCATTTGCACTGAGAATTTCAAATGTCAGGTGCCATCCTTGGCAGCTATAAAATTACATGAAGACCACTTTGGTGTAACATACCTGGAGTTATGTATAAATAAAGTTTCAGAAATTAATTGTTTCTCAGTGAGATATCATCTACCTCAAAGACAAAGGATATTCATCTGCTCCAAAAAGAAGTTGGATGAATGGGGCATGTTTTATATGTAACCTATTAATGGCTTACTTTATTTTTCTACATCTTTATTGCATAGTCTCTATGTAATCTTCCTCAAAGGAGATGGAGTTAGAAATCACTAATTCAAGTTGAGAAAGGAATTTTTTATCATATATAACTTTCTAATAGCCCCATCCTTATAGGAAAAAAAATCATTTGGCAACTAGCAAGTAAGAGAAAGCATCAAATGTGCAATTTGAAGGAATTTGTTCACTTCATTGAACTTTCAAAAAACTCAACATAGGGTATTTTGTATAGCTGGTAATTAAGCCAAGACTAAACTCAGTCACGACTTACAGGTATTATTTCTAACTTGCTAAAGAAATTACACCATCAAAAAATGAATTCAGTACAAATGCCTAATGAAGCTGATTATGGAGCCAAATCCACAGTGCAGTACCTGGCTTCTATTCCATAAGGTGTAACTGAGAGATGTGAAACATAGCCTAGGATTTCCAACCATCCCTGTCTATCTGAGACTGTCCTAGTTTTAAAACTGAAAGTCCCACATCCCTGGAAACGCCTGAGTCTTGGGCAAATGGGATGGTTGATCACCGTAGCACACACCCAATAACCAAATCTCCTGCACCTCACAGCCAAGAGTGAGAAAGTCCCAATGTTGGAGCCACTTTTTCAGGTTAAGGCATTGTTTTTCCAGTGAGACTGTTTTTTCCTGTTTGTTTTGAACTTTCAAAAACCAGGCTTCATTGATTTGTTTATATTTGGACGGAGCCTTTCTTTGCAGTTGTCAGGGTCTCACTTGCCAGTTTGTCATAGAGCTGGTTTCTACATTGTTCTAGATCAAATGTGTAGGATATCTGGACATTAGCACCTACATAATAAGATACATGTCATACTATAGTTAGCTCATCTTTCCACATTTCTGCTGGGAAAAATTTTACCACACAGCCAAATTAAATACAAACCATGTTTCAACTATAAAGCTTTGTTGCCAAAATTTTTATTTTTTTTTCTTTTCAGCTGTATTTTCAACGATTTGATTTGATTTTTATCATTATTACCCATGATGCAGGAGCAAATAAAAAGCTAAAACGAAAAAAAAAATCCTTTTATAAAGCCTAAAGGAACAAAAAAACCATACCCAGGGTTAAAAAGCTCTACAGTCTTGGGGACCATCTATTATCTTCTGCACATTTCTTTATAAACATAAGGATAACTAAAATACTATTTTGAAAAGGAAAGAAGTTATTATTTATAAATCTACTTAAAAAAAGAAACTTGAACTAACATGTACAGATTCTCAGATGCCAGGGACGTCTTTCTTTGACTTCTTTCATTTGAAACTTAAATGATCTCATATTCTAAAGAGGATTTATAAATTATAGTGTAATAAGTAGCTTAGCATAACTGGCATTGTCATTACTAAACAGCTTTCAAACACTACCCTTTTGTAGATCCTCACTAATGTCATTAAGGTCTCTGGTTGCTTCAGTTAGTTTTGTGAGGAAATGTCTAATTTTTTGCATGTAATTATATAGCCCGTGAAGAGCTTTGATCTCAGAAAATAGATATTTTGCAAAAGGAAGACTGTAATTGAGTAAATTATGATATTAACAGAAAAGAATACTTCCAGCAGAAAGTAAAATGAGTATTTAGCCTGCTTACAGTTTTTCATTGTTTTCAGTTGTTAATTACCTTTGAGTATTTGAAAATTCTCAATAGGCATACAGATGGACAGGAGTTGAGTTTATAGAGAAAACCCAATCATTTTTTAAATAAGCTGATGTAGTGTAATAGATATGATTGATTTCCTCCTGAAAAATCTAGCATTGTTTCATAATTTACTTTTCCAAATACTGGAACCATCAAATTACTAGTTAATTTAAGACTCGTTTTTAATACACATTTATGAACAGTATGTATATGTATCTGATTCATGCACAGTCAGGAAGTGTCCTTAAAATTTCTTCATAAAAATTGAATGACAACTATTTGAGGTGGAAGGATGGAAGAGGTCAGTATGATCACTCTTCTGCAACAAAAGACTCTACTATGTAACTACCTAACTCAATGATTCCCAAAGTGTGGTCCCCAGACCAGAAGTATTAGCATCATCCAGTAACTTATTAGACCTGCTAATTCCTGGGCCCCATCAGACTTACTGAATCAGAAACTCTAAGGATTGGGCTCAGCAATCTCTGTTTTAACAATCCCATGATTTTGATGCCTGCTCAAGGTTGGGCACCAATGCCCTAATTTAATCTTAACTTCAAGAAGCTGCATTCAGTTACAAGAATCAGAGGGCAGGGTCATAACACTTTACATGGGATATGGGAAATAGTGAAGAGAAAACATCAAAAAATATACATTCTGCTTCTAAGATAGAATAATATTTCTGTTTTACATCTCTTACCTTTCTTATTGTCATCACCAGTACTCTGATCCCTAAACATGAATGGTCATGAGTCCTGCTTGGGACTATGTCCCTGAACCAAGGATACGATATATTCAATCTAGAGGATATGCAAATGTGATATACTATAACTGCCTGTATTGTCAGCAGGTGAAACTCTAAATTATGTTCTGGCTATGGTAATGATTGATGCTAAGAGATACCCATACCTTCTATAAGCATCCCCCTTACACTCATGGCACAAACTTGTGAGATGAGGAAATGCTGGGTTTGGAGGTTCAGTTCATGTAGAGTCACAAAAGAGAAGGAGGTTGACTCTGACTTTGGCCTTAAAGTGTCTTTCAGTTACCAAAGTGATAGGAGATCCATCCAATAGCAGATGCACAGCTGACATCTCATTCTATTTAGACTCTGTGAATATTATCAGATATTAGAAAAGTTTCACATAAGTGTCTTCTGTTCAATTTAAACTTGATCAAAGATTTACTTCCCATCAAAGACAAGGAGATTCTCGTTAAAACTAGTTAACACTTAATCTGTGGAATGAATTTCCTTCTCCCCATAGAAGCAACAAGAAGCAGATTAAAGTAGAATTGCAAGCCTGGGTAACTTCAGGAATGTGCACTGGTACTGGCTCATTATTTCCTTCTCCAGCAGAAAGTCTCAAACTATATTCTCTGAAATCAACAAGTTGCCCCATTTGTAAGGATTGCCTTTGCACTTTTTGAATTACTGGCACAATTTTATTCTTTAAAACCAAAGAGTAAACAAAATTTGTCCCAAATGTGTTTGATTTTGCACGAATGTACAAATAAGTAATTCATGCCACATCTGAAATTCATTAGCATACTTCTTTTTCCAGGAGGTAACTGCAAATTGCATACTCAAAAATAAAACTGATCAAGAAAACTGCATTCAGATACTGGCAGAAAAAAATGGCTGTCATTGCAAGCATTTAGCCACAATGGCAGGCTTGTAGCTTGAACCTAAATGATTTGCAAACATTTAATAAAGATGAAGTGAAATGACATGAGAGGATGGCTGAGTGCCAAGATACTGGAAGCAGCATGGATAGCTTATTGTTGTCAATTTCATATGACCACAGATTAAAAGGAGGGTGAGACAGGGAATCAATGTTATATAAATGTGTACTAAATAGACTAAAAAACTTGAGATTTAGGCTGAATTAAATTCTAAAACTTGGACTGCCTTTCAAATACTTGCACATCTGTACTTGTCAAGGGTAACCAGGCAATATCACATGTGAAATTGACCAAACAGAACACAAAACCCTTCAGTTAGTGTTCAATAAATTCAATCAAGTTTGAGAACCACTTTCTGTTGTAAGGCACTTTGATAGAATCAAAGTAGAAGGAAGGAGTGGTCATAGTCCTTAGGGAACTTGGCATCATCAACCCATGAGTTATAAAATAACAATAAAAGAAACAAACAGCAGTTCTGTAAAGTAACACATAGGACATCACAAGAAGTACATAACGAATTGCCAAAAGTAGAAGTAAAACCAGTGTGTGATACAGGTATCCTTGAAATTTACTAAAATTCATATTTAGACAGAAAAAGAAAACATGTCTCCAGAAATGTGGTCAAGAACAAAAGTTTGGTTCCTCCCTAGAACTGGTCATTTAGAAGAGAATGATGAGGGCAAGTCAAGAGGTCTGATAAGGAAATTAAGATTCAGGCAGCAGAGGAAGTAACCATCCTATAGCCAAGAAGAACAAACGAGAAGCAGCACTGTGTCCATGTTCCTTCTGCCCTAGAGTGGCTTCCCTGCACAGTCCCCCAGAAGCAGTGTGCTGCTGATAGGAATGCTAACGAGGTAAGGAGTTGGGGTACTTGGAAGAAGACCAAATCAGAAAGTATACATGATGCTGAACCACTGCACAGCAAACATCCATGACTGGTTCTGTCCTCAACACATGTCCCCAACAAAATACAAATGTGTTCTCTGGCTCTGTCTAAATATCTTCCTGAACTGTGTCCCATTTTACTTATTATGAGTAGGTACTAAGCAAATGTTTTGTGAGTGTATATCTGTATGTGTTTGTTTGAATAAATGAATGGTTTTTAATCAACAGAGAACTCAGGCTTAAAGTTTACTCTGAGTTCTAAAACCATCCTTGAAAATGAGCTATTGAATACGATAGGTATATAAAGTATATTTCCCAGCTATATGTGTTATCAAATTTCTCACTAATAGTAGAGGTCTTAGATATCTTGTTCCCATTTTAAACTTAAGCCACCTGAAAGAAGGAGCTATAAATTCTATTCACTATATCCTGGATAATTAAGTTTTTAACAAACATTGGTGAATAAACAGGTTGCCTTTATTCCTAGAGCAAGACTAAAGTTGGAAATACTAGTTATTTTTACTTTCTGTCAAGCTGTTTAAACAGCAAACTCATCACTTTATCAAATATATCCTTCCTCAGAAATCTAATGGGAAATAATGAAAATACAGTTGAGTTTGCAGTGAAATAATCACAAAGCTGGAAAATACTTATGTGAGCTTTGTAATATCATGAAGAAACTCAAGGTACTTTATGAAGCTCTACAAAATAAGAGTAAGAAAGGAAGAAGGGGTCAGAGCAGTCCATCTTGGTCATTTCCCTTGACTGCAGGCCAGAAATTACCCTTTTAAAATCTACTTTGTTTAAACGCTAAAGGGTAGACTCCAGGAAAGTCACTTAGTTGGGCGTAGGTCACTTAGAGAAGCGCTGTTCTGATCTGGTCCCAAGGCATAAAGAGCTGAATTGCTAGAGAAGTGAGAAGGAAATCCATAGATCCCAGGGGGCCAGGAAGAAAGAACCCAGCTTACTGAGGGCCCCTTGGGAGCTGATAACTAGCTTATACTTTAACGGTAGGTGACATAAGAGTGTGAAGTAGGGAATGGATCCAGAACTGACCATAAAAGCTGTGTGTATAGCTTTATGTCTGCCCAGCTAAAGTGAAAATCATAATGGGAACTGGAACCGCCTTTGTGCATATAGTTAAACCTCAAAAAGCTCCAGGGACTGTAGTGAACTAAGTTTTGTACTCTAAACAGCTACGTGTGCTGCAAGGAATCTAATCCTACTCCCCTGAGTGGAGGTGTGGAACACAATCCAAAATGGGAAACAACTCAAGGGGTCCTAGTCAGTGTCCACCCAGGAGACCAGGTCCGTCACAATCTAGATTAGGGAAGAATTTTTGTTCAATGGTGATTAGTTAGATTTCACTTGTGAAATATTTTGTAGCAAAGCCCTCCTATACATACATTCACAAAACAAGTATGCCATTAAATTGTCATTGACATTTCTACTATTAACTAAAAAACTGAAGTGTCTCAATATATTTTAATATGCCAAAATTATGAAGAGCAGTATAAATTTTTCAGAATCTGTGATCAAATCCTTCAAATTTTTGTTGACTTGCAGAAGCTTCTTATAGAATTAGTTCAGCTTTAATCATTCTCCTAAAATATGTGGGCAATTTAGGTATCTGGCATCATTCAACTTTGCAAAACCCCCCAATGAACTTTTTTCTAATCACTGCTTTTCCCAATTTGAGGCCTGAAGAGATACTGTTGTGTAAGATGGCTTTTTCTCCTTATCCATGTTCTTTCCTGAGCAGTTTGTGATATCAGAAGATACCTCATCTAAAAAAGAGAAAGACATTCCAAAAAAAGTTGTTAAAAGACATCTTAGAAACCTGCCTATGCAGGCTAAATGACCTTTTTCTTGCCTAGATTTAGTTTATTCCAGCTATTTACACTCACACGGGCACACATACACATACCCACTCAAGTTCATGTCCATATACACACATGTGCACAAACATATAACACACCATTATTTTTGGTAGGAAAGTAACATGTATGGAAGTTAAACTGATCAAAGCTGATAATTCCTCTAAAATGTTCCCCTATCATTATTCCCATAAAATCAATACTGGAAACTGCTTTCTAAATTCATGTGTTTACCTATCACAAGAGAATGGGGCACCTTGGACAGCTACTACACTATTTTAATCAACAAAGAATTTTGTTAGATGGAATATAGAAAGGGTCAACAAAATATGAGTGATGGTGTTAAAGTGTAACCTCTAAGGCTCTTTGTCTTACACTTTGGCAGCATCCTGGTCATTTCTTTACTAATTGTTCTTAGAGATTTACCTGGATTCTATCCCAACCCACCTTCGTATTCTATAATGAGCAACTGAATTTTTAACAAAATAAACTTTTTAGATAGACTATCATAGAGTGGATTAGGAAATAACTTATCTGGGATTGACATTGAATTCCTAAGCTCCTTCATTCTTCAGACGTTGGTAAATTATATAGTCAGGAGGTAGCCCAGAATAAAACTTCACTCAACAAGCAAGGCAGAAAATTCCAGTCATTCATGATTAATTAAACTTCCTGGTAAAAGCTGTGGGCCCTTTCTGTAAAAGTAGTTCATGACCTAGCACATCAGAAGAACCCTAATCCAGGGAGTGAGCCAGAGAAAAAGTCCTCCCGCACAAGCTGGGAAAGATGCAGGGCTTTGTCCGGAACCTCAATTGCATGATCTCCCTTCTTAAATGATGAAAAAAACCTAAACTAATGATAAAAAGAAGCTAAATAAAAGAAGCAAATTTAATTGTGGTGCAATTTAAGTAGCTAATGATAATTCTAAAAAACCAGGGAAGATTATTTGGTGAATAGCTCATTCAAAAAAAAAGTTAAATAGCAAAGCCATTGTAAATTAGAGTTCAACTCTTAGTAAACTAAAAAATCTTCTCATTGATTTTTCAATTTAGGCAGAAAAGTGGATTGTGTAAGCAGACCAGAGCAATAGTTTCCAATAAACCAAGTTATCACAGATGGTTCGTACCCCAAATAAACTGTCAGAATATCACTCTATTAGAAAAAGAGCTTTAGCTATTTAGTTGTCATTGTAAAAACCTGCCACAAACAGCATTAGGATTCTAATAGAGAGTTTTAAAGAATTATTAGAAAATCTAGTTATAATATCAAAGTCAGGAGTAGGCAGAATTACACATTACCAAAAGTATTATGAATTTGTATGCTTTTCTTGGTAAAATACAGTTTCTGGTCTCATGTTAAGGGAACAGCTTATAGTGACGGGGAAAATAAGAAAGACCTCAGTAAAGAAGATTTCATGAATTATTTGATTAAATATGAATGGTGTTTTGAATATTCTCAAGAGCTTAAAAAATCAAATAAAGGTCCTGAAAAGTGGGCAAAACTAATTGCAAGCAATAAGCCTGCCTATTCCTCAGTGTAAATCTCAAATTAGAAAAGCAGAATCAGTGCAGATTCAAATTCAGACCAAGCCTTTGCAGTTGATTCAAAGAGCTACATTTAAAAGTGATTCTAATAGATGACACACCACTGTTATGTCAACTCTATTACTCAGCAGAAAGAAAACACCATTTCTCTTAAAGGAGAAGAAATCATTTTTCTTCTCTGTTACAGTTAGGTGAACCTTTTAACCACAAAAATCACAACTGGGTAACTGTAGTCACTGAAAATTCATGACTTAAGTGTTCTTTGCCCATTGATCAATTTTAAATAAATATCACATATTATTAGAATGAAGCAGTGAAGCTGGTTATGAGACTTCCCTGGCTCCTCTGTTGAGTGACTCAAGTAACGGTGCCACTCGCCCCCTAACATCACCTACCATCACCACACACCACTCAGTCTGAAAATCAGTCACCTAAGGAAAAGCAAAAATGCAGTGAACATCTGTTAGGGTAGAGGCCAGGACTGTATTCACACATTTGTGGAGAAAAAAGCAAACTAGAGCAAACAGCTGAGTCATATCCTTTTCTTCCAGGAACTTCTTCTTACCCTGAGAGACAGGTGCAGCTGTAAGAGGAATGAAAGTCAGAAAAAAAGAGATGTATGATGGAACTGGAAGAAAGATAAAAAGAGAGCAAGATAGGAGAGTAGAGGACAATGAGCAAGTGTAAGACTATACTAATCGAAAATAGGTTCTACTGAAGTATCTCATAAAATAGTATTACAATTAGCAACTTTCCACCTATGTATATATGTATAAGTGCATATTTCCCTCAAAAGACTGATGAAAGAAAAAAGAAAAAGTGGCACTTTAATAAATCAGTTTTACTGTTTTTATAAAATTGGCTAGAGGAATCTTTAAATTTGGGATTCAGTTGTCTAATATGTTTTTGAGAATCTCCTACTTCTGTGTGTGATAGACCAGTGCTTCTCAAACTTTAATGAACACACAAATTACCTGGGGATCCTATTAAAATGAAGACTCTGATTCATATGTCTGGGGTGATATCTGAGATTTCACATTTCTAACAAGCTCCCAGATTTTGATGGTATATACAGATCCTATCTTCCAGTAGCTCACACTTTGTGCTTCCCATCAAGAAGTTGATGTCTAGTGATTCTTCATTTTCTATTTTCTGCAGTTAGCAAAATGTGATACAATTTGATAGAATCAGATTTGTGTGTGGTGGGTTTTTTTTTTTCAAAAAGATATTTTTTTCCTCTGTTTAGATACTCAGTCTCTCCAATATAAATTCCATTGTAACAGCTACAGCTGTAATACATAGATATTTCCCTTGCTTACTAATTAATAGAATTTTCTCCTGCAGTGGAATGTTTTTATGCTTGAATGCTCAGGAGGATCCCAGAAAGTAGTCTTTGGCAGCAAAGAGTGGCAGAAACCCCATGAAACTCAGCAAGAGACAAAAGTTCCCATCTGGGTCTTCCCCTAAGAGAGTCTGACTGTATTAAACCAGTTAACCTCTCTGGGCCTCAGTTTTCTCAGCTGTTAAAATGAAGAGTTGTCCTTTCCAGCGCTTATTCAAAATAATTTTAAAAGAATGAGAGAAAGAGAGAGGTGGAAAGAGTGCACTTTGTCTGGGTTACAAGCCTTGGAAGTGTGGTCACTATATGGTTCTTCATTGATACGTGCCTGGCATTTGAACTGTTTCTATTGATAGGAGTTCTTTGCCTTTCAGATGGCATTTTTATCAGGAAAACATACCAGAGCGAGTCAAAATCTGCCCTGGGAAGAATGCAGGTGCATTCTGTGGTTATAATAGCCTTAATGACTCAGAACCAAAAAACCAGACAGTTCTAATGACTTGAAGCTTTATTGACAAAACAGTTCACACCTAGTACTGGTTGTTTGCTAAAAGTCTGGACCAAATCACTGAAGCTTTAAAAGCTTGCTCACTGAACTCTTTTCCCCAGGCACTGACGTGGGTAATTATTGTGGTTCATGCCACAGTCCTGGACTCCATTTCAGTCCTAGCTTGGAAAGAAGTTATTTTTATTTTGGTGCACAGTACGTATACTTTTTGTGCATATTAATATAAACTCCTTTAAAGTGTAAAGGTGCCAACACTAAATGTTACAAACTTTTTGTTATTTTCTTGATTTTGAATTAAGATTTTCTGCCTCATTGGGGTAAATGAGTACCTTTCAGCAAAGAACAATCTGTTTAAAAATCTATACTTTGTTCATTTTACATTTTGGGATTTTTTCAGCCTCAGACTCAAACCAAACTTACAACCAAAGCAATCAGTCTTTCCTGAGCTTATGCATTATTATCCATCACATAGAAACCATAAGGAAGTCTATGCACTAGTTATCTGTTGCCACATAACAAATTACCCTAAAATTTAGTGGCTTAAAACAACAAACCTTTATTATCTCACAGTTTCTCAGGGTCAGCGATAGAGGTGTGGCTTAGCTGGGTCCTCAGGCTTTGGGTCTTTCACAAGGCTGCAGTCATCTCCAGGCTTGATTGGGAAGGATCCACTTCCTAGCTCACTCACTAGTGGTGTTGGCAGGATTCACTTCCTGCCTCCGTTCCTCATGAGTTCTTCCTCCTTCAATTCCTTGCCACATACACCTCTCCACAGAGCATCTCACAACATGGCAGCCTTCTTCATAAGAGTAAGCAAGTGAGGGGGCAAGAGAAGGTGCCAGCAAGAGAGAGAGTGCTAATAAGTCTGAGGTCACAGTCTTTTGTAACTTAATCACAAAAGTGACAACCTATCACTTTTGCCATACTCTGTTCCTTAGAAACAAATCACTAGAGCCAGCTCACATTCAAGGGCATGAATGCCAGAAGTCTAGGATCATTGGGAGCCATGTCAGAAGCTGCCTACCATAAGCTATAATTAAAATTCCCCCTGAATTGATTCCAACCAGGCCTTTAGAGTTAAATCTAGAATTTTAAATGGTTTCAAAAAGCAAAATATGAGTTAAAAAGCAAAACGCACCCACCTCCCCAGCGGTGCAGAAGACTGGATGACTCATTCAGATACACAGCCTGAAGGGTGTGGTTGAAACAGGCAAAGTACTGTGCAAAAGAAGAACCTCACTGCTTCTACAGCTCCTTTTGAATGAATGTACCCTTCTCTTCTTCATGGACTTGGGACTTCTAAAATGCTATCAATCCTCACCAAAACCACTCCAAAGTAATTATGACTGTATCCTTTGATTTACAAATTTCTGTATTAAATTCCTTCTTTACTCCACTCTACAAATAAATAATATCCATGAAGCAAATAATTTATCAACAAACACAAAAACTCCCTTTACTTTTGCAGATTAGCATGTACCCAGATGCCAGTTACATAAAAGAAATTTAATAAACACTGTTCTTGCTTCATGTTAACTTTTGTCCTAGACATCTATATTAGTGTATTTGTTAGGGAATCGTAGAAAATGTTCTCTGTCTCTCCTATAGAAATGTCTGGTCTGTTTTGGTCACATTTTCCTTCCTACAGCCTATTCAAAAGCCTACTCCTAGAATCATCATATTTATGTTTAAATATGTTTAAATCTTTTCTTTTGCCTCAAAAGTCTACTAGGAGACATGTGCTGAACCTATCTTAAGGTTACAGTAAATAGGTTTGTAAAAGTCAAAAATTCAGCCATAAAATTCAATATGAACTTTCTTGGGATTCTAAGGAGTAGGTGTCTTGATAAGAGGCAGAATAGTGACTTATTTTTCAACAAGAAGGCAATAGTCAAGTAGAGTAGCACTGTAAGGAAAAGGAAGAAGAGGAAAAAATATATGAGCAAAAACAGAAAAATCAGTGAAGGTGGAAACCAGGAAATCGAACAATGTATAGAAGGATCTATAAAATCGGATGGTGACATGTAGGGAAGGCCACCAGCCACATCCAATCTCCCCTAGAAGAATTTTCTAGTAGCCAGATTGCAAATGAACCAGAGGGAAAGAATAGAGAAAAAGCTAATGCACCTACTAAAAGGAGTAACTAAAATCCAAAGTAAGGGCTTTTTTTTTTTCTTTAAAGAAGATGGAAATGGACCAAATATTCTTAAATTGCTTTTTAAAGTACATAATACAGCTCTGTATGGAGTGCAATACACTTTCTCTTTGGTTCACTCTCCCCCAGACTTATTTTCCAGATTTGCCCAGGTGTCTCTGATGCCAATAATAAAACCTCTGTGGGCCTGCTGTGTGGGCAGTAGGATAAATGGGTGCCTTGGCAGCCAGGTGGAGGCCAGCCTCTGGCCTCCGGCCTGGAGCATCTTGGGGAGGCTGGTCTGGTCCATGAAGCAGGCAGTGAGAGCTGCGGCAGCCCTCAGCGGGGCTCCCAGTCAGATCTGGTTCCTTTTACTGTGAAGTCCAGAGGGAAAAAAAGCATTACGTTCATAAGATTTCCTCATATTCAGCCATCCATTTGCTAATACACTCTCTTGACATAAGTAGCCCCACTAAATTCCTCTTTCCTCATCACTAACTCTAAAATGACAGTTTAAGGATTATCCTTTCTGCCACTTACCATGAAACATGGCTCCAAACCAGTTTGTTATAGGTTTCTGAGCTTAACCACATAGCTCACAACTGAGTGGATAATCAATCATTTTATGACTAAATCCATCTGGAACAAATTTGAAGAAGTAGCCATGTAGGTTTCTTTTGGAAAAAAAAAAAAAATTAAACTGAAACCAGAGTTGATCTTTTCAAAGGTTCAGAAGAAAAAAAAATTACAAAACTCAACAATAACTTTTCCCCCCAGAACTCATGCATGTTCTCTGAGTAAGTTTGGTGCTGTCCGGTCCCCATTTTACATTTCATTTAATCTTTCAGAGAAGCAGTCCTGGAATGCTTTGGAGGAGAGTCCATTTCCCAGAGAATGAGGTCATGATCCCTCCTTGGGTAGATGGAAAGGGGGACATTGTGTGGTCAGGTTGTAACCATAACTTCATGCTGATCTTAAATTCCCAAACACGCAGGGCTCAACTGAAGAATTATGGAACCAAAAGAGACTGTTTCTGGCCATTCTTGCTGGACCCACTACTTTTTGCCCTGTAGGCATTAAAGGATAATTTAAATATCAAGAGCCTTAGCTTTTAACTGTGCCTTTCTTTCCCTCACGAGACCCCAAATTGTTAGTGTAAATTTGGATATATTTTTCAATGTATACCCTGAAATCCACACCATTCATGCATTCATCTTTTTCAATTTTTAGTCACTTATTCATCAGTTTATGCCTGAATGCATTCAGTTAGTATGTGTTCAAACTGCACTAGATGCCTAGACACACCACCTTTCTTGCAAAGACTTTTCAGTCTATCTGAAGAGGTAAGATAGAGCCAGATTTTAAAAAATTAAATGATAGAAATAATTCAGCTCAACAATTAAGTCAAAAAAGCCCAAGTTGAGATCCTCCAGTCCCCGTGTAGTCAATGGTAAATGGTGGTTACCGAAAAGCACTAGAAGAGTCAAGAGGAGGGATTGGTTGCTGCAACCAGGGGCCAGTGAGGGCTTTGTGGATGTGATCTGGGTCATGAAGGATGAACTGTATGTGAATAACCCTGAGAAGAGAAAGGGCAGGCATTGCTAGGTGGATGCCCTGTATATAGAATAATGGTGACAGTACTGTGTCGCTGTTTGGGGTGAGGGAAAGGAGGGCTACTGTGGGGGGCAGCAGGAAACAAGATAGGAAAAGTCATTGGAGGACAGTTTATGTAGAACCTTGAATTCTTGGTTAAGCCATTTAGATTTAGTACTGTCATAACTAGTGAAAGATTTTGAGCAAGGAATGACATAATGAAAATGCTACCTCCAGATAGTTGTAGGATGAAGAGGAAAATATGTATACATATATGGTTAAATGTGTTAAATCATCCTAATAGGACTGGGGTGGAGTTTGGGGTGGAGAGGGCATTTGTCAATCTGCTTTATAGAAAAGTGAATGAGTTTCTCAAGAAAGAATTGCACTAACTTTCAAGTACTATACATACAGTAATGATGCTAATAAGAGACATAAAAAGAGAGTTTGATCCACAAGGACTATTTTCAGGATTAAAATAATTTGTTTAAAACTATTTCTAACAGATATATTCATTATTTTTGCATGCAAGTGCTTCTCCTGTCTCAAATGATGATTCTAAATAAGTTCCACTCCAAGTAGGATAAATAATTAGGTTCCAAAAATTTAAAAGGTAGGGTAAAACTTTAAGTTTAAATAGTAGGTTTATAATATTGTTTAGCAATATAGTTATTCATAGGTATTACAAAGGTAAACATCAAATTGTAAGTTAATAAGATTTTGGTATAATTTCAGCTCTTGCACCCCATGAAATAACCAATTAGGAGCTAAATAAGCCCTTAAATGATCTTCTGAACAATCAGCCTTTCTGCCTTGTGCCCACAACCATTAAACTGTAGAATGTTCATTAGTCATAATATATGGCTGAAGGAATATGGAGCAAGTCTCTAGCCATAAACTATGTCTAAACATAGACCTTTAACAGCAATTACTCTTATTTTAACATGTTTAAGACTGTGATGCTGCAAAATGCAATGAACGCAACCTAAGCAGAGTCATGCCCTGATTATAATAAAGGTTTTGCAATTATAGGAAATTATGGCAAGCGGCAATTATCCATAGGCCCACTCTCCCTTAGGAGTCCCCTACCTTTTACTTTGCAAATAAGCATTAACTAAGGAGTAATTTGGTTATAAATAGAGGAGAGCAACAAGTTCTCCCAATATGTCTAGAGGAAATGCATTTTCCACTTAAAAATTATCTTCATTTAAAAATAAGAATTTGGGGGCTGGCCTGGTGGTGTAGTGGTTAAGTTCACACACTCCACTATGGCAGCCCAGTGTTCGCAGGTTCAGATCCTGGGCACAGACCTATGCGCTGATCATTAAGCCATGCAGTGGTGGCATCCCATATACAAAATAGAGGAAGATGGGCACCAATGTTAGCTCAAGGCTAATTTTCCTCAGCAAAAAGAGGAAGACTGGCGATAGATGTTAGCTCAGAGCCAATCTCCTCACCAAAAAATAAAATAAAATAATAGAAATAGAATTTAAATGGAGTACAAAAAGGGGAATGGCAGTTTGGTAGTGGGGGTGAGGCTGGACTACTAAACTAATAAAGTAAGAACTTAAGAGCATGTGAACATATAATTTAGCTTATGGAATGATCTACAGGAATTTTAACTGGATTTAATTTCTCTTCACTAAGTCATGATATTGTTTTGTTTTGTTGTTGTTTTGAAGACCTACCCACAGAATTTTGCAAAGGTAAAACACCTGGTTCATCTGTTTATTGGTTTATTTGAGTTTCCATTCTGGAACTCTTCATAAACAATCGTCATGCCTGTACTTTTCCTTTTTAAGAATGGGGTCTGCTGGAGATGATGTATTAGTTGTCTGGATTTACTTTTTTATTTTATATTGGATTTGGGAATAATAAGATGGGAAAAGAAAATTTTAATATTTGCTTTGCTGCTTACAGTTTGGGAGATGGCACAAAACCATAGACTAGGTATCCTGTAGCTGGATCCCTAAACACAATTTCAAAGTGTGAGATTATTCAGCAAGCCTGAATTGAGTAAATACTGTATGCAAAGCACAGTAGCTGCTGAGAATATAAAGATAAAAGCTTATAGGGCCTGCCCTCAAAGAGCTCACAGTCTATAAGGAAGTAGACAGTAATTACAATGTGGCATTCTGAGTCCCATTTTAGAGACTTCCCAGAGAAGGTGACACCAGGTATCAGTCTTAGAAAGTTGTGGAATTGGCAGAAAGGAAGGAGGGAAGGCAAAAGATTGGTACATGCAAAGGGAAGTGCTTTTGCTAAGGTTGTAAGTAGAAGACAAAAACAGAGAACAAGTGTTCTGTATGATTCAGTATGCAGTACACGAGAGTAGGAAAGAGATCATGAAGGGCCTTCCATGTCATGTTAAAAAGTTTGGATTTCATCCTGAAGATAGTGGGAAGTGACAGAATCAGCTTTCCTCTACACCAAGTGAACAATGCCCTATACCAATCTGAAACTTACTTATGCAAATCTTAATGAAGTACACTCTCTTTGCTCATACAAGAAGTAAATAATACATCATTTTACCTTAAAACTTATTTCTGAATTCTAAATTTGTTAAGCCAGCTACATAGTTTTTGTAACTACTTAGGACTGGATTTATTCTCCATTTATAACAGTATTACAAAGGCAAATTAAGCATGGATTTCATTCTAAAAATAGCACATCTCTGTTTGTAAGCTTAAATTTTTATCAAATATAATGCAGTAGGGAAAATGTCTTAGCTCAAGGTAAAGCTACCAAAGTCAAGTCTAGCCTTAAAAGTCCACTTAGCATTTAGTGTATTGTTCCAGGCCGTTATGATTTTATCCACACAGACTATAATTGTAACTCTTAAAGGATTTTTACTACTTGGGGTTTGTTCCATCTTAGAGTTTGTACTAAAACATATTGGAAGACTAATGTGAAAGTAAAATTATAACTCAGGCTTTGCAGAAGCTACAAGAGGTTCTATACATCTACCTTATTTGGCACAGCATCCTTTAGTCTATAACAAAATCGTTGTAGTGACAATATAATTATATAAATACTATGGAAGCTTTGAGTGTTATTTATCTTAAGTGTTTTTCCACCTTATAACAGTGCTTGAATTTATACATCAAATCTAATGAAGAGCTCAACTGGTACCTTCAACAAATTGGGGCTACAAAATTATAAAGGCCACTGATGTGTGCCCAGGGTTATCCAGTCACTGGTTTCCTAATGGAGAATGTCAGAATTCTGTAGTTGGAACAAAACTTGTTTAGGACCCTGAGCCAGACAAAGTGCCAGGGACACTCCTTCCTCCTTAAGGTGGCTCTAGCTAAGGAGGAGGTGGGGAGCAGCCATCCAAGACCTCTACAAGGCAGTTGACTCCAGAGATAGCAGTTTGCTGCTACCCCTCTTTCTTAACAAGGATACTTTGTGGATACAGCTGTCCCAAAGGTCAGTTAGACAAGCTGCTTTCTGTAGTGATCTTCCATTGGCCAAAGGAACCTGGGAAAAGAAGCATAAACAAGGTGGGTGTAAGCCAGACCTTGAAGAGGAATCTATCCTGTTAAGGTAGAGGAGTTGGAGAGAGGCTCATGGGCAAAGGCAGATAAGTGGCAAAATGTGTGTTGCACATGGCAGTAGGTAGCCTGGCTAATGTGGAGGGTTATATAAGATGGCATTGATAAGTTGGAATCTAAGGGAAAGACTAGTTTTTATGTGAAACCACCTGTTATGTTGCAGTAAGTTTCAAAACAATCATACAGGACCTTCTGCATTTTATCGACATCTATGTACAAGGTCATAAGATTAGCTAGCATATGTTGGAGTCTTGGGGGCCTGGACAGCAGCCCACCATCACTGAGGAGATGAAGATGGCCCTGCTGAGCTCCCAAGGGGTGCCCTGAAGAGCCACACTGCTGGGCCAGGGAAACAGCATTCACAAACGAATGCTGAAGCAGCAGTGCCCAAGGTCTACAGATCAGTAGGAGATGGCCCTCATACTACCTTGGATGTGGCAGCAGTCAGAGCTGTCAAGTTAAAAGAATGGTCTGTCCAATCAGGGTGAAATAGAGAAAGGGCAAATGGAAAATCAAATATTTAAATAGGAAGGAGTCAGAAATGCAGGTTAGAGAAAGGTAGGATAAGAAGACAGAGAAAGAAGTCAGCCTAGCCACCTGCTGATTTGTCACATTGTCACCTTAAGCATAGAGTTCTTCCTCAGGCTTTAAATTCTTTTGATTTTCCTGTTAATTCTCTCTGTTATACCCTTAATATGTGCACAGGACTCTTATCATATACACGTATACAATTTACCTATGGCTATAATGAAACCATTTCGAGGAGGTCATTTGGTGTTTGAAAAAACCAAAATTAATTTTCCAAAAGAATATTTTTCTAATATGCCACGATTTTACTATATTACTAGCATAGCATTTAAAAAACAAAAATTGGCTCCAAATCACACTCTCCTGTGTGATATGATTGAATGGATGCTTCATTACTTCATTAACTACAGATGATGTAGGTCACCACTACGTTTTGTGGACCCCTTAGCCCTGCTTATTTGAAAAGTCAGGCATCCAATGTTTTCATCTTAGAGTTTAACTCTGAGCCTTGTTCTTATGAACAAACAACCAGAAATATTTGTCCTGACTTTATGTGCAGTTATTTCCACTATGTTTGAAAATATTCCCCATCTGTTCTCTAGTTCTGATTTATAATTTCATTACTGCTTTGAAAGATGATGACCATAGTGTCCTTGACAAAACAATTATTATAATAAAAATTGCTGCTGAAATTTACATTTTCATATCTTTTTCATAGCTAGAACTTGTTCACACAAAATTTCTCTCTCAGAGTTACATATAGGTTCTAATTAGAGCTCTAGTTAAAACTATGTTTGCTAAGTAGGCTTTATAAACACTAACACTCCATTGCTGAGAAGGGGTCCTATAGCCATCAACTGCCCTTTCAGATCACAAAATAGTATGAAATGCAAAAGATGTTAGATTCTTTTTGCTTTGCCAGATCCCTTTTGTTTGAATGTTTGCAATTTCCCTAATGAGAAATAACTTTAAAAGGCTGATTTTGCCTGTTCTTGTATCCATTCATCTGGAATATGCCAAAGGAAGTGAAGTCATTCAATGCTATGGTGTTCCTCCTGATTGGATTTCAGTTATGATGGACCACATTCAAATATGAGCAAGGAAACAAACATAGGATGTGTAATTACATGCAAGTACATGGAAAATTATATTAAAAGCCCTGACTTTTCTACGGTTTTCTTTCCTCCTTCCATCTGTGTACAAAAGAACTACCAACCTGATGTACACCAATTTATAGTAATTTCACAAGGTTTACTACACTTTATTGGGCACTTAGTGTCAACCAGGTACCATTTGGGGTCTGTATTATGTCAGTTAGTTCTCAAAATAACATTATGGAATGGATATTATCCCTACTTGACAGATGGTGCCAGTGAAATTTAGAAAGGTTAAATAACTTTCCCCAGGCACATACCTAAAACATGGTGTTACTTGGATTTGAACTGAGACCTATTTGACTCTGAAACCCGTGATCTTACCCACTCTTCTGTCTCAGTCATATTTCATATCTTTCTGTCAGCGAGTTGCATAATAAAAAAAACTTTTCTGCAGTTCTCAGACTTTCTAAAAAGATCAACAAGTCCTCCTGTAAACTCTAATTCTTGGTATAATAAATTCTTGGTATAATAAGGCTAGAAAAAAAAGCTAGCACCAGCAACTAAAGAAAGATACAATCTCAAATAATATAATTTAGAACTTAAAAACACTGCAGTGAGAAAATGGTATGATTGTTCTAATTCTGGAAGCCATGGAAAGAGATCCATAGTTGAAGGTCACTCACTGACAGGTGACCTCCTTATACCTGTCTGGCAGCCTATCAGTCATCCACACTAACCACATATGTGCCTGAAGCCAAAGGTTTTCATTTAAAGATTTCCATAAACAAATTATTACATTTCTAGGGAAAAATAATTCTAGGCTAATTTTAAAATTAACAATATGAATTGCTCAACTTTTCCATTTTCTTCTAAAATGAAAACTTGGAATATGATAGACTCCACGGATGTGCTCCATACAGTAACCATTTTAAGTATATATAATACATCTAAGAACATAGACTGTTTTTCTTTTTCATCTGTGTTTATTCATTCCAAGAAAATCTCTTAAGGACTGACTGAGTTTGGTGACTACCTTTAATACATCAACTGCATAACTGGCGTGGGGCCATCTCCCTTTGTACTCCACAGGCATAGAAACAGTGTACGGGGTGTTTCCCCATGAGATTTTTTTCAGAGTTTAAGCCACCAAACAGGCATAAAGCTACTCTAAATTCCTAACTTTACAGGTACACAGTAGTGCATTTAAACATTAAGGAGAACTTTCTATTCATTCCAGAGCCATTTAATCCTGTCCAGAAGGATGAGTCCATTTTTAGACCCTCCTTTGATTCTATACATTAGAAGGAAGGAGAAGTGACTGCTGAGAAATGAAAAAGAAGAGAAGAAGAAATAGAGACCTATGATCATGGCCCCCAAAAATCAAGAGCAAGTTATTTAGGTTTCTCAAGATCCACCATCCTAAATTAAAGAAGGCAGAAGAGATAAGAGCTGGAAAATGAATACTTTTTACAATAACATTCAGGAAGTCAGCAAAGTGAGCTTTAATTTCAGATTTTTAAAAATGAAAGACATCTCAGAGAATATATGGTCCAAATGTATTTTTGCCTCCAATGGAAATGTAAAGTAAAATGCCCCAAACTCATTTAAGAGTCTAAAGACCATTTTATATGCCAGCTTGAGAAGTCTTTAGAATTGAAACACTCACAGGGTCAGTAGTCTTACTGAACAGTATTTTCTTTTGTCCCCTATTGTCTTTAGGTACTCCTTGAATTAATACTCAGGAGTTATTTGAATGCCATTGCTTCAAAACACTGAAAGTGTTTTAACAGAGTGGGGGATAAATCCCACAGCCTACATATGTCAAACACAATCTACCAGCAAATTAAATTCAAGTATGAATGATAATTCATGAGTAACTTGAGGAAAATGGTAACTGGAGTATCATTTTGGAACAAAAGCAACAAGTCAAATCTCACTTGGTTTAATGGTACATGAAAGATTTGGGCACAAGCTGATAGTTGCTTACATTTAACATTTTCATCACTGAATATTCCTATGCCTTAAAATGATGAAGACTTCAGAGTCTTCCTTCCTGAAAAATCCTTAATATGGGACAAGGAATAATAAGTCTAGGATTTCTTAACTGCTTCCTTGCTCAAGGAAGAGGGAGAGAATAAATAACCACTTAAGATGAGATCTGTCCTTGCTGCATTTTATCATAGAGCAAGTTTTTCAGACATTAGAGGATAAATTATAAAAGTATAAAAGTAAATGTCATAATTACAAAGATATATGTATGTATACCATGTGTCAAATGAAAGTATAGATATTCAATTTTGTTGACTCCTCACAACTTTCTCTTTTTTTTTATTTTTTCCTTTTTCTCCCCAAAGCCCCCCGGTACATAGTTGTGTATTCTTCGTTGTGGGTTCTTCTAGTTGTGGCATGTGGGACACTGCCTCAGCATGGTCTGATGAGCAGTGCCATGTCCGCGCCCAGGATTCGAACTGACGAAACACTGGGCCGCCTGCAGCGGAGCGCGCGAACTTAACCACTCGGCCACGGGGCCAGCCCCCCTCACAACTTTCTCTTACAGTGGATGCAGCATATATTTTTCAAAATTTTTATCAGCATTTTCAAACTTAAATGTACAATACAATGAACATTGAACACTCATCATCCAGATTCAAAAATTATTAACATTCTGCTATATTTGCAGGCAGCACCTTAACACTATTTTTAAAAACAGATGACTGGTCACATCCTCACCCACTACTGGGATCTCACATTGCACCATTTGCATATTCCCAGTGATAGGAACCTCATTACTTCCTAATATATTAAAATGTCCAACGACGACAACGTTTTTTTCCTTACACTGAGCTAAAATCTGCCTTCCTTGAATTTCTACCCATTTATTCTAGTTCTGCCCTTTGGAAAGTCATGGTCAAGATCTTTTTCTTCTTCCCTAAGCAGCCCTTCAAAACCCTAAAGTCCACTCCCATAGCAGACTATCCTCAGATACAAATCTCATCCATATTTTCTGCTCTTGTAAATTGAGCTCAATGGGGAAAAAGGTAAGGATGATGTAAGGAGAGAAGGAGGGACTGTACGCCTTCTTATGGGCTGGCATTTTTTCCCACAAGTTTTGATTTGTAATATTTTAATTTTCATTCAGTTTAAAGTAGTCTCAAATTTCAATTTTGTTATCTTCTTTAAACCATGAGTTGTTTTTGAAGTGTACACCTTTTCCAAAAGAAGGGGATTTCTAGTTTTGTTGTCATCATTGTTGTTTCTATCTTATTTGCATTGTAGTTAGAGAAAATAATCTGTATATTGCAATTTTTGAAGCTTATTTAGACTTGCCTTAAGGCCAGCATAAACTAATTTTCTTTTAATATTCCCTTATTACTTGAAAAGGTTATGTATTTTGTACAGTGTTATCAATTAGATCAAAGTTTTTAATCATGTTATTTATATTTTCTATTCATTTCTGAAAATGTATGCTTATTCTTTTAGTTACTGGGAGAGGTATGTTAAAATCTCTTACTGTAATTATGTTTATTCATTTTTCCCTTTAGTTTTATCCATTTTTGCATTATCTGTATTGAAGCTAAGTGATTAAATTCAGTTAAATTTAGAATTTCTACATTTTTCTGATGAACTAAAACTTTTATCAGTACATAGTATACTTCTTATTCTCTAGTACTCTTTTTTCCCTTAGAGTCAACTTTGTCTGATATTAATATTGAAAAGCCAACTTTCTTTTGGTTAGTGTTTGCATCGTTATTTTTTCCATCTTTTTTCTTCAATGTATCTGTGTTCCTATATTTAAATTGTTTTTCTTGAAACAGCAGATTCCGGTTTTGTTTTTTTAATCAATCTGAATTTTTGGTTTTCAATAAGAGCATTTAATCCACTTACATTTAATGTAACTATTGATATGTTTAGGTTTAAACTACCATTTTACTATTTGCCTCTATTTTTTCAGCACATTTTAGTTTCCCTTTCTTTCCTTTCTTGCCTTCTCTCTAAAATGATGAACTATTTTGTATTATTTCATCTCCTGTATTAACTTTGTAGTTTTATACTCTTTTACTATTCTTTGATTGTTTTTCTCTAGGGATTACTTTAACATGCATCCTTGACTTATCAAAGTCTAAAATAAATTAATATTTGTACCTCTTCCCAGACTATGCAAGGACCTTAAAATACTTAAACTCCATTTACTTTGCTGCCAACCTATGTGCTATCATTCTCATGTGTTTTAATTCTAAATATTTTATAAATCCCCAAAGACCTTACTATTATTGTTTTATACAGTCAGTATTTATTTAGATTTACCCACATATTTATCCTTTCATTGCTTTTCATTGTGCTGGAATTTTGAATCAAAAAGAGAAAAGAAAAAGGAATTTAGTGCAAATTTGGTGAGTCAGCCCGCCCCCCCACCCCCCCCAATCCTACCTCTCTGCTCCATTTGGAATTCAGAAAAACATAAGGGCCCTGAGGCATATGGGGAAACATTGTACAGAAACATCATAAGTAAAATGTAATGAAATGGTTAGGAAAATACACACAAGAAGGTAACATGCTCTGAAGGCAAGAGGCACAAAGGTATACTTTATTTAAAAGCCTTAAGCAGTTGATGATTTGGGGAAGTATTGCCAAATTACACTCAGCAAATTTAGTAGTAAGCCTCAATATAGTGGGCACGAAAGCTGTTTACTATTGAATGAACAACAAGTATAATGAGAGTGGTCTCATACAATTATGAGGTCACCAAGCCATGCTTGTTATAATTGGCATTGCCATAGCCAGGGGCTTATGCGACTTCAAGTGAAGATTGGCCTAAAGGAATAAGCCAGGAATGTGTGTGCTTTGGGCTATGGAGACTGACTAATCTGGCTGTGAGGACTCAGGGAGGGGGGCCAGGAATCAAATCACAGTGCTCAGGCAGGGCAGCGTGGACTGAGTTGAATGTAGTTAGTCTCCATTTAGTTCCTCACTCTCCAAGGATTTAATCTGGTGTTGGGGATGGGAGGTAGGTGGGAGGGGCAAGGTGAAGCTCTAGGGCACTAGGCAAACACAACTGATACACTACTGCAAAGGCATCCCCTAAGATGGGATCATAATTCCTCAAAAAGCCATCCAGCATGAGGCAGGTCCCCAGCTTGTACGGGATGGGCTTGAACTTTCACACGGAGGGTCTTTAATTCCTGGTACTGAGCTACCCTAGAGCAAAGACTGATGGTGCTGCTTGTTTCAAAATAAAGTTTTACCTCCACAAGGTTGTAGATTGATGATTGGGTGTAATATAATTCCAAATACCAGGGTCATCTTTTCTCAATTTTTTAATGGATAGTTAAGTTTAAGAAGAAAAAAAGGGAGGTTAGCTGGGTATGACATATTCACAGAGATGTTGAAGAACACCCTTGACAATTAACAATCATTTATCAGTAGATAATGTTTTTTCTTAAGATTCTAAAAGCAATAACCCTCATTTTGCCAGTGTGCAAAAAAGGGCTGAAAATGAGAATTAGGGCCTTTGTTTCTTTTCTTGTCCTGTTTTAGCCTATGACCGACCTGTTCATTTGGTTTGTGTATAGTACAGATGAGTCAGGAGTTGATTGTTCACATGCACCAGTTGGTTTTTCTCCCCCATGTTCATGAACTATATGTCTAACCTAATCCAATCATCTTGCAAATGAACACCACTAGCCACAGAGGAGACTGGGTGAGAGAGGATTGATTTGCAGTGTAAATCCATCATCATTGCTGGAAAATCAACTCTAAGTACATGTAGCATGGTTTTTCCATATGGAAACAGCATGTTTCAAAGTTCTAATAGAACACAGTGCAATGCCAAAGACACTTGATTCTCCACTTCTCCACTCCTAAAAGAAAGAAATGAACTATCAGGGAGGCTAATATTTGTTGATTTTGGTGTTATTTTTGTTTATCATTTAAAGCACACCAAATTATTAACAATCTGTTTTGCCAGAACAGATAAGAATCTAGAACTATAAATCTACTGCTGGCCATCGATGAAGACAGTTCTCTTTTGTTACTTAATATCAGTATTTATTTTCTTCACTAGAACTGCTTAGCTTGGGTGAATTCTAGCTGATAATTTCAGAAGGGTGAAAAGCTAACTAGAACTGGGCGTTTAGCCCAGATAAATCTGATTCCAGTACTATGAAAGAAGCAGCAAGGGAAATAGAAAGTCTTTGACAAAAATTGTTGATAATTGGCTAAGGACTAGGGAGGGAAACAGAAGACTTGGAGAGCTATGAATGTTATTCTAATGTAGAAGAAAGACATAAGGGAGGAATCAAGGCGCTACAGATTAACAACACTCTCTTTAATTCTAAGAAAAATTAAATATATATATACAACTACAGTAAAACTTCTGTTATCCAGAACTCTTAGGAAATAAGTCTTTCTGGAGACCTAAATTGCAGAGGCAAAATGGAAATCTTGGGTTTGAATCTCTGTTCTGTGTGACCTTGGGCAGGTCACCTCACCAATCTACATTTCAATGACATCCTCCTGCCTCATGCATAAATTATGGATGATGCGACCACTTATTCCACAGGGCATGATTAGGATTAAATCAGAAGCTTGTAGATCTGATTTTCTAATCCAATAGGAGAAGTATAAATATTGCAAAGCATTTACCTTTTTTTACACCAATGAATTTTAGAATTTTAACAAATTTCTATATGAAGTTATATAAACTTAACTTATATAGAAAGTTACACACTTTCTTCTTAATCAGATTTCAATCAACATAATTTAATGTCATGATTACTCAGATTATCATTATCAATAGCCATTAATGGATGCAGCAGTAGTAAGACAGCAACGCCCTCAGCTCTTGCTGAAATAATTCCTACCTTCCAGGATTATATTGAAAAGTAGGATGAATATCCAAAATAACTGTAAGATCTTCATCCAGTGAGTCCCTTTTATTTAAAGCTTCATAAAATAAGGAGAAAAATTACTTTGCTGGAAACTAATTTATTGGCCTTCACTAGAAGGCACTAGGACCAATCATTCTGAGCAGATGGGTATCTATCCAAATCGTTAAGAATGTGAAGGGAAAAAAAGCAAGAACAAAAGAAAAGGAAAGCAAGAGACCAGGAGTAAAGCAGCTCCTCCTTACAGCAAACACAAATGCTTGACCTTTTTTTCCCCCTACTTTACTCCATTTATGAGATTAAATCAGTATAGTTGGGGAAGATACAAATAAGTCTTAAATCCACATAGCAGCAACTTGAATTTAACCACTGCCTTTTCTTTAATCACAGGATTTCAGAGGACAGCACCATCAAATAATATTTACAAGGCATACACAGTGTCCCACACAGAACTAGTAAAGATGTTGTTATTTTATTCTAAGGGTTTTGCGATCTGGAAACAAAAAGATATATTTTGATGTTTCTGAACACTTTTTTAAATCTGTGCATTATCATTAAAGATAGACAGTCTGTTTTACAGATGGAGAAACAGAGAGAAAAAGAATTGATACCATGGCTCTGACAGAGGTCACATAGGCTGTGACAGAATCAAAATAATTTGAATCCTCTTCCCCCTATTTCAGTGCATTCGTATTACTGGTCGATGGTGGCTTATTCCAAAGTAGTTCTGATTATTCCTTAAACCTAAAGCAGCACAAATTAGAAAAGTCTAAGTGATAATCGACAGCATTTAAGGTACAGAAAGTTTTTGCTCATGAAAATACACTGAAGTGACTCCATGTCGTGGTAAGTTATCAAATTATGGAAAGAACATTGCAGAGATTAAAATGTTGCATAAGAGAGAGAAAGCAGCATGAGTCAGGGGTTTGGGAAATATGAGTCAGACTGAAGGGAAGGAGCCAAAAACATAGCGAATGAGGGCCTAAGCAGGGACTTAATGGACACCACAAAGATGTGGACACAGTTGCCTCCATTAACTTTGAGAGAAAAACCAAATATGCAGTTCCATAGACTGGGGGTCAGTGTGATAAAGAGGCTAGGAGTGAGAGCTGAGCGAAGATCAGACTGGATTATTTAAAGCAATGATGGTGCCAAAATCAGCAAGAGAGGGACCTACAATAGTATAAATCACTAGGAGGGAGAATGTGGGCACATTTTTGAAAAATGAGGGAATCACCAAATATTGCCATTAGCTATTCTTAACTCCTTAGAATGATGAAATATGAGTTGATTTACGTGTTGTGATATTTTAGGAAGCACATTCTATTATTTTGTTCTTTGGTAATGTTTACATTAGGCTATGTCTACATAGTTCAGAGCTGCTCCCTGTGGTGTTCAATCCAAACTTTAATCCCACCTTTAAGGCCCTGAATTTTGCTCATAACTTGAGCTACCATTTTATGAGCGCTTTCAACCAGGCACTGCACCAGGCTCCTCATACACATGAGGGAGGCCCCTCCATGCTGATTCCAGCTGTCTGCAATTCTCATGCAAACCACTTTTGTCTTATCATTGTTTCCTAATGTGACTTGTCTTCTGCCTAGAAATAGCCTCCTATTTCTTCCAATCCATGTACCTCACCTTCTTCAAAATTCAGTTCAAAATTCACCTCCTCAGGCAAACCTTCCTGGGCCTCCCACCTCTGATGCTGCCTTATTCCCCCTATCTTCTGAACTTCCCAATTCCATTGCTTTCTATCCATTTCCTTTTGCTGACGTCTTACTGGTTTTGCCATGTTTCTTACATCTTGCCTGTTACTCTGCCTTGTAAATGTTTAGTTCCGTGAGATAAAACACTGATCCTGCTTCCCTTAAACTCTAGGTATCAGTTCTCAGCAAACAATCATGATTCATTCATCTATTTATTGAACAAATATTTGTTGAAAACCTATCATGTTTCATATACTCTGCTAGGTGCTGGGAATATAGGAAGAAGTAAATCATAGACCCCATCCTCAAGGAGCTTGGGTCCAGGGCCCAGGGAGTGTGTTAACTGACTGCCTAGAGGACCTAGTGAGCGTAACTGTCACAGGTAACTTATAGACAGTTTAAAAACAAAACAAAAACTCCTCTCCCCAGAGTACTTTTTCCTAGATTCTCAGGAAAATCATGACTGACCTAAGTAATTTCCCTTATGAATAAAGCATTTCTTTGACCAGTACAGA
Organism: Equus caballus; assembly: GCF_041296265.1. Taxonomy (NCBI): domain Eukaryota; kingdom Metazoa; phylum Chordata; class Mammalia; order Perissodactyla; family Equidae; genus Equus; species Equus caballus. Next base: position 60,163,793 of record NC_091698.1, read on the forward strand.
TATTCCCACCACAGAGGGCTTTCATAAACACACCTGGGAGAGCTAGGTCTTCTGGTGCATCTGCACAGGGATGGATATTCTGCTCTGAGTTTCTGACATAGTTGTATATTTTAGTGATTTTCTTATCACATTGAACTTGCTGATATTTAAGAGAAATATAAATGCATACAAGTAGAAAAAAACAAGCATACAAACGTTTAACAATGTATAACAATTCTTATATGACTTTCTATAGACATATGAATAAGTAATAATACTATCTCAAGGGGCTGACCCCATGTCACAGCAGTTAAGTTCACATGATCCACTTCGGTGGCCTGGGGTTCACTGGTTTGGATCCTGGGTGCGGACCTACACACTGCTTGTCAAGCCATGCTGCGGCATGCATCCTCATATAAAGTAGAGGAAGATGGGCACAGATGTTAGCTCAGGGCCAGTCTTCCTCAGCAAAAAAAAGAGGAGGATTGGTGGCAGATGTTAGCTCAGGGCTAATCTTCCTCAAAAAAAATAAATAAATAAATAAATAATAAAAATAAATGTAAAAAAAGGATCTCAAAGCACACTTTCAAAATAATAAAATTGTGTATTTAAATAAACTAATAAAATTGATGGTACAATTGAAGATAGTTCAAAGAAATTCAGTCTATCTATATATCCTTCAGCATTAGATAAGCTGCTAAGGGCAAAGGAGAGGATAAATATTCTAAACTCGAGTCAGAAAAGCCATAAATCAAAATATAGTCAGTTCATTTACTAGTAGATCCAGCTCAAGGCATACGATGAAGCATGCACTCAACTCCTTTGGAATAATTTCTTGAAAGAGGATTTCACGCAACTGTGTTTTATTGAATTTCAGGAGGTTTCCCATCAGAAAGAATTAAAAATAAGTGAGTCTAGGTAAGTAGAAGAAAGTGTATAAAGTAGAAGAAAGTGTATAAAAAACATCATTCTAGGTGAGGTGAGTCCTATTACAGTTTAGATTGTTTTTTGATAGAGAAATGGAAAGAATATAGCAGCAATGGAGGCAGTGGTATTTTATTTTTTGTTTATTTTTATTAAATTACTCTAACTCATCTAATATTTTAATTAAATAACCTTTCTCAAAAAGTAAATGTAGCTGGTTCTTAAGAAGGAGTAGATCCAGGTAGCATGGTTTTCATGTTTAGAATCTATTTAATGATATATTAATTTCACTGGAAATGTTAGCTTATTTTTCAAAGCGACTTAGAATTGAACGACAAGAAAGTAGGAAGGAAATTGTAGGACATCAGGAATGCAATGGGGTGGAGGCAGTTTGCAGAGAGATGTCTCGGGAAGAAAAGCCGCACTCACTGGTGAGGCCTCCCTTAGAAAATGCAGCAGCCAGCCTGCGCCCTTGATCTTCCGCCAGCATGTACTGAGGAAACTTGCCACATCTGAATCTCACATTGCCATATCTCTCAGGGCTGTTATCACCGCAAATGCTGGCAAATGTTCTTGACATAAAACAATAGGAATTCTGTTGTCATTTCTGCATTAGCGAGTCATAAAACTCTGAAAGAAACCCCAGTAGAAATGTTTTCATCAAGCGTATATGAGAAAATAATAAAAGACCAAAAAAAGAGCAGATAATTTTAAAGCAAGATGACTGCACCTTTTCATACTACCTAAAATGGACAGTTATAACTACTGATTTGAAAATATTAATAGATTTCAAAACAAAAAATAAAAAGCAATGACAAAAAAATTCACCACAACTTTAAAACCAGGTTCAAAGAATTATGTAATAGATGCTTTTATAGGTTATCATCCAATAAACAGCCATACGTCCCTAGAGTATTTTTCATCTTCCCTCCCTCTTTCTTTTGGAAAGAATGCCTCTTATCATTTCCACACACAGCTAATTGGAAGCCGATATCTGAGAACAACTTCCTACATTGTTACACTCGGTAGTGTAAGTGCAGCAATTCTTCTTGGGAATATAGAAAGATGAAAGGCAATACACCAGGAGCCGCTGCTCTCTGAGCTTCTTAAAGGGAAGGCAGGAACTGAATAAATTCTAATGGCTCATTTTTTCTATTGATTCTTGGCCCATTATATCTTCCAAAGCACCACTGTGGGTCTACCACAGTGATGATCAAAGGCCCTCTAAGCCTTCCTCAGTTTTATGCAAAATTTCTCATCTACGAATTACGAGTTTTATGATATTTTTGAACAAAGCTTAGTGTCTTCAGTTGTTGAAGAATGCCAGAATACATAATCCTTTCATCTGTGCTATTTAACTTCATAATATGCGAGATCTGAATGAATGCAAAGGTGGTGTAGATAGGGCAAAATTAAATTTCACTTATAAATTACTGTAATATGAATGCACACATACAGATTCACATCAGATTTTGATCCCAAATAAATTTGTTATAACAGGTTCATTAAATTATGACTGAGCATTTTTTGCTTTTCTAGAACTATAATCTACCTACTCCTTAAGGCACAGTTAGTAAATTATCCCCAGAAATGAAATGCTTTGGGAAAATATGTACTTTAAACTATACCAGATTCTCTCTCCTGGAGGATTATGATCAAATTGAATCCTTCGCATTTTGAAATTTGCAATGAAAGGTTTATACATTCATATTACACTAAAGTAATGCAAAAGTTTGCAAAAAAAAAAGGGAAAAAGAACAGCAATAAGGAATGCATAACATTAAAGTTTGATTTATACCCAGTTATTAGGCAGATTTTTAGAGATTTGCCAATAGAAATTATCTCAAATGTGACATACTGGGTGAAAAAGCAAATATCATACAATTTATTTACATTTTAAAACAAAACAATACTGTATATTCTAATGGGTGCATATCTGTATAACAGAAATATAAAAACATCTCACGGAAAGATTCGTCCCTCTGGGTTAGTGGAACGTGGTAAAGGGATGAGGATAGAGTAAGGCTTCAGCTATATCTCAGATGTTTCATTTCTTAACAAAATTAAATGATCTGAGGCAAGCATAGCAAAATATTAGCATTTGTTAAATCTGAGTGGTACACACTGGTATCTGTGAAATTACTTCCCCAAACTTGAAATAATTTATAATTTAAAACATTTTCAATATATCAATATTATAATGTTTTAAGAATAAAGTAAAAACTTAGTTTCTTTAAGAAAAGTATGACAGCAAAACAGAGGAAATAACATCTTCACAACCGACTCAAACTCCTTCTTTGCTGCATGTCTTTAACAGACATAGATGAGTGCACTGCAGGGACACACAACTGTAGAGCCGACCAAGTGTGCATCAACTTACGAGGTTCCTTTGCCTGTCAGTGCCCTCCGGGGTATCAGAAGCGAGGAGAGCAGTGTGTAGGTAAGTACAACAGTGCAGTAAGCAAAGTCCTATCTTGAGCATCTTAATTGTTTAAACCTCAGGCAATCAAAACAAAGCCATCACATTTATTTGAAGAATAATAGCTAACAACAGCTTATTCTTTCATTGACTACCAATCCATTTTCCACATTAATGAGAAAGAACTAACCTTAAATGTTGAGCATATTCTGGATATAAAGTGTTGGTTACATGTTAGACTAAGCAAAAGCAGAAATTTGGGGTATGAATGGGACCACAAAAGCAACCAAGAAAATAATTTTAAATTAGCTATTTGGGGGCCATAGCACTAAAACACCAATGAAATGGTCTTCATTCACTTGTTCATAGCATAGCATAGTTTATAGGGCAAATGGTGAGGTTCAAATCCCAGCTCCATCCCTAACTCACTTTGAGGCCTTGGGCAAGTTATTTAAATTCTCCGTCTCACTATGGAGATAATACTAGCCCCTACCTCAGGAGCTCTGTGTGGGAATGCTTAGAACAGTACCTGGTCTTGGGCTGAAGAGCTGTGTGCTATCATTAGGTAATGAGCTAATAGACTAGAATTTATGTTGCCAGCTGGTGCAGTGCTAGGACTGCAACCCTAAGTGCAGCATGTGCCTCTACTTGAGAGCTCTACTTGAGCTCCCTGAGGGCAGGGGCCAGGTCTGGTTTGTGTCACTGCTGTCTCCCCAGTCCCTGAAGAGTGCCTGCCAAATAGATGCTCTGTGTGTGTTTTTTTTTTTTTTTTTGAATAACTGAAAGAACATGGTATGGGGACGCTGACGGGCAAATAAGTAGTAATCTAAAGTGTTCTTGGCTCAATCATGATGCCCAGCACTAGGCATGAAATCCTCTAATTGACTCCTTCTGTCCACTGATTTACATAACACCTTATACCATAGATCAGTAAAAAGTCCTTGACATCAGGATGTCTACACTGAGCTCCTCATGGGCCCCAGGTCAGTTCTGCCTGACACAGGTCTGCGCCTAGATGCTGGGGTTAGTGCCCAGCCTCCAAGGAAGGCCAGGGGTTTGCAGTGACTGAAGCTGTGATTTAGGAGAAGATTGTGTGGAAAACTCCACAGGCACCAAAGTTTTGCCCCTGTATCAGTCAGGAAAGTAAATAATTGAGGGAATAAAAAGTCCAGAAAAAGAACTAACCCAACCTACTGTGGGAAGAATCAAAGAGAATGGAATATGTGGATAGAGCCTTTCAGATCTAATCATGTGGTTTCCCTGTTATTTCCCTCACCAATAGAACCAATTCTCAACAGAGCATATAAGGTCTTCCTTAATTTGATCTTTGCCCAGCTCTGTTGCATGAAGACCCCTCTCCCCATATAAAATTACACTCCAGCTTTATCCCACTAGTTATAGTTCTCCACATACATCACACCGTCATACTTTGGTGCTTCTATATGAGCTCTTTTGGCACCAGGAACATGCACTCCTAGCAAACTTCTATTCAACTTTCAAATCCCAGCTCAGGGGGCACTTCCTCTGGGAAGTCTTCCATGATTTACCCCAATATAATTAGTCACTCCCTCCTTCATCTCAGTACTTCTCAAACTTTGATGGATCCTTTTTGTAAATTTCCAATCTGTTGCAGATCAATTCTTTTGTAAAGTACGATAAAAATATTCCAGTGACACCAAATTGCTATTCCTAAACACATACTGTCAATTTCTATACTTATTCATTGCAGACTGGTCCAAATAGTCCATGGACCAGCAGTGGTCAGCAAGCCACATTCTTTTTTTTTTTAATTTTTGAGGAAGATTAGCCCTGAGCTAACATCTGCCGCCAATCCTCCCCTTTTTGCTGAGGAAGACTGGCCCTGAGCTAACATCTGTGCCCACCTTCCTCTACTTTACCTGTGGGATGCCTACCACAGCATGGCTTGTCAAGCTGTGCCATGTCCACACCCGGGATCTGAACCAGTGAACCCCGGTCGGCTGAAGCGGAACATGCACACTTAGCTGCTGCACCACCGGGCCGGCCCTAGCAAGCCACATTCTGAGTAGTACAGTGCTCCCTTTGCCCTTTATACACCTTTCTATTGTCGATCTTATCATTCCATGCAGTAATTCGTTTTCATGCCCATCTTCCATACTTGACAGGGGTAGAAAGTATCACTTTTTCATTAAATATTTATTGAAGGCTGACTGTGTGCCAGGCACTGCTCTAGGTGCTGGGTTATCATGGTGAACCAACAGATTTACAGAATCATGGCCCTTATAGAGCTATTAGAAAGTAACATTTATACAAATTAGCTATTGATACTGACACCTGGCTGTAATACTTGGTAGTAGGAAGAAGCATGCTAAAATTGCTCTTAATTAATATGAAGTTTCCATTCATTCAACTAATGCTTATTGAGCACCCACTATGCCAGGCTCTGTTTCAGATATTAAGCATACAGCAGTGAATTGACAAAAAAATACTCTACCTCCACCTCAAGAGGAGGAGACAGGTCTTATTTGGAATGCATTATAGTGAGGGAGACAGACAAGAAGCAAACAAACACATAACACAATGTCAAGGAGTGTCAATGGCTACAAAGAAATACAAAGCAAGATGAGGGGATAGACAGGGCAGAAGATGCTATTATATGAATGGACAGAGATAGCCTCCCTGAGGTGACATTTGAGCAGACTCCTAAATAAATGAGGGGGGAAGCTATGTGAATATTGTCATTGTTTATTTCAATACAGTCATGTGCCACATAACAACATTTCAGTCAATGATATATCACATATACAACAGTGGTCCCATAAGATTAGTACCATATAGCTTAGGTGTGTAGTAGGCTACACCATCTAGGTTTGTGTAAGTACTGAAGAGGAGGAAGAAATTTTCTTCTACCCTTCTAGGTTTCTCTGGCCAGTCTAAGAATTAAATTGACATGAGACAGATTAACAGGAGAAAAACAAACAAAAGTTTAATAATGTATACACATGGGAAAAACCCAGGAAATCTGAGTTGCTCACCAAAATGGCCAAAGCTTTCATCTTAAATACCATCCTCAGCTAAAGACAAAAGAAGATGTTGGGATGGGGAAAGTCAGGGACTTCAAAAAGAAGGAAGGCAATTCACAAGAAGGTAAAAAGGAGTAAACGTTTGGAAAACAAATGTTTGGCTGCACAGAAACAGAAGAACACAGAGGGAAGCCCAACAAACAGGCTTTTCTAGGTTCCTCCCTTTCTATTACCTTGTTCATATTATGCTAAGATGATAGCTCGTTTTCTGAGACAGGTTTTTTTCTTTGAATTCTTTTAGGCAGTTAAAGGAGAGGTAATAAGAAAAACTTTCTGAGTCTTTTGTTTCTTAAAAATAATCAGCCTAAAATAATCCTCTCATCAAAGAGATACATTTTGGGGTGGCAAATTTTGTTCCCCTTCAGTATACTCTATAATGTTGACACAACGAAATCACCTAGTGACGCATTTCTCAGAACATATCCCTGTCGTTAAGTGACACATAACCATATTCAAGTTAAATCAAATGTATTTTGCAGCTTAGTAAAAATAGCTCCCATTTACTTTTACCTGTTTTGTTCAAGGAAGTTTGCCTATGTAATCCTCCAAACAAGTCCACCACATTGTTGTATTATTATTTACAGAAAAGGAACTGGAAGCTCTGAGAGGTTAAGACCAAGCTAGTAACTGGCAGATCAAAGATTCAAACTCAGTTACCCTGAGGCCACTTGAGCACACTGCCTCCCACACTTTTAATTATGAACGTACCAGAAGAGCTCAGCATAAAGTTTTGTTTTCTTTTCCTTTTTTACCATAAGATAGTATCATTACACTGTCTTACATTATACATGCAATTATTTCAAATTACGCATGCCATGTTGGAGTTGTCACAAAGTGTAGAGTTATGAATTAATGAAATTTTATTATGCTTCTAAGATGTTAATCCTACCCTGCAAGTTCTCAATTGAGCGTTTTATAGTTGGAAATATTTATATGAGAAGGACACGGGCTGGAATGCTTCATCAATGTGTCAGAAGAGCACTGTCAAGAGGTAACTTGTTCAGCATCCTATTCCTTCCACAGTGTTCGTCCATTTGATTCTCACAGAAACTTCATAAGATACACATAGCAAGGATTACTGTCTACATTTTACAGAAGAAAAAATCAAGATACTGAACTTTTAAGTAGCTTCACCAAAGTCACCAGCTGAACAGCAGCCCATACCTCCTTTCTCTTAGTTTTATGCTACATCATTCAGTTCTTCCATAGTTCTTTTTTAGTTCTGTCATTATAAATAAGCTTTAGATTCCCAAACTGAATATTCTCATGTATATGTGAAATAGTTTTAATTACTTTTCTGTCTTTAAATTTCAACTCACCCAATCAGGTTTATGAAATCTTTATTCTTAACATCTCACTTAACTGCAGAATGCAGACCAAAGTATATTTAAAACACACATATCTTAATTTGAAAAAAAAGAAGAGGAGCCAACCCAGTGGCATAGTGGTTAAGTTTGCACACTCCACTTCAGCAGCCCGGGTTTCACATGTTTGGATCCCGGACGCAGACCTATGCCTGTGGCGGCATCTCACATACAAAATAGAGGAAGACTGCCACAGATGTTAGCTTAGCAACAATCTTCCTCAAACAAAAAGAGGAAGATTGGCAACAGATGTTAACTCAGGGCCAGTCTTCCTCACCAATAAAAAAAAAGAAAGAAAAATAACTACTTTTAAAATGAGGTCTTCTCTACAAAGATCTCCTAGATAATTTTCTGCTTAGAACTTGAGAGTGGATAGTCAATAATTTTGTTCTTCTTGTGTGTGTGCCTGATAACCTAGATATAGATGAATGCACCATCCCTCCATATTGCCATCAAAGATGTGTGAACACACCAGGATCATTTTATTGCCAGTGCAGTCCTGGGTTTCAGTTGGCAGCAAACAACTATACCTGCGTAGGTAAGCCTTTTCGGAATTGCCATCCTAACTGATCTCTGTCTTCAACAAAAGTAAACCTCATGCCATGTCGCACTATTTCCAGTTTTCTATTTTCTTGAGTGAACTGGTTTCCATCAACATTCATGCAGAAAGCTTAAATGACAATGACCAATCTGTTTCTTAAAATACATCAAGATGTGAGTGGAAAACTTTGTTAACCTTGGTTTTAGTTCTCCTCTGTGGGTATATCAAAAAATAAAAAGTTATACATCAATTGACATACACACACCAATTAGTCAGCAATGTGTGATATAAATGCTGAAGGTGCCAAAGGGGTTACTGTAAGTTCAAGTACATAAACTTTCCACTGAAAGGGCATCTGATTTTTACATGCTTCTTCTCCCCTTTCAGAATGCAATGTCATGGCACACAGTTTCAAGATTGGCATGACATGGAAAGCGTCTAGCACAGGAAAAATGCTTTTTCACAATATTTTCAGTGCCTCAGAGCATTGCAAAACTCTGTATGGGTCTCAAAGGCTTATGTTATAATTGTAATGGAATTTAACAGAGCCCATTTAAAAAGTAATAAATAGCACAGATAAATCTTCACTACAGCATGCTGAGAGACCATATCAGTATGAGTGTCTTATATCAATTATTTATAGACTTGGCATTTTGCATCTGAACAACAATAAAAGAAAATAGATACTGGAATGTATATTTATTAGAATCATTAAATTCTTTTGGAAAGATTCATCAAACACCAAACTGTTGTTCCCAGAAAAAAAATACTCTGGTATTTCTAAAAGAAGTATATGACAGATATTTGAAGTTGTTCCAACAAATATGAAACCTGAATGGATGTTCTCCAATGAGCTTCTGCAGGGCAAAGAATCCAGCTAGGATATTACTCACATCATCAGGTGACATAAGTACAAAAGAACAAGAATATGTTTAAAGACATAGGTATATAAATGTATATAACCTTTCTTTTCAGACATAAATGAATGTGATGCCAGCAATCAATGTGCTCAGCAATGCTACAACATTCTTGGTTCATTCATCTGTCAGTGCAATCAAGGATATGAGCTAAGCAGCGATAGACTCAACTGTGAAGGTAAAATATTTCCCAAATAATTTGTATTGAGTGCAATCTCTGTGGTTGCTGTGGTTTATCTGATTATGTATCTGTTTATGGAAACAATTTTTTTTGAAGATTAGTCCTGAGCTAACATCTGCCACCAATCTTCCTCTTTTTGCTGAGGAAGACTAGCCCTGAGCTACCATCTGTGCCCATCTTCCTCTGTTTTATGTGGGATGCCTGCCACAGCATGGGTTGACAAGCAGTGCATAAGTCTGCACCCAGGGTCCGAACCGGCAAACACCAGGCCACCCAAGTGGAATGTGCAAACTTAACTGCTGTGCCACCAGGCCAGCCCCCTGGAAACAAATTTTTATCCACTGAAATTCTATTCTAAATCCAGTTAATTTAGTTCAGTTGCAATATTGGCTTTTTAGTATGTTATCAAGAGAAAGGAGAAGAAACAAAATAACTGAAATATTAGATACAGGCTGGGTCTAATAATTAGGGTGCTCTAGTGTCTTGCTTTTCAAAGTGTGATCCAAGAACCAGCAGCTTGTGAGAATGGAGAATTTCAGTCCCAGCCCAGACCTACTGAGTCAGATTCTGCATCTAACAAGAACTCCTGGTGAATGGTGTGCACATTTAAGTTCTAAAAGAGCTAATTGCATGTCAGAAACATTAGAATAGAAACCAAGAGACCTGGCCCTTAATCTTATTCCTGCCGCTATGTGACTTGGGCACATTTCTTAAGTTACCTGGGTTTCACTTTCCACATGAGTAAAAAGAGGTCCATTTAACTGAATGGATGACCCTCAGAGTCTTTTGCACATGTACATTGCACTGTGTAATTCAGAAAGCATAAGACATCCTGAAGGGGGTGCCATCAACATTTGATGCCCCTGACTTCATCATGAACCCTCTCAGCTTTACTTGGGGCCACAAAAGTCATACCCCATCCAGAGAGGCCTCCCATCATGCTACTGTGCTCAAAACTGAAAGAGGCTGGCTCTGGACAGCTGCCTCTGCCCTTATGAGCAAACTATAAAGACATCACCATTGAGAAATGCATTCTTCCCCTGAAGGCCAGACCCTGTCAGGATGTCACCTCTAGAAGCTAGCACAGGGATGGGACTTGGAGTTCAAAGCTCAGATGAACTTGGCAGCAGAGCCACCCATATCTGAGAAAGCAAATTTGAATCTGCATCATGGGTAGGACTGCAGAGCCCAACATGAAGAGCATCAACCATAAGCCAATTCATTCAGTCTGGACAGCTAGTATGGTTAGGTCCAGGATTCACCAAACTGTCAGCTATGATTGAGTAAAACTTATGGTAAGAAAAACTCTTCATGCTGTGAAGTTCTAGGGGAAATGAGCTGATTAGAATTGTCCTTGAGTTTCTTATAAAGTATTTCTGTTTCAGAGTTTGCCATGTTTTTACTTTCTTACCTCCTAAAAAAATATTACCAAAGTAGTGATGTGTCAGTTTTTTACCTCTGTGTTCTTGCTCTTGCCTTATTCAACAGACATTGATGAATGCAGAACCTCAAGCTACCTGTGTCAATATCAATGTGTCAATGAACCGGGGAAATTCTCATGTATGTGCCCCCAGGGATACCAAGTGGTGAGAAGTAGAACATGTCAGGGTAAGTCTATTGTTTTCATATCTGTTAAGTGTTCCATTTTTAACCAGGAAGAGCAGGGAGGAAGTGATAGGATTCTCTACTTTCATCTTGTCCAGCTTGAATATACAATTTGAGCTCTTTTCCCCTGTTCATCATGAGACATACACATCTCATAAAGACAGTATTCAGTGTTAACGCTGACTTTCCTTGAAATTCCAAGTAATTGTTTTTCTTTCTTAAAATACAATTTTGATAAAATAGTGATATCCCTTCTATATAGCCTATATAATCTCTATGATATACATCTTCTAATTATCCACCAGAAAAGATTTACTTATTAAAATATTTCACGAAGAGTTTGAGTCTAGAGCATAAGCTTAATATGTTGGTTAGGCATACCTCAAAACAGTCTTAATTCTCTAAAACACTAAGTTTACAAATTGGTTAGTAGTTTCAGTGCTGAGAAAATCAGCTTCAAGTGTCTTAAAATGTGCTTGAATTCTTCAGCAAAAACCTATTGATCTGAAAATAGCTAAGGGCCTTGGGTCCAGTTGTAAAATAAACATTCAGGTGATCTTCACTCCTACACATAGGTGGAAGAAGCTGCTCTCTATGTGGAATGATCTCAGAGTCTCTCCAAAAAATCAGAAAATACACACCATCTTCTCCCTACCTTCAGTGCTACATGTAGCTTAAAATTTCTTTAACAGGGAACAAGACTGCTCAGATAAAACCAAAAATGTAGATGATCCTGGAAAAGCTACTACAAATACTTACATTTACATAAAGCAATGAAAGAGTGAAAAAAAATGACTGAACTCAAAGACAGAAAATCTGTTTGAGTCCTAGCTGTGCTGCATTCTATCTGTATAATCTCAAACAAATTATCAAATTTCTCTGAGCCTCAGCTTTCTCATTTGGAAAAGGAAGCTGACGGAATGAAATGGAATAATGTACATAAAAATGATTTATAAACTATAAAGCTGTATAATTCAAGATGTTTTATGAAATTTACATAGTAATGTAAATAACTAGTAGGAAATCTTCTCCAGAGAATCCTTTTTAATCAGAATTGAGAGAGGGAACACAAGGGTAGTAAAATTCTGGTAAGAAAGGAAAAGATCAAGGAGAGGAGACACTGGGGATTGTCAGTCTACGTCGTGATTTTACAGGAGAATATTAACTCGGAGGAGCATCCATGACCTTGGATTTTATGGTATGCATATGATCATTCTACTAGACTCCAACCACTAACTGTGAGCATACATAATCAAAATACTGATAATTGCACAATGAACATCTTTATACCCCTTTCCAGGTTACTAGAGACTGTAATGTTAATTGCAGAAAAACATTTCATTCCAATGGTTTTACTTTCTGAACCTTAATTGAGACTTTTACATGAATATTACATGCAGGAAAATGTTAGCAGTGGGCTATCCTAACCTGGAGTCCTTCAAACAAATGTCTCTGTGTTTCTGATCATAAATGGAATTGATACCTAGCAAAAGACAGAAACAAATTAACATAGAGTGGAATCTTACCTGCCTACTCTCTCTCTCTATAGAAACATTTATATCTGTTATAATTAAAGGTGGAAAATGTACTGGAATTGCAAATAGGGGATTCACGAGTGTTATGTCTTGAAGATACGCAGCTTCAGAATGTTTGGTTAAGCCAAAACATTTTTGTGAGACATAGCATTCTGTTAAGGTACAAGGCAATTTGTTTCCCCCATTGAAACCATCCCTTCTCAACCTCATCCACAGACTAAAGTCAAATCGAAAGTTTGGATTCTTACCTTCCCCTAAAAGGCTTATTTTGGGAATGAAATAACTATTCTCATTTCCACAGTCTTGCAAAAAATGAAAACTCTGTTGGCGTCGGGGGGAGTGGAGGCAGCAGGGAGAGAGAGAGACAGAGAAACAGAGACAGAGAGAGAATACACATACACACAGACAGACACCCATCAAATATTTTAATACTATGAATAATTTCTGAAAAACCTTCCAGAATGATTAGGGTGTTGATTATGCTAGGCTCTAAATTACTGGAAGTAATAAATGAAATTATTACATAAAGTTTCCTTTTGCTCCTGTTGGACTCCATGTAACAAAACAGTCTTAGTTTTCCCTGTAGCTAAACACCATCTTCATTTTCCAAAAAAATGAAAAATATTGAAAGGACAAGTCAATTGTGATTTCTTCTGAGGAACCTAAGTTCTTTTTTTAGCTATAGCCAGTCTAAAAGAAGACACTTCTTTTAACTGACTCTTGGAAACTGCATAGCTTTTCCAGTTTCTTCTGGGGTTCCAGATAGCTTTGGCTAGTTTGGAAGCTAAAAGAGAAATTTTTCCTCCAAAGACAAGGCATGGAATTATTCTCATTTAGAGGATGCAGTACCTTGCAGTGGAAAGATGCCTGTCACTAACTGTATGAACTTGGGTCAGCTGCTTAACCCTTATTTGCTTTTCCTCCATGTCAAATAGAGATAATATCTTTCTCACCTATCTCCACATGGTTTGTGAGGAGCAACTTAGTTGAATTTAATATCTCTTAAAAGTCAGGTGCCCTAGTGCATTACTGCTAGGTGATGAAGGGATAAAAATATGGGTATGATAGCCCTTGCCCTCAAGGAGTTTACAAACTAATAGAAGGATTAAGACAAACAGGCAGATTTCAGTAATGCAAAGCAGAAAGCAATAAAGTCCCCAAAAGAAGAACATGAGGTGTGAGAATTCATAAAGGAGAAAGAGATCATATCCCAGCAACTAGCCTATGCCTGACTTTCAGCAAGGATTCAGTAAATTACATTTGGAATAAGTAAATTAATGAATGGAAATATCCAATTGTAGGGAAAGAATATTCAGAAAAGGCTTATATTGGATAAAATCTAAATCACTATCCAAATGTAAAGGAAGATAGACATAGATAGGGAGGTGGATATTGACATAATTTTTACTGTTGTTGTTGTAAATGTAATAGCTCTCTAGTGAAACTGTTCTCTCGGATGTCATCAGGCATCTCCTAATTCCCAAATCTAAAATCAGTCTTTGTCCAGCCTGGCCTATCTACAACCCTCCTTCCCAGGACTCTCTCCCCCTCTGACTTTCTTGCACTGCCTTTTGCTGGTTGCCTCTCACCTCTGACAGCCTCTTTCTTCATTCCTCTTCTTCCACACTGTCTTTAAATAGCTATGCTCTACAAAGTGGAACACTTCCTAGCGTCATTACTATGCTGTGCTTCCTCTGAACAGTATAATCCACTCCCAGAGCATCAACTCTCCACCAGCGTGTTACTGCTTACCAAAACCACATCTCTAGCCTTTACCTCTCTCCCCTCTCTCCAAAGCTCCTGAGCTAGACAATAAATTGCCCTCTGCATAGTTTTTGCTTGCTGCTTTCTCAGTCTGGAAGGCTTTCCCCACCCCAGCCATGAAAATCCCATCTAACTACCACCCTTCAAGACCAAATTGAGATGCTCTGTCCTTCCTTCAGCTGTCCCTAATCCCCCAGGCAGAATTAATAGGCTTTGCTTCTAATCTTCCAGTGCACTTATCTATCTCTTATTTAATTCTATCTTATTTTATAATTATCTGTTGCCATATCTATATTCCTAACTAAATTACAACCTCCCTGAGGGCAAGATGTGATGTCTTTCACTTTTATATATGCAAGGTCAATGGCTGACATTTGGCTTTCAGTTCAACAGATGAACAATAGGTGCTTTATAAAATATCATGAAATGACACATATTAATCTGTTTAGAATAATTCAGCTACTTCCATCTGTCCTGAATTAAATACAATGAACTCAGGTCCCACCCAGTCTTCTGTCTAAAAGCAAATTAAACACAGTCCAGATTCCCACACACCTCTTTCCTTGCAAACCTGAATCTGCCACTTATACAATTCACTTAGATCAGTAAACTCTTTGACCCCATGTCTCTATAGATATAAATGAGTGTGAGACCACAAATGAATGTCGGGAAGATGAAATGTGTTGGAATTATCATGGCGGCTTCCGTTGTTACCCACGAAATCCTTGTCAAGATCCTTACGTTCTAACATCAGAGAAGTAAGAAAAATCAGAACTTTTGAAAGTGAGACTCTTCTTGTCTTACCAAGCCAAATTGGTGAATATTATTGTTTGTCTCTGCAGCCGATGTGTTTGCCCAGTATCAAATGCGGTGTGCCGAGAACTTCCCCAGTCCATAGTCTACAAATACATGAGCATCCGATCTGACAGGTCTGTGCCATCAGACATCTTCCAGATACAGGCCACAACTATATATGCCAACACTATCAATACTTTTCGGATTAAATCTGGAAATGAAAATGGAGAGTTCTACCTAAGAGTAAGTATCCTGAGGGCAGCCTTAGCTAAGACAGGTTCAAGTTTGTTGGTGGTATTGTTTGTTAGTGTTCACCTGGAAAGAAAGCTAACATTTAAAGAGTTTTTATTTGCAGACATTGTGTATGGCCTTCCTATGTTCATTATCTCATTTAATCCTCTTGGTAACACTGTCAGATATTAACATTTATCTCCATTTTTTACAGAAGAGGAAAGTGAGACTGAGAGAGATTGAGTAGCTTCTCTAAAGTCATTCAGACACCAAGTTGCAGACTCTAATGGAGTTGTGTGTGACTACCAAAACACACAGCCTACATAAACACACACACACCAAGCAGATACCACAAATCAGTGATAGTTATTGAATTGTAAAGAGAAAAAAATAATTCCTGATGAGCTTTTTAAAAACCATGAATTCCTTATTGTTACATTCCCAAGATTATTTACATTTGCACCAAAACTAAAATCTGGAAGTCTCTGAGAAGTAACTCCAACCCCCTGCACTATATGTGTCAGTAGTTGCACCATTCTTGCAAACTTCCAGGCAGACAATGTGAAGTCACCTTTGAGTTTTCCCTTTCTTTCAGTGCTTATATGAAATCTTTATCTGAATTCTGCGTTTTCTTTCTCCACAGTGTCTCCTGGGTTATCTTTGCTTCACCATGCCTCTGCCTCTCTTCCATTAAACTGTCTCTTAGCATCTCCCTAATCCCTCCAAGGGCTTCCAAGCAGATCTCCCTGACTCCAAGTGCCTCAGCCGTCCAGCACCCCCTTCCCTCCTGCAAAATCTCAGCAAGTTCATTTTAGGTTAAAATTCTGACATATTTTAAATAAGGCTCACCACTTCATGTGAAAATGATGGCACCCCACCAAGCAGTTTGCAGGGTTACGGTAACTGTTTCATGCTAAGGATGTTATTCATCCAGTTACGATTTTCTCAAAACTCCTTTGGGCACTTTTCATTTCTAATCAAATTTTAAAGTTAATATTTCACTTTGAGAATATGAAAAGTTAATTGGGAAATTCATCCTTGTGGTAAACTTTACAGATTTTTAATGTTTACACATTTATCCTGTTCCTTGATGTATTAAGTTCTCTTCCAGCTCCAGAATTATGTGATTCTGTTTCTTTGCCAGTAAATTGGAAATGATTAATTTCTCATGACCAGCTTCTGAAGAGAAAAGTCCAACTCAAAATACAATCTATTTCTAATAGCTAAGAATAAACTTCTTTAACATCTGATGCTTTAAATTTGAGATATACTAGATATTTGTAAGAAGTTTACTCTAAATGAATTTCACACAATTCAGATAATACCAATTTAATAATTCTAGCCCAAACAAATAACATTATTTGTAACCCATGGCAATAAAATAGGTTCATCTCAAAGTCTTCTTTAAAAATAATTTTCCATTTTGAACTCATAGCCATAATTTAAGAAAATTAAATTTCCTAGCAGAACCAACCATTAAGCAAAGTTCCAGCATGTTTTTTTCCTCACAATAAACATGGCACTTAAAAAATTTTATGATTCATTATCAGTGCATTTATCAACTTGATATTTTCAAATATAAATACAGTGTGTTTCTCAAGTAAATCCTTTTCTCTCGTGAATGATATAAAACATTGCCAATTTTGATAATCCCAGAGTTAAATATTAAATTATTTGAAACAAAAAACTATTTAAAATAAAAAGGTATTTCAAGACTATTTCTTATCACATAATTTAAAAAGTAGTCAGATCAAATCCTACAAAATTTCGCCACTGAAATTCCACTTGTGCAGAGGGCATTTTAATGCATAAGAATCAATCAAAGACATTAATTAAGCACTTACTGTATGCTCAGGTCCATGCTAGGTGCATGTAATGCACAGTTCCTTATTTCAAAGAGCTTTAACTATTACTGTGTGGCAGAAGTTAACTTTTATTAAAAAAATAAGGGGACAATTTTATGTTTAATTCCATGGTCCAAGACATCAAAGAACTAATGTGGGCTGGAATAGTCAAAGAATGTTTCTTGACGGTCATGAGACTAGACCTGATCCCTGAAAGGATCTGTGGGATATAGGATTTTATTTATATTCCTTTTGGGAGAACACTGAGAAAACCTTCTCTCTAGAAAAGGGGACATATTGTAAAGAAGTAGTACATGAAACTGAAGGTAGAATACCATCCCCTCACCCCACCCAGCATCTATCCTCTCTTACTGAGCCTTATTTTTCTTCATAGCCCTTATAACCACCTTGCATAGTATTCATTGCTCTGTGTTGCCCACTAGAGTGTGAGTGTAATGAGAGCAGAGACTTTACCTGTCTGTTCATTCTTCCTGCTCAAAAAATATTTTTAAACAAATAAGTAATTCAATCAACACCTTCAAGGTATGTTACCTACAGCTATTGCCTACAAGGGGCGAGCACTATGCTAGGTCCTAGAGACACAACAGTGAATAAAACCAAGTTAATTCCTGCTCCAGTGGAGCTTATAGTCAAGACTTTGAACAGGGGCTCACAAGAATGCTGAGTATTACAACAGAGAGTTGCAAGTTGCTCATGAGTGCATAACAAATTGACCTAACCCAGACAGGAGTGGTATGGGAGCCTCCTGGAAGAAGTGGGTTTAAGGTGAAGACCAGAAATTAAAGACTAGCAAATGGAAGGAATAAAAAGCGGTCCAGTTGGTCTTGAACTCCAAGTGCTACAAGCAGAGTGCCTTGAGAGGAGCCTGGAGAGATGAGCAGGGCCTAGATCATACAATGCCTTACAGACCATATTAAGGGTTTCAAGTAGAGGAGTCGCTATCAGATTTTCATGTTAAAAAGATGCCTGGCTACGCTGTAAATCCTGGATTCGAGTAGGGCAAGAATGGAAATGGAGAGACCAATAAGCAGTTCAAGAAATGGGGGATTAGGATGGTAGCAGTGAGTCCAAAAGAAGTGGACAGACTTGTGAAGATATAGGAAGAAGTATATGACTTGGTAATCCATTTGCTATGGGGAGATGGAGAAGGAAGCATCAAGGATAACTTCCAAGTTTCTGTCTTGAGCAACATTAAATGGTGGTGTCATTTACTGAGATAGAAAAGGAGCCAGTGTGGAGAGGAAGGTGGAATTCAATTTGGACATATTGAGTTCTGGTCCCCATGAGACACTGAAGTAAAGATGACTAGAGAAACGGATAAGTGGGCTTGGAACTCAAAATATAGACTTTCAAGTCACTGGCAAATACATGATAATTGAAGCCATGGCTATGGATGAGCTCATTCAGGGAGAATGTATAGGGAATGGGTGAGATTACTCAGAAGAGAAGAGGGCCAGGGATAAAGAGAGGCTAGATTATGAAGAGTTTTCCTTTCTGTAACCTGATCTGAGCACTATCATAATCATCCAGTGCCTTAACCTACAATTGCCTGGCCATCTCATCTCCCATGACCTTCAGCTTCATGCCACGCTGCCACCAACCCCATAGCCAGACCCTGGACTTTGTTATCATTCAGAACAGTTCCACATCAGAATCTTAGTCTTCAATGACCCACTCTCCTTCCTCTCTCTCATGCTCTCACTCCCACTCCATCTGCCCTTCACCTTCAAGTGATGTTAGTCCCCTGACCCCTCACCCCCAGCATTTTCTTCCAGTCTATCAACTGCTTGGTAAACCCTTCAACTACTCTGTCACCAACACCTCAACTCCCTGCCCAGGAACCCTGGATCAATCCCATAATCCATATCTATTTTCATACTCAGCTTGTCAGCACAAATTGACACTTATAAGTCACCAATTTCAGATGGGTCCTCAGTATGTTCAACAATCCTATTACTTTCTTCTCTTCAGCCCCTGATCGCAAATGTCCCCAAACTCTTTAAGTCGTTATACCCTTCATTTTCAGTAGGTGACCTACTCTAAACCACTGAAGCCAACAGGCATGGATTTCCTGAACTTTCCATCCCACTGTCTGTGAACTTAAGTCCATGTGTCCCCCTTCTTACCTCCTCCCTTCAGTTTTCCAAAGACAAGATTCCACTTCTGTCAGTCAAGGCCAACCTACCACTTGTATTCTTCACTCCATCTTCTCTGGAAATTTGTTCCATTAGACTCCCCTCTACCTTCTACATATTCAACTTGTTTTTTCCTCTAGATGTTGCTCTCTCTCTCCTCTTCCTTCCCCACCAAAGTTCTTAAAGCACAGTCTGTAATCACGGTCTCTGTCTTCTCACTTTAGTAGTGGGAGCAGAAGACAGAGTTGCTCTGGAAAAAAGCCACTGATAACATCCATACTGCATTTTTCAGTTCCAGTCACCCTCAGCCTCCCCTGCTCTGTTGGTCAGTGCTGGCCGCTCATCTGCTTTCCACTTAATCATCTATTTTTTCTCAGCTTCCTTCAGTGGTTTCTTCTCTGCTCACTCCCTAAATGTTGACTTGTCCCAGACCCAGCCTTATCACATATACATTCTCTCCCTTGGTTTAATATCCACCTATTGAAGTGATTGCTAAGTCCTAATCCACTTCTTTATCCCCGCCCTCTCCTTGACATTCAGATTCACACATCTACTTACCTGCCCCTCGAATCTCATCTCTCCCTACTCTCTAGCACCCATCACATTCTTCATCAAAATGAAACTACATCCAGTTTTCTCCTGAATGTACTTCTTTACAAAACCTCCATTTATCCTGGTGCTTCCCCTCAGGCATTCAAAAGCCTTCCCTCAATGCTTCATGGTTCCTCCTCTTTTTCACTGTGTATACACACTTTTATGTATCTTCATGTATACCCTGCATATACCCATATATCTTAGCATTTGCCACATACTATTGAAATTAATTATTTACATGTCTCTTCATCTACTAGAATGTAAACAGATGCACAATGTTGAGACTGAAAGATGACAACTTTGTTTACCAGTTCAAAAATTATCAGGTTCTCACTTGAACTCCAGTCTCTATAAAGGCTGGAACTATTCAATAAAGGTGAAGAGAAACATTAACATAGAGGGGAAGAATAGAAAACAAACAATTATCAAAAAAAGCAAGTCCCTGTTACTTGGAACTAATGACTATGTGTGGACAAGGGATAAGAACCATGAAAAGTTGGAACCAAGAAGGAACTAGGAAGTGACTTTTATCCCCCCTCAAAATTGTCCCCTGAATTCTCATAGGTCGTATACTCACAAATAAAAGAAACTCCAATCCAAGAAAAATTGTTCTCTCTCTACCTCTTTTTTCTTTTATTTTAGCAAACAAGTCCTGTAAGTGCAATGCTTGTGCTGGTGAAGTCACTATCAGGACCAAGAGAATATATCGTGGACCTGGAGATGCTGACAGTCAACAGTTTAGGAACCTTCCGCACAAGCTCAGTGTTAAGATTGACAATAATAGTGGGGCCATTTGCATTTTAGTCTTTTTAAAGAGTTCACTATAGGCTTTTAAATCAGCCAAAGAATATTGTTACCTTAAAGCACTATTTTATTTATAGACATATCTAGTACATCTACATCTATATACTGTACACTCACCAATAATTCAAACAATTATACCATGGTATGAAGTGGGCATTTAATCTGTAAAGATTCAAAGTTTGTTTTTATTACTTATGTAAATTAGACATTAATCCACTAAACTGGTCTTCTTCAAGAGAGCTAAGCGTACTCTATGTGGTGAAACTTGGATTCTTTTCTGTAAAAGTGGGACCAAGCAATGATTATTTTCTGCGGTGCTTAAGGAAACTTACTAAAGCTCCACTGACAGTCTTATAAGGAGGCAGCCATCATTAACATTGAATAGCATGCAAGTTCAAGAATGAGTTTTTTAACTGCTTTGTAAGAAAATGGAAAAAGTCAATAAAGATATATTTCTTTAGAAAATGAGGACCTGCCATATTTGTTTTGGGTTTTATTTTCATGATCAATCTAAACGTGGTTGTTTATTACATAGTAATACATCATTACTGTATAATATGCTGGTTTCTGTAGGATATTTTAAATTTTGTCAGAAATTTTTGACTATGAATGTAAAGAAACAGTAAGCAAAATTCCCAAAATGAATAAGGTATTCCCTAGAAAATTATTATATTGAGAAGTTTACAGGGAGGAGGTGCAAAAACAAAGTCTTTCTAAACCACATTGGAGTTGACCTGAAGAAGCAAACTCAGTGTCTTAGTCAGTTTGAGCCATTATAACAAATACTGTAGACTGAGTGGCTCATAAAACAAAAGAAATTTATTTCTCAGTCTGGAGGCTGGAATTCCGAGATCAGGGTGCCAGCATGGTCAGGTTCTGGTTAGAGCCCTCTTCTGGGTTTCAGATTTATATCCTCACATGGTAGACATCCTCACATGGTAGACAAAGAGGAGAGAGGTCTCAGGGTTTTCTTTTATAAAATCACTAATCCCATTCATGAGAACTCCACCCTCATGACCTAATTACCTCCCCAAGGCCTCAGCTCCTAATACCATGACATTGGGAGTTAAGATTTCAACATATGCATTTTGGGAGGACACAAACACGCAGTCCATAACATTCAGTAAATGTAATAACATCCATGAATTCAGAACTTCCACAAGATGTGGAGTAAAATGAAAAAAGGTATTTTACTAAAAAGAAGTTTCAATTTCTGAATAAAATTAAAACCCTAAAACTTCACTAACTTATAATTGAAATTTCTCATCTTTGTATTTGACACTCAGAGAGGAAGAAAATGGTGGTGGGTCTTACTCCTGGCATACAGAGTGACAGTGAACTAAAGCAAATTACCCTCCCTCCCAAGACTATGAAAAGGTTTTATGTCTTCTTATTTGTTTAAAGTGTAACTGCTTCACTTCTATGTATCACATTTTTAAATAAAAATAAATATTCTTTTGGAAGATCACCCAATCATTGGAGGTTTTTTTAATGTAGCCAGTAAGAGCCAATATAATTTTTGTGTCTGGGAAAAAAATAGTTATAGCTGCCAGAGCAAGAATGACCATTTGATTTTTTAAAAAATAAATAATCTAGGAGATGAGGAAACAAAAAGACTGTTAAAATCATGCCAAAAAAGGTGTGCAGCCAATTTTCTCTTAAATCCAGTTTCAAAGCACATATGAATAACCTCTGACACCAGGTAACCTTGCCACTGAAAACAAATGTTTTTCAAAGAGTTGACTACATGTGCAGTAATTGTCAAAAAGAAAGTTCACCAAGAGACCAAAGAACAAAACACAAACTACTTGTGTGAGTAGAGCAGGGAATGGGCTTTTAAAGGTTAAAGGGGCATAGAAACAGTGATGAGAGAATGGGTCTAACCAAGGACCAGGCAAGGAAGCAGAGTAAACAACCAGCCACAACACAGCAGAACGGCTGAGTGCATTACTGTCACTCCATCCACGATTACTTATACAGTTCAGATAAATTAAGACTTGATCGAAACGTTTTTGTTTTTAATCAGTCTAGTGATTTTTCTATATATAGACACAATTCTCAAGTCGGATCTGAGAATGATAAGAGGTAAAAAAAAAGGCCAGGACCTTCTTTTAACAGATTTCCCATTCTCAAACAGGAAGGCAGGGTCTTATCTATATCTTCACAGAGGATAGTAGAAGAAACAGGAAACTCTCTGAAATATTCATATATAAGCCCTGACCTCCACCTCCACCTATAAACGTATATGTTATTATATAATTATATATAGTATTATTACTTTATTATATATCAAATATTATTATATATTAATATAATAATTACATATAATATAGTTATATATATTTTATATATAGTATATAAGCAATAATTTATATATGTAATTATATATTTATACACTATATAAAATTATATATAATAATTTATAATATATAATAAAATAGAATAATATGTAATATATATTTATATAGTATATATGTTATATGTTACATATAGTAATTTATATGTTTTTATAATAATAAAATAATAATAAGTTACAAAATACATATAAAATTCACCACTTTAAAGTGTACAACTCAATGGCATTTAGTACATCACAATGTTACACAAATATCAGTACTATCTAGCTCCATAACATTTTCATCACTCAAAAATAAACCTCGTACCTATGAGCAATCATTCCCCATCCCCCTTCCCACAAGCTCTGGTGGGAGTTACCACTAATCTCTAGTTTCCGTCTCTATAGATTTGCCTATTCTGGAAATTTCATATAAATAGAATCATATAATAGGTGGCCTTTTGTGTCTGGTTTCTTTCACCAATAATGTTTTCAAAGTTCAGCCATGTTGTAGCATGTATCAGTACTCCCTTTTTAAGACTGAATAATATTCCTTTGTAAAGATATACCACATTTTGTTTATCCATTCATCACTTGATAGACATTAGTTGATAGGTTGTTTTCACCTGCAATTTCTTTTGATCTTCAGTGTCAAAAAGGAATCTGATTCCTAGACTATTCATCCACTAATTTCACAGCCTAAATCATCCATTTTTAGTTTCATTTTTAACTACAAAGTATAGCAAGTGAAAAAAATGTCTTTTTTTCATTCACAGAAGCAAAATCCTGGAAAGAAGTCTGAAAAGCTAACACATGAGTTCCTTTACAGGTCCTCAGTAAACATAAAAATCTCATGCTCTCTTTCAATGTAATTTGAAATTCAAAATAAAGTAAATATCATCACTAAAAACAAACCAAAGCAGTAAGACAAAGCTCTGCTTTGTTTTCAAACCACACATGATTCTCTCCTCCACTCCTCCATTAGAATCATTGATTTAAACCAACTCCTATAGATGGGAATTATGGGAATAATTCATTGTGAGAGTCATTATTATTCAGCAGCAAATATTTATTGAGCAACTTCTAAGGTAATCTCTTCTAACATCTGACAGTATGATGTAGTTAGAAGAACCAGGGTTCTAGTTTCAGTTCTAACATTAATCAGTTATGAGACTTGGCTTCATGGGACCCTAGTTTCTTTATCCATAAAACTGGGATATGGAAACAAGGTGTTTTTCCAGCTGTAAAAACTGTAACTAATCCCTACCTAGGGTTGCATACAGAGAAAAGATGGCTCCCTTTGCCAAATTTTTGAAAGCATGTGAGTATTCTTGGTGTGAAGTGGCTGTTGAGAAGCATTGAACATTGTGAAAGAGAAAACTAATATTTCCCACCCCAAAACAGGTCTTCACAATGTGGTTCATTATTGGGGCCAAGGACATGATAAATAATCCAATTTAGCTGTAAATTTTTAAAATTATAATTCAAAATAAAATTTTTTTAGTGTTCACTCTGTTAAATTATGCATGTTTTTGCTCCTTTCCACTGATATTAACTGAAATATGGTTATTCATGTTAAACTGAAAGTCATTTTAGCTTGTTTCATCAGTGAAAAAAGCCCAGCCATGAGTTCCCACACTTCCAAACATGCTTCCAAGGATTTTCATATGTTTTACTCAGTAAGCCTCCATAATGAGGACTGAACTAGTCATTTCAATCACTTTACCATTCTAATGTGTGTGCCTGGGCTCTAAGACTTCCATACTCTCTGGCTAGACAGACTTGTTTTCTGATGGTGGTTAGGAAAGGCTTCTTGGTTGTTAAGACTTATCAAAAGGAGAATAACTTCCCTTCTACTGCCAAATTTCACTCAAATAGTTTCTTTGACAACTTGCGATTTCCATCCCATCCAAAAATAAAATCTTCTATTACATACCCTTCTTTTTAATAATAGGATTCTAAACTTAAATGTCACCTAGTCAAACCAACTTATTTTTAAGACTTGCTCAAGGTCACAGTCTGTTGAACAAGAGCACTGTGCCTAGAACGTAGGTCTTACGAATTAGATTAGGGCTCTTTTCATTGGCCATGCTCCAAACTTCAACACCAATAAGCAATCCCTTTCCTTCCAAGCTTCTTCCTGCAAAATGTCCACCCCAAATCATAGACCAGTTTTGCTGGTTGCCATGACCAGTTGTCACTCCTGCTGTTACATACAGTCGGGTTGAAATAACACAGATACCAACCTGAATCTTATTTACTCTCTTAAAATTTAGCTGATTTGTTCTCTTTAAAAACTCCAAAGAGGCAGAAGTAATTGTGTTACACAAAATACTCCTGAACTCTAGAAACTAAAACTCAAGGACCAATCATGTAGACCTTACTATACTTGAAAGGACAGCAACTTCCAAAAGAAAAAAAGCCTATTACTAAAGATCCAAATGGAGCTCTCTGCATGTGGGAGCTTTAGAGCAACAGTGGTGAAGATGGAGTGGGCCTAATACTCTCCTGGTTCAGAAGCTGGACCAAAAGGCTTATAGAGTCCTTCCTTCCACAGGATTAGAGTAAGTGGTTAGTGTAAGGATTACTGCCCTTCCTTGACATTGGTTAATATCCATTAGGTGATTTTTGAAGGGGCAAACAATGAACATCATCACTGAAAAGATTCTTGCTTTAGAGGCCTGGAATAAGATAAGATTCCACATTTTATTAACAACTTAGTCCTTAATGGGGCTTTTAGTTCTTTCATAATATGTTTAAGAGAAAATGGCAAAAACAAGTAGGGTTTTTTTTTTATTTTGATTAAAAAATACAAACACTGGAAGGTAGAAATCAGCTAGAAACAATCCCCATATCTAATAAATGTAGTCATCTCTACCACTCTGCCTTTACAAGGGAGATGTTTTAGTGAATCCAAATGATAGAAATAGATTGTTCAATACTCTACGACCACCTGAACACAGCCCAGTGGGATTATTATTTTTGGGAAGCTTCACAAATACAAGTTTATTGTTGAATCTTGTTTCCATGACTCCAAGCAGTTGCTTATGTTTTGAATAGCCATGTATGCTTCTAACTTTCTAACTCTTTTAAAATATATAACAGCTGCTGGTCTGCTCATATGTTATGTATAAGAAGCCCACAAGGGACAAAGCCCTCCATTAATATGTCGAATTATTTTTAACACACTTTTATTTCTACCCTGAATCATCATCTCAGAAAGATGGCAAGTTTCCATCTTCCCAGCTGGGGGGAGCACCTGCAAAATGCAAACCCAAACTGTGACACATCTGGTACCAAAAAAACCAATCTTGTTTCATCTGGCCGGCAGACTAAAATATCAAGATTGTTGAACAGAAACAAGGCAAAAAGTTAACTGCCATTTATATGTAGTCAACACAGATGTCTAGTTAAGCTGTTTATATTATAAGTGCACGTGTATGTTAAATGGAGCACAGACTCCTTTAATAAGCCAGAGCTGGAATATAAATGCAAGAGAATTTTAAAGACCTGAATGCAATAATTCGGTTCTTTTTTATCTTCCCATAGAAACTAAATTAGTTTCTGCAAAATCTCAGCATTATTTTTAAACAGATGCATATAACACTAATAAATAATTTTGTTATTTGGGTATCTCCAGATTATTTATTTATTTCCTTTAAAAACTATTCCATGTTTTTTATTTTAACATTTAGATTATGTTTCTTTAAGTGGTAAATTACTTGCACATGACTTAAACCAGGTGTCTTGGTGTGTGTTGCCCCAAAAGCAGATCCTGACACAAGAATTGAGTGTGGGTAGTTTGAGAGTTAACTCAGGAAGTACAGGTGAGGAAGTGGGGAAAATGAGTCAGGGAAGGGAGAGATGCCAACAAATGAGTGAGTTAATGAGTGGGTCACTTATGTGGGCAACTGGCTCTCAGTTCCTCTGGGGAATCCTCTGAGAAATCATGTGGCACTCACCTCAAAGGCATCCAACCAGAAGCTGCTTAGGCTGGGCCATTTATCTACCAACTCCCATCCCTGTGGTGAAGGCTGTCCCCAGAGGCACTAATGCCACACCCACTTATAACTGCCTGAGGGAGGGCAAGCTCTCTGGCACTGGAGAAAGTCCTCAGGAAGAGAGGAAGAGAGACAGAGGCTTGTTGTAGGGTGCTGTCATTGAGCTAGAAATTTCTACTGCAGCTCCCAATAAACTCATGTGGCTGAGGGGATGTGGGTTGTGGCAGGCCTGGAAGTGGCTCATCTTCCTTTGGACACACCTGCGAGGAAGGCTGGGAAATAGCATCTAGCTGTGTATTCAGGAAGAAGAGCAAACAGGTTTTGTCGCTAGCTAGCAGTCTTTGCCTCAATGGGGAAGCTAGAAAATGACTATATTCTTTATTATGGAATGGAATTGTTCCACTAGAGCAGAGAACAGTTTTCTAACTCCCAGATTTATTTTTAATGTCACTTATTTTTCTCTGTATCCCTTTTCTTAATGTACTTCTTGTGTTCAAGGGTAAGTAGAATTCTTACTTAGTTCCACACTTCCATGTATTAATTTTTAATGAAGGCAAATCACCTTTTCAATGCCTATTTATCCATTCAATAGATATTTAAGTGTCTACAATTGTCTCAGCCTAGTTGTTTCTTTAGGCTTGTTGTCTCACTCCTTGTCCAAGGATGGCAGAAAGAAAGAAAACTGCTCTTTTACTCCTAAAAGAAGGGTATTAGAACAGAGTTTTAAATTTATAAGAAAAATGTTGATGCACAAATATGATTTCTTTAGTGTCATTTCTAATAACCAAACAAATTAAAACAGTTTAAATGTACAATAATGGGGGAATGGCTTAGTTAAAACTATGGCACGTCTATATGGTAGAATATTATGCAGTGATTAAAATGCTTATAAAGAGATTTTTGTAGAGTGGGGAATGTTTATGATATAGTGTTAAGTGGAAAATGCAGGAGGTGCTATCTCAATTACATAAATACATGCACAGAAAGAAGAAAGTACATCAAATGTTAACTGTAGTTATTTCTGGGATAGGATTGAAAGAACATTATATTCCCCTTTTTGTACTTTCTTATATCTGCAATTTATTATTATTATTTTTTACAATGAGTTTCATATCAGATTAAAAAGTTCTCTTTTTTTAAAGATTTTATTTATTTTTTTCTTCCTTTTTCTCCCCAAAGCCCCCCAGTACATAGTTGTATATTCTTCGTTGTGGGTCTTTCTAGTTGTGGTATGTGGGACGCTGCCTCAGCGTGGTTTAATGAGCAGTGTCATGTCTGCACCCAGGATTTGAACCAACAAAACACTGGGCCGCCTGCAGCGGAGCGCGCGAACTTAACCACTCGGCCACAGGGCCAGCCCCTCAGATTAAAAAGTTCTTTTTTAAAAAAACTCAAAGCAAACTCAAGGAAGACATAAGAGACTTGGGAATATGATAGGTAATCAAAGCCAGGCCATATTAAAGCTTCCTAAGCAAAATGGTCATTAAACTAAAGCTGGGAGGCCAAAATCTGGGAGTGAGTTACTAGAATCGTCCATATGAGTGCTTGTTCAGTAGTGTTTTAGTATAGAATCCACCAGTCCCATTAAGTGAGGGCTTAACATCTTGGTGTCCAATATGCAGCCCAAGGGACTGGTCCATCCATGCTGACCTGGTAGGGCAAAACCAAAAACACAACTCAGGCCAGAGGGTCAGACTTAGAGGTGGGGTAACAAAGCCAAACCTCCTGATAAGAGAGAATCAGGGGGAAAGGCCAGACTTTGGCTACTACAACAGCAGAGGCAAGAGGTTCCAGACGTCAAACAAGTAGATCAAGAAGGAAAAGCTGTGGCAACAGTTTGGATTCAGAAATGTTAAGTGAAGTTCAGCAGCAATGATTCAGGTGCCAGGCAGTTCACATTAATCTCCTAGGATGGGATTTAGGCTGGGGCCTTAGTTGAATATGTAAGGCATGCCTTTAACATCTTAAAGTTATAGCTTAGTGTCAGCAAATATGTGTCAGCCTTTTCCGAGAAAGGCATTTTCAATGGCTAGATATTTAAACAGCAATAATGAGAGCTAACGTTTATTGAGCACCTATTATATGCCATATAGTGTGCCTTCACACCGTGCTAAGCACTTTATGTGCTTTATAGGTATTATCTCATTTTAAGACATGGGCATTTCCATTCCATTTGCAAGATGAAGAGACTGAGTCTCAGAGAAATAAGAAAGTGCCCTAGTCACACACAGGTAGAGCCAAGTCTGTAACTCAAGTCAGTTTGATTCCAAAGCCCATAGCCCTAACTATCTCATTACTAGTCAGTGGTTAATTCTAATGTGGTCTTGATATTTTCTGTGCTTCTTTTTACAAATATGCCAGTAAGCTAAAAACCCTTTCTATCAGGAGTGAGGCTAGTAATACCACGGGTAAGTAAAATGCATTAGGATCTTTGGTGCCTGCTAAAGGAATATTACTAATAAAAAATGTTTATGAGAGTTAATTTGGGAAATAAGAAAGTCTCAGCACCCC
Organism: Equus caballus; assembly: GCF_041296265.1. Lineage (NCBI taxonomy): Eukaryota > Metazoa > Chordata > Mammalia > Perissodactyla > Equidae > Equus > Equus caballus. The sequence continues at coordinate 60,193,355 of NC_091698.1, forward strand.
TAATGTCACACCATTGTGTCTGGAGATGACGCTTCTTCATCTCTAGTAAATAAGGAGGAAATGAAAAGTTTATGCGAGGGAAGTCTAAGTCAGCCTTGAAAATTAGTCTGTATTCAGGAAGGATCTAAATGGAGTAAGTAAGGCATTAAACAATTAAGATTTCTATTTAAAATTGAAAATATAACATACAATCCATGTGATTCTTCTTTGGATCACTGAAATGTACCCCCTTTGAAACAAACATCTTTGATTTAACATTTGTTAAATATAAAATACAAATATAAAAAGAAACCTTGGGGCCGGCCCGGTGGTGCAGGAGTTAAGTGCACATGTTCTGCTTCGGCGGCCCGCGGTTTGCAGGTTCGGATCCTGGGTGCAGATGTGGCACCGCTTGGCAAGCCATGCTGTGGCAGGCATCCCACATATAAAGTAGAGGAAGATGGGCACAGATGTTAGCTCAGGGCCAGTCTTCCTCAGCAAAAAGAGGAGGATTGGCAGCAGCTGTTAGCTCAAGGCTAATCTTCCTCAAAAAAAAAAAAGAAACCTTTACAGTGCAGTAAACATCTCTGTGGATTAAAGAATAAAATCAATTGTGCAAAGTTGAACAATGGGTAAAAAGAGTAAATACTCCTTTGTTGGCTTCTTAGAGAATAGCATAGAGCTGTTGAATATCAGTTGCAACTTAATAACATGCTCAGGTGCTTTTTTTTTAATTGCCCAAGATTTGACATGTTTTCTTCTTTTGAGTGAAAGTTTGTGCAATTAGACATGCAGAAAGCTACTGACATGCTTGGGCACTTTACCTTAAAATAAGGTACATCTTCAATTGCATACTCATCAATTGCGTACTCTCCATCGCTGGTCCTAAATCTAGCAGGCCACCCCAAAAGTAACCATGGGACTTCAGTACATATCATTCACCAACTCCTGTTCCGAAAAGAAAAAAGATTAGTCCCTTCAGTAGCAATTATTTTTTTCCCCAAGAGATGTTCCAAGCACTGTGTGATGAAATTATGCAAAGAAAATAGAAAAGAAACGATGCTGGGAGGGTCCAGCCCCTTGGCCGAGTGGCTAAGTTGGAGCACTCCACTTCAGCAGCCCAGGGTTTTGCCGGTTCAGATCCTAGGCATGGACCTACACATGGCTCATCAAGCCATGTTGAGGTGATGTCCCACATAGCTCAACCATAAGGACCTACAACTAGAATATACAAGTATCTACCAGGGAGCTTTGGGGAGAAGAAGAAAAGAAAAGAGGAAGATGGGCAACAGATGTTAGCTCAGGGCCAATCTTCATACAGACACACACAAATAGTAACTTTAAAAAAAAGAAGTAACAATGCTGTGAATGTCACAAAATGGCAGTGGGGAAGTCTCATAGCAGCCCATGATCACCTTAGAGAAGGGAGAAATTAAACATCTGTTCAAAGACACTAAGGAAATTTCTGTCTTATTTTATTTTTTAATAGTCAAAGAGCCAATCTAAAGATTCCATTTTGAAGTCACTGCACTGATATCAAGATAGCCTTTTTAGTCTATGAGGCTTAGAGGAAGGTGGGGCAAGTTTCAATGTCAAATAAATTGAAGTAGAAGATAAATAAAAAACAAGAATTGAAAAATGATGTAATACAAAACTATTTAGCTCTGCCAGATGCTTCTGTAGCAAACAAGGGATCCTAGCAAGTCAAACACATGCCCTGTTATCTTCCCAATAGCTTCACTAATGAGCTATTTGGTGTAGAAGCAATCTTCGGTCCCAGGTCTTGACAGTTTTATAGCCCTTGGTCAAAGTTTTCAACAGCATTTGAGCAGGCGTGACTAGGCAGCTAGATTACACATACTAACTTTCCACTTACAGATACACAATATTTACTTTTCAGGGTGAGCCAGTAAACCAGCTGACCAATTAGGCCACAGATTGTTTGAGCTTCATGAAAGCTTAGCAAAGACTGTGACTATAAAAGCCTCAGGAACACATGCAGGCTGTACTTCCTTTTAAAGCGTCTTCATATAATCTCCATGAAAAAGAATGCCAGTGACTAGTAGTCTTCTACATCAGAGCCACTTTGGTGTAAAAAACACTAAGAATGTCTTTCAAGTGGAAAGTTCTAGTTCTGTCGGATTATGGAGACCCATACTCAGGCGGTAGACAGGATTAGACTTCAGAAATAGAGGCAAAGTTTTACAAGAAATCTCCTGAACTTCTCTAACCTCCCTCTCATTTGGTCTGTCATCCATGTCCCTCTACAATAAATTTTCCAACTTTTAAACCAATATTTCCTTCAATGAATCCTCTCTTCTAGCCAAATTGATCTTTTCATGGTCCCCTAAACATGTGGTGTGTATTTCTACCTCTCTGCCTTTGCTCAAAATATTGCTCCAACTGAGAATGTCATCATTCCTCCATCCCTATCTCTCCTTCCCAGTCATAGATCCTACACTTCCATCTAGACCCCACTCAAATGCTACCTCCTCCATAAAGACTTCTTGGCCACAGTGATTTCTCTCTTCTCCGACCTCCCTTAGCATTAACTGTTTATATATCCATTTGATACTTATATGCTGTATAACCATCCTTATATCATTATATAAGTTTTTATTTATATGTATTTTGCCCTCCTGAAAAATTGCCCAGCCACCTGTAGGCCACTTCTACTTGAGTGGCAGCCAAACTGAAAATTCAACAACTCTCCCACCAAGCCTGTATCCTTCTTAAATTTCTATTACCAGCACCACCATTCTTACATTTCAGCCAAATTTAAAAACTTACAATCATCTTGAGTCTCCTTCCTCTTCCATACTTCACATATTTAATCAGTCCTCAGGGCCTGTGAATTCTAGCACTGTCATATCTCTCGCAATCAAAACCCTGCGTTTTCCATTTCCACTGTCAATACCTTTGCTCAGGCCTTTATTCCCTCACCTGGACTATTTCAAAAGTTTCCCACTGTCTTCTCAGCCTCTAATTTCTCTAGCTCCAATCCATTCTAAACACCTCAGCCAGATTAATCTTCCTAAATAGAGCTATGAATCACATTACTTCTCTGTGTAAACACCTTCAATGGCATCCCAAAGCCTATTAAATAAATTTTAAATTCCTTAGTGTGGCATAATCTAGGCCTAGTGTCGTGGATGCTGTAATGTGCCACCCAGATCCCCATTTACTACCAAGGCATTCATTCCCCTGATGCCAGTAGTGTTGACTTTTGACAGATCATAATTGAACTCTTCCCCAGAAAGTACCATTGGCCAAAGGGAATTGTTTGGCCCAAGTTTTGCCCCCTCTCCAGAGGCATTCCACATCCAATGACTAATTGCTATGAGAATAAAAAGGCCCATCCTCCTTGTCTCAATTCAGGACAACTTTATAGGGTTATGCTATCTTCTGTATGCCATATGGGATTAGCTGAGGGCCCTGTTGCAATCTCATTTCAGTTCAACTTCTCCCTCTGCCATACCCTGCTTCCCTAAGTCCCTCACAGGAGTTGACCCCAAGAGCATTCCCCAATAAACTTCCTGCACTGGAATTTTTATCTCAGAATTTCTGTTCAAGGAACACAATCTAACACACCCAATGATCTTTCTTTCAGATCTTTCACTCCCGTCCTTTATATATCCTACATTCCAGTCAAACTGGATGATCTGTCATTCCTTAAAGACATCTCATACATGAGCATCACTCATTCATCCAAAAATTATCTACTGAACATCTAAGTTGTTCTAGAATCTATAAGAGGTATTGACTGACCTAAAGGGATATAGGTAAACAAGCCATTAGAATACAGTATGAGCAGTGATTTCCCAGCTGAGACCAGAGGAAGAGGAAGAGAGAAGAGTGTTAGATAGTCCTGGAGCTATGGAAACTCACCTGGTGTGTCAGTGAACTGCAAGTTCACTCCAAAATGGCTGAAGCTCAGGAAGCTTGAGTGCTAGTGGCAAGAGATGAGGCAAGAGAGGTCAACAGGGCCAGAACAATAAAGGAGAGTAGCCTTAGTTAGGGAGCTATCAGAGGGCTTTAAAGAAAGAAACAACACAATGATCACATTTGTGCTTTAGAAAGATTCCTCTGGCTACAATGTAGAGAAGAATTAGCTAGAGGAAAGATTGAAAGTAGATGGCTACTTCAGTCATCCAAACAAAAGATGATGGAGAGCTGAGGTGGCAATGGAGATGGAGACACCTGAACACATTCAGGAGATATTAAGAAACTACAATATAAAGGGTGTGATCACTTATCATATGGAAGGTGATGGGGAGGGAGGGGTCAAAGATTATACCATATTTCTGACTTGACTAACTGGATGTACATTATTCACTAAGATAGGAAACACTGAGGAAGATGTAGACCTGGAGAAAAAGATAATGAGTTCAGTTTTAGACATGCTGGACTGAAGGTATTTAAGTAAGAGTTGAACATGTGAGTATGAACAGCAGACAGTAGATATATAGGTCTGACCTTCAAGACAGCAGCCTGGCTAGAGGCACAGGTGAGGCATCATCAGCATATATATGGTCATAGAAACCTGGGGTGAGTTTGAAAAGAGCTGTCAGAAAAGCAGGAGAAAACCCAGGGAAATGTATTGTTACAGAAGCCAAGGGTATCCTTCAAGATGATGCAAGTGGTCAACAGTGTCAAATATTGTTCAGGCCATATAAAATAAGAACCAAAAAGCAAGTCCACTGATTAGACACACCTCTGTGCCTTTGCTCAAACTATTCCACAACCAGAGACCATAGATATGTTTTCCATCTTTCAAGGTTCAGCTCAAAATGCCTCACATTTGCATAGTGACTTACTGAACATGATCATACATTACCTCATTTACTGACTGTAAGATTTCAAGGGTTAAAACCATCTCTCACATATCTTGGCATACCCCTCAGCTCATTAAAATGTGGATGCCATAGGTTCAGAAAAGGAGCCAAATTTGCAGGGAAAGCTTCATGAAAGAAGAGACTCTACAGATGGGAAGAGCTGGTCCACAGGCCAGAATATTGCTTGTCCCTGTCAGCAAGATGGCACAACTAAGGCAAGGCCATGGCCATGTGGAAATAGTCATGAAAAAAATGCCCTTGATTGTTTAGAAAGGAACATCAGCCAGTATTCATCCTCATATACAAACTTAGTAAATGAAATGACAGTGACAAGGCCATCCTGCCTTTTCACTGTGACATTAACTTCATATACTGCTTTAGTGCTAGATCTGAAGCAAAACGCCCACATCTTCCTGACTGTGACTGACCTCACTCACCCCAAAAGGGAGTCCATGAGCAGCCACTGATAAGGAGGCATTCATCTTCTGACCATTCTTTTTTCTGGAGTGTAAACATCTAAAAAGGAAAGTCTATTTGAATAGGTGCAACTGCCAACTTCACTTGCCCCTTCATATTTAATGAGCCTATTTTGCTTTATAGGTGCTTCAAAAGAGCTCACAGAGAAGAGGCAGCTATGAATGGAAAACATGAAACAACTTGCTGAGCCCTTATTGTGAGGTCCATGGCTTGCCTTGTCGTGCCCTTGCAGACTTACGTTTCCACAATTCCCTTTTCAAACACAGATCAAAATCCAAATGAGAAGAGAATTCTTGCCCTCCTCCAAAGTGTTGACATGAAAGAGCATTTCAAGGCAGCTTGAGGGCAGTGCAGCCACCGACACAGTAATAGTTAAAGCAGTAGTAATGTGGTACATTGTTTGGAAACATTCAGCCCAGACCTCCAAAATTGACTGCACAATGTCAAGGCCAGGAATTATTCTGCCTTTCTCCTATCCCTGCCTAAGCAACATTCCTTTAAAGTTCTCAAGAGGCTCTGGCATTTAGAACATTGGCAAATATTTACTCAATGCCCAGAAGAGTACCTTGAAAATGGTGCCTCCTTGATGGTGGTGACACTCAACATCAGTAACAAATAGCCCTTTAAGCAGTAGTTTTTTATAAATGGAGAGAGGACAGAGTAAGGAAGATGAAAGTTTAAAGCCAAAAATTCCCAGCAGCTTCTATCTGGAATATGTTGGCTAAAGAAACTTCAGCTCAGTAAGAAGTTAGTAAATGCCTATTAGAATTAAGCAATGCAGGAGTTAGGGTAGCTCCCCCTTTTCGTCACATCATTTCGTCATTCAGCACTGCCTCTACATTATTATTGCATACTTTACTTCTGGAAGTCTTTACCCTTCATACTGTGGTTTCCACTGAGTGGGTTAAAAACAGATGATTCACTTTACACTGGTCCATCCTACAGGTGTCCAAGGATACACGGCATGATTAATGTGAGACCAGCTGTGCAAGGAGAGCATTTATAATCTAAAGCTTAGGAAGGAAATTTGGGATTTAGTCCAAGCCAGCATTTTACATGATTTTTAAAAATTTTTAAACAAGCCAAGACATAAGAGAAAGTTTTTTTATCAAGGTCACATAGTTATATGTATCTTCTCAGAATTAGTTTTATTCTATGAGTGATCCCACTGTTTTAATACCTGCAATATTAGATTCCTTCACAATATAATAGTGTGCTACATTTTATAATCATAATGACCACACACATGTGTGCACATCCACACACACAGATGGCCCACAGCTGTCTAGAATGCCTTCAGGAAAAAATATAGATATAGAGGTTAAGAAAGATTTAGGTGGAGAAAAGGGGACCATTGTACAATACTGGTGGAAACATAAATTGGTGCAGTAACTACAGAAAACACTATGATGCAGCCACTATGGAGATTCCTCAAAAAATTAAAAATAGAACTACCATATGATCTAGCTATCCCACTTCTGAGTATTTATCCAAAGAACATGAAAACATTAATTCAAAAAGATATATGCACCCCTATGTTCATTGCAGCATTATTTACAGTAGCCAAGACTTGGAAACAACCTAACTACCCATCAACAGATGAATGGATAAAGAAGATGTAGTAGCTATACACACTGGAGTACTACTTAGCCATAAAAACAGATAAAATCTTGCCATTTGCGACAACATGGATGGAGCTTGAAAGTATTACACTAAGCAAAATAAGCCAGATGGAGAAAGACTATTACTGTATGAATTCACTCACATGTGGAGAATAAAAAACAACAACAACAACAACAAACGAACACATAGATACAGAAGATAGATTTGTGTTTACCAGAGGAGAAAGTGGGTAGGGGGAGGGCAAAAGAGGTAAAGGGGAACGTTTGTACAGTGACAGATGGAAACTAGACTTTTGATGGTAAACATGATGTAGCCAATATGGAAGTCAAAATACAATGATGTACACCTGAAATTTATGTAATATTATAAACCAATGTTACCTTTATAAAAAAATAAACAAAAAAAGAACAATTTAGGTAAGAAAGGATATTCTCCAAACACCAACTATATATTAAATTGAGAACAAGGCTATTTGTAATAGTCCAGAAAATTCTCTCCTGTGGCTAGTAATAATAATAATAACAGGTAGAATTTTTTAGATGTATTAACACATCTAATCCTGACAGTGGGATTTTTTTATCCTATGAAGTGGGATTTTATTATCTCCACTTTAGAAGTGAGGAAACCAGGGCTCAAAGAGGTTAAGCAATTTTCCCAATTGTTCACAGGTTCTCTAGCTAATAAATGAGAAAGCAAGTATTTGAACCTAAGCTGTCAGGCTCCAGAGGCTGCCCTCTTAACCACTATGCTGAACCGACTAGGCTTAATATACACAACCATAAACAACATGCATGAGACTTGTTTGCAAATGGATTTCCCAGAGTTTAAAAAAAAAAAAGTTTCATCTACATACAAAATTCAAGATTTTTCTTCTTTTATAGTATGCCCTGGAACTGCCGACCTAAAACAGTAGAATACGTCAACATCTCACAATTCTTAAGCTGCCCTTTCCACTGATAAGTTGCATTTCATTTCACTAACTTTTATAATGAATTGATGTAAGATTGCATCCAGTTTAAGAACTATAGCTATGCACTTATTTTAATATTTTTCAAGAACTTCAATTTTTTTCTCTAGAAGATTGCTTTTTTTAAGTAAACATTTAGCATCTTATCTTTTGATCATGACTTGTTCCAGTTCTTATAATTTATTAATGGAAATTATGCTTTGTTTGGGAAGAACCCACGCAGATTGTTTTAAGTAACGTTACTTTTCACTAAAGGTAAATGAAAAATTCCAATAGTTACTACATATTTTACCAATGGAAAATTAACTCCAGTTTCAGGTGAATCTTTTTTGAAACAGAATCTGAATTTTTTAAAAATGATCAAAGCAGGCTATGGCTTTTCATACTTTTAAGCTGATTAGAATTCTCCAAGCTGTCAAATTATAAATCACTGTCATAAATTACAAATTAAATTCACTATCAACTTACAAAATAATTTAATTGAGTGATTATAGTTCAACAGAATTTATTAGGTGACTAATGTTACTAAATAGTTAGTAGCAGTCCCAAACAAGTACCCATACTATTTACAAGCAGAAATAAAAGCGTTATTTTTTGATCAAATGTGAAAGATCAACCTCTTTTTAGCTCTTCCTTTCCAAGTAGCATGTGTATCCCAACAGTTAATTTTTCACTCATTTTCCAAATATGATAAAGCAAACATTTGATTTGAAGGAAAAAGAATGAAAAACTAAGTATACCTATGATGAACCCTATATTAGATGCACCTAATTCAAAAATTCAAAAACAGGTCCAAAATAATTTTATGCCACTGTTTTGATCTTGTCATTTTCACCCTGGGCTGTTTTGATCACATTTTTATGGAGAAAAATAATCTGATATAACCTAACTAAGGAGGTAAAAGATTTATATACCGAAAACTACAACATATCAATGAAAGAAATTAAACAAGACAGAAACAAATGGAAAGACATCCTGTGTTTATAAATTGGGAGACTTAATATTGATAAAATGTTTGTAGTACCCAAAGTGATCTACAGATTCAATGCAATCCCTATCAAAATCCGAAAGACACTTTTTTACAGAAATATAAAAACAAATTCTACAATTCATGTGGGACCACAAAAGACCACAAATAGCCGAAAAAATCCTGAGAAAGAAGAACAAAGCTGGAGGCATCACATTTCCTGATTTCAAAATAGATTATGAAGTTACAGTACTAAAAATAGTATCATACTGGCATAAAGACAGACATATAAACCAATGGAATAGAGTAGAGCCCAGAAATAAATCCACATACATACAGTCAATTGATCTTTGACAAGGGTAACAAGACTACACAATGTAGAAAGGATAGTCTCTTCAATAAATGGTGTTGGGAAAACTGGATATTCATGTGTAAAATAACGAAATTGGACCCTTATCTTGCACTATAAACAAAAATCAACTCAAAGACAAGACCTGAAATTGTAAAACTCCTAGAAGAAAACATTGAGGAAAAGCTTTATGACACTGGCTTTGGCAATGATTTCATGGATATGACACAAAAGCACAGGCAACAGAAACAAAAATAAGCAAGTGAGACTATATTAAACTAAAAATTTTCTGCATAGTAAAAGAAATAATCAACAGAGTGAAAAGGCAACCTAGGGAATGGGAGAAAATATTTGCAAACCATGTATCTGATAAGAGGTTAATCTCCAAAATATATAAGGAACTCCTACAGTTCAGTAATAAAAAAAAAAAACTTACAATTTGATTTCAGAAAATAGGCTAAGGACTTGAATAGACATTTCTTCAAAGAAGACATACAAATGGCCAACAGGTATATGGAAAAAATGCTCATCATCACTAATCATCAGGGAAATGCAAGTCAAAGCCACAATGAGAGATCACATTATACCTGTCAGAATGGCTACTGTGAAAAAAACAAAAGACAACAAGAGTTGGAGAAGATGTTGAGAAATTGGAACCCTTTAATACCGTTGGTTGGAATGCAAAATGGTGCCGCCACTATGGAAAATAGAATGGAGGTTCCTCAAAAGAATTAAAAATAGAACTAACACATGATTCAGCAATGCCACTTCTGGGTATATATCCAAAAGAATTGAAACTAGGATCTCAAAGAGGCATTAGCGCTCCCACATTCATTGCAGAACTATTCATAATGGCTAAGAGGTGGAAACAACCTAAATGCTCGTTGACAAATGAATGGATAAAAAAAAAAAAAGTGTTACATTCATACAATAGAATACTATTCAGCCTTAAAAAAAAAAAGAGAGAGGGAATTCTGCAGTATTTGACAACTTGGACAGACCTTGAGGACATTATGCTAAGTGAAATAAGCCAGACACAGAAAGACAAATACTACATGATTCTACTTATATGAGATATCCAAAATAGTCAAATTCATAAAATCAAAGAGAGGAATAATGGTTACCAGGAGCTAGGGTAAGGGAGAAATGAGGAGTCATTTATCAACAGGCATAAAATGTCAGTTAAGTAAGATGAATAAGCTCTAGAGATTTGCTGTACAATACTGAGTCTATAGTCAGCAATGATATATAGTACTCTTTCTTTTAAACTATACCTGTCTTTTCTTTTTTTTCTTTTCTTTTAAAGATTTTATTTTTCCTTTTTCTCCCCAAAGCCCCCTGGTACATAGTTGTATATTTTTAGTTGTGGGTTCTTCTAGCTGTGGCATGTGGGACGCCGCCTCAGCATGGCCTGATGAGCGGTGTCATGTCCGCGCCCAGCATCTGAACAAATGAAACCCTGGACCACCGAAGCAGAGCATGCGAACTTAACCACTCGGCCATGGGGCTGGCCCCTACCTGTCGTTTCTTAATGTTTTATTATTTTTATTATTTTTTTAAAGGTATGCTTTTTTTGGTGAGGAAGATTGGCCCTGAGCTAATATCTGTTGCCAGTCTTCCTTTTTTTTCTGCCCAAAGTCCCAGTACATAGTTGTACATCCTAGTTGTAAGTCCTTCTAGTTCTTCTATGTGGGATGCTGCCACAGCATGGCTTGATGAGCCGTGTGTAGGTCCATGCCCAGGATCCAAACTGGCAAACCCTGGGCCATCAAAGCGGAGCACACGAATTTAACCACTATGCCACTGGGCCAGCCCCTACTGTACTCTTAAAATCTATTACGTGCATAGATCTCATGTTAAGTGTTCTTACCACAACAGAAGAAAAACAGAAAAAAATCTCAGTTTTAAATGTTTGAGGTCTTCTAATAATTGATAGGATGCTTATTATAATATCCAAATAAATATTTTTGACATGTAAGTTTGATCACTTCTCCTACTCTATCCCCAAAGCATTTTTATAGCTTCCCATTGTTCTGAGGATTAAAGACCACAATCATCCATAACATTGCCTTTGAGTCCATGGATGCTGGCCCCTGCTGCCCGTCCTCATATTGCCCCTTGCTGGTGCCTCATCTTCACTCTACTCCAGCTGCACGGGCCCCCTCTCTCTATCTCTCCTATCACAGAGCTTTGGCACTTGGCCACTGTCTCTAGGGAACTTCTCACCCTACTTTCCAACCATGCAACTCCTCTTCTTCCTTCAGATGTTGTCCCAACTCACATCTATGTCAAACCCACTTATCTTATGCTCTGTAGAACTCCATGTACTTCCCTTTTTAAGTACTTATTACTGATACCATTTTAAATGTATATATGTGATTGTGTGATTACTGTTTGTCTTTCCCACTGGACTCTATACTCCCTGAGTGTGGGAGCCCCATATCTGGCTTTACTCACCATTGTTCACCACCATTTAACAGTGTGCCTGGAACAGAGTAGGTGCACTATGAAACAAATGAATGAATATTATTTTGCCTCAACAAAATGAGTAGATTTGTATTTATGCTTATCACTTGAGACATACAACTTTGCAGCCTCCCTTTTTAATGGCTCCCATATTGGACATGGTTCCATACAGGCAGCAACGTTTTCACCCTAAATAAAGCCCTCACCACAGGAATCCAAGGGAGGACATGGAATGCTACAGATATCAATGCCCTCTAGTTCCCCTGGAAGGATTTAAAGTTATCATACAGGTGAGGAGAGCCAAGGTGTACCAGAGAACGACCTTTTAACAGCATTAGGAGTTAATCCCTCTACACTCTCCCTTCTGAGAGCTCATCTCCTTTCAGATATTATAAGGATTGCTAACCATCTGACAATATTGATCTTTTGGCCTCTCTGAAAAGAGCCAAATTTTTTTTTTGGCTTGGAAATTTTTTTGTCTGTTTGTTTTTCAGCTCAGCATAACTTAACTTCAAACTATAATATTTGAGTTGGAGACTCTAAATGCACAAAAAATGTTTACCTGATCCACCAATCCCAAGAGCATTTCTTCATGGAATCATGGCATCCTAAGGGTGGAAAGGACCGAAGGGAGATCATAACCCATCACCTTTCACACCCACAACTCCAAGTCATTCCATGCCTCTCACTGGAGTGTTCCTTGAACTAGGACAATCTGTTCCACATAGTTTAAGGAGACTTGGAGCAGAATTTTATGAAAGTTCTAAGATAAAAAGAGCAAAGAAGGTTGTATCTCTTCACAAAGGTCTAGAGACATAAGAAGAGATGATGCAGAAAAGGGAGGATATATGGAAATAGGAGTTGGGGAATGAATAACAGGAAAAAGAAGAACTAGGGAAAACACTGAAAATTAAAAAAAAAAAATTCTGGAAACATGCGCAAATTGAGATAGCCCAGGATATGAGTCAGAAGAGGCTTGGTAAAAAAAAGACAACCAAAGAAAAATAAGGAAAATGAGGATGGCTTTGCTGTTTTTGTTGTTGTTTTTCTCTTACAAACATAAGTTTACAGTGACTAAACAAGCAAAAATTAAAGTTTTTATAATGTACTGTATGTGTAGGGAACTAAATTTTTGAGGTAAAACATGACAGTTCAAGGATATATGCAAATCAGATGACAAGACTTAAGATGAAAAATAAAGCATACTTTACATTTGTTTTTAAAGAAATCACATTGAGCAGTGAAGAAGATCCCTTCCAAAATGTTTAATTTTCCTTCACTTCACCACGTTCCTCACAGTGGGTTGACCCACACACCCAGGATGTTAGTGGCACATAAATCAAACCTTTCATAAAAATCAGAAATAAAAAAATACATGAGCACAGGAGGTTCCTGATATTGGCAAGACTCCAATCCACATATACTCCTGGGCCTGATCCACTAATATTAAGAAGCTAGTTTGTTCTTAGTTCAGTATGGGGAAAGTGCTACCAGCCTTAATTTGGATGCTCTAATGTACTCTCTATAAGGAGCAAGATGTCTCCAACAAATTACTTCAGAATTGTCATACAAGATATTGCCACAAGGTGTGTAAAGTCCTCCTGACTACTAATTTGCAACCAGGCAGTGAGTGAAGTATTAGAATATTTAGAAAATCTAGCTCAATGTATTTGTGGCCATGGCAGTGTAAGGAAAGGATGCACCATTGCGTGGGTGTGGCATCTGTAGTAGGGAAACCATCCCTTAGGACAAGAAATTTGCATGCAATACAGGACATTCCACAAATCAGGAAGATCTAGTGCTGATCAACAATAAAGCAATAAATGTTCTCTCCAAAAAACAAACAAAAACTCTTCAAAAGGGACAAGCTACAGATCATATAGAATAATCTTAGCTGAAAAAATGTCAAAAAGGAGGCACAGTAACTCCCTTTCAGCCAAAGTCTGACTCCCTGGGAGGGGCTCCCAGAGCAGTCTTCAAGTCTGTTGACTTGTTTTTTCAAGCTATTAATGTAACTTGAAGCTACGTTGGTTTGTTTTGTTGTTGTGACATGGTCTCCATAGATGTGCATTGAAATTGTGCCCAGCTGCAGTGAAGCCAAGAACCATGCAATCTGGAGGTTGTGCAAGCGAGATTACAAGGCTCCAAGGTATCCAGTGCCTGTGTTGCTCATCTCTTCCGCTTACCTCCAACCTTGGCTTGTCTAGCCCAGGCAGCAGAATGCTGCATTGGGACCAGATCCAAATGCTTTAGGAAAGTGGCTACATTTGCAGAGAAGGAACAGAGCTTTAACTTCACACAAGGGCTTTATTTAAATGTCTAGGGAATAGTCAATGATAACCAGGACCAATTTAGTGCCTCTTTGTTTTTAGTTGTCCTTCTTCGTTTCTGTATATAGCCCAATTTGCTCATCTTTATTCCTCTCAGGAATTCATTACCCTCATGTTTCCTTCAACTCCTGTCCCTCTCAAGAAATAATTTATTCAGCTCATTCACACCAGACTTAACAAATAAAAACATAGGACATGCAGTTAAATTTGAATTTCAGATAAACAATGAATAATTTTTTAGTGTAATTATATCCCACACAACATTTGGGACATATTTATACTAAAATTATACTAAAAATTAGTCATTGTTTATTTAAAATTCAAATTTAATTGGTTGTCCTATATTTTATGTGGCAACTCTATATTAAAGAGTAAACTACCTGTGATTTTTTCACCTCTCCCAAGGATATCAACTGAATTTTAACTTAGGGTCAAAGTCCCCATACCTTAAACTAAATTAATAATTAGGAGATTTTAGCAACAAACTAGAAGAAAAATATATTATATCAGGTAACCAATCACTTATTAGGGCTAGCCATAAGGAGTCACCTTTTTTTAAATTGCAAAGACTACAATCCAGAGATAGAAAGTATAGCTCAACTCTTACCCACTTGGACGTAGGGCTACTGATCAAGGTTTATTTCAAATCAGACTACGTGATTATTCATAATAATTGGTGCTCCATTTTTCTAGATAGAGAAAATATGATTCAAAGACACAAGTCTCTGCCCCAAAATATCTATTCCCACAGCATTTTGAATGTCTAGAGATACAGGTGGTATTGAGTATCCTAGGCCTCAGCCCACATCTCACCAACAAAGATTTTTCATGTCATGTCTATTGAAAAAGCCAAGTATGAAATACATAAAAAGTGTTATATAAAAAAGATATAAAAGGGGCTGGCCCAGTAGCACAACGGTCAATTTCACATGCCCTGCTTCAGCAGCTGGGGGTTCACCGGTTTGGATCCTAGGCACAGACCTACTCACCGCTTATCAAGCCATGCTGTGGCAGGCATCCCACATATAAAGTAGAGGAAGATGGGCACGGATGTTAGCTCGGGGCCAATCTGGGCCAATCTTCCTCAGCAAAAAGAGGAGGTTTGGCAGCGGATGTTAGCTCAGGGATAATCTTCCTCAAAAAAAAAGATATAAAAGCTGTAAATGGTGAGTGAAGAGGACACTTGGGCCAACCTCAATTACCTAGATTGGACGTTACCTAGTGGTGTAAGTTAAGGATCTCTGGAAAGAACCTTGTGGGAGATACGAGAGATGAGGTCATTCAACATCTATTCCAACCTCCTTCTGGAACGGCTTCCTGTGTAGTACAGAGGCTGGTAAACTAAAAACTGCTTTTTTTCCATGCTTCCTGTGTATTACAGAGGCTGGTAAACTAAAAATTGCTTTTTTTCCATGCTTCCTTATAACTAGGGTTCTGGGTATGATGTAGGCTCTGTCATCAGGTTCACTTTCAGAACATGAATTCAGACTGAGTGAAGCAAAGAGAGAGGCTGGACACGAGGCATTGTTGTGCTGCTACCGATGGAGTGTTGACTCCCCAGTTTAGCAGAAGGGGCTTCCCGACCACAGTTTCTCCATTTGACAGGCAGCATCCAGATAAAGGCAAGCACAGCAGTTCTTTTGATGGCTCAGTTGTGGTGTGGCTTCAGGATTCATTTCTGGAAGTTTACCAGCCTAGAGTCTGTTTCTTCAGCCCACAGACTTGTTCTGTAGACCATTGAACATCCTGTCATTAATATATTTCAGCTTAAGCCAGCTAAAGTGATGTCTGTTCTCTGCAACTGAACACTAACTGATACAAGCTGCTCCTCCAAAAATATCTGTTTCACCAGCCTAATAGTTCTCAACTGGGAATAATTTTGCCCCCTGCCCAGAGGACACTTGGCAATGTCTGGAGACATTTTTGGTTGTCACACTGGAGGGATACTATTGGCATCTAGTGGTAGAGGCCAGAGATGTTGCTAAACATCCTACAATGCACAGGACAGCCCCCCACAACAAAGAACTCACCCAGTCCAGAATGTCAATAGTGCTGAGACTGAGAAACCCTTCCCTAGCCCAGAATCTAATTTGAAACTTTATCATTAAAAATGCAATATTTGGTTTAAAAAGTACCCTCATTCACAATGCAAACAGCCCTCAAAAAATTAGAAGTAAAATTTTGTTCTCAGTCAATATAGTACTAAAAACCATATTCTCTTTATTCTAAGATTTACATGATTTCCACATTTTAATATTGCTGAAATCATGTCATAACTTAAAATTAAGGTATGCTTTTAAGGCAGTGATATTTTTTCTTGTTTTTTTTGTTTTTGTTTCTTGCTGAGGAAGATTTGTCCTCAGCTAACATCAACTGTCAATTTTCCTCTTTTCATATGTGAGTTGCCACCATAGCATGGCCACTGACAGACAAGTGGTGTAGGTCTGTGCCCAGCAACCAAACCTGGGCCACTGAAGCAGAGCATGCCAAACTTAATCACTAGGCCACTGGGGCTTGCCCTTGGTGTTTTTTTTTTTCAATCAAAAAGCTATTGTTAAATCTATAGTATATCTTAGGACTGGTAGCATTTTGAATCAAAGAATTAGGATAATTTAAGTAGGTACATTCTTGAGGATGAGCTTGACAAACTGCAAGTGGTGAAATACTGTCAGTGGGCAAAGGGCACCATAGTCTCAACCCTAGCTACACAACAGAATCACTGCAGTGGTTTTCATTGGTTTGGGCTTGAGGCCCAGACATCAGTATTTTTTCAATGTTCTTTGCAGCCAGGGTCAAGAACCATTAATTTAGTGCACCTTGAAGAATTTAGACTCCTGAAGATAGAGAAAAGGGAAGAAAAGGGTGCCACTAATAGGAAAGATAAGCAAAAAGTGATGTCAGATAATCAGACAGACTTCAGAACTCACTCTTCTGCCCAGGACCAGACCTCATTACCATCGCCAGGCAATTTGCTAACACTCCAGCCTTATATCTCTTCAGCAACTTTCACAAGCTCTCTTGGACCCAAAGAAAATCACAACTGGAGAATTTAACTAATAATGGATCCTGACAAAAAGAAACAGAAGATGCTTTCGTCTACTCCAAACTCAGCACATTTCCAGAAGCAAGATGTATCTTATAAATACATTTCCTGTAACATACAAACGTCTCATTTCCCTATAAAGTCTAGCTCCTGCCTTGAATGAAGAGGTGCTCAGTAAATACTGGCGAAGTTGAATTAAATCTACTCCTTAAAAGTGCTACTGACTCAAAATGTTTGAGGAAGAGACACAAGTCCCTTTCGTTGGGGAGAGCAAAAACTCAAGAGAGAACAGTAAGAGGAGACAAAGGAACTAGTACATTCCAATTACCTCCTTTCTCCAGCAGTAGGAAGAGATCCATACTGGTCCAAATAAATGTTGTCTCAGAAATTTGCTACTACTGCCAACCTAACATCCCTATTATTTCTTTATTATTTTTTTTAAAAAAGTCAAAATTGACACAACAAATTCTACAGGGTCCCCAAGTGCCTTAAGACCAAGAGTGTAGACTTTTGAATAAGATCCTGAAGCCATAATCTGTTATACCCAAAGGGTATGTTTAGGTGACAGCCCACAATATTGCAGAGGAGTTAGTCTAAAGCAGTAAAGTCTAAAGCCTTAATCTATCTTTTTAGAAACAATCACTCTCATCATTCCAGCAGAGTCAGTTTTCCCTTGCTTTATATTTATTTATTCAGAGACTTCTAAATATATGCTGGTCTGTCGAAACAGCCTCTGGGCCCAAGTACAATAAAAACATTAATTAAAACACATGATTAGAAACACCCAGCAGTGAGCCTGGAACAGCATCACATGAGCTCTGCCATTTAAGTATTGGTCATAGAAGATAAAGCCACCTACAAGTGACCTGCACCTTGCCCCTCTGGCTTCTCTGTGGATTCCTGACCAGCTGATGCTGAGGCAGGTGTTCTCTGCCAATGGATGGACACACTCATTATTCCATTTTCCCTTAACTCTTGATTTGGCACAGTCTCTACCTGCTCTCCTTTTAATCTGCAATGGGCTAATGAGAAATTCACAGAATCCCCAAATTTGGCAGAAGTCTGGGCATGGGAATCTTACATAACAGTTGGGCTTTGGTAGGGGAGGACCTGAAGGGCTGAATGTCCCCTGCTAAAATGTGTCCTCCTCTTTGTGGGCAGTGTAACTCTCCCTGAGATGGTCTACCCTTGGTGCTGGTTCTGAACACTTCTGAATGCAGAAGCAGCAGCAGAATTAACACAGAATATACAACATAAGAGTCAAAGGGAGTACCATAGGGAATAGTGTGGATTTCAGATAGTGTGGACACTTCAAATTTGGGGGGATCCATCTATGAAACAGACCCATCTACAAAACAGGTAATTAATCTTCACTCCCTTGTGATATACAAAATTCCCTAAATTCCAAATTTGTTTACACAGCTAATTATGGATGAAAATTTTGAATCTACCACAGGCCTATTAAGAAGATCTTGTTATATGCAGACATGTTCTGTCAAGGGCATATATCCAGTCAGGGATTCCTTCAATGGGTGATATGACTTTATTATAAGCTCTATCCTTTTCTTAAATGCTCACAAGTAAAACAAAAGCAAAAGATTTTGGCCTCCTTCTTTTATGTATGATTCTCCCACAAATCCCCCATGTTAGAAAAATGAGAAAAGAGATTCAAAAGAAAATAATAGCAGATCAATGCTAGATAGGAATGATATTTCAAAAGTGGTGGGAACATATTATTTGCTGTTCCATTGGATTCTGTATTATTCATTCCTCTTTTTTTTTTCTTTAATGACAAATGCGCCCATATCTTATTACAAAGAGGCTACCACTAAAGAAGATAAAAATGCCTTTTATCATGCATCTGGCCCAAATTATATCTCTTGAACCCCTTTTCAATTAGCTGTGGTGTTTTTCACAATTTTGCGACTTAGTCAAATTGGCTAAATCTCATGTGCTGCCTGCTACTACATTCTGAAGTGCCAGGCTGGTACCTAAGAAGAAAAATAACATTTTCCTTCACTCTTAACCCACATTCTGACTTCTCCTGCTGAATTCAATCCCTAGCTAATTAGTTCAAGAGCAAGCAACTTTAACCGAGATTTTGTATCACTTTCCTGTTTCTGAGAGCTGGGCTTTCCTCAAATGTAGCTCTCTTGTTACTCTTTGCATTTTAAATAAGCCATTTTAGAGCATGGCTCTTTCTTTTTCTTTAATATATGCACCCCTTGGGGCTGCACTGAAGCTTGTGATGGCTCTCTGCCGGCAGTCAGGGCAACAAAATGGCTACAAGATCCGGCTTTATCCTACAGTTGGCATCCATTGTGCAGCCCCAGTAGAATGGGGAGATTGTAAGTCAATTTCTCGGAAATGCAGGGTCCCTAGTATTCCAACATAGAGTCCTGAATCTCACTTCGTTTTTTCCATTTTGTTTGTTTTAAACATTCAATAACATTTCCCATATTAATAGTTCCTAGAATAAAGTATTCCACAGAAGTCAATTTCTCAGATAACTGAAGACTTGTTAATGTAAGAGTTTGATAGAAACTCTTTCTAAAATGTTAAATAGTTCCCTTGGGTCTCAGATAAGGTATGCTACATGTATTTGACTTTCTCTTGATGATTTAGGGTCATCTTTAAACTATCAGTTATTACATTGGGGTATAAAACAATAACAGATGCATGGAATTATTTGCCCCTATATTAAATAGGCCACTAGGCTTTCTTGGTTACTTTAGCAAATTTTCATATTTTTATTTCTGTCTCCTTTCATTCTATTGACCTGTCAGTCTTCACTTTGCACTAATGTTCATATGTCAGTCCCTAGAAGCAAACTTTGGGTTTATTGGGTTTATTGGCTTCCAGCTTGCAGATGGCAGGAAACCCAAACAAGTTTGTTGTAACAACACCTACTTTAAAAGTAAATCAGTTCTAGACGGTATTCTGAAGCTCAGCCTTCTGATCTAAATGCATAAGCATAAGTGCATGAATGTGGGTCACCTACTTGTTGCTCAAAGCACTTTGGACTCTTCATCAGCTCTTCATCTGTATCTCATCGAAGAGAAATTACCAGATACTTGTCTTTGGGTATTGCACAGTCAAGTTCAGCAGTCAATAATCAATTTGTTCACTCTCAGAGTTCTCTGTCCTTCTTCTTCTTGTCTTCTCTTTGTCCCTCTGACTCCTGCTTTGAGCCATTTCAGTAAGCATTAAGTCATCCACTATAAGGAAAGAAATCATACAGGAAAGAGCAAAACATTTTAATCTATGCAAATTGAACTCTAATTTGGGGGGGGGGTGGAGCAGGGATTGAGGGATTGGTGGAAGAAGGATGAAAGTACATTGAAATGAAATATTTTACTTTTTAAATTTGCCTGTCATCAAAAAGGAAGCATGAAGTTTGGCTATAGTCATAAAGGTACCTGCCACTTGTATGTGGTTGTTTGCCCCAGTGTCTATGTGGATATCCAAGAGCCAGGGTGCACTGGGCTCAGAACACTAGAAGCAAGAAAGTCATACCAAGTAAATCCCTATGAGAGCAGACTTTGCTCCACAGCTAGTTGAAGGCAGGACTGGCTGCATGAGAAGGGAAAGGGAACTGCAGTAGCAGAAACTGCTTGTGCCATCCTTTCCGCAGTTCACAGGTTCTAATTTGGAAAGCAGTTAATATTTTAATGTATGCATCCCTTAAATGCAAAGACAACATCTTATAACTCTCCCTAACCCCCACACCTAGCACAATATGTAGTCAATAAATATTTGATTTAAATAATAATAAAATGTGCTCCCATGTTCTAAAGGCCATGAGTGCAGGAAACCATGAGAAGGTTACAATGATTCCACTTCTTTTCAGGAAGTCTGGAAGTCATCTGCCTGGTTGAGGTTTAAGATGCACTAATCAGCAAGTTCAGGGCAAAGCATCAACTCTTCTACTTCCTTTTGAATCTTAGTTCAAACTCTAAGGACAAGAAAAAAAAATAACAAAACAAACTACCATTCACCAAGACTGCAAACCAAACCTCAGACCAAAAATATCCTCATGTTTTCATGCTATAGTGTTTATTAGTACTTGAAGTTCAACCAGAGGGAATGAAAAATTGATCTAGTTCAGTTTCTCAGCTTGAGAGTGTTCAGCACACATGCTAGATCACATCTTGAGCAAACTTCATGGTATGTTCATGCTGAGAATCCTTTTAAAATAAAGTCTTAAAAAGACTTTGCTAAGAATATATTTTTCATTCAATAACATTTAGGGAAAAAAGATCCAAGCTAAAATGCAGGCCTATTATGTTAGCTTTATAAATGCAATCACCTTTCTTTATTCACTGATTTATGAAGTTCCTTGAGTAAACAGGAAAAAAAAGTGATATTTAAGATTTAAAAATAATGTACTATTGGAAATGCCTCAAGTGAGAGCCTTGTTTTAAGTGCCAAAGGAAACACCTTCCACTATAAAAGCAGGCGACTGTATTTTGTTTTCAATAAAAAAAAAAGTGTCAAGTGTAATTTTGGAGAGTGTCTGAAGGGAAAAAAAAAGGAGAGCTTCAAAATGATCTCTGATAGGAATCTTCATGACATACATAATGCTGGAAATATTATTCACCTGAAGAAAGTGACTACCCTAAACTTCATAAATCATCTAAACCAGGATTTCTCAATCTTAGCAGTATTGACATTTTGAATCGGATAATTCTTTGTTGTGGGGGCTGTCCTGTGCATGGTAGGATACAGCAGCACCTCTGGCCTCCATCTACTAGATGCCAGTAGTGGCCCCCACCCTCCACCAGTTGTGAAAACCAAAAATGTCTCCAGACATTGCCAAATGTTCCCTGGAAGGCAAAATTGCTCCCAGTTGAGTACCACTGATTAAACTAGAGAAACTGTTTTTAAAAAGTGAAGGATCTTAAAACAGCAGACTTGGAAAGACACAGCAAAGAATCAGTGATGCCAAGGAAACACTACACTAACAAGATAATTAGCTTAGATAGGTGATAGAAACAATGCACAGGACTAACCGTACCTGAAAAATGGAACCATAATCTAACCAAGAACAATAGTATACTGAAGAAAACCAGAAAGGCCAGGATCAGTGAAATAGTTGAAAAACATTTTTCTTAAATTTTTATCTGAAAAAAAAGTCAGTCTGGATAAAGAAAGTCAATCAGTTTCACTCAGCTCCCCCAGCAAAAAAACTGTACCTGTCAAGTATTTATCACTTAAAGGATAAAATTTTACAAACTTCCAAGGAGTCAGTACTAATTTGGAAAGCTGTTGATATTTTTATGTGTGCATCCTTCAACGTGAAGACTAGCTTAGGACTTTCTGTATCCCTCACACTTACCAATATAGGTACTCAATAAATATTTGATTTAAATCATAATAAAATGTGCCTTCACGTTCTAAAAGGTTTTAAAGAAGACTTTTTGAAGTGTGGTGGAATGAATGATTTTGGACATCTCACTTGGAAATAAGAAGATCTATATGGAAAAACCAAGATAAAGCTCGGCAGAAATATTAGAGTGGGAAAAGCAAAGGTCGGAGAGTTGAAAAGACCTGAGTTAAGTCCCAGCTGCTGCATTGGTCCTAGACATGCGACTGGGTCCATTTACTCTATTGTACTCTATAGAATGAGTACAATAATCCCACCCTGAAGGACAGTTAGGGTAATTACACAAGAGTAGACATAGTAAGAAAAAAAATCAGCTCTTTTGAACACCCTCTCCAAGAGAACATAATTCTACCACAAGTGCAATATCTACCCAAATTAACTTTTCTCTTTGAAGTCAGTAAAAGAAGAATCTCAAATCATTGCAGACCTAAAACAAAGTGTCAACGAAGTCCCATACCAAAATGATAGTGCAAAAAACCATCAAGGAGTACAAAAAGATGACAGACACTTGAGAATAAGTACATACAATATTAATAGAGTACTATTAATATAAAGTCAATTAGTAAATTTGGTAATATTTTATGGAAACTCTAAAGTATGAACAGAAAATTACACCTAAACAACACATAATGACTTATCTTTTCTATAAAGTATTTAAGTTTACTTAGTTAACTAAAGAATTCATTAATTTTTTCTAAAAACCAGTTCTATATGTCTGTGTTAAATTCTTTTCAAAAAAAAGAAGACATTAAGCTGAATAGGTTTGGTTAAAATTATCTTGCAACTTTGTTTTTAAAAGCTTTTAAACTGAAATTTCTTTCTGGGGTCATGGAAATAGTCTATTTCTTAATTGGGGTGTTGGTTACACAGGTGTATATATACATCATAACTCATTAATTGTTCATTTAAGATCTCATGTTTTACTATATGTGAAAAATGTTATGTGTATATATTTGTATATATGTATTTGTGTATATATATTTGTATATATACTTATGTACATAAAACTTTTAAATTTTTAAAAAATATAGCTGTAAAATTTATGTGATCCAGATCTTTTTCCTCTCCCTCAAACTGGTCTATTTTTATAAACCAATTTTAATTGTCAAAGTAATAAACAAATAAACTTTGAAATAAAGAAAGAATATTAGTTAGTTCACAGATACCATATAAATAAAAAGTAAAGAATGAGCACAAAAGCCTTAACTCCCAAGATGACCACTTATATTATAAGATAAAATTTCACTTTTGTTCTTATTGTTGTTGTTGTTGTTGTTTTATTTTTATTGTTGTCTGCAAGAGAGACACTTACATCCAAGTTACATTAGCAGTGATTCCTACATATTTTGGAGTTAGATTAGAGACCCTTTGAGTCAGAGTAGGAAATGCATATCAGCATATACACATAGAAAAATTTGGAATACAATTCCAGATACCATATAGGCCAGGTTAAAAACCATTCAACTAAAAGTTACCAAATGGTTAAAGGCGTATCATGTCTGTATGACTATAAGAGAAACATATGTTATTATCCTGGTAGTCATAATGGTGATTGCTTAGCACACATCATCAATAGAAATAAATATGGCTACTACATGGTGAAAACATAGATTAACAATGAAACCTAGTAATACTGAATGTATGTATCTGAAGCTGCATAGCAAGAGCACACATAAAAGAAAATTTGACAAAAATGCAAGAAGAAATTAAAATGAAACTGTAACTCCCAAATAGTCAAATAAATTATTTTTTAAAAGAAAATTAAGGAATAAATGATCAAGGGAATGAGAGTGAATGTAAGACATAGTCAAATTTAAAAATTAAACATTAGTTCAAGTTCATATACTTCACAAGAGATTTAGAGGCAAAACAAACAAATGAATTTTCAAACGGAAAGTTTAAAATCTCAAAGATGCAAATAAACAAAATTGAAAAAGAACAGAATTGAAAAGAGCAATAGTTGGCTGCTTGAAAAGAGCCTTTCATGACCCTTCTTCAAGTCACCTCAGCAGCCTCATTGCCTCCTGCCCCAATCAAACCAAGTACCAGAAACAGTGAACTTTTAATGCCTTACTCTTAAAGATGAAGGAATAGCCAAAGATTGCCAGATATTTGAAGAAAAGTTCTAACAAAGAGACCAAAACAAATTTTGAGGAAAAATAATTTTCAACATCAAACTATGTGAGGGTAAAATAAAGTCATTTCCAGACATACAAAGACTCATGCAAACTCCTAGGCACTCTTTCTCTAGAAACTACTAAGAAATGTGCTACACTAAAATGGTGGAGTGAACCAAGAAAAGGGAAGATTAGGCACAGCAGAGAGAGAATTTTTAACATGGTGTCAAAATTAATACCTGGTAAACGGATGTGTGACATTTAAAAAGCAACCAATCTTGATTAAAAAAGAAAGATAAAAGGTGACAATGGATTTCTCTACGAAAGAAATAAAATGTAAATTTCAGATTATCTTACAGCTTTTATCATGTGAAAAGCTGTATGGAGAGCCACTTTATAGAAAAGAAAGCCATAGATTCAAAAAATATGAAAACTAAGCAAATGAAAATTGTTAATAAAACAATTAACTCAAAGAAAACTTAAGAATGGTATAAGAAACGCAATTGTGTTATAAACTATATATATATACACTATATATACATACACACACTGTTTTACTATGTTTAAAGATTATAATAGTATATATATACACTATATATAGTATATATAATATAGTTTATAGTATAATCTATATATAGTATAAACTATATACACAATATACATAGTAGAAACTATGTATATAGTATATACAGTGTAAATATATGATTATATATACACTATAGAAACTATACATATTTCATATATATATATACATAAATTATATAAATAGATAACTACATAACAGTTATAATAAATCACTGAATATAGATTTAACTAAAAATTGTGATTTTACTATTTTGGAAGGAATGGAATGGGGAAAGGAGCTGTAAGAGGGCCAAAATAAATAATGTCTAAAAATGTTCACTCAAACAACAGCAGTATATGCACAGTATTTTGATATGAGAAGTAAATATTGGATTAACAGTTGAAGATTTTGAAAACGGTTACCTGAGGGAGGTGAAGGAAGCCAGAAGGACAAGAGGCAATTTAGGGTGGAGGAATTAAGAGAATATTGGTTTTTGCCTAAGCCTCTTACCATTATTTGACTTTAAATTGTATGCTCATATTATTTTGATGAAAAAAGGAAAATATTAATTTTTTGTAAAAGGAACGAAAGAGGGGAGGGAGAAAAGAATGAAGTTATTCCCCTTAAAATAGATTTATGTACACGCTATAGTATTACAAAAATATTTACACAACCATCGTTCTAGGGACTGCAACTCTAGAAGAAATCCACTGTTCCCAGCTTTTCAGTTTGTAAAAAACTTACCCTTAGGGTTGAGGTATTCAAGTTCAAGTTTAATCAAAGCAGTCATATTGAGTCCA
Organism: Equus caballus; assembly: GCF_041296265.1. Taxonomy (NCBI): domain Eukaryota; kingdom Metazoa; phylum Chordata; class Mammalia; order Perissodactyla; family Equidae; genus Equus; species Equus caballus. The sequence continues at coordinate 60,219,259 of NC_091698.1, forward strand.
AAAACACTAGTTGATGGTTAGCAGGAAGGAACCCTGTCCTGTGAGACTTTGGTCACAGTTACTTCCTCACATCCTATCCCATGTGCTTCATGAGGGCTTGGGTCACATGTTCCCAAAGGGAATGAGGACCTAGGACACATCTCCTACTGCTTTGGCAACTCTCATATCACAGTATACATAGTAAATAATCCAAAAATTTAATTACAGTTACAAGAGGCTTTGGACAAAGCTATTTAATTCATGGGGATGGGAAGATGGAAATTAGTATCTTATTCATAGGAAAAAGGAAGAAAATCATTCATAAAGTAACATCATGGTAAGCATTCCCAAGGATAAGTATTCATGCTCACTATCAAGTAATCCAGGAACCAAACAAACCCTCTGTTATCTAACTCTTATTTTACCTTTCTTAATCTTTGAGTAATTAACATTGAAAAAAATTTGTTTTCTGGGCTACTCCACAGACAAATAGTTTCCCAACAGAAACAGACAAGCAAATAGGCCTGAGCATGTGATGGACTTGGAAAGCAATGAATCTTAACAAATTTGCCATTGAATTATCGAACTGTTAAGACTACAGAGTTAAACAGAAAAGATTTGGATGGATAAATGAGATTTTGTTACCTTTGTTTCTTTACTAATTTTGTTTGTTACAGCTGCTTGTTGCCATGAGCACCAAAAGTTATGACACTGCAATTCACACTGAATATTTCTATTTGGAAAATAAGGTTTCACTTACATAGTTGAGGTTCATCAACCACATGAACTGAGAGTGGGAGGTTTACACACACATCATAGATCTATTTGCTAAACTACTGATCTTGTTTATTTTTAGATGAACTGCAAAATGGAATGGTGCTTCTTCAGTTTAGAGGATCTTTTCACTGATTCATCCAACAAATATTTATTGAGTTGCTACTATGTGTTCTGTGCTACTATGTGCCGTGTGCCCTAGGCTCTGCACTAGGTGCTAAAAATTCAGCAGTGCAAAACAGAATTTACAATCCAATGGGTTAGTTAGACAATTAAGCAATTAAACAAGCAATTTTAATAGGATGATTTAAGTGCTTGGAACACATGTCTAGTAGGGAGTTAGTACACAAGGTCTGGGCTGCAGATACAGATTTGGAAGTCATTATTTCAGAGCAGACAGTTGAAGCCATGGGTTTAGATTAGCTCATCCAGACAGTCTGTAGAGTGGAAAAAGTAGGGGCCAAAGGACAAGCCTCTGGGGCCTACTGACCTGTAGGGAACTAGCCAAAGAAGAAGAGCAAGAAAGAAACCTGAGAAAGGATAGAATGACAAAGTAACAGATGCCACAGTGGGGGCAATTCAATTCAACATATATTTATTGAGCACCTGCTATGTGCCAGATATGTGCTGCTGGGTAATGAGAATAGAGTAGTGAAAAACACAGACCCAATCATTATAATCAAAAGGAGAAAAAGTTTGCATGGGATTTGGGATTGTAGAGAACTGTGTGGCTTTTGCAGTAACAGTTTCAGTGGAGAGAGAAGGTGAGAAGCAGGGTTATACTGCATTGAGGAGAGACTGAGAGATGAGGAATTGTAACTGGCAAATGGAGACAACCCTTTCAAGTTGTGTGACCATGAAGAGAGGCAAGAATAAAGAGCAGTAATCAGAGGACACAGGGAGCTGAGGATGAGGAGTTTGTTGGTTTTGTTTGGTTTTTAATTATGAGGCTTGAAAATGCTTATATGCAAAATGAATGTGCTATGGAGAAGAGGAGGTTAGTAGCACAGAAAAAAACAGCATGACTGGTGAAGATAATTCCTGGAGGAAAAACAGGAAATGGCATAAGGAAGTATGTAGCTCATCTTACCCATATCATCTCCTGTTCTGTCCTAGCCCCGTGACAGCTCTGAAGGGAACATCCAGCAATGTAAAGAGTGGATGCTCCTAGAATTGCTCCACTCCTAGAATCATGACCAAGAGCTTTAAATCCCTAAACCAGTAGAATCTGGAAATAATTGGTAGAGCTCTTATGCCTTAGAGCCAAAGACTCCGGCATTTCCATGGTGCTATCAGTAGCACACCTTCTTTCCCACTCTCACCCATCACTAAACTATAAGGTGACCAGATCACATTTCTGCTCCCTTCTGCCTAGCCTGCCTTGGGGAAAGAGAGGTTCCTCTGTTTTTCCCTCATCCCCAGGGCACTAGAACAAAGAGTGAAGGCAGGAAGGTAGGGAGAGAATCCTGCCTTACATCCCAGGTACCTGACTAGGTACACACACGCACACATAAACCTGTGCCTTGAGTCTGGAACCTATCCTATTCCCCACCTTATTTTGACTCAGGCTTCCTAGCATAACCCTGCTTTGCCTGGTTCCTTCACCATTGCTATTCTGCAATTTAAAATCATCCCCTATGCCTGTCCCCTCAAAAGAAGCTCTTGGGCCTCCAGTGCCAGTTTAGAACTGGACTACATTTACCTCACTCCTATTTAACCTTCATCCACCTTTCCTCTAACTACCCCATCCCCATTCTCACTCTCCTAGGTTTTCAACATGCCTTAAGTCAAGGCTGTGTGGCACTTTCAATGGGATACCATGGCTGATAAGGAAGTTTGCAAGGCCTTGACTCTAAAGTCAAAACATAAACTAAGGCTCAAGTGAAATCACTTCCTTTTGCTAGCCTAAAATCTGGATTACATACTGTCTGTGTTGGTAGTGAGCTGGGATTTGATTAATTCTTGACTGGTATAGAAGAAAGAACACTGAGTCAACCACAGCTCAGGTTTCCACTTGCCATTTATTACTTCTGTAGGTTTTGGCAAATTGCTCAAGTTCTCCGAGTCTTACTTTTCTTCTCTGCAAAACAGGGATGATTACAGCCAGCATTTGTGTGTTTACTATGTTCTAAACACTTTATGAATGGCCTCATGTAATCCTCACAGTTACCTCAAAAGGTAGGTTCTATTATTGACAATTAATACTTGATGGGCAAAGTTTAAACCAAATAGCCTCATTCCAGAGCCTGCCCCATTAACCACCGTGCTCTGTTGAGCTAATAATACCTTTCTTCCCACTTTCAGGACTATAGAGAAGGGCTTGAAATATGGAATAATGTGTGAGAAAACAGTTGATAGATTATTGGTCAATGGGTCCAGAGTTTCAGTACTGCCGGTTAAGAAGAGTTATAGAGATGGATAGTAGTGATGGTTGCACAACAATATGAATGTACTTAATACTACTGAACTATACAACTAAAGTGGGTAAGATGGTAAATTTTATGTCGTGTGTATTTACCACATTTAATTTTTTTTAACTTCTAAAAGAGAAAACAGTTGGTAGATTAAAAAGTACCATACATATCCAAACTATTAATGATGTTTTTAATTTTTTAATGTATAATTGGTAGGTTCCCTAGAAGAGGATTTTGTGTGACTCGATTTTAATCCTTCTTAGAATATCTAGAATAAATAATATAAAAGGGGAAGCCTACTGTAAAATGGCAGTATCTGCATTTCAGCAGCCTTAATGGCAGAATAGAAATGAGGAGGAAAAAGTGAGTCCAGGTTGGTTTTTACGTGACATTCTAAAGGTTCCAAGCCTGACTCCAAATACATTCTCTGGCCAACCTCTGTGTTGTCCAATAGAGAATAGAATATTCTTTCAAAAGTTAGACCCATCTTCCAAAAGGAAGGATCAAAGCTGAGGCATGATTGATCACATCAGTGTAAGTCCTGGTTACAAATCTGCTCATTCATGTCCATTGCGCCTCAGGCTGAGGCCTAGAGCTCCAGTCATGCATGGGTGCCTCCCAGCAGTGTGTACATTCCCTACTCTCACTTCTACCGCGACGGGTTCTTGTGTCATTTAGTATACTTATGCCACTTATGCCATTCTATTCCCTGTAACGTCTTTCCTTTCTTCTAAAAATATTTTTTTCTTAATAAAAAGGACATATTCATTATAGAAGATTCAGAAAATATAAAAATCAAGTGCTCTTGGCTAAGTATTGGACATTGACACAGTAACTCCAAAAAAATTGTTTTCTGGTTCTCCCGAGAGAATAAAAAAGTGAAATCTTATTTTGAAGGTGAATTGACTTCTGAAATTTTCCTTGAAGGTTTACTATCTGGCACTCTGGTTGCATTCCTCCTTTAAAACAATGTCATGAAGGGCTATTAGATTTCCAGATCAGCCCATAAAATTCTACTTAATGTATAATGGAGCCGAACGATAGCATGGATAGAGCTTCACACCAAGCCACAAGACCCTAGGCTCCTTCTAGGAGGCAGGGACTTTGCCAGCCATCTCTGAAGCAGCACTGGCACATATTGGGCACTGAGCAATGGTAATTTCTAACTGTGACTTTAGAAAGACAGAGGAATTGGCTTTGTGGGCATCTCCTTCCTCAAGCAGCACTAAGAACATCCAAAGTTTCCATAGTTGGAAAGAAGATGAAACCATGTGGTTAAAGAAGGGGACAGTAATCTTTAATGTGTAAAGGTCAGCAGGTAGATTGAATGCTCACAGATTGGAGACCTGCTTACTAGAATGTGTTGAAGAATGATCTCAGCATCTCTGATTTTATTGGTGACGCATACAGTCAACAGCCAGTCATATTTATTAGATGGTTGTCTTCTATTTGTTAACCAAAATATTGGTGCCAGGAAGGGACACAAAGTATTTCTGAAGGCAACAAATCACCTGACCTCAGTAAACTTTCTCCTTTCTGGATCTACAATAGTAGGCACAAAAGAACTAGAGAATAATAAATGTACAAAGCAATACAATTTAATATAAGAATAATTTAAATAACACCCTTGGCAATGGGTTGATTTCTAATAAGTTTGGAGATCACTCAATAATGAGTTTTTTTTAAATTCATTCAAAAAATATTTGCCTATAGTTTCTATGTTCAAAGTGCTGGGCTAGGTTCTAGGTACACAACCGTAGTCTCAGTCCTTGATGGAGTTGCAGACCAGTAAAGTCAGGAGAAGACTAGCAGAGAGCAAGTACTAAACAAATAAATATATATTTCCAATTTGTAATAGATGCTGTGATAGGAAATAACAGGAGGGGATGAATGAAAAGCCTTGCAGGTACCTGCACATTTACTCAAGAAACTGAGAGAAAAACAATGTGGCTGAATAAGTGAGCAAAGGGGCAAGTGGCATGAAACAAGGGACACGTTGGGAGGGCCAGATTATGCAAGAACTTGCAGGAGTCTGGATTCTATTATAAGCACAAGAGAAGCCACTGAAGGCCAAAGTCAATGGGGACATGATGTGGCTTATGTTTTAGAAATAATATTTTGGCTGCTGGATGAAGGATAGATTTGAGGGCTTCAAGAGTGAAAGCCAGGAGATCAAATGGAAGTTGTTGCCTATATAGGAACCAAGCTTCCTTGAAAAAAAAAATAGAGCCATAAACAATATAAACATCCTGTCAAAATACGTCCAGGCACTGGGGTAAAGGGGCTTCTTTGTATTACTTATTATTGTCTGACATTATATGTTTATTAATTTATATAATTGATTATCTGCTCAGTATCTATCTCTCCAATTAAAAAGTAAACTTGATGAAGGTAGGAAGGTTGCCTTGTTCACTCCTGTACCCCCAGTGCATAGAACGATGTCTGTCACATAGATTCTCAATAAATATTTGCTGAATGAATGAATGAACCATGTATTTAATACTTTTTTGAAGCAAAGGACCCTTCTGTAAAGTAAATTATCATCTTCTTTCTTTTCAATTTTGTAAGTCTGGATCTTTAAATATCAACTGAGAGGAACCTGAAGGAAGAGTAAACTAACTCAATTGAAGTTTATTGTACTGAATAAAATGTAAATCCCAGGAAGACAGAGACTTTGAAAGTTCTTATTATATATTTTAATGAATAAATTAATGAAATCAGAGCTCAGAGCACTTGTCTGCGGTTTCCAGAATTGTGCTCTTTTATCAGATGATTGAAGCTTTGTATTTTAAGATGGTATTTAGGACTTATCAAAGCACATAAACTCATCTGATTTGACAGCTATCATAGCAAGCTGGTTGGCATGAGTTATGGGAAAAAAAGGCTTCCACCCATTTCAGGAAAAAAAAATGGTATCATGGCATAGTCTGCAATAAAACTGGCAAAATGATCCATTCATTCATCCATGTCAAAGCTCTCTGCTCCCTTAGCCCCAGAAACCCAGACTTTAGGAGCGAATTGTAGAGAATCACCACCAGATACTAAGGGTCAAGAAGTTAGCACATTTCTGGACCCCTTCAACTCAAATTCCTTCTTGAGGCAAGCTCTACAAGGCTGTATTAGTTTTCTGCTGTTGCCGTAACAAATTACCACAAACTTGGAAGCTTAAAACAGAAATTTATTGTCTCACAGTTCTGAATGCCAGAAGTCCAAAATCATGGTGTCAGCAAGTTTTGGTTTCTACTGGAGGTTCTGAGGGAGAATCCATTCCATGTCTCTCTCCTAGCTTCTGGTGGCTCCCAGCAATCCCTGGTCTCCAGACATATCACTCTAGTCTCTGCCTCCCTCTTTACATTGCCTTCTTATCTGTGTCTTCTCCTCTCTTCTAAGAACACTTGTCATTGCATTTAGGGCTCATTCTAATCCAGGATGGTCTCGTCCCAATCCAGGTTGGTCTCATCCCAAGATCCCTAACTTAACTGCATCTGCAAAGACTCTCTTTTTTTCAAATAAGGTCTTATATTCACAGACTGTAGATGGACACATCTTTTGGTAGGCCACCATTCAACCCACTACAAGGACCAAAGCAAGGTTAAAGTTAAAAAAAAAATTGTGCAATTCCATTGAGGTGGCACTCTGAATCAATATGACCAGGATAGATGTTTGCGGGGGAAGAGGGGAAAGATATTTTGTTTGTTGTGAGGTCACAACTCTGACTTTTTTCCTGAATAGAGAAAAACGAGGAGAAGTAGATGCATAATTATTTAATTAATTTTGATGCATCAATCCATTGATGGGGTACCCAAGTTAAGGGGAGGGGGCCTAACCATGGAAGTGGGTAAGTGGTGGAGGAGGCCTTACCAGGTATTCTAGGCAGCTCTTTGGGGCCTGTCCCATGCATCAGCTCTGTACTACATTGCTTCCCCTTCCCTCATCTCTCCAAACTTAGTGGAAAATCCTTCTCCAAACCTCGAGCTTTTCTCTAGATCCTCAGATATCCAACTAGCAATCATATCTGACTCTGATGTTACCTCTTGTCTGGCCACTCATTTTCAGTGCTTAATGCTGAAGTGTATCCCTCTTGGGATAAACCCACTATAGCAGCTTAAGGTGAAAGACCTAATCCCTTTCCCCGACCATCACTCACAAACCCCATCTTTTCTCTTTGATGTGTAGACGCAACAGATTGTCCCAAATTCAACAGATGCTTGGGCATTGCCAGAATCCCTTCCTTTATACACTCCCTGGTGATCTGGTGTGGAAGAAACAGTCAGCCTTGGCTGACAGCTTGGGCGACATTACAAGGCACCATGAGGCAAGAAGAAGCACTGCCAAGATTTCGTTTCTGTTTTTGCTGGTCTCTACCATGGTTTCCAATGAAAAGAATAGTTCTAAGAAGGTACGGTTGGCAGGGCCACACTGTGTCAATGGGCTACTTTCAACTTTGAGGAGCACAGCTTTTTTTCTTTTTCTTGGGGTACAGTCTTCTGGAAGGTTGGAATTTATTTCTGGCATAGTTCTTCACTAGAATCAATTGTACATCTTTAAAATTGTGCTTTTAATATTACTTTAAGTACCTATTTTATAATTCAATAAACTGCTCTCAAGCATGATGTAATGCTGATTAATGACACTTCCCTGGTACACCAAGAGCTCTCAGTTCTGCCTTGTGCTTCAGTGCATACCTGAGGCATTCCATTAATCACTGCTATGCCACAGTCTGTCCTATCGTATTGCTTAATTACCATTTCTGTTATTCATTCATCTACTCTATTAATCCCCACAGAACAAATTCATCAAACTCTGAGGCCTTGATGCAATGGTGTTCCTGGGTCTTGCCAGAACCTAGCCCTAGAAGCAGCTTATCCATAAAAGATGGAATGATCGCAAATCTCTTGATATTCAGGAAAAACTAATCTTAACATACGTAGTCTACAAAGGGAATCTTGTCTCTCTTTCCTCTTTGCAGACCCAAACTTTACCCACCTTTCAAGGTTCAGCTAAATCCCTGCATCCTCTATGAATTCCTCCTAAGTTATAGGTCTTAATTGACAATATCACAATCTAATTATTCAATTTTGTTATTTTATTCTGTTCTTTGTGGTTTGATATATGAATATTAATTAACCTGAACTGTGACTTTCCTGAGGACAGGCTTCATGTTTAATACGGTTTACTAATGATGAATAATAAGAATTATAAATAATAATAATAACATCTATTGACTATTATGTACCAGGTACTGGGCTCAGTGGTTTACAAAATCCAAGTGCTTGACCACTAAGCAGGGCTGCCTCTTCTCTTAACCTTCACAGTGCCTGGCAGTGTACTAGGCACACAATTAATTAGCTTAGTTGTTTAATTAATTAATTTTTAGCTTGGATGAAAATTCTATATTCTTCAGAATGGAAAGAAGAAGAAAAAAATGTGCTTCCAGATTAGAATAAGGACAATAGAGAAGAAAAATCTAAACCTGAAAGACAAAAAATGATTGGCAGGTATTTGGAGTGGGAGAAAAGTATTCAGAGATCAGGTGTACAGAGTTCTACATTCTACAAAAGATATTTCCATATAAAAATTTAAGTAAAGTTGTGAAATTTCAATAGGGGTATGGTGAAGCCATAATATAGTTTCATGACAGTAAATTTTGTTCTAGGAGACATAATATTGACTGGACCAATTGACTAGAATTGTAGATGTTTCTAGTCACTTTTTCACTGACTTATACCTAACATTTCCTAATCCTTTTCCCTCATGCAGTCAATAGCAACCATATTTTCAATCTGTCCTAATGGAGAACTAACGGCAAAAACGCAGGTTTCTGTTCTCTCTACCAAAAACCGTGCAGTAAGATGTATCAAAATAGGAATGGACTTTCTAGTCATAACTTAAATTATTTTCCAATATGAGAATCATCAGAAATAATCCTTTGCATTTCAGAATATTTAAAAGAGAGATATATCATTAAATCATAGAGGATAATTGGATACAATGTATTTTAAGTTACAGCCCTGTTATGCTAGGTGTCTTACCAGTAGGCAAAACCAATTACATAGTTGTTGGAATATACTACCTGCTAGAGGGCTTCAATTTTACCACAGCATCTCATATCCCATTTTTGTGCGTATGTATGCATGTATATACAGATAAGGAAGAATTTTCACCAATGTGTTTGCAGTGGTTATCTTCGGGAGATAGAATTTGGGATGTAATTACCTATGCCATTTAAATTTTTATAATTACCATGTATACATTTTTACAAAAAGAGTACATCTATTTAACTTTATATCTTTGGCTTAGGAGGTGGTAGAAACAAGTTAAAATTGAAAACTTGGTGGATATCAGGAATAATTGAGGCCAAGTGAGGGGAAGAAAACAAGAAGACTTTAGCTGCTGGGAGTGAGCTGAGGGTAGGAATACCACCCAAAGTGAGAAAGGATCCACCATGCTGCATCCAAGAACACCAACAATTAGCTTTGCCTACTTCATATTATTACATAAACCTGAAAAGTAACATTGTCAGGAAAAATGAAGTTAACATATTCAAACTCTAATTCCGATTCCAATACTCTCTATAAAATCATAGGATTTTGAAAATTAGAGACAGCGATGCCAAAAAGCACACTCTAGGTGAATACTGGAGGAACATTTACCATCTCCTTCCTCAATTCAACACATTTTTGTCTATTTAGTGTATATGATGGTTGTTTGCACATGCTCACAGCAGAAGCACTAATTCACATAATCACTCAGTATTTTGGCTTTATTTTGCTTCTTCTGTATAAGATTTTTTCTTCTTAGCTAAATATTGTCTTCAGAACTGAATTAGATCACAAGAGAGAAGATTTTCCTAGGATTCCTCACACTGGCTAATAGAGTGCTGGTCAACCTAAGAGACACTGGGTAAATACCACTTTTCCTTGACATCTTAGGAAAGGAGTTTACAACCCATCTAGGGATAAGAATGAGAAAAAGAAAATCAAGTGGGAAAATTCAATTCCACAAATAATTGCTATAGCCTTAACAAGGGCAAAGCATTGTGCTGTAGCACCATCCTACAGTGGGACATAAAATACTTCCCAGATATCATCTTATAGGTCTTCAGAACACCCTGGTGAGGTAAAAAATTAGCAAATGCCATGAGGATCCGGAATAAGTGACATAAACCAATAGAGAGAAAATTTGTCCTGAATATTTGGGAACTCATGGAAAACTGAGGCTTCCTACCTCCCAAATTTATATTCTATCCACTTCAGAAAGTCTTCTCCAATTCCAATTCTTATCCCAAAATCTATCCCAAGAGTCATTTATTCCTAGTGACTCCTAACATGGGCAGAATTAGAGAATTCCTGGGAAAACCTCCAAACGTTTACCTCTTGTACATAAAGACTCATTCAGAAGACTGATTATAAATGCAAGGAGATTTTGCTGATAACATGTCTACTTTGTTTAAATTATTATTCAATGCTCCCGTTTTCCACAAACTTTTCTTGAACCTTCTATAATTACTGTAGCTACAAAACAGAGTTGGATTAGCTGACTTGTGCCATCTAAAGGCTATAGTGAGAACCTCTTTGACCAAGAAAAATAAAATTAAATAAAAAATATTCATATCAGGGTGTCTGCAAAAGGAATTCAACAAAATTGTTCCGTGTGAGGTTAAAACATAAAACAGATAATAAGGGCTTGGGCAGATATTATTGATATTATTTCAAATCAAAATAAAGGAGAAAATCAAGAAACCTTGGAGCTACAGTCTTAGCTCTGTCGCCTACAAGCTGTGGGACCTTAGGCAATTTCTTTAACCTCTCTGGACCTCATATTTCTTATCTATAAAATAAAAGAATTGAACATGATTTCAAAAGTAACGACATAATTTTTTACTTTTATGAAATGAAAAACAAATTTATAAATATTTACATGAAATTCAAGAAAATGGGTAGGTTTAAAAAATGATTATTGAATTAAGCGAGAAGTTGAGTAAGTCAGAGGATTTCGCAGTCCTTCCCCCTTTTCAACTATTTCCTCTTTTTTCTAGACATATAGTGGTGTACATTCTCCAGGCTCCCTCACAGTTAGGTTTTGACTATGTAACTGAGTTCTAGTCAAAGGAATGTTAGTAGAAAGATAGGTGCCACTTCCATGTCTAGCCCATAAAAGCCTCACGTGTGTGACATCCTGCATGCTCTTCCCTCTTCTGCCAGCTTGATGTGGACGTGTGCAACACCTTGTGAGGAACTGGGCATCTGAATTACCACTTGAAAGAGACCCATTTATTTACTAGAAACATCCATTTGGGATTTTACATGAGCAAGAAACAAACTTATTTCAGGTTTTCGCCATTATGTATCACTGAGTTTGTTACACCAGTTAGCTATACTCTAATTAGTACAACAACATTTTTTCACTCAAATTGACCAGGGCAGATTTGTGTTCCTTCTTTCTGAGATTCCTTAAAAAATGGCAAATCAAAAGTCATGTGAGACATATGACTTCCGATTTTTGTTTGTACTGCGAACTTAAATAAGAATGTGCAAACTTTGGTTGTTGCCTCAAGAAAAAAAAATAAGAAAAGAAAGTACCATGAGCCATGATATACGGGATGACACAATCAGAGCTAAAAGCAAGGTATAGACAGCTTCCAAAGGTAACCCTGAAGTGGCTCAGTGCCTAATACAACGTCTTCTTGCACAAAACTGATGCTCAGTTTCTTGAATGAAACAATGAGTAAATGAATGCATGAATCGACCACAAATCTAATGACTTCTACAGTGGAGTATGAAAAAAAGGATTTATTGCCCATGCCATAGAATGGCTAGATTTAATTAATTTATGACCAGACTGTTGTCAGCAATGTCTTCAGTGCAAGAGAAAAATTCTAATCATAAAGTGTACTCTACCAACTTCTCAGTTCACCAAGAAATGGGATTTTGAATATTCATTCAAACTCAGCCTAGGCTTCTACCATGAGCCAGGCTCTGTGTTCTACTCCCACAAGGGACATGTCCTCTGCTTCCACTATAGTTCTTCACTCAGGACCTGGAGATTTTCCATGTAGCCTCAGCAGGCTCCCAGCCTCCTCTGACTTTCTCAGTATTGTCACCCTCATTCACAGAGCAGGACTAGCACAATGATTAAGAGCACAGTCTCTAGAGTAAGAATGCCTGGGTGAGAACCTGCCTCTGAAATTTTTAGCCTTGGGAGTTTGGGGAAGTTACTTAAGCACTCCTCCTCTATAAATGGGAGCATTAACAATATCCACTCCTCCTGTTGTTGTTAGGACTAATTGAGAAACTCCAAGTTTAGCACACTGCTAACACACACTAAGTTAATTCTCAATAAATTTTAGGTATTATCATTTCTCTTCCTTAAGGATATAAGGTCTTAAGATGGCAGGCATCAGTGGAAAGAACATCATACAGCAAGTCAGAACTCCTAGATTGTAGTTTCAGGTCTGTTGTTAAATAGATATTTTAAAGTGAGCATTTCACTTAACCTCTCTGAGTGTCAATTTTCTTGTCTTTCATATGAAAGGGATGGCCAGATGAGTCGTATTTTCTCTTCCTTACTCTATGATTCCATGCCTTATGTCTTATTCAAGTCTCTGTAACATAATGCTCAATACTTTGTTCTGCACATAAAATACAGACAGACAATCCCATAACCTTCCTCTGACACCTACTCCAATTATTTTAGGCCATGAGAGTTCACTCCTGGCATCTTTGCCACATGGTAAAGTGTGTAACAAGAAAGACAGGTGGAGTCAAACAGGACTCAGATGCCCTATCAAACACTCTGAGGGCAGATGTTATGTTCAAGAGTATGGGATCCATAAGCACATCTGCAGAGAACATCAATAACCAAAAGAGGCTGCCCCACTTATCCCCTAGCAAAGCACCTCAGCGATAAATAGCAGAATCCTAAGCACAGAAGACACTCAAGAAATATCTGTCGCTTTGTTTATTTATGTAGAACATTCATTTCCTGATCCTAAAGAACTGAATTTGAAGAGACAGAAAAAAAAGTATGCCTTTTGCTTCAAGTAAGAGATTATATATTTTGATTCCCTAGGGTCAACACATAGTAGATTCTCAATATATGTACGTTTGATGAATGAATCATTCTAGATCTTCTAGTTCTGTGTTCAGGAATGCAGGCTACTGGAATCTTTTAAGTTAATATTTATAATTTCTCCTAATGAAATACGTGGTCCTCCAAGGAATCACTTCTCCTTGTGCCCATGCCCCTTTTGCAATGTGATGCTGCTGCTTCTCCACTAAAGAAGTGGGGTTCTTTCTTCACCCCTTTGAATCTAGCCTGGCCTAGTGACTGGCTTTGACCTTTAGAATGTGACGGAAGTGATATTGTGAAAGTTCCAGAACTTACATCTCAAGATTCCTTGCAGCTTCCACCTTTGCTCTCTTAGGCCTCAGCCACCATGGAAAAAAGCATCGGTTTCCATACTGTTGAGAGACCACGTGGGGAGGTCCTGCTTTCCAGTCATCCCTGCCAAGGTCCCAAACATGAGGGTGAGATCATCTAGACTCTCCTGCTCCAGCAGATTCACTGGATAAATGCAGTTCCATGAGCAAGTCTGGGCAAGACCAGCAGAAGAACTGCCCAGCCAACCCACAGAATCATGAGAAAGAGTAAATTGTCATTGTTTTAAAACAATGAGTTTTGGAGTGGTTTGTTATGCAGCAACAGATAGTTGACGCAAAACTATTTTTGGATCAGAATCAGAATAGCCACACAATAAGGAGTTTCATGAAAATAAGATTATATCAGCAGTTTTGCCAGAGGGGAAAAGAGAAAGAGGAGAGGAAAAAAATTTAAATACCATGTATGATAAACGATAAAATCCCAAATTTTATCAATATGCAACTTATGCAGGAAATGTGATACAGGATTAAATCTATTCATTGGTTTGAGGACCTGCAGAAAACAGTTTCCAAACCATAGATGCTTTTTTATAATTAATTATTCATTAGTAATCACTCATTGCATTATCTCTCTATTTCTGCATAACAAATCACCCAAAAGCTTACTGGTTAAAAGAACAGTCATTTATTCTTCTCATGGCTTCTATGGATCATGTAAATAGGAGAAGCTTGTTTAGGCAGTTGTGTGACTCAGAATCTCTCATGAGGTTGCAGTTGTGGTGTCAGCTGGGTCTGTAGTCATCTAAAGGCTTGATTGGGGCTGGAGAATCCACTTCCAAGATGTATTGCTCACATGGCTGGCAACTTGGTTCCTCTCCACTTGGACCTCTTCTTGTAGCTCCTTGTGTGTCCTCATACCATGGTGGCTGGCTTCCCCCAGAACCAAAGATTCAAGAGACCAAGGCAGAATTTGAAATGTCTTTTATGGCCTAGCGTCAAAAGTCACACATCATCACTGCTGCCCCTATTCTATATGCACACACACAGCAGCTTTGAGTTGATATAGGAGGAGACTACACAAGGGCAAGGATTATTATGGGTCCTCTTGGAGGCTGGCTTCCACATCCCTATTGCCAAAAAAATTGAGAGCTTATACTAAAAATACAGATGCAGCAGGATTACTAAGAATAAAATCATGTTAGAAAGTGAAACTAGAAACCATAAAGAGGCAAGAAGAAAGCTAATTCCATCTGGGCCTTTGGGTAAGATATTTATTACAAGTCCACAATCCCTTAATGGAAACTCTTGAGGCCAGATACATTTCAGAATTCAGAATATTTTGGATTTTAGAAGGGTAAGGAGATAAGGAGGTACATACACCAGATATTATACAATACCCTCCAGTATTGTGTGAGGAACAACTTAAAATCAACTACATTGTTATTTGTGCAGCAAAATGTATGAATTTCAAACTAAGTGGAACAAAAACTTTATAAATAGTGTCACATCTCAAAATCCATCAATTTTGACAGCAAATTTTTTTAAAGTCTGGGTCTTTAGAGATTTTTGGATTTCAGAATTGCAGGTTAGAGATAGTAAGCCTGTAGAAGTTGCAAGTTCACAGGATCGGACCCTATGGCTATAGATTCCCCTAGATTGTGTGCATCTATCCCCATTTCCAGGCCTTGCCTCCCCATCAACTTCCCAGCACTGCTGATCAAATCTGTCCCACAAACTCAGATTCTCAGAGCTGCCCATTCATATTTGAGGTCTCTAATGTCCTATTTTCCTGCCTTGGATTTTGATTTAGGGGCTAGGTTTTCATACTTGCCCAACTTACACCCAGCCTCTGTTTTCAGGTTTATAGCTACCATTTTAGCATCAACAGCTCATAGTAACTGTTGCATAGCCTAAGAAGTAGGATAGTTATCACACTTGAACCATAGATTTAGCTGTTTCCTGCCAAAGCAAAAAAGCACAGAAGTTGTTTGAGAGAAACCATTATTTTCTCGATGTCAAATTCTCATAGGAATGTTGTCAAATGTGCTATTATAAAGGATATACTTCTGGCGGCCAGCCTGGTGGTGTAGTGGTTAAGTTTGCATGCTCCACTTCAGTGGCCTGGGGTTCACTGGTTCAGATCACAGACACAGACCTACATAGTGCTCATCAAGCCATGCTGTGGTGGCGTCCCACATACAAAATAGAGGAAGAATGGCGTAGGTGTTAGCTCAGTGACAATCTTCCTCAAGCAAAAAGAGGAGGATTGGCAACAGATGTTAGCTCAGGGCCAATCTTCCTTCCAAAAAAAAAGGATATACTTCTAATCTGAGAGTGGAGGCATCCAAAACAAGACACAACACCCCTAGAAGTCAAAAGTAAAAGAATTTTAGTTTGTCCAAAATAAAAATATGAAATTTCTAAACATGGCTAAAAGACAAGTGTCAGATTGGTTGGAAACTTTGCAGCATATAAAAAAGAGAAAAGGTTAATGAGAGTTCCTACAAATTAATAACAAAAAGACAAAAAAGGGAAATTAATAGGAAATTCACAAGTATATTTAAATATCTAATAAATATATGAAAAGATTTCTGACATCACTAGGAATGAGGAAAATACGATTTTTAAAAGTGAGACTATTTTTTACCCATCAGATGGGCAAAAATTTTAAAGTTTGATATTATAAAGTTTTTACAAGAGTATGGGGAATACCACTATCATATACTATTAGTGGAAGTAGAAATGGTACAACCTTTGCAGAGGGTAACTTGGCAAGACCTGTCCCAATGTTAAATGCAAATGCACTTTAACGATTGATTCCACTTCTAGGATTCTATCGGCACACATGAACAAAGACATAAGTAGTAGGATTTTTAACTACAGCATTGTTTGAAATAGTGAAAAATGCAAACAACCCATCTATTAATAGGGGACTGGATTTTTTTTTTTTAAACTATGGTATAGCCCAGGAGTTTGCAATCTATGGGTCCCTGGGCTGAACTTGACCTCAGCCTGTTTTTGTACTGCCTGCAAGCTACGAATGGTTTTTACAACTTTAGAGGACTGAGGAGGACAAAGAGGAGAAGGAGGAGAAGGAAGAGAAGAATATGCAACAGAGACTTTATGTGATCCAGAAAGCCTAAAATATTTACTATCTGGCCCTTTTCAGGAAAAGTTTGACATAACAATATTATAGAATACTTATCAGACCATGAAAATGATGAGAAATAAGGGTGGCAATGGTTGGATCCCAAAAGTGCAAGTGACAAATTTATCCTCTTCCTATCATCCCTCAGACCTCTGTGCCAATATCCAATAGCACTTGAAGATATAAAGCTCCCAGTGCCCCTTTGAAACTTCATGAGGCATTTACAAAATGAGCCCCATTAAAAAAAAAAAAAACCCAGTAATTTAAAGTAGCTGTCTACATTGATCACTATCATTGGCAAGTGGTTATCTACTTCTCTCAACTGACCAATGTTGATATCACAAAATCATAGCTTTACAGGATTGAGAGAGTCCAAAAATTCATCTAAGTCTTAATCTGATGCATGGATCCTCTCCACAGCTTCCCTAACAAGCGGCTGTCAAGAACTTGCAGTGATGAGGAGCATTCCAGCATAGAGCAACACTACGTGTTGGCATGGTGCATGGAGATACATACACCAAGTATAACCAGAGACCTGCAATTTTTTTTCACATTTTAGTTTATTGAATGATAAATAAGATAGCAGGCTCTAAACACCTGAAGTGAAAATAGTGGCTGCTAAAGGAAGTTTTGTTGAAAAGCAATGAACAACCTGTTTCTGAAACCAGAGAATTTATCCAAGTGTTCTAGATGTGGTGATCTGGGGCCAGCAGATGCAATGCAGATGTTTTAGCATCTGTTAGAAGGAATTGTTATATAAGATGCTCTTACTGCAGAGAGTCTTAGTTATCATTTTAGATTGAACACGGTGGTTGATTTAGAAAATGAGGGGACAGGGAGTTCCCTGGTTGCGGAATGCAAAACTAAGGGCTCCCATAGAAAAAAGAAACCTCCAGAACAAGGACTTGCTTTGGTGTTTTGCAGTAGGAAAATCACTGTACTCAGAGGTAGTTCTACTCTCTCCTCCCTCTCTGTGGGACCCCTCTGTGACCTTGGGCAAGTCGCATAACCTCTCAGCCTCTATTGTTTTATCCATAAAGTAAGAATGAAACCTTGCCTGCCCAAAAGTAAGAGCAGATCAATTCAAGAGGACCTGCCTAGCAACAAGATCTATGACCCTGAACTGAATCCAAAAGTGATGACATTTTTTTTTTTTTTGCCACAAGACAGGATCCATTTTTATTCTTTCCTACTTCTACTAGTTCTACGGCACTCTAAGCAAGGCAGCAGACATGAGCTGTGCTGACTATCCATGTCTTCTTCATTCATGTAATTGTGATTTGAACAGTAACCACTCTCAACCAAGAGTAGGGGATTAAGCAAAGTGAGAAACAGTGGGAGGGACCGGCCAGTTGGTGTAGTGGTTAAGCTCATGCACCAGACCAGGGTTTGCGGGTTTGGATCCCAGGCATGGACCTACATACTGCTCATCAAGCCATGCTTTGGTGGAGACCCACATATAAAATAGAGAAAGATTGGAACAGATGTTAGCTCAGGGACAATCTTCCTCACCAAAAGAAAAAAAAACAAAAAAAGCAAACAAATTTTAAAAAAATTAAGTGAATGACAGTGGGAAAACTCAAAATCGTGTTCTTATTATCCCACAAGAAAACCAGGGCTGACATTTTGTTATTCAATAATAGCACCTTGCCTGAAATCAGTGCTTTACAACTGACAATGTCCAGGCAAAAATAGCAGCTGTATCTGTACTTTCACACGTAGAAACTAGGGCAAGCTCTAGAACCCATATCTCCTGACACCTAGGCGAGCTCTCTCTCCATTATTTTTACCTCCAGACTTCAATTAAATGATCTGGACTACTGTGAATAAGAATATGAAGACTTTCATAGAAAAAAACTCAAAAACCACTCTAGCTATAGTTGTACTGAAAAGAGCATAAACCTTGGAGAAAGACAGATCTGGTATTGAATCCTGGCTTCCTCACTCCCAGTCATCTTTGATACTTCTAATTCTGGCTCCTCATTTTATAGATAAAATGTATAATACCTCCCTCATGCGGTAGTTAGTAGAATTAAATAAGATGATATATGTAAAGTGCAGATACACAGTGGACTCTCGATCAATGCTAAATCCCTTAACAACCTCAGCATTCAAGAAATTCTACCTTATTTTGAGCTTAAATCTTTCCTGCTACATTTTACCTCATTTCTTTTCACACTGTGGAAGATAAATATACATATATCTTTCGCACATATATAAAATCTTTAGCGCCTCAGTGTGCTATGAATTTTAGATGATAAAAGGGGGAAAATATAAATATAAATCCTACATCGAGTTAGTGATCTCGATCGTTTGCCTAGTGTAGACAGTATGGTTCTATATAACTCTTACAGAAAAATATCTCTCAAACACCACAATTAAGGGAGCCTATCAGTTGTCCCACTTGATTACCATGAGTACACAGGGAGAGAATCCCATTTCTGCAGCTGAGGAAAGAGATTACACTCTGAATAACCAAGAGACAAAGAGAAGTGACCCAAATCATTTGGTTAAATAGGAAAATAATGTCTTCTTTATTTGTTTTTATATTTGTAGCAGAAGAAAAATGGTAGGAGGATTCCAACACAGGCAAAATGCTACCCATTTGCATTATGTATAGCATTGCTTTTACTCTGAAACAAGGATAACTGATTCATCTTCCCAGATGTCCATGATAGCGGCAGTTTAAAGAAAAAGAAAGAAAAAACAACTGGACTTGACTCTCACAAAATATTTTTCTTAAAAGCCTTGCAAAAAGATCCTAAGGGTTTTCAAAGGCCAGGCCTGACTTCCTAAAAGCAAAATGATTTTGCAAAGACCACTCTGATTTTGTTAAAACAACCACAGCCAAATGAAAACTCCACCAATCTTTCAGGAGTTAAAGCAGCAGCATACCAAGCAAATGGCAAGGCTACGGTAAATCCACTTACATTAGGAAAATAATGACAGTTCAGATTTGAAGGAGTTCAGAGTCAAGCTTTATCCCCAAACAGAGACTCATTAAGCACATAGTGTACTAACCACGGTGTACCCTACAGGGATAAATTCAAAACTCTTGGCATATGAGATGTTAGGGCTGGAGCAACTCTGAACTTCTTTTATAAAGGCATGAAAAACATGAGAAGCATGTCTCTGAACCTGAGCCAACTCATAAGGCTGCCATGCCCTCCTGTTTTGGCAAGAAATTAAAAAACACTTAACCTTCAAGTGGTTATCTGTCCTCATCATGTTATTCTAATCTGTAATATTCCGAAGTCAGAAAATTAAAGATAAAACTTGAGAAAATGAGATTAGTCACTAAAGGTGAGGAAGATCCTAAATCTAAATCCAGATTCATATTGTCAATTATTTATCACTAATTTTACTTCTCTACCTCACTTAGCAATAAACTTCAGCAGGTACTATAGATTTACTTGCAAAACAATTGATTGCATAGTCTGCTTTGAAGGGAAATACTGTGTTTGAGGAATAGATGATATAAGGCAACAATGCTTGTTGGGAAAAATACAACGAAAAGAAAAAGTAAGAGAGCAATCCAAGGAAATGGAAAAACCAGGGTAAAGTGAGTGATGAAATCATATAGTGGTGAAATCCATAAAGCAGGTTTAGGACATGCAAATAGAAAATAGAAGAAGAAAGGGAAAACCAAAAAGTAGACATAGGAAAGAAAAAGAACACTGAAGAAACGAGAAAAGGGTGTAGGAAAACAGTGTTACAGGAAGTGAGGATGAGCACTCACAGGATAAGAACAACACACATGTAATGATCTCAAAAAGCCCCCGGGTAATGGGGTAAAGTGATCTTGGAAAATGTTTGCCTCTGAGATGTTTTACATTTGCATTATTTGATCCTATATTAATTGCAGAGGATAAGGTATCTTTGTGTACTAGGCAATGTACGTCAGAACTTTTAAACTATCAATGCATAATTATGCTTCCGAACTCTTCCCCCAATGAGTAGATAAGAAAGCAGACAAAGTCAATATAAAGGTACTATGATGGGAAAATATGATAGGTATTAAGGTGTCCTGTGCAGGTAAATGTGCACAAAGGGACACAGAAACACCTAAGATGTCCTTTAGAGAAATATAAGGAATTTTAAATAGAGGAGAGCACAGTCTAAGTGTGAAGCAAGCTTCATATCTTGGCCTATGCATGATAGAACAAAACTAGACCCATACCTGAGTAATTCTTTACAACGTTATTCTTTCATTCATACTATTATCTGAAACTATCTTAATCATAGAAATTCTAAACAGATAAACTCAGAGACTGCAGCCTATAATGTGAACAGATAAGAACATATTACAACGTCTCATGATGTCTTCCTAATACAAATTTTGAAGCCAGTATTTCTTTTCTTATTTAACTTCTAAAACACTGTGATAGGCAGAATTTTGGCCTCCATGATCTTTGCCCCCTGGTATTACTTCTGTGGTCATGTTACACTGCATCGTAAAAGGATGTTGCAGATGTAAGTAAGATTACAAATCATATGACCTTAAAATAGGCAGATTTTTCTGGATTATCCACCCAGACCAAAAGTAAGCACACAAGCCCTTAAAAGCAGAAGAGGAAGTCAGAGAGATACAGCAGAACTGGAAGTCAAAGGGACTCAAAGCATGAGAAGGACTTGATGTGCTGTTGCTGGCTTGAAGGTAAAGGGGTCACATGGAAGGCATGAAATGAAACTGGATTCTGCCAACAACCTAAATAAGCTTGTGCTTTAAAATGTAGGTTTTATTATTATTCAGGTATGGTGAGGCCAACAGATGAAGAGACCACTGCCATATGAAAAGATAGTTTGTTACTCACAGTTGCCAAGAGGAGGGGGTATGCCATACCACACGGGGCCACACAGGGAAGCACCAGGATCAGGAGGCAAGAGTGGGTGAGGAAAATGTCAGTGATTGTCTTTGTTGTGGTTTCCATGGGAAGGAATGGGCAAGGCCGGCTAAGCAGGTTTAGGATTGGCTAGTTCAACTAATTTCAGTGGGCTCTGGGGCATAGGGGCTGTGTTTAGTTGTCTAGAATCTGGCACTGGGGTGACTAGAGCAGGGAAATACTGGACCTGAGTGTGATAACCCAAAAGAGGAAGTGGTAGGGGAATAAACTCTGGATTGGTTAGTTTGCATAAGAAAGGCATGCTTGTAGGCAAGTCATTTACTTTCTGGAGGAATTAGCTAACCTTGGGAGGGTTAGTCTCTCTAGGGTCAGCAAGGTTCCAGATGTCAAAGCATCAGAAGCACAGAAAATAAAAGGGCATAATTAATGCAACTTGGCTATGGATTCTTCCCAACAGCTTCCAGAAAGGAATGCAGCCCTACCAACACCTTGATTTTGGCTTTGTGAGACCCTGAGGAGAGAATCCAGCTACGCCATGCCAGACTTCTGTTTTGCAGATCTATGAGATAACAAATGGACATTGTTTAAAACTTCTACATTTGTGGCAATTTGTTACAGCAGCAAGAGAAAACTAATACATATGCCAAATTCTCCTTGGTGGCATGTTTCTAATTAATTCTCTGGGCATGTCATATTCTGCAGAACCTTCCACCACTTTCAAAAGTACAGTCTTACAGAAAAAAGCTAATTAGACAAGCTGTCTTCAATGACTATTTTTGGCAGTTTTCCATCAAGCTAAATATAATATGAAATTCTTAATACTATCTACCATTAGAGCATGGAAGAAAATTAAATCAAGCTGTGCTTAGGAAATTGGTTAGAGTTTGTGGAGCTCAAATTCTTAAAAGTTTAAAACATTTGGTGGTGTGAGATATAATAAGTACTAATAACTGCAGGATGCACTATTCATCCCTATTAGGCAAATGACTGTTTTAACATATAAATTTGACCACACCTTCAGATCAAGACGTTGTAAATGAATGCTTTGAACCACTCTCCACCCCAAATAAGCTCATAGCAATGAAAGATGTAGCCTCACAGTCAGGACCTGGGCTGAGCTGCCATTGGCTAAGTGATTGGATCTGTGCTATCTACAAATCACCAGTGATAAGTGCCCTGAGATGTCCCTATAAAACTTGATTCTGAACAGGGGGCAAAAGGAGCTATGTACAGACAACTGCAACAAAGTAGAGAAGGAGGAGTGAGCAAACAAAGACAAAGAGAAAAAAGACTTGCCCTCAAGATGAGTCTGCAATCAAAATTTTATAACACATGAGGAAAACTAATAAGCAACCAAATGAAAATAAAAAGGAAATTCTGACATGACCTGAGAATGCTCAAAGAGATAGAGAAAGGAATAACACTTTCATGGAAAAAATCAAGAAATTATAAAATAAAATAAGCAGAAATAAAATGAGAATATGCATTTTAAAAACTCAGAATTCCTGGAAATGAAAATTAGAATTTAATTTTTTTAAAACTTGGTGATAGTGGTGAGGGAATCAATAAAATGAAAGAGCAGTGAGGCATTTACCCAGAATACATTACAGTGAGATAAAGAGGTAAAAACATAACCATGAAAAAGCAGTTAAAAAATATGGAAAATCAGGGGCCGGCCTGGTGGTGCAGTGGTTAAGTTTGCACATTCCACTTCAGCAGCCTGGGGTTCACCGGTTTGGATCCCGGGTGTGGACATGGCACTGCTTGGCAAGCCATGCTGTGGTAGGTGTCCCACATATAAAGTAGAGGAAGATGGGCACGGCTATTAGCTCAGGGCCAGTCTTCCTCAGCAAAAAGAGGAGGATTGGCGGCAGATGTTAGCTCAGGGTTAATCTTCCTCAAAACAAAAAAAAGAAAGAAAATCAGTTGGGAGTCTCCAGCATATATCTAATGTGAGAGCCACAAAAAGAGGAAATGGTATAAACTTCTCCAAAATAGAAGAAATACGGGAGTCTTCAGATTAAAAGTGCTCACCCAGTGTTACACAAGATAAATAGATGTATTCGGCCTACAATTGTTCCATTACAAACAAAATGCAAAAGTAAAAACTCCACCCTTAGAATGCACTATTTATTTAAAAATCTTTAAAAGTCTAAACATAAGAATTCATACCCTGAATGAAATGTTCCTCAGCAGCTCTAAAACGCAATAGAAGACACATATAAGTAAATTTGGAATTTTTAGTTAAAACTATAGTAAGAATTGTACCTAACAATATTAAATTACTATGTCTTCCTAAATTGCCTTCTCCATTTCTGTGGAGTAACAGAGTTGAAATAGCCCAAAAAGTGAAAATGGAGGAAAAAATAAAGTTGGGGTTGGGGGAAATGAAATACTAAATTGCTGTATTATGTGGAAGAAGGATAAAGTTTTTATTAACTTTCGACTTTGATAAGTAAACTATGCATGTTGTAATGTATAGATTAATTACTAAATGAATAAAACTAAAGTATGTAACTACCAAGCTAATAAAAGGCAAAAACGATTTTTAACAATCTACTCAATCTGGAAAAGGAAATGCAGAGAGAAAAAAATGTACAGCAGGAGTGTCAAACAGAAAAAATAAAGAAACAAAATGTTAGAATGAAATAAAATATATCAGTAGTTACATTCAGTGTAAATAGACTAAATGTTCCAGTTTAAGAAATAAAAATTTTCAAACTGGATTTTAAAAGGACATTGAAAAGTTGAAAGCAAAGAATGCAAATTCATATACCATGCAAATAATAACCAAAATAAAACTGGTGTATATATATTAATATCACACAAAATCAAACTTAAGAGAAGAAAGTATTAGAAATAAAGAGGTTTCATAATGATAAAATATTTCAATTCACCAGGAAGACACATTTTGAGAACTGTATGTACCTGATAACATGACTTCAATATATGTAGAGCAAAAACTGAACTACAAAGACAAATAAACAAATCCACAATTATGCTGAGAGAATTAACATACTTCTCTTAGTAAATGATAAAACAATCAAAAAATAAGGACAAAATATTTAAACACAATTAACAAACTGACCTACATAGAGCACTGACTCTAAGAACTGTGGAATGCACATTTTTACCAAGTAGGTAGAAACATTTACAAAAAATTGACCATATATTGAGCCATAAAACAAGACTCAACAAATTTCAAAGAATCAAAATCACACAGATGTTTTCTGACCACTAGGTAATGTGGAAAGATAACTTTAAAAATCTCCATTTGTAAATTTAAAAAAACAAAACAAAACAAAAACCTCCATTTGTTTGAGAAATTATGAAGTGGGTTAAAAGGGTCATAAAATAAATAATGGGAGAAGTTGGAAAATAATTTGAACTGAATGATAATGTAAAAACCTGGATATTAAAGTTTTAAGAGGCAGCTAAAATAGTACTTAGAAGGAAATATATAATCTAAACTGCATATATTAGAAAATAATGACTGAAAATTAGTAAGCTAAGCATTTATTTCAAGAGATTAGCAAGAGAAGCAAAAGAAAATTAAAGTAAGTAGAAGGAAAGAAATAGTAAAAATACAGGACAACTAATGGAGAAAAACTAACAAAGTTAAGCTTCTTCTTTGAAGAGACTAACAAAATTGACATAACTTTGGTGAAAATAATCAGGAAAAAAAGAGAGAAGGAACAAATAACAAATATCAGAAGTAAAAAAGAGAACACCACTGCTAATGCTGCACACAAACAGATAAGAACATATTATTGACAACTTTGCCAATAAATTTGAAAATTTAGTTGAAGTAGAAAAAAATCCTAGAAAAATACAATATATCAAACCGGCCTAAAAAAAATAGAAAACTCTAAAGTCCTATAACCATTAAGGAAATTAAATCAGTAATAAAAAATCCTGCCCACAAAGAAAACTCCAGGTCCAGATGACTTTACTCTTAAGTTCTACTAAACATATCAAGAATAAATAATTCCCATTATACACAAACTCTTCCAGAGAATAGAAAAATAGGAAATACTCTCCAAATCATTTAATGTAGCTAGCATAAATTGTACCTACCAAAACCTGACAATGACAATAAAGGAAAGGAATATTATAGGCCAAACTCATTTATGAGCATAGATGCAAAAATCCTCAACAGAATATTAGTAAACCTAATCTAGCAACATATAAAAATAATAACAGATCATGATCAAGTTGTATTTATCCCAGAAATACACGGTTGGCTTAATATTCAAAAATTAAATAATGCAATTCACCACGTTAACAAATTAAAGCAGAGAAATCCCATGATCATCTCAATGGATGTAGATAAAAGCACTTAATAAAATTTAACATCCATTTATGATTTAATCAAATAAAACTCTTAGTAAACTAGAAACAGAAGGAAATTTCTTGATTTGATAAAGGATATTTACAAAAACATACAGCAACTATACTTAATAAATGCTGAAAGTTTCCCATTGGGGATCAGAAGCAAGACAAGGAAGTCTGCTATCACTGTTTTTAGCCAACATTGTACTGGAAGGCCCACTCATAAGGAAAGAAAAAGAAATTAAAGCTAAGGAACTAAAGTAGAGGAAAAAAACAAAACAATAATTATTTACAGATGATAATGATTTTATACAAAAGAACCTACAAATAAACTGTTAGAATTTGGAACAAGAAAGTTTAGCAAAGTCACTGGATATTTAATCAATGTACAAAAACCTATTTTATTTCTCTATACCACCAACAAATAGTTAAAAATTTTAATTTTACAAAAGATATCATTTAAAATAGCATCAAAAATTACCAATTACTTAGGAATAAATCTAACAAAAGATTTTCAAAACCTCCATAGAGAAAATCATAAAACTTTGTTGAAAGACATTAAAGACAACCTAAGGAATGGAGAATACCATGTTCAAGGACTGGAACATTCAATATTAAAAATATGTAACTTCTTCATAAATTTATTTGTAGATTCATGCAATCTTATCAAAATCACAAGTTTTTACGGGACTTGACAAACTACTTCTAAAATTTATACAGAAATGCAAAAGGCCAAAAGCAGTCAAGGCACTTATATTAGTTTCCTACAGCTGCTGTAACAAAATACCACAAATTAGAGGGCTTAAAACAATAAATTTCTTGTCTCATAGTTCTGGTAGCCAGAATTCTAAAATCATGGTGTCACCAGGTTTATGATTCTGTTGAAATCTATACATAGAATCTTTTCTTGCCTCTTCCTAGTATCTAGTGGTTTCCTGACAATCTTTGGCTTTCAGTTGCATAACTCCAATCTCTGCCTTCTTCATCACAGACCATTCTCCCTGTGTCTCTGTCTTTACATGGTCATCACCTTATAAGGATATCAGTCATATAAGGATATCATCTTATAATGATATCAGTAGGGGCTCAACCTACTTCAATATGACCTCATCTTAACTAATTACCACTGCAATGACCGTATCTCCAGACAAGGTCATATTCTGAGGTATTGGAGACTTCAAGATATCTTGTTGGGGGGACACAATTCAGCCCATAATAGCACTCTTAAAGAGAAAGAACAAAAAGAAAAATTTGTTCTACTAAACATCAAGACATACTACAAAGCTGTAGTTTTAAGACAGTGTGGTGTTGGCACAGGGACAGAAAAATAGATGACTGGAAAGGAAAGCTCAGAAACAGAATAGAAATAGACTTGTGTGACACTTGATTTATGACAGTGAGGATGGAATGGACTTTCCAAAAGAAGGTACTGGGACAATGGAAAAAATGAAATTGGACCCCTCTTTCACAGCATACAAAAAAAATCAAATACAGTAAATTTTAGAAAATACAGGATGATCTCTTCTTAACCTTGGACTAGGGAGGGATTTCCTAAACAAACACAAAAAGTACTCATAATAGAGAAAATGACAATTAAGAACTCCTTATACAAGGCAATACAGAAAGAGTGGAAAGTCAACCCTTAGAGTAGGAAAAGATATTTGCAATACATATTGTGAAATGAATAAGAAAAACCTCAACTAAATTTGAATTGAGAAGCCCTTTTTGGAGTAGGGAGAGATCTCACACCCTATCATATCTCATCAATTACTCCAAACAGGAAGAGACAAATGCTTGCATCTCCAGCAAGAAGTACAACTACTTTATTACTGAAGGAAGATTTCTCTCCCTGACTCAGCAACCGTGCAGCCAATGAGAAATGCTGCAGTTCATCCAATGAGAAGCCGTTGCCGCTCTAAACTGTTACTTTACTCCTGTAGACTTTCGTTTAGAACAGCCCCTCCCTACTCCTCCTTTTTCTCTATAAAAGCAAGCCCCTTGCTCTGTCTCTCTGGATTTGCCTATGATGCATCATAGTTTGTGGATCCCACATTGCAATTCTTTGGGCTATCCCCAAATAAACTCATTTAGAGGGTAAAATAACTGGCAACTTTGCTTTTTAAGTTGACATATTTGGTTTCAGAAGTGGGATTTGAAAGAGGCAACCCCCCCTACCCCACCCAGAGGGATGACAACCCCAGAACTGAGCATGGTACTTACAGGGAGTCCCTTGCATTCATCGCTTCTAAGAGTCGCTGCCTACTTTTGGTTTGGTGAGTCTCCTCTCAGATTTTGAGCTCTGCTCCCTTTGTGTTTTGAGCTCTCTGACTTTATTCGGGATCAGGATTGTCTTTATCCTCTCAGGGGAGGTACTTCGTCCTTCTCAGTTCAAGGCTTTGTCCTTGGGTTCAAGGCTTTGTCCTTGATGAGTACTCAGTTGTTTTCTTAAGTGGTAGCAAATTCCTTCTGGGACTCAGACTTCCTGAGAATCTAGGAGTTTTCTTTAGTTTTCAGATTCCTTTTGGAATCAGGGTTGTGAATCTGGCAACTTTCTTTTGTTTTTAGATTCCTTTGGGGATCAGGGACAGGACTCTAGCAACTTTCTTGGGTTTTCAGAGGAAATTTCAGAAATGGGATCCCAGTCATTTAAATGTTCTGAGGGAAACTCTCCTTTAGAGACCCCAGTCATGTTTATGTTTAAGAACTATGGGCCCCCTATGTGCACATTTTTAACTACATGCGCCAAACTGACCAAAAGCAGTCAGAAATTACAATGGCCAGTATGGGGACCTTTCAATCTCCCCAAACTTGTTTTTCTTAAAACCAGATTGGAAGACTGCAGCTCTAAAATTAAGCAGAACAAGTGATACATTTATTTTAATTGGTACCTGGAGGCTCCTAAATGCACACAAAACTCTCAAATCACCTCACTACAAGATTCCTTATCTAAATTAACCTAAAAAGCTAAAAAACTAAGGAAGAGCAAGACTTCTGAAGTTTCGCATTCCCCTCCTTATTCTTCTTTGTCTCAGGTGACATCTTGTTTCCCTTCCCAGACTCCTTTTTCTCAGGCACCACCCTGGCAGCCATCTTGTGCTCAGGCTCCACTCCCAACACCATCCTTGTGCTCAGGCTCCACTCCCAACACCATCTTCTTCTTTCCCTTGCACTGCCCCTACCTTTTCTGTATCCCCTGCTTCCTCACTCTAATCATCTTGCCAAACTTCCTTTCTCCTCTGAATCTAGCCTCACTCTTTCTTCTTCTGAACCTATCAGAACCTGCCCTTTTAAACTTAAACCTTCTGAGGACCCAAACAAACCTCAGATCACTTCTTTTCCCTGGACTAAAGCTGAATTGTGAGCCATTGTTAAGGATTTTCCAAAAGCAACGATGATCCCCACAGATATGCTGAAAACATTAATACAGTTGTTCAGACATACCAGCCGGGGTTTTCAAATTTATATCAGCTAGTTCATATGCTTGTTGGGGAAGGCCAGGCCCAAAATTGGATGAAACTAGCCTGATGGAAACATTCTGAAAGGGATTTAGAAAAACAAACTCCTAACTTTTGGCAAGAGGCTAGAAATCTCGCTAAAAAACTCCACCAAGCAATCCCAGTAGCTTTTCCCAAGCCTGTCGATTGGAACAAAATTCAGGCTTGCGTGCAAAAGCCTGATGAACCTGTTCATGGCTATTTTAATTGGCTTCAGATCCCTTTCAAAGAAAACTCCGGCCTCCCCATGGAAGCTAAATCCACTGTGGTAGTTTTTAGTTCTATGTTTGGTAATGGCTTGGACTGAGATCCTTCCCTCTTAGGGAAGAGGATCTGGATGGAGTGGGAGACCATGTCTACTCCAGATTTGGTCAATTTGGCAAATCACCTCACTTGCACCCCAGAGGATTTAACTAGAAAAAAGCACACAAAAATCCTACATTTTCAACTCCAACAAATGGAGGCCTCTGGACAGAACCAGAAGCTTCCCAGTCTCTGTCACTTTTGTAAAAAGCCAGGACATTGGAAAAGGGACTGCAAGCTAAAAAACTCCAGGGGTTTTCAGCCCCCCAACCAATTCTTCCAATGCCCTACCTATCCCCAATGATGGGGCTCTGAGGAACCACAGGGGCTTTTCCCAATCCTTTCCCTTAATCAACTTGGGGAATTCACTCTCCAGATTGGGAATGAATCTTTCCCCATATTTATTGACGCCAATGCTATTGGTGCTCAACCCACTGTTATGAAAAAGCCCCTGCCTTAGGGTACTAAAACAGTTTAGATAGTGGGAGTCTCAAACAAACCCCAGCAGGTCCCTGTCTCTAAACCCATTCCCTTTTGTTTAGGCCTTCTGAGAGACACCCACTCTTTTCTCCTTAGTTCCTCCACTCATTCATCTGCTAGGCTGAGATTTCCTGGAGAAATACCTTGCTGGTGGTTTTTTTCTCCTGAAAGGGGGAAATAATTCTACAATTTGATAGCAGCAGTAAGAGTAGTCATCAAAATAGCCAACTGGACAAATTAAATGACTCTATGACATCTTTCATTTGTTCTATCACTGATGGTATTAAAGATAATTTTAAAGACACTAGCTATTTATCTCTCTTAGATCAGCTGCTGCCCTCCTTATGGACAAAGTCCACAACTGACATCAGCAGACTCCACAGTGTACCTCCTATCAAAATTCAAATAGATTCTTCAAAGCCTCTCCCTAAAATTAATTAATACCCTATAAATAAAGAAGCTCCCTGGGCATTAGGCCAATAATAGAAAATTGTAAGGCCCAAGGCCTCATTATCCCCTGTACTAGTTCCTGTAATACTCCTATTTTACCAGTAAGAAAACCCAATAGCTGAGAATGGAGATTAGTCCAGGACCTTTGAGCAATAAATAACATTATCATCCCTAGGCACCCACTGTTCCTAACCCTCATATGCTACTGGCATATATCTCAACAGAAAGCAAATTCTTTACTATGATTGATTTGTGCAGAACGTTCTTTAGTATCCCAAATGATAAGGACAGTCAGTACCTAAAGAGGTACTGACATTCACTTGGGAAGGAAAACAATTCACCTGGACAGTCATGCCTCAGGGCTTTACTGAAAGTCCTTCTTACTTTTCACAAGTTCTGAAGACTGATCTGGATGATGTATAGTTTCCTAGAGGTTCTACCTTGTTGCAATATGTAGATGATTTGCTTCTTTGTTCTTCCTCTCAGGCCTCCTCACAGAAAAACAGCATCCACTTTTTAGGCTTTTAGCCCTACAGGGATACAAGCTCACCTAGGAGAAACAGCAGATTGTCCAAATTGAGGTTTGTTATTTGGGGTACCTGATATTGGAATAGGGCTACACCTAGATCCAAATAGGCTCCAAGCATCAGCTACAAGTTGTTCTCAGGCTGGCTGCCTATTGTCGAAATTGGATTCCAAATTTTTCTCTTATGACCAAACCCTTGTATGTATTACTGAAAAAAAAATAACCCTGACCTGATCTTCCAGGGAGAACAGTATGACAAAGCCTTTAAAATCTTAAAGGAGAGTTTAATAAACCCCCCTGCTCTTGGGCATCCAAATTACCAGCTTTCCTTTCTCCTTTTTGTGTATGAGAAGGAAAGGAGTGCCGTTGGGGTACTCATGCGAAAGACACAGGAACCACCATCAACCCATAGAGTATTACAGCCAGCAACTGGACCCCGAAATAGAAGGATACCCTCCCTGCCTTAGAGCCACACCTCCCACTGCCCTTTTGGTTAAAGTCACTGAAGGAAATAGTTGTAGGATCTCCTTTAACCATTTTGGTACCCCATGCAGTGGAAGCCCTCCTAAATTCTCACCATACACAACATCTTTTGGCTAGCTGTCTCACCTTTTATGAGATTCTCTTACTAGCTGCTCCTCACATAACTTTTTCTCACTGCAATAACTTTAACCCTGCCACCATTCTCCCCTCCCCTACCGATGAAGTCCCCCATGACTATTTAACACTGACAATGCACCTCCTGACCCCTTGTGATGACCTACAAGAGACTCCTCTGAATAACACTGACATCTCATGGTTTACTGATGGGTCTTATTTAAAGAGTCACAATGGTAAATACTGTTCTGGATATATGATACCAAAGTCTTTTGAAGTAACTTAAGCAGCACCTTTGTCCTTAGCTACTATGGCCCAGCAAGCTGAATTATATGCACATACGTAGGCTTATACCCTAGCCAAAGGCACAACTGCCAACATTTATACTGACAGTATTTATACTACTGGAGTGCCCCATGACTATAGGATGTTGTGGAAGCAACATGGTTTCCTTACTTTCAGCAAAAATAAAACTTAAAATGGTCCTTACATTCAGGAACTATTGGATGGAATATTCTTATCTGCTGCTTTAGTTATTATTAAAATCCCAGGGCATTCTAAACTTGACTTTCTAGAAGCTAAGGGAAATCACCTTGCTGACACTCCTGCAAAGAATGCTGCTCTTAAAGGAGCTAATAGTAGCCAAACTTCTGTCGTGGTCCAGAAGGATACTTCCCCAAATGATAGCTTGGAAAAACTGGTTAGAAAAGGCCAACAATCGGCCCCAGAAAAGGAAAAACAAGATTGGAAATTTTACAATTGTCGGTTTGACAAAAAGAGAAAGCTCTGGTTTGGGCCAAATAACAATCCCTTTCTACCAGAGACTCTAAAATTCTCATTACTAACCACGGTACATGCCTTGAATCATTGTACTGAGACAAAATGATAAACTTTATGCACCAATACTAGTGAGGAAATATCAGTAAGACTCCAAAAATTGCCTATTTACTTGCCCTACTGCCCAAAATACAATTCAGGAAAACCTGTCTGCACTGCTCCTGGACACTTTAAATCGCCCAATGGATCATTTGAGATTTGGCAAATGGATTTTATACAGCTTCTCTCATCTCGTGTCTTGGTCATGGTCTGTATGTATTCTTACTAGACTGAAGCTTTCCCTTGTAGACAAGATACTGCTTCATCTGTGGCTAAAATTCTGTTAGAAAAGATTATCTCTACCTGGGGGACCCCCTTCAAACTTCATAGTGACCAGGGGACTCATTTCACAGGTCAAGTGCTTTGACAGGTCTGTGCTGTTTGGCTGGTTCTGCAGCACATTCACTGTGCTTATCATCCTCAATCCTCTGGGCAGACTGAAAGTACTAACATTATTAAGACTCAGTTAGTGAAGTCTGTAGAAACCCTCCAGATACCCTGGCCTAAAGTGCTGTCATTGGTCCTCCTAAATCTCAGATATACCTGTTTTGAAACTCATAAATTCTCACCCTTTGAAATAACCATAGGTTGCCCAGCACACTTGACTCCTGCTTCTTTCAACCCTTAATTGGTAAATGGAAACACACTTCAATATTGTAAATGCCTACTTGCTTCTGTTAAAAATAACCATGCTTTAGTAGAGCAATCTTTTCACAGTGTGTCCCTGGGAGATGAAGACCTCAAACATCATGCTCTACAACCTGGAGATTTTGTTTACTGCAAAGACACCTCTAAAAAAGTTCTCTCCAGCCTCACTGGAAGGGCCCCTATCAGGTACTGTTAACTAACACTTGTGCCACCAAACTCCAGGGAGTGGACTCATGGATCCACGTGTCACACCTAAAGAAGGCACCAAACCCCAAGTGGACCTGTACTCCATCCAGTGATCTGAAGATAAAATTCACCAGGATTTGAAGCAGCTGATATCTGAGGCAGACGGCTTTCCCAGGATGATTGGATCAGGCCTGTATACCCTCTTCTCACTGTTGTTTCTTCCTTTATTTTCTCTCTTTTCTGGAAGGACAATCCTCTTGTCTGCATTTCTGAATCCCTTGAAAAAGGGGGAAACTTCTCTGATAGTTGGATTTGCCCTCAGAAACTTCAGTCTGTCTAAGATAACAATGACCCCTTAGTTCACCCTGTAAGTAACTTTACTGGGATTCCAGATGCTGTTATTTGTCTAAATTTTTCTGCTGTCCCAGTATACCGAGTCAAGGTGCTAAGCCCACCTAGACTAGTCCGTTGCTTTAATTTAACCCAAGCTTGGAAGGGGAAGACAAGATCTTTTGAATATTTGTATTAAAAAGTTTGTGGGACCACCAATATAAGCCAAATTATTTGTAATTTCTTGATATGTCCATGTATTTAGGCAACCTCTTGGTACATAATAACGTAGTATCTGAGCCTTGGTTATATAATGCTAATGCCTCTATGCCAATGAATGAGTCTATTGACAATATCAATTATGTGGGAGTCTTATATACACCCCCTGGTTACATCTGCATTTATGGAGGTTTCAGTAATAACCCTTATGCCTGGGCACCTCACTGACTTCCCAGCTGGAAAATACAAAGACAGTGTGCCCTTGCTGTGTTCACTGTTCTATTCTCTCTGCATAACCAGAGACCTCTTATTGGTCTCTCCCATTAAATCTCCATAGTCACTGTAAATAAGAAGTTCCAGACACGTATGTGACTCTGGGTTTCCTTCCTTGGGAAAAGCCTTCTTTCCGTGGATCAGAGTGAGTGCCAATGAACAAATGATCAGGAATTTCTCCCTGACGCTAGAAGAGCTGGCAAACTCCACAGCCCAAGAAATTTCAGCTCAACAACGGTCACTTAACTCATTGACCAAGGTAGTTTGGGATAATCATATAGCTCTTGATTATCTATTTGCTGAGGAAGGCGGTATCTGTGCAGTGGTGAACACTTCCTATTGTACGTGGATAAATGCCTGTGGGGAAGTAGAAACCCAATTGCATAAGATTAGATAGCAAGCACATTAGCTAGAACAAATTTCACCTAGTAATCCACTGTCTTTTGATCTGCTCAGCTAGTTACCTTCAAGGTCTGGGCTCCTGGTTTAGAACTATCCAGCAAACTGGGCTTATAGTACTGCTCTTAATCTTATTCTATATACTTGTTCTGAAGTTCTGTAATATGTTATACTATTGTCTGTCAAACCTTTGTAAAAGTGATATGCCCAGTACGGTGATGCTAGCTCAGCACTTCAAAATGATCTCCACCATCTATGACCTTGGAGACTTTAGATGGAAAATGCCTGAGATTTCTCCCACCTGGCCTTCCTTATTACTCAAATGTGGACTAAATGGCTTCCAACCACTATGCACTTTCCTTCAAACATGGGACATGACAACCAGGAAAGATCTTTCTTGGTACCAAGAACAAAATCACCATGCACAGAGAACCTGACTCTTGATCAATCATGCTTTCAGGGAAAGATCTTAATCAAAAGACCACATCTTCCAAAATGTGAAATGAATAAGAGAAACCTCAACTAAATTGGAGTTGGAAAGGCCTGTATGGGAAGCTCTCATGCCCTATCATACATCTTCAGTTACTCCAAACAGAAAGAGACATTCGCTTGCATCTCTACCAGGAAGTACAACTGCATTACTACTGAAAGATTTCTCTCCCTACCTGGTAACAGCCAATGAGAAATGCTGCAGGTCAGCCAATGAGAAGCTGTCACCACCCTGAACTATTACTTTCCTCCATAGACTTTTGTTTAGAAGAGCCCCTCCCTACTCTCCCTTTTGCTCTATAAAAGCAAGCCTCTTCCTTTGTCTTTCCTGATTTGCTTATGATTTGCCACAGCATGCACATCCCAAATTGAAATTCTTTTGGTTATTCCTCAATAAACTCACTTTGAGGGTAAAATAACTGGCAAATTTTCTTTCTCAGTTGACAATATAACTGACACAGAACTAGTATCTAGAATATAAAGAAACTCCTAAAAATAACAAGGAAAAGTACCCAGGAGTAAAAATGGTGAAAAGATTTGAACACACACTTCACAAAAGAGGAAATCCCAATGACTAATACCATATTTTAAAATGTTTAGTGCCACTATTTCTTCAGGGACATACATTTTAAAACCATGACAAAATACCACAACTCATCCATCAAATGAGAAAAATGTAAACGTCTGACAATATTAAGAGTTAACCAAATATAGAGCATCAGGAACTTTCATAGTATGAATTGTATAAATTGGTACAAATTCTCTGAAAACATTGTGCATTATCTGGTCAAGTTGAGGATAACGCATACCCTATGACTCTGCAGTTCTACTCCCAAATCTTTACCCTAGAGATACACTAGGGTACCATGATACATGAACAAGAATGTTCATAGAAGCATTGTTAATCATTACCAAAAAGTGTAAACAATTCAAATGTCTAACAGCAATAGAATGGATAAATAAATTGTGGTCTTAATCAGCAATGAGAATGAACGACCCATAGCTACAAACAACAATATGAATAATTCTTAAAATAACGTCAAGACAAAAAAGACAAGTACACAAAGAATACACACAATAATGATTTCATCTATCTAAAGGTCAAGAACAAAGAAAGGCAAACTGTGTTGTTCAGGGGCGCATACCCATGTGGTAAAATTATAAAGAAAAGTAAAGAAATACTTCTATAAAAGTCAAGACAGTGATTATCTCTGGAGGAAGAAAAGGAGCTTGGGATTGAAAAGAGGGTAATTGGGAAGACATACACAGATGGCTTCCTATATATCAGTAATGTTTAATTTCTTGACCTGGGTGCTGGTCACAGGGGTGTCCACTTTACAAATATTTGTTACACTATACATATAATTATTGTGTACTGTTTTGTATCCTATATTTCACAATATTGAAAATTTTAAATTTTAATATAGGTTTTAATTTTTTTAATCTAACTTTAAAATATTAAAAATTTTAAAAGGCCACATGGGCTGGAGAGAAAGTGATTGTGCTCAGTGACTGAACAATTTTAAATTACCTTAAAGAGAGTGGTTTCAGTAAATTGTTGAGAGCAGAAGTTAGGCTACAAACAGTTATAGAAGTTCTGGATCACTTTAAAGCAGAGGAAGCAAACATTATTCTTTCAAGACTTTTGGTAGTGAAAAGGTGAACTAAAAGAAAGCAATATGAGAGTAATAAAGTCAAAAGAAAGGACCTTTTTCAGATAAAGAAGACTACTATGGTTTCAGACAGATAAAAAGACTACAAAGAAGAAATATTAAAGACGCAAGATGGTGGTCAGCGTAGATAAATGAAGGAACAATGTTCTGAGAGCTGGAAGAGCACAAGTGCAGGAACCAGTCTTTGAAAGGAGAGAGAACATACCCTGTCTGAGGCAGAAGAAGCTACGAGACTAAAGTGTGCGATGTGAAAGGAAAACTCAGAGACAAAAGCAGTAATAAAAGAAAAGAAAACCTTTGTGCACTGTTGGTGGGAATGTAAACTGGTGCAGCCACTATGGAAAACAGTATGGAGGTTCCTCAAAAAATTAAAAGGAGAAATACTATTTGATCCAGCAATTCTACTTCTGGGTATTTATCCAAAGAAAATGAAAACACTAACTTGAAAAGACATATGCGCTCTCATGTTCATTGTAGCATTATTTACAATAGCCAAGATATGGAAACAACCTAAGTGTCCACTGACAGATGAATGGATAAAGAAAATATAATATATATATATATATATGAACATTATTCAGCTATGAAAAAGAATGAAATTTTGCCACTTGTGACAACATGAATGGACCTTAAGAGCATTATGCTAAGTGAAATGAGTCAGACAGAGAAAGACAAATACCATATGATCTCACTTATATGTGAAATCTAAAGAAAAAAAAACAAAACAACAAGCTCTTAGATACAGAGGACAGATTGGTGGTTGCCAGAAGTGGGGAGGGGGGCGGTGTGGGGGGTAAACAAAATGGATAAAGGGAGTCAAAAAGTATAAACT
This sequence comes from Equus caballus, assembly GCF_041296265.1. Taxonomy (NCBI): domain Eukaryota; kingdom Metazoa; phylum Chordata; class Mammalia; order Perissodactyla; family Equidae; genus Equus; species Equus caballus. Next base: position 60,256,907 of record NC_091698.1, read on the forward strand.
TCCAGTTATAAAATAAATAAGCCATGGGGATATAATAATAGTGTAGGGAATACAGTCAAGAGAGAAGGACTTAAAAATAAAAAGAAAAGTACTTTTATTTCTAATGCCTTGTAATGGAGTCTAGTCATTAAAAGAGTTGACTCCTCCAATAAAGAATACAGCAGGTATTTAAGAAAAAAAACAGCAAAGTTACCAAGATAACAGTAAATCTGTTTATGGTGAGCAAAAGCAGCCATTTCCCCACAGGGTTACCATATGGGCAAGGATCACCATCTACCGTAGGTGGCAGAAGTCGGGGTAAATTTGTTTTTATCAGAGACTTCTCAGAAATGACTCAAAAAGGCCTCATCATTTAGGAGCTCATGTTAGACAAAGTCTCCTTGCTTTTTGTTTTGTTTTTACTGTGGTTCATCATGTGCTATTCATGTTGCTCTCAGAATTACAGTTATCTGCAGTCAGTGAATGTGTCTATGATAAAGTGCAGACCTTGAGGAAAATGCAAAATGCTTGAGATGGACAGGGTAAGAAAAATGAGAGGAAGTCAGTTGTAGGTTGTATTCCAAATATTCCAAAATATCAAAGAGGATGAAAACAGGAAGGACATCCAATCCACCCTCCTCAATGTGTTTGAGGGAAAATGAGGCCTAAAGAGAAGGGTTAATGAAAAGCAAAGTTTGGAACATAGGGCTATCAACCTGTAGTCCAGTGCTCTTTATGCCATACCATATTGCCATGTAAAATCAAAGTCCTTTGGAGCCCAATTCTTTCTTTGTGAGTTATGTAATATGTGCACAGGAATGGAATCCTAGCATGAACAGTAAAATAAAGTACCCAGACATTCAGATGCATGGTAGGTATCTTCATTATCTTTATTCTGGTCTTTGTCAGACTCTCTGCTCTAGGAGAGAAAAAAAGGCACACAATATATATTTTTTTTAATTGCTAAAGTAAGTTAGAAGTACTATAGGGATAAATTTAGAATAAAAAGTTGTCCAATAGTATAGAATTTTATATTAAACTGGTATTTTTTTTTTTTGAGGAAGATTAGCCCTGAGCTAACTACTGCCAGTCCTCCTCTTTTTGCTGAGGAAGCCTGGCCCTGAGCTAACATCGTGCCCATCTTCCTCTACTTTATATGTGGGATGCCTACCATAGCATGGCATGCCAAGCGGTGGTGCCATGCCCGCACCCGGGATCCAAACCAGCGAACCCCGGGCCGCCGAGAAGTGAAACGTGCGAACTTAACCACTGCACCACCGGGCCGGCCCCTAAACTGGTATTTTAAAAAAATATTTCCAGTAGCTTCCTAATTTCTAAATTTAACCAAGAGCTCATTTAGAGTGAGATAAATTAATCTGAGGAACTATTAAAATAAATGTACTTACTTGAGCACAAAAGTTATTAAAATATTGAAAATTTCTAAATCTCTCCTTAATATCAAATCACATTATTATGCTGTTCTAAAAATGATAAAAAGTTTAAGTGTAGCTTGAAGACAAGAATAAAAGGGTAAAGAAACACTTCATTAGTCTTCTACCACATTTTAATCATTTCAGAGAATAGTAAAATGTTAGTACGTGTAAAATCACCAAATGACGCTAATCAATTTATATAAAAATGAGAAAGCCATGGAACATGTCTTTCTATAAAACTGTCGTACTAGTTTTAAAATGATCAGTTTCTGTTCTTCATTATCTTCTAATTTGCAGAACAGCAATCTGAATATATATACTCCAAGAAAAATCATAATTAGATAAGGCCTGTCTTCTTAAAGTTATCCATTTTAGATTTGCATTTGAAGAGTTGTCAAAAATCATCTCAAAGCAGCTGTTTCCAATTATACTTATTTTGACAACTGAAAATGAGTAAATAAAACAAAAATAGTTTAATATTTTGATCAATGTAGCTCCTTAATACTAAAGAAAATAATTACGCTTTATATTAATATAAAATTTAAGAAGGATATTTAAACAGGAAAGAATTATTTTCTTAAGTTCTGTAGAAGTTAATTATTATACAAACTCAGGTATATGGTATACAAAGTACATTTTATTATACGCAAAATTACAAATAAATCATGCCTAGTCTGTAACTCAGATATTCCAATCCACTCAACACAAGCTTCATTCACAAAACGTTTCTACCATATTTGATGTTTGAGGGATAAGTAAAGTACAATGCCAACATCAATAATAGTATAAATGTGACTTGGATCTCCTAAATATTTTCCATTCTGCCAAAGGTAGATCTAGACCTACATTCTTTAAAAAAAAAAACAAAAAACAAACAAAACCCCACAACTTTTATAGGAATTTCAACTATTTAGAAAGAATATTTTTTCATGTATGATAACAAAAGTATAAATAATACAGATGAGCCAGAAAAAGGAAAAAGAGAGGAAACATGAACAAGAGTTGTCAAACATACAAAAGTCCTAGAATATTACAGCAAAAACAGTACAGGAATCTGGGGTTTCTTTATCTAGGTTGCTGTGAAATATTGGGGACACCATTTAATCTTTGTATTTTTTTGTTGTTGTTAAAACATCTCTAAAATAAGGACCTATCTTCCTTCACTACAAATCTGCATTTTTCTTTGAAGCTTTCATTAAGACCTTTCAATGGAAGTAACAGGGATTTTTCTCAACAGAAAACAACCAAAGATTCAAAGGCAGCTTTGACCTTATGCATAAGATCCTACAGGACACTAGAAGGCCTGCTTGTTCCCAGCTATCTGTCCAATTACTCTGACATTTCTGAAATTTCCACTAATTTGTTGTATATTCACAGAGTTTCTTTAAGGATGAGGAATTAATTCTAAAAGATTCCTATTGGTAAAGTGCAAAATGTTATATTAATGCTAATATTTTTTCAACCAGCTAGCTAGCTATATGTGGCTGGGAGCAGATGTGAATAAGGTAAAGGGACACTAAATTACATCTGTTCAGGGGCTATCCATCCTTCAGTGGATGGTAAGGGTGAGGAAAAGATCCAGGGCATGGGGTACTGCCTAAAGGCAAATCTGCTCTGAGGCTGGGGTCCTTAAACAAAGCCATGTGGTAACAGTCAAGTTCTACCAGACACCTGGGGATAGTAGGAGAACCAAAGCACCACATTTTCCTACTTCATCATTTGATCTCCTAAATACTTTCCATTGCCAGAGATAGATTCATTCACAGTATAATAGCACATTGAATGTACCAGAAGAAAGCAGCATGTTACAGTACTGTAAGATTTATGCCTTTCCACATTTGGTAAAAGGGGCTGTTTCTTCATCTGAATCTGTGCCCTGCTTTCTGCCTTTGAGTATTAATTCCACTTACCCCTATTTCCTTATCTGCCTAGTCCTGCAGCAGGTCAGGCATAAAACACAGGACCAGTCATGACCACTCCACCTTAACAATTAAACAATTCAGGTCAAGGGCAGGAGGGAGTGGGGAGTAACCATCCTTGTGTATTTCTAAAATGAAATTCCACGACTTCCCTTATTGGAAGTGTCAAGCATCCCATGAACTAACATTAGGATCAAAACCAGATGATTATCCTGTTTAAAAATAACCCTGTTTTTCCTAAGAAAAAATACACCCTCGTTAGCTTAAAAACCAAAATCTAATTTTTATCTTTTAAAAAAAAGCTCTTTAAAGTAAATATTTCCCTGAAAGAAAACCACCATAATTTATTTTCGTGGAGGGGAGGAGATGGATAGAAAAGGAAAAGAGAAATAAATTGAGGTTTGCGTGGAGCATAAGTAATTTGAACTCTGGACATGGACATGGATCTTTACCATTAGTAATTGTTCTGCTATTCCGGGGGAGAGGAGAGATGAAGCTAGGGTTGAAAACAGTTCAGAATTGACCAGAGATGAAAGCACTAATTCCAATGCGGGTGGGGGATAGGATTCAGAAATACTGGAAAGCTTTGTTTTCCTCACCCTGTGTCTTGGAACCGCCAGATCAGAAGTTGGCAACTCTAGATTAAACATCATAACAGCTGGGATGAGGAAACTCTTCACAGAAGGGCCACCCCAAAAGTCAGGAATGAAAAAATGCTAGAGGAATAAACACAACAAAATCCCTCAGGAAAACATATCTGGCCACTGGGTGGGTATCAGCCTTGTGTCATACTTGGTATGCACTAGAATTTTCTTCCTTTAAAATAAAGACTCTTTTCCTTTTCAGAAAGTTCCTTGTCTTTTAGGTATTCACCCATCTTTCACAGAGAACTTTGATTCTAAGTATATACTGCTCATAAGGCTTTATTTTTAGGGGAACTATTAGCCCAATCCCTTGATCTAAGGTTTAAAAACATTACCTATAAGAATCTATGGATAGGGAAAAAGAAAGAAATGCTGGATAATTTCCCTTCTTGGGAGAAGCAGGTTGGTTTTCTTCAACGTCATTTACCCCAAAGGACATACAAGACTATTGTCAAGTCCTAGGATGTCTCTTGGTAGAGGCACAATCGTTACCTTAACTTCACTCTGCATCATTTCTCTGTGTCTCAGTCTACTTAAACTCCTTCCCTTGATGCCTCAGCACCCAAATTTGTCATCTTTCCCCCCAAAAAGGTTGCTTTTTTTAACCATAGAAAAATCTATTTCTACACAAGAGAAGTTGTTCACTAAATTTAGCCCTAAATGTTTATACTTTTGCCTTTACATTATTTAATTGACACTCTTCTCACCTTCCTGTGACTTCTTATGCCCTTCATGTGGTATGAAAACTGAGGGCATTTAAAAACCACAACAAGGTGGGACTCTAACCCATGAGCAGGCAGTCAGAAGACCCTGGGAAATAAGGTTGAGACAAGGATCAAAATCAAGGGCAGAGAGAGTATCTAAATTGACCACAAAAAGAATCAGATCCTTAACTTTTTAACATCGAAGAGAAATCAAGAAAAACAAAGCTTTCATATACACTTTGTCCTTTTCTTCCATTGAACAATGAATTCTCTAAGTAAATGTAAGAGAAAATACAGGAATGTATTGACTTTAGGCTGCCCCATGAGTAGATACGTTTTCTTCTCTATACAAAGGAAGAAATAGAGTTCAAGTGCAAAAGATGAGATTTGTGTTAGATTTTTCTTTTTCTTTTTCCTAATTGACTTAAGGGGAACAAGTCACTGGAATATGGCACCAAAAGACCTTCTCTGGAAACTTTGAAGAATCTAAGCTAGTTATTGGACAGGGCTTCCTGGAAAAACTAGGTGAGAGCTCCTGTAAGCCAGAGTAATATATTTGAATGCTGGCTTGGCAGTCAAGCATATTCTGGGTGTGAATTCTGCTACTACTCGTCATCATATCGGTGATCTCAGGCAAGTTACTCAGCCTCTAAAAGCCCCATTTTCTCAGCTATAAAAACAGAGGTAATACCAACCTCCTCAACAGAGTTGTGAGAATTAAATGAAGTAAGGGAAGTAAGTTCTGGCACGTGAAAAGCAAATAATAATAATAGTAATAATAGTTAAACTGTATCTAGTGATTACCAAGTGCCAGGAGCTGTTTACGTGTATTACTTAATTTAATCCTCACAGCAATCCTATGAATTACATACTATCTGTAGCCACATTTCACAGATGCAGAAACTAAGGTTAAGTAATTTGCCTGTGGTATCTCAGTTAGTAAGAGGTACAGGTAGGAGTCAATCCAAGTACTCTTATCCACTATGCAACTTATTACTACTCTACTACTATCGCTGCTACTACCATTCATTATTCATCAATATATCCCCAGTACCTAGCACAATGCCTAGCATAATAGGCAGTCAATAAATACTTCTTGAATTGAATTTAATTTCTCAGCATTACTTAGACTCAGACAGGGAAGAAGTGAACAAGCCAGTCAACCAAATAAATTGTATTCATTTTCAAAATATCTATCAAAAAGTATGGCTGTCATTTTTCATTGACTTCACTTGTTTGTATTAATCTGAGTGAACTGAATGGGGATTTAGATACATAGAATATACTTTAATATTCATGAATGTCACCAGAAGATAAAACTACAGACCAATATCACTTATGAAAATGGATGTAAATATCCTCAACAAAATACTAGCCAACCAAATCCAGCAACATATAAAAAGAATTATACACTGTGGCCAAGTGGAATTTATTTCAGGAATGCAAGGATGTTTAACAGCTGAAAATCAATGTGATAATCATGAGTGGGCTTGAAGATATGACATGCAGCATTTTGTCATTTTACATTTGTCATTTACAAATTTGAATCACACACACAACATGAGACTGGTATGTGAGGATCAGTTGCAAACATGTGCTTGGTGTGTGCACTGGGCAAGGGCCTGCTGAGAAGGCAAATTTGCCTTTTTCTAGATCATTATCTTTGTAGTAACTCCTATAAAGTTGTGGAGGAAAAGCCTTCCTCATGGGAAATTGGGCCCAAAAAGTCAGCCCACAGACAGAGCTATAGCAGTATTCATGAATTTGGGAACTCTGGGACAAATCCCTAGTAGATATCAAGGCTATACCATATAGAATGTGATAACTGTGAAAACTAAAATCTGATCACATCAAAGCTAGCCAGATGGAAGACCAAACAAATTCTCAGAAAATCAGCAAAAAATTCTGGGGCAAACTTTCAAAATCCAGTTCATCTTTCATCATTTTTCTAAGTTGTGATATGTTCATGATTTCCTACTTAATTATCTTCAGGAACTTTTCTAAAACTTTTACAACATTTTCACATTTTCCAAAATAGTACAAGCAATCAAATGTCAAGCCTACCATAATAAAATTACTTAAAATGCACATGCAGAAAATATGAAATTGCTTTGCATTGTTACATTAACTTAACTACATTACAGAGTAAATATTATGTTCTTTTAACATCATAAGAGTAAAGTAATGGCTCAGAAACATGTGTGATCTGACCAAATTAGTGTTACTATGGAAACTTGATATTTTCAATTTCCTGACCCTTAAGGTTGATTTCAACACAGCAATATGCTTTGTTTTCCATTTTGCTGCTATAGTTTACTACAATAGAAAAGCATGCTGCAAGTCCCATTTATTAAAGACTCTAAACTAAAACTGGGAAATAAAAGTAGGAAAAACTATATTCTTCTCTTAAAAAGTTCAGTCATATGTCATCTATGGTTCATTCCATAACACTAGTCCTCATCTGGCTTGTCTTTATTTTTCCCAACAGTTTGCTGGCAAATTCACAGACTCAAAATAAATAGAATTTTTCCACTATCTAATTCTGAATTTGGCAGAGAAACTCAATGATGAATCTATTCCCTACCTCAAAAAATGTTTTCTTTTATACATTTCACTCACCCATACTCACTCAAGTCTGTAGACTAGAGAAATAACATGACTTTATTGTAGGGGTATTTCTATCACATGTTTCTCAGGAATAAATTAAATACAAATTAAATCCTAATATCTGAAATATCAAATAGGAATAATCATTTTTTCTACCACTTTCCATCTTGGATTCCTTCCAGGCCATCTGAGGAGAAGTCCCATAGGCTTTATCACTACGAAGAGGATATTCCTTCATATCCGGAACCAGTAAAGGCCTCTCACAATAGCAAGTGATGCTGTAGGCTTGTGGCTTCACTTACACCCAAACTTGATTCTTTTTTAAAATAAAAATTCTTCACAAGTTACACAAATTTTTAACCAGCTAACTTGTAAAGGACTTACAGTAGTAAAATAATTTAAACAGTAATTTTTATTATTTCCTTCATCATGCACAGGTAAGTGAAGGGTTATTGTTATCTAAAAATGCTTTCCCTACTAATTTTTTTCTTACTTTTTCAACTTAAACTTAGTTCCAGCCACTCTCAACCTACCAACCCTACCTTCTACTACAAACCTTTTCAAAGGAGTCTTAAAGCTCATTTATTCTAGTTTGGAATTAATGCCAGAGAAGTGACACAATGTGACCCACCCTGTTTGTTTCATGTAGGTGCCTAGAAACAACTTATAATTTCTATTTGGAAAGAGACAAACCTGGGTTATACATGGACTGTTACTCTGAAGTCTGTTAGCATTTCTTTTTCAAGCATCACTTTCAGTTTATGTGAGGAAACTTGTCCCCAGGGCATTATTTTAAGGGGATTTGTGAATTTTTACTGCATAGTGCCTCCAAATTAATTTACCAAAGCAATTTTGATCATATCACCACTCTACTCAAAAACTTTCAATGATCTTTCTTTCTCCACTGCCTACAGGCTAAAGTTCTAAAAGGCCCTCAACAATCTGACAGCAATTAATGTCTGAGATCTTACTTCCTACCCTCTCTACCCAGACTCTTTGTTCTAGCCAGGGTAAGGAGAACTTAAAATTCCTTTCCAGTGGGATGTGACATGTGCTGTAGACCAGAGAAAGCTGCATATTGTATTCTAGCCTCCCTTTTTCCAGTGGGAGTTTTATTAAAGTTCTCCTGTTCTTTCTCCACAACTCCATATTGTTTATGTTGGAAGTGAACACCTTAGATGGTTAGACTGTGAAGAGTTGTATCCATACCTAATGGAGAGGAAGAGACTACACTCAGAGATCCTGGACTTGAAGTTTGAATTAGACTTTGGATTATCTCCCTTTGGAGAAGGGTTATAAATGCATGTAACAGTGTATGGATAGAAAGGACAATATGTGTGGATGCTGAGCACCCAGAGATAGACTATAAAGGACTCCCCAACATACTATCCACCTCTTTCTGTGGAGCAACCATGCTGTTTGAGTGGAAGCAAACCACATCTCTAGCTCTAGGTGGACCCCAATATGTCTAAGCCAATCATTGTCATCCCAAGCCCCTTGAAACAAACATTAGCTCAGTAACCCAGTCCTAAGTCATTCAGTAGCTGGTATTCTCCTGGCCACTGTGATTGGGTTAAGGATGGTACAATCAGAGCAAATCTGAGAACGTTTTTCAATGGCTAAAGGAAGCAACTCTCTTCTCCTGGATATGAACAAGGAATCATATAGGCCAGATGTGGTAGCCAGACTCCAAAATGTCGTAGCCAGACTCCAATGAGTCCAGCCTCCTGATATTCACATCTTTGTATAATCCTCCTCTCACAATGTACTAGGGTGGTTCTATATGACCAATATAATAGGGCAGAAGTGATGGTACGTCACTTGTGAGATTACATTATAACATAACATACTGGGTTCTCTCTCCTCCCTCCCTGCTCTCTCTCTTTGTTTTTCTCTCCAGAGGAAGCCAAATGCTGTCTCATGAGAAACCCACAGAGAGGCCCATATGACATGGAACTGAAGCCTCCAGCCAACAGCCACATGAGTGAACTTGAAAGCAGATTCTCCACTCCCATTGAAGCCTCAAAGGACCACAACCTGACTGCGATCTTGATTGCCACCTTGTGAGAGACTCTGAGACAGAGCTACTAAGCTAAGCCATGCCTAGATTCCTATCACACAGAAACTGTGAGATAATAAATGTTCATTGCTTAATCCGCTAAGTTTTGGGGTAGTTTGTTATGCAGCAATAACGCATACACTTGAGGAATTATCTTGCAATCAAGAAGAACACCAGGCTAAGGTAAAGAGAGGGCTATGAGGATCACAGAGAAATGGAGCTACAGCCCTAATTAACACATTCCTGAAGCCCACTTTACTTCTAGTTCTCTTCAGTTACATAAGGCAATAAATAAATGCCCTTTATTTTTTAAGCCAGCTTGAGTTAAGTTTTCCAGTACTTGCAAAGAAAAGTAGGCTGATGCAGAATTTGTTTGGAAGGACTGAATGTCTCCAAATGCGACTTCCAAACTACCCTGATCTCTGCCCATTTGCTCATGTAGCAGCCCTTTAGTCTCTGCCCACTTTATTCTTACCCATCCGCCATGGCACTGTTTAAGCCTCACCTTTTCCAATCTGGTGACCACTGCAAGAGTGTATCTAGGTAATCTAAATTAATATGGTACTTTAGCTGTCACTTCCATTCATTTGGCATTTGTCATATACTGTTCTATCTGATGAGTATATGTTCATCCACATTGTAACCTCTTTGAAAGTAGAGACCATTTTTATATATTTTTAATCCTTATGGTATTTATCATAGAAGACAATCATTAAATATTAACTGTTTGATTGACTCTATTAATCAGGGTTTTTTATGCAAAAGTGAACTACCTGGCTTGGAATCACAGATCTTCATTCTGACAGGTCAGATGCCAAGATAGCTACAGTGGCAAAAGGAAAAAGCAGAAGAAAGGAGGGGGCTGCCTGTTTTGCTGGCCCACGTTTTCTTGATTTCATCCCTTGGACATGCAATAACGGAAGATTTTAAAGATGCTACTTGGTTCCTGACAACATCATCCTGTAAAACTTTCTCCATATTTTAAAAGGATGCAAAGCTGTCCAGGTAAGCTACGGTTATTACATACATTTTTGAAGCACATGTAATATCCATTCTTACCAGCCCAAACTCAGTAGAGTACAAACATATAATGTCTTTTTTTCCCAATTCCTACCTTAATCCTACTCTGCTGAATCTCCCTTTCCCATCCCTCAACAACATACTGGGAAATTCCCACAGCTTTGAAGTGACTATATTATTAGGAAGTCCAGTTCAATTTAAAACTTAATTGTCAGCTCCTCCCTTCCTGCAGCTCAGGCATTTGTGGCCAGGGCCTGAAATGGGGAAGGGGCTTGGTCTCCTCCTTCACTCCTCTTCCCTTTCCTCTTAAGGGGGTGGGCTTGGGGCTAGAGGATTGTAGTAGAAGCAAAAATAGAAAAGGACAAGTGTCTACTTCAGTGCTGCACTGTGGCCTTCTCTTGGCTGATGCTGTTTATTGGCCTCTGTGTGGAAGACATCCCAACACTGGGTCTTCCATGGGGTACATATGTGAGGGTTCTTTAAAGACTTGTGAGGGGCCTCCCTGGGGTATAGTTTCCACCTTGCTCTTCTAATACCCCCTCAGTTACTACCCTTGGCATTAGTCACCACAGCCTCTTGCATAGGGCACTGGCAAGTCAGCTCAAGTCAGCTGCTGTCCATGGAGGGTTCTTGACCCCCGGGAAACTCACACATCAGTGCCATGCCACGAGGTGGGTATAGGCTGCTCCACTGCCTCACTTCTCTCTGCCCCATTATCTCACTTTGATTCTCTCTTCTCTTACTCACACAGGCACTGGGGTCAGATCAGCTGGTTTGATGACTAAGAAATAAGATATCATTCTCCTCTTTTAATCTCAGTCTCTTTAGGTGTTCCTCAGAGAACTCCCTCTGGTTTCAAAAGAGAAGCCATAGTACTTTCCCCTAGGCCAAGGATTCAGGACTCTAACAAGATGTCCCTCTCCCCTTGTCTAGTCAAAAGTTTAAGTGGATTGGGCATAAGGAGTGGTTCAGTCTCATATGATGATGGCCAGGTGGTGGGGATGAGGGGGGTGTGCAGAGTCAGTTTGTCTGACTCTTATTAAATTCTCAGAACATGGAGTATTTGGTACTTCTTTGTCATTAGCTTTGACTCCTAGTCACCAATTGCCCACTCAACACCCTGATACACACTGCAGAGAAAGGGAACCTGGTTTGTGAGGAAGAATTGGAGTCTTGCCTCTGCTTGTCAGCATTAGCTAACACAATCTTATTATGGTCATCTTAATTCTCCATATTTTCTCATCTGTAAAATTAGAATACTTTTTACCTGATCAATTGGCTTCATATATACACAAGCTAAAAACGTAGAATCACATTAAATTTATTCAATATTTAGGTTATGTCTATAGAATAGTATTCAATGAAAAAATAAATCAGTTACACCAGTTTCTTAGCACTGATTTATAATCCCAGTTTGTCACATATTATGCATGAAGTAATAGGACTATTGTGAGAATTAAACACGGTCATGCATGAGGAAGCCTTGGCATAGAGTAAGTGCTCAATTAATATTATCCATCATTATTATTATTACCTCTGTGACCTTGGACAAGTCACTTAAGATCTCTGGGTCCCCATTTCCTCATTTTTAATTGAGGATAATAATAAAGTCTGAAGATTCTATGAAATCACGTTATCTGGAAACAATTGTAAATTTTTTTGTAAAGGTTTGATATTATCTATGAAATAAGAACATTGGACCTTTAAAGTATTTCCCTCTTCTGAAGTACAATGCATTTATTATTTGGTATTATGAAGAAAGAAAAGAAAAATGTTCACTTTTCAACAGAATGTGTTGGAGTCACTAATAAATAAAGTCAGCAAACACTGCCTCATTCTATCCATGAAGTCACAACTTCCAGAATGTAAATGACTGCTCTTCCTATCATACTTTCAATTCTCATTTGTTCACCGAAATGTTTCACCTCCTCACTGTGTACATTTCAAGCACCACATAACTTAAAATGGAAAGGAAATGACTTAAGATGCAATGGAAAACTACCAAAGAATCAGTCAATAAAATTTAGTCATAGAGGTTATTTATTCCAATCCCTGACATCTAAGTACTGGTGGGAAATTTTCTTTATTCCATCCTGACTTCAAATATGAACACTAATCATATCACAGAGATATTAACTCCATTTTGGAAATTCCAAATCTTACCATATTCCTTGCCTGTTAAATAAGGTAAAAAATATATTCAAAAACTAAGAGTTTTTTAAAATAACCTATGTAATTTATATTTATTGGCCAGTCTGTCAAAAATATCTTGACTGCATCAGCCAATTGAAATTTGAAAGAAACATAAATCTAAGTTTCTGTTGTCACTACTTAGCATAATTATTCATTGCAATCTTTAAGTACAAAATTGAAACACACTCTATGTTGGCCTTTAAGGAATAAAATAGTAGTTAATGTCTTTTGGCTACTTAAGACATTCAGACTCACAATTATTTCTAATCGTTAAGCTTTGAAACAGGAGATTCTCTTAGGAAGAGAATCAATTTCAAGTTTGAAAGTTGGAGCCTCACTGCAAATTTGCAAGCAGCATTATTTATAAATCAAGCAAAATATTTTTTGAAAGGTCTGCCACATATATATATAGCCCTTTACAATTAGAGAAATGTTTTTACATGCATTGTTTTATTTGATGTGTGAAATTCCTTGGGAGAGAAGCAGAGCAGAGAAGGAAAATGTGGCTCAGTGAAGGCCAGTGACTTGCTCAGGATCGCAGGAACTGATAGAGCAGAAAGGAGAAAGCAAGCCTCTTGATTCCCAGGCCAGGGATCCTCCCACCATAATGGGCTGGGAAATCCATAGAGTTTTTCTTAAGAAATCCATAGAGGTCTTTGAAATCCTGATAGCACATCTCACCTATCACCTTGCTATCAACAAGATAAAATCATGCCAGTTAAAATCAGCCATTTGAAATCATGTCTAGCATGAAAAAATGCTTACATTTTTCATTTATTCATTCACTCATTCAAAAACTATTGGCTGAGGGCACACTCTGTGCTGGCACTTGGAATGCAGCCATGAGTAAACTAGACATGGTTCCTACTCTCCTGGAGCTTATAGTTTAGTCATGGAGATAGATACTACTCGTGTAATCACACAAGTAAATATACCACCAAGAACCAGGAGTAATGCTGTCCAGAATGAGTACAGCATGCTTTAAAAGTGTCTAACAGAGAGACCTACCCTCATCTGAAACATCAGGGATGGCTGGGATAGGAGGAAGGGGTGGGGAAATAAGGAGCAACCCAAGCCATGGATGGACATGCCAGGCCAAGAGGGTCAAATCTATAGAAGCGCTGAGGCAGGAAGGAAAATTAAACATACTTTATGATCACAATTTTACTTAAGCAAAGGGAGGAAAGTCTAGCAGGAAATACACCAAATCATTAACGATGTTTTCTTGTGAAGAGGAATTGGCGAGGTTCATTTTCTCATTTATGCTTTATCAAATGTTCCAAATTTTCTACAACAAAAAATATAAGCTTTGTGATCTGAGGAGAAAGTCAGCTTAAAGAAGTGGGAAAGAGCTGACTAGAAAATCTAGCCCAAAAGACCCCTGTGTGAGAAGAAAGGGAAACAGAACTCTCCCAGTCACTGCAGGCCAGAAATCAAGGAGCTGAAGTGTGAAGCTGGAAGTAAATGGTATAAGAACATAATTAGCTTTGGTGATTTAACAGGTCCCTGAATACTCAAAATGTATAAAGCTGTGAATGAAAAGGAATTAATGTGTATTGAGCCTTCTTATGTGCCAAACACTATCCTACACTCTTTCTAGCATTTCCTGGAACAGTAATATATAGATAATGGTGCTTTATTTCCACAACTTACCCTCTGATTGTATTCCTTTATCTCACACTAACCCTACAAGATATATATTTTAATTCTCTTTAAGTGGGGAAATGAAAAAGAAAGTGAGATTTAAAAAGAGGTCAAGTAATTTGCTCAAAGTCAGACATCTATTAGGTGGGAAAGCTGAGATGAAACGAAAAGGTCTATCTGACTCCAAAGGAGCTCCTAGGACTCCTGTCACCTATATAAATATGATAGGGATTGTTTACATTAAGATTTTCCCACAGGAAATGGAAAAAGATATGATTATGGTTGCTTTGTTGCTAGCGAAAGAGGATAGGATTACGCTGATAGGATGGTAGAAGACCTGTGCAAAGCACAGTATTTCTAAACTCATATATAGTGCCAGGGACTGTTTTAAGTGCATTAGAAATCTTGTCTAACTTAATCCTCATGACAATCCTATGAAATAGGTACTATTATTTTCCCTAATTTGCAGATAAGGAAATCGAGTTACTGAGAGGTAAAATAACTTGCCTAATATCACACAGAGCTGTTACTTGAAGCAGGCAAGATGGATCTAGAATCTCTAGACCTAACCACCAAGATATACTTCATTCCTAAATTCTTAACTGACTATCTTGGTCCCCTCTACATGTAAGTGATCTATTTCTAAAACTTCCTTCCATGGGCTGGTGCCCCTGCTCAGACTGGCAAAAGACAAGTTCCATTAGAAGCTTGAAGCAGACAGAAAATCACTTTGACACTGACTACCCCTGGGAACTAAACAATAATACTGAGACTCTGATTGCCCGAAAGCAGCTTGTCTTGTAAAAACAAAAGTGTCTAGCCTAGTGGTTCTCAAACTGTAGCATACATCAGAACCACCCAGAGAACTTGTTAAAATGCATATTGCTGGGCCCCACCCCCAGAAGCTCTGATTCAGTAGTCTGAGGTGGGGCCCAAGAATGAGCATTCTAATAAGTTCCCAGGTGATGCTGATGTTGCTAGTGGTCAGACCTTGAGAACCACTGGCAGATCCTAATGGGAGGCAGGACCCTACTGGGAAGCAGGACTCACAAGAGTGTCAGCACCTTGCACCCAAACCCTGAAACTGAGAGTTCCTTTCATCCTGGCCCCACCCCACACTCAATAACCTGGTTCCAGAGAAGGTGAATGAGATGGAGAAGGAACTGTGGCTCTCAAACCTGCAATGAACCAGGACTGGAAGTGTTTGCTAAAAACCAAAAACAATGGATTTTTAGATGGTGGAAGTTTGATTTTTTTTTTTCTGTTTTTTGTCAGGGGTTCTGTTTGCTATGCTATTTGGGTAATTATTTTTAATCTGAAAGGAAAAACAAGATATACCTAAGCTTTAAAATGTTGGAGTTATATTAATCTCAAAATTGCTAATTAAGTTCACCTACAAATATAAAAAATAAAAAATTCCATTTTACGTTTTGAGTTACATAGGAAGTTGTGAAACCCAAAAACGTGACAACACCTGAGCGCCCTCTGGTGGGCACTGAGTTCTCCACTGTCCAAAGGCTGCAGGAGTATTTCCCACACTAAACAATAAATGAGATCTCCATTATTTTTTGAACCGTTTGAAATCAGTGAATGTTTTGTATATTGAGGACAAATACAAAGAGAAAGATTGACTGGAGGAGAGAGATTTTGCAGAGCACTGTTATGAAAATAGAAGAAAGCTAAATTTTAGATCAGAGATTGATCTAAATCAAATCTGTTACTCCACAAATTTTTACCCACTAGTTTTAGCTCCATTGATGATTCTTGCCTGAATAGTTATTATGACAACAGAAGATATTTTTACTCACATTATACATTCCAAAGCACTTGAGCCATATGTTAATATACAAAACTAGAATTATAGTAAACTTTGAAATTATCTCAAGTTATGAACCTTGTGCTGGTCTCACTTGAAAATGCCTATGACTTCTGTTGAAGTCACTAGCCTTGTCTCCGTTTACCTGACATTTTTGTAAAGCTATCTTTTATATTTTGGAAAGTGTCCTAACCCACTGCATGGATCTCTCTGAATTACATACCTATAGGTTCAAAGCCAGGCCTTAAGGATTCAGCTCAGGACATCTTCAAAATATTAAGTCCAAAAGGTAATCTCTAGCACTTGCAAGATTGCTAGTAACCACCAGCTGGATTAACATAACATGATATCAATGTTTCCTTACCAATCCTTCAAGTCCATCAGAAAAGCTGATGAAAATTTTGAACGAATTGTATTTTTGAACATAGTAACTGAATTAGACTTACATTTTGTAGTATTTCCTTCCTTTTAGAATTCTAACACTACTAGCAGCTAACATTTATTGAATGCTAACTATGTGCTATTCACAGCCTTACTGGATGAGCACTCTGGCTGTTTGCATGTTACAGATCAGGAAATTCAGACTTACAGTGGTTAGAACACTCACTCAAGTGCAAACAGCTAGTTAAGGGCAGAGCAGAGATTTAAACCCAAAAATTCTAACTACAATCTTAACCAGTAAGACATACTGCCTCTCTCTATCTTTTTTTTTTAATCTTTTTACCTGTAATAAATAGAAAGACAAGTGGGGACACAGGTAGTCTTCTATTTGAAGGTGCCCCTGGTATTTTTACCACACCTTATCTTTATAACCCTCTTTCTCTATTAGATTCCTTTATGTCTATAGAGGAAGCACCACCATCTCAATCCCTTATATTCCAATCATCTATAACCTTTGGCCTGAGCTCCACTCTCAAATGCAATGAAATGCCCAATCTTTTGCATCACTGGTCCCCTCTTCTCCATTCCTGTTTCTAGCATCCTGGTACTGTGTCCTGACACTTCTCTCTACCTTCAATCTCTCTACCTCTATTTTATCTAATATAATACCTGAGATTATTCTTCTCAAAGCATGGCTCTATTCAGATCATTGCCCAAGGCAAAGCCCAACGCCCATTGCACATAAAACCCAAAGGCCATTCATGACTTGGCTCCAACCCACCACTCCAGCCACATCCTCCTCATCCAGCTTTAGCAAATTCTTTAGTCACAAACAAGAAGCCTCAGTTGTTCTCAAACAATATCCTGAGAGTGTACATGCCTTCACTTGGACATTTCCCTTCCATCATATCCCTATATCCAGATCTTACTGACCCTTCAAGGCCTAGATTAAACACTTCCTTCCTTTTGATTCCATCCTTCTTGATTCTGCAAACTAGAAATTATTTCTGCTCCTCTGAGTTTTATTTCTACCTCCTCTGTGCCTTGTATTATTTTCAACCTTATGTTACAGGACAAGTCCACGTGGGTTGTTGTCAAGCACCTCAAACTTCGCATGACCAAAACTGACATCGTCGTCTCCCATACTGCAATCTTTTCAGAAACCTGGGAATCATCCTAAGCCCTCCTCCCTCACCCTCACCCATTTCTTTGAATCAGGGGCCAAATTTTGTACTCCCTGAACATCTCTAGCATTCACTCCCACTCAGTCCTCTGGTAAAGCCCTAGTTCATGTCCTCCTCATCACTCACGGAACTATAGCAATTAGTCTTTTTTCTCTTTTCTTGTTGTCTTAGCTTACCCCCTCAAATTCATCCTCCACACCGCCATATATAAGACGCCTCTTGGAAATTCAAATATCCACATCACTCCCTTGCTTAAACCTAAACCCATCTATAGTTCTCCACTGCCTACAAAGTGCAGTCTAAGATCCATAGCATAGAATCATCCATCCTCTACTATGTGTCCTACCACTTTCGACCTTCATTTTGCAATCTAGTAATATCAAATTGATTCCACTTCCCTGAACACATAGTTATTTTAAACTTCTCTCCCTTTGTTCTGCCTGGATTAATCTTTGCCTCAGTCTCCCCTGTTCCAGGGCTTCTGTGTTGAATTATCCCTGGGTATATCACACAGGACACACTTAGTTGTGGCAGCAGAGGCCCCTGGCACCCTCAGCCCCACTTCTGTACCTAGTGAAGTCATATCTGTTATTTTGGCTCAGTTTGAAATTCATCTCTCCCAGGAAACTTCTCTGGAATTCTTCAGTAGTCTGTGCACATGGCTTCTATTATAGCACCTTGTCATATTTTTTTAAATCATCTGGTCACGTGTTTGTCTCTCCTACCACCATACTTTAGGACAAAGACCATGACTGACTTAACTTTGTAGCTCTGACTCCTAGCCCAGTGTCTCATACATTTACTAAATGTTGGTTAAACTAAAATGTTATGTTCGTGCCATCTCACCTTCAGGACTGTGATATGCTAGAGAGGAAGAATTCTCGCTTACAGTGCATATCTTTACATTCTCCATAGTCATCATACACAGAGCTGACTAAATATCAGAATCTCCTGAAAAGCTTTTTTTATTTTTTTCCTTTTTCTCCCCAAAGCCCCCCGGCACATAGTTGTGTATTCTTCGTTGTGGGTCCTTTTAGTTGTGGCATGTGGGACGCCGCCTCAGCGTGGCCTGACGAGCAGTGCCATGTCCGCACCCAGGATTCGAACCAACGAAACACTGGGCCGCCTGCAGTGGAGTGCGCGAACCCAACCACTCGGCCACGGGGCCAGCCCCCTGAAAAGCTTTTTTTTAAGTACAGTTTCTTGGAATTGAGTGTAGTACAAAAGTGGCATTTCATATCACTGAGGGGAAAGAATAGCAAACATTTCTCCAATAGTGCTCATTTTTACAACATACATATGATATAACGTGATCAATAGTTTAATAATTTGATTGTGGTAGGGAGCTAATGCTGAATGAGCAGAGAAAATGTGTACAAAGCATAGGACACAGAGCCACTTTGCTGGGATGGCTGGCTACTCTGTTGGCATGTCCAATATTTATTTACCTGGGCATACATTTGCTCTTATGTTTACCTTTGGTGTTTACGAGGTGTGCTGCAAGCAAAATTGCCAGATCAAGGCCAAAGATTAAAGAGGAGAATCAGGTTCAGGAGTGAGTGGAATATAAAGAAAATGAAGAAGGTTTTTGTTGTTGTTGGTTTTAATATAATTTATTATTTTTAGCATTTAATAACTAAATATACTTATATTCAAAATTCCTTTATTATTAAAATCCCTGAAGCAAAAATAACTTGGTTATTGCCAACCTAAAACTCTCTAACTCCTAATTTCCTTTTTCTACTGAAACAACTGTTTTGATAACATACTTTATGTAGTGAGAAGTATCTTAGGAATGATACTATTGAGTTATAACAGAATAGATTATATTGAATAAATGGTGTTGAGACAACTGGCTGATCAAATGGAGCTTACAGACTAGGGGAGAAGGAAATCATTAAACAATGTCAAGATGACCAAACCTGAACTCATCTTTTGTCCCAAATCTGGCCTTCACATCTCTCCAAAAGAGGGACAATTGCTCACACCTCTCTACGACAGGCATACCATATCATATTTGACTCTTTCCATGCCTGCTCCCCAACATTCAATATCATTTAGTATTATCAATTCTACCTCCTAAGCATCTTGTGAATCTGTCCACTTTTCTCCCATGAACTTCTAACACCCCAGTTTAGACCTCCATCACCTCATGTCTAGATTTCTGCGATGGTCTCCTCGTGAGTCTCCCTCCTTACATTCTTGTGCTTTTCCAATCCTTTCTTACAAACCACAGCCAGAGCGGTCTTCCCAAAAATAAATTCAATCAGGTCACCACTCTGCTTATAACCATTCAATGGCTCCCCACTTACTGTAGGATAAAGAGCACACTCCTTAACATGGCTAACAGAACTCTGCCTTATCAGACCCCTTCTCTAGCTTCATCTCTTGGCACTTTCTTCCTCAAACATTCATATACAGACACAATGAATTTATTTCACTCTTCTCTTACTTCATAGCTACTATATATGTGTTGCATTTGTATTAACCATTCTTTTTCTGTCCCTTTGCCACTTTCCTATTTATCAAGCAACTCTTTACTTCCTCTAGGAAGCCTTATGTGATAGCTCTCTCCACAAATTTGTGTTGTATTCTGATCTCTCTGTTCCCTATGTCGTCCTGTACTATGCCCATCATAGTTGCTACCACACTGAATTGTATTTATCTGTTTACTTGTCTCTTTTATCTCACCAGACTATAAACTCACTGAAGGTAGGGATTTTGCCTATCATATTTACTCTCACATCTCTCAGCTTACCACAATGCCTGGTACATGGTAGGAATTAGTAGTTAATTTGTCAAATGGATGGATGGATAAATTAATGAATGAACACAGTGTCATAAGTGTTATAACAAAAAATCATCATAGAGTATTAAGATCACCTTCAGGTTCTACGATTTGCTACAAGGACCCATAGGACACAGAGAAGCTGTTATGTTCACAGTTATGCTTTATTACAGCCAAAGATACAGATGAAAATCAGCAAGGGAAAAAGATGCATAAAGTAGAGTCAGGAGAAACCAAATGCAAGCTTCTAATTGTCCTGTCCCAGAGGAGTCTCACAGACAGCACTTAATTCTCCCAGCAATGATGCTGTGACAGTACATGCAAAGTGTTGCCAACCAGGGAAACCCACCTGAGCCTTGGTTCCAGAGTTTTTATTGGGGGGGTCAGTCATGTAGGCATGGAGCACCTGTATGACTGACCTTAGTTACTCAGTCTCCAGCCCCTCATCCAAAGGTCAAACTGATACAGAATAGCCCAAAGCCTAAGGCACAAAAAAACAGGCATTTTACCGCAAATCACACTGTTAGCATAAACTATCTGGTGTGGCACAAAGTCTCAGGTATACAAAGACACTCTTGTTAGGAAGGATATTTCAAGGTCTCAGAGGTTATCTCCCCAGGAGGTGGTCCAGAGCCAGTACCGAAAAACCTTTAGAATGTGCAGGGTTTGGGCAACCTAGGCCTGCTGAGTTAATGCTTTACTTCTTATAGAAACTGGGGTTAGCTAAGGAAGACCTCCCTAGAGAAACAACACCTGAGATGCATGTTGAAAGAAAAGTATCATCCAGAAGAAATATAGGTGGGAAAATACCTCAAGCAAGTGTAGAAGAAGCATGAGCAAAATCACCAAGGCATAAGTGAGTATGGTTCTTTAGGGGACTGAAAATAGTTCATATGACTGAAGTTCCTCTATGCACGGATCCTCAAGCTTCCTTGAAGTTCCTCTTGTCACCATTCTCCCACCTGTATTTATCCTCTCTCTAGGATATCTTTTCATAAACTGGAAAAATGATTCTTACATCATCATATATTCTTCCCAATCTATTTTTTGTGGGACTTTTTGCCGTAAGTTTCACAAATAATTTCTTTCAAAGTATTATCTGCATCTATTTTGAAAGTCCAAAACTAAGTATTTATTATTTTCTTTCTTTCTTACAACAATCTTTCCTAGGGACAGTGACAATACTATACCTTAGTTATTTCCTGAGTAGGGGAGAATGATAGGATACCAGAAAATACTGGAAAAGAGGAATAAGTTAGTAACTCAAAATATAATCTCACTATATTTGTATGCCTCCTTGCAAATTTCTCAGGAGAGGACAGTCTTCCATATCATTTGAATTTCCCACAGCACATAGCTCATGAATTTATATTAGGCCAAGTCTGCATGGACATGCTCCCCTATTCTCAGCAATTAAGTAAAATAATAAATGTGAAAATAGTACAGTGCCTATACTCCACAGACTCTATAAATCATTGTTGAAATTGAACTCTAATATTTTAAGTACTATTTCCAAATACACCTCTTCATAAAAAGGGTTAACAATTTTAATGTGTATAGAATTCAAGGCTTGAATGAAGTATACCTTCTTAACAATCAAAGCAACCAAACTTCATGAAAGATAAAACTAAAACTAAAATTTTCCACAAGAAAATAGTGGGGGAATGGAAAGAGTTGAACTTTGATGGGAAGAATGGAGCAAACCAGCTGAAAAAAATTAAACTAAGCTATGTATCTAAGGCCAAAACCAAATTAAAAGAGACCTAATGAGAACTAGGCAGCAGCCTAAAAGAAATCTCACATGCCCTCTTCACCCTAATATTGCCATGTTGGGAGTCCATGGGGTCTGTATTTAAATGGGAAAACGTGCAGGCATTTGCTACAGAAATTGCTGTTTTCTCATGTAATGGTATAAGCTCCATTAATGTTTAGTGGTAATGAGAATGATGCATACTGGAAGCAGGAAAAAAGACAGAGGGATTGTTTAAAGGAAGAGAAAATGCAAATGTGGGTGCCCAAATGGAATTTTTGTGAACTTACTAATCTTTGAAAGCTATTTGAAAGACTGAAAAAGACAACGAAATGTTAAAGCTAATATTACTGCTCAACTTCAAAGCCTCCTCTCTCATAAGATTGACGCATGTGTAAAACCACAACAAGAGAAGTTTTATTTTAAATGTAAACATTTCAAGGAATGGTGCATGACCTTGAACATCATCTCTTCGAAAGATAACAAGCTGTGAGAAGCTAAAGGTTTGTGATTTTAATGAGGGTTAACAATGATAATGTAAAGCTACTTTGCACACAATAGTCCATTTATTAGCAACAGCTTGTGCCTGTCTGCAAAGCCACCTGTTTCATATCTAAGACACAGTAAGTATATTTTAATACAAAACTTTAAGTTACTCTAAGACATACTAAATTTGGATCAACGTTGTCATCTTATGCAATGAGCCAAAACTCGAATGTATGGATTGCTTCTCTCCTGATCAGTCTTTTGCGTGAGTTATCAAAGGGAGAAGGAGAAAATTGGGTAAGGGATGGCTTTACGCTGTTCCTAAGCAAATATTAAAGTTAGCCTAGTCCAAAATCAGATCAAAGACATAATTATTCTGTTAAGAAACACAGAACAAATTTAAAGAGTCAGAGAAAATGTTAATATGGTCTGAAATTCCCACTAGCATAATCAACAAAAAACAACTCCAAAAATCTCCTCCAAATTTTAATCCACGTTAATTACAAATGACAAACACAGTTAATATAAACTATAATGGTCTGACTAACTTGACTGAGCATGCAATTCAATGTTGGCAAGGTCAGGCTTTTATGCTCAATTACTGTTCCTTCATGCTGACTTTAAAGAAACTGTTTTGTGAGAAGGAACAATGATCCCACTATCCTAAGAACAACTAACCAACGTGAAAATTTAAATAACAATCCAGTGGGGAATTGCATTTAGTTTGAATCCTAAAGACACACAAATATACACAAAAGTCTATTTGTAAATTGATTCTATTTGTCACAATTCTGTAAAACTTTCTCCTAGCCAGTTTGTGGCAATGAATGAAGGCATCAGGAGTGTGGTCAAACACAGGAAAATCTATCCACTAGGCAAAATGACAATGACTAGTGGTGGTAGACGTAACAAATAACTAAAGTGGTGATTGGAGGTGTTATGACACAGAGGAACACCCACGAGACTCAGCATCCGGATAACGAACCTAGCTGTTTTAAGGTGTGGAGAAATTAGAGGTGATCCCATCATTGAGGCAGACTTCTTTTTGATTCTCTTTTATTGGGAAGTAAATTTCAGTACACCAAGAGATAAAGACAAGCTGAAAGGGTTTTTACTATCCCTTATTCTCCTCCAAAAAAGTAGCAGCAAGTATTATCCTTGCATTACCTAACATGCTCCTACCCTCTGTTTTAAGATGGGAGTTTTTAGTTATCCAAATGATCCAGAGCCCCAAAACTGCTCAGTTCACTTTGTTCCTGGGGAAGATACAGAAGAGATGATTGCTACCTGCACCAGCAAGGCTGGATGACCATTACAAGGAAGGGAAATGTTCTAACCCCTGTTACTGCTTTCTTCATAGCAGAAAATGTGGGTCAGTGGTGGTACCAGTCACAGCTTTCTTTTTTTTTTTTTTTTTTTTTTTTATTAATGTTATGATAGATTACAACCTTGTGAGATTTCAGTTGTACATTTTTGTTAGTCATGTTGTGGGTACACCACTTCCCCCTTTTTGCCCTCCCCCCACGCCCCCTTTTCCCTGGTAACCACCGATCTGATCTCCTTATCAATATACTAACTTCCACCTATGAGTGGAGTCATATAGAGTTCGTCTTTCTCTGACTGGCTTATTTCACTTAACATAATACCCTCGAGGTCCATCCACGTTGTTGTGAATGGGCCAATTTTGTCTTTTTTTATGGCTGAGTAGTATTCCATTGCAGTCACAGCTTTCTTAATGAATCGATGACAATGATAATGGATGACAATGAGGAAAAGGTATTTTCTTAAACTTTTCCTCTATTGTCTTATCTTCAGTACCTGAGGCCTATGAATTAAATTGACAAAAGATGGATTAACAGGAGAAAAGGTATACAAATTATATTGATGTTAACATTTTTATGCGCAACAGGGGCTTCACAGAAAAGAAGTGAAAACTCAAAGAAGTGCTTAGATTCAGGGGCTGTACCATTTTAACAAATGGTGATAAATTATACAGAAGCAACTAGACAAAGGAAAGGGACTTTTGGGCTTCTAGGGGGAATAAACTGTGGGAATGTGACTACGAAATAGAAGAGGGAAACTAATGGAAGATAAGAGTTATTTTAGTATGGTTTGTTTATGCAGACTTATCTGGGTGCCAGCCCTCCCTCTCCAGAGTCACTCTCCTCATCCTGGTATAGGAGAAGGAGGTAAATTTATGCCACCTTCACAAAAAGAAATTTATGCCCTGCTTTTAGGCAGACAAGGGGAGGGCAGAGAATTTTCCTGTATTTGGTGATTCTCACTTTCCTTCAGCTCAAAATAATCCGTATGCCAAAGTGGAATATTTTAGGGTGGCTTTTTTTTTTAAGATTTTATTTCCTTTTTCTCCCCAAAGACCCTCGGTACATAGTTATATATTCTTAGTTGTGGGTCCTTCTAGTTGTGGCATGTGGGATGCCACCTCAGCACAGCTTGATGAGCAGTGCCATGTCCATGCCCAGGATCCAATCTGGCGAAACCCTGGGCCACCACAGCAGAGCACGTGAACTTAACCACTTGGCCATGGGGCCAGCCCCAATAATTTTTGTCCTTTTTTTCTTCTTTTTTCTTTAGCCCTGAGCTAACATCCACCACCAACCCTCCTCTTTTTGTTGAAGAAGATTGGCCCCAAGCTAACATCCGTGCCCATCTTCCTCTGTTTTATATATGGATGCCTGCCACAGCATGGCTTGATGAGCAGTGCTAGGTCTGCATCGGGATCTGAACCAGTGAACTCAGGCCATCAAAGCAGAACATGTGAACTTAACCACTGCGCCATCCAGCCGGCCCCAGGGTGGCATATTCTAAATGGCTTCATTATTTTACTGATTTATACATACCAATCATATATTATCTGCAACTTTTAACTGCAAATGTCAGAAGCCAAAAACAAATTCACTCAAAAAAAATCTACTGATTCACTTACCTGGATAAATTTTGTTAGAAAAATAATCCGTCTGACTGAATAAACCAGTTTCCCTTGAAATTCATGATCGCAAACCTCAAAGAGCACACAGCAATGCACCAATGTCTAGAAGTCCCTTCATGCTTCCTTAGTAGATCCACTTTTCCATCTCCCAAAATAACCTCCTTCCTAAACTTCATATACTTTCTCTTCCCCCGCCGACTCTCAGTGGCTAGACTTGCCTCAAACTTCACTAAGAAGATTGAAGTCAAACAAATTTCCTTGATCCTCCCTTAGGCAAACCTTCAAACTCACCCGCATCTGCTCATACCCTCACCTTCTCTCCCATTACAGTGAAGAAAACTTTCCTCCTGCTATGTGTAAAACAGGATGTTGAATGAGGACTTTTCCTCCTGTACCAAAATTTGGGTTAAGGCTCAAAAACTGAAAATAATGAGTGATAATTACCCCAACATTCTATACGATATAAGACATCACTTAAATAGAACCAGTCCATAATTATTAATTTCCTTCACCCATTCCAGCCAAAATAGAGAATATTTGAAATTTGGACATAGAATTGAAGAGAGTCAATGAGGTAGAGAATTGCCAGCCTAATCAGGAATGATGTGGTATTTTCCCTCCCCTCTCCATGGAGGAAGACAGAGCCTCAACCAAACCAAGCAATGGGAGCCCAAGAGAACCACTGAGAGAGAATGAGGGAAATGTTGGCATTTCCCTCCCCAAGTGGACATTTATTAAGCTGTAGAATAGCCCTGTGCTGACATGAAACAGGAGCAAACACAGTAAAAGAGCTTTCAGGAAGGCTTGACATGTCCCATAGAGCTGAAGAATTTGAATCCATTTTTTGATATTTGATTGCTGATAACTTTTAACCCTCACACTCCCTCATCTCCTTGTGCCCTACATCTTGGCAAGCTGATGAGAAAGCTTGAGTTCTCTCTCCTTTGGCACTAGTGGGAAATTCAAACCACATAAGCCTCTGCCCACCCACACATAGGGACCCTCACTCCAGTCCTATATCATAACCATATTAAAAACTCCAGGCCAGCATCCTTTCCTTGCTCTCTCAAGCCATTTTCAGACCAGCTTGTGAAGTCTGACATACTCCCTCCAAAAAGTCTCATTATGCAAATAATAAACCTTTTCATACCCACTTGGGGCATGTGTGTGTGTGACATCAGTCTTGACATCCAAAACAAATTTTGGTGAGGGTCCACCCTGCTACTTCTAAGTGGCCACACAGGGACATTTAAGATATAGACACTAGTGCTTGCTTCCCACATAAGAGAATTTGGAATGTAGAGACTTACTGGAGCCACCTGCAATGACAAGGCAAGAAAAGAGGTCAGTTTGAGACAAACTTCAAGTCTACCTATTTGGAGGGAAAGGATGTGTGGGTTTGTGGGCAAAGAGAACCCAAGGAAGCCATTTTGATGGTACTTCACCCAAGAGGGCTAAGAACCAAAATAAGAGTATCTCAGCGTTGAGAAGCTGTGCAACAGACAACAAGGAGCAGAAGCTGAGAAGATCCCAAAAGGTCACCCAGAGAATACCTAGATTAGGAAACTGAGCAATTTGGTGGTCCCAGCAGAGGTCACCAGACAACCCCCACACACACCCCATAACAGAGCTAGCTTTGGGATGTCTGTAGTAATGGTTGACATGAAAACCAGCCAGTGTCAAATAAGAACACCATTGGCTCCAGAAACTGAAAACTTTCATCCCTCTTCTGCTCCCTCCTCCTGTGTCCCAATCCTGAAAGAGCCGTAAAAATTATGGACGCAGGAGGAGGCTAAAAAAAAAACAGTGAAAGAACAAATTATACCCTTTCTTCACTTCTCTGGACTAGTGGAGAGGAGAGGTTTTGAATTGCATGTGAGACCTGTGGTTTCTGCTTAGGATGCAGAAATCTGGAAAAAGTATCCCACCCTTGTGACAATAATAACAATAACAACAGTAGCAACAAAGCCAGACAATCTGAAAATTCACAACTCTCCTAGAACCCATCAGAGAGCTAAGAGCATCCAACTAATCTGAAATCTAAGAAAAGAAAAGAGCCTCCAGTGAGAGAAGAGGATGAGCCATTGCTTACCTGGCACAGTCACCAGCAGACATTGGTAAGAAGAATTCAACTAAATTTTTTAACCAATTGCTAAAGGCCAACTGTGGGCTACGGAGAGAATATAGAACCCCTGGGGGTTGCAGACACAAAAGGAATTGGCAACTACTCACAGGATCTTCTCTGTAGACCTCACTGGGCACTCACAAAAAAGACTAGGGTAAGATCAAGAGTCCTGAGAAAGTGTCCCTCATGATGCAGGCTTGGGGAAGAAGGACAGAAGCCACTGCAGGAAAGGTGGAAGCCCCACTGGATCCTTCTCCCCTACCTCTCCTATATAAGGAATAAAAGCCTTATACACTGTGAGAAGGTAGCAAATACTATCACCCTAAGGCACTGGGAAAACCCCCAGGTGAGAGAAGGAATAGAACATAACCTTTTACACCCTGCAGAAGCAGCAGAATACATGCTGGGCCCAGAATTACAGCTGGGAGAGGGGCATGAGCACAGAGATGCTACTCCCACCCAAAAACCAGGGACACAATACCTTCCTAAGACTGAGGGTCAATTAGAACAGCATGGCCCCTCAGCTCCCATCTCCAGGGTAACAACCTTCTAGGAACAAGTAACAGTGGTCTACTGCTGGGAGAGTGTACAGAAAGACCCTCTCTGAGGAGCAGTGCACAGGGAAGCAGGAAACAGAGGGCATACTCAGATGAGTTCTGAAGAGAATTTAGTGAAAGGGCTATTTACAGACTATTTACTAGATTCTGAAACTAACAATTAGAATGCTGAGGCACAGAGGGATAAGCAACAGTGGGAAACTGTTAAGGCTTGAAGTGGCAAGGAGAAGAAACAGTGTAATTGGAGTGATAGCTAGAGCCAAGAAAGCTGGGCCACCTGGCAAGTGCTGTAGTGACAGGCGGATGCAGTCAATGCCACACCATAAAGAATTATGGTTCCATATTTTTAGTTTCTCTCTCTTCTTGCCCTCTGATATCCTGCTGGTGCCTCCTGTTGGCTGACCCAATCAAAAGTCAGAGGGCCAGGGAGCTGGGGTGTTTCAATCCATATATCAGCCACTTGGGGCACAGAGCAGAGCTGAGAAGGGTAGTGAATGGATGGAGTGGGTGCAAATGGAAAATACCCAAAATAATACATCCTAGCTTTCCTCCTGCATCAACACTGGCTCCATCTCCACAGCCTTGGCAGCCTCTCCCTCCTCAGGACTTAGACCCAGGCCTTCTTCTCTTTTCTCCCTACCATCTCTCTAGGTGATATCAGGCATTTCCATGGCTTGTGATGTCATTGGTATGCTGATTACTCACATATTACTCTAGTCGTCTCCTTGAGTCCTACGCTAAGATCCAACTGTCTTGACAGCTACTCTTGAGTACCCCAGATACTGCATTTCTGACCCATCTAAGCTTATTAATAGCCTTAATTCCCCTCTCCCAGTATCCAATTCACCAGCAAGTCCTATCAATTCCAACGCTAAAATATATTCCAAATCTGTCCATCCTTTCTCCTTGTCACATTTGCCACCCTATTACTCCTAATCTTTACGCTTCTCTCTTGTCCTCCTCCAATCTATTCTGGACTCAGCAGCCAGAGGGACCATCTTAAAATGTAGACTAGATCATGCTACTTCCCTCTTTAAACTTTCCAGTGCCTTTCTCTCCTACTCCATCTCTGCAATACTCCTACTTACTGTTCTCTAGCCACACTGGCCATTCCGTGTCCTCACAGAAGCCAAACTCTTTCCTGACTCAGGGGCAACCCTCCTCCCTGCAAGTTGCTGCTCCCACCTGGCCCCCATGTTTCAGAAGCTGTCTCTTTCTTATCCTTCAGAGCTGCTTAAATGTCTCCTCGTCAGGAAGGCTTTCCCTAGCCATCTTACTTGAAGTAAGTTCTCCCTCCAACCTGTTATTCTCAATCTTCGCACCTAGTTTATTTCCTTCTTAGCCTTAATCACAGTCTAATTTTTCTGTTTATTTGTTTGGTTGTGTTTTTGTCAGACTCTCATTCTAGACTGCAAGCTCCAAAAAGCAGGGATTATTATGTCCAATGACTGTCTCAATACCCCTATATCCCCTAAGCCTAGCATAATGCCTGGCATAACTCAGGTATTCAATAAATATTATAAAACCTTATTACGTTTTCCATGTGCCAGGGACTATGCTTAGTTCCATAAAAATGAGATTGCATTTAAATCTGCATAATAATCCCAAGAGGTAGGTACTGTTATCATTGTCATTTCAGAAATGAAACTGAGGCATAGGAAGGGTAAGCAACTTACCAAGAGTCACATGTTTAGGAGGCGAAAGAGGTGAGATTCAAACCTAGACAATCTAATGACAGAGCCAGCACTTTTAATCACTATGCAACACCTACTCCCACATTCACTTCCATGCATGAAATATGACTATATGAATTAATTAAGTGGAAGGACAGACATAAATTGTACCCATAAGTCAGCCTGGGGAAATCAGAATGGATAGTAATGAAGCTGAGACCTGAAAACTGAGTTTGACAGATTAATACATGGAAGGGAATGGGTGCCAAGCATCGAGAATCCTACATGCAAAGACACAGAGGCAGGAGAGAGGGTGGTATGTTTGAGCAGAACAAGTAGTTCAGTTTACCTGGCAAATAAAATGAGGAGAGGGAGGGAGGGAAATAGGGTAGTAAGTCGAAATCGATGAGGCTAAATAGGAAATACTTAGAACCCACACAAGCAGTTTAGATTTTATCCTGTAGATTAAAGATTTAGGAAGCCACTGAAGAAACAATCAGGATGGAGACACAATTAGATTTACGATTCAGAAAGATCCCTCTGCCAATGGTGTAGAGCAGTCTTTCTTAAAGTTGAGTAGGTTACATTCTTTCCAGAGAAAAAATTTTCAGGGACTCCTTCAGTGTCTGCTGATACTTCTTATGTTGCTTAAGTACTTGGAAATATATAACAAGACATAAACTCCTTATTCTTGTAGCTCTTAGACAGTCATAAAACTAAAATAAATGTATCTACTGTCTAAACCAAACTGCAAACCAAATTAAATTTCAATTAACAATAATTTAATGCAATGATGTTTCACTTAAATGAAATTGTTACTCAGAGCATGTAGTGGTATTAACTTTTTTGATGCAGGTTCATTGGAGTTTGAAGAAAAGAGAAAAGGAGATCTGAGAAACACTGCTGATGAATTTAAACTGGATCACTTTTAATGTCCTTGAAGACTTATAGGTAAAGAAATTCCTTTTAAATTACACTTTGGCTGTCAAACAATACTGTGCAGAACTATACTTCTAGAATGTCACATTTCAGATTGAACCTCACGGATCATAGCTTCAGTAATTAAAACCACAAGAATTTAAACTTTTTATATTTTTATTTCTATGTTAATCTTAAAAAGCTTAGTATAAACTCCTGGATCATCTGTATGACTACTTCATAACAAAGCTACGCCACAAGATTTCAGAACCCACTTTTGCCTTTGAGTTTCTGATCCACTTACTACCATTTCAATTATTTTGTATTGGTGTGAGGAAACAGGTGGGCTTAACATGTAAATGGTGCCTTCTAGCATTAGCAGCTGGATGAAAGCTAACTGATCCATGTATTCTAAAGGAAAGACGGTTGTTTGGTATTTCAGAGGAGATTAAAGAGAAAATTAAGAAACGGCTGGATCAAAGCTGGATCTACCATTTATAGTTCTGACAGTGTGCCAGATACTGTGACAAACCTCTTACATCCTCTATCACACTTAATCTTTACAAAAACCCTGTGAGATTCACAATATTATCCATTTCTATAGACAAAGAAACTGAAGTTCAGAGAGCCAGGGTCACATAACTAGTAAACGACAGAGCCAAGATTGGGACCACTCAGGACTAACTGCAAGTCTATGCTCTGAACTATTAGGCAATACGCCTGAATGAAAATGATGATATGGTACTTAAGCACATTACCAAAAGGTGATTTAGTATTCCTTTTTTTGTAAATCCAAAGTCATGTTGTATTATGGCAAGTAGATTCTGACAGACTTGTCATCATGATAGGTTTCAATGGGTTGGTCTTGAAAACACAGTGGCAACATAAGGTAAACACAAAGGTGGAGGAAGAGGCAAAGACTACTTTAACACTAAATACCCATAGACAGAGTTGTCGTAATCCCTTCAATTGGCATGGAAATTCCAAATCAGTGATAATAGCTCATGAAAGCAAGGAGTCAGGAAAGCAAAGGTGGCTGCCTTGCCACCAAATCATTTTTCTGTTTGGAGTGCCACATTTTTAGTTCTTAAACCATGCTGGAGTGTGTGTTGGGTTTTGTTTGGATATCTTTTGGGAAGGGATTTATAACCTTAAAAGAGAAATAAGACTCTCATAATAGAAAAATGGTCATTGGTTCATTCAAAGATTTTCTAACAGACTGGATTAAGAGGGGTGGGAGAAATTTATCCACCTGCTAACATTTTGTCAAATTCCAAAAACATTTTTTTCATTTTCCAAAACATTTTTTATATAAAGCTGACATTTTGCATTTAAGAGTTGGTCTAGAAAATATTAACATTTGACCAAAAAGGGCAGAGAAATGAATTTTTAAACATTAACAATGGAAATGATGAATCAAAATAACGATAAAGATATCTAAAATAATGATATAGGTCAATAAGAAATGAAATCAACTTACTAGAAATAAATTAATGCAAACCTTTGCAGTAAAATATTTGTTGTGTGAAATTCATAAAATAAAAACCAGGGCCGAGGAGGGCAGAGAGAGATCTCTTTCCATGATCCACCACACAAATTCTCCTAATTCTTATCTCACAGAGGCCATATAGTAATAATGTGTTGTCTGATGACTTCTATTATTACCATATTTACTCTACTTATTAAAAGCATTCTTCTAGGACTTTCTTTTAAACTACAATAGCAAAAAACAAACAAAAATACCCGTTAGTTTTATAACTGACTTTCATTGGCAGATACTGAAAGAGGAAAGATACGGTGTCACAATCGCGTTCAGACAGGTTTGACCCTCTCTAGTCTTCGTAGAAAACGGCCAAAGTTTCCGCTTCAGCGGCGTTCCCCAGAAGCACCACGGAAACGAAACTGCATCAAGCTCCGCCGCACTATCTGCAGAGTGAGCCAATCAGGGCGCAGCCCGGGTTGATCGCGTGCCGGGTGTCATGGCGGCCTGCAGGCATTGCTGCTCGTGCCTCCGGCTCCGGCCCCTGGGTGATGGTCCCCTCCGTCTGCCAGGCCGGGATCGGGCGCTCACCCAGATGCAGGTGCGAGCACTATGGGGTGGCGCGGGGTCTCGAGCCGTGGCCGTGGACTTAGGCAGCAGGTAAGGAATGGCGTGCGTTCTCTGTCCTTTCACGAGGCGTCCTGTCTGGCCAGCCCAGGTACATTCATCTCCTAGGGTAGGAATCAGGAAACCCAGATCTCTTTACCCCAAACTTAATTCCAAGTTTTCCTTTCCTGGTTTGGAGTTTGTCTCCTAGCATCGTAGCCCTTCCCGCACTGTCTCAGCCTCATGTCCTTTGCTTCTTGGCTCTCCCTCTTGCCCTGTTCTGGGCTTCCATTCTCTAGCTGAGTCTGCCCACCTGACTTCCATTCTCTTTACTTCCGGGGACTCCTGTACTCTGAAATGGGAAACGTCCCACCTCGGGATAATGAGTTGACAATGGATGCTAGATCATTCAGTCTAATTTATTGCCCAAAAGCCTGGCCAGTATGACCCTGGATAAGAAGGGAAGGGAAACGTCAGTTTATTGAACACTAGTTATATGATACTCTCTTTTTAAACCTGCAGTAAAGGTTCTATTAACCCCATTTTATAGTTAAGACTACAGAGGCTCAGAAAAAGTTAAGTAACTTTCTCAGTCATCAAAGGTACTACTATGAAACTAGGTGGATTTTGAACTTGTGTTTCTCTGTTACAAAACCCATACTTTTTCCAGGGGTCTGTTTGCCTGAATTCACGTCTAAAGTCACTATTTAAAAACTCCTACTTGAATCATTTTTAGAACAAATAAAACTAACGCTTACTTTATATATGTACATGTTTAACATGTACTTTAGAACAAATTTGACCCTAGTTCATACAAAGAGCTGGAAAATCTAGCTTTGGATCCAGGCCTTCCTCCCTAACTTACTGACTGATCTTGGACAAGTTACTTCACCACTTTTTTCACAAAATGAAGAGACTGGATTAGATCAAAGGCCTGCAAACTTGTTCTGTAAGGGGCTAGATAGTAAATATTTTAGGTTTTGTGAGCTGCATACTGTCTGTCACATATTCATGTGTGTTTACAAACCCTTTGAAAGTGTAAAAAACATTCTTAGCTGAAAGGCTGTACAGAAACAGGCTATAGTTTGTTGACCCCTAGACTAGATGATCTCTAAGGCTCTTTCCACCTCTGGCATTCTTTGATTCTGAGTTTTTGAGGGAGTGGGTATCTCTTCCATTCTTCAAGGACTCAATAGTCTTCGTTGAAGAAATGCACCAGAACATTTCATTCAACAGACACCTACTATGTGCTAGGGACTCAAAGTAACAAGATCAGCCCCTGCCCTCCAAATTTCCCATAAACAAACTACTTTGATTAGTCAACCTGAACCTTTTTTGTAACTAGTTCTTTTTAACCTGTATCATGTGTTGTAACAACTAGATTCATAAATATCATACCTGCTGAGTAAATCAATTCTTTTAGCTTTGTCATAAGTTTGTTGTTTGGAGCATTTGAGTGGCTACTATGTAACATGCACTTTATATTTGTTATCATATGTATTCTTCACAATGCCCTAGGAGGTGGATACATACTACTGTGGTAAGTGTTTTTCAGATAGTGTATTTAATACTCACAGTAACCTTTGAGGCAACTATTTGATTTTCATTTCAGCAAGCTTTTATTGAGCATCTACTTTGAACAGGGCACAGGAGATAGAGTCTGATGAGGGAGTAAGATAAACACAGGTTCAGTATTGGGAAAATCACTGTGGGAGAGGTCTGGACAAGGTGCTAAGGGAGCACAAAGGCATACTTATCCCACCCTAAAGCTTGCCATTGGAGGTGAATCTTGAAGGGCGAGGAGGAATTAGCAAGGAGAAAGCAGATAAAGTGGCAAGTATAGTTACAGAGAAGTGAGAGAGTGCATTTGAGTAGTTACAAATAACTCACTGTGGATGGAGCAAAAGGTGAAATGTGAGTTTAGCAACATATGCGAGGCTAATCTTAAGGGTAGGTGTTTGTTTTTGTTTTTGTTTTATATTACTGAATTTTTCTTGGTAGAAGTTGGAGGAAGGTGGTTACATTCCCTATCATTCTGCAAATATTTCTAAAAATGTTCATTAAGCATCTCTCTCCCTGGAGTTCTACTTCCTGTGGCAGGTGGCTCCTCTCTTCCCTTTCTCTGTTTCTCAGTTACCTCCTCCCAGTCTTCTCCCTACCAATAGGATCTCCCTGCTCATCTTATCCTTTTTATTATTTATTTTTTCGAAAGTAGTTTTTAATTAGGTATTCACTTACATGGTTCAACATTTAAAAAGCCCAAAAATCTCCTCATACAGTTCCATAGCCACCCAGTTCCAATCCCCAGAAACTACTGATGTGTTATCAATTTTGTACGTATTTAGAGCTATCTGATACATAAAATATAGGAGAGTAAATTGGTAAGAGGTAAAATCAACCATGAAATACAAAAGTACTAACAATTTTGCACCAAAAACAGAACTAAAAGTGCAGGGACAGAAAAAAATTACATAGGTTAGTTAACATCAGCTGAAATCATGAGCTATAATGGAGAGTAGCCACCTGGTTCTTTGCATAATATAAATTGCAAACACCTGGAAGAAAAACAGTTTGAATTAGGGCAGTCACCAAGGCAGGACCATAGAACTATCTGGTGAGTGACCTAGGACCCCTAAGGAGACACTGGGTAGACTCAACAGAGGGAACAAAGAAGGTAGAATTTGGTGTTTGAATAAATATATAAATCCAAGAATGCATGTTTGAGAACATCTTGGGTACTGCAGACATGTTTGTTTTTCTCACTGATTTGATCAGTCCCCATTGTAGATATATTCGTGTTAGAAGCTTAACAGTGCTTCCCTGGCTCCACTTCTCTGCCTGTTGATACAAGAGGGCTGGTTCTTAGCCAGGGAGGGGATAGTCCATTCCTTGGCTCATGCTGTTGAGTACATGTGCTCTCTTCTTTGGGACAATGCTAGTGCCTACATATAGATGGGGCCATGTACCTGGTTTTCACCAGTGGAAGCTGAGAAGAAGTGATACATGTTATCCTCAGACCGAAGTGGTCAGAATATGCCACTGTGGGCAATCCCAAAAATTCTGGGTCAAGATCCCCATCAGTGGAATAGAACTGTAGCTTTCAGAGCTCTTCTCTGTGTCTTGGGCTCACTTCAATCTATTTAGAGATACTACCCACCCCATCACAGGTATCACTCAGACATTCATAATTCACATTAGTAGATGGAATTCCAATTCCTGGTATGTCTTGAGAAGTACTGGTAGCATATTCTTTTTTAGGATCAAACAAAATTTCAAGACCCCAAATTTACGTTTGACCACATAAAACCTTAATTTAATACAGTCATGAGCTGCATAACGATGTTTCAGTCAACAACAGACTGCATATATGACGGTGGTCCCGTAAAATTAGTACCATATAGCTTAGGTGTATAGTAGGTCATACCATCTAGGTTTGTGTAAATGCATTCTATGATGCTAGAATAATGACAATATCACCTAATTATGCATTTCTCAGAACTTGCCCCCATCCTTAAGCAGAGCATGACTACTGATTTCAGCAGTAGGTGGGTGGTGATCTGATGCTACTTTCTGTCTCTGTACATTTGCCTATTCTGGGCATTTCATATGAATGGGATCATATGATATGTGTCTTTTGTGACTGCCTTCTTTCATTTAGCATAATGTTTCCAAGGCTTATCCATGTTGTAACAAGTATCAGTAGTTCATTTTTTTTTATGGCTGAACAGTATTACACTTTATGTGTTATACCACATTTTGTTTGTTCATTCATCAGTTGACAGACATTTGAGTTGTTTCCATTTTGGGGCTATTATGAATAATGCTGCTGTGAACGTTCGTGTGCAAATTTCTGCATGGATATGTGTTTTCCTTTGTACTGGTGACCTAAGTCCTTTTGTATTGAATTTTTATTTTTAAACAGAAAATTAGAAATATCCTCTGGAAAACTGGCCAGATTTGCAGATGGCTCTGCTGTAGTACAGGTAAAAAGTCTAGGTTTTAAAATTTTCGTCTTAAAAACGGTTATGGAGACCAGTACTGACTATCTTTATAACATAATGTAACTTAGAATTGTGGTGCTGGAAATTAATTCAGACCATTTCTAGCGTCAGAACCATTCCAGACAACTAGGGAGTCAGAGGGCTGGATATATTAAGATCTCTTCCAAACTTGGGGTTCTCTTTTATTCTGTTAATAAATTGTAATGCTTTTCTAGAGAAAGTGATTTTATTGTTTTCTTTAATACTAATATTTAAGAAATTTTTCTTTATATATAACCTAAATTTCCTCATAAGAAGTAGAAAATCAATTGGATGTAACTAAGCTATCAGTGAACTTTTCTCCTTTTAGTTCTATTGCTTTCGAAAAGCTCAGTGACTATTCTAATATAGATCATGATCATGTAAAAGAGATCAAGGTAGGACTATTTGTGAATTATTATTTTCATTGTCATGGAGTCATGGAATAACAGTTCTCTTTCCTTGGGTTTAACTGGAACGAGGTTTCATTCAGTCACTACTTATATGTTAATATGAGTTTAAAGGAATTTACCAGTGTTGTTTATATTTAAGTCAGGTGACACTGCGGTGATGGTCACAGCAGTCAGTAAAACAAAACCTTCACCTTCCCAGTTCTTGCCTTTGGTGGTAAGTATTTACTGATTTACCTGAACTGTAATATAGCATAAATGTAGAATTTGTGATATTTTTGTACAGTGTAATGGGTGCAAAATGTAAACTTCATACAACAAAGGATTTTCCTTGTTTGATACTGAGTCATTAAACGAATTTAAATTGATTGCTTCATAACCACTTCTCATATTAGCAGTAAGCATAGTTTAGAATGTCCAGATGCATTGAGTTGACAAGAACAGTGGAAGTGCATGAGTCCTTTGATGTTGAGTGAACATTGCTTTCATAGGTTTTCCTTCAGTATGATTCTGCAAGTATATGTTTAGTGAAGAGTTAGGATTTTTTGGCTTCTTTCTATTATGAAAAGGGGAATGCAGTTACAATTAACAGAGTTTATACAAAAAAGGCAATGTTTGACTTGCCCAGAATAAGCTACTGTGGGAAGTAGTGAGGCTAGATAGTCATCTGACTGCTAAGTGAAGACTTTTTTTAAAATCAGTTTGCTGAAACATTTCTCCTTTCCCCAAGAGATACAAAATGCTAAAAGTAAATAAAATCCTCTTAGTCTGGAATGTGTTGTTAGCAGCCTCAGGAGAATTAGTATCAATATAGTAGTTCTTGGGGGATAGTTTGTTATTACAAAAAGGAGTCAAATGAATTTCATTTTTTTCATTGCTACTTCAGGTTGACTATAGACAGAAGGCTGCTGCAGCAGGTAGAATTCCCACAAACTATCTTAGAAGAGAGATTGGTTCTTCTGATAAAGAAATTCTTACAAGTCGAGTAATAGGTAAGATATTAAGATAGAGGCATTAACCGTCTTTGATATTCCTGTGTTAGCATCTCTTCTCTTCCATCTGTGTTCTACAGTCTCTCTTGAATTTTTCTTCATTACATGAACACCACCTGAAATTATTTACTCTCTGTATCACCTCATTTAAATGTGGGCTCCATGAGAGAAAAACCTTTCTGTTTGTTCACTACTGAATCCCTTGTACCTGGTATACTACCTGGCACAAAACAGGCATTCAGTAAATATTTGTTGACTAAACAAATGAATCTCTATTGAGCATATAAATTCTGTGGCTCACGGCTCTCTGTTGAACCTATCCCTAGTATTTTTCATTTTCATGTTCCGTATAGTAATTCTTTTTTTTTTTTCCTGCTTTATCTCCCCAACCCCCCCCCCCCCCCCCCCCCCCCCCCGCCCCCCGTACATAGTTGTATATCTTAGTTGCAGGTCCTTCTGGTTGTGGGATGTGGGACACCGCCTCAACGTGGCCTGATGAGCGGTGCCATGTATGCGCCCAGGATCTGAATCCTGGGCCGCCACAGCAGAGCGCACGAACTTAACCACTTGGCCACGGAGCCAGCCCCTTATAATTCTTGAAAGCATTATATTCATTAACCACTGAAATATGTCTATAATCTTTCAAATCTTTGATATCCTTAAATATTGTAGGATCATATGTAGTTTATAGCTCTTCTACACATAAATTGCTAGTGTGTGTAGTTATATGCATTTGTCACACACAGAATGCCAAGGAAGGATTTTCTTTTGGTCTGCTCTTAATCTTTCCTATTCTTTTTTTTAAGATTGGCCCTGAGCCAACATCTGTTGACAGTCTTCCCCTTTTTTTCCCTCCCCAAAGCCCCAGTGCATAGCTGTATATCCTAGTTGTAAGTCCTTCTAGTTCTTCTATGTATGATGCCACCACAGCATGGCTTGATGAGGCATGCAGGTCCGCGCCCATGATCCAAACCAGCAAGCCCCAGGCCATGGAAGTGGAGCACATGAACCTAACCACTAAGCCCCTTAATCGTTCCTGTTCTCTCCTCTACTTATATATGAAAAGTTGCTCCTCAATTTTAGAATTGTGTTTTCTTGCCCTAGTAATTTTTTCTTGTTAGGGCATGGTGTGTATTAATTGAAACACTGACATTCATCTATGTCCTCTCAGTAAATCAGTCCAAGGGATTTTTTTATTTTTATTTTTACTTTTTTCTTGACATTGAATAGCTAGCTGTATTATTTTTTTAGCCTGGTGTTTAATGGGGAAAAGTTTTGAACTGTAAAACAACTTCTGTCAGTACTAGTTAATGTCTTCTCTTTGTTTTGTTTTGGCAGATCGTTCAATTAGACCTCTCTTTCCAGCTGGCTACTTTTATGATACACAGGTAGGTTCTGCTTTAGGTTTATTTGTTTCCACTTCAATCAAAACTAACTTAAGGAATCTCTATAATACCTCCTAGGCTAAACATTGTAAAGAATACACAGTAAGAATTTTTGGTGATGCTGCTGCATTTTATATTGTTTTTTTAAAAAGATGGCTAACATTTACTCAGTGTCACTTTGTGCTGATACCTGAATTATGAGTAGGCATTAGCCAGCCAAGGAGTTTGGGGAAAGCATTGCAGACAGATGGAATGGGAAGTATGAAAGCCCTGAGGCAGGAAAGAAATTGGTGAGTCTGAAAGAAGGAAGGTCATTGTGATTGAGGTGGGTGGGGATAGATGAGGCTGGGCCATACAGGTCATATTAGTAACAGTGGCTAGAATAATCAAAACAACTTACCTTCATTACCTTTCTTTATTAATGGGTCCTCTAAACCTCTGCTTTGTTATATTTTAATAATTTCTGAAATTATTTTCTTTCAGAATAATGACCCATATACACTTTATTTGATAAAAAGAAATATGCCCTGCAAATAGGCCTTTGCAAGGATGTCACAGCCTCAAGAAGTTATTTTCTTTAGTGTATAACGTAGGCTTATTATTGCAGTGTAAAGTAATTCATTGGTTTGTTTTCTCTATGCTTACAAACAGAAGACAAAAATACTTTTATGTAATAGAAATAGCCAACATTTACTGTGTACTTGCAACATGCCCAGCATTGTGGTAAATGCTTTACACACAATATTTCCTGTAATTTTCCAGGAAACTTTTAGGAAGACGCTGCTATTGTTTTTCCCTTTTAAAGATGAGGAAACTTTTGAGGCTTGATTTAAGGAATTTGTCCAAGGTCAAGCATGTAGTTAAATGATAGCCAGAATTCAGGGTTTGACTATAAAGCCCATACTTTTAACCATATAGTGCTGCTATAGTTTAGGCCAAGATGTTCACGTAAATGATAATCCTGCCAAAACAAGTAGTTTTTTTTAAGCACTTTGAATTTTTTTTTACCTTCTACAGGTCCTTTGTAATCTGTTAGCAGTAGATGGTGTTAATGAACCTGATGTCCTAGCAATTAATGGTGGTAAGTATAAAAATAAAGATTAAAATGATCACTTGATTTTTTTAAAGCAATGAAATATTTTATTTCAGCTTTTGTCTTTTCTTTTTTTAAGCTTCTGTAGCCCTCTCATTATCAGATATTCCTTGGAATGGACCTGTTGGTAAGTTAGGATTTGAACATAAACATTTGTGTTTTTTCAGAAAATGCTAGTGAGCATGCTAACACAAGGTCGTAGATTTGTTGACTCCAATTTATCATCTCTTAGGGAGTTGAATTAGATGACAGACATTCTAAGACTCCTTTCTGCTCTTTGAGACATTTTCATCCTTGCTTTGGGTTTCATTTCTGATAGCAATATGTTATGGTGTTAGAGATTTTATGTCACTGGATATTTTGACTTCTTAGTTACCTCTTCTATATGAGGAGTTTTTTTTCTTTTGACTGGAAAATTGTCAGAGTACATATTCTCAGAATAAAACAAACGTGTTTGTAATTTACAGCTGTTATAAGTCATAATCATGCAATGTAAAAATAATTCATAAAGTAAATAATTATTGTGTCATAAATGCCAGATACTGACCTAAACACTGAAAGAACAAAGGCACACTAGGCACTAGCAATACAAAGATGAATGAGGCAGTTCTTGCTTTCAGCGTAAGTATGGGAAAGAGACAAGTAATTATTTATAAACAGTATTATAAAGGTATAGCAAAGTACTAAGAAAATGATAGAGAAGGTCGAGTTTACCCTTGTAAGGTCAGATTGTGAAGGAGGGCTTCCCAGAGTAGTCAACATTTAAGCTGAACCTCAGTAGAATCAGATAGTAAGCATTTGTTTTGGAGAAAGTACATTCTAGATCAAGAGAAGAGCATGAGCATAATCGCAGAGGTGTGGAAGAAACGGTGAAATCTGAGCAACTCAGAGTGGTCCAGTGAGGCCAGAAGGTAGGGTAGGGTAGGATGCCCTGTGGGCCTTAAATACCGTGGTAGAAATAGGGATTTTATTATGGTCATAATTGAAGATAGGGATTGAAGCCATTGCTGGAATAATGTCTTGCAAAGTGAGTTTTTACTAAATAATTGCCAACATTTCATTATATATTTTAGGGGCAGTACGAATAGGAATGATTGATGGAGAATGTGTTGTTAACCCAACACGAAAAGAAATGTCTTCCAGTACTTTAAATTTAGTGGTTGCTGGAGCACCTAAAAGTCAGATTGGTAAGTAGTTTAAGTACTACATTCTGGATTATACTTACAAGTTCTGGCATCTTAAAAATGCATTTAAACTCTTTTTGGTATGTATGTTTTGTCAGTTAGCCATAAAGATTTTTGTTTTGTTTTATTGCTGCCCTATTTTGGTAGTGCTCTTACTTCAGATCAAACAATACCTAAGATTATAGAATGTTGTACGACTTTAATTGAAATATACAAAAATCTTTACCAAGGGATTTCTTTTTATAAGAAATTCTTTTTAGACTGGTAAGCTAGTCTAAAAATTAAAGTTCTAAATCTGGTAATAAATTGTTTTTTAGTTTAAATATGTTAATTCAGCTAATTCAGTCATTCTAAGCCTGTGTGATGTCTTCTGAGAAAGAAGTAACCTATTTCCAGGAGGTGGAAACTAGTAATAAAGTAGAAGAAATGCACTCACCATGGGTCACCTTCACTCCTTGTAACAAAAATGTCATAATTGCACGATTGAAAATCAGAGGCTGGTTGTGTTAAAGGAGAATAGGCTCTAGCAGTCAGAATGACCTGGGTTTGAAACCCAGCATCTGCCACATACTTAGCCATGTGACTTTGAACAAATTAATTAAGGTCTCTTATCATCAGTTTATTCCACTATGTGACATTTGATGTCTGGGACTTTTTGACATGGGATCTTCTGATATGGGAACATTCTGATGATACGTAAACTACTAACCTTTTAGTGCTTTTTTGTACAATTAATGTGTGAAACACATTTCTAGCTTTTTCTTTTGGAATGTTGGTAAGTTAGAATTAGGTACTGTATGATAGATAAAACACATGTAACAGGAGTTGTATGTATATCTACATATTAGTTAGAGATTATGTTGTTAAACTAAATAACAAGGCTTAGACAAGATGGGAATTTATTTTTCTCTCAGGTAAAAGAAATTCGGAAGTAGTGAGTCCAAGAGAGTTATAGCAGCAACATAGTATGTTTTAAGAAATCTTGATTCCTTCTAGCTTTCTGCTCTGTTATCCTCAAAGTGTGGCCCTCATCTTCATGCTTATGAACAGGCTATGAACTCTGGCCAACTTATCTGACTTAGAGGTAGGAGGAAGAAAAAGGAGGGGAATAGCAAAAAGGTGTGTGCCAACTAAGTGAGTCACCCTCCTAAGGAGCTTTCCCAGAAGTCCCCACACAGCAGTTTCTACCTAAAATCTCATTGGGCAGAACTGTGACACTTGACTGCATCCTTGACAACAAGGGAGGCAAGGAAATGGTTTTTGGATTCTACCTCTAGAAGGTGGGATTCATACTGTGGGGAACTATCACAATTTAGAGAGAGTATTCCAATGATTTGGGGAAGCCATGAATAACATATGACCCTTGCATCATATTTGAGTATCTCATTAAGGGCCCTGAGCAAAGTATTGGTTTACTGTTTTAAGTTCACTTGGTCAGCATCTGAAATTTTCTTTTGCTTAAAGTTACAGTGTTGATTTACTTTCAATCAGTAAACTGATTTGGCTACTTTACAGGGTTGTTGTGAAGATTAGGGTCAGGGCTGGCCCCATGGCCAAGTGGTTAAGTTTGCGCGCTCCACTTCAGCAGCCCAGGGTTTCACCAGTTCGGATCCTGGATGCGGACATGGCACCACTCATCAGGCCATGCTGAGGCGGCATCCCATATAGCACAACCAGAGGCACTCACAACTAGAATATACAACTGTGTACCGGGGGGCTTTGAGGAGAAAAAGACAAAAAAAAATGATTGGCAACAGATGTTAGCGCAGGTGCCAGTCTTTAAAAAAGAGAATGATTTCATCTTAAAAAAAAAAAAATTAGGATCTAGGTTTCTAAAGTATCCAGCATAATACCTAGTACTTAGTAGGCATACCGTTAATACCTGCTATTATCATTAAGACACAGAAGTACACTTGCTTCTAAACAGTCATATAGCCTCTATCTGCCTTAGAG
Source organism: Equus caballus (assembly GCF_041296265.1). Lineage (NCBI taxonomy): Eukaryota > Metazoa > Chordata > Mammalia > Perissodactyla > Equidae > Equus > Equus caballus. The sequence goes on from NC_091698.1 coordinate 60,300,859, forward strand.
CTTGAACCCTTCTAATTTTAAGTAGACACTGGAGGAATGAACTAAGATCTTTACTGCATCTATGCCATGCCATAGAAACCCAGTAGGCAGGCTTCCAGCTGGCTGGTCTCCCGTTTTGCTCTCTAGATGGAAGAATGAGACTCTAGAGACTGCATAAACCATCAGAAGGTAGTCTTGAGTAATTGGAGGGAGGCTGAGAGTGATTCAGAACCAAACTGTAAGAAGACTGGTTTCAGAAATTACCAGCCTCCACTATTTCCAGGAAGATACTCAGCTAGCTCGCTGTGCTTTTGTAAAGGTGCACCAAACATACATTTGACCCCATGTTTATGTGTTAAAGTTAATATTGGGCCCAAGTCAAATACCACCATTGTGGAACTTCTGGGATACAAAAATACAAAAGAGTAACTGCCACCATTTCATTATAAAACTATTTAGTAATCTGAATCTTTAAAGCATGACCTTATAGGGCAAGAATAGTTTCTTTGTGCTGTCAGCTGCTAGATTACTTCAGCAACCATTATTCTGCACAATGTTATTTAGATGCTTGTTTTCAACTGGTGCATTTAATATCACTAATCTTTCTATGTATGCTAGGATATAATTCAGGAAAAAGTATACCAGTAACAATTTTTAAGAAGAAATTTGTATCTAGAATTCATAGCTTCAACTAATCTTAAAAGTCCTTTATCTTCAACTATTGAAAATGGTTAACAATTTTGAGCAATCATTTTGACAAGCTTTTTTGTTTAAATTTTTAGCCTCTATAGTAGTGCTCTCCAGTGGAATTCTCTGCAATGAAGGAAGTGTTCTATATCTGAATATGTGGCTACTGAGTACTTGAAATGTGGCTAGAGGACTGAGGAACTGAATTTTTAATTTTATGTAATTTTAATTTATTTAAATGTAAATAGCCACACAAGGCTAGTAGTTATCATATTGGACAGCACAGGTCCAGACACTCAAAACTATAAGGAATTTTCCTTTAAAGCTTTTTTAAAAATGAATTGCTTTGAGGTTTAATTGGTGAAAACAAGGTTTATTTGAGGAATATTCATTTTCTTGACCATATTCCTTTAATATTCTTTTTTAAATCAATTTATTGAGGTGAAATTTACATATGTTACATACATTTTTTTCAATCTTAAATTTAATTCTGTGAAAGTGAGAGGGATGTCATGACATTACAGATGAGAAAAAGAAGATAACCATCTCAGTATCATGGTGTCAGAGGAAGTTTCTTCATACCTCAAGTGAAGTGTTGAAATCTTACTCTCTTTACCCTCCCCCATTTACACTATAATTGTTTTAATATTCCTTTACATTTAGAACCACAATAGGCATTGTTAAAATTTTTGCTTTGCTTTAACCATCAAACATAATTTAGAAAACTCAAGAGGAGACAGAAAATGTACTGTATTTACTCATATTTTTGCTTAATATGTTCCTAATATGTTTTCTTCCTTTATTGTTTCCTTCCTGTTTAGAGAACTTCCTTTAGCCATTCTTCTAGAGTAGGTCTGCCGGTGACAAATTTTCTTAGTTCTCCTTCATCTAATATCATGAGTTCCCCTTCACTCCTAAATATTTTCACTAGATATAGGATTCTGGGTTGACAGTTCTTTTTTTCATCACTTGAAAAATATCACACCACTTCCTTCTGGCCTCCATGGTTTCTGATGATAAATGTGCTGTTATTTGAATTGCTTTTCCCATATGGGTAAGGTATCGTTTTTCTCTAGTTGGTTTCAAGATATTTTGCTTTATCTTTGGCTTTTAGAAGTTTAATTGTGATGTGTCTTTCTGGTGTGTGATGTGTCCTAAGTAGGATTCCTTTAGCTTCTTGAATCTGTAGGTTTATGTCTGCCAAATTTGTTAAGTTTTCAGCTATTTTGTTCCCCAGTACTTTTCAGCCCTGCCATCTTGTTCCTCTCTTTCCAGGACTCTGATGACATGAATGTCAGATCTTTGGTATAGTTTCATAGGTCTGCTTCAATTGAGTGATAGAATTCCAAAGTATAAAGAACATAAGGAGATTTTTTTTCATTCTAGATTATACCTAGATGCCTCAGAAGTGACTTATTGGATAATAATAAATCTTAACCAACATGATTGTGGTTAAACATATTACATATGATGGTAAATATGCACTACTATGATCTTTTACTTTATGTAAGTTGAGAAATGCCAGAAATAACACACAAGTAGGCAAGAGTCATTCAGCCTTGCAGAAACCAAAGCCAAAGCTGAATAGAAGATTTTAGCTAGATACCATACTAGAACCCTACCTTGGAGCTTCCCTGCTTTACATAGGAGTTTTACTATTACAAAACCAATAAAAGCAACCTTTTTATGGTAGTAGCTGGGGCCTTCTGGTTGGCTTATTTGAAACAGTATCACTGCAAAGATTTCCCCACCTGTCTAAGCATTAGACATTGTGACAATGACAGAATTAAGTGGAAGATCACATTAAATAATTGTTAAACAGGAAACATTTATTGGATAACTACTGTGCTGATAGTTTTAAATTTCATTTCAAATACAGATTAAAAATAAATGCAGTTGTATATTTTAAAAGGTGGTATTTTATGGTATTTAAATTATATCCAATAAAGCTGTTATAAAAAATATGTAGGGGCTGGCCCAGTGGCGCAGCGGTTAAGTGCACATGTTCTGCTTCAGCAGCCTGGGGTTCGCTGGTTCAGATCCCGGGTTTGGACATGGCACCGCTTGGCATGCCATGCTGTGGTAGGTGTCCCACATATAAACTAGAGGAAGATGGGCACGGATGTTAGTTCAGGGCCAGTCTTCCTCAGCAAAAAGAGGAGGATTGGCAGCAGAAGTTAGCTCAGGGCTAATCTTCCTCAAAAGAAAAAACAATATGCATAGTTTATTTTCTTTTCTGTTTCATTTTTTATGAGAAATCCCTCATTAAATTTAAGAAGAATATAAACCTAACTTCAAATATCAAGGTTTCTTTATTCATCCTCCACTGTTCACATTTTGGAAGTATGTTGATTCTGAGGAAAGAAATCAAAAAGCTGTATATACCATTAATAAACAAAATTGATCTGTAGTATTTATGTCATGTCATGGTACTTGAAAATACTATATTGGTAAAAGGTTCAATGGCAATCTTTTTTTTTTTTTTCCCTTTAAATAGTCATGTTGGAAGCCTCTGCAGAGAACATTTTACAGCAGGACTTTTGCCATGCTATCAAAGTGGGAGTAAAATATACACAACAAATAATACAGGGCATCCAGCAATTGGTAAAAGAAATTGGTGTTACCAAGAGGACACCTCAGAAGTTATTTATCCCTTCGCCAGAGATTGTGAAACACACTCATAAGTAAGAACATTTGTACAAAAGAAAATATGAAATTGTCACCAGAGTTAATGGAAGCACTGTCCATGCATTACCTCTTAAGTAATACTCTTCCACATTTTAAGAGTCATTGCTATAAATACCAATTTAATGCTTTCAAAAGGATAAACCCACATCCCTCTTTAAGGGCCTAAGTGTGAACCTGTAATGAAAGGGGGAGTGAGTTTATTGTTCAATGTTCAGATAATCTGCATTTCTCTCTGTGTCAAGGAAAAGGAGAATAAAGTGTAAAATATTTGAATATCTAAGGAAATTGTTGAGATTCTCCAAAAGAAATCAAGTATAACCACCACTATATGCCAAGTGCTTAGGATAGTGCCTGCACATAGGCAGGCACTCAGTAAATGTGAATGATCACCAGAAAGTTATTTCATTTTATTTGAAATAAATTGAAAAAGTTAGTATTTCCCTTAGTATCAGTCTTAGAGCCATCAGAAATTAAAACGTTATATAAACTGTTCCCCATAAAAGACTTGCCTGCAATAACAACCAAAATGGATAGAAGAAAAAAAAGCAAGAGGTTAAAAAAAGAGAGACTGTGTGGAGAGAGAGAGAATAATAAAAATCTAAGGTGAAATTAATTAAACAATTAAGAAGGGAGGGCATAGTACCATGTGTGAATGATTCCCCTGAGAGGGAGGGAGAAAGAAATTTATGTTCTATAGCATATTATTATGTTCTATATCATATTAGCAATGTTAAAGAGCAATACATATTTCTAATTCTTTATAAAATGTTTATTATTAAATAGTTCAGTGTTGTTTGTGATAGACACTGCTTTGTGTTTCCAAATATGCTGACATTTATTTTGTGCTTAAAATAGACTCGCCATGGAAAGACTCTATGCAGTTTTTACGGATTATGAACATGATAAAGTAGGTATACCTGAATTTTCTTATATAATTGTTCTGGGAATTTTTTTAATATATATTTAATATATTTTTTTATTAAGGTTATAAAAGTTAACATCCTTGTGAAATTACACTTGTACATTATTATTAGTCATGTTGTAGGTACAACACTTCACCACTAGTGCCCTCCCTCCACCCCCCTTTCCCCTGGCAACCACCCATCAGTTCTCTTTGTCCATATGTTAACTACCACCTATGAGTGGAGTCATAAAGAGTTCATCGTTCTCTGTCTGGCTTATTTCACTCAACATAATACCCTCAAGGTCTATCCATGTTGTTGTGAATGTGACGACTTTGTCCTTTTTTATGGCTGAGTACTGTTCCATTGTATATATATACCACAACTTCTTTATCCAATCATCAGTTGCTGGGCACTTAGGTTGGTTCCATGACTTGGCTATTGTGAATAATGCTGCAATGAAGATAGGGGTGCATGGAACTTCTGGAATTGCTGATTTCAGGTTCTTAGGATAGATACCCAGTAGTGGGATGGCTGGGTCATAAGGTATTTCTATTCTTAACTTTGTTTTTTTTTTTTTTAAAGATTTTATTTTTTTCCTTTTTTCTCCCCAAAGCCCCTCTGGTACATAGTTGTATATTCTTTGTTGTGGGTCCTTCTAGTTGTGGTATGTGGGACGCTGCCTCAGCGTGGTTTGATGAGCAGTGCCATGTCCACGCCCAGGATTCGAACCAACGAAACACTGGGCCGCCTGCAGCGGAGCGCGTGAACTTAACCACTCGGCCACGGGGCCAGCCCCTCTATTCTTAACTTTTTGAGGAATCTCCATACTGTTTTCCATAGTGGCTGCACCAGTTTGCATTCCCACCAACAGTGTATGAGGGTTTCCTTTTCTCCACAGCCTCTCCAACATTTGTCACTCTTGGTTTTGGATATTTTTGCCATTCCAGCAGGTGTAAGGTGATATCTTAGTGTAGTTTTGATTTGCATTTCCCTGATGATTAGTGATGATGAGCATCTTTTCATGTGTCTATTGGCCATCCGTATATCTTCTTTGGAGAAATGTCTATTCATGTCCCCTGCCCATTTTGTAATTGGGTTGTTTGATTTTTTATTGTTGAGTTGTGTGAGTTCTTTGTATATTATGGAGATTAACCCTTTGTCGGATAAATAACTTGTGAATATTTTTTCCCAATTAGTGGGCTGTTTTTTTGTTTCAATCCTGTTTTCCCTTGCCTTGAAGAAGCTCTTTAGCCTGATGAAGTCCCATTTGTTTATTCTTTCTATTGTTTCCCTCATGTGAGGGGTTATGGTGTCCAAAAAGATTCTTTTGAAGCTGATGTCAAAGAGTGTGCTGCCGATATTCTCTTCTAGAAGACTTATTGTTTCAGGCCTAATCTTTAGGTCTTTGATCCATTTTGAGTTTATTTTAGTAAATGGTGAAAAAGAATGGTTGATTTTCATTCTTTTACATGTGGCTGTCCGGTTTTCCCAGCACCATTTGTTGAAGAGACTTTCTTTCCTCCATTGTAGGCTCTCAGCTCCTTTGTCAAAGATTAGCTGTCCATACATGTGTGGTTTTATTTCTGGGCTTTCAATTCTGTTCCATTGATCTGTGCATCTGTTTTTGTACCAGTACCATGCTGTTTTGATTACTGTGGCTTTGTAGTATGTTTTGAAGTCAGGGATTGTGATGCCTCCAGCTTTGTTCTGCTTTCTCAGGATTGCTTTAGCAATTCGGGGTCTTTTGTTGCCCTATATGAATTTTTGGATTCTTTGTTCAATTTCTGTAAAGAATGACATTGGAATTCTGATTGAGATAGCGTTGAATCTGTAGATTGCTTTAGGTAGTATGGAGATTTTAACTACGTTTATTCTTCCAATCCATGTGCATGGAATGTCTTTCCGTCTCTTTATGTCGTCGTCGATTTCTTTCAAGAAGGTCTTGTAGTTTATATTGTATAGATCTTTCACTTCCTTGGTTAAATTTATCCCAAGGTATTTTATTCTTTTTGTTGCGATCGTGAATGGGATTGAGTTCTTGAGATCTTTTTCTGTTAGTTCATTGTTAGCATACAGAAATGGTACTGATTTATGTATGTTGATTTTATACCCTGCAACTTTGCTGTAGTTGTTGATTGTTTCTAATAGTTTTTCTAAGGATTCTTTGGGGTTTTCTATATATAAGATCATGTCGTCTGCAAACAGCGAGAGTTTTACTTCTTCATTGCCTATTTGGATTCCTTTTATTTCTTTTTCCTGCCGAATAGCTCTGGCCAACACCTCGAGTACTATGTTGATTAAGAGTGGTGAAAGTGGGCACCCTTGTCTTGTTGCTGTTCTGAGAGGGATGGGTTTCAGTTTTTGTCCGTTGAGTATGATGTTGGCTGTGGGTTTGTCACATAGGGCCTTTATTATGTTGAGGTACTTTCCTTCTATACCTATTTTATTGAGGGTTTTTATCATAAATGGATGTTGGATCTTGTCGAATGCTTTCTCTGCATGTATTGAGATGATCATGTGGTTTTTGTTTCTCATATTGTTAATGTAGTGAATCACGTTGATTGACTTGCAGATGTTGAACCATCCCTGTGTCCCTGGTATAAATCCCACTTGATCATGGTGTATAATCTTTTTGATATATTGTTGTATTCGGTTCTGGGAATTGTTTTTTGTCATAAATCACATAATTATGTTTATGAATGTTAGTCCTATTTTTATGAAAAATCTCTAAACAGAAAGCTAAATAAAAGCCTGTTTGCTTCTCCATTCTCCTTTTGTTGATTAATACAAGTTTTAGGGAAGTGTGTAAATATATTTGAATGAATTAAACAGGTAATATTTCTTGTAAATCAATAACCAGTTCTAATCTTTTAAAGAATACTGCCATTAGAGAGATCTGACTACTATTACAATATGTTAATTGTATAATAATTTAAAAATAGAAGTGTTAAACGTTGCCATGTATATATAATAACTAAATCTCAACTTTCTTTTAGATTTCCAGAGATGAAGCTGTTAACAAGATAAGATTAGATACAGAGGAACAACTAAAAGGTAAATTTTTTTTTAATTTAAAAACATCTTTAAAGGAAATAATAGATGTTTAAATTTTAGTTGTGTGATTTGGAGGAAATCAGTTATTCTCATTGCTCCTTAGTTTTATCTTCAGTAAATTTGCAATAATGATATGTCCCAAAGTTAGTGTTAAATTAACTTCTAGGAATGTGGTCAGCACCGCACCTGACAGAGTGGGCACCAGTAAATGTTGAATGTGAAATATTCCTAATCTAGATCAGACACTTAGACTCTAACATGAATATCTTTGTATCCTGTCATTTGAAAACCTGAAATATATTCTTTAAAATTCTTAAGTTCTTAATCTGTGAAATTGAAAAACTAGTAATATCTAGTTCATGGGGAGTAAATCATTTACATCTGTGTCTGGCATATAGCAAGTGTTCAATAAACATTAACCGTTATCATTGTTATTGATATTATGTGGAATTGTGAAGTTTAGATTTTAGAGAATTTCGCTCTCTAGAAATTATTAAGCAAAGGATTTTATTGTATAATATCAATCACACACAAACTGAATGTCTACCAAGCATGACATATAGTTCTTGTTAATTTTTCTGCTAATGGACGAATATCCTCTCACCTGAGTATCCTGTTTTAAGATAAAAACTCTCCTGTTAGCATTGCTATTTAAGGCCATTACTTGTAACTGCCGTTGAAAGAGGTTAGTCTTTTTTCACTATATTTCATCCTGTTAAGCATGAGAAGTTGTATAACACCTGTTGCCTTATTTAAAAAGAAAAGTGATTTTGTGTTTATATCATACATAGTAGAATATCTTCATTTTTTTTTTTTAAAGATTGGCACCTGAGCTAACAACTATTGCCAATCTTGTTTTTTCGGTTTTTGGGGGTTTTTTTCTGCTTTTTCTCCCCAAATCCCCTCAGTACATAGTTGTATATTTTAGTCGTGGGTCCTTCTAGTCGTGGCATGTGGGACGCCGCCTCAGTGTGGCCTGACGAGGGTTGCCATGTCCGCGCCTGGGATCTGAACTGGTGAAACTCTGGGCCACTGAAGCACAGCGCTCGAACTTAACCACTCAGCCACAGGGCCGGCCCCCATAGGATAATATTTTAAATGTTTTGTTACTAATTATTTTCCTCTCCAAGTGAACCCAGTTAAAGCATAAAAGTTCATGTCGAAGTATAATATTTAAAATTATTCTTGCCTGATGAAGATACAATACTTAATATATCTTTCTGTGGCCATTTCTAATGTTCTGATTACTTTAAAGTTATATTTAATAAACCAAATGCTTGAGAGAACAGTGCTGAAAAACTTGGCATAAATCAACTGATAAAGTAGCTTAAAATTTTTAAAAGCATAAGCTTAGGCAGACAGATCTGTATTCAGATCACAGCTGTGTCAGTTACTGCATGTGTGATCTCAGGCAATTTATTCCACCTCTTAGGCCTATTTTTTCTTCTGTAGAATGGGGATAATAATAGATATTATTATATCTAATAATAGAATTTATTTCATAAGTTGTTGTAAAGATTAAAGGCATTAAAAAAGAAACATGTACCTGGGTCATGAAGGAACCTGATAAATGTTAACTAAAAAAACAGTCGTTAGAGATTTGTAATATATAAAGAAAATTATTCCTCTATTTGCAGACTAAGATAAAAGTTCCTAAAGCAAAGAGTGAAGGTGATTACTCTTTAAAAGTATCACTTAGAGCTTTTCTTAATATGGTTAGCTGAATTTCTCCAGGTAACATACAATAGAGAGCTGATTTCAAGGAATTATTTGTTCTGGTAGAAAGCAAACTAAGTTCCAATAACAATACATTGGAGGTGTAATACTTGTGTCTCTCCTACTTGAGGAACATTTGATTTATCTGCTTTGTTTGCCTGAGGACTTAATGTTCAGAGTCAGCTCCCTTGGTTTACTTCCATAGTTAATTCATTTGATACTGTGAACTTAAGAGAAATTGTATCTTCCAAAAAAACAAAACCTTTGTTTGGGTTTGTCTTTCTTCTATAGAAAAATTTCCAGAGGTTGATCCATATGAAATAATAGAATCCTTCAACGTTGTCTCGAAGGAGGTTTTTAGAAGTATTATTTTGAATGAATACAAAAGGTAAATGTATCCTTTTTTGATGGAATTGAAGTGTGTGCTTTCTTTGTTAGGTTGCCTTGAAAGTGGCAACTTGCTCAAACTAAGGAACTGGGTTTTTTCACATGAGAAGAGTGTGTGGATTTTGTGGATGTGTTTGTCGCTCTGTGGGTCTCATGTGTAGAGCAGTGCTTCCCAACCCTGACTGCACATCAGAATTACCTGCAGAGCTTTTTAACAATACAGGTATATGGGTCACAAACCCTGAGATTCTGATTCACTGGGACTTAGGGTGGGGCCCGGGCCCAGGTATGTGTATTATTTTTTAAAGTTCTTAAAGTTCTACAGGTGATTATGATTTGCAACTGGGGTTGAGAACTTCCTGGTAGGGATAAAAAGAAAATATGTGATTTTTCTGATTTCCAACACTGCTTTACATGCTTATTTCCTTTATTACTATAGGTGTGATGGTCGAGATTTAACTTCACTTAGGAACATAAATTGTGAGGTAGATATGTTTAAAATTCTTCATGGATCAGCATTATTTCAAAGGGGACAAACACAGGTAAGATATATAAAAAGCTACAATTGTTTGCTGATTCAGGATTGCTTGATTAGATCTAACAGAAGTACACTATGTAGACGCTATAGGTTTTTATCATATAGAATGTATTATCTATTCAGATTAATATCTGATTTTTAACAGCTTTTTTGAGATACGATTGCCGTACAGAAACTGCACATATTTAAAGTGTATGTTTAATAAGTTTTTACATGTATATAATTGGGAAACTGTCACCACAGTCAAGATAATGAACATACCAAACACCCCCAGAAGTTTCCTTGTGCCTCTCTATAATCCCTTCCTCCTGCTCCCCTCCCTTTCCTCAGCCAACTACAGATCGGCTTTTGTCACTATAAATTGCTTTGCATTTTCCAGAATTATCTGGTATTTTTATTGTATTTTTCTTTTAACCTTAGGTGCGGAAAATTGAGTCATTCATACTCCTGAGTTTATGGCATATTGTCATTGTTGGTCTATTCAGGGTCTTCATTTGTTTTCTCCATGTAGCCTGTACCTCAGTCCTGTTCTTTTCCCTTAAATAGGCACCCATTCTCTTCTATTTAACATATATCTGTATCCATTGTTTTGTGTATGGTATTATGCTTATACCTCTTTCTTTTTCTTATGTTAATTGCTACTTTAATTTTGTCAACTAATGGGTACAAAATGGTATGTCTTTGCTTTCATTTGTATTTCCCTGATTACAAGTGAGGCTGAGCATCTCTTTATATAATAGCCAGTCAACATGGTCACTGTATAAAACCATACACTCAGGTCTGTACACCTCCAGGGCACTCTTTTCATACAGTCCCTGGAGTTGAACAATGTGATGGCCCTGGTTCATGTTTGCTCTTTTGTAAATGATCTGTTCATATCCTTTGGCCAATTTTTTTTCTTTTTTTAATATGATTTACTGTCTTTCCTACTATTTTTCAGTTATTTCTGTGTTTTAAATATCAATCCTTTTCTGTAACCAGAATTTGTATGTATCATCTCCCTCTCCATCATATGCCTTTTAACTTTGCTTGTGGTAGTCTACAATATGATGGAGTGAACTTGAAATCTTTAGTTTTGATGTAGTTAATCCTTCCCTTTTTTACTTTTATGGTTTGTATTTTTAAAGTCTTATTTAAGAAATCCTTTCTTACCCCAAAGTCAAAAAATTATGCACATACTTTTTCTATTAACTTTCTATTTTAGCTATCAAATTTAGACTATTCATCTATCTTAGAGCTTATTCCTATACACAGTGTGAGATGGAAACCTCCAGAGTGAGCCAATTTTACAACATTATTTAGTAATAATTCATTTTTCCCATTGATTTGTAATGTCACCTTACCATATTCAAAGTTTATAAATACTTTTTTTAACTATATTCTCTTGTATTGTTCTGTAAGTTTCCTGGGCCAGTGTGAAACTGTTTTAATTATTATGGATTTGGGGTATGTCTTAATATCTGAGAAGCAAATCCTCCCTTTTTTATTCTCCCCCCGACCCCCAAAATTGTCTTAGCTATTGTGGTACATTTGTTCTTTCATTTGAATTTTAGTATTGTATCAAGTTATGAAAACATATCTCTCTAGGATTTAGATTGGTATTGTACTGAATTTATGGATTAATTTGAGAGAGAAATGATATTTTTACAGTTTAATTAGTCTTTACAATGACTATAGTCTATCTCACCTTTGATTCAGGTTTTCTTTTATGCCTTTTAATAAAGTTTTCAAAGTGACTCCATTAAGATATTCTGCATACTTTTGTTAGCCACTCTGATAATCTCTGCCTTTTAACTGGAGTGTTTAGTCCATTAATGTTCAATTTAATTATTGATGTGATTGAATTTAGGTCTGTCATTTTATTATTTGTTTTTGCTTCCTCTGTTTTTTGTTTTTCTATTCTTTCTGCCTTCTTTTTGGATTTATTGAATATTTTTTTAGAATTCCATTTAAAGTTGTTTATTTGCTTTTTAGCTATACCTCTACAGTATTTTCCAGTGGTTACTATAGAGAATATAGTATACATCCTTAACTGTTCATGGTCTTTTTGGAGTTAATTTTGTACTACTTCACCTAAAATGAGGAAAGTTTGCAATCATTTAGGTCCATTTGCCCCTCCTTCCATCCTCTATGCTGTAGTTGTCTTATGAGTTACATCCACATTGTTATAAACGCCACAAGGCAATGTTATAACTTTTATTTTTAAGAATCACCTATATTGTAAAGAGGAGGAAAAAGACAGTCTTTTATTTTGACCTGCATCATTTCTCATGCTTTTTTTCCTTCCTGAATATCCAAGTTTCCATCTAGTATTATTTCCCTTCCATCTGACAAGACTTCTTTTAGTATTGTCCTATGGGTCTTCGGACAACAAATTCTTATTTTTCATTTATCTGAAATGTCTTTATTTTGCCTTTACATACAAAAAATCTTTTTGCTAAATATAGATTCTGGGTCAATGCTTTTTTTCTTTCAGCACTTAAAGATGGTTCCACTGCTTTTTTTCTCCAGTGTTTCTGATGCAAAATCAGGACTCATTCAAATCATTGTTCCTTGCATGTTATTTATTGTTTTTGTCTGGGTGTTTTCAAGATTTTCTGTCTTTAATTTTCAGCAGTATGGCTATGAAAAGTGTGGTTTTCTTTGTATTTATCCTGCTAAGGGTTTCCTGAGCTTGAACCCATAATTTTGTGTCTTTCATTTAACTTGAGAAATTTCAGCCAGTTTCTTGAAGTACTTTTTCTACCTCATTCTCTCTTTTCTGTCCATCTGTGATTGCAAGTACATATTTTAGTCCTTTTGATATTGTCCCACAGGTGTTGAAACTCTTTTCCTTCCTCCTGCCCCTCCGTTTATTCTTTAGATTGGGCAGTTTGCATTAATCCATCTTCATGTTCACCGACTCTTGTCATCTCCTTTCTATTATAAGATAATGTATTTTTCAGTTCTAGAATTTCCATTGGTTCTTTTTTATGTCCTTGAATATAACAGTTATTGAAAATCTTTGTCTGGGGCCGGCCCAGTGGCAAAGCAGTTAAGTGCGCACATTCCCCTTCGGCGGCCCGGGGTTCACCAGTTTGGATCCCGGGTGTGGACATGACACCGCTTGGCAAGCCATGCTGTGGTAGGTGTCCCACATATAAAAAGTACAGGAAGATGGGCACAGATGTTAGCTCAGGGCCAGCCTTCTTCAGCAAAAGAGGAGGATTGGCAGATGTTAGCTCAGGGCTAGTCTTCCTCAAAAAAAAGAAAAGAAAATCTTTGCCTGTTAATCCAACATCTGAATCAGCTTAGGGTCAATCTCTAATCATTGTCTTTTCTCTTGAGAATGGGCACCATTTCCTGTTTTTTTGTAGGTTGCCTCCTGAACATTGTGACTAATACATTGTAGAGTCTCTGGGTTATGTTATATCTCTCCAAAGAAGATTGATTTTTTTTTTTAATTTTAAGCAGACAATTTTATTGGCTCAATGTTTATTGAGGCTTCCTTTATGGTCAGGTTTTATAAATATTCCTTCCTCTTCCTGTCCTCTGCCCCTAGTACTCCTAGTATAGTGCTTTACATTTGCAGTCTATGTGTTGTAGTCTGTGATACGTAGTTTACTTTTGGATTATTGTTATTGAGGTTTACATATAACTTTATAGAATGAACAAATGTTTATTGTATTAAGTACCATGGCAAGCTTTGTATAGACTGTACTTATTCCATTTCTTTAAGAGCTAATTTGGTTCTTCAAATATTTTTAGTGTTCATCTTTGTTGTTAGTAAATTAAAGTCTGAGGAATTCTTTTTCTTCTTTTTTAGGTGCTTTGTACCGTTACATTTGATTCATTAGAATCCAGTATTAAGTCAGACCGAATAATAACAGCTATAAAGTAAGTTATTTTTGGTTATGATGTTCTAGTATCTAATTGAAGCTCATATGGTATATTATTCATTACTTTTCAAACTTGTATCTCTGTATTTCATTTTTCTGTTTAAATAATAGTAATTTCAAGGGGTTTTTTTTTTTTGCTATGTTGTCTTCTAACTCATTGGTTGGAACAAATATTGGTAAAGCATTTAATTCTTTTTTTTGTAGAAGGTTTTTTTGTTGTTGTTGTTGGGAAAGATTTGCCGTAAGCTAACGTTTGTTACCAATCTTCTCTCCTTTTTTTTTTTTTCCCTCTCCCCAAAGCCTCAGTACATACTTGTATATTCTAGTTGTTGTAAGTGCTTCTAGTTCTTCTTTGTGAGCCTCTGCCACAGCATGGCTACTAACACACAAGTCATGTAATTCCATGCCTGGGAACTGAACCTGGGCTGCTGAAGGGGAGAGCACTGAACTTTAACCACTAGGCCATCAGGGGTGACTCCATTTAATTCTTTATATGACTATATTTAGCTCTGTCTCCAGAACCATTCCTCAGGCCAGATTTCCTGGGTAATCTTAAATGGATAGGTTTTTCTACTGTAAACAAGAGAGCAAATAAATAAGCAAGAGTCCCAGTTGCTAAAAAGAATCTGGAAGCTGTTAGTAAATGAAAAAACTTTGTCTAATCCCAAGCCACATTTGAATTTGTGTTAAAAAATACTTAGCTGTCCTCCTCTGTTCCTAAAAAGTCAGCAGTAAAATCATGTTGATCAATTTTAGATGATGAGAATCTGTATTACAATCCCCACCAAACATTACTGCATCAGAGTCCCGGGACTCACAGCCACAGTTCATTCTTTCCACAGTGCCTAAGAGTGTTGCTTCCCTTTCCCTGGTTAAGGATCTTGGAAGACCACAGGACCTCTGCCTCCCTCTTCCTACAGCCAACTGATGAGGATAATCGCTAGTATCTTCAGGATAGCATCACTAATTGTTTTTGATGTATCAGATAAAATTGACAATGCAGCTGTGTGTATAAGGCTGGACTGCTCATCATAATCAAAATGCTCTTTGGGGTAGCTCTTATCCTTTGTCTGTATTTTTAATTCCCATCTGGGCCAAAATTTAGTTGTCCTGCCCTTCTTCAGTTTGACTCCTTTCTTTTCTAGGAGGCAACACAGCTTCATAAGAAAGAGCACTGGGCTTGGCTAGGGCACTTCTTTATGTTCTAGTCTTAGGACTGTAACCTATGTAAGTGAGGGGGCACATGTCACTCAGCCATGCTGGTCTTTGGTTTCCTCATTTTGTAAAGTGTGGGTAATGCGCTAATGATCCCTATCCTCCTCTCTAGCTCCCCAAATCTATGATTCCTTTAGTCATCTGAAGGAGTCTAGTTTTTAGATTTCTTTTCCCAAGGCTGCAGTTTATGGTTATGCAGATTCAGTCCTAGCCCAAGACTTTCTAAATCCTCTGCACAGAGAGGTGCCTTTTGTAATCTCACCAAAAGGGGACACTGTTTGTGCTAAGACCCTTCATGTGCCTGTCTTTTCGTCAGTTAATGATAATCAGGTTTCCTGCTTCAGGAAAGGAATTGTTTCTTCTCATCCTTATCTTCCCCATTGTTCTAGATATAGTCACAAGAGTTCTGTTTTCAAACCCTGAGAAGATCTTTGCCTGTTAGATCTCCTGATTGCTCTCAGCTATATCATTTCAGTTACTGATCTTCATTTCACATGTTGACTGGGAGAAAGATCATAACTCTGAGATTTAATGTGTTTGTAACATTTAGGATTCTGACAGTTATTAATGCTTAAAAAATATGTATCTACTGTCTTAATATTCAAATCTGGATATTCAAGTGCTTGTATTTGAAGCAAAGTTGTTTTCCTAAATCTGTATAGAATTCATTCATAAGCCCTAGAAAAAATACTGTCTCTGACATCCTTCTGATTCTCCTGGTTTTCAATTTCAGACCAACTCTCTTTAATACCCCATTGTTTTTTAAAATCCCTTTAAATCTTTTTTGGTTGTTTACTGAAATAAATTTGTATCTGTATGTTTTTAATATTATGCTTTTTGTTTGTAGTGGAGTAAATGATAAAAACTTTATGCTGCACTATGAGGTAAGGTGAATTTTTCCCCCAACGTTTTATTATGAAAAATTTCCAGGATACAGCAAAGTTGAAAGAACTTTACAGTGAATACCCATATACCCACTACCTAGGTTCTACCATTAACATTTTACTATGCTAGTTTTGTCATATATCTGTTAAGGTAGATTTGCAGGCTGTCTATTGCATACAGAAGGGATTTAGAGACAAAAGTAGTAGCTTTCCAATCAGCAACTTCCTGTTCTGAGCCATACATAAGAAGTTAAAATATAGTGGACAATATTGTTTTAGTCAAGAAAGAGTTTTATCTGTTTACATGTGTGTCAAACAAAAGTGGGGCTTTTCAAATACCTCAACTGGGAAATCACCTTCTCCCTTTAGTTCATTGAAATGTTCATATTTTTACTCAGTTGATTAGTGGTAAAAGTACTGAGGTATTTAGTGTCAGCTTACTTTATCTGAAATCATTATATATAGTTGAGTTTGTGATTGACTTTATTCACAACTAATCATAAAGGACCAGACACAACATATAATACTTTAATTTTAGTATTTGAAGCATCCACACTGGAAGGCTAGGGTAAAACAGCAAGTTGCTTCACCTTTGAGTGACCATTGTTCGCTGCCGAGAATCTTAAACTTAACATCTCAATTTTGTTGAACCTGCTATAATTATGGAGAACATTTCATGGAATATTCTAGAGAATATCCAGAAACCTGGAGATTTTCATAGGTCTTGAGTCCCTTATAAATATCCTGTTCTGGATATACCCAGAAGTCAGAGAGGAACTGTAACTAAGTAAAGTTCATCCTTTGTCATAAACTGAAGAGCACATGGCAGTCTTTAAAAAGGGTAGCTATGGCAAACGCAGCTCTAGCTGATTATTGGGGGGAAAGGTGGAGGAGACGGCAGGAGAAGGATATGGGCTGTTACTGCCATTATCATTACCTTTTTTTAAACATTTTTAATGTAAAATAAAGATATTGAAAACTATATAAAACAAAGGATGGTTTAATGAGTTTTTATAAGGCAGACAGCCTTGCACCACCCAAGTCAGAATAGAAGGTTGCTAGTCACCCCAGAAGCTCCTCTGTGTTTTTCTTCCCAGTCTCAACACCCTTCTTCCCCTAAAAGTAACTACGCTCCTAAGTTTTATAGTAATCACTTTCTTGCACTTCTAGTGTACATCCCTAGATACTATAGTCTTGTCCATTTTTAAAAATCTATTATTTCTTTAAGTCTGTCTTAATCTACAGGTTTCTCTTCCATCACATTCTTTTCTTTACAGTCTCTCTATTGAAGCTCCAGGTCCGTTTGACCTGTAGAGTTCCCCCATAGTCTGGGTGCTGCTTATTGCACACTCATGATGCAGCTCAACATATTTCTCTGTCCTTCTGTCTCCTGCAAATGGAGCTCTAGATCCAGAGGCTTGATCAGATTCAGTTCCATCACTCCTTTCAAAAATTATTTTGTTAAACTGGAATTCCAGATTTTTAAGGGAAATTTCCCAATTTTTTAAATGAGCGCAACTAATTCATATTTCTTTAAGAGAACATATTGGTCACATAAAACAGTTTGCAACCTCTGGCTAAAGTAAAAGCCTGATTGGAAGAGATCTCTGTTTCCTCAGTGTGCATTTCTTTTTAAATATGTGTATATTTTTTCTTATTACAAAAATGTAGTATTTTGTTATTGTTAATAATTTAAACATTATAAAAATTTATAATGTAAATCCACATAACTATCCACTTCCACCCTGATTCACCTACACACTAGAAATAGCTACTTTTAGCAATCTGGTCTATATTTTAGATGTCCAGACATTTTTTGTATATATATGAATGTACTTTTTTTTTTTTTAACAAAAATGGGATTCTCTGGTTTTGTAACTGTTTTATTATTTTGGTAATATATCTTGGATATTTTTCCATGTCAGTTGTATATATGTGTGTGTGTGTGTTTTTTTTTTTTCAAGTTTCCTCCTTACGCAACAAATGAAATTGGCAAAGTCACTGGTGTAAACAGAAGAGAACTTGGGCATGGTGAGTACAAATCTGTAAACCTATATGGTATTCTTACAGAGACTTAGTACATTTTTTGCTTATTATTTTCTATTCTAATTTAGGTGCTCTTGCCGAGAAAGCTTTGTATCCTGTTATTCCCAAAGATTTTCCTTTCACCATAAGAGTCACATCTGAAGTCCTAGAGTCAAATGGTATGGTATTGAAATGCTTATCCTAGTCAAAAAGACCAAACTCCCTGTTATATATTCTTAACTTTTCATAAGCAATGTTACATTGTTTATTACTACAGTGCCCAAGCCCACTGCAAGAGAAAAATGTGTTTAATCATATACTTGTTTGAATCTCTGTTCTTAGCTAATGAATTGTTTTGAAAGCAATATAAAACAAATATTTCTCTTTACATATCTGTTATAATAGATCCAGTTTGGGTTATTTCTTTATTTTTACACACATGCCATAGAACAAGCCCAGCCTGGAGAGAAGAAGGGCCAAAATAGAGTGATCCATTAGGCAGGTGACACCTGTCAGATGTCACAGATATAAGCAGACACCACAGAGAGGCTAGGCTAAAAGGTCAAATTTAAATATAACATCAGTCCTCAGGTCAAGGCAAGATATGGTCATTAAAGGCAGAAAGAGTACAGAGTTCTCAAAAATGTAGCAGACACAGATCAGATGGTCATAGATACTTAAAAAAAAAAAAAATACCAGAGTAAGCTCAGAATTTAAACTAGACTTTCTGTTCTCTACTGGGTGTGACTAGGCTATAGCTTATGGCCTAAGGAGAGAGCCAGAGCTCTGTATCTTTAACTGCCTTCTGATTAAGCAACAAAAAAGGCATGCTGGTTCTTCTGGGAGGTTTCTTAGAATCATAATCTCTAGCAGTGCTGTCCAATAGAACTTTCTGTGATGGTGGAAGTTCTCGATCTCTATGCTGGCTAATTAGGGGACTGAATTTATTTCAATTAATTTAAATTTAGTAGCCATATGTGGCTAATGGCTGTCATATTGGACCATGCAGCTCTGTATTTTGTGGTTTAGGAGAGATTGCCTTAAGTGCTTTTAAAAAGAAAGACGGAAAAAATATTGAATATTTATATTACAATTGAATATTTGTAAGGAAATAATCAATAGTAACAATTTTCTACATTTTTTTTTTTTGAGGAAGATTAGCCCTGAGCTAACTACTGTCAGTCCTCCTCTTTTTGCTGACGAAGACTGGCCCTGAGCTAACATCCATGCCCATCTTCCTCTATTTTATATGTGGTACGCCTACCACAGCATGGCATGCCAAGTGGTGCCACGTCCGCACCCAGGATCCAAACCGGCGAACCCCGGGCCACTGAGAAGCAGAACGTGTGCACTTAACCACTGTGCCACCGGGCCGGCCCCAATTTTCTACACTTTAAAAAATCAGAATATTATAAAACAAGGTTTTTTTTTCTTTCTATAGGATCATCTTCTATGGCATCTGCATGTGGCGGAAGTTTAGCATTAATGGATGCAGGTAAAAGAATTATGTCTCAAAACTACTAATGCTTTATATATACTTGATTAGTATAAAATACAAGATTTCTTTAAAACTGGGTTTTAGTAAGACTTGGAGAAGCCAGATTACAGATTACCAAACCAGGCCAGAAGCAAGATAGCTACAAACTGCAGCTTCAACTATAAAGGTATTTGCTGGAATTCTTATTTTTGGCTAAAAGCAGTAGAATAAAATTATTTACTAGCCTTGGTTACCCAGTGAGCTTTCTCACCTTCCAAAAGGTGGCGAGATCCACAATTGATTCCATTCACCAAGGAAGTTTGGATTAGCAAGCAGAAGTATTAAGACCCAGGAAAGTAACCATGTAATATTCCAGTTGATTTATGCAAGCCATAAGAAGAACAATGCCCCTCAAAGAAGTATACACAGAATTTTAGAAAGGAAGACTGCAAGTAGTTCAGGATAATCTCTGGGTCTGAAACACCAAAAGGGAAAGTCAGTATGTTAAGAAGCTCTGAAAACAGTTTCTGTCAAACAGTCACCAATGCTGCTATTCAAGAAGAAAGAGAAAAGGAACCTACAGGCACTCAAGAGGCCATTCAAGGAGTTCCCTATAAATTTACACATTACGGTACAGGTATGGAAATACAGAAAGGACAACATAAGCAAAGATGAAATAAAAGAATGGTGGGAATGTATAAAAACATTATCCAGAAAGATTAAAACTTAAGCCAAAGCAAAAAAAGCTAAAGGCGATTAAAGGCACTTTCTAGTTGTGTTCAGTGGAAGGAAAACATAATCTGATATTTAAGGTACCTGGTAAAATAGTATTCCTTTATTCGCCTTCATACATTCTTTCAACAAATCTTTATGCCCACTCTGTGCCAAGTACTGATCTAAGCTCTTGCGATGCAAGTGAATAAAAATGAAGCTCTTGGGACACAAGTGAACAAAACAAAGTCCCTGTCCTCATGGAGCTTGCATTCATTAGTCTTCCAAGCTCACACTGGAAAACAGAACAAATCCTGAGAAAGGTGAACTGAAAGATAAAATTAAAGGAGATCATAAGAGAGTCTTTAACTGCTTTAAAGGAAGTCAGATCTCTTGATCTAGACAAAATCCGCCCTAAGTAATGATGAGAACTTCAGAATGAGATAACTGAAGTATTTGAGAAATCACAGAAACTAGCATACCAAGGACATAAGAAATTCTTACTTTTGAAAGATAGGTATTTTCTGTAAAGTATAACCCAGTGAACTTGACAGTGACCCTTGGCAAGACTCTTAAATAGATTATAAAAAGAATGGTTTATAAGTATTTTAGAAGAACGGAAGGGGCTGTGGATAGAAGGAAGCAGAAGGGACTCAAAATAAGTCATGCCGTAGTAAACTCATTTTTGTTTTTGAAAATATTACTAGGTTTGAAGTGGACAAGGAGGATGCTGTTAATGTAGTATATCTAGAGTTAAGCTTGGCAGTTTATGATCCTTGTGTAAATGATGCAGAAATTGAGACTGTGTGATAGGCACACCAATCATATCTGCTTGTAGGACGAGTACAGGGGATTGGTTAATCTGATCGGTAGGTAGGAGAGGGGTCTCACGTGGAATACTAGAAATGCTTCATCCTAAACCCTGTCCCTTTCAATGTTTTTGTTACTGAGTTGACTGAGAACATGGGCCTGCCAATATAAAGGAGTGGGTGACTGATATGTTAAATGATAACTTTAATCTCTAAAAAAATCTTAACAGGATAAAAAATACATGAAGCCAAATATAAAAAAATTAAATTTGACAATGTCAAGTCCTGTGGGAAAAGCCAATAAACATATGCAATTCAATTCAAATACATGAGTGCTTGCCATGCCCTACGTCAGGCACTGTCCTATATCCAGGGATACAAATGGTACCCTTTTTTTTAAAAGGTTACATGTGCAAAAACAAAGATACTAACAGATCAGAGAGCGAATACAAATACGTACAAGGCACAAATAGGTACGATATGGGTGAAGAAGCAGGTTGAAGGTAATTGGCTTTATAGAGAGCTACATTTCATCTGGTTTTAAAGGTTGAGTAGTTGTTGACCATGCAGATTAGGATCAGGGACTGTATTTCATGTGAAAGGAATAGCATGTGCAAAGTTATGAAGCAGTATAGTAGTGTGTTTCTGAAATGTATTCGAAAGAAATGATTAAGTAATAAACTGGGACCAGATTTTTTTTTTTAAAGATTGGCACCTGAGCTAACAACTGTTGCCAGTCTTTTTTTTTTCTTTCTTTCTGCTTTTTCTCCCCAAATCCCCTCAGTGCATACCTGTATATTTCAGTTGTGGGTCCTTCTAGTTGTGCCATGTGGGACGCTGCCTCAGCATGGCCCGACAAGTCGTTCCATGCCTGCGCCCAGGATCCAAACCAGCGAAACCCTGGGCCGCTGCAGGGGAGCATGCAAACTTAACCACTTGGCCACAGGGCCAACCCCTGGGACCAGATTTTAAAGGTCATTATTATGCTAAGGAGTTTGAACTTAGAGCTAGTATTTTCCAACTCAATATTCCATGAAATAGTGTTCCACAGAATGTTGATTATTGTATGGAAAAAAGTATGTGTTCTTAAAGTACATTTCAGTAGGGTTAGGCAGATTTATTTAATATGGGTTAAATAGACCTTAATATGCTAATATGAATACTGAATCTCTAGGAAAAGTATGTGTATATTTTCCAAACTTTTTTGATCACAGAACATGTATAAAAATTTCCTGAAAGCAGATAATGGGGAATTTGAAGGATTTTATGTAGAAGAGTCACATGATTTGAATCTGCCTCCTTTTTTTTGTTGAGGTGGTTTTTCCCAGCTTAGATGAAGCACTAGGGGATAGAATGGGAGAGAAGAGGAGCTGGGGGAGAGACTAAAATCTGGGAAACCAGACAGGGAGACTTTGCCAGGGCAAGAAATAATGTGGACTTGGACTAAAGGAGTGGCAATAGATATTTCAACATTTAGGGGAAAGGACAACTTTCCAAAAAGACTGAAGGTAGACTAATCAGATCTTTGTGACTTGATGGGATATAGGAAATGAAGAAAGAAGTGTTGATTCTGGCATGAGTGTCTTAGTTGCTTTCAACCAAAATAGGGAATGCAGGAGAAAAAGGATTTATTAGGGGTGATTAAATTTTGAATATATGGGGACATTTAGCTGATGATATCCAACAGGCAGGTTGGCTATACAGATCCAGGCCTTAACAAAGAGAAACTAGGCAAGAGAGGTAGATTTTTAAGTCATTAGCATTATAGGTGATAGTTAAAACTGTGGGCGTAAGTAAGATTGTTTAGAGAACATGAAATAAGATCCCTACCACACTCCTTTATACCAAATAAATTCCAAATGATCACAACTTAAAACTTTAAGAAGTGAAACATGGAAGATTTTATCAAAATCTTGGAGAGCAAAAATCTTTCTAAGCAAAATCCAGAATCCATGATTGCATATAACCTTTAAAATTCTATACAGGGAAAAAAACTCAAAATAAACAAAGTCAACAGACTAGGAAATAATATATTTCATATTTATATTTGATTTACTGTAATATTCTACATTTATATTTAATGAAGATCTGCCCATATTGAAAGAGCTCTTACAAATAAATCAGTAAGAAAAAGACTAACAACCAAAAAGGAAAATGGTTGAAGTCCATGAATATAGGCAGTTCACAGAAAAAGAAATATAAATGTTTATAAACATGAAAAAAAAGTTTAGCCTCACTCATAAAAACAGGAATCAAATTAAAAACATTAAGCCATCTTTTTTACCCTTTAGATGGTCAAAGGTAAAAGATTTGACAAGAATTAAGAATATGGACTGCTGATAAAAGTCTAAAATGCTACACTCTTTGGAAGGCAGTTTGATGGTATAACAAATGTAAATCCACACACCCTTTGACTCACTAATCCCACTTCTATTGTGTGGCTGATAAACACATAAGGGGAGTACTATGCAGCCATTCAAAAGAATAAGATAGAGCTTTGTGTGGTGTCATATATCAATACCCAACATGTTTTTAAGTGAAAAAAGCAAGATATAGAATAATAAATGCATTTAGTATGCTTCCATGAGTAAAGAAAATAAAAGATTACACTTAGATTTATACTTGTGCAAAGAAATTTTCTAGGAGGATACACAAAAAACCTAATGGTGGCTATCATGGGGAGGTAGACTGAGGGGCTCAGGCTGGAAGGATTTACCAAATACATGGTTACTTTTCAAAAAAACAAAAAGAAGGCACTAAAAGCAAAAAGGCAAAGAAACTGATTGAGTTTGTTATTATTAAAGAGGTTTTTGCTGAGAACAATGATTACCTGTTAGAATTGTTTTCAGGGGCTTTTATTGTATGTTTAAGAAGAAATGAGGTAGATAACTTACTAAGACCTTTCCAATTTAGTTTTGATGGTTGTCAGTTTAGAACACCATCCACTTATATTAAAATAAATGTCAAGAGAATGATAAATATGTGTGATAGGCTGATGTACACATGACATACGTTCTTTTTCTCAACTATAGGGGTTCCAATTTCAACTGCTGTTGCAGGTGTGGCAATAGGATTGGTCACCAAAAACAATCCTGACAAGGGTGAAATAGAAGATTATCGTTTGCTGACAGATATTCTGGCAAGTATATTCACATTTTCAAATATTTAATGGTGAAGATTATACATACTTTACAAGCATCATATGCTTAGAAGAATGCTAATACTTGAGAAATAGAGGTCCTTGTTCTTACTTTCCCCCTCTGCATATTTGCCTTCGATTTCATAGGATGTAAGTTAAAAATATATATTACAGTATAATATCCATAATGGCTAACTTTAAGATGATCATAAATTAATCCTTAATGCATTTATGGGGGGAAATGTGATCGATCTAAAATGAAGTGATTTTCTGATGAGATATTTGTAACTTAAAAAAAGTCACAAATTGAAAGCAGTAGTTAATGTAGAAGATATTTCTTTGTGTGTAGTCTCAGAGGACACAGTTTACTTCTAAAGCTATCTTTTTTTAATTCCTCTACAATGACTGGGTGAATTTTGCTTTTATTTAAAACTACATCATAATTTTTTAAATTCCTTAAGGGAATTGAAGATTACAATGGTGACATGGATTTCAAAATAGCTGGCACTAATAAGGGAATAACTGCATTACAGGTATTTTGACACACGTTTTGTTTCATTTTGTAGTATTTAAATAACGTCATGAATCAATATTTATGTAATTTTTTGGCTTTTCCATATTAGGCTGATATTAAATTACCTGGAATACCAATAAAAATTGTAATGGAGGCCATTCAACAAGCCTCAGGTAAACCAAGCCAGTGCGCCTGATTCTCCTTTTATCATTGTTTAGTTTGTTAATGGGAATTAAAATTCCCATTAGGCTTATTATAAAAAGTAGGCTTATTATAAAATATTGCTTTAGAAAATGAAACTTCATGATCAACCAAAATCAAGATTAAGTTATTGGGCATATGACTAACGACCAAAGTGGGAGACCAGTGAAAATTCAATTTTTACAAATTCAGTAACTCTCTAAGATAGGATTTATGGAGAAGGAAATTGAAGTAGAATTGTCAAGGTAAATGAGATGTAAAGAGCTTTGATTATTAAGCTAAGGAGTTTGGATTTTACTCCATAAAAACTAAGAATACTGCTATATCTAATCACATTTATTTTATGTAGTTATAATTTTTATTATGCTTTATCTCTTATAGTGGCAAAGAAGGAGATACTACAGATTATGAACAAAACTATTTCAAAACCTCGAGCATCTAGAAAAGAAAATGGACCTCTTGTAGGTAATATATTAAAATTACTGATTTCAGGGTCAGTCCTGGTGGCCTAGTGGTTAAGTTCAGCACACTCCACTTCGGCAGCCCAGGTTTGTTTCCCAGGTGCAGACCTACACTGCTCTCTTAGCAGCCATGTTGTGATGGTGGCCCACATACTAAAAAATAGAGGAAGACTGGCATGGATGTTAGCTCAGGGCAAATCTTCCTCAGCAAAAGAAAAAAAAAAAATCAGTGAATTCATGATAAGGTAAACATTAATATATGAAAGTATATTACTATTTTTACATATTTTTTAACTCCATACACAAAACAAAAATATTTTAAATGCCTTTATAGTTAAAATACTTTAAATTTAGGGGGACATTCTTAGACATGAGAACTTTCAATAATTTTAGTCAAGTAACAAACTGTTTTTGTATTTCATACTGAAATAGTTTTACATGTGTCTAGCCCAAAAGAAAAAATCCTGAGTGACCAGGACATGTTTTAGCTTCATATATATATATTTGAACTATTTATATTTTTCTCTGTACTACATTTCAGAAACCATTCAGGTTCCATTATCAAAACGAGCAAAATTTGTTGGACCAGGTGGATATCATTTAAAAAAACTTCAGGCTGAAACAGGTAAGAGTTGTATGAAGTTTAGGTTTTTTATTTAATGCTAGACCATGTAAGTTTGCCATTTTATCCCTGTTGTGTTGTTCCAAAAATATATGTTTGAAAAATGAAAGACCAAGAGAAAAGGATATAACACTGACATGTCTCTACTGTAAGTTTTCTGTATGCTTCTTAATAAATCAGCAAACAATCATCCTTAACTATATTCAAGAAGGATGACATATAATTCATCAGTGTTTTCCAACATTTTAAAATCGAACATTTAGAAAAATGTTTCCTTTTTCACTTAGTCTTATTTAGACTCTTTTATTTAAACAGTATATGTAGAAATAGCATCCTTTGTTTTTTCTGGAAGCAACCTTTGGGTCATCTAGTACTTACCAGCTTTGAGGTTATTGAAGGATAATGAGAAGCAGAGTTGCCTTAGCCAGTTCTTAAGATTGAGAAACTGACGTGATTTCGTCCCTCATCTGTTTGCCACTCTAAAGGGTAAGAGGGAGAAAGAAGAAAAAATGAGGAAAGGGTTCTAGTATAGTTTTTACTCATAATTAAGAGAGCAAAACCAAACTTTCCAAAATTGGAACTTGACATACTTTATGCCACCGGATTGTGGACTCTAAGAAAGCAGGGACATTGGCTCACTGTGATATCCCCAGGGCTTAACCCAATGTTGGATACATAAGAGGTGTGCAATGTGTATTGGTGAATGAATCCCTTCATTCCTAAAGCAGTGATTAAACACAGCACAACCATGCTCAGCTACTTCCAGGTCACTCCCCTGCTCTCATATCTGCTTTTAAGACTAGTCTCAACTGGAATGAGCAAGTTAACTTTAATGTGTTAAATTATCTTTTTAAAAGGTGTAACTATTAGTCAGGTGGATGAAGAAACATTTTCTGTATTTGCACCAACACCCAGTGCTATGCATGAAGCAAGAGACTTCATTACTGAAATCTGCAAAGATGATGTAAGTATAGGTCTTATAATAGTCACTTTTTTCTACTTTTTGTTTCTGTTTTCTTTATGAATCTTATGGCTTATTTTGCACTTACAGCAAGAACAGCAATTAGAATTTGGAGCAGTATATACCGCTACAATAACTGAAATCAGGTAATACCAAGTAATATGCAGTGCTATGCTGGTTTTTATGAGATTTATATTATAAGCCCTTGGTAACTTCATGTTTGCTTTATTTACTTTGAACTTGTAAGGTGTTTAGATTATACATCAATTACCATATAATCATTATTTTTAAGGTATAACTTTATTTTCTACACTAGTTTGTAGATTTTCAGTAACATCAGGTTCTGTGATTATAATTATACTAATAGATTCATCTAACTGAATTTTCTTTAACCAAATTTCCAACCATTTTAATTTTCCCCAAAAACAGTAAATAGGCCCAAAATAGATTTAGCAATATTTCCTATGTCTTTCTTTGTTTTTTTGGTAGTTTCTTGTTGGTTTATTTTAAAAATAGTACTACTTAATGCCTAAGTAGCACATTTTTTAAATGCCAGTTTCAACCTCAAAATATTTTTCCCAGTTAAAAAAATTGGATTTTCAGGATCAAAAAATCCCCCCCCCCTTTTCTTTAGTGAAGAAGATTGTCCCTGAGCTAACATCTGTGCCAATCTTCCTCTATTTTTTGTATTTTCTCCTGGGCTGGCCCCAGAAAATACTTTTTTTTTTTAAGATTTTTTTATTTTTCCTTTTTCTCCAAAAGCCCTCTAGTACATAGTTGTGTATTTTTAGTGTGGGTCCTTCTAGCTGTGGCATGTGGGATGCTGCCTGAGCATGGCTTGATAAGCGGTGCCATGTCTGCATCCAGGATCTGAACTGGCAAAACCCTGGGCTGCCGAAGCAGAGTGCACAAACTCAACCACTTGGCCACGGGGCCAGTCCCAGAAAATCCCCTTTTTAAGAAAAAAAAGAAAGAAATTAAGAGATGTAGCATGAATGTTCAAAGCTATTTGAAATGAAAAATAAAAGGCAGTGGGATAATTTGTTTAATATCGCAGGTGAAAAGTAAGAAATGAGATGGCTTATTTTATTAGACTAGAGAAAAAAAGAAATTGTTAATGAGATAAGTATCCCGTTTTCTCTAACTTCTTTCCGTAATCACTACTACTTAATAGCCTGATGAGAATTTTACACTATTTTAAAATATTTAATGTCGTTCCAGAATTTTTGGGAAAATATTATTAAGAGAAATACAGAAGAAGAATATATATTCTAGGGGCTGGCCTGGTGGTGTAGTGGTTGAGTTTCACACTCCACTTCGCAGCCCAGGGTTCATGGGTTCATGTCCCAGGCGCAGACCTACACACCACTCATCAAGCCATGCTCTGGTGGCATCCCACATACAAAGAAGATTGGCACAGATGTTAGCTTAGGGCCAACCTTCCCCACCAAAAATAACCACGTAAGTGTATATATATATATATATAGTCTAAAAGCTTTTCACTGCATATTTTTCTTTTATCTTCTCTGTCCTTTGTTTGACAAGCATTTAAATAAAGGGCATATTTTCAATTGAAAAAATAAGTATCCCTTTTAGATAATCATACTTTTTACAGTTATATTGTACTGGAGGTTATTTGGGTTGTTATTTTGTTCTCCTATGAAAACATAATCACCCTTTGATTATCAGTAGATTTACAGATACTTATTATTTTAACTAGGCTTATTTCCTTTTTGTAGAGATGCTGGAGTAATGGTTAAACTATATCCTAATATGACTGCAGTACTACTTCATAACACACAACTTGATCAACGAAAGGTAAAAAAAAGACAGATTTGACTATTTTTAAAACTACTTTAAAATAACCATAGTTAAATTACCTAGGTTAATGAGAACGGTACACTTTGTCTACTACTAGCCTAATAGAGAAAACCAAAAATGACAGAGATGCTGCTGACAAAAGGTTGTACATTGTTTACCAGATATTTATGTTTCTCCTTCCATGATGGACTAGAAATAGCATCTAGAGTTAACAGACAGCAGTTACTAAAAATATCTAGCTATAGCCCTGTTTTCCCAATTTTCATGACCAACCAATCATGACAAGATAATTCTTAGGATGTTTTTTAAATTGATTTAATCTTTGTTGTAATATATACATTTGGAAGACTAAGAATATGCAACTATTCAGGAAAACTGTGGCAGCAGAGGATTAATAGGAATGTCTGTTTGACCATGTATTAAAATATATTATAAAGCTATAGAGAATAAAACAGTGTATTACTGGCCCAGAAGTAGACAATCCATGAAACAAGAAATAGAGACCAAAAATAAACCCAGTTACATACATGGGAATATAATACATGCTGAAAGTTGCATTTTGAATCAGTGAAGAAACAAAGATTATTCAATAAATCATATTGGTACAGCTGGTTATCATACAGCAGGATCTCTACTCTTTTTATACCAAAAGCCCATTTGGATCAAGGAGGTAAATGTAAAAAAAAAATTTTTTAAGGTGGTAAAAGAAGAAAAAGAAAATCCAGGCATGAGGGGGTGGAAGGGTTGAGGTAGGACACACATTTTCTTCTAAAAACTATGGCTATTTTAATAATCTTGGGACTGGGGAAATCTTTTTCAACATGATATCAAAGCCAAAAATGTAAATAAATTGATTAAATTTGATTTCATAATTTTTAAAAATCATATGGCAAAGTTACAATAAGGTTGAAAAGACAAGGAGCAGCTTAGGGAGAAAATGCTTATAACATATGACATGTTATCTATACAAAGGGCTTGTATAGATCAGTAAGAAAGATGAATATCAATAGGAAAATGAGCAAAGAACATAGACAAATCATTTTTTTAAAAAGCCAACCAAGATATTCAATATCTACACCAATTTTTTAAAATGAAAATAAAACCAAGTTATCATTTTTCAACTTTCAGATAGTTGAAAATTTCTAATGTGGGTAAGAGTATAGAGAAAAAATGGACATTCTCATACACTGTTGATAGGAATGTAAATTGGGACAAACTTTTTGGAGAGTTTGGTCAATGTGTATGAGTACCTTTGAACCTAGAAGTTGCACACGTAGGACTTTGTTCTGAGAGGATAATTAGAGTAGATGAATACATAATCATTGCAACACTGCAATTTATTTTTCCTCAGCTTTTTATTTTCAAAAATTTTAAACCTACAAAAAATTGAAAAAATAGTACACTGAACACTCATATATACCTTTCACCTACACTCGCCAATTATTAACATTTGCAACACTGGAATTTACAACAAATTAAATGACCATCTTTAGGAGATTGGTTATACAAATTATATCATTTGGATATTCAACTGTAATGCTTCATTTATTGATATGAAAAGACATCCTCAACACATTATTGAATGAAAGATCAGCATATTATAAAACAACAGGCTCAGTAAGGTCCGTTTTTACAAATGCAGTACACACACAAAATAGACATTTGTAGGGATGCTCATTAGAGTGTTAGTAGTAATTATCTACAATTAGAGGGGTTTGGGATGATTTTTACTATCTGAATACTTCTGTATTATTTTAAATATTTATAATTAACAGATTTTATAATCAGAAAAACCAATAATACTGTTTTCCACTTGGGAAAAAAATGTGTACTGCCATGGATATTAGATAATTATGCAAGAAAACTAATAGATCAACATGTTCTCTTTCAGATTAAACATCCCACTGCCCTAGGATTAGAAGTTGGCCAAGAAATTCAGGTACTTGTATCCAACCTTTTAGCCTTAAAGTTGTAAACTGTAATTGAAGTTTCAGTTATTTCAAAAAGTAAGCTAAATGAGGGGGCCAGACCAGTGGCATAGCGGTTAAGTTCGTGTGCTCTGCTTCAGCGGCCCAGGTTTCGTGGTTTCGGATCCCAGATGCACACCTAGCACCACTCATCAAGCCATGCTGTGGAGGCATCCCACATAAGATAGAGGAAGACTGGCACAGATCTTAGCTCAGTGACAATCTTCCTCAAGCAAAAAGAGGAAGATTGGCAACAGATGTTAGCTGAGGGTCAGTCTTCCTCACGAAAAGAGAAAAAAACTAAGCTAAAAGAATCGACTCAACATCTGTGATTTATATTATTTATATGCTGTGCTTCTTTTTTAACCTTAGGGTTGCTTAAACAGATTCTTTAAGGATTTAAGACACAATTCTTTGTCTCAAGGAGCTTACAGTTTAGTTAGAACAATAGTCCCCTTTAGAGCTTTTAAAAATACTTGAGGAGGTCAGTGATGGCTGGTTATGCAGTCAGTGATTTGGAGACAGGACGTGAGAACCCTGATAATGTAACTTTGTTGAAGGCCTTGAATGTTGTATTTGGGAATTTGAGACTTTAATTGCTTCTACACTGCTTGAGGCTAAAAGGTTTTGAGTTTATTGAAAGCCATGTTGTTTAGTTCTAGAATTCTGATAATAAAATTGACCTTTTTTATAGTCCTTTATGAATAGATGAAAGAACTCATGCTAGTCTGGATTTTTTTTCTGCATTCTAGTTATACCTAATACCCATGGCCTGAGTAACTAAGGCTTCTTTCTAGTTTATTCCCAATCAGTAGTCTCATTATTCAAAATAGCCTCCAGGGAAAGATGAGAACTAAGACATAGTATCTCTGTATAAACTTGTTTTTTTACATCAAAAGGGACTTAAAAACTGCCACCTTTCCCCCTGACTCTTTGTCTAGGCTCAAGTCAAGTAACCTCCAGTGTGATAGTCCTTTGAGCAGTAGTCTGAGTGATCTAAGAGTAGTCCTGCATAGTTTGTAGCACAGTTAGGCTTAGGAAGCCCTTGTCTAGAATCATTCACCATGGCTTTGACTGTTCTTCCAGTATAGGACCTGGAGAGGATAAGGCGGCACAGACGAGTCTGACAGATTATAAATGCTCCTGTCTCTTTTTTATAAGCACTACTTAACCAAATTATATTTATTAGCATATACCTCCACTTAGCACTGAGCTATGCTTTCAGTGAACAAGTAAAAATATTAGTCATTGCCTTATTTGGACCATGTAAATTTAAATATCTTTTAATCTGGATGTCGGTCAAAGTGCTGTTAACTTTAAATTTGGTTCTTTAACACAGGTGAAATACTTCGGGCGTGATCCGGCTGATGGAAGAATGAGGCTTTCTCGTAAAGTGCTCCAGTCTCCAGCTACAACTGTTGTCAAAACTCTAAACGACAGAAGTAGTATTATAATGGGAGAATCTATTTCACAGTCATCATCTAATTCTTCTCGGTGATTTTTTTTAAAGAGAATTCTAGAGTGATAGTCTGTAGAGGAAAATTTCAGTAATATCTTCTAATTGTAGATTTATATATAGTATAAATATATTCTAATGATTTGTATTAAAATGTTTATTTTATATGTGCCATTTTTTATTTCAAGAGTTACCTATATTCTCTTATTCTTATTTACATCATAAATCAAATATTATTAAAGTAAACCATTTATATGTCTTAGAAAAGATCATCCTTTAGTTTCTATAATTCTGAAATATCTGGGAAACTTAGAAATAATAGATCACACTTGCTACTATAATGGCTCTCTTCCTACACATCTTATTTTTCTTCTTTATATATAGTAGTGACAGTTTATTCTTAGTCCTCTTATAGCTTACATCTTTGCCCAAAAGCTTTACTTGCCTACAACTATTTCAGAAACTGGAACTTGCCATATTCAAAGTCAATCCCTATTCCTTTAGTATGGTTACCAGATATAGTAAGGAGTTGAGGGAGCTAAATTGATCTGTTTTTAATGATATACCAACTTTCAAACTGATCACAAAATCATAAACATAGTAGAGCAAATATTATAAATGGGATCCTCACAAGAATGAGGTAGTATGTTTTTCGAATTTAGAAAATATAGAAAAATCATTTACTCGTCAAATAGAACTAGATCATTTTTTGAGTGTGTATGTTGCTAATTATGGATGTTCTTGGTATAAGGGATGGAAGAATCATGATTTTCAGTTAATAAATAAATGTTTGAAACAGTCATGCATAGAGGCTGTTGATACAATTAGTAATAGCTTCATTCTCATCATTTAATATATTGTATTATAATTCCACAAAGTAAATGGCTCATGGAAGTCATAATTTAGAGTATGCAATCCTTTTATAAATCTGATAAAATATTGGTAAATTCATGATTCAGGGCTAACTAGCTCATAAAATATTAAAAATTGAGCTGGCCAAAGATGTTTTAAATGTGTGTATTTAAGCCAATAAACATTGATTATATATCTATAGTGTATAAATAGCATGTTAGGCAATGTTGATATACTTTCTGAAATACTAAAGATTAGTTGAAAATGAAGATTAAATTTAAACTAAATGCTTTGTACATTTGATTGTTCTATTTTATAATGACAGAAATTTTTATTCTCACTTTGCCTTCTCTTTAAGACATAATCCTTAATGGTAGAATTTCAAAACTATAATTTGTTTTTCTTAAGTTTTCTATTTTCTTTTTCAAAGGGACTCCCAACTGCTAATAATATGGAAAAATGAGACTGGTAGCACCACAAAGTGACAGTATAGCTCACTAATCACAAACCACCAAAAAAGTCCCATTTCTAATTAAACCAAGAGCCTATACTTTGAACTTTTATTTTTTTCTTCCTTCAAATCTTGGTAATTTGCCCTACTTTCCAATAAAGTTTTTCTTTGAGGGTTATTATATGCTAAAAACTCTAATTTATAATGACTCAAATCAAATTGAGTGCCCATCTTTGGTAAGTAGTGCAATATAGGTACTTAAAAGACTTTTTCCTCCATATTCTTTCTATTGACACCCTGTTACCAAACCAGGCTCGTTTTGCCCATTACACCGTATGCCAGTCACCAAGACCAGCAGAGAAAGGGTTTATTCACAAGGCTTGCCAAGATGGGAGACTGAGTCTCAAATCCACCTCCTCAAAAATGGGGATTAGGGATATTTATGGGATAAAGAGGCAGGGTGGTCTGTAGTGTGGGGATAGATGATTGGAGGTAAGGAAAAGTGAGGTAACTGATGATCTATGCAAGAGTAGTCGAGCTTCATGGCTCTTCATAGGACACATGTTCACAAAATGGTGGCATCAGCGTGATTTGAGGGTGGAGTTTTTGACCTGCTGATGTCAAAGGGTCACCTACTGG
Source organism: Equus caballus (assembly GCF_041296265.1). Taxonomy (NCBI): domain Eukaryota; kingdom Metazoa; phylum Chordata; class Mammalia; order Perissodactyla; family Equidae; genus Equus; species Equus caballus. The sequence continues at coordinate 60,334,896 of NC_091698.1, forward strand.
ACATTTGCACAGGCCCAGTTGATGGGTCAATGGTCTCAACCAGCCTGAACTGGACAAGGAGTCAGCTTTCAGTTCCTGAAAAACAACTTAAGCACCCATTACCATGGTGACCCAAGAGTGAGAGATGTTATCTATAAGAAACCTGGTGGGATTCTGATAATATATTGTTTATCTACATGACTTTTAAGAATAATCATTAATGGCTATTGGGCCACCAGTTTCAATCCCCCTATTCTTTGATTATTCCTCATTCTTAAGGGATTTGGGGTGATGACCAATCTAGCTAATTCCTACTGAATTAGGGCATAGATCTGGGTTAGAGGAATGGAACTGTTTAGCACTCAGTTGGAAATATTCTCTTGTTCCTGGCTTGAGGTTGACATTTTACATTATTAGAATTTTTGTATCTTGTTCAACAGTTTTGGTACGTCGTCTAAAAGCACATTTTGTAATCAAGTATCCAACCAGAAGGAGAAGTATAGACAACCGAATTTTGAGAGTCCTTGCAGAATAGAACTGATCCCCTGGGGAATGCAAGAGAACAGTCCTGAAAATGAGTTTGGACTCAGCATCTCTGGGGATACTTCCTGTAGCCAGGTAGCCTGTTCTCTGATTTTCTCTACGTAAGTCTCAACCTCTGATGAGCTGTTAATATATATGCAACATGATGAGTTAGCTATTGCGCAAACTCCTTGTTCAGCCAGGATATAGTCTGAAGCTATCTGACTGTCCAGGATGACCCCTCCTGATGAAAGCTAATGCTCTCCGCTGGGCTGCTATTGCCTGTGCAGTTTCACTGGTGAGTATCCCTAAGGTGAGAGAGAGATTCTCTATCATGTGCTTGTGGGCTGCAACACCCCACCAAGGCAATAAAGTTTGTCCAAAGAAATATCTGGCATCATCTTCTTGAAAATTACTCAGGTAACTGGTAGCAATATCTGGCATAGACCACTTAGTTCTGGAAAAAAGTTTTAAAGAACTGATCCTATGCTGGGTCTCTACTGAGCTATACATAGATATAGGTGTAGCCAGGTACTCCAAAAGACAGTACCACTATATGAGCCAAGTAGCCAGGCAACTGTAGGCCCAACACTGATGATCAAACCCACAAACAAAAATATAACCAGGTGAGGTACAGATTTAGATTCCTGATTCCTGATGTAAGCATTTGAACTTTTATGTTATTTAACCATAAATCTGTTGCTTCTTTAGAGCACTCAGGGAAACTTTCCTTTGAAATTATGGAAAGATTTGAATTTGTTCATGATATTTGAAAGATTTCTTAGCTACGTAAAATAAGCTGTCACTGTGGATATGTACATGCAGGATATGGGGGAGTGAGGATGTAGCAGCCTCAGTCTATAACTTGTGTTTGTTGGTGAGCTGGAATAATTAGTTAATGTTTGGTATGCTGGTAAAGTTTGTTACGGGGATTACTATAGGGTCCTAATGTTCATGTACTGAGTGAACTTTTTGATGACATATCCAACATTCAGTGAGGTTTCCTGCTTTTGCCAAAGACTGGGAGATTCTCACAAATGAATTATCCTTCCAACAGTAAAGAGGGATGAAATAATTGATCAGGGAAAAGATGAAACCATACCTCAATAAAATCATGATTGTTAGAGAAGTAGTTCTAAAAGATTAGCAATAGGCTATGGAGTTACTTATCTGGTACTTGCAAAGAAAATGGTTCAACCCTCATAGTGTGCCAGTGAATGCACAGCTGGTCTGTAAGAAATGGAGAAATATGAAAAAGAGAGCAATTAGTAAAGTGCGGCTAGGATGTAAGAACCCTAATCGACCTTTGGCACGTCTCTCATTACCTAAGACTTTGGTTGAATTTTCTTCCATTTCCTGAAAAGGAACTTTAAGTCAGTCAAGGGTTCACAAGAATAAGAGGCAGGTAGTAAGGAGAAATCAGTGTCTGGAGTATGGAACCAGCCAAGGTTAGGATGATCTTGGCTATGATGTTCTTCCACAGCATGGTTCCCATTTCCCATGGTATTCTAATAGATGGGACGTGGTGGGTCTGATGGTTCTCTTGGGACCAGCTTAACTTGAGTATGGTGGATCCATGGCTTAATTCCTTTCAGCTTTATCAAGCAGTGGGTTACCAGCAGCACTTCATAGGGCCCAGTCCAGTGGGGGTGGAGCTGGTCCTCCAGATGCTTATTTCTCCAGGACACAAGTGATGCAGAAGAACATCTATGGGATACATTAACCTGCTAGAGGCAAACTCATGAATAGCAGTTAGAGTAGCTCTCAAAGACTGTACATACCTGACAGTGTCTAGTTCTTTAATCTGAGTTCCGTCCAGATCCCCCAAGGCATATTTAAAATATAGGAAGCGTCTCCCATATAACTGGAGCTTGCTTTTAGGGGCTACCCTCACACAGAGCAGGGTAACTGGCAAGGCTTTGTCCCAAGTTAAATTAGTCTCTTGGTAAATTTTAAAGACTTTTTAAGGGTGTGATTCATCTTTTCTGTTTGGCCAGTAGACTGTGGCCACCAAAAAGGCCCATGTAGTTTCTAGCAAATATTCAAGGTACCAGCTATCTCTGGTGTAATGATTGCTATGAATGCCTTTCCGTTGTCACTCTGAATAGACAAATGTAATCCAAACCTAGGAATTATTTCTTTTATAGGGCTTTAACCACTTCAGAGGCCTTTTCAGACCAGCAGGGAAGGGCTTCTACCCAGCAGTAAACATGTCCATGAATACCAGAAAATAGCTGAAATTCTCAGTGGCTCTTGACATCATTGTGAAATCAGTCTGCCAATCTTCCCCAGCTCCGGTTCCTCTGTATTGGACTCCTTTTAATACTGGTGGGGGTCCCACCTTTGGGTTATTTTTGGCACATATCATACATTTCTGAATCACCTTTGGAATGGTCCTTTGCATATTTGGTCTTATAATGAGTTTCTGAATCCACTGGAAGATGGCATCCCTACCATACAGGCTGCTCTGATGTATGTGACTTATTACATCTTCCATAAGATGTTCAAGGACAAGAATTGTTCCTTGCCTATTATAAATCCATCCTTCTTTGGTGTAGTGGTAGTCGGCGTCCTGAGAATGGGCAGGACCCCAGTTAAATCCCCATTCATTGGCCCTATCTAAGTCTTCAGAAGGGTATTTTGGGTGGCATTTCATCAAATCCACTTCAGGAATGAGAGCCATTATCGGAGACCTAGGTGCTTTTGTGCTGGCTGCTAGTTTTGCAGCCTTATCTGCCCAGTTGACTGCCCAGTTGGCAGTGAGACACTCAGATTTCTGGTGTCCTAGACAGTGGACAATGGCCACTGCTTTTACTTCTGGGATAGCCTCTAGTAAGTCCAAAGTTTCTTTGGCATGTTTAATCTTTTTCCCTGCAGTTAATAATCCTCTTTCTTTCCAGATGGCTCCTATGGGCATGGACCACTAAGAAAGTATACTTGGAATCAGTAAAAATGGTCACTGTCCTGTCCTTACCTAAATGGAGGGCTCTCATCAGAGCTCTAAGCTCTGCTTTTTGGACAGAGGTACCTAGTGGAAGGGCTTCCACTTCCAGAGTTTTGATGGGTTACCACCACATATCCAGCTTGGCGTTGTCCTTGCTCCATGAAGCTGCTCCCATCCATAACATCTCAAGGTCTGGATTTTCCAATGGCAGGTCTGTCAGATAGGGACAGCTGGAAAAAACTTGTTCGATTATCTGAATACAATTACGTACAGGTTCTTCAATACCAGTGGGAAGTAGAGTGGCTGGATTTAAAGTTGAGACCACTTTCAGAGCAACGTTAAGATTGTCTAGTACCATGGCTTGATACTTGCCTAGCCTCCAAGTAGCCTCCCTTTAGTTCCAAAAAAGGAAGCACACAGTGAGGAGTGTGCACAGTGGTGGGCTGATCCAACGTAAACTTCTCTGCCTCCTGCAACAAGTCACAGGTGGCTACTACCACTCTCAGGTAGACAAGCCATCCTTTAGCTACTATATCCAACTGTTTCAAGACAAAGGCAACAGACTTTCTCATGTTACCCAGATTCTGGGTGAGTACCCCGAGGCCTCTCAGGAACAGGTCAAACAGCTTTCTAATGTCTCGGAGGCCTAGAGCAGGGGCAGTTAGCAGCTTCTCTTTAATGGTTTGGAAGGCTTTGGCATTTTCCAGTCCAATTGAGGGGTTCATTGTCTTGTCCCTTGGGAGCCTCATACAGGGGCTTGGCTATCAGTCCACGGTTGGGGATCCAGATAGAGCAGAATCTTGCTATGCCCAGGAATCCTCGCAATTGTCTCCTAGAAGTGGGCACTGCTACCCTAGTTAGTGCCTCTCTCCTGTCAGGGAGTAGTATGCTTCTTTGCCCCTTTGACAGCTCAAAACCCAGATATTTAATAGCTATAAAATCTGGACCTTTTTCTTGGAGACCTCATAGCCACATTCGGCTAGGAAATTTAGTCAAAATCGTGTTTTGGTCTGGGGCCTCTTTGGTCTTACTAGCAATCAGAATGTCATCCACATACTGGAGAAGAGCTCCTTCTCTCAGCTGGAAATTCCTCAAATCACTGGCTAAAATTTCAGCAAAGACAGTAGGGGAGTTTTTAAAGCCCTGAGGAAGGACAGTCCAGCAGTACTGTCGTTTGACTCTTGTCTCAAGATCTTCCCATTCAAAACCAAGTAACTTCTGAGAGTAGGAGCTCAAGTGTATGCAGAAAAATGTATCCTTGAGATCCAGAATTGAGAACCAATTGAAATCTCCAGACAGGTGGTAAGCAGGGTATAAGTGTTGGGCACCACTGGGTGGATGTCTTCCACAATCTGGTTAATCGCCCTCAAGTTCTGCACAAAGTGGTACTCTTGTGTGCCTGGTTTCTGCACTGGCAAAACTGGGGTGTTATACAAGGACAAACAAAGGTAAAATGAGGTCATATTCAAGAAAAGCAGTCAATAAAGGCTGAATTCCCCATCTGGCATGTTCTTCTAATGGATATTGTCTTAAGTTTAGAATGTCCGACCCAGTACAAATTCTGACCTGTACAGGTACTGTAGTCTTTACCAGTCCTGGCCTCCTATCCACCCATACATCCCGGCTTACCTCTTGTAAGACTTCTAGAATTTCTATTGGAGGCTCCCTAGCTTGTTGCAGTAATGCTGCCTGGAGGACACAGCCTGTTCAGGTGGTACCCTAATGTCCATTCTTCCAGGTGCAAAGGTCACTTCGGCATTCAGTTTGGTCAGTAAATATCCCGATAATGGAACAGGACACTCAGGCATGTACAAGGCTCTATGCTTTAAGTACATTTTTCTCATTTGACAGTCCAGGGGTTGGAGAAATGACTTACTTAAGCTTTCTCCTGAGACTCTTGTCACTAGCATTGTCTTTTCAGAGGCTGGAAAACCAAACGTTCAAAACTGAGTAAGCAGCCCCCATAAAAGTCCAAAAGTCTATTTCCTACCATCCTGGTTATCCGGGGCTCTGTGTGGGAAATCTGTCAAGTGAAACTGGGAGGAGGCCCTGGGCCTTGTCATTCTTAATCACAAGTGGTGATCTCAGGCATTTGGTGTGCTGCCTGTTGTCCCTCTTCTTGAAGAGTCTTATTTCAACTGGGGCATTCTTTTTTCCAATGGTCCCTTGTTTACAGAAGGTGCACTGATGGGGTCCCACCATAGGGTGTCGCTTGCAGCTTGGGGTTTGGGGTCCAGGGAGGCCTACCTTAGGTTAGGTTCTTCTTTGTGGTAGTGCTCAAGGTGGTCCTTGGGACAAAGAAGCAGGGTGGCATGTTGCTTCATCTTCCATTGTTCTTTGCTTTCCTGGGCATGGCCCTGCCATTGAAAACTTTAAAGGCAATCTCAACCAACTGGAACATAGGCATTCCCAGGGCTCTTTCCACTTTTTGTAACTTCTGAATGTCCAGGGCACTCTGACCAATAGAAGTCATGTTTACCATTTTTAGATTCTCGGGTGCCTCTGGATCTATATCTGTGTATTGTCTATATGCCTCAAAAAAATCTTTGTAAAATTCCAAAGGTCCTCACCAGGTTTTTGCTTTACCTCACGGACCTTATTAATGTTCCTTTGCTGTGGAATCCCTTTCTGGAGTCTGGCCAGAATGGAATCCCGGTAATGTTCCAGCTTAGCCCTGTCTCCGGCATTCACATTCCAATTGGGGTCAACTGTGGGCATGGCAATAGTGGCATTGGCCCTCACAGGGTTACCAAGAGTCTATGTGTGCAGCCGATTTGCTTCTTCCCTAGCTTCCTCCAATACCATTCAGCATTCCTCAGAGGTCAGAAGGATGTTCAACAGATTTTGTACATCTGCCCAGGTGGGGTTACGAGTGGCAAAAATTGATGAGAATAGATTTTCCATTCTCTTCGGGTCATCCCTATGGGTGTGCATGTTATTTTTCCAGTTAAACAAGTCTGAGGTTGAGAAGGGCAAGTGTACCTAAATCAGACCCACTGGCTGTCCTATAGTGGCATCCACACCTCCAATAGGGACTTGCCTTAAAGGAAATTACCCCGGCTGGGTTTGGATGTCTCCATGGCCAAATTGGGTACCCTGCCAGGTATGAGAAGAGGAAACCATTCCTATTTCTCGACCCTTGGAGACTAGAGATGTTGGAGCCTAAGGTTGGAGTTCAGACTGGGGCAGCAGAGGAGCAACAGTCCCACTGTAGGGGATGGAGGAGGAGTGTCACAGTATTTGACTGAATTAGCAGTAAATCGTCCTCCTTTTCATTAGAATCAGGCAAAACAAGTTTCTTTATCTTTCCCTCTTGTTGAATAAAAATCTTACATCATCTTTGCAAAGACTTATTTTGGTATAACATAAAAGACTGAACGTAAGATATTTCATACCATTTCTCTTCCCATTTACAAAACAGATCTAATTGCAAGATTGTATTATAATTTAGGGATCCATTTTCAGGTCATTTCTGTCTGGAGTCTAAAGAATATTATGGCCACATGGTGTGACAAAAGAATATCATCTTTTTCCTTTTCATGGGCTCATAACAAAAAGTCGCCCACTTCAGGAGAATGCACATCAAAGCTGCAGGTGGGGACGGAATTAACATTTCCCAATGTTTCAGAATTTAGACATGACTGGTCATAAAAATACTTATGTTATTCAAGGCCGCAGCTAGAACCGGAACTCAGACACCAGATAGTACCAGGAGATCTCCAAAACCAGATAGTACTAGGAGAATTTCTGGAGCAGAAATTCTCTAATTCTTCCCTAAACTCAGGGCATCCTAGAAACCAGGGCCATCACAAAGAAGGTCAAACCAAAGGGAAGACAAAACAAAAGTCCAGTCATTTGTACTGAAGTTACTCACTGAAAAGATGTCTTCCAAACCCAGAAACGGTTTCTCTGCTACAAAAAAATAAAATTATGTGCCAGAGGTCAGTGACACTGAGCCAAGGAAAGTCCCAGGACAGTCCCTAGGATAAGTGGTCCTGGCAGCTGCTTGGACTTGTCCACAGGCTCTCAATACCAGCAAGAGGCTGATGAACCATGAGCAAAATGTCTGTCTGGACTTTTTGCTCCTGACTGGCTCGCCAAATTTTTACCAAACCAGGCTCATTTTGCCCAATGCCAGTCACTGAGACAAGTTTTGCTGCAGAGAAACAGTTTATTCACAAGGCTGCCAAGCAAGGAGATTCCATCTCAAGTCTCAAATTACCTTCTCAAAAATGAGGATTAGGGATATTTATGGGATAAAGAGGCAGGGTGGTCTGAAGTGTGGGGATAGATGATTGGAGGTAAGGAAAGTGAGGTAATCAACGATCTGTGCAAGCATAGTCAAGCTTCATGGCTCTTCATAGGACACATGTTCACAAAATGGTGGTGGTAGCATGAACTGAGGGTGGAGTTTTCAGCCCCCTAACATCAAAAGGTCTCCTATGGGACATTCACACAGGCACAGTTGATGGGTTGATGGTCTCAACTGGCCTGAACTGGACAAGACGTCAACTCCCAGTTCCTGAGAAACAACTTAAGCACCCCTTACCATGGTGACCCAAGAGTCAGATATGTTATCTATAAGGAACCTGACGGGATTCTGATAATATATTGCTTATATACATGACTTTTAAGAATAATTATTAATAGCTATCCAGCCATTTCACCTCTACCCATAAATTACAGTTTTTATACAATCATTTTTTCTTCTCTTATAGAATACCTTAAATTTCTGGATCTAAGATAGTAGTATGAATTTCAGTATCTTTCTTAGTTCAGTTCAGCCAAGCACAGCATTCATTTATGTAACATTTACTATGTGCCATATACTATAATGTGTGCAGGGAAATCACCAGTAAACAAAACAGAAAAAGTTCCAATGCTCACATTCTAGTGGATGGAAACTGACAGTAAATAAGTACACAACATGTTAGGTAGTGATAGCTTTTTTAAAGAAAAAGAACTGGGTAAGAGGTTAGAGTGATACAGAAAAGGTACTATTTTATATAAAATCATCCAGAATGGCCTCTCTGAGTAGGTAACACTGAGCAGAGAACTAAAAGAAATGGAGGAAGATATGCAGCTATTTGGGATAGAGAGTTCCAGACAAAGCGACTAACAACTTCATTTTCACTTGGTGTTGTATGTTTAGAACATAGAGCAACCTTTTCATTTTTAAACCAATTTCACAATATCTTTTATTCCTTAATCTTGTGCTTGTTCTTCACTAGAATTAGAAAGCAAATTTTATTAAAGAATATAAGAGGAGATGGCCAGCAATATTTTCCAAGCATTTAATCAGGCAAGAATATGCTTGGTTACTTGCATGGAGAAGGTAGACACCCAAGATCGTGTGAAAGTTTAACAGGCATTTACAAAATTCCAGGCTCATGAGAGTTGAGACTAGGGTGGTAGGCAGTGAAAATGGAAAAGAGAGAATATGTCTAGATATCAAGGAACAGAAACCAACCTAAGTTAAGCTAAAGTGAAGGGGGAAATTTATCACAGGACCATGAATTTCATTTCAAAGAAGCCAAATCACACTACCTGTCACAGACTGGAACCAGGACTGACAAGTCATCAGGAACTAAGGCAGTTCTCCCTCCCTACTTGCCTATGGAAACTCATGGCCTCATTTGCGCTTCTTTCCACATAAGAATTTTATTCTTCTATGCAAACATATGTTCACAGCATGGGGCAAAAGATGGCTGTCCCAAAGGAAGTTACCTGTCTTCGCGTTTGAGTTCTCCAGAAGGAGAAAAGGATAGGCTCATCTTAGGAAAGATGTCAAAACTGATTAGGATTGCCAGATAAAATAAGAGAATACCAAGTGAAATTGGAATTTCAGATCACCAAATGTTCAGTGTAAGTATGGCCCATGCAATATTTGGGATATATTTATACTAAAAAAATTATTCCTTGTTTATTTGAAATTCAAATTTAACTGGGTGTCCTGTATTTATTTGCTAAATCTGGAGGCGTAAACCTGGTATAAGCAACTAGTCAGAGAACTGCCAAGGGCCCACTCCTGGGAAAAGACAATGTTCAGAAAAAGTGGGCTGACCTTATACCAAGACACTGCAGAGGAAATATAAAAAGAAAATGGATGGACTTAGATTAACTCAGATAGAAGGGAGTGTGGGTCGAATGTGGAGAGAAGAGAAAGAAGCAGTTATGGCTGAGGATTTTGGCTTGAGGATTGTGAAGACAATAGGATCTGTGACATGAATAGTAAACCTGGAGGGGCAAAAGAGTTTTGAAGAGAAAGATGTCCTACTTATTAAATACAAGTGTGAAGTCACCAACCAACCTATCAGCTGGATATTCACCTGAATATCCTAGAAAGCAATTGGGGCATAAGTGACTTTTATAGAGGTAATATTTAAAACAATCCCAGTTTTACTATCTCAAGCATATCTCACATCACTGCAACAGGTTTCAAAATAACTTTGCAACTTACTAAATTAATTTAAAGGTAATTAAAACTACCTATTATGAGCTCAGTACTAAGCTATACAATAGTTTGTTTCCTCCTGGGACTTACATATAGTCTAATATAGAGTTACTAACTAATGAAAGGCAGCTTGATAGGCACCCTAGTAAAGGTTTTAAAAAAAAGTCATGTTATAAAAAGATGGGGAGGAAATAGATTAATTCTAACTGGAAGAAAAAGAGAAAGTTTCTAAGAAGTGGAATTTGAATTGGATTTCAACATGGAAAGGTGATACTTGAGCTGGGCTTTAAAGGATGATTATAAAAGGAAAGGCCACCTATGGAGTGGAAACAGTTTAATCAGTGGATGAAGAAGATAGTAAGTAGAGGTCAGATGGTGGAGGGATTTAGCATATTAGGCTTAGAACTCTGAATTTTATTCTGCATGTGTTGGGAAGCACTAAAGAATATCCAATGTTTCATGAAAACTAAAATTTCAAAGCTGGCTATAGTTTTTGATATTGTGGCTATATAATTTAATGCAATTGCCAAGGATTCATAAATTAGAAGAGATGATATTCAAAAAAAAAGAAAGCATAAAAATATGCAGACCATTATCATTTATGAAAACAAATAAATTGCCTTAATAAAATTCTGACAAAAGCTATTAGGATCAAGTAGATCCGTGGGAATGCAAGGATGGGTAAAATGACAATATAATCCATTAAAGAGATTATAAGAGAAAAACCAGATGATCACCAGATGCAAAAAGGCAATTTATAATATTCAATGTACATTTCTTAGAGACTTTAGAATATTAGGAAATATCCTTAACTTGGTAAGTGGTATCTATTGGCATCTATCAGAAATTAAGAACATGTATGCAACACTGGAGACATTGCCATTAAAGTCAGAAAGAAAACAAAAATCACCACTATTACTCTCATCAACCTTCTGAGGTCCTAATCAACATGATGAGATTAAAAAGAGGTAGAGAGGAACAAAAATATTTGCAGATGACCATCTAAAAAACACTTCAAATTGTTACAAAACAATTAGTTAGAACTAATAAGGGAGCAGTAACCACACAAGTATGCCAAAATAAATATCTTCTCCAGGGGTCAAAAGCCGCCATGATCTGAGTTCATTTCCACATCTCTCACTTTTTCCAGGCTTCTAAGAGCTACCCCAGCAGTGAGTTTGCCCCATCCTCTGAGGTCCTCGCCAGAGTTAAATCTTCTGTCCCAAAGGCATCCCAAGTCAATGAAATCTTGATTACCCAGTATTAACCTCCATCCCTCTTGATCAAGCACCCTCAAAATCCAATCCTAAGTGTACTCCTCTGGCTCCTGCTAGTACATGCTACCTTATTATTTCCATTCCTTCAGCGTGTAATCTGTTTCCTCCATTATCAGGCCCAGCAGTCCCCAGGCAGATTATGCTGAGATTTAACCCTAGTTACCAGAACCTCTCAGCTAGAATAAACAGGAGCAACTGTGGAAGAGGTCTTTCTGCAAGGCAGGAAGTGTTACCTCTTACTAGGAGAAATGAGCCACTTCTGCAAGCCTTATGGGTTCAAGGGTATTTACAAAGCCCAAATCTTCAGAAGCACCTATCCCATGTTTCAAACTTCAAGCTTTCCCAACCAGGGCCCTAACTGCATAGCAGACCTCCCTAGGCTGAGCGTTCAAATATCTTTAGAGCTCTGTAAACTGTCAAATCCCAATGTCTGTTCTTCCACTGTAGGAAGTAAGGGCCTCTTTGTGAAGCTCCAAGGAGGCCTCCTGGCTCCCAAACTTAGTTTTAACTGTGTATTAAGTGCCCTCAACTTCTCACTATCCCTCTGCAAGGCAGTACAACTTAATTGGCCAGCTCTGAATTCTTGTAGGCATTTTTCCCCCCTATCGTCCAATGCCTGAACGTATAGGCAACAGCATTCCCCTCTTCTGGGATGTCTTCCTAGGTCATAACTGGTGAAATCAATAGTCAAGTAGCCACCTCGTGCCAGGCACTGAGTAAACCTTTACCCAAACCCCCATCTTACTGCTTGATTTCTTGCACCACTCCCTGTATCACCTATGTCAGTTCTCGTCCTCAGAGAAGTAGATGCCAAGAAGGGCTTAGATACACAAGATATTAATTGGGGGAAATGTCTGTGAAGGATAAAATATGCAGACTCAGGAACTGGCAGGGAGAACCTGCAGATCATAGTGTAAGTCTGACCTCTGTAAAAGGAGGGAGGAAGAGAATTACTGGGTGAAAAGAGCTTCAGATTACAGTGTAGGTTGAAGAAAGTTTCATCCAGGCTGATAAGAAGTTCCCCAAGCCAAAGGTGCCCATTAGAGGAGCTTTGCATTGGGCAGGAAAGGACAAGTTTAGCACTCCTGCTATGTTCAGTCACTGGCTGAGAGCAGCTCAAAGTATTTGTGGCTTCAGCACAAACACAATGGTAGATCCAAAGGAGTGGCAGCTGGCTGTCAGCCAACAACAAACCCCAGAGTAGGTTCTTTGGAAGGAGATCTGAGTGGTATACTTATATGGCCACCACAACCAACCAAATATCAAAACAAACTATAGAACTACAGCAATTAAAACTAGGGGGGCTTGGTGGCATAGTGCTTAAGTTCTTGTGCTCCACTTTGGCAGCCTGAGGTTCACAGGTTTGGATCCTGGGCTCAGACCTACACACCGCTCATCAAGCCACACTGTGGCAGTATCCCATATGCAAAGTAGAGGAAGACTGGCACGGGTGTTAGCTTAAGGACCATCTTCCTCAAGCAAAAAGAGGAAGATTGGCAACAGATGTTAGCTCAGGGCCAATCTTCCTCACTAAAAAAAAAATTCTTTTTAAATTGTCATACTAGAGTTGGCCAAATAAAACAATGGAAACTGAGTAGTGAATTCAGATTCAAATCCAGATATATATATGTATATGTGTGTATGTGTGTGTGTGAATTCAGTAAAGAATATGATTAAAATAGCATTTCAAATTATTTCATCTATGAATGATATTGATAACTGGCTCTCCATAAATTAGCACCCTACTTCATATATACAAAAAATTCCAAGTGGATTAGAGAACTAAAATGAAAAACCGATAAAAACATATTAGAATACCTTGGTTAAATAGGGAGAATTAACCACACACAAGCATCCCATCTCTTTGACAGTTAAATACATTTTTTAAAAAGTATAGAGTCCAAAGGGCCAACGAAATAAAAGAGACAATAGCAGACAAAAGAGATTTTAACAAATGTCAGTTGCATGACAAGCAGATAGAAGAGCAATAGTGGACTTAGCAGAGTAGAGGAAGCTACAACCTAAATGACCACAGAGGTAATCAGAGAAGAAAAGAGAACTAATTATCTCCACATAAAACCAGAAAGGATCAGGGGTGAGAATGTGAGGGCAGGGTGAAAGTCTATATAGAGAGGAGCTATAAGCCTGGGTCCACCCCTCAATCCCACATAACCAAAGGACTACCATCCCCTTCCACACACACACTCATACCCATACATACTCTTATAACATTGCCACCACCACCTCAGGAGACTGAGATTTATTTCCTAAAATGAGAGAGACTTGACCTGGAGACTTTTGTCACAGTAGATGGTAGGAGATTATGAAGCAGAGTTAAAAGCAGGGATTAAGTGAAAGCCTGAATATCAAACAGTTGGTTGGGCCTTTAGCCTCCTTCCCTGCCTTAACCCAAGCAGGATATGGGGGAGTACTTAGAGAAACTAGACTCCCCCAGAGAAAAGACCTCTAAAAACATTTGGTAAGGAATGGTGGAGGGGCTATGATTGAAAAAAAATCACCCCAGGAAATGTCAGCAGTCTATAGCCTTGCTCTTGAGAGTAGAGAGCCAGAGTTTGGTAGGGGCCAAACCAGAGGAGCTTTGTATGCCACCTAAAGAAATTTATACTACAAGAAATCAGAAACTATTGAAAGACGTTAAAAGAATATAATATGCTCAAATTTGTTTCACAAATAGCATGCAGTGATGTGTCAAGAATTGACTACTTGGAGATAGAAATTAGTGATACCAGCCTGGAGCTTTCAAAGATGTAGTCTAATCTCAATGAGCTGATGGGGTAGTTATTAAATTACCTGCCAGGGGGATTGTAAAATTGAGTAGTAAACTTCTAAAGCAAACTTCAATCTTTCAATAGTTATTGAATACCTACTATGTTCCACACCCTATGTTCCATACCTACTATGTTCCACACCCTATGTTCCACACCTACTATGTTCCACACCTGGAAATACAATGGTGAGAAAAAACACAGCTCCCTAGACTAATGGAAATTTTTCATCTAGATGTAGACAGTTATTAAATCAGAAATCACACAAATAAAGCTACAAGTATGACAAATCCTGCAATGGAGGGGTGCATGGTGCTATAAGAATCTGTAATAGGAAGATAAAATGGATACTCTGGTTGTCTTCCTAGTATCAATTTTACCCATATCACATAGTGTAACATCCACGGGATTTGGGTGGGATTAACCCCAACCCCAGCTCCAAGGATAGACCCTGATTTGCCTCAGCCAATCAGTGCTTAACATTCCCTGACAAAACTTGAGGTTCAGGAGTGGGCATGTGACCTACGTTAGTCTAATCACAATGCAACTAGGGATATGTGAAGAAACTCTCTTTTGATGTGGATTAAGAACTATGTACCCTTGGGAACTCTTGGTTACCACCTTAAGATACAAAAGGAGTCAGGCTTAGGATGAATTTGACAGAGCAGAAAATAGAATTCAGAGGCAGAAAGAAATCAAGTTCTTACTGATACTGTTGAGTCACTCAACCAAATCAACCCTGAGGTTCAACTTATCTCCAGACTTTCCAATCACATGATCCAATAAATTCTTTTTATCATTTAAACTAATTTCATTTTTTTGTTACTTGTAACATTCTAAGGGGATTTGAACTAGTTAGGGGAGTCAGGGAAGGCTACATTACGGAAGTGATAAGTGTGGCGACATCTCAAGGAGATGATTGGAAGGAAGAAAGTTCAAACAAAAAGAACACCTGTACAAAGACACTACGGCAAGCAGGGGCATGAGGGTCTGGAAGAAGAGTACAGTAGTCCCTCGGTATCCACAGGCGATTGGTTCCAGGACCTCCAGAGGATACCAAAATCCACCCATGCTCAAGTCCCCTGGTTGGCCCTCTGCATCTGGCGGTTCCACAGCCATGGATTCAACTAACCACAGATCATAAACATATATGTGGAACCCGTGATACCAAGGGCCAACTGTATTTGGGCTTTTTTTTTTTTTAAAGATTGGCACCTAACAACTGTTGCCAATCTTTTTTTTTTGTCCCTTCTTCTTCTGCCCAAAGCACCCCAGTAAATAGTTGTATATTCTAGTTATGAGTGCCTCTGGTTGTGCTATGTGGTACGCCACTTCACCATGGCCTGATGAGCAATGCCATGTCCACGTCCAGGATCAGAACTGGAGAAACCCTGGGCTGCCAACACAGAGCGCATGAACTTAACCACTCGGCCACAGGGCCAGCCTCTGTTATGTGGGTTCTAAGATGTAGGTGGAGAGATAGGCAGAGGCAGGACCAAGAGGGCCTTATCAATCATATAAAGGATTCCAACTATTGAAAGATTTTTAGCAACATAAAGGAGTAGGACACAAGAGGAAATGGTGACTGACAACATGATCAAATTTCCAGCTTAGCGTGATCATCTGGTTGTACAGTGGAGAAGAGATTGGGGGAAGAGGGGTAATGAACTGTTCAAGTAAATTCAAAGAGCCTAGCAGGAGACTATATTGCAGTGGTTCTGGTTAAAGACAGTGGTAGCCCCAGAACTTCTCTATGAGAAAATTTAGAGCAATAATTTTGTTGGAACGGTGAGGTAGGAGGCTTAAAAACTGTTCATAAATTGTCCATTTCAAAGAATGGGGAAGGGGTATGGGGTAGGAGGGATGATTGAGATTACGGGGTCAAATACCATGCTTCCCTACAGGCACTCTGTAGTGCGGATAGAGATAATGGTAGCTGGGAAGAAGATGGTGCTGCTGGAAATGAAGAGAAGTGGATGGATCAACAGAACTTGGTGATGACTCGATATGGGTGGTTGTAAGTTAAAAAAAAAAAAGACACCCAAAGCACTTAAAACAATGGCTAGCACATGTCAAGTTCTCAATAAATACAAGTTTAAAACAAAACAAAGAAACTTTATAAACTTTTTTTTGTATATTCACTCATTTTTTCCTTATGGTGATTAATCTTTAAGGCTTCTCTATTTAAATAAACCACTAAAACTGATAACCTGTATCCTCTTCAGCTACATGCCTATTTCTTTTCCTTTTTATAGCCAAACTGGATGACATCCAGGTCGCTGACTTGAATAACTTGCTATTCACTGAAATAGAGAACACAGAAGAGAACCGAATGCGAAGGAAGAGAAAAAGATTGAGTTCAGTTCGGGGCATGCTGAACTTGAGCTACCTTTGAGCCATTTCAGGTGTTCTATAAGCATGTGGATATAGTAGTCCGGAGCTCTGAAAGAAGGTCTAGGCTGGAGATATAAATTCATGAATCATCTACATATAAATGAAACTGAAGCAAGGGATGTAGTTGAAATCACTTAGGGAAAGAGTCTAGAGTGAGAAGAAGAAAAACTAAGACTGAGCCTTTGAGGAACTCCTGGTATTTAATGGTTGGATAGAGGATGAGACAGCAAATAACACAAAGAAGCAGTAATCAAAGAGCTGGGAGGAAAGGCAACAGTTATTTGTCAAGAAAGTAAAGTGAATAGTGTTCCTAGAAGGAAGTGGTCAAGGTGTCTATTTTAACTTATATCAAGTAAAACGTCCATTGGCATTATCAACATAGAAGTCTTTATTGAGTTTATCAAGAGCTTCTTGGTAAGGGCTGGGGGTTGCTGGAAACCAGAATGGGTTCAACATAGAAATGAGTAGAAGGTGAGGAAATGAAGGGAGTATAAACAACTTCAACCCTTGAACAGTTTGGCTATAAAAAGGAAAAGAAATAGGCATGTAGCTGAAGAGGATACAGGTTATCAGTTTTAGTGGTTTATTTAAATAGAGAAGCCTTAAAGATTAATCACCATAAGGAAAAAATGAGTGAATATACAAAAAAAAGTTTATAAAGTTTCTTTCATACAAATATCTAACAGAATTGGGAAAGGTAAAAACAGAAAGCCTCACATTTTGAGGACATGAGTCAATTAGACTGAGAACCCAGTTCACCATGTAGATGTTAACAATATATTTTTTTAAATTCTCAAGAATTAAAAAGTGTAATGTGGGGGCTGGCCTGGAGGCACAGCAGTTAAGTGCACACGTTCCGTTTCGGCAGCCTGGGGTTTGCCGGTTCGGATCCTGGGTGCGGACATGGCACCGTTTGGCAAGCCATGCTGTGGCAGGCATCCCACACATAAAGTAGAGGAAGACAGGCACAGATGTTAGCTCAGGGCCAGTCTTCCTCAGCAAAAAGAGGAGGACTGGCAGATGTTAGCTCAGGGCTGAGCTTCCTCAAAAAAAAAAAAAAAAGTGTAACGTGAGGGCCAGCGCAGCACAGCAGTTAAGTTTGCATGTTCCATTTAGATGGCCCAGGGTTCACCAGTTCCGATCGCAGGTACAGACCTACGCACTGCTTATCAAGCCATGCTGTGGGAGGCGTCCCACATACAAAGTAGAGGAAGATGGACAGAGATCTTAGCTCAGGGCCAGTCTTCCTCAGCAAAAAGAAGATTGGCGGCAGATGTTAGCTCAGGGCTAATCTTCCTCAAAAAAATAATAAATAAATAAAAAATTTAAATTAAAAAAAATGTAATGTGCCCTCAAGTGACATTTGGCAATGATGGGAGATAATTTTGGTTGTCACAACTGGCAGAGGGGATGCAATACTAAAGGCTGATTGGTAGTATTCTGATGGGTAGAAGCCAGGGATGCTGCAAAACATCCTGTGATGCACAGGACAGCCTCTCACAATGAAGAATTATCCAGTCCAAAATGTTAGTGATGCGAAGACTGCAAAACCCTGCTCCAGGAATTTAACCTACAAATATATTCGCACACATGAAATAACTTCTGTATAATCATTTATTGTTTGAAATTGCAAACCACTGGAAATGACACATATATACATAAATAGATGGTTTAAATAAACTGGTATACAACTGTACAACAGCATGCACAGTACTCCATTATTTGTGTTTTTTAAAAAGGTAATAATGTAATTATACACACACACACACACACACACACACACACGAACTCTTGGAGTGAACTTTGATGACGGCCTGAAGAAAAGAACTTTTGCTTGGAAAACACATTGTTGCAGTGCAGTACCGCCCTCAGACCCAACTTGGGCCCTGTGTTTTAGAGGGTCCTCTGTCTGTACTTCTCTCCTTGAGGTGATAAGCCCATGGAACCAAGGGACATGTCCACCTGGAACCCAGTCTCCCCTTTCTAGACCACGCTCTGGGCACTCTGGAATCCCCTGCTTCCAGGGTCTGCACAGTCCTCTTCTCAAGTTCTGTCCTCATGTGGAGTGGCCAAGGGATAACTACATTCAGGGACTGTAGACAGGGCTTGGACAGGAGGCTGGGGTATTCCATGTGTGCACATAAGGGCTATCAAAGTGCAGGACAGAGCTGAGGTGTAAGAAGAAAAGGAAGGCAGGCTAAGGGCTTCAGGGACCAGAGAGAGACTCTGGAACTCTGAGGAGCTCAAGAACTCTAGATTTGAATCTGGCTTCCAGGTCATTATGAAAATATATTTGTCAAGGTATATCAAAGGTAAGAGAAGAAAATATGTTTTATTTAACAGTTTGTTAGCTTGACTATTAACTAACTTAACTAGTCAAGTTTGTTAACTTGACTAACTATTAAATATTTAGACTTACGGGGGCGGGCCTGGTGGCGCAGCGGTTAAGTGCGCACGTTCTGCTTCTCGGTGGCCCGGGGTCCACCAGTTCGGATCCCGGGTACTGACATGGCACCACTTGTCAAGCCATGCTGTGGTAGGCATCCCACATATAAAGTAGAGGAAGATGGGCATGGATGGGATGTTAGCTCAGGGCCAGTCTTCCTCAGCAAAAAGAGGAGGATTGGCAGCAGATGTTACCTCAGGGCTAATCTTCCTCAAGAAAAAATTTAGACTTACAGTATATGGTCTTGCATTTGTATACTTGTCCTGAACCTTGCAAATATCCATCCCTACAAATGTTAGAGATGGGTCGATTGCAGTAGAATAGATTGAGAGTAATGGCTGTGGCCTCGCAGAAGGAAAAAAACAAGGAAGAACGTGTGCCTGAGGATCCAGCAACAGGGAGAGATGAGTCCTAGGAGTTTAACTCTGTTCTCTTTTTCTCTGGGTCACCAGATCTTAGGGGATATACCAGAAGAGATACTGAAGAAAAGATGGGAGGGATGTTTTGAAACCTTAGTCAGATCATTTCACTCCTTAGTTCAAAACTCTCCAACAGATTTGCAACTCATTCAAAGTAAAACCCAAGGCTCTTCAAAATAGCCTTTCCCCCACTCTCAACCTTATTTCTCACCATTTTCCCTGTTTCTCACTCCACTTCAATCACACTGGTTTCCTGAGTGTGAGTGAGTGTGAGAGAGGCTTTCCCTCTCACTCACTCAGCAGGCTGCAGTCTCAAGGCCTTTGTACTTGCTGTTCCTGCTTCCTAGCTCTCTCTTCCCCTGCGGAAATGGCTGGCTGACTGCCTCTCTTATAGAGGACTTCCTCAATAAACATCATTATACTTCCCAAACTCAATCTCTAACCTTTTTCTACTCTATTTTTGGTCATAATATTTATGAGTACCTGGCATATATTTGTTTATTGCCTCCCTACACTAGAATGTAAGCTCCACGAGAAAAGGGTCTTTTTCTATTTTATTCACCATATAGAACTGTGCCTAGCACACAGTATATGCTCAACAAACATTTATTGAATGATTGAATAAATACAGGAAATGACCCATCTTATTTCACAATTATGTCCAGAGTTAGATCTATTTGTAGGATATTAACCTCTTAACATGTATAGTGTTAAAGTGACTTCTGTATAGTTTCCATTCCTTTAACTCACATATAAGTTCTTTTAGGTCAGTAACACATTATGACTTCGTTCAGCCTGTCCCCTCAGCCTCAAAAACCTTTGCAAACCAAACTCCCACTCAGAGATCCTCTGACATCAGGCTCAGAAGTTATCTATCTGAAGCTTTCTCTGATCCCGGATAGAAATGCTACATTTCTCTGGGCTCAAAATGCACTTTGTCCACATCAGTTATATCAATTAATGGGCTCTATTGTTATGTATTTTATAACTACTTAATTCAAATACATTTTCTGAGGTCCTCTTTAGATTAAAAACTCCTACCTATCCAGAATTTTAAATTAGAATCTATTTTTATCATGCATCTGCTCTGTGTAAGACATTATCTCACGTTATGTGCACCGCTGAAAGGTGTCCACGCACAACATCTGGTCAAAACATAACCACGTTTTGACCAGACCATTGATAGGTAATGACTACAACTCCCAAGATGCGCTGCAGGGTCAACGTGTGCATCTCGCCTGGTTTTCATCTTTCAGGCTAACGGATGTAAAGAACTGGCGGCTGAACAAGCTGAGGGTGTCTTAAAGAACAAATAAAAGGATTCTACCAAGATCGAACCGGGAATGAAACCAACCACTGCCCAGTGCTCGCCCTGTGTCCACCGGGCTACGTCTGACAACGTGAATGCCGAGAGAATTCCTCGCTCGCTTATTCAGCGCCGAAGACCTCCCGATAGATAACGCAAGAAATACCCGCCAGATAAACTGAAAAATATCAAAAGAGTGCTCTTAGAGGTGATAGGAAGGTGGCTTCCCGCCACTTCCCTAAACGTATCTGAAGACTTATTTTCCGAGGTTACAAACACGGGAAGGGCAGTGTATTTTCATGAAACGGAAAGTATGCTTTTCAATGGCCAGCTACCAAAAGCCTAACGGTGAAACGCTCTGGCGGGAAATAGGAAACTGTCAACACACTTTTTTACGACGTTATAATCGCCTGAAGATCCAAAGAACACTGCCTGAGGAGAGGCTTAACTGTAACAGACTCCATAACGAGCTTCAGTGGGCTCGGGTCGCTTGAAAGGGCTCAAAGTTCCTACGTCTTCACAGAAACAGGTTTAAAATTATTTTTCTCACATAGGCTGAGAGTGTGAGCTTCTGTTAAGGAATACGAGCACATTTCCTTCCTTTTTGCACAGGGTTAGTCCTGTCCAAGGATGCGTACCTCCCAGGGTGGCTTTGCTTTTTCCTCAGAGCTGGGTCTCACCCGTCATCGCACGCCGAGCGCCGCCAGACAACTCACGAAGCCGGAGCCACCCCTCAGCTGCTGCAGCCAGCACACAGAGGAGTCTCGCGGCACCTGC
Source organism: Equus caballus (assembly GCF_041296265.1). Classification (NCBI taxonomy): domain Eukaryota; kingdom Metazoa; phylum Chordata; class Mammalia; order Perissodactyla; family Equidae; genus Equus; species Equus caballus. Next base: position 60,356,200 of record NC_091698.1, read on the forward strand.
GGACGGGGGCTCGCGAGAACCGCCCACTTGGCCGAGATCCCGCGCCAGCAGGCGGGGCCGAGAGAGGAGGAAGTCGCCCTTAGGCCCTCCCACCAAAGTCCAGCACCCCGCATCGCGAGAACGCCAAGCACAACTGGGCCGGGAAGTGCATGTAGAAGTGAGGGCGCCGCGCGTTGGACTCGTCGGCCGCCGTAGCCCCTGCTAGGACAGCCCGTGCGATCCTGCTGGAGGAGGAAGAGAAAGGCAGAGAGAATCGGGTTTCAAGATGGCGGACCTGTAGTAGTTACCGCGGCGGCGGCGGCGGCGGCGGCGGCGGCGGCGGCGGCGGCGGGAGACCGAACGAGCTCTGGGCGAAGAAGGGAGGGGAGGGTGGGTGTGTGCGGGGGTGAAGTAAGAGGTAACCGCGGTTGTGGGCGGAGAGGTCTCGGTGGCTCTCGTTGCTCATTCCCGCGGCTGAACCTTGATAGCCATGGTGAACTCGGGCCTCTCCGGAGCCGCCGCCGCCGCTGCCGCCACCGCCGCTACCGTCTCTCAGGAGTGAGGGGCGCGGACGAGGTGAGCGAGGAGGCGGCGGCTGGAGCGGTGAGGATAGCAGCCACCATGTCGGATACGCGACGGCGAGTGAAGGTCTATACCCTGAACGAAGACCGGCAATGGGACGATCGAGGCACCGGGCACGTCTCCTCCACTTATGTGGAGGAGCTCAAGGGAATGTCGCTCCTGGTTCGGGCAGAGTCCGACGGTAAGGTTATTGGAACGGTAGGCTAGGGGACAGTGCCTCCGGTTTGGGCACAGCCCTGGGGTTTAGGCCCTGGGCCGAGTACTGTTACTGCCACCTTTTGGGACAGCGCGTTGGTTTTGTGCCTGCACTTCTGTACGGTAAAAACAAACTACTTTGCCTGGAAAGCTCCTCAGTCCGACGCCGATTCTCCGTTCCCCCGCCTCTTAGCCCTATTAAGGATTTGACCCCTTCCTCTCCAGTCAGTCCTCTTTTGAAGAGGGGAAGTGATAAGGGAGGAGGTAATGAGAGACAAGTTAGTGATCTGCTGGTCCTACGGAGCTGATCGCCTCTGTTGATCTTTTATTTTCTTATCCATTGTATGTCCAGTACAAAAGATTTAGTGAAACTTTTCTTTCTCAGTTTTTTTTTCTTTAACCGTTGTTACCAACGAGCCCCTGTTGCCACAGTCGACAGGTGCTGGGGAATACCAAAAGCCATCTCTTTCTGGGTCTGTTGCGGACTGTTGCCACGATACGTGCACGCACAAGCACATACACATCTCTACTCTGGGATCCCTCCAGGCTGTTTTTGTAGAGAGTGCTGTGAAAAAGTGGATACTTTACACCCTAAACAAGTTAGGACACCAAAGCTGATTGTAAACTTCTGTTCGTTGATTTATTGTAGGAGTCATATGTGAGGAATTTTTAAATTATAAAATGTAGAGCCGTAGTTAAAACATTTTTCTCATTGTAATCTGAATGCCTCATTTTGAGCGACTGATATGTGCAGACAGTAGAAAAATAACAATCTTAGATTTATTCTTGAGATATTTGTACTCTTGCACTTTCCCTTTTACTTTAAAAAGTCATGGACCTTTATTTCTACATGAGATATCCTTCCTTGTGTTCTTAAGCAAAAAGGATAAATGCAGTTCTGTAATTTGTGTACTAAGTACTTAGATCCCTGTTGTGGTCCTTTGCAATTTGTTTTATTTGTCAATCTGGAAATAACAATAAAATAACTTTGTTAAAAAGAGTTTGGCTTCAAGTGGTGGTCATTTAGACCGTAAAACTTTCATTTCAATAAAACTTTAATAGTCACCTAGTCTCCTTATATTCTTGGTCTGAATGCTGATCTTAGATGGATTTTTTCCTTTAAGTGTGTATGGGGATAGGATGATAGGTTCTAAATTAAATGTGAAGCCTGGATCTGGAGAGAAAAATGTTAATTCGAATACAGTTGATTACTTCAAATGTCTAGTTGGGTGAAGAGAATATGTTTTTTTGGTTTGGTAATTGTTTTGTTTTTTTAATGTGGATTCTGATTTTTTATTCAGGGTTTTGTAAATTGAAACTTAGAAATATTATTTTGTATCTTTCAGGATCACTGCTCTTGGAATCAAAGATAAATCCAAACACTGCATATCAGAAACAACAGGCAAGTAGTTGTTTATCTTTAATTTGAAAGACTTCATCTGTGATCAAGGAAGTATTAATCTGACAAAGATGGGAAATCTTTCCTGACCAGAAAAAAATGTTTGGTAAACAGAGTTACAGACCATATGTATTTTCCTTGCAGGTTAAAAGTTTCAAACTGGAAAGTGAAAGTTTTTGTACTGGCAGTAATTTATCTTTGAATTGAGCTGCTCTTAGGTTATATTAGAATACTATGTATTCATTAATCTTATTTAACTACAGTTAGCCAGGTCTCTTCTATATCCTGTACACTAAGCCTTTTATTCTCAATCACATTTAAAGGAAATGGCATAGAAGAAAATTCAAAGGGGTACCTTTAAAATCGAGGAAAGCCTGTTCGTGGTGTAAAGTTAGATCCTTTGACTCAGGCAAAGGATTTTTGGAGTGGAAGCATTTAAATCCTGTTCTATAATTGTTGTATATTTTTATTATAATAATCAATGGATACTTTACAAAAGTGTACATTGCCAATTTTGTAATGTTTTCTGTTAATATTTATTGTCTTATTTGGGAAAAGAAAACCTGTGTTGTGCTTTACCATGCCTAATTATTTAATCTGGAAATGGCAGCAGTGATTCAACCTTTTCTTTATTCTGTGAATGTTTTCATTTTTATTATGAAAGATTTCAAAATCGAAAAGTACGAAGAATAATCTAATGAATGTCTGTGTAACACCACCAAATTTAACAATGTTAACATTATACCATATTTGCCTCTAATCTTTTTGTAATGTTGAACATTGTGGATAGAGTTAAAGCCCCCTTTGTACCCATCTCATTCTATCCATTCTCCATCCTCCCTGTAGGTAACCACTATTCTGAAGTTGATGTGTATTATTTCTGTACATGCTTTTATACCTTCTCTGCGTATGTATGTATCCATAAATACTGTGTAGTCCCTCATGTGTTTTTAAACTTTGCACAATTGATCTCGTACTCTTGAATGTATTCTACAACTTTCGTTTTTCACTCAAACGTTATTTTGAAGATTTGTTTATGTTAACAATGTAGATCTAGTTGATTTTTTTTTAAAAACTCTGTATAGTATTCTGATGTATGGTATATACCTTTTGTGAGACATTTGGATTATTTTCAGTTTTTTCTGTGTGCAGTGTGTAATGTAAATATAGCAGAAAATTTTGAAGGCAAAGATAAATTATTTTAATATTCTATTTACATCATCAATGCCTATTTTCTTCAAGATCAATGAAAATTTGGATGCCCCAAAACATACCACACAATCGGAGGAATGAAATTATGTCTATCGCATAGTGCATTATTAGTAAAATTGTTAAACAGTTGTTTTGTGTATGCAGTAAATTCTTAATCAGTTATTTGAAATATTTTTAAAATTTTTAATGTTCAATTAATAGTTTTTTCCTCTACTTAGAAAATATTATGTCTTTTTTGGTGGAGAATCAGATTAAACATTTGTTCTGTATTGCACACTTAAAGATGTTTCCTATACCTTAGACGTTTAAAGTAGACATTTAAGTAAATTTAATTTTTGAGTCAGCCAGGCAGGTTTCTCTCTGTCACTGCTCTTAATTTTGCCAGATAGCCACTTTTGGTTTGTTTTTTGTTTGCGTGCTCATTTGTGGGGAAAGAAATGCTAATATTACGTGATCATTTTTTTTCCTATCTGCATGAATATTAAATTCTCAGGAACTGTGTTTTTAAATGTGACTCCCTACATTAGTTATAATTTGTATTCTTCTCAAATCGTGTACAAGTTCCTTTAGCTGTTGTTACTATTGGAAAGATCACATTATGGCAGAGGTTTGTGTATAAAATAGTCCCCCAGCATTAGTCCAAAAATACACAGTGGATGTGTAAATACTTTAGAAACTTTGGGACATGTGTCATGTGTAATGTTCCTCTGCTAGAAAATTAATGTATTGGAGGAAAAAGTCTTTATTTAAAACAAAATTTTTATGCCATTGGGAAAGTGTTTTCTATAATTAATCATATTTAAATAATATACTATTGGGCTTTTTTAATATATATTTTTCTAATTGAGGTGCTTTTTACTAAACATTAGAGTATAAGAGAACTTTTTGGCAATGAGAATAATGGAAAAGCTTTGTATATAAGAATGAAAAAACGTGCGTAAATGGAGTCACCTGTTTTCTTTATTTTTGTTTAAATTGAGTGCACTTTTCTAATAGAAATCAAAAGCCATTTGGTGGTTGTGTTAAACTGTTTTTTTTGTAATACATATGATTTTTCATATTTTCACCAAAATCTTGTTCAGTTTGCACATTTTACCATGTTACACAAATTGGGATTTCCAAACACATGGATATTTTTCTATGTTCGTTAGAATTATCTTTTTTTATGTCATCATTTAAGTTATTCAATAAATTAGTCTAGAAAATCATTCATTTCCAAAATTTATATGAAGTATATTGATCATTAGTGGATTTCTCATAAAAACCTTGAGTGAATGAATAAGACATTCATAGCTCATAGGATATCTTGACATTAAAATACATTGAATAAATTCATTCTTTAACATCACAGTTCTAAAATGAGCTAAGTACTGATTTGTGGGCTCAAAATACATCTTTTTAAAATTTTCTCCAAAGGCAAATTACTGAATTGTGGGCTCAAAATAAGTTAGAATGAGTTGAGTTGAATGTCAAACGACTCAATATTGATAGGTCATCGATTCACATCACTTCCTTCTTACTTACAGTGGGCAATATTGAAGTAGTTAATGGGAAAGAGAAGATATACTTAGCCTAAAGAAGCCCGTAAACTTAAGTGTTTTAAACACGTTGGAAAGAGAAGAGAATGATTAAACAGTGGAACATGAAATAAAGTGCCTGATACATGTGTCAAAATTTTAAGTTATTTAGAATCAGTCCCACTGATCTTGACTAAATCAAAAGTGGAGTCATAGGGATATGTACCTTTTATATTTAAGACAATTGTGTGTTAATTGGGTTTAGGAAAGAAGTATAAGGAAGTTCTCATCCTCAGTTTTATTGGAAGACAAGACATAACAGGTGAAACAATTATAGAATGGTAATAAAATAGCTGATAAAATGTTTTAACCCAGTCCTCATTGAAAGCCCATGAAAGTATTTCACAGATAAGGTAACTAAGGCACAGAAAGTTTAAGTTTCTTGACTGAGCATGTACAGCAAGTATACGCCAATGCAAAATACTATAAAAAGCAGCTTGTATTCCACAGACTTGGGCAGTAGAAAATTTGAAAAGGGAGAGATTGTTTAGAGCCAGAATCATTAAGAAAATCTTCACTTTCCTATGTGGTGTCTGCTGAAGGAACTGTAATAGGGAAGGGAGTAGTACACCTGATACAAAAGGTACTAAGCCTGTTTGCAGCAGAGGTTTTTTTATTTGAGAACTTGCTTTGCTAAACAAAAGGAGAGCCATTATAGGTTCTTGAGTAGGGGCCTCACATGATGAAAGTGATACTGCTGTGTTTAGGAAGTCAGTGTGGCAATGTCATGAATAATGAGTTGAGGGTGGAGAGGAAAACAAGAGCTTTAGGTAGCAAGACCTTTTGCAATAATTCAGATACAAGAAAATGAAAGTCTGTTCCAGTGTAGTAAATGTAATTAGGAAGAAGGAACAGAGCTCCAGGATATTTTCAAGAAAGTGCTGAAAGATTTGGTGAATGATTAAATATGAAAAAAGCAGTCAAAGGTCACTAGTAGTATTTTTGAGTCTCAGGACCAGGAAAATGATTGTTCTCTCCGGAAACTGGGAAGTTGAGAAGAAAGCAGGTTTACATTAATAATTTGGGAAAAGGCTTTGTTTATTTTGAATAGATAGTACATTCACATTGTTAAAAATTCAGAAGGTATTTGGTGAAGTCTCACTCCTACTCTGGACACTGGACTCTGTCCATACAGTTTCCCTTGCTGGAGGTCACCAGCGTTAGCAGTTTATTGTACATTTTCGTAGAGGCTTTATGGATGTGTAAACAAATATGCATGCAATCACATATATATTCTCCTTTTTATTGGCATAAATGGTAGCATGATATATACTGTTCTGATCTTGCTTTTTTTTTCATTTAGGTTTGAAGCAATAGTAAAATGAATGGAAAGGTCTTATAATGAACATCTTAGACGAGAGATACAGTAAGAGTTTGGTGCAGGAGATTCCAATTTGAGAATCATTGAGTGCTGTTTTTAGCTGCAAGAGAGGACCTCCTTTGAGAGAATAGATATGAATTGAGAAAAGAGCAGAGGTTAAGACTGAGCCTTGTTGAGTTATCCACATTTATCCATTCATCCAATAATACTTGATTGATTGCTGCTTAGGGGTTGATCACTATCTTTAGTTTGAATTTTTGAAGTGCATTTGAAAGCTTTTGAAGAGTTTTCAGCAGAGGAGTGACATTATCCAAAATAGTAACATCAATCTGGAATTGAAGAGAGACAATAACTGAAAGACTAGGTGGGAGATTGCAGTATAGCCCAAGCAAGAGATAATGTTGGATTGGGTTAGGGTGATAGTGGAGATGGAAAGAGATGAATGTATTTGAGATATAAATTAAAGACAGAATTGACAGGGCATGCTGCTGGATTAGATGTTTGATAGTGACATAAAAGGAAGATCCAGTAAACAGGAAGAGTAAGCAATTGGGAAATGTAGAGAATCAGGAAAATGTGTTGTCTTCAAGGGAGAACAGAATTTCGGTAAGGAAAGAAGAACCAATGGGTCATCACATGGCTATTTAATATCCTACAAGAGAAAAATTGAGAATATTCTAGGTTTTGGTTAGAAGAGCATCCACTGAGATGAAGGTAGAGATGAAAAGGATCATACTTTATTGTATCTATCTCTTAATTGGCAAAACAATCTAATAAAATTGAGGGTGTTGGGGTTTAGCCTGAGAGTCGTGGGGAATGGGCTAATGAGTATACAAGAGAGAAAGAGATTTCTACAATTTTGAATGCTGCATTAAAATGACAGCATGAATTTGTAATGAATAGAGTCCACTCTGCACTTTGGACTAAAGATCAGGTGTGTGAGTAGAGGACGTGAGTGATTAGGTTTGAAAGATTGGGCAGGATGATGGATAGAGATGTGTTCTGGATGGTGGTTTGAAAGGAGACCAATGAGGAATCTTTGGGAATCAGATGGAGGGGGGTGTCTTTCTTAGTTCGGGGTCTAGACAGATGGGTTTAGAATTGGACACGCTTAAGTGTTTTAATTCCATATTTCTAGCTATGTGATTTTGAATAAATTTTCTCTGAACTTCATCTTTTAAATAGAGTTGCTACCTGTCTTATATAATATTTGTAAATTATTGTTTGAAAAATGCTTTGACACAGTGCCGAACACGCAAGCTCAATAAGAGAACTATATTCATAATAATCTTATTATAATCCTGATGTAGGCAGCATTTTCCTCTTTTCCAATGAGGAAAGATCAAAGTACTTTGCTGAAGTCACAGAAATAGTGGTACTCAGATCCTAATTCTAGTCAAGGGTTATTCCCACTGTATCCAAATATATCACAGATTTGGGGAAGATAAGATATCACTACTGTTTGAAAATAGTATCATGTCTGTCCTGGACTGTATGTTATACCACACTATATTTTAAAAATCCATCTCAGAAAGACTAGGTCAGCTACCATTAGGAACTACTAGAGAGTTAGGTGCTGCATTATTTGTCTGGTTAATCTTACTCATTTTCAGATTTTTAATTGATTTTGAATCTGGAAATGGAATTCTATAATCTATTTATATTTGTTTTCCCTTTTTTAGAAAAACAGGTATTCTTTTTGAAAAACTTTAGCTCTGTATTGAATTTTGTCAGAGTCATTAGGGGCAAGGATAGGATTAGTCTGGCAAGCAGTAGGATCTCAAATATTTCATGACTCTGGATTTTATTCATGTTAATTGAAGTATCAGTTCAGGGAGGAAAACTAAAACAGAATTCGTTGGTTTGTTAGACCCTGTTAAGTATGTCACAGATACTTTGTGAACATGATATGAAAACTAGAGACACTTTCCCCCAATTAGGTGTTATACACCAAGTTTTAGATACAATTTTCAAGTGTAATTTAGATCCTGGATTAAGAACCTCTGATTTAAACAGTATCCAGCTCAAGAATTTTTTTTAATATATAAGATTGAAAATAACTATTTCTTACAATAATACTGCAGTGCGAAAACCTGATTCAGTAAACGCTAAATTCTCAAGCTTCTTCAGCTCATGTCTTACTCCCATCCTGTGCTTGGACATAATCACCCAGACCAAATATAATTGATTTTTTCCCATTCTCCTTGCAAGCTCATTTTAAATCTGATTGCCATGGGACATAGTGGTGACTAAATATTTTAGTTAGTAGAAGAGAACTCAAAGCTTCTCGTGGTTTAAACAGAGGCATTAATATCCCAAAGATATGTGTGCCACACACAGATGAGCAAAAATATACTATCACAAAGCACAGTGGTTGAAAACGGATCCTACTATGAAAAATTGAGCTTGACTGTATCTAGGCTTCTTGGATATACAGGAAACCCTGCCATTTGACACTTTTCATTCGTTATTTTAAATATTCTTGTGCCAGCTCTATGTTCTCTCACCTAGAATCTTTTGCTCTGACCCTTGGAATAAGCAATTCTAAGAAGTGTTTCTTCCTGGTACTTTTTACTGAGACAGTAGGGTGTGGGGAAGGGGGAAGAAAGAATGGTGAGATTTGTCACCCATTTGGTATAGATACATAGAGCTGGAAAGTGCCTACTCTGATGGTACTTCCCTATCCTCTTTCAAACAACTAGAGATACACTTAGGTCAGGTTCTCAAATTTGACTTATTGAAAGAATTACCTGGGACCCCTGTTAAAGGTAAGGATTCTTGGGACTCACTCTAGACCTGTCCCCAGGGGAGAGGCATGGGAATCTGTATTTTTAACCATCATCCAAAGTCAATCCTCTTTGCATTGAAGAAGGATTCTGAATATAAATCCCGTTTAGTTTCTGATGTTTTGACTGGCTTAGGGAAAAGACTTTATATTAAGAATGTGAAGGAAAGAACAAAAGAAAATGATGATGAAGAGGAGGACTAAGTGACCTTAATTCAGACTTTGTTGATTACCTCCACTTTCTCTTGGAAGGTAGTTTGGGACCAAAATAGAAAGAGCCTTGGATGCCTGGATAAAGGGCTTTGGATTTCATTCTCTTGTACTAGTAATCTCCAAAATGGAATGCACAGGATGAAGCATTGAGATTTGAGAAGAAACTTGTTTATAGATTCTATCAAAAGAAGAAATTGAGTTTTGCTAATATTTAGTAAAGTCAGGTGATCAAGAGTCAAAAATAAGCATGGTATTCTGAGAGAAGAGTAAAATTTCCGTGAAAGGTATTCCCCACCTGTTGTGAATTATTGTAGCCTATGTGTGCAGATAACTGTTTACAGATATTTTCCCATTTTAACCAATCTGTAACCCTCACAAAATGAACAAGAGCTCTAAAAAGGATTGGAAACAATAACATAAGTGCAATTAAACAAAACAGTGGTCAAACTGACATTTTCACTCTAGGCTAAGCTGTCACCCAAGTGATAAAGCAGAAACAGTGATAAAATAGATCTTACAAGAAGTTGCCCCTCCCAGAAAGTTCAGAATTATTAGAAAGATGGCATTAAGTATGGATTTGTATCTGTCATCACTTATGGGTGTGCTGTACCCTAAGTGTATTATTGGCTCTTAAAATGCTAATTATTAATGGTATAGAGCCATTAAAATTCAAACATTAAAAATATTGCTTATTTTAGCTTTATATAAATCTTTTTATTTCTATTTTAGTGATGTTTTATAAAGTATTGCTATACTAACATTATATTTTTGTATATAATATATAAGTAATTTGAGACACACTGTTAAAAAAGTTTTGGAAATCACTGTTCATGAAGCTGTTTTGAGGAGAGCTGTAAGACAAAGGCTCAGGGACTGAGGAAAGTACACAGTGCTAGTGCTTTAACCTGAGTAACTCTGTTTTTATCCTTTTTTACTTGGAGATTCTTAGTAAAATTTTATTTGTAAAAAGAGATCTGCTGGGTTTTTTTAATAGAGGTTTCAAAACCTCTTCTGTAGATGGTGGGAACCCCTGAAAGCTTTTAAAAGAAAAAACAACCTAATAAAATTTTACAATACCTGGTAGTTAATTTCCCTTCCAAGAAGCATCATGTCTAGGCAGAAGCTAGAAAACAGATTTCCAGTTCTTCTTACCTGGTTACACAGCAAATAAGTATTAATCTGAGGCTTGGATTAATTAAAGGATATTTTTCATTTACTGGTTAGAGCTACCAAAGTATTGAAAAGTGTTCATTTTGAAGACTTTGTCTTTATTAATCTGGGGCTCACTTTTAGTTTTATATTTTTTAATATCAGGTCATACTATTTATAAGTACTAGTCAGATGAACAATTATTAAATATAAGGTTTTTGTAGGTTATATTTTTGGTAATTAGAGTATAAATTCAAAGGTGCATTTTGTGAAAAATTAAAATTTTAGCCATATTAAACTTTCATTATTATGTATCCTTTAAAAAAGTGTCTGTTTCATTTGAATGTTGCATAGTGATTTTAGTACTTAAACGTGTGTTTTAATTTAAACCCAAACCTTCATTTTTAATAAAGGGGTTGACAATTTTTTCGTCAAAGCATAACCTTTTGGTAGGGGTATAATTAAGGACATTCTAGGAAAGCACTTAGACCTGAACTGGGGATTCTTCATTTTTCTATGACCTAAGCTGCTCAACTAGGCGCCATTGGTTATACTAAGAGTGAGTATCTTCATTTCATCATTGTTTTGCATTCCTTAGTACCCTAAAGGCGTTTTAAAGGCAAAAACAGAAAGAGTTAAAACTTAAGATATTTTCAGCTATTAGTCAGCCTATACTTGCAACCAGTTGACAACCAGCTTAAAGGGAAAGATAAACTTGTAGGTGGTGGGTGTTTAGTGAGTGAAACAGCTGAGTTTCTGGAAACAGTAGGAAGTAGATGATTAGACAGTCTACATTACACTTTGGCCAAGAATGGCTAGGCTTTCCATCTTGGTAACATGAGCCAGAGCCTGCTAACCTGTTTTAATAATTTTTGTTTTAGAAAATTGCTCAATATCATTTTTAGTACCAAAGCTGCTATTTCATTGCCAGTATATTACTGAAGTTGCAGAGGATAAAATATAGTTATGTGATGTCAGTTGAATGTACATTAATTGCACTTATCAGAGGGCATTTGTCATTGCTATGCTGTTTTCTGTCCTCTTGATTTTTGTTTATATTTTGTAGTTATTTCTTTTCAAGTGTGATGATGTAGGAATCTTTATTTTTAAACAGGATACATTAATTGTTTGGTCAGAAGCAGAAAACTATGATCTGGCTCTAAGTTTTCAGGAAAAAGCTGGCTGTGATGAGATCTGGGAAAAAATTTGTCAGGTAAGTTTCTTTTAAAATAATTAACTTATATTTGCATGCGTTCTTAAATTTTCTTTTTTTCTTTTTACCTGAAAGATGTATGTTAGAAAGTGGAGAGAGAATGTCTTTGAGATTTTGGTAACCTAACCTGGAAATTTCTCTTATGTTCTACAGCAAATTCTTTTACTTAAAATTAAAAAAAAAAGTTGTCATAATTTTGTTTACCACTTTAGATTTTGATAGCATATATTCATAACTAATACCCTACAAAATGTCAAGATCTTTTAAAAACCAAAAAGGATTAAATAATCATATTCTAAGGCTTTTGGATTTTTCTTTAATATTTGGTCACCTTTTTGCCTAATATTTGTGAATACTGTGTCCCAGACACTAATGTTATCAAAAGTGCTCAGAACTTTTCGTGAGAAACCTATAGTCTAGCAGGATATAGGATAGCTAGTAACTCTCAGGTAACTAGAACGTTTTTTAATAAAGATTTTTTTTAGAAGTTTCAGATTTCCAGAAAATGTGAGCTGAAAATACAGAGAGTTCTTATATACTCCCCTCCTTGAGGAGTATATACACTTCCTCCCCCGCAAAGTTTTCCCTATTATTAGCATCTTAGATTAGTATCATACACTTGTCACAATTAATGAACGAATATTCACTATTATTATTAGCTAAAGTCAGTACTTTATTCAGATCTCCTCAGCTTAAAACCCAGTGTCCTTTTTCTGTTCCAGGATCCCATTCAGTATACTACATTATGTTTATGGCCCCTTGGTAAATCTTGGTCATGACAGCTGATAACTAGAATTTTAAATTAATCATAACATTCATTTTAACTACCATTTTCTGCAAATGGAGATCACTGTGTTTCAGTGGTTGCCTAGTATAATTATTCTATTAGAGTGTTTTTTGACTATTGTCATTCTCATTTATATCAGCTTTTCCTTCTGGTGATTCTTATCACTGAAGATTCTTGAGTTAGTTTTATGCATCTGACCATAGTCATTTTTTTTCCTTGGCCCTCCCAATAGCAGTGCCACACAGTATAATAAAGTGGTCCGAGAAAGTGTAGTGTGAACCTTCGCATTCCATATAAGGCATATGGCGTGACATAGCACTCTAAATCACTAAACTTTTCTTAACTGGAGTAGATAATTTGTTTCTTTTCCACCTCGTATCTTACTATGCATCATGTATTGCTGGAGCATTATTAGTATACATTATTAAATAGAAGAATTCCACTTGATGAACAGCTGAAAACACTAGTAAATGTGATTTTGCTTTAATTTGTACAATATACATAGAATATACTCCAGATTGTTTTATTATTTCTGTTTATGTTTTGCCAATTTTTAAACCTGTGGATGGTGATGGCAAGAAGGTCCTAATTTTTCCTCTTTTTTTCTCATGTGCTCGCTAAGGGTTGAGATTGAATTTTGTTGGCAAAGTTTTCTGTAAAGTGAGATTTAAGACCTAAAGGTGACTTCTGTTGCAGACTTATGCAATCCACAAATATTTGCCATTCTATTCTCGATTCAATAAACTTGAATCATTCATTCATTCATGAGAAGGGGAAAAAAACTGGTCTGTGAAAATAATGAAAGCATACTGAAGGATGTAAAATTTTAAAAATATAAGATAACTTTACCATAATATTTATAAGGCTGTTCAGAATATTAATAACAGTATATAAAGACTAATCTTCATTTTTTATAAAGTCCTGAAAAGTGTTATTTTGTATTCTTCCTCTTCTAATACCAGCATGGTAACTGGCACATTTTGTGTATGTACTCAGTATATATTTAAAGAGTGAATGAATAAAACAGAAGACAAACATCTTATTTAGATATACGGTGTTGATTTACACATCTGCCAGAACATAAATTTATCTGGTAGATAATATTTTCCAGTGATCAGCATATTAGATTATACCTTGCCTCATTTCTCCCCTCCCCACACCTCAGCACCTACTGTTTAATATATGTTCTTGGATATACATAAATTCTTGAAGACTTTGTACATTTGTCCTAGAAATTTTCACTGAAATTTGTTTCTTACTCTTTTCACTTGTACACTTCAGGAGGTCCCCAAGACCACTCTCAGGTTTACTAATTCACTAGAACAACTCACAGAACTCCAAAAAGCTGTTATATTTGTGGTTACAGTTTATTATAACAAAATGGTACAGATTAAAATTGTCAGTGGGAAAAGGCACACAAGACAGGGTCTCGGGAGAGTTCCAGGCATGAGCTTCCAGTTTTCTCTCCCAGGATAGTTGTGCAGACAGCAGTTAACTTCTCCCAGCAATGATGTGTGGCAACATGCATGGAGTATTGCTGACCAGGGAAGCTTACCCAAACCTTTGTCCAGCATTTTCATTGGGGGTTATTCATATAAGTAGGCTGACTACCCATGTGGCTGACTTTAGTTTCCAGCGCCTCCAGGGTTAGACCTCCACCATAAACCATGTAGTTACCCACGCATAGCATATCTGGCATGGGCCAAAGCCCCCAGATAAGCAAAAACACTCTTATTAGACAGGATATTCAGAGTGCTTAGAGGTTACCTTTCAGGGGCTGGCCAAGGGCCAAACCTTTCTTTGGCAGGATTAATCCTTTACTGCAAAGGCACCCCTTGGACCTTGGCCCAGACTCTCTTACAGCAAAATGATCATATTTGTTCTAGCATCTGCTTTTAGCATAGCATTTATATGACAGAGTAATGAGTATCAATATGAATATGCCTAACATTTGGAGGAGCCAGTCTGAATAGGGATAGATTTAAAGAAACAGCTATAAAGTCATGATTTACTTTTCGTATTTTTGTACTAATATGATTACTCATTTCTGTCCTTGATCTACTGCACTTTATATTTTATGGTAAACTTACACAGAACTGTTTAGCATAGAAATTAGCTGATGGTTAACAAAATCTACTTCTTCCTCAGGCCAGTCATTTTCTATCAGCATTACATGCTGAGGGAATGTTAACTTAATCTCCCAATATATTTGATCATCAATATCAGTATTATCATAAGGTTTATATACATAAGGTAGTTGGATCAACAATGCCAGTATTATACCATATTGCAGTGTGGTGGTAGGTAGAACCTGAAAAGTAAGAGTCAGTAGATACTGGCACATTGCTAGAATCCCATGTAGTTGTTAACGGTTGGTCCAGTTCATCATCATATTGTATGACAAAATGTCTCCTTGAGTAGTGTCACTCATCAAGTTTATTTACAGGCTTCCATTCGACCTTGTCAAGTTCCGAGAGCAGCAGTGGTGGTCTTGGTAAACATGTGGCTTCACCCTTATATCCCTCTGGTATAACTGAGCTAAGAGAATATCATCTCTTGCTCCCAGTCGCTCCTGAGGCACCAGTGTTAATGCTGGATTTCCCTCTTATTACCCATGTATTCATTCCTTTGCCCTTAATTTACTATTTCTCCTCCCCATTTGTCATTGATTTTCACCCAGACTTTTCCACGTTTGGAAAGAATGTGAGATTTGGCCACTCTGCTGGTCCAGCAAGGTTAACTTTTACTCACAAGTCAGTACCATACTTTTAAGATCTATGCATGTTGCTGAATATGCATTTAGTTTATTGCTCCTAACTACCGCATGGTATTCCACCGAACCATACATTATACATTTTACTTTTCAAGTCTGGGAGGTCACTGCTGACGTTTGAAAGAACAATTTCAATTTCAATAAAAACCATTTTACTCAGTCATTTCTTAACCCGTTATAATGAGAAAGGTGAACTCCTCTCTGAAAAGTGTCACAGCTCAGAGAATAAGTATCTTAAGGGGAGTGGCAAATGATAGAACAGAAAGAACCATTGGAGAGGAAAAAATTATAAAAAAAGAGTTAAAGTGGTTGATATATATTGAGCTTTTACAAAGCATGAAATCAAAAATACATATGGAAGTGTTAACCTCAGAAAATGGTAGAGATATTTTCTTTGAAACAAATGAAGGAAATAAGTGAAGATAACTCATGAGATGGAGAAGATGAGTGTTGGAGGAAGTTGAGTACTAATGACCACTTTTTTCAAAGGGGACAAGTCTCTCTTCTGAGACCTAAAGAGAAAGTAATAGTCTTTGACACTTGAAAAGGGAAAAAATTTAAAGCAACAGCTATAAGGTACTAGGATAGGAGTGTAGGATAGAGAAATTTTCATTGAGAGTCTTATTGATAGTGTGGATTTGTTGTAAACCCATTCAGCACAGTTAGTTGACTGAATTTAAGAATGTTAAGGTCAGATTATGTTGTAGTAACAACATCCTAAAATTTCAGTGATTTATTAAAACAAAAGTTTGTTTTTTACCTAATGCTGTTTGACTAGTGAGGGGCAGGCTTGGAGAGGAAGGGGCTGTGCTCATCAGAGCCACTCAGGGACCCCAATTGACAGGGAATTCATTTTAATACTTGCAAGATCAATGCAAAGTGCGAAAGAAAGGTGGCAAATAAGAGCACTGGCTTCTAAAAGTTTCTGCCCAGAAGTTACAAATAGCGCTTTTGAAGAAGAGAGGGTAATTGCACTCTCATGTTAGGAATTAGAAAAATTTTATGGAAAATTCTAAACTTTTTTTTTATGTTAGAGTAAATTATTAAAATTTGTTATAAGGTAGCCATGCTCTTCTTGAGCTATCAACCTGAATCATAAAACAGTTCTTTATTCATTATATTGTAATTTTTATCTAAATATTAGAACCTGGAGGCTTTATCACAGATGTTCCATGAATGCCAATTTTTAAAAGAATAGAGCAGTTTCAGGCTCATAACAAAAGCAAATATTTTTCCAAAAGTGAATTTCAAAAGTAATTTGAGGAAATCTTATTTTCTCACTCTTGGATATACAGGCATTGGGTTTTAATTTGGTTTGACCTCAGTAAAGTCCTTGCCAGACCAATGTGATGGTGATTTAAGAGTCAGAAGAGTTACCTTCTGCAAAATTCAAAATTGCTAGATATAGTGAAGTTATTAAACAGCTGCACATGGTTATTACATAATTTGACATCACAAATCTACAAAATATTAGCTGAAATATTCAGGTTGTCAGGGATCAGAGTTCACCATAAGTTCTAAGCTGGGAAATTTAGAGGTGAAACGATCTGCAGTGAGTAACTTAGACTCAAAAAGTGACTCTAAACTACGTGTGTTTTCCCCTTCTAGACTTGACTTTTAATTAACAATGACTGTATTGCTAGTATTGATTTTTTGCAAGGTTTTTTTAACTTAAATCCAATGCTCAGTGATTTGATTTCCAAAATTTTGAATTCTTTTGTATTTTAAGGTAACCCGCTATACTTGGATATTTTTAGGTTCAGGGTAAGGATCCATCAGTGGAAGTAACACAAGACCTCATTGATGAATCAGAAGAAGAACGATTTGAAGAAATGCCTGAAACCAGTCATCTGATTGACCTGCCCACATGTGAACTCAATAAACTTGAAGAGATTGCTGACTTAGTTACCTCAGTTCTCTCCTCACCTATCCGTAGAGAAAAGCTGGCTCTGGCCTTGGAAAACGAAGGCTATATTAAAAAACTACTGCAGCTGTTCCAAGCTTGTGAGAACCTAGAAAACACTGAAGGCTTACACCATTTGTATGAAATTATTAGAGGAATCTTATTCCTAAATAAGGCAACTCTGTTTGAGGTAATGTTTTCTGATGAGTGTATCATGGATGTCGTGGGATGCCTTGAATATGACCCTGCTTTAGCCCAGCCAAAAAGGCATAGAGAATTCTTGACCAAAACTGCAAAGTTTAAGGAAGTTATACCAATAACAGACTCTGAACTAAGACAAAAAATACATCAGACTTATAGGGTACAGTACATTCAGGACATCATTTTGCCTACGCCATCTGTATTTGAAGAGAATTTTCTTTCTACTCTTACGTCTTTTATTTTCTTCAACAAAGTTGAGATAGTCAGCATGTTGCAGGTAAGTCAGCTAACGTGTTCTTCACAATTCTGTTTTCAGATATTTAGTTCCCTTAATAGTTCAAACTGGTGTTCAGTCTTTCTCTTTGAAAGATTTCTTGTTTACTTTAAATGTACTATTAGGCATAGAAAACAGGGCTTTGTCTCATGGTTTTCTGAGGGAAAATCATTTCTTAATGTGACCTTTTATATTTTTAAGAGTCCCATGATGCAGCTGGGGTTTTTTTTGGTTTTTTTAAGATTTTATTTTTCCTTTTTCTCCCAAAGCCCCCCGGTACATAATTGTGTATTTTTAGTTGTGGGTCCTTCTAGTTGTGGCATGTAGGACGCCACCTCAGCATGGCTTGATGAGTGGTGCCCTGTCCATGCCCAGGATTCGAACTGGCGAAACCCTGGGCTACCGAAGCGGAGCACGTGAACTTAACCACTCGGCCATGGGGCGGGCCCCAGCAGCTGTTTTTTAATTTTTTTGTTTATTTCACTTTTTGCATTTTAAAAATTGTGGTAGAATATACATAAAATTTGTCAATTTAACCATTTTTAAGCATACAATTCATAGCATTATGTACATTCACAGTGTTATGCAACCATCACCATTATCCATTTCTAAAACTTTTTCATCATCCCAAAGTGAAACAGCTATTTTTGAAAGTATCTTTTGTTTCATTTTATGAAACCTAGTTATTATTGAGGTATGTGTGAGTGTGTGTGCTTAAAGCTTCCCAGATAATTCAAATGTGCAGCCAGGATTGAGAAACATGCATTAATTTTCAGGAAATGATGCTTAGATTATTTGCTATATGAGATTGATTTTATTCTGTCTCCTTGAGTTGTAAAATAGGAGTTTTATACCATGTTTATCATGTTAATTCTTTATATCGTAACAGTGTAGTAAGCATGATTTTGAAAATTTTGCTTTACTTGTGGTAGTATACTATACTCACGGTATCCAACCTAACTGCCTTTGCTATTTCCATATCAGTAGTCACTAAGTTTATTGAGCAGCTACTGTATACTTAATGTAGTGGTTCTCAAGTGTAGTCTGTGGACCATTGGGGGTCTCCTAAACTCTTTCAGAGAGATCTGTAAGATTTTCCCTTTTCCAACTTGATGTGAGTGTGAGGCTGTAATTTCTTCACATACTTCACCCAAAACAACATACCGCAACAGGTTTGAGAATCTAGCTGTCTTCTGTTAAGCCAAACATTAAAGGGAGTTGGAAAAATGTGTAACAAAGCACTCTTCTTTCTAAATTTTTAAAATTTGGGATTGTATATTTGTTTCTCATAAAAAATATTTCTATAAACATCTAATAGCTTATTTTTTAGAGTTAGTATTTTTAAATGTCTCAGCTTTAATTATGATAAGTATCAGTCAACATAACCCACATAATAAAACTCTTTGGGGTCCTCAGTAATTTTTAAGAGTTTAAAGGGATCCTGAGCCCAAAAAGTTGAGAATCTCTGACTTAGTCCTTAGCTATGAGACTCTGTTTTGTGATACTTCCAACCATTATTCACCTTTCTATTATTGCTACTCTACTGTTTGTGTAGGGTTTACTTCTTTAGGTCATTCTTTAACCTGTCAATTTTTCTTTATTCCACAATAATAAATGTGAGGGAAGTTAGACTTACACATTAGGTTCTTTCATAATATATGGGGACTGCTTTTTAAAAACCATACTATACACTTCGTTGTGCCATTTCACTTGCTGACAGGAAAACAGTTACAGTCTCAGGAGACTGGAAATAGACCCACAGTCAATATAGTTGATGTAAAGGACCCAGTGACAGAGGCTCAAGTGTAGCTTTCAAATGACTGCTTTTGACTTCAGAAGGGTTGCCAAATCCATGATAGTAAATCATAAATGCTTTCCTATGTTTTAAAAAATAAATTATGCAAACTAATCTATAAATATTTGTAACACTCTGTATGTCATTTTGTATATTTTGCCTTAGGTTTATTTGTAAAGACTATAATTATATAAGTCAAGTGTAGCTTTAAAAAAAGAAAGTCTTACTCATTTCTGGTCCATGAGATGCATTTTATGAAATAGCCAGATACTGTGAACAACCTGTTGTTTACCTAGGGTTTACCACTTAATTATCTCTTATGTGCCAGCTGTGATGCTGAATTCTATTTTCAACAATGTATGAGAGGGAAGTAATTAAGATTATGGCCTTTGCCCTCTAAAGGTTCATTTCCTAAAGCCCTACTCTGAGTTTTCCATGTAGAAGTGTTTTGGCTAGGTGTTAGGTGTTTCCAGATAGCTTTCTGGCTAACTAATATACATACCTGTAGCTTCTTAAATGAATATTAACCTGCTGTTGCGTGAGTTACATAAAGCAAGTGAAAATAAGAAATTTTGTCTAACTGGACCAAAATGAGGTGGTACAAAGTACATAACTCAACTCCTAGCCTAAATTAGATTAATTAGCTGAGAAATTATATGAGAGCACTTAATGTGGTCACTGGCTCCTAGTATATACTCAAATACATGTTGAGATTCTCTTAAGCATGATAGGGGCTTTAGATTTTAGTTAACCTGAATTTTCTAGCTAATTGCAGATCAAAATCCCTCGTGCCCAGAATTGAGAAATATGCTTAAACATGTTTTATAAATTAAATTCCTGAAAGCCAATAAAGTAAACTTATTTCCACACAAACAGCTACAGATTAAGATCCTTTTCAGAATAAAAAGTTTTAACATTTCTCTTCACTAGAAATAATGGAGGACAGGTATCTCAAATGTTGATATTTTAACATATTACATATATTTCCACTGTT
Organism: Equus caballus; assembly: GCF_041296265.1. Lineage (NCBI taxonomy): Eukaryota > Metazoa > Chordata > Mammalia > Perissodactyla > Equidae > Equus > Equus caballus. The sequence continues at coordinate 60,376,552 of NC_091698.1, forward strand.
TCATAGATAAGAGTTGAGGTAAAAACAAACCCAGTAGGGTCAGTGGTTTAGTTCTTTTTTGATATATATTGCAGATAGCAGGATTTCAGCACTGAAAGAAAAATTTCTAACCTTTCATCCCAATTACTAATTAAATATGTAAAATCTTCCAAAACCTTTTAAGAAAACAACTGTTTGCCTAATATGGTTCTTTGTTTTGTTTTTGAGATTTTTGTACTCAAATGTAGGATTTAACCTGTTGCATTTTATCTTATATTTGGCCGATTCTAGTTTGTTGTGTGTATTTTGCTTTGGTTTGTTTTATAACTTTGAACTACTTAGGAATCTATCCTGTTATGTGTGGTTGGAGTGACAAAAACCTCATTATGCAGGAGACTTGGATTCTAAATCCATCTCTCACTAGCTAGTGTCAGATAAGTCCATTCTTTGGGCCTCAGTCTCGTGAAATTTAGCATTGGATTAGGCAGTCTATAGGTGACCTCTTAAAGCCTCATCTAATTCTAAATTTCTGCATTTACATGATTCTAAAAATGGTGAATGGGTTGTGGGTTTTGGTACTTTGGTTTTGTGTATGTGCCTATTTTTACATTATTACAGAGGAAAAAGTTTGATTCAGACTTTTTAGAAGCAGCTCTTTCCCCATAAGGTTTTGTTCTGTTATCCAAAAAAGCAGACACATGCAATTTGATTCAAAATAGTTATGTTTTGTTAAAATAAAAGCTCTTCAAATGAAATGGAGGGGCCGGCTCCGTGGCCAAGTGATTGGGTTCATACGCTCCGCTACAGCGGCCCAGGGTTCAGATCCTGGGCGCGGACATGAGACTGCTCATCAGGCCACATTGAGTCGGCGTCCCACATCCCACAACTAGAAAGACCTGCAACTAAGATATACAACTATGTACGGGGGATGGTCTGAGGAGATAAAGCAGGAAAAAAAAAAAAAGAAGATTGGCAACAGTTGTTAGCTCAGGTGCCACTCTTTAAAAAAAAAAATGAAATGGAACAGAAAAACTAAAGTGATCTAAAGAGACTGGTTTAATTACTGGGAGAACCAGGGAACTTAGGATTTGGGGAGAAACATTCCATCTATATTTATGATAGATTTTAAGCTGTCAATCAATTGCTTCCTTAATATGTACATTGGAACAGAGTGCTTTTGTAAAATATTATCAAGTATAATGTTAGAAATCAGAAAAAAAATATGTACTAGAAATCAGAAAGCATTCTCCTGGCAGACTGTAATACTTGAAATTGCCTCTATAATACTTCATGCAGTTTTAGCTGTCAGCCCACAAATAATGAATCATGTAAGAAGGATTTAAGTGGGAAATTGCATTTATCACAGAATTGGAACTATTTTCCTGTAAAAATATTCTGAAAAAGTTAAAAATTTTTTAGACAAGAAAGGAAGATTTAATCTAGGAGAGATGCAGAGAGAGAAAAATTTATAAAAGGTGTAAGTAGAGGTAAATGTGTACTTACCAAATCTAAAATATTGAGATAAGTATTTGGAAGAAGTGATTTGAGGGATAAGTAGGTTACATATGCAGTTGAACTCCCTCGAAGGTGGATAGTTCAGGCTATAATGCATAAGGTCCAAAAGAAGTCAATGAAATAAATAACAAAGGAAACACCATTCTGAGTGAGACTGATGAAAGGGGTTGTCTCTCAGTGTTGTGTCTTTGAGTAGCAATAATGGATGTTTTAGTGGGAGAGCATGTGGTATTTTCTGTGATCATACCTAGTGGTTTTCATTGGTTTATTTTTTCATATACTCCACCTTATTTCAGAAGGGCTTTAAGGGACTGATTGCGCTTTGTGAATGATCCACAGTAAGGAAAAGGGCAGGTATTTGAGATATATCCTTTACATGTCATGGTTTGATTTTATCATCAACCATCAGGTATCACTATTACAAGCATTTTTAGAACATGCTACTTTAATTAATTAAAATTGATATAAGTTGTATTTCATAAAAGTGAATTTGGGAGATAGCTGAAGCTTAAAACACAATTTTCTTTTAGCAAGTTTAATGGAAATCTTCTCTAAAGTAAATTTCAATATTCATGTCAGTTTTTTCCTTTGTAGTTTAATAGTCCATGCTCATTATAGAAAATTGGAAAATATAGATAAGCAAAAAGAAATCGCTCATAATCCGTCACCAAAAGGTAGTTAACATTTTAATGTTTATGCCTTCTAGACTTTAGACACACGTTTATATTAAAAATAAAATCAGAAGGTACATACTCTGTTTTTCTGTTTGTCTTTTTAAACAGTGCTTAGAAAAATTAACACGTGTCATTTAATACCTCAAAGTCATCAGTATGAAAGCTGTTATTGTAGTGTTTTGTCATTTAGTTATATCCTTGGGGACCACAAGAACATGTAAGACTCTACTCCAAATGGCCCTAGATTACTATATTTCATGAGTTCTTGTGTTTTAAAAAGCTTTGTAATCTTATCGCTGCCAGAATTCGGTTTCCTTTACTGTCATCCCTGTGCCACCTTTGTAATTTAACTTTTCTAATCTGCTATTTGTAATTTAAATTTTTCTCACTGACAATGAGATCTTCAAGCTTGCTTGAATTATGTTTAATAGACCCTGAGAGGGAGCTAGAGAGGCTCTGAGTTTAAAGTAGATGAGTTTTCAGGCATGACATCTGGAACGTCTGTTTTTCTTTTCTTTATAGTTGATTTTTCTGGTTAACTGGGGTATTAATGTATATACAACATTGAATGATGTAATTAAGTTTTGAAAATTATGACATAAGTACACCCTAGATTTTTTGTTTTGTTTTTGTTTTGAGGAAGATTTAGTCCAGAGCTAACTGCTGCCAATCCTCCTCTTTTCACTGAGGAAGACTGGCCCTGAGCTAACATCCATGCCCATCTTCCTCTGCTTTTTATATGTGGGACGTCTACCACAGCGTGGCCTGCCAAGCGGTGCCACGTCCGCACCCGGGACCTGAACCAGCAAACCCCGGGCCGCAGAAGCAGAACGTTTGCACTTAACCACTGTGCCACTGGGCCAGCCCCTATACCCTGGATTTTTTAGGTTTCATAATGAAGCTGCTATTAGGTTTTCAGCTACTTTAATAATAATTTATGTGAATCATATATATGAGTGTAACTTTATACTTTTGTTGATATTTCTTACTAATTATTTCTTCTCGTATAGGAAGATGAGAAGTTTTTGTCTGAAGTTTTTGCACAATTAACAGATGAGGCTACAGATGATGATAAACGGCGTGAATTGGTAAGCTGTTCTTGAAATTCAAACCCTTAAAGAGTGTTACTCTTTTGGCATACACAGCTTTTAATAATGAATTTGTTAACTTGAGAGAATTTTTTATAGTTAGTATGAGATGAAAGCTATCTATTTAAATTATGCTGTAAGAATGATTATTTTCAAAGTTTCTAAAACTTGCTCTTTTGTATATTTTAGAAATTTCTTAAGGTATTTTGATGCGATTATCTCATCGCCATGCCCGCCCCCCCATGAGGGAATTTGTGTGCCTTACAAACCCCAAAATCAGATATGTGGTTTACGTTAGGACAGAACTGCAAACTCATACATTTTTCTGGTTGTAGATAATAACATTATAGAGATACTTTGCTTTTTAAACAAGAGGTAAGGAAGATGCTTTATTAATAAATGAATGATAAATAAGTTGGTTCTTGGAAATGTTTTTTTCTTTTGAATGTGTTTATAATCACTTTAACCATGCTTTGGAAAAAGAGAATGATGATTGCTGTTATCAGCAGTTTGCCATTTTCTCAAACATTATAATTAGATAATTGGGTTTTAAAGAAGTAATGAAAAATTGCTGACTTAAAATCAGCCCAGTCTGGGGCCAGCCCCATGGCTGAATGGTAAAGTTTGTGCACTCCACTTCAGCAGCCCAGGGTTTTGCCGGTTCGGATCCTGGGCGCAGACATGGCACTGCTCATCAAACTATGCTGAGGCAGCATCCCACATGCCACAACTAGAAGGACCCACAACTGAAAATATACAACTATGTACTGGGGCACTTTGGGGAGAAAAAGGAAAAATAAAATCTTAAAAAAAAAAATTAGCCAAGTCATCTTTAGTTTATTTATTAATAGTTCTCTTATTTAGAAAATTAGTCCTTTAGACTAGAGAATCTCTAATGTTCTTACCAATTCTTAAAAATTGAATTGTGGGGCTGGCCCATTGGCACAGTGGTTAAGTTCGCACACTCCGCTTTGGCGGCCCAGGGTTCACTGGTTCGGATCCTGGTGTGGACCTGCGCACCGCTCATCAAGCCTTGCTGTGGCAGGTGTCCCACATATAAAGTAAAAGAAGATGGGCACAGCCAGTCTTCCTCAGCAAAAAGGGGATGATTAGCAGTAGATGTTAGCTCAGGGCTAATCTTCCTCAAAAAAAAAACTGAGTTGTACTTTTGAGGGCTCCCTGGGAACCCAGCCACCATTTATTATTGCATGGTTTCTATGAAAATATGTGCTCTCATTTAAAATATCTGCTTTACCATGGGATTTTTACACCTTAATCATAAATTAAGAGTAGCATACATATATGTATGCCATCTGAGATTCCACATACAAGGTGTACACTGCAATGTCTTTAGAGAGTTAATTGTTCAGTATTTGAGAAATAATACACGGCTTACTTTTGGGATTTTTTTAGTTTTAGTTTTTTAGTTTTTAATATGTTCTTTAATGTAGGTTTTGAGGTACCAGAATACCCTGAAAAGTCAAGGTCTTTGAGAAGGGTGAATTCTGCACTGTGGTAGATCACATTACAGTGTGCCTCTAGTTTTCTTTTATGTGTGTCAACTTCTAACTGTACTTTCTAACATTACAGGTTAATTTTTTCAAGGAATTTTGTGCATTTTCTCAGACATTACAACCTCAAAACAGGGACGCATTTTTCAAAACTTTGGCAAAGTTGGGGATTCTTCCAGCTCTTGAAATTGTAATGGTAATTATACAGTTTCTTTTCATATTTTTGAATTTGTGAATTTGTAATAGATTTATATTATAGGTGGGAAAGTATTTATTATAGTAATGCATATTGAATTTTATAATTTGGTTATGATTCACTTGATAGTGAATTATTATAAGAGTTTTCAGTCTTCAGAATTTCATTAACTTAAATTTGTAATATTAATATGTAATTACTTGCGTATAATATGGCCTCAAGTGAATAAAAATCCCACATTTTTACAACACTATTATTTCTCCTGTAATAATATTATGTTTCATAGTAAAATAAAATATCTTTCCTTTTTAGACCAGTGAGTGAAGTGAAAGCAGACTGGATCAACATGGCTCATGCTGCAATCTGGGGTTAGGGCAGTGGTTCTCATACTTTTGTTTATATGAGTTTAATCCATTGGTATTTATTTTATGAAAAATTAAAACTGAGAAGATTAAGTGTTTAGTAATTCATTTAAAAATAATAAAATCAACCCACCATATGTTAACATAAATAATATAACTTCTGTGAAAAAATAATTTTTCCAAAACAAAAAAAATTGAGTAATAAAAGTGGCATTGTTTCACATTTTTTGCCAATCCTTTTAATGTCTAGCTTAATAAAAGATAGATTCTCATAGCAGCTTCTGCGTTTAATTTGTTGTGATATCAACATATCTTGTAGCCTGTGGAAAACTCCACTTTACTTGTGATAGACTAAGAAGAAGGCCAGTATTGCGTTAGTGTTATTTATTATTATGAAAATAGTTTTAATCTCATGCACTTCCTGGAAAGACCCCTCTCCAAGATTTCCTGGACCACACTTTGAGAACTGCTGAGTTAGAGAATGTTTTCAGAATCACCTGGAGATTTGTAACTCACAAATCATGTGTCCTTCACGTGTTGAAGGAGGGGAAACATTCAGGATCGCTACCTTAGAAAACTAAGTTGTGGGGAAGTGAAAATACCCAGTGTGTTTTCAAAGTGTTCTCTATATGAGGATGAGTCATGAACGAGAGAATCCGGTTACTAAGGAGTAACTCTGGCAAATCCAGGACCAAAGACAGATTCTGGAAAGTTTTGAAGCCTTAGCTAGGAGGCATCATTCACATTTTTTGCATATATTGAAATCAAGAATCCTCTTCCCCCAAAAAATTTTTTATGGTGTTTGTAAAGCATTAGTTTATAATCCTGTGCTGATTCTTATATATAAATCCTCTGAATATTTACCTTTGTGGTGGTAAAAACTGACAGAAAGCAATCATTGAGCTGCCTGAAAGTTTTTAGTATTTGTAAAAGCAAAGGAAGAAAAGGATGGAGAGGTTATGTATTTTGATTCCAGTACAATGTCTAGTTCCAAAAAGTTGAAGGTGTGCATAGATTTGGGAAAGAAAATAGTAACGCAAGTATAACTTTGTTAACAGTCTCTTAGTAACCTAATTTTCCTTTTATCAGGGCATGGATGATTTGCAAGTCAGATCAGCTGCTACAGATATATTTTCTTATCTAGTAGAGTTTAGTCCATCCATGGTTCGAGAATTTGTAATGCAAGAAGCCCAGCAGAGTGATGACGTAAGTAGTAATGCTCTGTTTCTATGAAAATTACCTGTAGTGTAATGTTTGCAAACTATTGAGAGAAAAGGCATAACCATAATCTTAATCTTTGCTGAAGCAAAATAATAGATTTCTTCTGATCAGTCGTGACTTTGGCAAGCCCAGAATATGTGGCAGTTGATTTGTTTCTTGTAATAAACACATATTCAAACTAGTATTGAGATAAATAGATTATGATAGAATGAAATTCTTTGATGTGGGTCTTAAAAAAAGTTTCAAGTGCTCGTGAAATGTAATTTCAAGCCCTTAGGTCAGCATAGCTAAGAAGTTGCTTTCACTTATTGAAATGTGTATATTTTTTTAGTGAGGATGAACGTTTAATAATGAGATCAATGTTGTATTTTCCCACTACAGAAATATTTAGACTTTCCCCTTAAACTGTTTTAAGAACAAAATGAACAGATAGCTGTAATTTAAAATACCGTTTCTGATGTGAAATAAATTTTAATGTTAAGTAGAAAATAACTCAAATGTAATTATATCTCTTCTTAATAAAGATTTTGATTCCCAATGTTAATTTGATTCTTGTATGAGTCACCATTGAGTTAAACTGTATTTGTTTTATATGTTTCATGTTTAACTTCTTAATATCAACTTAGGTTTTTACATTCTATCTTTGTTAGATATTTCCAATTTTTGTAAGTAATTTTATTTTAGAATCAGTTTGAGCTAATGCTGTAGTTTATATATTAGAAGAGAAATGGAAGAAATATTTTATGTTAGGTATATTTTAAGGTTTATTTTTAAACCCAAATGATGCTAAATCTGACTTTGAAGAGATATACCTAATTTATTAATCAGTTTGTAATTTCGCTGTTGATATTCTTATCTTAGTGACATCTTTTACAAAAGATAACTTTTAAAATTAACACTCCTATTGCTCCACCTTCAGTGATGTGTGTGATTAAAGGCATTCATCATAAAATCTCTCAAGTCATGAGCATAGTAAGCTACTAACTTTTAGAATTCTTAACTCTTAAAGCTTTTATTTCTGTTTTCGTTAGATCCTTGTTTACATTTAATTGATGCATGAAACTTAGAGAAGCAATTACTGATTTTTTTTTCCCTTTTGTTTTGGTGAGGAAGATTGGCCCTGAGCTAACATCTGTTGCCTGTCTTCCTCCTTTTGCTTGAGGAAGGGTGTCACTGAGTTGACGTCTGTGCCAGTCTTCCTCTACTTTGTATGTGGGACACTGCCACAGCATGGCTTAATGAGCAGTGTGTAGGTCTGTACCTGGGATGCAAACCCACGGTGTGCACAAACTTAACCACTACACCACTGGGCTGGCCCCAGGGAAGCACTTACTGATTTTTAACTATGAAAAGTCTCTTTCTCAATTTCTCTCTTTTTTATAATCACAGTCTTCAAAGTCTTTCATTTCCCTGAATTTCTGAGATCTAAAATTTTACAATTTAAAAATTTGGTTGCTTCAAAATAATTGAGTTAGCCCACAAAAGAGGATAAGTTATAGTTTTTTTAATTTTCAAAATTAAGGATTTTACATGCTGAATTGTACTACTGGGTTGATGGTAACCTTCAAAAAGAAAAAAAATATAGCTTACCTGTGTATTCAGTATGTAGTTGATATTTTGATGGCCTTTCAAAAGAAATGGATAGCATTCAAACTTTTCTTTCTAGTATAATGGAGCAAATTTGGTTTTAGGAACATGGACTACAATATTAAAATATATACTGAGAGCCAGCGCTGATGGCCTAGTGGTTAAAGTTGAGCAGTCACTGCTTTGGTCGCCCAGGTTCACTTCCCAGTCACAGAACCACGCCACCCATCTGTCAGTTGCTTTGCTTTGGTGGGGGTTCACATTAGAAGAACTAAAACAACTTACAACTAGGATATACAACCATGTACTGGGGCTTTGGGGAGGAAGAAAAGAAAACGAGGAAGATTAGCAACAGATGTTAGCTCAGGGCGAATCTTTCCCTGCAAAAAAAAAAAAGTATGTTGAGACAAAGAAATATTAACATTTGTCACTGTAGTCATTATTTCTGTCGAAACTGGAAGGCTGGATAATTGCTGTCTTTTTGTTATGCCACAGATTTCACACTTTTTTATGTTAATGGCCTTTGAAACATTTAGTAAAAACTTATTTTAGTATCTGACTGGATAAGTAATACAGCTATTACTGAACTACTTATTTTGGCAGATATTTTCAGTTTATTTATCACTTAGGAATAAATTCATATGTTAATTTTTAGATATGATAATAGCATTGAGGTTTTTTTTTAAGAGGTCTTATTTTTTAAAGATTCATACTGAAATATGTATAGAATTATATGTATGGGATTTGCTTCAAAATAGTTCCAGAGGTGAAATTTGCCATAATAAGAAGTTAAAAAAATATATAAGCTAATCTTTGTGGGTTGACTGTTCAGTATTTTATGTTGAACATATCCCATTTCATTTCTTAAAATTGTGTCAATTTTTTAACTTGAAATAATTTTTAATTTTTACAGAAAAGTTACAGTAATAGTACAAAGAACTCCCATATACCCTTCACCCAGATTCCCCAATTGTTAACATTTTCTCTCTTATTTGCTTTATTATTCTCTTTCTTTGCTTGTATTTGTATATATACATTTACATATATAAATAATTTTTTTCATTCTGGACCATTGAAGAATAAGGTACAGACATAATGGCACAATGTCCCTTTACCCCTGTTTACTTTAATGTCTTTGTACTAAAAGCTATGTATACATAACCAGAGTAGAATTGTCAAAATTGAGAAATTAACATTTTCACAATATCTAACTACGGCCCTAATTTAGATTTTGTCAGTTATCCCAATAATATCCTTTTTAACCAAGACAAAAATGAAAAGTTTCTAGTCCAGTATCCAGCAATTTGAATTTGTCTGATGTTTCTTCATGATTCTATTTAGGTTATTTCTTTGTGTCCAGAATGGTATAGAAATAACCTCCACTTCAGTGCATCATGTTAAGAAATTCCTCTAACTTTAAAAAATGAGCTTAAGTTTTTGTTCAGTCTCTTTTGCCATTTCACAGACTTAGGGAATGGGATCATTATGTTCTGTAGAATTTGAGGAGCTATTGTTGCTTTCTTCTAACATGTCAGAATGGGTTGAAAGAGGTATTGGTTCTATAATACTTGTATCCTTTATTCAGGTTGCTGCAGAGCAAATTTCATATGCATGACTTTTTTTTATTCTTACATTTATATTAAGAAAAAAACTGGAAAGGTTTTCACAACATCCTTCAGTTATTTTTATTCTACTACTTCAGAATATTTTTCCTGCTCTTGCCATTCTTTCTTTCTTGTCTTACTTACTGTATTAATGGAATCTAAGATATACAGATGCTAATATTTTCTTGATGTTACCAGAAGTGTCAGTGGAAAATTTTCACATAACTTTGTCATGATTGCCACTTGGCTGATAGTGACTCTCTTATGCAATAGATTATAAAATATATCTCAATATCAAGAAATTAATATTTCTAAGAAATCTATGTTAGTAGCAGTGAAATTAAGCATGTTCTTTATCTTTCCCAATCAGAAAATAAAGATGCCAACTGATAATCTGGATAATCTCTGAATTCCGTTTGTAGACACCCAGAACTTGCACTCTGTTGCTTATTACTTTTGGCAATGTTGCAAAATTCTTAAACCACTTAAATGTCCTTTAAAAACAAAAGTATGTGCTTCTAAGAATGGTATGAAGTGAGTGATGAAACCAACAGGAGTATCTTTTCTCTAAAACTTTGATTTAGAAACAACTACAACTTTGAAATATCTCCCAGAAGCTTACTTAATGTTGTAATCTTACTTAAATGTTGCTATTTAGGTGAGGGATAGCAAACTTAACGTACCCAAAGGTAAATAAGAATTGGTGGGCTGTGGTCTCTGTTGTGACTCTTCAGCCCTTCCACTGTAGTATGAACTGTCCATAGACAGTTTGAAAGTGAATAGATGTGGCTATGTTACTGTAAATGTTTTGCTGTAAAACTTTGTTTACAAACTAGGCAGTTGGCCGATAGTTTTGTAGTTTGCCAACCCCTGACTTAGACCCTTTTCTCAGAACATTGCACGCAAATGATGGTGGCATTTAGGTGCTGATTCTGAATTGAAAGTTATAATTGCAGAAGCTACTATGCAGTGTGAAAGAAGTAAAACAAACAGACCATAGGAATAAGCAGACATCAGTGGGGAGGAAGAGGTTGGGCTCTCTTAAGGCTATGAATTTAAAATGGTGTTCTTTGGAATAGATTTTGGTGCCCTAGCATTGGAATAAATTCACTGGGGTTACTCTATAATGGTTTATTTTCAGATCCACCGAAAGAAAAAATTTTCTGGTAGTTTGTCTTACATTTTCATTGTTTTGCCGCAGTTGTTTGAGAATGAGTTTTCTAGCCTGAGTAATGCCATTGTTGGAGAAGCAGGTTAAGGAAAATTGGATTTGTACTTGTAGTGTTTTAATGCCAGGGAACAACTTTAGGAGACAATTAGAAATGCTGACTTGAATTTTGAGAGGGTTGTCCAACTTTAGTGATCTTCTGTTCCATTCCCCTTGTGCCATTGGAGAAACTGACATGGAAGAGTTAATAAGGTCACTTAGATAGCTAGTTATTGGCAGCACTGCAGTTAGAGGCTGGGTCTTTTGATTTAGCTATTTCTTCTGCTTGTCAGGCTTGCTCTGTTGTGTTAATTAAGAAATGAAACATGCCTTACAGACAACTTAGAATGCTGATAATACTTTTAGTTTATTGATGAATATTCAACCATTTATTATATTCCTTAGCAACTATTTGTTCATTATCTGTGAAAGCACATTATTACTTTTGAGTGGATTTAGTCATGCATTGTAGTAGACTAGTTTTAGTTGTTCACTGAGCTGAGGGTACTTCTGGGATAGGACTGCATTGCTAATCCATACTGTTCTATGCAACATAATCTCTAGATCCATGGTTAATTCCAGTATTTTAGAAGTTGGCTTTTACTTTAGCAGAATCCAATAATTCAGTACTACTACTACTACTACTACTACTACTAGAACCTAACATGTATCATAGGACTCATCTCATTTGTTTCTCATCTCTTAATGTCTTTCATTGCCTGATGTCTTCTGTATTACCAGTTGCAGTTTCATATATTTTGTCCAGTTTTTTATTGTTGTTTCGGGGCAAAGAGTAAGTCTGTCACTCCATCTTGGCCAAAAGCAGAAGTCTGATTTGATTTTTCTTTTCAGAGCAGATTTTATTGCAAATGACTGGCACTTACTCAGAATTGGACATTTTCTGGATTCATGTCTCTTTTGTGTTATTTTCTTTAATAATTATTCATGTCTCATTAAAATGAGACTTCTGAATGTTAAAAAGTAAACCTATCTGACAGAAGGGTTTAGAAACCAACTTGTTTTAAGACTTTCGTGTCATTGAATGTGGCAGTTGGTTATTGATTGTGAGAAATCTCCCTTTTTTGCCCGTTTTTTCCTGCCTCTTTTTTTCTTTCTCTGAGTCTTGCTATCCTGTTTTTTCCTTTTCCCTTCTTCAACAATGAACCTGTAAAAATAGGCTCGAAGAGTACTGTTCAGTTTTTATGATGATGATAGGAGTGTTTATTCTGTAGCCATTCAACATGATGGCCACTCACTACCCATGGCTACTGAGTGCTTAAAATGTAGGTAGTATGACTGAGGAATTACTAAGTTTAATTTAAACAGCCTCGTGTGGCTGGTGGATATCATATTGAACGGCAGAAGGTTAGAATAATTACCACCTATACAATCAGTCTAAGGAGTTAATCTTTTATCTTCTAACCATTCTAAGCAAAGGATTGTCTTGATCAGATCTCTATTTTATAAGGATAGTTCTAATGGCATTCTGGAGAACAGACAGCTGGAAAATGAAGGCCAAACCTGTGACAGGAGAAAGGAAGGAGAATGAGGAATTAATATATCACTTAGGAATGGTTTTGGCTTTATTTACCAGAAAAACCAGGAGTAACATCAGCAAGATGGCAGAATAGAAAGTTCCAGCCCTCATCCCCCCCCCAACAGAAACACCAATTAAATAATCATCAACAGACAAGAATACCTCCTTGAGATTTCCAGAGTCTTAGCACCTTGGTGGAGCACAGAAGTGAGAAAGGATGCATTGAAAAGTATAAGAACTGTGTCACTTTAGCCATGTCGTTTCTTCTCCAAGCCAACACAGCACAGTGCCAAGAGAGATCCCCTGGGCCCATGAATTCTCCCATAGGGTGAAGAGAGAGCAAAGTGAGAGTCTGACAACCCTAGCCTTTCAATATGCTACCCAAGAGGGCCACTTCTTTCATGCTTCATCCAGAACACTGAGGGAATCACCTTGTGGTAACTAAAAACAAAGAAAAGGGGCAGGGGTTCTCAACACCATTGCACAGATCCCAGTGGCTGGTCCATTTATCCCAGTAGTGGACCCCACCAGCTAGCAAAATCTCTGGCTACTGGTAAAGGGCTTTCCCTGCCAAAGCCACTCTGTAAAGACTGGAAGAGCTTACTGGTTCTTCAGATGCGTAGACACAAACACACTGCTACAAAGATCATGAAGAATCAGGGAAACTTGACACCACCAAAGAAACAAAATAAAGCTCCAGTAATTGGCCCTAAAAAAAAAGGAGAACTGTGAACTGCCTGACAAAGAATTCAAAATAATTGTGTTAAAGATGCTTAGTGAACTAGAAGAGAACATACTTAGATAACTAAATGAAATCATGAAAACAATACATGAACAAAATGAGAAGTTCAACAAAGAGATAGAAACCATAAAAAAGAACCAAAAGAAATACTGGAACTGAAGAATGCAATGACTAAACTGAAAAAAAATCAGTAAAGATTCAACAGCAAACTCAATCAAACAGAAGAAAAAATCAGAGAACATGAAGACAGGCCATTTGAAGTTTCCAGTCAGAGAACAAAAAGAAAAAAAAGAATGAAGAAAGTCTACATGCAGTATAGGACACCCTGAAACAAAACAATTCATACATTATGGGAGTCTCAGAAGAAAAGAGAAAGAGTAAGAGGCAGAAAGCATATTTAGAGAAATAATGGCTAAAACTTCTCAAATCAGGGGAGAGAGATTGTCCTCAGGTGCTTGAAGCTGATATGTCCCCAAACAGATTCAACCCGAAGAGATCTTCACCAAGAGACATTGTAATAAAACTGTCAAAAACCAAAGCCAGAATTTTGAGGGCAGCAAGACCAAAAAAAGCCCATCACATCCAAAGGAACCCCCATAAGGCTATCAGTGGATTTCTCAGCAAAAACCACTCAGGCCAAGGGAGAGTGGGTTGATATATTCAAAGTGGTGAAAGAAAAAAACTGCCAACTAAAAATACTTTACCTGAAAAAGCTTCAGACAATGAAGGAGAAAGACTTTCCCAGACAAACAAAAAACTGAGGGAGTTAATCACCACTAGACCTGCCTTATAAGACATACTAAAGGGAATTCTTCAAGTTAAAAAGTGAAAGAATACTAAACAACAACACAAAAGCATATGAAAGTATAAATCTCATTGGCGAAGATAAATATGTAGACAAATACAGAATGTAATGCTCTAATTGTACTGTGTAAGTCATTTTTAACCCTACTATAAAAGGTAAAAAACAAATATTAAGAATATCTATAACTTTGTTAATAGATACCCAATATAAAAAGAAGTAAGTTCTGACATCAGTAACATAGTATGTAGGTTGGGGAGTAAAAGTGTAGAGTGTGTATGTAATTGCTAATAAGTGCTTAATATCCAGTGTGTCAGGAACTCCTACAACTTAATAGCAAGAGAACAATTTAAATGTGGGCAAAGGAACTGAATAGACATTTCTCCAGAGTAGAAGTACAAATGGCCAACTGGTATATGTAGAGGTGCTCAGCATCACTAATCATTAGGGAAATGCAAATAAGACCACAATGAGATATCACCTCACACCTATTAGGATGGCTGTTATTGAAAAATCAAAAGATGATAAGTCTTGACAAGGATGTGGAGAGAAAAGAACCCTTGTACACTGTCGGTGGGAATGTGACTTGTTGCAACCACTACGGAAAACACTATAGAAGTTACTCAAAAAATTAGAACTGCCATATAATCCAGTAATCCCACTTCTGAGTATAAATCCAAAGGAATTGAAATCAGGATCTTAAAGAGATGTCTACAGCTCCCATGTTCATTGCAGCATTGTTCACAATAGCCTAGAACTGAAAGCAACCTAAGTGCCCATCTACAGATGAATGGATAACAAAAATTTGTCATGTACATACAGTGGAATATTGTTCAGCCTTAATAAAAGAAGAAAATCCTACCATTTTTGACAGCTTGGATGAACCTGGAAGACTAAGTTCTAAGTGAAATAAGCCAGACACAAAAGGACAAATACTGCATGATACTATTTATATGAGGAGTATAAAATAGACTTATAGAAGCAGAGTATAATGATGCTTGCAGGTATGAGAGAGGGAGGAACGGGGAGGTATTAGTCAGAGTACAGAGTTTCAGTTATACGGGATGAATAAGTCCTGGAGATCTACTGTACAGCATAGTACTTATAGTTAACAATTTGTATACTTAAAAATTTGCTAAGGGGGTAGATATTAAGTGTTGTGTTTTTATCACCAAAAAGAGAGAGAAAACAACTTGTAATAGTTTACCTAACAAAGGTTTTATTTTATTCGTGTCACAATAAGTCAAGGAGCAGCTTCACAATGCCCTTAGATATCCAGCTCCATGGTGCCAAAAGACTTTCATCTTTTGCGTCAGTCACCCTGAGCTTCTGGTTTTAATGTCTGTTATTTGAAGTTGCAAGATTGCTATTCCACTTGTAGGCAGCAAGAAGAGGAAAGACAGAGGGCAAAAAATGGAGAGAGCTAGATAGCTCTTCTGTTTCGTTTTAAAGTGCTTTCCTAGAGATTCCATTGAGCAGTTTCTACTTAGATTTCTTTGGCCAAAAGTAAGTTACCCCCAGCTACAAAGGAAGCTGGGAAATACAGTGTTTTAGTTGAGTACGTTGCCTCTCTGAACAAAATATGGGCTCTGGTAGCAGGACAAAGAATAGAGACTAGATTGGCTTCTAGTAGTATTAGCCACGGTCCATCTCTATAGCTACCTAACGTCCATATACACTTTTCTTTCCTCACCCACCCTCTCCTCAAGGAAGACAATCAAGTTTCCATTCACTTCTGTATCCAGCACCACATCCACAATATTTGGATGTTATACAATCCTCTTCAGGTCCAGATAAGTCTCCTAGTGTTTCACTGACCTATATACAAAAAGATAATTTATCTGCCCCCAACATCACAATTAAACTTTTGTTTGGAAAAAGGGAGGACATGCATACAGCGGTCGTTCATTCACATCCGTGATGCACTAGTCCGTCAAATATTTGTGGAAGAGCAGTAGCTTAGACCCCTTGTCCCTGTAGGTCCTCCATCAAACTGTCTGTCCCTGGTTCTGTATTCTGAAGAATCTCCCTTGCCCATTTTCTTCCAAAACCTAGGTTCCTTTCCTCAGGACATTATCAGCTGTAACTACATCTGAGATAGGCAGTGAAAGATGCCTTTCCTTCAGGGCTCTATATAATCTGTGTTGCCTACTTACTGTTGGTGTGAGTTCTCTAGCCCAGTGGTGGTCTTAGAGATGGAACAATCACAGACTGTTGCTTATTCTGAAACTTTCAGTTAAGCTTCTTCAGCTATTTAGTAGGCTTCTAGACTGTTTGCTTCTTGTGGATTTTAAAGATCTTATCTAAGCATAGTCTTTAAATCTGAAGATTCCCTTTTACCTACTGACCTCTGTGCCCTTCCTGTCTCAAACTTGGGTACCTTAAAAAGTTCTAAAGAATAGCACTCAGTGGTGCATATACCTTTGTCTGGCAGGAAAGTCTTACAGGACTTGGAGAAAGGCAGTTCTTTTTTATTTTTTTAATCTCTTGAAAAGGCTGTAGTTTCCTGTAGCAGTCCGTTTCACTGTGAAATATGTAAGTTGGCTTTTTTTTTCAGTGAGGAAGATTGGCCCGGAGCTAACATCTGTTGCTAGTCTTCCTCTTTTTGCTTGAAGAAGACTGTCCCTGAGCTTACATTTGTGCCAGTCTTTCTCTGTTTTGCACGTGGGATGCTGCCACAGCATGGCTTGATGAATGGTGTGCAAGTCCACACCCAGGATCCAAAGCCATGGAGCGTGCAAACCCAACCACTGTGCCATCCGGCTGGCCCCTAAATTGGCTTTTTTCAGTTCCAGGAGTCACCAAATTTTGGGACTCTCAGTCAGCACAGGTCATTCCCCTTTTATCTCTGCTTGTAGACCAGCAGTTTGGCATTGGTACTTATGGAAGCAGGATTGTGAGAAACTGCGTTTGAGAAACAAGACAAGAGTAAAGTTTAAAAAGTATATATTGAAATGACATTTCCGTGTATGAGCCATACATTAAGTCTTTATTGTTACTCTTGTTTTTATTTAGATGTAACCTAAATTCATCAGGGTTTTTTTGCCTAGTTTTAAATGAATGAACTTATGTAAGAGAATGATATGTAGTTGAGCAAATTATCTGAGGCCGTAACTAACTGGTAGAATCCAAGTAAACATTGACATAAATTTAAAGTAAATGCCATAACATTGTTCTGAAGATAGCTCACTGGCTGACACCTTTTTGTAATATCTTAACATTTTATATGAAGTATGCTTTGCTGAACATACCAGAATAAGAAATAGCAGCAGATTAATGTGGAATCTGCTCTTTGCTCTCTAATTGAAATAAGGCTTGGGTCTGGATTTATTAATGTAATTCTGTGATTTTTATTTCATAATTCCTCTTTGAAGAAATTTTATTGTTTCTAATGCCATAGTGGAATCAGTTCATTGGTGTTCAAATTTTAAAACATAATAGAGAGTAGGGTTCTAGTTTTAAGCAGTTAAGATGTTCTGACATGGTTTTGTTGGTTCTGCATTGCATTTAAGATCACAAACAGCTTCACAGGGAAATACTATTTTTGGGTAACACATCATGTTAAGTTTAGTGGTGGGCAGGCAAAACAAAATAATAAAAAAAAGTTTCTTTTTATTACTTTGCAGAATTCTCCCAATTTAAGACATTTATCTTCATTTCATGCAGTTCCCTTATTTCATCTCCTTCAGTTACTACCTTTCTTTCCCAATAATAAACATATTCTCACATCTACTGAGATGATGTCAAAACTTTTCCTTTGACATGAACAATCACTTTGTGTCCAACTTTAATGTTCAAGACTTCTGCTTTAAAAATAAAGACAGAAGGCAAGTAAATTTTGTATCTGCAAGCTGCTTTGTGGCTCTTTATGTTAAGACCCAAGAGCTGTTACTAATCTAACAACAGGTCTATTTGGCATTGGATCATTGTATAACATAATGTGTGCCCTGTTACCTCCTGTGGAGAGTTGAGTACTGGGTTATTTTTGCTCCTTCCCCACCCCACCCAAGAAGATTTTCTAGTTAGAAGCTGAGATAATCTATATGTTGGGTCACATGATGTATGATCTTGCTTGTTTAGTCAACTTGTAAATTTATACCTGAGGCTGAAACCTAGAATCTCTTAGAACCTCCAGTGAACAAGAATTTCTGGCAAATGATTTTGTTTTCCACTTCTCTATATCGATGGTATTCTAAGCTGTGATATGCCCCTTTTTTTTTTTTTGAGTGGATTTCTTTCACTCTGTTTATGGAACTTTGAAAAACATTAGGAGCAAAAAAGTTTGAGTTCATTCATTCTTTTTTTTTCTCCTATATAATTCTGATTTTGTTCTTTCAGCTGGTATATTTCTCTTATATTCAAACCGAGTGTAATGAAAACATGTTTTCTTTCAGGATATCCTTCTTATTAATGTAGTAATTGAACAAATGATCTGTGATACTGATCCTGAGCTAGGAGGTGCCGTTCAGTTAATGGGACTTCTTCGTACTCTAATTGATCCAGAGAATATGCTAGCTACAACTAATGTAAGAAATTACTCTGAGCTAAAATGTTTGGTCTACTCAGTTTTAGATGATTTTATATATAATAAATTATGTGTAAATATATAAATTATATGTAAATTGAAAATTTGTACAATTTTGTGATGTAATAAATACTTAAGTATTTGTACCCTCAGTATCAAGTTGCAATAGTGTTCCTATAGCAGTTCATTTGTGGCACAATACAAGATTGTGATCTGTTAAAATCTTACAATGTTAGCACTTCTATTTATGGCCCTTGGCCTCTGTATGTTAACTTCTTAAAAATTGATACACATTAATATGAATACGCTTAACAGTACTGAACTGTAAACTTAAAAATGGTTGACAGTAATTTTGATGTTGTATTTTTTTATCACAATAAAAAAGATTAATGTGTACTGAATGATCTCAGATGCACAGTAAAAGAAGTCATAAAAAAAGAACTTAAGGAGGTATTCCAAAATACTGATAATGGTTGCCTCAAAATGGTGGGATATTTTTCCTTGATAAGATTCCCTCCAATTTAGAGAATATGTATCTTATTTTTAAATCATTACAAGTTTGTTGGACTAGTTGTGTAAAAAATAGTGGCCAAAAAATCAATAGGCTTTGTTTTCCAAATTTCCAAGTAACAGATTTTTAAAAATAGATCTAAATTCTGTCTTTTTTCTAATGGCTTCATAAGTTGGTTTGGTTGTTTTTCAAATTTGGATAGACTGCAAAATTTAGCGTTTCAAATTTTAAGCGGTTAAACGTTGCTCTCACATTGCTTGATAGATTCTTCATTGTATTTCAGATCATAAGCATATTTGAAAATAAATTGTTCTGAATAATTTTCCTCAGAAGACCTTTTTATAGTACTATCTAGTCTTTTTCCTCCTTTCACATTTTTTCATATGTAATATGAAATAGATTTGATTTTTCAATTCTGAAGAAATGAGATTCAAGTGAATATAACTAGTTTTCTAGTTCTTTCACAGTATCTTAAAATATCTGTTGTTTGTGTATGACCTGCATTGCTAATTCTTGAAGATGTTTTATTAATCATAAAGGTAATAAAGTCTTTTTTTAATTATGTATGTTTCAGAAAACTGAAAAAAGTGAATTTCTGAATTTCTTCTACAACCATTGTATGCATGTCCTCACAGCACCGCTTTTGACCAATACTTCAGAAGACAGATGTGAAAAGGGTAGGATCTCTTATTTATCTCCTCTGATTTCTGTTTTTAAAGAGTGAAATAAGTATTATAACTAACAGGCTGTTTACTTGGTGTTTTATATCACAGGGAAATTATTACTAAAAAATTTAAACCACAATATAAAATCATGATTTTATTTCTGAGTGTCTTTGTCAGAGAATAGTATAGAAAATGTGGAAAAGAAGATTACACCTTGAGGAAGAGAGACGTAAACACTTAGCAAAAGAAGGAGATTGTTCCCAAAGTTGTTAGAGTTAATATCTAGAGTGAATAAGAGCAAACAATATATTGCCTACATTAGAAAATCCAAGAGAACCATCATTTTGGAGAACAATTTGGAAATATAGTAAAAGCTCTCTAATTTCACAATATAAGAATCAGAAGCTGATGGGTTCATCAAAAATGTTGGTTAAAGCAGGGAACAGAGTAATAAACTCTTTATAAACATTTGCTCTAAAATGCTAACTCATTTGCTGATATTTTGTAGAGGGTCAAGGCTTTTTTTTTGTGGTATGTGTTTTTTATTGTATTTCCATATTATCTTTCTTGTGTAAACTACGCCCCTAATTCATCAGCTCTAATTTCTCGTTTCAGTTTATTAAAGTAGGATGAAAACCTAAAGATATTTTTGAAGCCATCTGAGTGCAGAATCCTACTATGATTTTAAGTATTCATGGTTGTATATGTGTGATTTGGCAACAGTTTTGTTTTTATTGAGTTCTACTGTATTCACCTTAACCATAGATATTACAGTTATATGACATTTCATCAATCTGTAATATTTAAATTACATAATCATACTACCACAAATAACTAGCATAAACAAGGGACTGACTCTTTGACAAGCATACAGCTCAACTGCTGAAATGACTACATGTATGGGAACATATTCTCTGAGATTGTGGTTAATTTTATGAGTCACTTAAGAGAATGTTTACGAAACAAAGTTGTAGAATGGGCACACCCTACGTAATACCATCACTTCCATTTCTGAGTATGTATCCTAGGGAACATTTATACGTATGCATGACAGGTATAAGAATGTTGTTTTATTTTTCGTGGTAGGAAAATGATGAAAGTATCATATATTTGTATAATGGTATACTGTTAGCAGTTAAAATAATTGAATTTTGATCTGTCAACTCACTGGTTCTCAAAAATAAAGTTGAGGGTAAAACACATTGCAGAACATTTTATTGCAGAATGGTTCCATTTATATAAATTAAATACATTTTTAACATTCATTTTAAAATAAAACACTTTGAGCGTACAGAAGTATAGTAGATAATAGTGTAACAGACACCAGTATACTTCCTATTGGCTTTATCAAAACTAACCTGCCGTTTTTTTTCAGGTGTTTTTAAAAGAAAATAAATTACAGATACTGTTGGAGTTTCTTATGTACCCCTTCACATTCTCATTCTACCCCACCCACCCCCATCTTTCAAGAAATGCCACATTTGGAGTTTATTACTTCTATGTTTGTTTATATTATTATGACATGTATAATATAGTATTATTTTTCATGTTTTCAAACTATATGAATTGACTTGTACATATTATGAAATTTTTTTTCTTTTTGGCCAGTGCTTTTTTTTTGAGATCTTTATTTTTCATATTTATTCATTTTTATTCATATTCATTTTATTTCATATTTATTATTCATTTCATATTCAAAATATCATATTTATTTTTAACTCTGGCATAGTATTCTCCTGTCTGAGTGT
Organism: Equus caballus; assembly: GCF_041296265.1. Lineage (NCBI taxonomy): Eukaryota > Metazoa > Chordata > Mammalia > Perissodactyla > Equidae > Equus > Equus caballus. The sequence goes on from NC_091698.1 coordinate 60,398,026, forward strand.
GCTCTAATTTAGCCATTCTGCTTCCAGTGTACATTTGTTTCTAGCTTTTTGCCGTTACGAACAATGCTCTGGTATACATTCTTGTGTTTCCCTACACAAATGTGCTCTAAGATGTGTGCCTAGAAATCAGAACTTACTTATAATGTTCTCCTTATTCTATTTTATTATTTTTGCATGTATGTGTGAGGAAGATTGGCCCTGAGCTAACATCTGTTGCCCATCCTACTCTTTTTCTTGAGGAAGATTGACACTAAGCTAACACCTGTGCCAATCTTCCTCTATTTTTATGTGGGAAGCTGCCATAGCACAGCTTGATGAGCGGTGCTGGGTCTGCGCCTGGGATCCAAACCTGCAAACCCTGAGCCACTGAAGCAGACTGTATAAACTTAATCACAATGCCACAGGGCTGGCCCCTACTTATTTTATTTTTTAAAAAATTCAAAGCATAAATGACTAATTGTTGATGTATATGTTACTGTGGGGTTTAAGAAACTCCTATATGCAGAGACATATCTTAATTGTTGGTGGATGACTAAGATGAGCTAAAATAAGATATGACAGTCAGTCTGTAGTTGTAATCTCATTTTTTATCAGAATATTTATGATTTGTCTTTTAAAGATTTTATTTTTCCTTTTTCTCCCCAAAGTCCCCTGGTACATAGTTGTGTATTTTTAGTTGTGGGTCCTTCTAGTTGTGGCACATGGGGTGCTGCCTCAGCATGGCTTGATGAGTAGTGCCATGTCTGCACCCAGGAGTCAAACCAGCGAAACCCTGGGCCGCTGGAGCAGAGCACACGAACTTAACCACTCGACCATGGGGCCAGCCCCAATGATTTGTCTTTTAATAATTCTGCATCTGCACCCAATTCTGTAAAAGTTGCAGATAGAGGTATAATATTTGACTGAAGCAACTAATTATTAATGGTTATTCTGGAGGTAAAATGAGATTATGATCAAAGACATGCTTTGAATATTGTAAAGTGCTAGGAAAATATGAGATTATTACTGAAGTAGCTGATTTTAATTTTTTTTATTAGATAATATAGTTGGATCTAACAAAAACAGCACGATTTGTCCTGGTAAGTATGAATTCTTATTTTATGAACTAATACAAATTATAACCTTTTCCTACTCAGAGTATAATGCATTTATACAAGGCTAAGAAAGGCATATTTTTAATAAAAATCCAAAAATAGATTTACTTTTTCTTTACTATGAAGAAAAAAATTCCATTTTATCCAATATAAAAAATGGAAACTCATTTGAAATTTTGTTTTTCTTTTGTTCTATAAATTTAGAGCTTGTTTTCTGACCTTTTTGAGAAAATGCCTGAAAGTTGAGGATTTAGTTACTTATTTTTGAAATCTAGTAAACTAAGGCAGTTAATTAGGAATTCATCTTCATGACAGCCTTATGCTTAAGTATTGTTTATGAATCTGAGTGTAAACACTGTTTCTTATACTTGGACCATGCATACCAGGTATGGGTCTGGTAGTATGGAAAATATGTTGTGTGTACCTAGAATTCTGTCTTTCCTATCAAGCTCATCAAAGCTCTACTGGAGCCATTTTCAAGTAAGGAGACCGTTCAGAGATATAATGAGTAATTTCATGTCTTAATTTGGGAAAGAGAAAACAAGACATTTAATTAACACTGTAGATCAATGTTAAAATCTTTTATAAGTATAATTTGGAAACTGAGAGATAAAGATAATTTGTTTTTAATGGTGAGGGACTAGTTCAAATATTGGCTGTGTTGTTAGCTGTTATGCAGATTGGTCTGGAGCAAGTAAAACTCTTCACGTGCATTTAAAGTAGAAAAGATTTTGAAATACCAGAATTGTATTTTGTCTATTTAATGGCTATTCTGTTATTAAAAAGATGCTAGTTTATTTCTGATAGCATCATAGTTCCACAAAATATTTATGTTTGTAATCTTGAAAAATAAAATAGTTGGACTAGATGATGTCAATCATTTTTTCTGTTCTATAATGTGCTTCCATAATTTCCTCACAGTTTAATATTTCCTTACCTAAAGCATTTATAATAGGTGTAGGTAATTACCTGTATGAGCCCTTGTCAGAGATCCACTTTTGATGTTCAGGAAGCAATTTGAAATCATTCCATGAATGTATAAACCAAAGCCACTTGAGGAAAGAAAAAGCTAGTTTATTTCAATAGACCTTTCTTAGGTCTCATGATTTGATGTTTAAAAGATTAGTGTTGAGAAACCTTGGTGTAATATTTTTCACTTGATATTCAAATACCCAAAAGTGTCCTTTCCTTAAAAATGTCTTCAAAGAAAGCGTATTAATTTTCTTGGGAAATTTGCATGGCGCCATGTTAGGCAAAAAGTTTGAGGTACTTCCTGTTTACTGTGGACTCTTAGAGATTCATTAAGATTAATAACGACAGCACAAATTCAGGAAACATTACTAAGAAAATCTAAATGCAGTGAGAGTTTTTATTGTCATGTTTGTAGATTTTTATTCAGGCTTTTTTCCTCTTATTATTATTAAATATTTTATATGAGAGCCTTAGAAAGTATCTATTTAGTTATCCTTCTGGAGATGCTGCCTAATGGCAAAGTAAAAATCTATAGCTTCTTTAGTTAATATAAACATGAGGAGGAAATAGAGTTTTACTTTTGCTCTAAAATATAGGATGTGATTTTATTCTCTTAATTTAGATGTATTGCAATATTTATTTTTGTTTTCATATGATGACTTTCTTTGTAGATAATTATCAAACGGCACAGCTGCTTGCCTTAATTCTAGAGCTACTCACATTTTGTGTGGAACATCACACATATCACATAAAAAACTATATTATGAACAAGGACTTGCTAAGAAGAGTCTTGGTCTTGATGAATTCAAAGCACACTTTCCTGGCCTTGTGTAAGTAAACTAAATGAAAATTCTTGTAAAACGTTTAAAGGAACAACATTTTTAATAGAGATAAAAGCCGAAGTTACCTATGTGAATTTACTTGTTTTTTTAGCAGTGTATATGCTATTAAAGAGATGATTATGAGAGGCACTAATCTTTTATTTGAAGGACAAGAGGAATAGGTCACAGTGCTTCCTCACCCATATATTGCTCACATTTAGATTCAGTTAGCTTAACTGTTTGAGAGAATACCATGTGCAATGATAACATTTCACTAATAGATCCAGTACTGCTGTCTTTTACATCTGCTTCGTCAAATTGTCGTTTAGTAGTAACTCTTTTTATATTTTGGAGATAGAGGCCTTGAAACATTTTTGTGTAACTCAGATTATTTATTAAACTTGTAAAATAGCTTAAGGGTAGTCCCCTAGTAGACCGCTTGGACCTATAGTAATCAAACTTAAATGCTGATATTTGCTCCAGTGTTGATTTTTGGCAAGCTATAAACTTTCCTTTCCTCTCATAATTTCTCCTGCAAATAGAGGTGAAGAAGCTTCCTTCTCCCTCCAAATAAAGAGAGCTTTATGGGTTACTTCTTTTTTTTTTCTTTTCTTTTCTTTTCTTTTTTGTTTTTGTTTTTGTTTTTGGTGAGGAAGATTGTCTCTGAGCTGATATCTGTTGCCAGTCTTCCTCTTTTTGCTTGAGGAAGATTGTCCCTGAGCTACCATCTGTGCCAGTATTTCTCTATTTTGTATGTGGGATGCCGCCACAGCATGACTTGTTGTTAATGTCTAGGTCCGTGCCCAGGATCCGAGTGCATAAATCCTGGGCCACTGAGTCAGAGTGTAAGAACTTAACCATTATGCCGCCAGGCTGGCCCTGGAGGTTATTTCTGAGCATAAAAATTATAGTTAAAATTTAAACATTTAATTAGAGAAAAAGTTCATCTCTCTTCTACTTCCTTTATTTTTTAAAGACCTTAAAGTAACCACTGTTAACTGCCTGCACTATTGTTTTTCCATTCCTTTTTCCATACCTGTACAAATTTACATAAACATATTCATATGTGTATAGGGTTTTTTTTATTTTTACAAAAACAGGATTATACTAACACACTTCTCAGTCTCTTAATATTACTCTAGGTCACTGAATATGGTGTGAACGAATTTTTTTCCTAAACATAACTGAGTAATATTTCATATAGTGGCTCTTCCACAATTTATTCTACCATTCTCCAGTGCATGGATAACAAAATTATCTGGATATTTTACTATTCCAAATAACACCGTAGTAAATAGCCTAGTACATAAGTATTTTAAGTGCTGGTTTATTTATTTATTTCCATGAGATAGATTCCGAATAATGGGATTGCCAGGACAAAATGTGTATATATTTTTAATATATTCTTTTAAAATTTTAATTTGACATATAGCCTCTAGATTACTTTCCCAAAAGATTGAAGCACTTGACATTCTTCCAGCACTCGATGTTACTGCTTTTTAAAATGTTATCAGGCTCATGATGGAAAATGTGGTATTCCATTTGTGTTTTAATTTACTTTCTTCTTGACAACATCTTTTCATATTTTAGTGCTTTTGCATATTGTCTGTTGCAAACTGCCTGTTATCTTTTTCTTAGAGCTCTCTTTATACTGAAGATACTAACAATTTATCAAGTTTTGGGGAAAAAATGTCCCAGCCTCATATGTCTTTGCCTTTATGGTATTGTTTTCCATGTAACTGTTTTAAAATTCTTAATGATGACAAATATGTCTCTTTTCCTTTTATGGCTTTTTTCTCTTGCTTAGGAAAGTCTCCTGAGATTATACCAATGTTCTCCTCAATTTTCTTCTAATATTTTTGTTTCATTTTTTTGTGTTTATATATGGAATACACTTGAAATTTTGTTTTTGCATATGGTTTGAAGTAAGGGTCTAGCTTTGTTCTCTTCTAGATGAATTGCCAATTGTGCCACCACCTTTATTAAATAAACTATATTTTCCTTAGTGAATTAAAATGTCACTTCTTTTATGTAGTAAGTTACCGTATATACTTGTGTTTTATTTCTAGACTGTCTATTCTTTCATTTCATTAGATGAAATAAATGGGAATGTTTATTCTTATGTCATTATAGTATCTCTGTTGTAAAGTTTAATATCCACAAAGTCCCTCCTCATGTATATTTTTCATAATTTTCTTGGTTCTTGTACATTTGTTGTTCCACGATAACTTAAAAATAATTTTATCCAGTTCATCCTGATTGAATTTACTTTAAATTTGTATATTAATATTAGAAGGATCAGTGTTCTCATGATGGGTTTTCCTCTCTGGCTTTCTATAAGTAGTCCTTTTTGGTGACTGCAGAGTAGTCCCATTTATATGGCTATATCATAATTGAACTGATCTCCAGTACTTAAGTGTTTATATTGCTTCAAGATTTCCATTACTGTATTATAAGAAATGCCATTTAACTATAGCTTTGTGTGTGTCAGTTCATTCACCAGCAGTGGAAGAGCATGCCTGTTTGCTCAAATCTTTGCCAGAACTTCAGTCTTTTAGTTCTGCCACAGAATGAGGTGATATTATAAGTCTAGCACTTCTCTCCACATTGTTTAGTGTTAGTTATTAGAAATTTATACTTTATGTAACCTGTTTTCTGTTTTATTCTCAGATAATGTTTAGAACCTCTTTTGACAGGCACAACTTTTAATGACTTCCATCCATGAACAGAGAGTTGAAATGAGAGACAGACATTCAGAAACCTTGTGTTTTGAAAGATTTGGCTAGTGGTGTCAGTAAAATAAATTAAGCTACTTAAGGAAAAGATCACAAGTTAAAGGATCAACAAACATAAAAATAAGGGATTAAAATTATAGTCTTTTGTGTTTCACAAAAATTTTAGCAATAATATTTAGCTAAGGAAAAGACAAAAGGAAAATTTCTTTTCCATATTCTAAAATGTGGAAAGCCAGATTATACTATTTATACATTACTTTATCATTCTTTTACAAATACAGTATAATCTGCCACAGTACATCTTTACCCAGGGCAAAATAGCTCATAAGCAATTGGTAAACAAAGGAATGATGTTATTATAATGTGGAGGTACTGTTGGTTCACAAATGATTTTTCCAGGGCAAAGGGAGCTGTAATAGTGGGAGTGTAACTATAGCCTTTATCAAAAAAGTGAACAACCTTTAGCTCTCCTGTGAAACTGACAGCAGGAGCCCCTTTGGCTGTATTTTCAGAAAATTTAAAAGTAGCACCTACCTTGAAAGCTTCCTTCCCCAGAGAGATAAGACAATCTTGGCTCTTGGCAGGTTGCACCATTCCTGTGCCCACCTTAATGACAACCCCCCACTGATTCTGAGCTGTCTTCACTGCATTGTCTCAGCATCGACAAGCATTGCTGCTAAATATGGCCAGAACTTGCGTTCTAAGGTCTTTGTGTATTTTTTAATCTCTCTGCCATGGAGCTCCCTGCCTGGGTAGTTATTTATCTCCCAGATACCAATTATTGTAAAGCTTTGGCAACAAAGTTGTACGGGTTTTAAGTGGTCTTTTCCTAACTCTGTTTTTCTCAAAGCCCAATTATTTTTAGTGTACAATTTTGCCTTTTATTCTAGAAGAACATATACATTGCTCTATCCAAAAATACCTGCGTAATAATTAATATTAGTAAGATCATCAACTTATTCCTGCATTATTTTTAATTAGGTGCTCTTCGTTTTATGAGGCGGATAATTGGCCTTAAAGATGAATTTTATAATCGTTACATCACCAAGGGAAATCTTTTTGAGCCAGTAATAAATGCTCTTCTGGATAATGGAACTCGGTACAATCTATTGAATTCAGCTGTTGTTGAGTTATTTGAATTTATAAGAGTGGTAAGTTTATATTAAAGAATTCTTAGTAGAGTACAGTAATTTTATGTTTAGTGATGTTAATGTTTTAAATTACAAAATTCAGCACAGTCCTTTAACCCATATTTACTCTATTCTTCTCACTTCAGTTTTTATTGGTCACATGTTTCAGTATCATGTCTGGCACATGTGGACATTTCATTGAAGCATGCCATTTATGTGATCTCTGTGATCTGTTGTAAGGATAGTAATAAAAATGAATGGAAAAGCTGAAAAATAATTCCTTTGGTAGACATCAATATAAGATGCATAAAAAGTAGGATTTATCATGAATTTAAGTCAAAGAGACCTGAAAGTTAGGTGGACTACTCCCATTGCCTTATTTTACAGATGAGGCACATGCGACACCCAAAGTGATTAAATGACCTGTTCAAGAGCATCCTGTTACTTAGGAGCACAGTCAGGGTTTGAAGATACGTTGCAGCTCAGTTTTGGGCAAAAAAAAGATTTGTCATAAAAAGATCTGGAGAGGGCTCTGTGTGAATAACAGGGATAAGACAGATAACTGTAGAACCGGTACAATAAATTTACCCTCTCCTATACACTGAAATCATTCCACTAGGGGAAATGGCCACATGGTTAGAAAGAACTTGAAACAAGAAAGTCAGATATAGAAATTTGTTCTCTAGTTTTGTTTCTTACAAATCAGATTTCTACTGATGGCAGACTATTCTCATATGAAGATTATTTGGGTGACTGAATTGTTTTCCTAATAGTGGTCAGTTGCCAAGAGTATGATTTTCAAAGAGGATACAAGTACTGTCTATAGCCTTAGAAAAGAAGCAGCATAGTTAACTAGCTCACCAAGTCTCTGAACCCAGGTTCACAGTACACTGTTTAATGACTCAGAGATTAACTTATATTGTTATACCTTTAAACTTTTTGGTGAGATACTGATAAAATGAATTGTAGGATTCACAACCCCATCCCCATTCCTATGATTGAATTTGTTTTTCTGAAAATAATTAAAGAAGTGGCTTGTGTATTTCTTACTACTGTTAAAGTCCTGAATCACAACTTTAGTTATTTTTAATAATGAGTCTGCTTTGTACCCATGGATTTACAATGATAATTTAGAATGATTCATTTACAATTTAGAAGTTATTACTGTCAGTTTATTTCACAAAGATTATACCACTGGAAGATGTGGGAATAGACAAGTACAAATCGAGTTTATCAGATCTGTATATGTAATATAGTCGGAGGAATCCATGTTTATTATTTAGGTAAGGCTTATCCCATTATGATAGCAGTTAAATGAGGAGTCATTAATTAAAGCCTAACATTTGTTGAAAATATAATTTCAAAGTCTGCTTTCTAATTAGCTGTGTGCTCTTAATCCAGCCATCCAATATCTCTCATAGCCTCAATTTTGTTTTTCTGTAAAATGAGGATAATAAAATCTATTTCATAGAATTGTTATGAGGATCAAGTGAAATTGTACGCGAAAGTCCTTTTTAAATTGTAAAGTGTTATGTAAATGCAAAAAGTAAACAGAAGACATAAACTAAATCCATTTACTTTTCAAATGTTCCTTATAGTGCCCCAAAAGGGCTCCAGTGAGTTGCTTTTTTCCAAGTTTTCTGTGGAGTCCTGGCTCATGTATAAAGAAAGTAGGACATTAATTTTTGGAAAGTCATTTTCAAAACCCTCTTTTGTTCAGCTTTGGAACTATAAAAAATTTTTTTAAGTTTTTTTCCTCACAAGCATTGTGTTATATTTGAAATGTAAATTTTGTGCTTATACAGGAAGATATCAAGTCTCTTACTGCACATATAGTTGAAAACTTTTATAAAGCACTTGAATCGATTGAATATGTTCAGACATTCAAAGGATTGAAGACTAAATATGAGCAAGAAAAAGACAGACAAAATCAGAAACTGAACAGGTATTATTTAAGTATATTGCATTTATAGCTATAAAATTAAATCCGAAATCGTCTGCAGTTTGGATCTTACATATGAAATTTACCCAGGAATTTTTTTCCATCATTAGGTAGGACCGGGTTATATAAGAGAGTAGAATATCTTCCCTAGCCCAAATCTTTTATATGAAAAATTACTGCTCCATATTGTAACTCAAGATAAATTTTTAGTTTAGTTTACAACATCCTTAAATATTTTGGAGTGTTCCCTGGTTACATCTTGTATCATGATTTGAGGTGATTATGATATAAATTTTACTCAGTTAAAATTACTTCAGCTCCTCTTGGTTATACGTATTTATTCTCAAATTTAATCTGGTTGTGAACTTTAGATCATTACTCAATATTTGTGATATGTTTCTTACAGTGTACCATCTATATTGCGTAGTAACAGATTTCGCAGAGATGCAAAAGCCTTGGAAGAGGATGAAGAAATGTGGTTTAATGAAGATGAAGAGGAGGAAGGAAAAGCAGTTGTGGCCCCAGTGGAAAAATCTAAGTCAGAAGATGATTTTCCAGATAGTTATGAAAAATTTATGGAGACTAAAAAAGGTATTAAAATTTTGAATTTTCGAATTGTGCACCCTCTTCTTCATTACAGAAACTATTAAGTTGCGTGAAGGTGTCGTCATAGTTTATAAAGCGTGAAAGACATGAATTTCATACTGAATCCTGTCCTTTTAAAATTACACACTTTTTCTAAATCTGTTTGGGAGCTCTTTTCATGTTTAAAATGTTTTTTCTTGAAACTGACCATTTTATGATGCTCTCCATTTGCTATTTAGAAGTTGTATTGTCTGCTTATACCTTGCCTCCTGTGTACAGTCTTGTTTTGTTTTGTTTTGTTTTTTTACTGAAAACTCCAACAATAATAGAGACCACATAGATCCATAGAAACTTTCTAGAGCATTCCATCTTTTACAGCTAAGGAAACTAAACTCAAAGAAATAACTTTGCTCTTTGAAATTTTAAAGTCATTATAAAAGTTTCATAAAGATACAATATCAAGAAAAGAAGTAAGAGTAAAATTTCCCTTGTCTTGCAAATATGTTTAACTTGTATATAAAACTAGGATCTTACTAGTATCTTTCAAAAGAACTAATCACTTTAATTCTGTAGCCTGGAAAATTACCATTATTGGAATACTGTGCTGTCTATATCATTTAAATGCTTAATAAAAATACCTTAAAAGGAAAAAGCATTTCCTGGACTTCACGTAAGTTTGTGATTTTGAATATGAGATTTTCTAAAGGCATTTCTCATTAGTTAGTGTTTCACTGATTTCTTATTACATTTTCCCTGAAACTGTTGTTCCCAGCCTCACTTATTTTCCACTCGTTAGTGCCGTAAGTTCTATTTACTTCAGCCTAGGGGAGCAAATAGCGTATTAAAATGTCCTATGGAATAGATGTGTTTGGTAGCCAAATTCTTCTACCTTTGCTCATTACAGGCACTGCCCTGACTACTGTCCAAAGAGGCAATGAGGCCATACTTGAAGTACTGCATCCAGTTAAGAATCATATACAAAAATAGTAGCAACCAGATGTTAAAGGATAGTAGACACCTATGTCATAAAAGAAACAGATAAAGGAACCTAGAATATTCAGGAAATAAGATACTGATAGATATGATCTTATCTTTAGGCATTTGGAATAATGACTTGTGGGAGAGATTATTAGGTTTTTAAGGAGTATAGAAGTATAGAGTCAGTGAGTGGAAGCTGCAGGGAGACAATCAAAGGAGGAGTCAGCTGGCTAATGAGTCCTTGGAAGTGTCCTAGAAACAGCAATGTAGAATTCTATTAGAGGGTGGCTGATTGGTTTTCTTTTTGTTTTTTTTTTGTTGTTTTTTTCTTTTTTGAGGAAGATTAGCCCTGAGCTAACATCTGCTGCCAATCCTCCTCTTTTTGCTGAGAAAGGCTGGCTCTGAGCTAACATCCGTGCCTATCTTCTTCTACTTTATATGTGGGATGCCTACCACAGCATGGCTTGCCAAGCGGTGCCGTGTCCACACCCGGGATCCAAACCGACGAAACCCAGGCTGCCAAAGTGGAATGTGGGCACTTAACTGCTGCACCACCAGGCTGGCCCCAGGGTGGTGATTCTTAAGGCCCTTTATAATCCTGAGATTTCTAAGATTCCAGCTAATAAAGACTTAATCACCATACACATCATGCTCTACTTTTATCTCTCTTAATAAGTTTTTAAATTATCTTTAAATTATTGTTTTTTTCAAATACTTTGACTTTGCAATATTTACTGATAGAGGTTCAAAATTTTGCTTCTGCTTTAGCAAAAGAAAGTGAAGACAAGGAAAACCTTCCCAAAAGGACATCTTCTGGTAGCTTCAAATTTACTTTCTCCCACTCCACCAGTGCTGCTAATGGAACAAACAGCACAAACAGTAAATCTGTAGTGGCTCAGACACCACCAGCAAGTTCTAATGGATCCTCTTCCAAAACTACAAACTTGGCTACATCAGTGACAGCCACCAAGGTATGTGAAACTGCTCTGCACACAAACTTTGCTTTTTCTATCTGTAAAATTACTTCAAGTTTACTGAAGAAAAATTGGATAATAAAAATAATTTTAAAGGAGAAAAAGTTGCGTGCATTGTCATAGAACATGACTGCTAATGTTTGATTGATTTTAGATAGATAGATTTGTTTATCTGACACATAATTGAGGTGGTTCTATAAACACAGTTTTGTATCCTACTTTTATTTATTTCTTATAAGAGTTTTTCTCTGTTATTAAAACATTGTTGATGACTGTAGAATTTCATGTATTTGGCTGTATCGTAATATTTGTAAGCATCCCCTCCGCACCAGTAATATTTTGGAGCACATAAGTTGATTCTAATATTTCACTGATGTGACCACATCTGTTGTTGCATTTTAAATTATTTTCTTGGCTAGATGAGTAGATGTTTTCACACATATTGTCAAATTCCTCTCCAGAAAGTCTGTACCAGTTTTTGTTACCGTAAGCATTGTATGAGTGTGTTTGGCTCACTGCAGCTTTACCAGTGTTATTACAATTATTTGTAGTCTTTGCCAGTTAGGTAAAGAAGACAGTATGTATCCCATTTTCAATTGTGTGTCCTTTCTTAGTAGTAAGGTCGAATAGTAGCCTTTTGAATTTGTTCTTCTGAAGGTTGTATCTCCATAGTCTTGCCTTTTTAAAATTGGCTTATGTTTTTCTTAATATAAATGAATCTTTAGTTAAGAATATTAGCCTTTTTGTCATTCACATAGCGAACGTACTTCCCATTGGTTACTTTTTTTATAAACAAGTTTAAATTTTATATGAAAGTTTTTTCTTCCACATACATTTTTTATATGTAACCATCGTTTTCCCCAAAAAGGAGTGGCTTAAAAAGGCATAAATTATAGGACAACTGTTAGTATAAAGGGAGAAGGACAAGCGGAGGGAAATGCCATGGTAGTAGAAAACCTAACTGAAGTGCTGGTTCTTGTTTTGAACACAAAGTACAAGTCTGAGTTCATTGTTTTACAAAAATGTAGAATCTTTATTCAATATTTTGTAGTGAGGCATGGGCCTCTTAAAGATCACAGAAGTAGCATTTTCAATGGGATTCTACTATCTTTGAAACACATTTTATGTTTTTAACTAGAAGTTTTAAAATTAGTTTTTACTTTATGATAGGACGATTTAGTTTAATATTGTGACAGTACTAAGAATATTTGCTGTGGAGTTATATTGTTTGGGTTCAAATCTTGGTTCTGCCTCTTTCTAGCTGTTTGATCTTGAATAAGTTTTTTACTCTCTGGGGCTTAGTTTTCTCATTTTACACAGGACTAAAATAGGCTTGTGAAGATTAAATTATTTAATAAATGTGCAGAGCTTAAGACACTATTTGGCATCTTCTCAATATATACTAGCTTTTCTTTCCTTTTTTTTTTTTGGTGAGGAAGAGTAGCCCTGAACTAATATCTGTTGCCAGTCTTCCTCTTTTTGCTTGAGGAAGATTGTCACTGAGTTAACATCTGTGCCAGTCTTCCTCTGTTTTTATGTGGGATGCCTCCACAGCGTGGCTTGACAAGCAGTGCTAGGTCCATGCCTGGGATCTGAACCTGCAAACCCCAGGCCCCCAAAGCAGAGTGCATGAACTTAACTACTACGCCACCGGGCCAGCCTCTCTTTTTTGTCTTAATCAAAGTAATATATGCACTTAGTTTCAAAAGTCAAATAATATTGAAGGTACTAAAAAAATCCATCTTCTTTTCCTCTCCACAGAGATAGCTTTGTACTCCTCTAGCTGTTTCTTCTATTTCAAAATAATGTGTTAGTACTGCTGTATTATTTTGCCAAGTTTAGACGTAATTTATTAAATTCTTGTTATAGTAGATGAGAATTTAGCACATGTCAACACTCTGTACCACATCCTCACCCACATTTCTCCCTGTAGCACAATTTTCTAAGACAATATTTGATAATTTTGTAGGTGTAATGACAATACAGTCATGCATTACGTAACAGCACTTCCGTCAATAATAGACTGCGTATGTGACAGTGGTGTCATTAGATTAATACCATGTAGCCTAGGTGTGTAATAGGCTATACCATCTAGGTTTGTGTAAGTACACTCGATGATGTTCACACGACAGAATCACTTACCAATGCAGTTCTCAGAACATATCCCCATCGTTAAGCAACGCATGACTGTATAAGATATTCTTCATTCATGAATTTCTTCCTGCTCTTTTTTCTATACTCTGTTTTTCTTTATAACTTTTCTCTTTTTCTAGAGTAAATAATTGCCACCATTTTTTTCATTGGTTGCAGTAATTGTGTCTCTCTCACTCATTTTTTCTGTACCTCTCAGGTTAATTTCCCCATAGTCTGCCCGTTGGAGACATCTGTCTTGAAGTCTCCCATCCTGTTCTAGCCTAGATTGTTTGCTCTGTGGACTTGCTGAACAGCTGTTGTCTTAAGGCTGCCTCTGCCATCATCCTAATACTTCCTTTTGCCTCTTTTTATTTTTGAGGAAAATTAGCCCTGATCTAACTAATGCCAATCCTCCTCTTTTTGCTGAGGAAGACTGGCCCTGAGCTGCCCATCTTCCTCCACTTTATATGTGGGATGCCTGCCATAGCATGGCTTTTGCCAAGCAGTGCCATGTCTGCACCCGGGATCTGAATCAGCGAACCCCAGGCCGCCGAGAAGCAGAACGTGCGAACTTATTAACCTCTGTGCCGCTGGGCCAGCCCCATCTCCTTTTTTTTTTTTTGACTGTTTCCTGGATCTTATGTCTCTGTTCTCTTTCTTGATTTTTCTCTCTCATTTTAGTGGAGCAATATCCTCTAATAGTTCCCTGAGAGAAGAATTCCCTAAGATGTAAAATTTGAGACCTTGCATGTATGAAGATGTCTTTATTCTTTCCGCCTACTTGATTGACAATTTAACTGAACATAGAACCAGATTGGAAATAATTTTTTAAAAAAAATTTGCTGTTATTACTGCCAAGAAATCCAAAGATATTCTTATTTCTGATCCTATGTGTTGATTTTTTCTTCTTCTTCTTAGAAGCATTTGGGAAGTTTTATTGCCTGCATTCTGAAATTTTAGGATGATATCACTGGGCATTGTCAGCTAAACAGTCATGTCCTTCAGTTTTGGGACATTTGATGCTCTTTCACTATAACTTATTGTTTGGGTGTTGAGCCTTCTATGGATTGATTTTAGAATTTTCATAGTTTTTCTCTCCTATTACTCAATTTTTTGTCTTCTATTTTCTGCGTTTTATTTCATTGATTTTTTAATTTATTATCCTTCCAGATAATTTTTTATTTCTGAACAAGCATAATCAAGTGCAAGCACAAACACGTTTTTCACACTCAGAGCAGATTGCTGGATATTTTCATTTCTACATCTTTTTGGGGGATAGGGAGAAAACAGTGGTTATTCTTAGAAAACAAATTAATTGCTCAATCACTCTAGACTATCAAAAGATTTTAAATTAAGCAGGATAGGAATTCACAGAAGTAAAGCACTAGTTAAATTGGCTGTCAACCTTCTTTAGCAAACTGTGGCCACATTTCTAAGTAGCATTAGGTTCTTTATTACAAATGGCCATTTAGCCATTTTCACCATCAATGTTGATTGCTATGGTGGAATTGATTTGTTCTTTAAAATTCAATCGATCAGATGTGAACTTGTCTATTTTCCTTTGCAAGTCATCCTAAAGTTCTAACATACTTTTCAAAACCACATTCTTCAAAAATTTTATTGTTTTCCAGGCTGGTGAAACATCAGCTACTAATGAAATTAAACAAAAGATATTCTTTAAAGATATGAATGCTATAGAAACACAGAATACTGCTTTAGTTGTAGAGCTGTAAAACATGCACATTTTCCTCGAGGAAAAATACAAACAAAGTCAGAATGAGAAAAAAACTTTTTTTGCCGCAGATTCATGGAAGAGAACACTGCATCTTGATTTTTCACGTAACAGACTTATCTGGGTGAGCTTTCCAAATCACGACATAAAGGAACTTCCTTCACAGAATTCCAAAGAATAGATAAACTTATTTTATAAATAACCCCTATTGATGGATTTTAAAGTTGTTTCCAGCATTTTGCAGTTAAAACCACTCATGTGACCTTCCACATATATCATTTCACATATATATGTATTTCTATGTAGAATGTACGTTTACAGTTTTGATAATTGTTATCAACTATAAACACTCAGTAAAATAGAATGAATGGATAATTTCTTAATATGATATATATGGCTGATACCAAAAGCTAGCTTTATCCTTAAGGAAGAAATATTAGAAGCATTCCCACCAAATTCAGGAACAAGACAGGCTGCCACTATCACTACTATCATTTAACTATTGTTCTGGGGTATTGATCAATACAAATAGGTGAGATTAAAAAAACGCTGTGAGCATTAGAAAATATCAAAACTATCACTTTTGCTGATAATTAAAAAAAAATTTTTTAATCATGTTAAGGAAGATCTATCTTATTTCGTTAAGTAGAGGATAATTCTTGAATTTGATTTCCTTAGATTTGTTAATATGACAAGTTATATTAATAGCTTTCTAACTTATTTGTTAGCTTATTGGTTTGGTTCAGGAAAAAAGTATCATTTTTTTCCATAGGTTTTTCTTATTGTTATCATTTATTTTCATCCCCTCTTTCATATTAGAAACTTTCCTCAAGTGTCTGGCAATGTACAGACTTTCTTTTACATTAAAAAGTAAGGCAGATTTTCGATAAGAGTGCCATGACAATTCAATGAGGGAAAGAATAGTCCCTTCAGGAAATCGTGTTAGGATGATATTCACATACCAAAAAATGAAGTTGGACTTTGCCTCACATCATGTTTATATAACTTAACGTGGGTAAAAGATTTAAATATAAACATTAAAACTGTAAGTCTCTTAGGAAAAAATATAGGCATAAATATTCAAGGCCTTGAATTAAGCAATGACTTCATAGATATAACACCAAAAGCCTAAGTGTTATAAAAGAAAATAATAAATTGGACTTCATCAGAATTAAAAACTTTTGTGCTTCTAAGGACACTATCATAAAGTGAAAGACAACCCAAGAATAGGAGAAAGTATTTGCAAATCATGTATCTGATAAGGGACTGGTATCCAGATTTTTTTAAAGATTGACCCTTTGGCCCTGATCTAACATCTGTTGCCAATTTTTTTTTCTTCATCTTCTTCTTCTTCTTCTCCCCAAAGCGCCCAGTACCTAGTTGTATATTCTAGTTGTAGATCCTTCTAGTTCTGCTGTCTGGGACGCCATCTCACCATGGCTTGATGAACAGTGCCATGTCCATGCCCAGGATCCGAACCAAGGAAACCCTGGGCCACCAAAGCGGAGCATACAAACTTAACCACTGGGCCACAGGGCCAGCCCTCAACAACGAGTTTTAAAATGGGCATTTGAATAGACATTTCTCCAAAGAAGATATACAAATGGACCATATAAGCACATGAAACAATGGTCAGCATCATTAGTTATTAGGAAAATGCAAATCAAAATTACAATGAGATTCTACTTCACACCCACTAAGATGGCTGTAATAAAAGGGGGGAGAAAAACAAGTGTTAGGATGTAGGGACATTGCAACCTTCATGCTGTTGATAGGAATGTAAAACGGTGCAGCAGCTTTGGAATACGGTCTGGCAATTCCCCAAGATGTTAAATTTCACTCCTGGGTATATATCAAAGAGAACTAAAAACACATGTCCACACTAAAACTTGTACGTGAATGTTCATAGCAGCATTATTCATAATAACCACAAAGTGGGAACGGTCCGAGTGTCCGTCAACTGATGAATGGATAAAATGTGATATATCCATAACAATAGATATTGTTGGGTCATAAAAAGGAATGAAGTACTGATACATGCAACAACATAGATGAACCCAGAAAACATTATACTAAGTAAAATAAGCCAAACACAAAACACATATTGTATGATTCCATTTATATGAACTGTCCAGAATAAGCAAATCCATAGAAACAAAGTAGATTAGTGGTTGCCAGCAGCTGAGAGGAATGGCTAGTGACTGTTATTGGGTATGGGTTTTTTGTTGGGGGGTAGGGGTGTTGATGAGAATATTCTGGGATTAGTGGTGGTGATTGCACAACTTGGTGAATGTACTAAAACCATTGAATAGTACACTTTACAAGGGTGAATTTTATGGTACATGAATTATGTCTCAGTTTCAAAAATGAGGCAGTTAAAACAGCGAGCAGGGCCTATTGATGTGGACTTCATAGAAGGACTTGAGCAAGTGTCCTGCTTTTTTCAGGGATTCTTAGTTACCTGTAGTTTTGATTAGTTTGTTTTTTCCTGTGGAGCCGCCTAGCTTTACAGGTGTAGCTAGTGTACTATCCCTGGCAAGTATAAGCTTTCCTGTTAGTGTTCTGAGAGCCTTGATAGGAAAGAGAGCTTAGAGTGGGGGGGTGGGGTGTCTCTACTCAGTATGCAGAATTTAAATTTATTCTTCCATTTTCAACCTGGCGCCTTACCCTTGCTCTTCACTGTGCCTGAAATCCTGAAGTGCAGATCCTTTCTGGTTCCTTTTCTTTATAGTTTGTGGTGATGGAGGAGCAGGAATCTCCTGGAGGTGCGGGTGGGGGTGGGCAAATGGATTGTGAGGACTCTGTTGTCTCTTTTCACTGATTTAACTGTCTTCCCTGCTTTCCCCAGAATTTTGCTGCCTTTACTTACTAGTCCTTTCAGGGGTTAAGACAACTCAGTTTGATTCTCATTTCTGTTTCCCCCTGCAAATACTTCATTATTGACTTTCTCCTCAGTTAAAAATGTTACCTTGCCTCTGATTTTTCTTTTCCAAAAGTGCCTTGACAGCTTTCATCTGTTATTTTCTCCTTTCCTGTTTGTCTTTGTTGGATACACCTTTTTTAATTCCTTTACTGTGATTTTAGTGAGGTTTCAGGAGACAGTGGAAGTAAATGCATTTATCCGTCTTCCAGCAGCTTAGTCAGCTTGAGCTCTTCTCTATTTATACAAATGAAATACTTTTTAAAAATTAGCACTAAAAAAGAAAAACTGTACATGAATTTTACTTATGAATACAGATACAAAAATCTTTAGAAACTTAGCATGTCTTATCCATCTGATATTCCATGTTAAAAGATGGTTTTCAATTTCATTAATAGACAAGAAAAGCTATCATCAAAAACAAAAATTTTTAAAGAGAATATAATACCCTAGGAAAGCAATCTAAATGTGCAACAGGGAATTTAGCTATATGATGATATAGTCATACCATGGAATATTAGAGTTTAAAAGAATGAAATAGAACTTTGTATACTAACAGTGTATTTTTAAGTGAACATAATTGTACAAGGGTAGGTATAATTGCAATGATACTTGTTTAAAAACAGCACATAGTTGGGGCTGGCCCCGTGGCCGAGTGGTTAAGTTCACACGCTCCGCTGCAGGCGGCCCAGGGTTTCATTGGTTTGAATCCGGGGCGCGGACATGGCACTGCTCATCAAACCACGCTGAGGTGGCGTCCCACGTACCACAACCAGAAGGACCCACAATGAAGAATATACAACTATGTACGGGGGGGCTTTGGGGAGAAAAAGGAAAAAAATAAAATCTTTGAAAAAAAAAAACAGCACATAGTTGTATATTAAAAGTCTGAAATCTGTCAAATTCTTCACAGGGTACATCTCTGGATTACAGGCCTTTTTACTTCCAGTATTTCACATTTTGTATTTTTAGTGTTTTTACAGTGAACATGGGTTTTTTAATGTAATTGAAAATTGTTTAGCTGAGTGTTTCAGATAGAATATTTATTAATATTAAGCAAAAAGATCACTTTAAATGTTAACCATTTGGAACTCGAATGTTTGTACATTATGATATAGGATCCTAAGCTTAATTAAACCTTTTCTCGATAACTTGCTGTCATCTCTGTGAATATCAGACTGGTGCCTTTTTATACTTTACTTATGTCTTCTATCTCCTCTTATCCAACTTGTTTGGCTTAGAAACTAAAGAACCAATAATAATGATATTAGTAATAGCAGCTAATAGCAGTTATTGAGCACTATATGCCAAGCACTGTGCCAAGTGCTTTACATGTTTTGTTTTCAACTTAATTTTCAAAATAAGTTCGATGAGGTCTAAGTACTTCTATTATACCAGTTTTATAGATAAGGAAACTGAGGCATAGAGATAATAAGTCACTTGCCCAAGGTGATGCACCAAAAACGTGGTGGCATTGGAATTTTGTCAGGCAGTCAGACTACAATCAATATATTCTTAACAATTTAGCCATACTACCTCTTGCTTACCAAACTTAAGAACTGTGTGTTATTGAGCTGAGAAAGAAGCAGAAAGTCTCTCTCATAAATACATGTTTTATTTAGTTTACAGACTTTCTGATAACTATTTCTAGCTGCTCAGAGGCCTTTGTTGATTAATACTAGTGTTTCAGTTATATTCTGGTGAAGTGTTAATGACAGACGCCTGGATTCTTTAGGTATGAAGTTACATAAGTTTGAAATATGAGTTATTTCAATTGTGTGTGTTTTTCCCCTAGAGGCCTTAAGGGTTTGAACTAAATACAACATTTACAGTGGTCCTCGTAACCTGTAGGACATGTATAAATTTCATGGGATTAGTTCAAAATGAATGCAAACCTAAGGACTTTAATTTTCTGGGTAGAGTGTCCAGAGCTTAAATAGGATTTTCAAAGGGGTCTATTATTCATAAAAGACCAAACACCTGAATTAACTCATCCTTACTTTTCTTTCACTTAGAGAGCTAGCCCTAAATTTTTCAGTCACTAGGTTTTAGGAAGCATTTCATGAGTTTATTGTCGTCAGCCATTTTAAACTGTTCTTCAAAAGCAGAATGAAAACAATGATGTATCCTACTTAGTGAAGAAATGTATACATGAGGGACAGAAACTAAAAGGAGACTTCTTATCACTAACTGGCTCTTCTCTCTAGTTCAAAATGAGAGAAATGAACCAGTTCATCTCCAAGGTCCTTCTAGTTCCAAATGTCATTATTCTTTTTGAGTGCTGCTATTTGGAAATATAGCTATTTTTCCACAGTGAAATTTTGCTGAATTAAATTGTGAAGTATCATTAAAAATCCCAAAGCCAGACAGGAAATTTGAGAGTAAGAGTGCTACCAGTTGTACTCACTAAGTGTTCAGAATTTCAGGCAGTTCCTTTATCAAATTCAAGTATATCTGGTTAGGTAGTTTGGAAAAATGATTTCTGATATCTTTAAAAGTGACTGTACTGATAAGCTTTTTTTATTTATTTACATATGTTAAAAAAATTTTTTTATTATTCAATAGGGAAGTTTGGTTGGTTTAGTGGATTATCCAGATGATGAAGAAGAAGAAGAAGAAGAAGAAGAAGAAGAAGAAGCATCTCCCAGGAAAAGACCTCGTCTTGGCTCATAAAATATTAACTGGGGACCCTCAACATGTGGTCTTACTAAATGCTGCAACTGTTTGATGAGCTGAAAATCTGAATCAGAAAGCTTTCTCACTTGAACTTATAATTATACAAGGAGTAGCAAAAGCCACTCACTGTATCAGCTAGGAGAGTTTAGTTCTGTAAAAAAACAGGCTTCCCAGGAACTTGATCACTTGCTAGTAATTAAGGGGTTTGCCTTTCAGGCTGTCAAAAAAAAGGTTAGTAACCAGAACCTGGGAGATAGCTTCTCAGCAAGGAAACTCAGGTTTTGGGACGGTTTGGGGGAGGGACAAGGTTGATAAAAATAATATTAATGCAGGGTTGCTCCAGGGGGGGGTATCCGATCTAGAAACAGTTATAAAACTTCAGTTGCAAATCCAATAACATTACTTGTATAATGGTGCTGGCCATGTTGTTCTTTTAATCACTTGCCTCTTTTTAAAAGAAATTTTTATGGAAAACAAATTCAACTATCATAAAAAAGGAAGTTAAACTCTTGGGACCATTTCTTTGAAGATTTAACAGAAATTCAGCCTAATAGGTAGTTGGAGGGAAATACACCCTGTATTACAGCACATATTGAGTTTTCTACACCTGGAATTTTCAGTATGTATTTTGATGAAAACAAACTGGATTCAAAATGGACAGTTTTGTTAATATAACTTTAAAATCAGCACTTCTAGAGGTGACAAATGCCAAGAATTAGTAAGTAGTATTCCAAAATGGTTTTCTCTAGGAAGAGGAGTGGATTAAACAGAACGTTTTCAACCACCTACCAGTACAATCTTTTGTGGAAGATACTTTGAAGTCACTTTCTGCTTTGTTAGTAAAGTTGTCTCTCTCCAGAGCTACAGACAAGTTTTAAAGTATAATTTCTATAAAGACTAACTTACAAAGAATAGTGCTGAATTAAGTGGCATTTAATATCTAGAGGCCATTTTGATCCAAGAAGTTCTACACTGTCAAAGTCAACATGCAACACATGAAGCTTTTCCATAAACAAGGGTGTAACATGAAAGCTGCTTTTTTTAAAGAGTAAAAGCACATTCCGTGTACGTAAATGAATTTAAAATAATAAATTGAGGCAAACAGTTAAGACGTTTTATTTTTAGAACAGCAAGTTAACTGTAAATATTTTAATGTTAGTTTGCTCATCTATGATCTGAGATCATGCTGAAGTGAGAAAAATGTCCCCCAAACTACAATTTAATGCGTTGGGAAAAAAAAAAACTAAAAATAGTAATTCCAGCTACAATCTTCGGATCACCCTTGTAATGTGTTATGGGTCCATTTTTCCTGGAATACCTTAAACCGAAGCAGTTTCCCCCATTTTGGAGATTTTGTAGTTAATTTTAATTTTGGCTATTGTTTGGAAAAGATGGGCTGTCTGTGTAGATATGAAGTATAGTTTTTCCATAAAACAGATGTTTATTTTGTATTAAAAATACCACTGTACTTGTTTTACACCATTTGTATACATGTGGTGATATTAATGCTGAACTGTAAAATTCAGGAATTAAAATGTGACCCTGTAATTCTATGATTGTTGCTTTTGTTTGGTTTATTGTAAATATAAGTTAACTCCATTTGGAAATATGGCCATTTTACAGTATCTTTTAAAAGCGAGTAAATTATCCATAGATGTTGATTATAAACCACTAGGTCATACACCAGTCTGAAAGAGTTCTAAATAAACGGGGCTCAACTGCACTTTAAATATCACTGCCTCTAATTTTAGAAGGTGTGCCTTGAGCAAATAAAGTCCCAGCACCAAAGCATCAGAGTGTGGGGCTGTTATCACCTCTCTGATTAAAGGAACATATAATGAAAAAGACCTTCCACCTCATAAGGCAAGTGACTCAGGATACTTTAAACGAAGATCAGTAAAGTTGCCATATGAATACCTTTTCTTTCAAGCAAGTTTTATCAAGCCCCTTCACTCTTCTTAGCTCTTATTAAATTTCCTCTTGTAATCTAAGAAGCCCAGGCCTAAAGCATTTCTCTGTTTACTCTTGACTCTTCCTGATTAAGTAATTTTAGGTTCCAGGAAGAAGTATTATCTTTATATCTTGTGAAAAGTTTAATTTTCCTTTCTGAAGAACTGCCATGTGTCTTAAACATTTAAACCGTCATCATCATAGGAACCTTTTCTTATAGCAGAAATGTGAGTACTTTGTTGAATTATAGGATAACAGTTTTCATGGAACATAAGCTCACCCACAATGATATCACAACAAGACTTAAAATAGCCCCTGAAAGAATAATATTAAGATTCTACATGTTAGCTGCTGTCTTAAATGACTACCCTCAGGCAATCAGGTTTTTATATCTTTATCTTCACTCAGTGAAGCAAGCCAGAGCCCACATTTGTATGCCTGAGGTTCTCTTAAAATTATATCTGTAAACATGTATCCAATATAAAAACTATTTTTAATAAAAAGTTACATGAAACAGATTTCTGTGTTTTAATCACTAGTTTTTCCTCTTCTCCTAAGTGATGAAAATGTGACAAATGTAAAGTAATACTGATTTTTTTCTCTGCAGCTTGAAGGTTGGAGGTAATTTTGGTATCCTTGTGAGAAAGTTTATAACTGTAGGGGCCAGCCCAATGACATAGTGCTTAAGTTTGTGCACTCCACTTGGGCGCCCCAGGTTCGCCAGTTTGGTTCCTGAGTGCAGACCTACATACCCGTTCATCAAGCCATGCTGTGGTGGCATCCCACATACAAAAAAATAATAGAGGAAGATTGGCAACAGATGTTAGCTCAGGGCCAATCTTCCTGACCAAAAAAAAAAATGTATAACTGTAAATTTAAGGAGATAAAATGGAATTTTAAGGTAAACTACAGGAATGGCCCATAACCAGAAAAGGGGGTGCTAGTGAGATGACCCAACACAGGAAGTTTCTGAAAGAAAGTTCTCTCTCCTATTCTGGTTATCTTTACGCAGACTACTGTACAGAAAACCATCCAGGATCACTTCACATACAAAAGACCTACACCCAAGGCAGCATTCCCCTCAACAGGCTCAGCCAATTTATCTGTTTTAATGGTAGCTTTTCTAGAAAGAGTAATTGAGTATTTTTAACATCCCCCACATCTATTTTCCAAGTTTTGTTTGCTCCTGCCTCAAGTGTGAGATGCTAAAATCTATCTTACCACTGCCCCAGATAACTCTTCTTTTCAATGGATTACCTTATACCTAATATACCCACAACTACTCTGACTCATGCAACAGTCTCCATACAGCAGCCACACATCTTTTTTAAACGAACACTTTGATATGTAACTTCCCTGCTTTAAAACTTTTCAGTGACTTCCCACTGCCATTATAAAATTTAAAAGGCTCACCTTCCCTACAAGGCCCTGCAAATCGGTACCCCATCTATCACCAATTCAATATGCTAACCCTCTCCCCTCACTCTCTCTACACTAGCCATCCGAACAGCTTGTCGGTATGTGCTTTCTTCTTTTCCTGCTACAGGACCTGAGTTGTTCTTTCCCATTTCTCTCTGCAGTTAGCCTTCCAATCAGCTTAAACACTGCTTTCTCAAGGAGGCTTGGCCAGCCCTGATACAACACGGCACTTTTCCCTTCTCCCAATTTGCTCTTTGGGCCTTCTTCGCTAACCCCATGAAGGCAGGGACCCTGTTGATCTAGTTGACCACTGTATGCTAAGCACCTAGCACAATGCTCAGCACAAACGCTAGGTAAGCAAGTTTGAATGAATGAATGCACTATTAATTAGTTTTCTGAACCTCCTCTCCAAGAGACAACATTATTCGGAAATTTGTGTTAAACTGGTCAGCATAAATAGCTGCCTTCCCCACTGCCCTTTACCTCAAATGTTTAATAAAATAGTAATAATGAGAACATATTTGTATCTACAAACACAAGTATTTGAAAGTAACAGGCTCAGTTTAAGGATTAGATAATTTATTTTTAAGAAAATTTGAACTTCTGTTTTGCTAAACTGTTTTTAACATCACTTATTAATAACTTCTTCTTTAAGTTTCTCTGCAAGCAATCTCCTCTTTAGTAATGTTTGCTTCTCCTCTGCTGTCATTTCTGGTTTCTCTGTCATCTCCTTAAAAAAGAAAAAAAAAAAGAAATTGGCTACCATATAAGATGGGTTCATTTATCTAAAATTCCCAACATACTGCCTGGAACAAAGATTATAGAGCATTTTCATTAAAAAAAAAAATTTTTAAAGCCACATATGGACTGAGTTCCCTAAATATCTTCTCTGTAACAATCTCTTCTTGGGAAAGCCTCTTGGAGGTGGTGGCTATGATACCGACGCAGCTCTAGGATAGAATATTTCAAAAGTCTCAGGTCAAGTAGATTGCTGACCCTTAAGCACTCAGAGCAGGGCAAATAAACCAGAAAAAAATGTATCCATGAAACTGCTATCATTTCTGTCTCACAAAATCCTCATATCACAGCCATCTCACTGCCTAGAAAAGATGTTAGCAAGTGCTACCCTAGCAGGGAGATTAATAAGAATAGATCTGTGAGCAACATTCATTATTGAGGCTTTCTTGCACATAACTCTGATTTTGAGAATACATCCCCTAGATTTGCAGATTTTGACATACTGAGGCTAGCCATACCTCTACCTCCCCAGGCTTTCCTTTCTGCTCCAAATTTTGTATCTGCTTAGTCCTCATCTCCTTTCTCATGGACATCAACTTATCTCTCTTCTGCTTGAGATAGTGTTCTCGTTGCCGGAGCTCTTCCGTTCCAAGAGTTGATAAATTCTGGGTCAAAAAAGAGAACTATTTAAATTCAAGTTTGTATAAGTGGCACAGATACCCACTGATTGATCTGATTCAATAGGAAGTTTGAGTTCAAGATCATAACGAAAGCCAAATGTATGGCTGTTTACATTGTTTGTTCCCAGTACTTTGTCATTTTGCTCATAGTTCTTAGAAAGTAATGTTTCTTACTTACTGCTATTGGTCCTTCAATGCTTGTATGTTCTAAGCCAGGAATCTTCAGGCCTTTTCGTGGAAGGGAGGAAGTTTCAGGCAACATTTCCAGCTTTCTTGCCAAAGGTTGTACTGACTGATTACCAAAATGCACTTTAACCTCTGGCAGTAATTAGAGACAAATTAGAATATTATAAGAAATATTAAATATTAGGCTAGGTTCACCAAAAACAGCTAGTGTTAATAATACTTTTTTTTTTCACATTCACTCAATCAACACACATTGATTCAGTGCCTATATTGTGATAGGCACCGGCTGAGAACAGTAAACATGGTCTCTGTCCTTGAGGAGCTTGAACTACAATTTCTTATGAATAATGATATTTCAACAAATACCAAGCTTCTGCTATTTGGTACTATAGCCACAAAAAGATATAATTCTTCTCTAAAGATTAGAACTAACTACACTATAATACACTACAAGGTTGCCACATAAGCCAAATAAACAGTACACTAAAATCCCTTACTAGTAATGTAATTGATTCCCAAATTTTTGCCTGCAGGTAAAAACTGTAAGTGACCCTTTATTTTCAGAATAATTAATATAAAGCTACAATTTTTTGTATTGGAAGAGTAAGTGCCAGTAATATTAATAATTTTTGTTTGTGATACATATTGAAGATAACTATGAACCTACCAACAGATTAAAAAAAAAGATTTAAAGTAAATAGAACTTGGAAGGAGATATAACATGAGCACTCAGTACTTTCCAGTGATCTGGTGACTGTGCCAAGAGACAGGATTAACATGCTAATTGCTTTTCTGAGCCATTTTTATTATAAATTAAGGTGATTCTTTTTTTAAGATAAAACATTTTCAGTGTAAGTACATGGACTATGAAGGACTGCAGAGTGAGACAAGCAAAGACTCACATAAAAATGATGCCAAGAACTAAAAGCATGATGGAAGAACATGATTTACATGTCTCTGAATGATTAAAAATCTTGCCAGCATAGTAAAACCAGAAAGAGAACTTCGCGTGAGCAAGAAATTTGCCAAAGGACCACTGCTCTTGCATAGAGTGCTAGGAGACTGAAAGAAGAAAAGCTCTGAGGCTCTTGGACAGTAAGGGGAGTCTCCACGGCAGAGATGAGGCTAGAGATAACATTCCAACCAACCTCGACAGGAAGCTACAGGACTAACTCAAATAAAGATGAGCTTAAACAAGCTGGTCGTAATATGCAGACAGAGTTAAACATGCAATTCTTACTGATGGTGCCTTTAAGCAAAGGTAGGCTTAGCCCCCAAATATGGAACTACAGAGCTGGAGAAGGCACAGTTCAATTCATTTCTGAGGAGGGGGCATCCCAGGCACATAAGCATTTATATTCAATTTATGTACTTGCTCTGGATAGTTCTTGCGTTGAATTTGTTGGTCATGAACATCTTGTATATTCTAACTCAGATCTAGAAAGGAAAGTATTTGAAGCCAATATACTTAGCTTCTCTGATTTCTAGGAATGAAAAATCAGAAAGCCAGCAAGCCCAAAGAAAGATCATCTCATCTCTGGCAAGTCTTTGTGTCAATTTGAGAACAGATGGTGTCCGTTTCTAGCAGGAACCAAGGAAAGACATGAGCAAATGGATAAACAGGAGGTCGAACACCTTTATGATTGTTCCCAAATTAGGTATTCATACCGGGCTTCTATCACGTTGTATGAAGTGATTTCCTGGAATATGGGATAAACTCATTTTTAAAAAATAGAATAGTTTTTGAAAATTAAAATCATTACTTTTGAAATTATCTGCCATTTCTTCTGTGCCACTAATGTGCATAATTGAGTTACATGTGGTTTGAGATTGTTTTCTACAGCTTCACTGAATAGTCAGATAAGGAACTAGATGAAGCAAGTTTATTCAAATTATGTCAGACACAAGATTTAAACAGGGTATGTGTACTTAGGTCTGTATATACAAAGCTAAACTTGGGTCAGCAGATTAAAAAAAAGCTCAGACAAATCTAAAGCAGGTGTTTTCATAGATATAATTCAAATGAGGTTATTCTACTGAGAATCTACAGAATATAAAAAAAGAAAAGAAATGGTTAGATTTGCTAGGAAGAAAGAAGTAAGGTAACTTCATAAACCTGCTTCTGTTTCATATGCCCCACTGTTTATCAACTAAGAATATAGTTCCTTAAAATCAATGGGTAAACATCAAACCCATCTTTTCTCAATTACAGAAGTTCTTCTAAAGCGTAGAAGAACACAAGATTTGGAGGCAGAAGACCAAGGTCACAGTTTCACCATTTAAGAGCTCATGATTTTGCACAAGTCACTCAACTTCTTTGACTTTCTTGCAAAAAAAAAAAGAAAACTAAAGATCCTAATATCTACCTCACAGAGTTATGTTTTTTTAACTGAGAAAAAGACATTGATTTAAAACCATAGAAATCCATGATAAAATGAACTGAACTCACAATCATGATTCAATTTGTTTCAGAATTACTTGTTCTCTCATAAAGAAAATCAGAGTATACTGAAAATAGATTTGACACACTGAACAAGTTTATCCACTACCATTTCCCACAAGGATTCTCACTGTTTTTGGTTTCAACAATAGTTTCTGACTAAATATCTAGATAAATTAGCGACCTCTTATTTTCTACCTGTGCTTTAATTCATTAGGAAAATGACTTAGTATTATCTTTCCAAGTTCAGCTTCTAACTCACAAACACCATATAAGTGTGGTCAAGGAAGAGAACACCAAATGTTACGTGAACATGTCTTGGATGCTGCAGCCGTGGCAGAGAGGCTGGTGGCTCCCTCAAGGAATTTTGCTCACTGCTCTGGGTTCCAGGCTTCACTTAGAAATTTGGGGACTACACCTTCTCTGTCAGCTGGGTATTTCTCCTCTGCCACCTCTTTAGCTAAATTCAGAAAGAACTTTAAGTACCAATAGCCTTTCAACAACTCCCTCCCAGGGTTTTTGAAGCTTAAGTATGTATGAGAAAGTAGCACACTATTTACAATGTTTATGTATTCGAACTAGTAGAGAAAGCTTGGTCAACTTCAACCTTACCTGTGGGTGGGTGTGCAAAATGTTCACCATCCCCTTGGGAATTATTCATTTTTGCAATTTCATTAGCATGCACTGGGGGCTCTTCTGTTTTAGCCTCTGATAACTTCAGGAATCCATAATACAATTAAAAAAAGCATTTTAGATTAATTTTGACTAATTCATTGCTTAAGGGATCCAAAGACATAAGTTTAAAAAAAATTACTGTATACTAAATAGATAATGAACAAAATATTCTATTTCTCCAAAGTTTTTAAGATATTTCCAGCATTTTATATCTTCCACTTTTTGAGGTAAGTAAACATTCTCATTTCAAATCACGCAGTGCTAAGAGTCACTAACTAGTATAGTTAGGACTTTGGACTTAGCAAGAAGTGGGTTCAAACCTAGATTTCACCCTTACTAGTCACGTGACCTTGAGCAAGACACTGAGAAATACTCTGAGAAATAAAACCACTGAATTATAAGGTGCTTTTCCATTTAAAATAATCTATATACCACTACTATGATATGCCCGAAGAAGCTACAAATTGGTTTATTTCCATTTCTAAAATGTGATAGTATATTTAAACTAAAGAAATCGTTTAAATCTTAGAAAGAATTAAACAAGCTGATAATTCATTTTTCCTTAAAAACAGAGGAAAACCCAATCATATGTAGCTTCTTAGGTAATTCATGGATATCCAAATCATAAGCCCTATATGCTGGGTGACGGATACATGAAGATTCATTATTATAATCAGCTCTTATTTTGTGTGTTTGAAAATTTCCATAGTAAAAAGTCTAAAAAAACTCATACACCCCTAAAACATATTACTCAAGAAGCCTAATATAGTTCATTTATAAATCAGAGTGTTAATACTGTCTTCTGACAGCGGTTTTGAATTGGTGTCTGTTCTGTACCCTTATATTAAAAAAAAACTTTATTAATATCTGTGAGTTTCACCTCCACTGACTAAAAGGAGATTTACTCAAAGATACATAAATCACCTCTTAATCCTAAAACATCTCTTTCTTCTGCTCTTCATTAGGTACCTTGGAGTAAAATAGGTTTTTCAAAGACAGTGAGTGATACAAGCACCTATCATAGTGACTGAAGGGAAGAAAGGCAAACGCCTTTCAAGTGACTGAGAGAGAGTACATATTACGTTTCCCTTTCCCTTCAGGGAGATGCAGGAAAACGGGGAAAGAGAGGCAGCTAGAAAAGGAGAGAGGAAAGAATAAATATTAGCTTTCCTCCCCTCAGCCAAATACATGTTTAATTATCCTTACGAAAAATTAGGCACTTTACAGAAACAGTTCTTAATGTGTGCCAGCAGATGTGACACCGTGACACTGAAGCACCCTGCTTCAAGCTTATCACGGTAAAGCCTGCAGGGAACCCTCGGTGCTAACCGCAGTTGCTGCTTCAAAATAGTAAAATAATCAAGGACAGTGGGAAAGCAAAATATTTTTCTTAATCTTCTTTTATTCATAAAATTAAGGGGAATTTTTTATAAGTATCCCCCCAAATATAAATGGTATTACATTTTTTTGGAGTTAATAATCTCAGTCTTTACTGGGAATTAAAAGGTAGACTGCTGGATGAATTATAAAGTTAAATATAAATGCTTAGAATTGACAAGAAAATATGAATACTCTGAGGAGCTGTGTAGTCCCACGTAAGCTTAAACTCTAACGGCAAAAACAAGGTGTAAATTTTAGGAATAATAGCAATGAAATACTTCCGTTACATTAACATGTTCTGCAGGCACCTGCTTTTTTCTCTTCCTTTCTTCCTCCTGGTCATATTCCTCTTTTGATTTTCTGAAATATACAAAATAAGGTAGAAAAGTAAATTTTGGTCAAAGAACAAATACTCAATAAGCAACATGCTAACCTAAGATTACAGTGTGTGGAGGAATCTGGGAAACAAAGATGGAAATAATCAGGCTTTGCTTAAAGCAGCTTACAATCAACTGAGAAAGACATACATAGGCATATACAGCATAATATAGTTAGTGACATAAGATACAGGTTTACCCATTTATTCTAGAAATGTGAATAACCCCTGCCTGAACAAAGACCAAAAGGCTTGAAATCCTAAACCCAAATTTGAATGGCAAATCCCATTAACACAGACTTTGATCTCTCGAAGAGAGATCAGGTACACCCCTCCGATAAGATCCATTTCTCCCCTCATTCTAGTTTTTCCAATGGCATCTGAGTTATCACCAAGTCCTCCTGATGCCACTATGCCACAGCCATATCAGCTTTTGTAAACTGCTCACTGAGGCAGTCTGATTTAGGAAAATAGCCAAGGTAACTCTTGTGCATGTTCATAACTAAGCTCTGCTACTTATACTGTAGTACACCCCCCAAAAAAACCCTGAGAAAATAAAATCTCAAAGTACAATGCTGATCGATTTTCAGGCCACCAATCAACTAACAGAAGCAATCAGTACCAGTGAAAACTTTACCAGTCCTCTAACCCTATTACCAAGTACACTCACCTCTTCAAACCTGTAAATTCAAAGCATTCTGTGTTGTCTCAGGCTCCCATTTGCCCCTCGTGGGGAAAGTAGGATCTGGCAGGAAAGGGCTGGGGTCACCTGCACACCTGCCTCCCCGCCCCAGAAGCACTCCACTTCCCTGAAATCTAGAGCACTAAGTTCTGGAGCTCCTTCCATAGTTGCCCACTAGGCCCATCCTCCCAACCACCATCCTGCCCAGCCTCCCTTCTGCTTTGGAGCTGGGGACAAGCTGGGTAGGTCGGGGGACTACAGGATGCTAGAAGATGGTCATGTGTATGGTTATAGCCCTCAAAGGCCAAGGCCCCATTCTGCAGGTGACACAGTGGCTGCAGGTATCCTTTTGCCCTAAACCCATACATTATCACAGGAGCTTTAAAAATGAGGTGCTGCAATTTCCCTTCCCTTCCAAAACTCCCAGAGGTCAGGGGACAACAGGCCCAAGGGGGAAAAAAGGCCTTTTTTAGTGGGCTGCACACTCCATGCGAGGCATTTGGCTGAGAATCATATAACTGAGACAAGGAAGAAACCAGCAAGACAGTCATCTGGGATGGCCACAGATGCCTGCAGGTTACTGGCAACCCTGTCAGCTATTTTGTCTGTAGGGTCTGGATGTCCAGCCTCCTCCTGAGAGATACCTAGCATGAGCCACCTCCAGTACCGAGATCCAGAAACCATGGAGTTTCCTGCTCAGCTCAGGCCATTATACGCCTTTCCAGGCACCAGGCTGAGTCTACTGCACCTTGTTCCCAGTGGTGGCTAATTTCTATTCCCATCATGGGAGTGGAAGAAGACGCTCCCATTTGGGCTGGTTTGATATGAGTCATCTGAAAATAATTTTTTCTGTCCATTAAAAAATGTAATATACACATAGTTATAAACAAATAAAATTATAAATAATTTTCAAGGTCTTCAGTAGAGAATTTAGATATTTTTCTAGTTCATAATATTTTGGAGGTAAAAAGCATGTAAACAGATCATATTACAACATTACTAATGATTCATTCAAAACATAATTAAAGAAGGATACCTGAGAACTTCCCTCAGGATTTTCATCTCTTCCTGTTCGAGGTCACTGACCACATCAGAACCATCTGTTAAGCAGTCAGGTAATACACCTGTTCAAAACCAAAGACCACATGGAAGAACATCAACTCAACTGAAAACATTCATTTCTCACTATTCTAGTTCATCAAGAGGTACTAATTAGTTCACTAAGATCTATCACTTAAAAAAATGTTCTAAACTATTATCTTTTTAACTGTGGTCTTTTTAATATTTTCTTGTTTTAGGGAGTCAGCCCCACCAAAAAAACACAATTTTAACTTGAAACACCTCTTAGTAATTATTAGTATTGCCTATTAAAAATAACAATAATAATATATGGCAATAAAAATTAATTAACATAAGCTATTATCTTCCATAATCATATACTGTCTGAAGATATACCACTGAAATCATTAAGCTCCTAATAATAAAACTATGCTCTCAAATGTATCTCTTAAGTGGGAAAAGAATTTACAAAACAAAATATGAAATACTTTGTTAATGGAAACTGCATATTAATACTCTTCATTCATACTACAACAAATGCTACTGAAAAGGGCCCTGCTTAGTACATGCAAAAAAGCATGGTGCTAAGCACTTAGGGGGAATATAAAGATGAAAAAAACCATCTCTGCCCTTGGAGCTTCTATTCAGATATTGGGCTAATAACTATAAACCAGGACAGTACCAACTTTGGCCCAAGGTGAATAATAATTCATGGCAAGTAATTTTAAGCATTGGTTTAATTTACTTTATTACTTATATCTTCCTGATAAGCAGGTACACTGGTAATAAGCATTCTGTTCATATCTATAATTATTATATTCCCATGACATTAGCAGCATGTCTCTTAATTTTTACCTTCCATTTCTTTATCCCCATATGACTATGGGATTTTAGATCTGCTCTAAATTAAAGTAGCTTTATTATTCTAATTCCCTTGATGTTTAAACATATTCTTTTAATTAAACTTTTTATTTTGAGATAATTGCAGATTCACATGCAGTCATAAGAAATAATACAGAGAGATGCTATGCACCCTTTACCCAGTTTCCCCAATGGTAACGTCTTGCAAAACTACAGTACAGTATCACAAACAGAAAACTGACATCTATGCAACCCATTGATATTAAGTGCGTTTTTGCTCAGTCAAAAGATAGAAAATTAGTGTTCTCCTAATAATCTTTCCAAGAAAAAATAAAAGAACTAAGAATAATGCAACAGTATGCAAAACTTCAAAATCATCAGAATAATGCTCTGATTTGCATTTCTTCCAAATTCTTTGATAAGATACAACCAAGAATCCAGAGATCCTTTGAATTTTTCTCACCACAAAGACAATTTTCAAATGGTCTTCAGTTTTGAGTACAATCAACATCGTTCTAAGGTACTCACCCCTGGCTCTAAGTTAAGAAATAGTCTTAAACACAAGTATTAAAAATTCCGTGGCAGAAACTAAGTATTAGTCTATGTTTAAATGTAAGCAAACTGTCCCACCCTGTGGTTTGACAGCAGCATTATTCAGCATCATTCCCCTTGTCCTCACCTACTAATATAAGCCAGGTTTGTGAAGTTATCAGGCAGCCAAGAACTTAGAGGCAGGGCCCTACCTCACCCCACAAGAGTGACTCATGTTTGGTTTAAGCCAACCATAATGGTCTTATTCCCCCTGCCAGAGGGTTTAAGAAAGGCATGTGACCCCAATCCTGACTAAGAGGACCAGAGGGGAAAACTCCAAGGGGCATTCCATGACAGTGTTGTCTTGCTAACAAAAAGAGATGTACAGTAAGAAACATTTCTTCATGAGACACTGTTGAGTCTGCATTTGATGTAGCCAGAGTTCAATCATGAGAGAAGAGCCTGAGAATGGAAGAGTATAAAGATGGAAAGTGTCAGCATCCTTGAAAACATCATTGAGCCACTAAATTCATCAACCCTGGACCTATCTTCCTTCCCTCCCTTCCCCTGGATTTGTTCTGTGAGATGAGAAGTGCTTATTACTTAGGCCATTTTCATTGAGGTTTTCTGCTAATGGCAGCCTGAGTCATCCAGCTGATACAAGCTATATATACTAGTTCCTCTTTAATTAAAATCTAAGTGAGTTTCTAGTTAAATTCCAAACTGAAACTACAGAGCGCCAATATCAAGTTCACTCTTTGTTTTATGAAAACTGATGCCCCTAAAACAATTTTAACTAACATAATTATTCAAATTCTCTATCCTAGAGGTCAGAATAAAGTATAGGTTCAGGAAAATTCAGAGAAAAGGATTTTCTAAAATAAACCATGGTAGAAAGACAAGAGAAAGAGATTCTTTTCCAAACTTATTTACATCAAAGCAACAGCACAGTGTCATGCATTGTTCAGAGTTAGGGTGGTGTTATCTCCTACCCACAGACAACAGCTCTCTTACTTGCTATGAAAAGCATCTTTGAATTTGAGGGTACAGTTATGATGGTGGTTGGCTCTAAGGGATAGAGTCTCTACTCACATCACTCAAATGAGAGAAGAATCCACAGGGACCCTGCAAGATTCTAATGTTTGCCTTGCAACAACAGAAGCCAGACAAAGACACTACAAAAAAAAAGAAAATTACAGGCCAATATCCATGGTGAACATAGACACAAAAATCCTCAACAAAATATTAGCAAACCAAATTCAACAATACATTAAAAGGATCCCACCATAATCAAATGAGTTTATCCCAGGGATGCAAGGATGGTCCAACATCCACAAATCAATCAACATGACACACCACATTAACAAAACAAAGGATAAAAATCATATGATCATCTCAATAGATGCAGAAAAAGCATTTGAAAAAATTCAACATAAATTTACGACAAAAGCTCTCAACAAAATAAGTATAGAGGGAACATACCTCAACATAATAAAGCCCATATGTGACAAACCCACAGCGAACATCACATTCAATGGTGAAAACCTGAAGACCTTTCCCCTAAGTTCAGGAACATGACAAGGATTCCCACTTTTATTCAATATGGTATTGGAAGTCCTTGCCACAGCAATTAGGCAAGAAAAAGAAATAAAAGGCATCCAAATTGGAAAGGAAGAAGTAAGACTATCATTATTTACAGATGACATGATACTATATATAGAAAACCCTAAAGACTGCACCAAAAAACTTTTTTTTTTTTGCTGAGGAAGATTAGCCCTGAGCTAACATCTGTGCCAAAATTCTTCCACTTTATATGTGGGTTGCTGCCACAGCATGGCTGATGAGTGGCATAGGTCTATGCCCAGGATCTAAACCCACAAACCTGGGCCACCAAAGCAGAGCATGCCAAACTTAACCACTACACCACAGGGCCAGCCCCTCAAAAAACTATTAGAATAAATGAACTCAGCAAAGTTGCAGGATACAAAATTAATATACAGAATTCTGTCATGTTTCTATACACTAATAACAAACAATCAGAAAGAGAAATTAAGAAAACAATCCCATTTACTATTGCATCAGGAAGAATGAATACCTAGGAATAAATTTAACAAAGGAGGTAAAAGACTTGTACTCTGAAAACTATAAGACACTGATGAAAGAAAGTTAAGACAACATCAATAAATGGAAAGATATACTGTGCTCATGACTGAAAAAAATTAATATTGTTAAAATGTCCATACTACCCAATGCAATCTCTATCAAAATACCAATGGCATTTTTCACAGAACTAGAACATAATCCTAAAATTTACATGGAATCACAAGAGCTCCTGAATAGCCAAAGCAATCTTGAGAAAGAAGAACAAAGCTGGAGGTATACTCTCTGATTTCAAACTATACCACAATGCTGTAGTAATCAAAGCAGTATAGTACTGGCAAAAAGCAGACACAGAGATCAAAAGAACAGAACACAGAGCCCAGAAATAAACCCACCCATATATGGTGAATTAATCTTCAACAAAGGAGAGAGAACACAATCTCTTCAATAAATGGTGTTGGGAGAACTGGACAACTACATGCAAAAGAATGAAACTGGACCACTACCTTACACCATATACAAAAATAAACTCAAAATGGATTAAAGACTTAAATGTAAGACCTGAAACCATAAACCTACTAGAAGAAAGCATAGGCAGTCAGCCCTTTGACATCGGTCTTAATGATATTTTTTCAGATATATCTCCTCAGGCAAGGGCAAAAAAAAGCAAAAATAAATAAATGGGACCCTATCAAACTAAAAAGCTTTTGCACAGCAAAGGAAACCAGCAACAAAATAAAAAAGAAACCTACTGAATGGAGAAGATATTTGCAAGTCATATGTCCAATAAGGGGTTAATATCCAAAAGAACTCATACAACTTAATATCAAAAAAACCAACAATGTGATTAAAAAGTGGGCAGAGGACCTTAACAGACATTTTTCCAAGGAAGACATACAAATGGTCAACAGGCACATGAAAAGATGCTTAACATCACTAATCCTCAGGGAAATACAAATCAAAACCACCATGAAATACGACCTCATGTCTGTCAGAATGGCTATTATCAAAGAAACAAAAAACAACAAGTGTTGATGAAGATGTGGAGAAAAGGGAATGCTCATGCACTGTTAGTGGGAATGT
This sequence comes from Equus caballus, assembly GCF_041296265.1. NCBI lineage: Eukaryota > Metazoa > Chordata > Mammalia > Perissodactyla > Equidae > Equus > Equus caballus. Next base: position 60,434,878 of record NC_091698.1, read on the forward strand.
AAACTGGTGCAGCCACTATTGAAAACAGTATGGAAGTTCCTCAAAAATTTTTAAATAGAATTACCATACAATCCAGCAATTCTACTTCTGGGTATTTACTGGAAGAAAATGAACACACTAATTCGAAAAGATACATGCACCCCTATGTTCACTGCAGCATTATTTACAATAGCCAAGATAAGGAAGCAACCTAAGTGTCCATCTATTGATGGATACATAAAGAATACTATTCAGCCATAAAAAAGAATGAAATCTTGCCATTTGCAACAACATGGATGGAGCTATAGAGGTTATAATGCTAGTGAAATAATTCAGACAGAGAAAGACAAACACCATATGATTTCACTTATATGTGGAATCTAAAAAATACGACAAATGGACAAACAAAACAAAACAAAAACATACTCATAGATACAGAGAACAAACTAGTGGTTGCCAGAGGGGAGGACGGTAGGGGCAGGGGATGCAAAATAGGTGAGGGGATTAAGATGGAAAAACTTCCAGTTATAAAATAAATAAGTCATGGGGATATAATATACGGCATAAGGAATATAATCAATAATATTGTAACAACTTTTGGGGGGACAGATGGTAACTAGACTTATCGTGACGATCATTTCATAATGTTTATAAATATCAAATCACCATGTTGTAAAGTTGAAACTAAGAGAATGTTGTATGTCAATAATACTTCAATAAAAAACAGAAACCGAGGGGCTGGCTCCGTGGCCGAGTGGTTAAGTTCGCACACTCCGCCGCGGCGGCCCAGGGTTCGGATCCTGGGCGCAGACATGGCACCGCTTGTCAGGCCACGTTGAGGCAGCGTCCCACATCCCACAACTAGAAAGACCTGCAACTAAGATATACAACTATGTACCGGGGGTTTGGGAAGATAAAGCAGAAGAAAAAAAAAAAAGAAGATTGGCAACAGTTGTTAGCTCAGGTGCCAATCTTTAAAAAAAAAAAAGAAAAAAAAGAAACTGAGATGTTTTGAGTCAAGATGTCAAATGTAGTTCAAGTACACAAGAAGGGAACAAAAGCAGTAAGAGCTAAGAGAAACTGAGATTAGACAGAGTCAGGGAAAAGATAAAGCCTAAGAGGGTTCCTAGGACCTGAGTTCTGTTTTCTTTTCCACCCGATGGTGGTGCAATCCTATCTGCCCATGGCCTAGAACAGCGGCTCTCAGTGCAATCTCAGTACCACAGCTTTAGTATCGCCTGGGTACTTGTTAAAATTGCAAAGTATTCAGCCCCATTCCAGACCTACTCAATCAGAAACTGGGAGACAGCCATAGGTGTTTCAACAAGCCCTCCAACTGCTTCCACTGCTCACTAAAGCTTGAAAACCACTGTCTCCTACAAAGGCCCTGATGAAACCAGCAAATAGCCATTGATGATTAAGTATCTAGGTACTAAGGTTCTTTCCTTTTTTGCAATTACTGATTATAGCTTTTGGCTGTTTAACCCATCCAGCCTTAACTGTGCTGTTTAGGCAATATGCTATCTGACTCCCACTAGGTTCCTATAGATAACATCTCCCTGGAGCCTGGGTCACCATGGTAATGGGCGTGTGAGCTGTTTTTCAGGAATCACAACTCCTTGTCCACTTCAGGCGGGTTGAGACCACCAACCCATCAACCGGGACTGTGCAGACGTCCTATGGGCGACCTTTTGACATCAAGAGGCTAAAAACTCCACCCTCAGATCATGCTAATGCTGCCATTTTGTGAACATGTACCCTATAAAGAGCCATGGAGTCTGACTATGCTTGCACAGATCATAATTACCTCACCTCTCTTCACCTCTGATCACCTACTTCCACATTTCAGACCACCTTGCCCCCTACCCCATAAATATTCCTGAGTCCCTATTTTCAGGGAAGTGAATTTGAGGCTCACGCTCTGGCTTCCTCATGTGGCTGCCTTGTGATTAAACTCTCTGCTGCAATCTCGTCATGTCGGTGTCTGGCTTTCTCAGTGGCAGGCAAAAACGAACCTGGTTCAGTAACACTAACAATGATAAGCCAGAAGGAAAAGAGCAGTCATCTATCTTCTCACTGTAACCCCTCAGAAATACTGAATTCCATACACACACTGGCTAGGCAAAAAAACTGAGCTCTCTGAAACCTAAGGCATCATTAAATCAAATTGTAGTCTGCTTTCTTTGAGATGTCAAACACATAGTGATCAGGTAGTTTATACTCTTGAATCTCTAAAGTCAGCCATAGAGTTTCACGCTTGAAATAAATTTATGCAAGGTAGCTACATTTAAGACCATATTAGAATCAGAATAGTCAAAACTGCAACAACAAAAAAAACGCATGTAGCATTTAGATTTCTAAATTCAACATTTTACCATTTCTCTCTTGAATTATTCGAATGGCTTGCAGCTGCATTTCAATGTTTTTCTGGACCATCATTGTTTTAAAGATAGTAAAATCTTCCGCTGCCAACACAGGTTGCAAAATGGCCTGTGGAAAGAAGTCTCAAGTTAAACAAAGATTCAAATTTTAAAACTATTTTCTACACACTCAAATCATTTCCACTGTAAAAGGTGCATTAATTCAAGAATGCTGCAATATTATTTATAATTAGATGACTCAAAAAGACAATTTGAAGATTTTATTCTAAAAGCCTTTAAAGTAGGGTTCTTAAGAGACTGACTCTCCCAACCCCCAGGCCTCCAGGAAGCTAAGGCTGACAGTGATACATTTTCCAAATAAGCAAGTGATGAGTTACTCTGAAAAACAACACAGGAATTGGCCTTACTTTTTTTAAAGTTACCGCTTCAGTATCTTGATTTGTTTTTCAGCCAAAATAATGTAATCTATATGCTTTATATTCTGTCACTTGAAATTTACTGTTTAATGATAAATCAGCAACTACAAAATTATCCCTTAATTAATTAAATAAAAGTAATAAAATAAAAGTAAATACCAAAAAATGGAGTCTGGAAAATAAGTGTAATGAGGTATCAGTAACACGAGAAGGCAATTGTAGTTATTTATATGTAGAAAGTTTTGTGGAAGAGGTAGTTAGAAATTATGATGTAAAATCATTTTCTGGATGGAACAGAAGTCTAACAAATTAAGAAAAAAATAAAGGTATCTACTCTAGAGTTCCCAAATTAACACTTCCTTAACCACAGACAACTACTGCTATGTCAAAAAGCAAACCAATTCCCAAGCTGATTAAAAAGAAGTAGAATAAGATTTGAAATGTGTGAAAAACCAAAAGATAACACTGATATCTTATCTGTCTTACTAAAATCTTATTTCAAACTTTACATGATATTAATAGAAAAGGTGACCACACAAAATCATGCAGAGGCAACCAAGGGTGTGCCATTGTTTACCAGGTGGACAGCAGCAATAACGTCAGAGAGACATCTCAACAAAAGCTCCACCAAAGAGCTCTAGGCAAAGAGGAGGAAGCCCTTCCCACAACAACCAGCTCACATCCTAGACACCCGCGGTAGAGCTAAACAAAATAAAGTGGAAAAGCAGCTCTCTGTGACAGGAAGTCAACTGCAGGGAAAAAAAGCTGGAAAGTTTCTTTTCCTTTAAATTCACATAAACTGTTCAAAAGGCCCAGGGCAGGGGATGGCAAATAGGCTTTATCTGTTTTTGACTGAAAGTTGCAGCCCAGAGCTCAGTATTGAAAACATTTCTGGGCAGCCTCTGTGATAGATCAGTGATGTCTGCCAGGACCTCTTTATGGGATTATGCCACCACGTAACTTTGGTCTGGGGCTTCCTAGGCTTCTTACTAGTAATATCAAGTACTTTATCCTCATCACCAACAAACACTTGAAGGGCTTACTGATGACAATGTGTCGACAAGAGCTTCTATCAGCAAGTCAGAGTTTGAGTTGATACTTGAAATTATAGTTCAGGGCTTCTCAAAGTGTGTTCCTTGACCCATCTAAGAAATGCAGGAAAGAGGCATTGTTAAATGCATATTCCTGAGCTCTGCCCTAGACATAATGAACCTAAATTTCTGAAGGATGGGTGCCCATGCACCTCCTCAGATAATTCTCATAACATTAAAGTTTGAGAACCATTGATACGTTGGGGAAGAAAATGAGCCCTTGATATTAAAAGCCTACTTCCAGCTTAACCATGCAGCAGCTGTATGACTCTGGACATACTATTAGTCCTCTGAGCTTCAGTTTCTTCATCTGCAAATTAGTATAATAATAATAGTAATACAGTATTTCACTGAATCTAAGACTCCATAGACTAGTAAAATAAACCATTATTTCAAGTACCAAGAAAAGCAAAAAAAACCCTGCCAATTAAATTAAAACATGCCATCAATTATAAAGTGCATTCTCATTTCAGAGATATTATAATATGAAAAATTTGCATTTTAGAATGAAAGAAATATATTAATAACTTTCTGGCTGGGTGTCAGAATTAAACAAGATGAAAAAGCACTTTTTAACTGAAAAGTACCTATAAAAGTAATTGCTCTGGCCCTTATTGAGGCTGGTTAAATATCAAAATAGTGTTCTACACCTAACAACTTTACAGCAATCTTCTGGTTCAAGATTCTGGGCTCTTCTGGTCCAAGGAAATAGAGCACCCCTCTCCTAAGAGCTTCCAATAAGGGCAGTTAGAGGAAGTGAATACAAGAGTTACTCCAAAAAACTAGCAAGTAGTTTAAAAACAACAATCTTAAGAATCCTTTAAATTAATTGAAATGTCAAACTACCTTGAAAAATTATGAGGTAAAGCAAATGTGATATCTATGTTTGAGAAAAGCACATTAACAAAAAAATGAGCATTGAGTCATTAAAATCTGACTTAAATGAGTTTAAAAGACATTCAAACATGTTCACACTTAGCCTAAGGTAACCCTATTTTTATCTCTGTTTAGACAATCACACTGTAGTTTTGAAAGGTACAATCATGCATTTATGCTGCTCCATTAATAGAAGTGCAACAAGAAATAGATGAATTCATTATTATAGTTGGAGACTTCAACACCCTCTATTAGTAATGGACAGATCCAGCAGGCAGAAAATCAGTAAGGACATAGCTGAACTGAACAGCAACTCCTGTCAACTGGATCAAATTGACATTTCTCCAACAACAGAAAAATATACATTCTTTTCAAGCTCACATGGAACATTCACCAAAACAGGGAACATTCTGGGCCATAAAACACATCTTAATAAATTTAAAAGAATAACACTCATACAAAGCATGCTCTCAGACCACAACAGAATTAAACTAGAAATCACTAACAAAACAATAGCTGGAAAAGCCTAAAATACTTGGAGATTAAACCACACACTTCTAAATAATATATAGGTCAAACAAGTAGTCTTAAGAAAAATTTTTAAAATACTTCTAACTAAATGAAAATGAAAATACAACTTATCAAAATTTGTGGGGTGCAGCAAAAGTAGGCTTTGAAGGAAATTTATAGCATTGAATGACTATAGTAGAAAAGAAGAAATATCTAACATCAATAATCTAAGCTTTCCCTTAGGAACTACAAAAAGAAGAACAAATTAAATCCAAAGTAAGCATAAGAAAAAAAGTAGATATTGGAGAAGAAATCAGTGAAATTGAAAGTAGAAAATCAACAAAAGTAAAAGTTGATTCTTTGCAAAGACCAATAAAACTGATAAATTTCTAGCGAAGTTAACTAGGGAAAAAAGAGAGAAGACATAAATTACTAATATCAGAAATGAAAAAGAGGACATCACTAGAGATCTTATGGACATTAAAAAGATAATAAAGAAATGTCATGAACAACTCTGTGTCCACAAATTTGATAAGAGAGATGAAATGGATCAATTCCTTGAAAAACACAAGCTGCCAAAACTCACACAAGAAGAAACAGACAATCTGAATAAGACTGTATCTATTAAAAAAAGGAGTCAATAATTAATAATCTTCCAAAACAAAGCACTAGGCCCAGCAGAGTTCACTGGTGGATTCTACCAAATATTTCATAAACATATAAATTCTCTACAAAAAAAAGATAAAATTTTGAAGTAAGTTATAGATTCACGTTATTTCTCAAAAGAGTAATGATCAAATATGTATTTGCAGAAGTTGAATAGCATAGCATATACAACTGAAGTGAAAGCTTTTCTACCGATTCAAATTATTAAGGTGGAAAAAAGTATGATTTTGAAGCCCACTATCTCTCCTATGACTCAGTTTGTATGCTGTTTTCCCAACACCCTCCCTACAAGATTCAGATTAGCATTTACATGTATTTGAACATGTATGTGAAAAATTGCCCTAAGCTAAGAATCCTTGGGGAAAAGAAAGAAATCACACCATTTCTCTACAATCTCTTCCAGAAAACAGAAGCAAAGGGAGTCCTCCCTAACTCATTTTATGAGGCCAGCATTACCCTAATACCAAAACTAGACAAAGCCATTACAGGAAAGGAAAACTACAGACCAATTATCTCTCATGAACAGAGATGTAAAAATCCTCAACAAAATATTAGCAAATTGAATCCAACAATGTATAAAAAGACACCACAACCAAGTGGGATTTATTCTAGGTATGCAAGTATGCAACATCCAAAAATTAATTCATGTAATTCATCACATCAATAGGCTAAAGAAGAAAAATCATATGATCATGTCAATAGACACAGAAAAAGGATTTGACAAAATCCAACACCAATTCATGATAAAAACTATCAGCAAACTTGGAAAAGAGAGGAACTTCCTTAACCTAATAAAGAATATCTATTAAAAAAACTACAGGGGCCAGCCCCGTGGCCAAGAGGTTAAGTTCACGCACTCTGCTTAGGCAGCCCAGGGTTTTACTGGTTCGGATCCTGAGCATGGACATAGAACCACTCGTCAGGTCATGTTGAGGTGGCGTCCCACATGCCACAATTAGAAGGACCACAACTAGAATATACTATGTACTGGGGGGATTTGGGGAGAAAAAGCAGGAAAAAAAAAAAAGAAGATTGGCAACAGTTGTTAGCTCAGGTGCCAATATTTAAAAAAAAAAAAACTACAGCTAACATCATATTTAATGGTGAGAAACTAGATGCTTTCCCATTAAGATCAGTAACAAGTTCCCTCTCACCATTCCCATTCCACATTATACTGGAAGTCCTAGCTAATACATTAAGAAACGAAAATTAAAGGTATAAAGATTGGGAAGGAAGAAACAAAACTGTTTTTGTTCAGACAACATGACTGTCTACAGAAAATTCCAAAGAATCAATTTTAAAAAACCCTCCTGGAACTAATAAGTAATTATAGCAAGGTTTCAGGATACAAGGTTACTATACAAAAGTTAACTGCTTTCCTATATACCAGCAATGAACAATTGGAATTTGAAATAAAAAACACACCACCAATTACATTAGCACCACAAAAAAAGAAGTACTTAGGAATAAATCTAGCAGAGTATGCACAAGATCTATATGAGGAAAACTAAAAAACTGATGAAAGAAATTAAAGATGATCTAAATAAATGGAAGTATATTCCATGTTCATAGCTAAGAAGCTAAGTTAACATGCCAATTCTTCCCAGTTTTATCTTTAGATTCAAACAATCCCAATCAGAATCCCAGCAAGTTATTTTGTGGATATCAACAAACTGATTTTAACATTTACATGGAAAGGGAAAAGACCAAGAATAGCTACACAATACTGAAAAAGAACAAAGTCAGAGGACTGACACTACCTGACTGCAAGACTTACTATAAACTACAATAATCAAGACAATACAGTATTGGTGAAAGAACAGACAAATAGATTAATGGAACAGAATAGAACCCAACAATAGACCAATACAAACACAGCCAACTGATCTCTGACAAAGGAACAAAGGTAAACCAATGGAGAAAGGATCATCTTTCCAGGAAACGGTGCTGGAACAACTGAACATCTACATGCAAAAAAATGGATCTAAACACTGACCTTACATCTTTCACAAAAATTACAGTAGTCGCCCCTTATCCATGGGGGATATATTCCAAGACCCCCAGTGGATGCCTGAAACCACAGATAGTACTGAATTCTACATATACTATGTTTTTTCCTAACAAGCTAACAGGTGGGTTGTGTATACAGGAGGGATATGCTGGACAAAGGGATGATTCACATGCCAGGCAGGATGGAGCAGGACAGCTTAAGACATCATCACACTACTTAGAACGGGCATGCAATTTAAAACTTATGAATTATTTCTGGAATTTTCCATTTAATATTTTCGGACCACAGTTGACTGCAAGTAACTGAAACCATGGAAAGCAAAACCACAGATAAGGGGGAACTACTGTAACTCAAAATGCATCACAGACTTAAATGTAAAAAACAAAACCATAAAACTTCTAGAATGTAGCACAGAGAAAATCTAGATAACCTTGGATGTGGCAATGACTTCTTAAGATTCAACACTAAAAGCATAATCCATGAAAGAAAACTGATAAACTGGACTTCATTAAAATAAAAAGCTTCTGTTCTATAAAAGACACTGTTAAGAGAATGAAAAGACAAGCCACAGAGGAAAATTTTGTGAAATATTTGCAAAACACATACTGTGATAAAGGAAACGTATCAAAAATATACAAAGAACTCTTACAACTCAACAATTAGGAAACAATTAAAAATGAGCAAAACAATGAGATACCACGACACACCTATTAGAATGCCTAAAATCCAAAAAACTGACAATACCAAATGATGACGAAGATGTGGAACAACAGGCACTCTCATTCATTGCTGGTAAAAATGCAAAATGGTACACTACTTCAGAAGAGAGTTCGGCAGTTTCTTACAAAGCTAAACTTAATCTTACATATAATCCAGCAATCTACTCCTGTTTACCCAGATGAATTGAAAACTGTATGTCCATACAAAAGCCTAAATACGATTTATAGTGGTTTTATTCATAATTAGCAAAGACTGGAAACCACCAAATGTCTTCCAAAAGGTAAATGGATAAACTGTGGTATATCCATATAATGGAATATTATTCAGCAATAAAAAGAAATGAAGTATCAAACAACACAAAACATGGAGGAAACTTGAATTCATATTGCTTAGCAAAAGAAGCCAGTCTGAAAAGGCTACAACTGTATGATCCCAATTGTATGAGATCAGTGGTTGCCAGGGGCTTGGGGCAGTGATGGAAAGGATGAATGTGTGGAGCACAGGGGATTTTTAAGCCAGTGGAATTATTTTGTATGATATTGTAATAATGGATCTATGACATTATGTATTTGGCAAAATCCACAGAAGCATACAACACAAAGAGTGAACCCTAATGTAAACTATGGACTTTAGTTAATAATAATGTATCAATATTGGCTCATCAATTGTAACAAATATACCACACTAATGAGAGGTGTTTATAATAAGGGACACTGTACTATCTGCTCAATTTTCTGTAAACCTAAAACTTCTCTATAAAATAAAGTCTATTAATTTTTTGAAATCTTACTAGCACTCATACAAAATATCGTTAACTATCCTGTTTGTATTTTTAGAAAATGAAAGTTTCACCGTATATGTAATCTTTTCAACAACACAAGTTATTGGGAAAAAGTGTGGTTTTCCCAAATTACTATTATTATAATACAAACGTTTCTGAAAGTATTAATTTCTATGTTATAAAAGTCAAAGCAAATCAAGTAAGAAACAAAAAGAAAAGCAAAAAATACTGATTGTCTCTTGCCATATAGAAGTCCCCGGCTTTTGCAATACATAGAAATCAATGAGCCTTACCCAAAGATCACATAACAATGAAGCAAGTCACTTTTGCCTATTTCAATTGGAAAAGACTACAAAATTACAAATATTAACTGAAGACAACTGAATTAATAAATATATCAGTATTTATTATCATTTTCTTCTGAACTGTTTAGAAAGATATCCTAATTCACAAGCATTTTTTAAGAAAGCACACATACATAACAGGAAAACATCCTCTGAAAAAGATTTTATTGTTTTAAACTAGAGTTCTTCATCTGATGCACTCCTTGCCACTCCTGCTGACTTTAACACACAAGAGTATGCCAGGACACTGGTCTAGGTCTAATGATGACCAAACCATGTAAAAAGAATTTTGCAAGTTGGCTTTTAGCAGTACAATTCAATGGGATCTAGCAGCTAGTGTAAAAAATCAAAAGCAAACCAAAACAAAATAAAAATTACCTCCTAAATTACTCAAGGCAAGCAATTGGTTTCTTGAGTTCATTTTTAGGTACCCCATATTGGCATAATACAATCAGCATTCTGATCTTTATGTACAAAGATTAGATTATTACCGCAAAGTAGTACATAACGTGCTTTGAGCTGTTTTTCTGGTAATGGTGATGGCCTTGTGCTGATTCAGTCATGTTGCTATTCAGTATCTGGTGCTGAGTTTGCTCCAGAAGAGAATAAAGCTAACTAGTCCACATGGGGATTGAATCCATGACCCTGGCCTAATTAGCACACTGCTAATCAACTACCAAAATAGCTACTGTTAATTAAGAAGTGCTTCCATTTATAGACCACTTTATATATGTCAGGTATTGTGCTCATGTTTCATAAAAATTATTTCTTAAATTGCACAAAAACTTTTCAAAGTACAGGCATACCTCAGAGATACTGCAGGTTCAGTTCCAGACCACTACCATAAGGCAAATATCACCATAAAGCAAGTCACATGAATTTTTTGGTTTCCCAGTGCATATAAAAGTTATGTTTACAGTGTACTGTAGTCTATTAAGTGTATAATAGCATTATGTCTAAAAAAATGTACATGCCTAATTAAAAACTACTTTATTGCTAAAAAATGCTAACCATCACCTGAGCCTTCAGTGAGTTATAACCTCTTTGCTAGTGAAGGGTCTTGTAAAAAACACAATATCTGCAAAGTACCATAAAGCAAGGCACAATAAAATGAGGTATGCCTGTAGATACTATCCCTATTTTACAGATGTGCAAACTGAGAATCAGAATGGATAGGAAAGGAAAACTGTAAAACCACCTTTGTCCGAGGTCTTACAGCTAGTAAATGAAAGATCTAGGACTCAGATCTAGGTCTGTCTGTGTGAAAATGCTTGCCTCCTTGTACATAACCAGGCTGTACTACAATCAACTCCAAACAAATCAAAAGGTGTTGTATGATAGAAAAGAGAAAGACGTGTTACTGTTGATCTGAAAACATTTCAAAATTCTGAACATCTTCATTCACAAATAAAGTTATCCTGATACTGAAAACAAAAGATGGATGTGTCTACTATTAAACTGTGAAAATCTTTATTCACAAAGTAATTCAGACTCATTCACAATGGCTTAATTAATGGGGTTGACAAATATTAACCGAAGCAGAAAATATTCCTGGAAAACAAGGAAAATAAAAACAAATACCAATGTATTAAAAGAAATTTAAAGACTAGTTAATAATTTTCAAATTCTTCCTATTGAACTAAAAAGGAGAAGAAAATAATGCCTATTATTATTCCTTAAACTAAAACTATGGTATATATAGAATAAAAGCTATTAGTGAACCATAAAACAACTTTTGCTTTATAGAATTATTAACTAATAAAATCAGATGTTTGTTACATTAGTGTGGGCATATCAATAACATTTAAATATTTTTTTAACTATCATGTTATATTAAAGATTTTCTATCTCTGGAATTAAAGGTGATCGTTAAATAAGCAAAAGCTGTACAAAAAAGAACTGTAGCAGGAAGTACAGGATCAAGTACTAGTCAAAGCAACCTCTTCTGGGCCACAATAAGAAGATAATTTAAGTAAACATTTATTGAGAACTACACCTACTGGGAACTAAGTTCTCATCTCTGTGCTAGATGCTGGGAATGCAAAGATACTAAAACAGTTCAAAGGACTTACAGTCTAATAAGGCAAACAGATTTGTAAGAAACTGTAATTCAAGGTAGAGTACCAAAAACGTAAAAGTAGCCAGTGAAGTAGAATGAGCACTAGTCTGACTAGAGAGATAGGAAAGCTGCTGTAAGAACTAACACACTAGCCAGGCCCTATGATGAGAACGATTTCTCTGGGTAAGGAAAGGATGGTGGGTGCAGAGGTAGGGGATGAACGTTCTAGGTTAAGGGAATAATAGCATGAGCAAAGTCAGGTGCAAGGATGTTGACAAGAGTGAGTGGTCTGGAAGACTGTGGTACATAATGTATTGGAGAACTATAGCAGAAAAAAAAGAGGCTGAAAATATAATTTGGGGTCACGTCACAAAAAATCCTCACTACCATCTCGTTAAGGAACTATAGTTTATTTGATAGAAGACGGGAAAGCTAAAGCAAATTTTTAGAAGGCTATTTGGGCTGTAGTAACATAGCCCTGTCCTCACCCTCTAAGCAAGGGCTCTTAGTTGGGGTTCCTGGGCTGGTATCCTGGCTCTACTGCTTACTTAGCTGTGGATCTGCACTAGGTGCTTAATATATCTGTGCATTAGTTTTCTCATTCATAAATGGAAGTAAAATAATACCAATTACTTAAAGGGTGTCAGGAAGTTTAAATGAGATAATATATGTCAAGTGCTTAAATAGCAGCTGGCATGAGCCGTCAGTAAATATTAGTTATAGATACATGTAATATCAACTTCAGTCCAGTACTGCACAACTAAGGAGACAATAAAAGTAGTTCCAAGAGAAGGAAGCCCCAGCAACTGTGTAATTTGGATCTGCTAACATTAAAAAGGGGGCAAGGGCAAAACTGTCAGAGATCTATATAAATAAAACAGTAGTTTGAATAAACCCTGTGATCTATTATAGATCTGAGTTTAGAAAGTTCCTTTTTAATTGCCTCAGTTCATTAATGCCTCAAATTATCATTTCTCAAGGTAGTTATAAAAAAGAACCCATATGTGATGAGTTAGCTTTTCACTCTTACAATGTCAAGAATATTATACTTTGATAATCAAACATAGAAAATTTAAGTGAAACCCTGGGCATTTTTGTTAAAACTATATGTTAGCAGAATAACACAAAAGCAAAAACCTGTGAAGTATGGGTCTTTGCAAGAGGAGAAGTGCATGCTTCTTGAAATTGATCTTCATTAATTCCAATTTCTTTGAGGTAACTTTCTAACAGCTTTTCAACCTAAAAAGAGAAAGTTTAACTTTTATAATTTACATAGAAAAATTCCAAATGATAGTTTTCATGTTAAGTATCGAGTTTAGAAAAGTGTAATCAAAAGCATGCTTGCAATTATTAATCTATATAAAATTATATTACGTGGCAGTGACAATGTCCTTCACTGAAAAAACAAACAGCATAAAGTTAAAATTTTTACAGAGAATTAAATGAAATTTTATTTCTTCTACTAGAAATAACGGAAGTCCAGATTATGACATTCAATACGGTACAACTCTTCTGCTACCCAGAGGCATTTTTAAAAATCACAAGACAACCATGGCTAAATAAATAATTAACACTTGCCTGAATGCATCAGCAGAAGAATAAGAACAAAATTTAAAGATTAGATGCAAGATTAGTTGCATTTTAAGGGTAAAATAGTTGTCCTACACCCATTCCTTAGATTCTAGGGTAAAAGAGATAAGAAGTCATAAGGATGAGATGTTCCGAGAACACTTGGAGGCTGATGCAACTGGTAGTTATTAGGGTAGATCTGATTTTTTTTAAGCAAAGAATTTTAATGGAAAAAATCTATTTTTTTAATTTAGAAGAACTAAAATTATTATTCTAATTACCTTTAAAAATCGGTGAAAAAAAATACTCACCAGTTCTTTGTATTCCTGATGAATCTCTGTATAAGTCAATTTGCTTTCTTCTTCATCATCAAAAACTAAATTTAAAAGAAAAATATTTTTAGTGTAAAAAAAAATCATTTCATTAATGCAAATATAAAAGCCCACTCTTTACATCTTACAAATAGAACTCTTATTTTTATAACGTAGCTCTTCAACTTTGAGTTCTTGGGTTTAAAAAGAAAAAAGTATATATATGTTTATATATGTATATAAAGTATATACCTACACATATATACACATATATAAAGTATAAAAAGTACATATATAAAGTATAAAAAGTATGTATATGTTTATATATATATAGCGTTCACTGTAAACAAGTTTTTTCCTACTTAAGATCTACTTCATATATAAGACAAACACTAATTTTCTACTTTTCAATCAATAAGACAACAATGTCTTTATAAACTTTTAATGGAATATTATTTTTAATAGTTTTTAAACATTAATTCCTTTTACAACAGGCTCCAGATTATTTTACCATACTGAAACTCTGCTGATGCAAACTTTACTGAAAGTGACTAGGACATTTTTTTTACATATAAATTAATAATGAAGTTAAAATAAATAAAATCAAAACAAATGTGAAACAACGTAGCTTAGAAAGAAATATATTCCCTCGAGAAGCTACAATCTAATTAGGGAAACAGGACAAATACATGAACTGTAAACAATAAACTTTTTTTTTAATTCCTGCTGAATAAGCTTTCTAAAACGTAAAATTAACTTCTGTAATTTTTTACTTAAAACTCTTAACTGACTGCTCTTTGCCTAGAGAATAAGTGCAAAATCCTTAGAAGGCCAGACAAAACCCTCCAAGACTGGATCCCAAGTCTCATGTCCCACCACTCTACAACCTAAACTCTGCATTCTTAACAATACACAATTACTTGGAATACCACCAAACATAACACAGTGTTTCAAAGCCCCATGCCTTTGCTCAAGCCATCTCTCCCTAGATCTTTTTGCCTTTACTCCACCCCTGTTCTCCCAACCATTCTTCCAGACATTGCAGGTGGCACATTCTCCGTGATCTGCTACCCACTCCCTACTCCTAGGCTGGTTAGATCCCTTCCTCTGAACTCTTATACTACACAGCACCACGTGCCTAGCCTTATTATAACATTTGCCACTTTACACTTAAATTTTATTTACCTGCCTGTCTTTGCTAAATATAAACCTTTGAAGCACAAGGAATTTGTTGTATTCATCTTTCTATCCCCAGCTTCTGGCCCAAGAACACTCAATAAATGTTTGCTGAAATAAATGCTGATATCACAAAGTTGTACAAAACTAATCTTCAAATTACCTGAGGTGGTAAAGTCAGTGAAGCATATAAACACTGTTATTTTAACTGTCACTGGGATGTTACTTCCATAACTGCTGGCATCTGCTCTATATAACACTGGGCATACACGCAATACAGCAACTACCTAAGCTGTTTTCAGTTAATTCTGAAATCAAATTACTACATTCCATCTTCATAAAGCTGAGGATTACTGCTTCCCTGTAAAATTACACAATCAGGTGTGTTACTACTGAGATGCAGCCCCTTTTGATGTTTGGGGATATAAGGAAGAACAATGCTTTAATTTTTTTTCCTTTCAGCAGTGAGGTAAATGGAATCAAAACGTAACAATTTCTTTCTTCTCCTAAAGGAGGTCAGAACTCCATATTTCATCAGTCTCATAACAGCATTTTAAATTCTTTAAAAAAAGCACAAATAAGTTATTTCGAACTTTTAAAAAATTACCTGTAAAAACAATACTTAATAAAAACTATTTGAATTTTGATTACGGCAATGAGAATATAATGAAAAGCTTCAGTGATCAAACTAAATTTCATCTTTACCAGATTCATGGAATTTTAGAGTTGAAAGAATTCTTAAAAGGTCCTCCAGGATAACCAACCATTTGATAGTTTAATTCCCCTCTATAACATCTCCATTAGGACCCGCCCATGGCCAAGGGGTTAAGTTCGCGCGCTCTGCTTCGGAGGCCCAGGGTTTCACCAGTTCGAATCCTGGGCCCTGGGCGCGGGCATGGCACCGCTTGTCAGGCCATGCTGGGGCGGTGTCCTGCATGCCACAACTAGAAGGACCCACAACTAAAAGTACACAACTATGTACCGGGGGGCTTTGGGGAGAAAAAGGAAATATGAAGGCTTTAAAAAAAAGATCTCCATTAATTTGCGGTCACATCCATTCAAACACTGCTAGTGCCTCGGGACGCATTATCTTCGGAGGCAGGCTAACTCATCTGGGATCCATTCTGTTATGAAACACTTCCTTAATAGAAATTTGTTTCCCTATAGCTTGTACCCACTGACCCTAGCTCTAGCTCTATCCCACTGAACCTTACAAAACAAGTCTAATCCTTCCAACATAAGACAGACATTCAAATGATTGATGGATATTACTACCCTCCAAGTCTTGCCCCGCTAAACCACCGCGATAACAGCCGGCCTTCATTCGTATGACGTGATTTCTGGTTCCTTTTCGGTGAATGGGCTCCAACTCGTCTCCTCAGAACCTGGAGATGCCCTTCCCTCACAGGGAATTTTATGCCACGTTTATATACCTCATTTGTTAGAAGATACTCCCCATTTTTGGTACAGCCGAGAGTCAGGGAGCTCAATAAAGGGAATACATACAGGCCACCCGGATCACCAGCTCTGGGCCTGCTGGAGTAACCACATGCCTCCCTTTGCAGTCAACTGTTGGGATCAGAAGGAACTCAGGCAAACTGACGCCTCTCCTTCCAAGTCTCCGGGAAAGTGCTGAAGCCCACCCAAACAGTGCACCTGCCCAGGGCAGAAACGTGCAGGATGGGGTCCGAGACTCAACAAAGGACTGAAGTCTAATGTTGTTGGCATGTGTGCTCGGGCCCGGGGGAGGGAAGTCTCGGTCCCTGTTTTCAGTTCCACTAAGGGATCATGGGCGCAGCGACAGCAATACCTCCTACAAACCGGCTCTAAATCTGGCGGACAGGGGTGGAGACGCGGCAGATGAGACACGGTGAGTGATGACCACCTCCCTGCCGACTGCTGGTGTGAGAGGCGAGAAAGGATTGTTGGTTCGGGTTCTGGGTTTTACCTTCACATTTCTGCTCCACAAAGTCCAAGATGGGGATGGACCAGTCCGGGCCTCGCAGGAACCCGGCGATGCTCTCCACCACCCATTCCACCTCGTCCTCTTCTTCCGCAGCCATCCCACCCCCGCGGGGCGCCGCGGAACCCTAGACAAGACCCCCGAAGCGCACTAAAGCCTTTCGGCCGCAGGGAGCGCAGAGAGA
Organism: Equus caballus; assembly: GCF_041296265.1. Taxonomy (NCBI): domain Eukaryota; kingdom Metazoa; phylum Chordata; class Mammalia; order Perissodactyla; family Equidae; genus Equus; species Equus caballus. Next base: position 60,451,915 of record NC_091698.1, read on the forward strand.
AGGGGAGAAGAGCTGCCCCCGAAGTCTCCCGGCTACCTGGACGGAAGCTACAAACCAGTTAACGTAAAATGGTCGCTATGGCAACACGCGTAGCCGCCCGTCGCTGCCACCCGGAAGTGAAACCAGCTTCCCTGGGGCCTGCGCACCTCGGAGAGGGGCATTTGAAGAACGTTTACGATTGGCTGGAAAAGAACAGTGGCTCGAAAGATAACCTAACGCCCATTGGCCCGGAGTTGCTAGGGCTGAGAGGAGAAGTGTAGCCATTGGCTGGAGGTCCTAGAAGGACTGTCGAAGTACCCTCTCTGAGAAGTGCGTGAGAGCCAAGGCGCAGAAATGTCGCAGGATGTCCCAGTGACTAGGCCTTTGACTGGAAGACCTTCGGAGGCTTCCGTGCACAGTTGCTTCCCCTGCAGTCCCAAGCATCTTCACACCCACTGCCCCCGACACGTTTATGATTCAAGGATTGTTTGAAAATACAAAACCCAGCAAAGTAGCTCTGTAAGACTTGCTGATTGGCTCTGCACTTTGCATTGTGTAGCTCCAGGCGGGTCTTTAACCTTCCATGCATAAATAGAAAAAGTACAATTGGGAACTATTCAAGGGCAAAATCAAACTTAATATTGCTTTAAATAAATGTCTATGTAACCAAATCTTATGTCAAATAACACCAACTCAACTTTTAGATGGGGGTCCATTGTGGAATGGGTCTTCAAAGGTCATTGTCAACGTACTTGGCGTCCTGAAATATCTCTAAACAACCTTATATATATTTACATAAATGGGGTCATGTTCTCTTCATATATGGTCATATTTTCATATAAAAATATAAAACTATCCTTTACAGCTGCGCAGTATTCTATAGACTACCACTTTGTTATTTTTATTTCATGTGTGTATGTACACACAGTATCTTACTTGGATGCATAAATGTGATCATTAGCATGCAGGGTTTTTTTGCTCCCTTCGTGGTGTGGGTGTCCCATGCCATTTTTACCTTGTACAAACTGCTGAAATAAACATCTTTGTGTCTCTAAGAACTGTTGGTTTTATGGACTATCCCAAGGGGTAGATTCTAGCAGAATTGCTAAGTAAAAGAATGTATATACCTTGATTTATTTGACCAATCCCCAATGCTAGAATAAATAACTTCAATTTTTTAAACTCATAAACAATTCTGTAATGAACATACTTGCACATATGTTTTTGGACCCTAGTCTTGTAATTTCCTTTGAATTAATCCCCAAAGGGAAAGTTACTAAACCTATTTTTTAAAATCTTTTTGAAAAATATCTTTTCCAATCTTCTAAGTTAAAAATGATACAGAATTTGTGTTTTTAAATTTGAAATTGAGCATTGCTTCATTGATTAGCCTTTTGTGTTTCTTCATGTGATATCTTTTCATATCCTTTGACCATTTCTTATTGGGATGGTCTTTTTTTTCTTATTGATTTGTAAGAACTTTTTATGCATTATAAGAATTTTAACTCTTTGTTACATTTGCAATGACATGTTTGTCATTTGTCTTTTAATTTATTTCATTGTGTCTTTTGCCATATTTTACGTGTTGACTTTAAATGCGAGGTAATAAGTTAACTATTTTTCTTAGTGGTTAGCCATACTCCAAACACCACTTGCTGGAAATGGGTGTGGTAAAGCATTGTGATTTTTTAATTACTGAGAAGAGGTAAAAGGAAATAAGAACATCATCATTCTTAGGCTAAACTTTTGTGACGCCAGAGTGGATTACTGAGGTTTATTGTTCTGCTTTTCTGTCTTCTAAACCAGCTGAAAATAGAAATCCCATGTTTGTTCTGCCAGTTTCCTCCTTTCATAAAGAAGTTGCTTGTAGGGTTTCTAATGAGCCTCATAGGCCACAAAGTACTATCCAACTATACTTGGCGTTACTTGGCATTAGAGTCTTTATCTTCAGTCTCTTCCAAGTACTTTCCAGTTCCACCTGAAGCAGATGATAACTGGGATGCACAAGCTCTCCTTTCATTTATTTTCTCAGCATTCTTCCTGAATTGGGCAATATGGATTCCCTAGGCCTGCAAATTCTCTCATTTATTTCAGAACAATTTATTATTTCAATTTTCTTCTCAAAACTTGTCTTTTCTTTTTACTCACTGCTTGAGATTCTTTTTAAAAAAAAAAAAAAAAGATTTTATTTTTCTTTTTTCTCCCCAAAGCCCCCCGGTACATAGTTGTGTGTTTTAGTTGTGGGTCCTTCTAGTTGTGGCATGTGGGATGCTGCCTCAGCATGGCTTGATGAGCGGTGCCATGTCCGCGCCCAGGATCCGAACTGACGAAACCCTGGGCCACCAAAGTAGAGCACGCGAACTTAACCACTCGGCCATGGGGCCAGCCCCTACTTGAGATTCTTATAACCAGGATGCTGATACAGTTTAATATTCAATATGCTTATCATGAAATAAACACAAAAGAACAGTGCACGTACTCTTAGGGCAATGCGTGGGGTGCGCTGGAGTAAGAGTGAGAAGACGAGGTGGGTGTGTGTTGTGCATTTTACCATAGGCGCTTTGTTCAGTCAGGTAGTGCTTTTCACGTTCTGCAGTAGTGCAAAACATAGTCATCTCTTGAAAAACCATGACTTCTCATTTTGGCAATTTTATTACTTTTGGTCTACTACATATGAACAAATTTTCGTATTGAAGGTATGTGTTGTAATGGAAGAGACCAAAATAGATAACATACACACACTCACACACGCAAGTAAACATATATATATATATATATATATACACTCCCACACACACACACACACATACAGCTACAATACTTTTACCACAGCGTTGATAAGAGATTTAATTAGAGAACATTTATAAAAAGTACTTGAGCTCAAGCTTGGTAGTTAGTAAGTGCTCAGTACATATTAGCTATTATTATTATATGTAGTTTAGGTATTTTTTTTAAACAACTTGCAGCATGGGTATAAGAAACCATTCTCTTTATTTTGCCTCTCCCTTTCACTGGCAAGTTACTGTGTTCTTTCCTGCAGTCTTACTGAGATCGCCTGCTTCTGCCCATCCCCCATATGGGAACAGAGCCTCTGCCTTACTAAAGGGTTATAAAGCTCACTCTTAACAAGATGACTGCATTCCTCCAGGTTTGTCAGGAACCATGTGAATAACAACTACTCACATTTGTGTATTGCTTTATAGTTTACAAAGGGATTTACATCTCTTTGACTCAGTGCAACCTTGAAAGCTAACTAAAGATGGTATTAAAATTTTCCCGATCTTATAGATGGTTGATTAATTTGCTAGGACTGCTGTAACAAAGTACCACAAACTGGGTGGCTTAAACAACAGAATTTTATTTTCTCATAGTTGTGCGGACTAGAAGTCTGAGATCAAGGAGTCAGCAGGGTTGGTTTCTTCTAAGGCCTCTCTCCTTGGCTTGTAGGTACCACCCTCTCACTGTGTCCACGTGGTCTTTCCTCTTTACCCGTCTGTATCCAATTTCCTCTTATAAGGACATCAGTTGAAGGGGATAAGAACGATATCCCAAAATATGCCACTGATTATTTTGAGCTGAAGGCAACTGAGAAATGACGGACACAGAAAAAGCTCTCTGCTCTCCCCCATTTGCATAAAAGCAGGGCATAAATTTCCCATGAGAAAGGTACTCTCCCTGTACCAGGAAGAGGAGAAGAGAGCACTCTGATCACTGGAGACAAGGAGTCAATGCTGAGATGAGTCTGCATAAACAGACCTTACTAAAATAACTCTTGTCTTCCATTAGAACATATCTTACCCCCATATATTTCCTAGTCACTTCTCCACAATTTATTACCCTCTGTTACAATGGTATATAAGCCCCCAAGTCTGTCTGCTCTTTTTTTTTCTCTTGTTTTGTTTTTTTTTTTAAAGATTGGCACCTGAGCTAACAACTGTTGCCAATCTTCTTTTTTTCCCCCACTTTTTCTCCCCAAATCCCCCCAGTACATAATTGCATATTTTAGTTGTGGTTCCTTCTAGTTGTGGCATGTGGGACACCACCTCAGCATGGCCTGATGAGCACTGCCATGTCCATGCCCAGGATCTGAACCAGTGAAACCCTGGGCCACCTAAGCAGAGCGCACAAACTTAACCACTCGGCCATGGGGCTGGCCCTCTGTCTGCTCTTTGACTATTTCATTTCTTTTTTGTGAATCCCCTATGTGCATAAAATTTTAAGTATTAATAAAATCGCATGTCTTCTCTCCTGTTGATGTGTTTTTTGTCAGTTTAGTTTGCATGCCCCAGATACTAAACATAAAAGGGTAGAGAAAAAGTTTTTTCCTTCCCTACACAGTTGTACTGGATTAGGGCCTACCCTAATGACCCATTTTAATTTAATTATCCCTTTAAAGGCCCTATCTCCATGAGGTACTAGGGGTTAGGACTTCAATATATGAATTTGGAGGACACAATTCAGCCCATAACAGATGGGAAAACTGAGATTGTATGAGGTCAAGTTTCTTGCCCAGAGTCAGAACAAAGTCACGGCTTGCATTTCCCTGTACTTGATACTTAAGCAACAAGGTAACTTCCCATTTTCAATTTATAAGCTATTACGAAAATTTTTCCATGTCAATGAAGATATTTCTACATGATCCTTTTTAATGTTACCTGGCATCTAAGCTCAGACTGCTATGACAGAATACCACAGACTAACTGGCTTATAAACAACAGAAATTTATTTTTCACAGTTCTAGAAGCTACGAAATCCAAGATCAAGAAGTCAGCAGATTTGCTGTCTGGTGAAAACCCACTTCCTGGTTCATCGACAGCCACCTTCTCACTGTCTCCTCACAGCTGGAAGAGGAAGGGAGCTCTCCAGGGTCTGTTTTATAAGGGCACTAATCTCATTTATGAGGATTCCACCTTCATGACCTAATCACCTGCAGAAGCCGCCCAGCCCCCCACCGTTACCATCACATAGAGGATTAGGATTTAAATATATGAGTTTTAGGGGCACATTCAGTCTATAGCACCTACTTTTCCATTGTATGAGCATAACAAAATTATTTAAACAATCCAAAATTGATCTAGGCTGTTTCTTGTGCTTTTTAAAAAATAATTCTACATGAGTATCCCTGTAACTAAATCTTTGCACCTAATCATTAGAAGAATTCCTAAAGGTGGAATTGCTAAATCACACAGTATGCAGTTTTTAAAAACATTTGTACCTATGGGGTTTTCTTAAAAGGAAGTATTGCGTGTTCTGCAATAATCATAGTTAAATGTTAAGCAATACTTATCCTGTTTATTATTGTTTTACATCCATGAGTGTACACAGCCATACACATGCACAAATAGCTATCAGGTACTTTGGGATAGCTAATTTAATCAAGGGAAGACTATAGAGAAATGATAGTGAATTTCAGAGGAAGCAGGTTCTTTCGTTTTACAAATGTATCTCCAACTCCAACACAATGGTTGGCTCTAAGAGACCCACAATGAATGTTTGATGAATATGTGAATGATGATCTGAGGGTCCAGTGTCTCATGTTTGCCTAAAAATAATTCATTTCTCTTTTCTGCCCCTTGGGGAGAGAGCAAAGGTGTGACAACTGGCAAAGCAGATTTTTTTTTAACTTTAGCAAAGCATACTTGCATTCTAGATCAGATGATTTAAAGTTATTATTAGCAATAGGCTTAAAAATACCACTGCAATAGAAGTGTCATTTCATATGTAATTTATAGAACATATAAAACATCACTAATGAACTACCTAATTGCTACTCTAAATGGTATGAATTCAGCTTTCAAGTAAAGAGAGGAGAAGAAGGTCACCGCTTTAATCCTATAAATTGCTTTTGTTCTGGCTACAGAAAGACTTTTTAGAAGTTCTAAATTATAGGTTCTTTGCAAATATTCTTACTTGGTTATTTGGTTTATATAACAGCTAAGGGATGGAGGAGGTTTCCATGGGTTGGCAAATAAATAATTACCTGCCATATCTTCAAATTCTCCAATGAATTCTTAGATTTCTATTGCATTTGCAGACGTAGCATCGCAGACTTTCTCTTTTCAAAATCTTGTTTTTTATTCCTTGTAAACTATAAAATATTCAGCAGCTTGATTTAAAATAGCGGCAAAGAAATAACAAAACCACAATAACTTTTCAAATCGTGGCTAAGCATATTCACACGATGTAAAATGTCATAGCTTAAAATCCTTTCTTTAGTCACTGAGTGCACACCATGTGCCAAGCACTATGCTGGACATCCAGAATAAAGACCTCTGGGTATGGTACATTCTAAATTCCAACTGGAGGATAGTTCACTGATTTTCATTTCATCTCTAAATGTTCAGGGCCTTTTGTGAATTGTTTCTTCTTTTTATTTCATCTCCCTTTCTTTATTCGTTATGTTTTTTTTTCAATGTTTTATTTGACTATCTCTAGATCTCTAGATAATTTTCTTGTTTTACTTTCTTCTCTTCTCTTCTCCCTTTTATTACCAAGTTGACTCTTACCTTTGTCTTCCATTGTGTTTTCTCACCTATTTTCCTGGGTTTTGTTTTGTTGTTGTTGTTGTTGTTGTTTGAGGAAGATTAGCTCTGAGCTAACATCTGCCACCAACCCTTCTCTTTTTGCTGAGGAAGAGTGGCCCTGAGCCAACATCTGTGCCCATCTTCCTCTATTTTATACATGAGATGACTGATACAGCATGTTGATAAGCGGTGCACAGGTCCACGCCAGGGATCTGAACGTGCGAACCCCCAGTCACTGTAGTGGGGCACACGAACTTAACCATTATGCCACCAGGCCGGCCTTGGTGTTTTTTTTCTTTTAATTACTGTATTGCTGACTTTGGTGAGGATGACTAATTTATGAAACATGTTTGTATGTGCCTTAGATCTGCTTTTAGTTCTCTGAAAAGAAGCTGTACCTATCAATGGCCTCTAAATTTTTTTTTTTTTTAAAGATTGGCACCTGAGCTAACAACTGTTGCCAATCTTCTTTTTTTATTTTTCTTTCTCCCCCAAATCCCCCCAGTAGATAGTTGTATATTTTAGTTGTGGGTCCTTCTAGTTGTGGCATGTGGGACACCACTTCAGCGTGGCCTGATGAGTAGTACCATGTCCATGCCCAGGATCCAAACCAGCGAAACCCTGGGCTACCACAGCAGAGCGTGCGAACTTAACCACTTGGCCACAGGGCCAGCCCCTACCTCTAAATTTTTTTGACCAGATACTCCATCAGTAAAAATTTTTTTAAATACTCCCCTTAATATGTGAATATATATTTACTAATGAACTACATACATGTACATGTACATATATGAATATAAATAATTATATAATATATCATTTTAAAAGCAAAACTTGAAAAATTGAAATTAACAAAGGGTGAGATAAAAATAATAAAGTTGAAATCCTGATACTGTTTTCCTGAGTGCCAATGGTTCGTCTTGTGCACCCACTGTGGAGGCCACTAGTTTGGGCTTGATGAACTTGATGGTTTAGGCTTCTGGCATAGTAAGGAAGCCACTGAGTGTCCTATATGCTCTAGTTTCCTTTATAATATTCTGGGATAAATGGTAAAGAAAATTTTGAGATTCATATTTGGAGCAAAGGTCACTGAGATCAACACTGTCAAACAAAAAAGGATGACAAAGCTTCTTCCACCTTCAGAAGAGGCGGAACCATCCTGGCTGGGAACCATCCTGATGGGGAGGCAGTAGGGAATTAGGCTTAATAATGGAACATTTTTTAAGGATGGCAGGGAAACACCCTTTTATATATGCACTTTTAAATTTTATCTTTATTGCTTTTTCTGTTGGAAAAGTAATATATGTGCATTCGAAAACACTCAAACATTATGGAACTATACAATGAAGAAAGCAAAAGTCTCTTACTTTTCCTACCACCTAAAGAAAACCACTGTAATTCTGTGATTATTCACCTCCAGATTTTTTTAAGATGCACATATTAACATATATTATTATCTTCTTTAACCAAAATGAGAGCATTCCCATTTATACAACTTGTTTTTACTTCATTTTCCCAAGGATATCTTTCAATATTAATACAAAGAGACTGTGTGGTTTTCTGTTTTGGTTTTTGTTTTGGTGAGGAAGACTGTCCCTGAGCTAACATCTGTGCCAATCTTCCTCTATTTGTATGGGACGTCATCACCACATGGCTTGATGAGCAGTGTTAGGCCTGTGCCTGGGATCCAAACTTGTGAATCCCAGGCCGCTAAAGTGGAGTGCATGAACTTAACCACTACGCCACCAGGCTGGCCCCTAAAAGGCTGTTCTTTTAAATGGATGCATGGTACTCCGTTATATAAATATACCTTTATTTAAGGAGTATCTTATTCATCCTCATTTCCAATATTTTGTTCTTATAAACAATGCTACAGTAAACATCAGTGTACAGTATTTTTGCATTCTTGCCTGAGCAATTTCTTAAAAGAGAAGTGCAATCCTGGGTGGAAGGATATAAAACATTTTTGGAACAAGAAAATTTTCCATCAGTATTACCATATTGCCTTCCAAAAGGCAGTACCAACTGATACGCTCACCAAAAGACCATGTGTTTATTTTGCCACACCTTTTCAACAACTAAAACTATTAGTGCATTAGTGCTTTTTTTTAATCTGAAAGGTAAAAACTATTTACTTGTTTTACTTGCGTTTCCATATTTGCCTACATTTAATTGTTAATGAGATTGAGAATTCTTTCATATATTAATTGGCCATTTATATTTGTGAGAGCAATGATTTTTTGTTCTGTTTCTATTTTTAACTTTTTTATTGTACAAATTTGCAAACATAAACAAAAGAAACACCATATTTCAACAATGATCCACATTTTTGCCAGACCTAGACATCATGTCATTTTACAGAAGAGTGCTTTTAAGTAAGGTTGGAAGATGTCATTTAGTGCCCTTTGACCCAGGCCCTCACATCTAATTCCTTGACTACAGATGAAGTGTACCAAACAAAGAGCAGCGACAGCCAGCCGAGGCCTCTTGCAGCAGTGGAAACGCAGTTGTGGATTCAGGCCACCAGATGGCAGACCACAGGGAAAAAGAAAAAGCAGAAGAAACCTGCACCTACCAAGAGGCAGCTTCATGATGGCCCAGGGGTCTCAGGAAACTTGGTTTCTTATCAGCTCTGGGGGCAGGGGAGAGTAGTCAAAGGCACTGTTTTAAAGCATAGTAAAGTATTTAATTATCTGATGGGAATGTAGTTTATGATTCGATGTATTTTATTATCAGATAAAATATCTTTTTTGTTTGCTTTTTCTTATAAATTTTATCATTCTTAAGGCGTCCAAAAATAATGTTTTAAGTGGAATTGCATCAAATCTATATGTTAATTTGAAAAAAGTCAAAATCCTTACGATATCTATTTTTGCCGTGAAAGAACATGATGTTTCCCCCATTTATTTGTCTCCGTTTACATCTCTCAATAAGGATTGCAATTTTCCTTATGAAGATCATGCACATCACGCATTAAGAATTTAGTTGGGAACAGGCTTATTTTACATATATTTTAACTGGATTTTGATGATTTTACAGAAATATATTGATTTTTGCAGAGTTAATGTTTAATCTCTATATTCTTTTATTGAGAAATAGCTTTAAGTTAGCTCTTTTTAATTTTCTTGCACTGCAATTATATAATCTGAAAAATATATAAAATTCTTGTGTTGCCTTTTCACTGTTTATTTCTCTTATTTCTGTGTCACACTTCATTACACTGGCTAAAAATGACATAAAAATCTGAATGTATCTGTACTGTGTATAGTTGACTTTTTATTTGGAATACTCATCATGTTTATTTTCATTTTATATAATAATTTGTTTTTATTAAGAATATAAATGGGTTTTGAATTTCATCTGGTGACCTTTTAGCATCTACTGAGAGGATCATATGACTTTTCTTATTTAATCAATTGATGCAGTTATTTTATCAATATTTCCTTATATTGTCAGTTTTCCAGTCTCAAATAAATTCTCTTTGACCTCAATGCGTTGAAGTTTTAATATATTTTGAACAAGGTTTGCTGGCATTTTATTTGTTTTGTGTCTAATATTCATGAGTAAGGTTTGTCTATAAATTTTTTTTGGTGTGTCACATCTTTATTGGATTATAGTGTCAGACCTATGTTTAGCTCATAAAAGAATTGGATAACATCCAAACATTTTCTATATTTTATGTTCCAGAATAAATATGTAGTGATTTTAATCTATTTTATTATTATTACATTCCTAAGGCAGTTCTAAAAAGAATGCTATTTTTAAAATTTAAAAATGAAAATAAATAAATGCTGTATTACAGTAGAGATGTTTTATAATTCAAAACCTTAAAGAACGTAACAACAGTTATTTTTTCCACCCCAACATGTTAAAGAAATGCCTGCCAAACCCATTATAAAAGATTATCTCTGTCTGGGTGTGCTATGGATTATACTATTACATAAAGCAGACAAAATCCTTTATTTTTCTCAGCTGTTCTGCTCAATCATGGATAGAATAAAATTATGCCTAGTGATTCAGCATCTGAAATGTTATACCAAGTCAAAAATTGCTGCCTATATATTTTTCACAATAAGCTATTGCATTTCTTAGGTGCTGGTAGATAATAATATTCCAAGGAAGTCTTTATTGGGGGAAAAAAGCAGTAAAAAATTTGACCCTTGTTTTAGCTAGTTGTATATCTTGCCTCCAGAAATAAGTCAAAGCCTGGATAATAAAAAAGTATTTATGGTAAACTTCCAGACAAATAATATTGATAAAGCTTCATTATGACTCTGTTCCTCATCATGGATCACAGCATTGTCAAACAGAACTTTCTGCCACAATGGGAATGTTCTCTTTCTGCGTGTCCAAGGTGTGCAAGTGTCTACTGTGGCTCTGAGGATTTGAGATGTGGCTAGTGCAAATGAGGAACTGAATTTTTATTTTTATTTAATTTTAATTAATTTAAAAGTAAGTAGCCACATGTGGTTAGTGGCTACCATATTGAACAGCAAAGCTTCAAATTATGACATTTAATCAGTATGGATACATTAAAAACCCAGACTGTTTTCACCACTGAACGTTTCCTTATTACGCATAAATAAATTTCACTTTCCAGTATTTTGCCAACTGAGAATCAATATCAGTCTCTGGTCACTTTTACAAAATTATTTATACTTGCATTTTAAAAACTTGCTTTAGGGGCCGGCCCCGTGGTCGAGTGGTTAAGTTCCTGTGCTCTGCTTGGGCAGCCCAGGGTTTCACCAGTTCGAATCCTGGGCGCGGACATGGCACCACTCATCAAGACATGCTGAGGTGGCGTCCCACATGTCACAACTAGAAGGACTCACAACTAAAATACACAACTATGTACCGGGGGGCTTTCGGAGAAAAAGGAAAAATTTAAAAATCTTAAAAAAAAAAAACTTGCTTTAATACATACTTACCTCCCGTCTGAGCCCCCTTGTTTTGCCATTCCAAGAAGCGTCTGTTTCTCCTGTCATTGGCATTTTGTTGTCGTTGTTTCTCTTTGTTTATATGCTTTTAGCTTGGCATTAGGTGTCTTTGTAATTTTGCATCCAAACCTACTGAATTTTTCTTAGTTCCTTTAAAAAAAAAAGTGATTTGTTTTAAATATCGGACATGAACACGTTGCCATGTATAATTATGGATAATTATATCAATAAAATGATCATGGGTGAAAAATAATCAAGAAGAATTTGCAAAAAAAATTTTAATGAGAGCTTCTATGAGAATAGAATTGGCACTTTAGTATGGAAATTGCAGCTATATCACTGAACTGCTTTTCAAAGATGAAGCCATTTTACTGAATCCATTAATGTAATTACACTTTGAACTTGCTAAAAAGATGCACTTCAGCATGCACCAGTTTTACATGTAGTCTCCACATCCAGCTCCATTATTATTAAAATTTTACGATTTGGTGGTATACAATTGTAACAACATTGCATGTGTTGCTTCTTGTATTTCTCTAGGAGCAATTTGAATGTATACTTGAAAAGTTTTATGGTTTCAAATGACCTAATAGGATCAAGGAAATATTACAGTGAATTATCTCTTGATTAACAGATCACAAAGTACTATTTTTAGAGAGATTGGAGTAACCATTCATTTGAAGCTAAAGCTTCATCATTTAATAAGTTAATTCATCAATCAAATCATAATTGTCAGTAATTGAGAATAATGGTAGTGGCCTAAATATAAAAAAACTAGAAGCCATTTTTAAATGAAATCTGTGACTGGAATCCAGATATTGAAAGCATTGAAATATTGGACTGGCTGGATTCTTAAAAGAAGAACTCATGTCTTGAAATATGTTTTTCTATCTTAAAGAAAATTGCTTATAAAAATGCTGAATCTGGTGGTGGAGGCCATTCTAAGTGTGGCAAGAGGGGCAACTCATGAATTCCTCAGGAAGGAGTGGGCACAAGATACTACTCCTCACTCAGATCAGTAACTGAGATTAGTCTAGCATCTTGATAAAATATAATCTTATTACCTTGATCCCTGCTAACTTACAATTTATAATATAAAATTCAACTTGCATTTTTTCTTGGGAAAACATTTTGCTAACCAAATAATATAAACACAGAAAATAATATAAAACATGAGACAATCCTTTTCATTTACTTATTTCTATATGATTGTAGTTTTAAAATTAATGTAATGTTAGATCATTTTTTATGATAACTATTTAGGATATTAGCAATTTTTACCTATTTATTCTTTCAATAAATTTCAAAATTATTTTGTCAAGTTCTTCCAAATTATTTTTTATTGGGATTTTGCCTGATTGCTTTAAGTATATTAATTAATTGTGGGAGAATGACATTAAAACATTAGTCTTCTAAGGGGCTGGCCTTGTGGCATAGTGATTAAGTTTGCGTGTGCTGCTTTGGAGGCCCAGGGTTCACAGGTTCAGATCCCAGGTGTGGACCCACACACTGCTCATCAAGCCATGCTGTGGTGGCGACCCATATACAAAATAGAGGAAGATTGGCACAGATGGTAGCTCAGTGACAATCTTCCTCAAGCAGAAAGAGGAAGGTTGACAACAGATGTTAGCTCAGGGTCAATCTTCCTCACCAAAAAAAAAAAAAAAGTCTTCTAAAATATAGTACCACTTTTCTTGAACTTAATATCTTTCAGGAAAATCTTCTAATTTTCTTCACATTAGTAATATATTTTCCACTCACAGTTATTAACATATATTCATGTCTGCTGCTATTGTAAATTATAATTCTTTTTTAATTACATAATTCAAATTGAGTATTGTTGGTATATAGGAATGTTATTTCAATTTTATATATTTACCTTATTTCTAAGCATTTTACTGAACTCTTTAAAGTATTCTATATTCCTCTCCCCAAAATGGAAGTTTCTTTTGTTGTCTATTTTCTTAAAAGTAATACCTATTCATATCATACATGTTATGTTCATTAAAGTTTGAGACTTACTAGAGTTGTGAGCACTGGGCTATCAGATATAGATAAACAGCTCTTGCCAATAGATATGGGAGAACATAGGCAAATCACGCTCCAGAATATCTGCAAATCAATTTAGAAATAGCAAGTTCTGCTTAGACATTCAAGGATGCATATGGAAGATTTTGTTAGAAGAAAAGTCACCTTAAGAGTGTTCACGTGGCCGGTGCAGTGGTTAAGTGTGCACGTTCTGCTTCGGTGGCCCAGGTTCACCAATTTGGATGGCGGGCGTGGACATGGCACTGCTTGGCAAGCCATGCTGTATAGGCATCCCACATATAAAGTAGAGGAAGATGGGCATGGATGTTAGCTCAGGGCCAGTCTTCCTCAGCAGAAAGAGGAAGATTGGTGGCAGATGTTAGCTCAGGGCTAATCTTCCTCAAAATAAATAAATAAATAAAAGAATGTTAAAAATTTGTTGTCATATACTTCTGAAACTTTTGAAGAGGTTATTGTCATGTTGGTGTGTTGGCAATAAAATAGGCATTTAATGTTAATTGAATGAATGAAGGACTGACTGAATGAATATATGTAGCACTTTGGTTTACCCTGAGGGTATAATGATGAGCAAAAACAGATCTCAAGGGGGAGAGAGACTTTAAATAAAGACTCACCCATATATATGCATCGTCTGATCCTAGAGGGAAGAATCTGAGGAGCCAAGACATCATGGCAGCCACAAGAACCCTCTCCAATGTGACCTTAACCACCCAGAGGAAATCTAACCCTAATTAATATCATTCTCTTTGGGGTTTTGCATCCCAAATCCCTGATCTGTGAAACAAAGTCTGGACATAGGCTTTGAGAGGGTCCTACTGGACATGTTTGTCAAACAGATGAAAAATTAGGTGGGACAGCACCTAAACCACCACTCCATCTTCAGTTAGGTGCCTAAACCTTCTATTGCCTGACCAACATCCTTCCCCACTTGCAAATTACTAAATATTTTCAATGAATTTTCAAGGAACCACCAGAGCCTGAGACCTCAGGCTGAGGGGTCTCTGAACAGCAGATAAACCTAGCTATTTGTATTGTTTACAGGCTAAAGACTTTCACTGCTGCCCATGAGCACTTTTCAGGGTGTCCAAACCACACACTGAGTATTCCATTTGTACCCCTGTAACAGGACTCCGTCAAAGTCCATGATCCATTGCTTTTGGGTGGATACCCATGTGCTTGGGGCTAAGAATGGCATAAAACGTACCTGATAACAATTTGTGGGAAGGAGTGGTTTCCAGAGAAATGTTAAACTATTTTCACTTATAAACATCTTGATTTCCCCAAGCTCTGGAAGTTTAGGGAATAGTTTGGTCTATAATCAGTCCAATCATTCCAGTCAGGAAAACAGAAACCACCATACCTAGTTCAAACACAAAGGGATTTAATTCTGGGAAATGGTTACAAAGATGTTGAAAGGGCTAGCAGAGAAAGGGGGAGAAAAGAAGGAATGTTACGCAGAGATGTGAAAGCTGCTACCACCATTCTCAGGCTGGAGCCCTCCAGCTGCATTTGCTGCCCGAGGTTACTGTATGGTCAGTGCAGGAAATCCACCTTCACAGAAGGGGCACCATGTGGTCAGTGCCAAATCTGCCATTGAGACACCTCTACCACTGGTACCAGACTAGAATGGCTTCTTCTTTTCTCCCACCAGTGAGTCCCATTGGCCAATCCTGACCAGAAGCTAGTTGGTAAAGGATTCTGGGGAATGAAGTTACAGGCTTCCAGCCCCTGCAATTATAAAGTAGAGAAGGGAGAGTGTGACGTTGTGCCAACAGAAAAATAACTGGCATGATAATATTATCAATTAGGTAGATGATAATCCTTTTTAATCAATCACATCTGATAAATTTACTTCTGAATGGATTGGGTAAGTGTATAGCACTAAACACTTTCTTTCCAATCATTTCTTGGGAAAGCTTGCTTGGGAAATATTAAGATGGCAGTAGCACAAGACTGAGAAAAGGAGCCAAAGATGGTTGAGAAAGAGAAGAATGGACAGGGCAGAACAGGTCCAGGGGCAGACACATGGATAATTAACTTGATGAAAGGCCAGCATGGATTCTGAAAAAGATGCATCTTTCCAATTAGAAAACATTTTGTCTCTAAAATTGAGGGTGGAGGTAAGGGAACAACAATAAAAACTTTTCTTTTGCCTAAGTAGCAAAAAACAATGAGTTCATAAGAAGAAAAAAATCTGACTTACTAATTATATGTAAAGTATGCTTTATAATGGAAGGAAAAGGAGTCACCAAAAGTAAAAAAGGTACGTAAATTAACATTCTTCAATATCTTTAGCCAACTGAGTGAAACTGCTTAATAGAGTTATGTGCCCGAATTAGCTTCTTTTCGTATTCCACCCAGGCATATCCACTAGCATTTGTAAAAGGCTCAGGATACCATCAGTTGATACCTGATGTGGAATTTTTTTTAACTTTTTAATATTTCCTCCACTCTCACTCTGATTCACAAAATGCTTTGTTAGAGTTCACTGGGGTTCTGAGGCTTATATGATTCAAAATGAGTTAATTCCTATTTTTTTCGTTGGCAGAAAAAACATTTAGTGAGCAATACTGAACAGGATGATTACTGAGTGGGTAAACGTGTTTGGATTATCTCCAAGATTGTTTTGAAAATTCTCTCTACTGTAAAGTACATTTAATTTTAAAACTTTTATGAACCTAAAACATTAACTTTTAAAATTAACTTTACTCCTTGCCAGGGTGTATATATATGTGTGTGTGTATAGACATTTTAAGTTTATGACTATATATTGTGGGGTACCACTCTGAAATTCTGTTCTAGAGACTTCTTTCAGAATTATGAAATGATTTAGAATTATAAAAGTTGGAATGACTTTCTGGAACTTTATGTTTTTAAATCTGCCACTTGCTGTCATCATGAAAGGCATACTATATACCCAATGAAAATTAATTTAAAAATAATAAATTCATAGATATGCATTTAAAATTTTCACGTGTGGTAAAAAAGAAGAACATCTCTATCAGAAACTTTTCTTAAGTTTGTGCACAATTCTCTTATAGTTCTCCTGGGTCTGAAGTAGTCACCCCATTTCATAGTTAATTCTTCTAAGAAAACACTAGAGAGGGAAAAGCAGTGGATTAATTTATATTGGTTTGTGTAGATTAAGCTTTCCCTTCTCTCCTTGTGGGGGTAACAAGGTGAACAGTCAACACACATTCACAAAGTACTGCATAGAGACTCCAATGGGGTCATTTCATGGACAACCTGTATTCAGTTCCATTCAGGTAGTAGGCATGTGTGTGGCCCTGCTGCTTGTTCAAATAGTGAACCATTTCCATTCCCATTGTGGTAGGCAGAATAATGGTCCCCAAAGG
Organism: Equus caballus; assembly: GCF_041296265.1. Lineage (NCBI taxonomy): Eukaryota > Metazoa > Chordata > Mammalia > Perissodactyla > Equidae > Equus > Equus caballus. The sequence goes on from NC_091698.1 coordinate 60,468,760, forward strand.
TGTTCATTCCTTGCATTTCTAGAACTTGTGAAAGTGTTACCTTACGTGGCAAAAAGGACTTTGCAGATGTGATTAAGGATCTTGAAATGGGGAAATTATTCTGGATTATCCAGTGGGCTCAGTCTGATCACAGGGATCTTTAAAAGTGAGCTTTTTCCCGGTTATGGTCAGAGGGATATGTGACTATGGAAGAAGGGTGAGATGGAGATGTAATGTTGATGGCTTTGAAGATGGAGCAAGGGGCCACAAGTCAAGGAATGTGGGCAGCCTCTAGAGGCTGAAAAAGACAAGGAAATAAATTCTCCCTTGAGCCTCCAGAAAGGAATACAGCTGTGTCAACACCTTGATTTCAGTCAGTGAGACCTGCCTGATTTCTGACCTACAGAACTGTAAGACAATAAATTTGTGTTATTTTAAGCCACTAGGTTTGTGGCAATTTGTTACTGCAACAATAGAAAACTAATATACCCGTGAAGCCGCTGCCCCAAGGCCACTGCTGGCTTGGCCATCCTAACTCGTTCTTTGGGACTCTGAATGCAGTAATAAAAGGTGTAACCCTTGGCATAGCAGAGTTCCCTGTTCCAACACTGCAGTCAGCTCTAGTTCTGACTGGGCTGCTCCCAAGCTTTACCAGTTATGAAATATTTTGAATGTTACTTTTGATTACAAAGACCTAAGTCAATGACTTTCAAACTTATTTGACTCCAACCCACCTACAGCAAGACATACATTTTGATATCAACCTAGAACACACACACATTCCCACCCACACATATAATATAACTGAAACCAATGTTTCACAAAGCAGTATTTATCTTTGCCACATGCATTGCACGGACATTTTCAATTCTGTTCTCTTCTATTTTTTAATGTAAATTTCCACTCGTTAAATTGACTTCATGATTCACCAGTAAGTTGAAACACTCAACTGAAAAACACTGACTAGATCATGACACCTCTACGGTCAAGATGTACAGTTTCTGATGGAGAAGATATTGTTTTATTTTAAAAAGAAGTATAAACATCTGTTCAGAATTTAAACAGTTTCTCTATATAACCTTAATTCATTGTTACTAAATGTTACTTGTTAATGTACTGAAAATTTATTAGTTTTATCAAAGTGAACATCAAACCCATAACAGTTTGTAAATTAAACCTCGTAGTAAGAGGGAGAGACCACAACGGGGAGGGGGAGTATCCCAGAAACAAGGTTTAAATAAATCTGTGGAGTCACTGGGTACATGTATTTAGTGTTCTGTTTTTCTATTACTCAATTTGTTCATTTCTGCTTTTATATTTAATGTTTCCCTTTTTCTTGCTTGCCTTTAAGATATTACCCATTTCCACTTCAAGATTTTTTAGGTTAATTTATTGCAGTTCTCTTTTTCTTTTTCTTATTACTGTTTATAGCTGCAGCATCATTTCAAGTGCTTACACTTTATTTCAGTATCCTCTTAATTTAGAGGTCCTGGAAGAGTTTAAACATGCATTTAAAATTATGTTTGTTATAATTCAACTAACTTTTCCAGGTGTTGGTAGCAAAAGGGTTTGAAGATTATGCTATAAATTAGTTAGCTTTCACTAGGTTACTCTGTGGAACAAAACCACCCCCTGAATCCCAGTGGCTTACAACAGCAAAGGTTTATTTGTCATTCACTGCATATGTTGGCTGAAGCCGTGTTCTGAGATCTTCATTCCAGGATGTAGGCTGAAGGAGCAGCCTCTATGTGAGAAACAGTGGTTCATAGCTGAACCACAGGCTGTCTCTTAAAGCTTCCTCTCAGATGTGGGGCATACATTACTTCTGCAAACATTCCACAGGCCAAAGCAAGTCATAAGGCTAAACCCGATGTCAATAGGGTGATGAACATAATCCTTTCATAGGCAGGGCAGCAAATAATATGGAATAATAGTATAATCTACTCCCTTGTTATCCCCCGTAATGCTGCAACCAGAAAGGTTTATCCTTGCATCTCTGTCAGTTCAAAACTCTGTTTTATTGTTGGATTATGTCTGAGACTTATCATTACAGCATTCATGTTTCCATTTTTAAATGTATCTTTAATCATAATATAATACTGTTTGTCTCCCTTAATGCTTTTTGCCATAACATCGGCTGTGCAGATCATGCTTTTATAGGCCACACCAGGCTATGGCTACTATGGGTTATAATAATGTTAAGAAAACAGTATTTTTCTAGCTTAGCCTATACCCACAGAAACGCAAGACCTCATCTCTCTCTGAATTCACCAGGTACTGCATGTGCTTCTGCAAGGAGTCCTGTGAGGCCCAGGAGACTCCTTCGTGGTACCTATCCAGCTGGTGTTCCTATACTGCTGAGAGGAGAGCAACGTTCCCCGCCTCCTCCAGGCGTCTACAGAGCAGCGCTGCTCTGTGCATTTCACACTTCAGAGACTCCAGGCATTTCACTTTTTAAAAAAATTAATAGCAATCTTTCCCCAGAGCTTTGGCTCAACTTCCTAGTTGCTGGGATACCATTGGATAGAGAATAATATCATTAATACACTGTACCATACTCAAAATTACTGTGACAGCCAGACCTTATATGTTTCAACAAGCTTATTTCCCTCTCTCTGTCTCTCCTCCCCTTCTCTCTCTCCTCCCCCTCCTCATTCCCTCTCCTCCGTCACCTCTCCCCTCCCCCTCTACAAGATGCTCCTCTCTTGTTCTCACAGCTAGATCCTCTAATAACCAATCCTACCCTGGAATCTCTGGGAAACTGATACAATTTAAAACCGAGTTTTTATTGTGCTTGTACAGGCACTATGAATCGTAAGCCCTTCCCCTTGCTTTACTAAAATTTCCTATTTTGAAACATTTTATCACAATAATCACACACATGGAAAAAACCAATATAATAGCCTTTATGATGAAAGCCATAGTCTATTGCCCCACCGCCTCCCACTCCTAATTCAATTTCCCAGAAGGAACCACTTTTAACTATTTCTGTTTCAAGGCTTTTTGATGGTTGCTTTCCTAATTCTAAACAATGGCCTTTACTGCTCTTTCTTGATTTACTGCTAAATCACTGTATTAGGTGAGAAGATTACTTCCCCTCTTCTTCCAGCTTTTCTCCTCTTCCTCCTGCTTTCTGTGCTTATACCTTCACTTTCGCATTATAAAGGTTGGCATTTATATTTTCTCTAGTAACCATAGTTAAGTTTTCCCTGTTTTGTTCATGGGCTGCTTCTAAAAATTGAAAACCACTAACAATCATTGACATTAGAACAATGTAAATATTGTTGATAAGAAAATTAGATATTAGGATCTCATTTTCCTTTCCACAGGGGCTGTACAGATCATGTAAAAGACTGTCCAAATTTAAGATTATAGAGTTTTATTTGGCTGGTTTCCTTTTATATTTTCATCTCTTTTCACTTATGCTGAAAATCTTGGTTTCAACGACAATAATATGACAATCAGAAATTGTTAAATCTACAGAAAAAGTTGAAAGACAGTAAAAGCCTGTATCCCTTTTATCTAGAGTCACAAATGATTAAAATTTTTTGCCACATTTGCTTTACTTCTCTCTTTTGTTTTTGCTGAGTCATTTGGAAGCACATTGTAGACAGCATGACAATTCACCACTAGCATGTTTCTCCTAGAACAAGGACATTTTCTTACAAAACCACAATCTATTATCAGACCCAAGAAATTTAATATCGATTCTAAAATACCTCTGACATAACCCATACCCAAATATCCCACAAAATGTCCTTTATAGCTTTTTTTCTATTCAGAATTCAATCCAGGCTCACTCTTTTCATGTAATAGAAATATCTCCTTTATTGCCCCTTGCTTTTTTTTTTTTTTATCTTTAATGACATTGACATTTTTTAAGAGTCCAGGCAATTACTTTGTAGAATGCCCTACATTCTGGATTTATCTAATTGCTTCATCCTGATTAGATTCAGCTTAAACATTTTTTGTAAGAATATCATAGGAAAAGTGTGCACTTCCCACTGCATCACATCAGAAGACCCATAATGCCAGTTTGTCTCATTGTTGATGATGCTGATGATCATTTGTTTCATACGGTGTTGGCTAGATTTCTCCAATGCAAAAGTACCCTTCCCCTTTGTAATCAATAAATAGTCTACCGAGTGATTCTTCCAGACAGTGTGAATATCTAGTTTTCCAGCCACCTTTCACTCAGTGGTGTTAGTATCCACAAATGATCCTTGCTTAAATCAGTTACATCGAGGTTGTAAATGGTGATTTTCTGAATCATTCTTTTGTAATGGCTGTGTAGTATGCCAGCCTTTAGAGTCATATCATAATTTATTCACCAGGTCCTCTATTGATGGATGTTTAGGTTGTTTCTAGTCTTTTGCTGTTATAAATAATGCTGCAAAGAACTCTCTGGTATCTTTTATGCAAATGTGCAACTTATAACTGTTAGAAGAATTCTGGGAAGAAAAATTGCTAGGCCAAAGGCATTTAACATTTGGTAGATGTTTCGATGTTGCCCCCCAAAAGAATGATACCAACTTACGTTCCCACTATCAGTGCACAAGACTGCCTATTTTCCCATTCGTTATTTTTTAACTATGTATTTCTGCTTTATATCTACCACCACCTCCTATTTTTTCACTCACTCTTGCTGTACCTTGATGCCCACAATGCTCCTTCTGAAGCTTAGCATCCATTATCACCTTTTCACTGCTCATTACTCCCCTTCATGTTCTCTCTTTTCTAATTCCCCAGCTTGTGTTCCAGGGTCCATCATTGTAATTATTCTTTTGCGTACACTCTCAAATCCTTTACCCCTCTCTCCCTCCACTTTACCTTACAACCATGCTCCAGCCTAGGTAAATCTAACTCTCTTCCTGTGTCAAATCCAGCAGCTAAATGTGACTGGAGAAAAACAACCATTTAGAAGATACGCACTGCAAATTCATGGCCTCAATCTCAAATGGGCCTTTAATAAAGTCCCAGTACATTCCCTAGGCCATTTACTCTCCAACTTTCCTAGAGGGCTATTTCATTCCTTTTCTACTCTCTTCAACTCTCCAACACCTCCTGATACCTCTGCTAATGACTGCTATTTACTTCCCTGAACAGACAACTTCCACATCTCCCACCACATCTACTTGCCTACCAGCATCAGTGCCCACATATTCTGCCTTCTCCCCTGTAACCATGGATATACTGTTGGTCTTCCTGTCTAAAGCCACCTCCTGCATTTGTACACTGGATTCCATCCCTGTCCACAAACTCAAGGCCCTCTCTCCAACAATTGTTCTCTCTCTCTCCTATATCATCAATGTTTTCTCCCTACTGAATCATTCCTATTAGTATCAAACATAATGTAACAGCTCCCATTTGGAAAAAAAAACATCCATTGACTTTGTCTTTTCCAGCCAATGCCCCATTTGTCAGCTCCTATATGTAAAACTTCTCCACAGAGTTGTCTATACTTACTGTCTCCACCCCCTCTCCCCCTCTTCTCTCCTGAACCCATTCTAATCAGGCTTTCATCCCCACCCCTCCACAAAAGTAGCTTTGGTCAACATCCCCAATGACCTCTATGTTACCATATCCAAAGATCAATTCTTAGTCCTCACCTTACTTGTAACCTACCTGAAGCATATTACACAGCTGGCCATGTCCTCCTTAAAATGCTTTATTATAATCTCTGTTCAAATGTCACTTTATCTGAGAGGACTTTTCTGAGCACTCTGACTTAAATAGCCAATCAACTCGTCCCCTCCACTTTGTAGTGTCTACCCTCCTACTCTGCAGTATTGATTACTACCTGATATATTTCATATTTATTTGTTAATTGAATTTCTCCTTATTTCAAGCCTTATTTGAACAAAGCAACTGTAAAATGACATCTTTGAGACAATTAGGGACATTCGAATATTGACTGGTTATTAAATGATATTAAAGAATTACGTTAATTTTGTTAGACATGGTGTTTATGTGAAAAAAAAGTCATCAGTTAGAGATGCACAATGAAGTTTGTGTGAATGAATTGACATAATGTCCAAAATTTTCTTTAAAATACTCAAGAATGAGTCCAAGATTTTTGGCTTTAGCAACTGAGATAGTGGGGCTGTAATTTGCTGAGATTTTTGAAGACTGCAGGAGGAAGCAGTTTATCAGGGGATGAGAGTGGGAGAAAATTATGGGTTTGGTTTGACATGTGAAGTTTGAGATGTGTGTAGATACCCGAGTAGAGCTGTTGAGTAAGCATCTGAATGTACCAGTCTGGAGTTCAGGGAAGAGAACCAGGCTGGAGATAAACATCTGCGAGTCATCAAGGTATACGTGATATTTAAAGCCATGAGTCTGGATGGAAACATTAGGAAATGAAAGTAAGGTTTTTAAAAAACAAAAGGAAGAGATCTGAGGACTAAAAGTGCTCCAAAATTCAGAGGCCACAGATGAGAAGTCATCAGAGGAGGCTAGGAAGGAGTGTTGAGTGAGGTAAGAGGAGAACAAGTATGGCAGCCTGAGAGCAAAGTGAAGCAAGTGCTCCCAAGCCCAGGGTTCCAAAAATGGTGTTATAATTAAAATGTTTAGCAAGTGAATATAACACAATAATTTATTTCCCTGCATCAAAATATACAACTGCAGATAATTGATAAAAAATGCCTGAACTTTCTTGGTAAAGTAGTATTCTCTTAGCCAGCCCTGGTGGTCCAGTGGTTAGGTTTGGTGCCCTTGGCACCACTGCCTGGGTTTGTTTCTCCGTCAGGAAACCACACCTCCTTCTGTTGATTGTCGTACTGTGGTGGCTGAGTGATGTTGAAAGCTATGCCACCGATATTTCAAATACCAGCAGGGTTACTCATGGTGGGCAGGTTTCAGCAGAGCTTCCAGACGAAGACAGACTAGGAAGAAGGACCTGGCTGCCCACTTTCAAAACATTGGCCATGAAAACCCTGTAAATAGCAAACAGAGCATTGTCTGATATAGTGCCAGAAAGTGAGAGGAGGGCGCAAAAAGACAGGGCGGGGTTCTGCTCTGTTGTACATAAGGTTACTAGGAGTCGGAATCAACTTGCCAACACTACCAACAAAAAATATTCTTTTAGACTTTGTAAACAAAATAGCCGTTATTATGCAAATTATGGGTTGAATAGCAGCTAAGTGTCACTAGTAATCTCAGGACTTAACTCTGTTTTACATTATTGTAGTGACTACTATTGTGTTCCATCGAGAGTCCTTCTTCAGGGTCAACATTGTCATCCTCCAGCTGCCAAGAATATCAACTGCTGTTGGCTCACAGCTGCATGCCTTGCTGGGAACATCTCTTAGCTGTAAGGAATCGCCTTTTCTAAACTTATACCCACTACTGGGAGGGAGCCCATATTAAATGACTGGCCAAGGCAGAAGTACAAAGCCTAGCCCCTGGCCTCCATTTGGGACAACTCTGAAGGGTCATCCCCACTCCAGAACTCCCCGTTGGATGACTGAGGCTTCACTTGAAAGCTTACTGGGGTCAGCTTCTCCACTGTCCAATCCTACCTTCCTCTCTTCCTCAGAGGTATCTCTCCAATAAACTTCTGCATGCCACTCTCTATCTCAGAATTTGTATGTCAGCCTAAAACAATGTTCTACCAGATGGCACTATCCTCCAAATGTAATTGTGGCATTTACAGTATAATTTTAGAATTTATTATTTGTTGAAAAAGCAGGTCATTTGTTCTGTAGAATTTTCCATCTTCTGGAGTTGGCTGATTGTATCCCTGTGTGCATTCTTTATCTGATACTTTCTGTAAACTGGTAATAATACGAGAGCCTTAATTAGATTCACTTCCACCCATTTAAATGTGATATTCTAAAACCCTTTTTTACTTCTCTTCTTTGACCCCATAAAATTTAAATATTGATCTGATACTAAGAAGAAGAAAAATCAAAGCTCCCCAGTATCAGGAGAGATCCTTTATTATTGCACCCTTCCCTTCTCCACTGGAGAATGTGCTTCCCTAGGTTTACAGCCTTAAACTCTAAATACTTTCCCCGCAAAGAGTATGATTATCTTATTCTCATCTAAGAAGTGAACCAAAGACAGCAACCCCATCTCTGGATTATTTGCATGTAGAATTCCGTGTTGTTACTAATTTTAAAAGCCATCCTGGCTTTCTTCTGTCAAATGGTTTGATTGTGGATCACATTCTTTCACCGACAGCTGGTATATTCTAAGTCAATTAATCAACATGCATTTATCAAGCACCTGCTGTGTGATCAACGTCATTCTTGGAGAATTCATGCTGATTAAATTCTCTGTAAAACAATTAGGAAGCTGTATCTTGTTTCTACTCTGCCCCATCTCCACCCCCCAATTCACATAAATGCATTCCAAAATCAAATAGATGCTCTTTTTGTATCAATTTACTGCTTTGAATTATCTACACCCTGCTCCATTCTGTTAGGAGTTGATAACACCCTGGACAATTATGATTTTTTTCTAAGGTAGTCAAAGCAATTTTGCATAAGTGTCTGCCCTTCTGCATAATTATGTCCTCTTATGTATCTCCTTTTAAAGAAAATTTGCTAAAATTTTTTGTTCATTTTATTTTTTTTATTATTGTCATTACAAATAACAGAAACCAGCTTGAGCTGGCTCAAGGGAAAATGAAAACTCATTGGAAATATATTAGACTCTCTCACAGAATCCAAAGTATTGAACCACCAACGAGGCCTCTGGAAAGACGGAAGACAAAGAAGCTCTAGGGACCCTGACAACAGCTGCTCACAAACCTTCCTTTTGGAATTCTGCCACTAACAATACTCAGAGCCAAAATTCTCCTGTCTCTGTGTATCAGTTCAGAATTCAAATTCCTAGGAGGGATAATCTGATTGGTTGAGCTGTGGTCAAAAGGCTGCTGCTGCTCCAATCAAGTATGACCAGGAGGCAGGGTCAGATGCTCTACATCCGCACTGTCCAATACAGAAGCCAAGGCCCACATGTGGCTATGGAGCACTGGAAATGTGGCTAGTACATTGAGGAATTGAATTTTTCATTTTATTTAATTGTTATTAATTTAAATTTAAAAACTGAAACAATGTAAATTATTTTTCCATTACATACAACTTTATTATTTTGGTAGAACTATAGCTCACTATCAAATTGTCAAAATTTACCATCTGAATTGAGATGTGCTACCAGTGTAAAATGCCATATTTTGAAGACAGTACAAAAAAATCATGTAAAACATCTCAATAATTGTATTTATGTTGAAAAGATAGTATTTTGGATAGCTTGGATTAAATAAAATATTAAAATTAGTTTGACATTCTTTTTACTTTTTAAAAATATGGCTACTAGAAGATTTTAAAGTACATATGTGGTGCACATTATATTTCTATTGGACAGCGTTCCTCTGTATAGCCACCAAGGATCTATTTCTGAGGACCAGGGGCAGTTCCAAGATACTGGATAAAAGTTGTGAGCAGATGAGACACCCTCAAAAGGATCAAGTACACAGTACAAAACAACAAATACGGAGATTCCTGGGGCAACTTAATGTACTCTACAGTGGGATACTTCAGCATTTTTTAACTACTTCACTGCAATAGTCATCATTATTAAGGAATATTGAAAGCTGTTGTTGAAACAGGCAAACAGCCATTGATGATTAAGTAGCTAGGAACTAAAGTTCTTTTCCTTTTTGCAATTACCGATTTTAGCTTTTAGCTTTTTAACCCATCCAGCCTTACTGTGCTGTTTAGGCAATATGCCATCCGACTCCCACTAGGTTCCTATGGATAACATCTCCCTGGAGCCTGGATCACCATAGAAATGGGTATTTGAGCTGTTTTTCAGGAATTAGAACCCCTTGTCCATTTCCAGCCATTTGAGACCACCAACCCATCAACCCTGCCTGTGCAGATGTCTGATAAGTGACCTTTTGATGTCAAGAGGCTAAAAACTCCACCCTCAGATCATGCTAATGCTGCCATTTTGTGAACATGGGTCCTACGAAGAGCCATGAAGTCTGACTACGCTGTCACAGATCATCAATTACCTCACCTCTCCTCACCTCCAACCACCTCTCTCCACACTTCAGACCACCTTGCCCCCTACCCCATAAATATCCCTGAATCCCTATTTTCAGCGAAGCAGATTTGAGACTCATGCTCTCACTTTCTCAGTGGCTGCCTTGTGATTAAAACCGTCTCTCTGCTGAAGTCTCATTGTCTCAGCGTTTGGCTTTCCAGGCAGTGGGCAAAAACGAAACTGGTTCGGTAACATTGTCTCAGACTTTAATGTTTGACGCTGCAAATTTCCAATACTTCTAACCCACATTTATTGACAAAGACCCTGTCCTCACGGAGCTGAAAATCTGGTAGAGGGGAGAGAGACAACAAGCCGCTAAAGACATCATGCCCAGGTATTAATAAACGCTCCATGTGAAAGAGACAGTGAATGACAAGGGATGCTCTTTAGCTGAATGATTATGGAAGAGCTCCCTGATCAGGTGACATTGAACTAGAGATTGGAATGAGGGGGAAAGTGTGAGTCATGTGACCCTCAGGAAAAGCAGTCCTCCCGGCAGAAGGAACTAGCTCAGCATGTTTCAGGATCCACAGGGAAGCTTCTCAGGCTAACGAACAGAGAGAAAGGGGAACAAGGTAGAAAACGAAATCAAAACAGGTGGTCTGGAGCCAGACCCTCAGAGCCGTCAAGACAACATAAATGCGAGTGGAAGCCCTTGCAGTGTTGAGAACAAAGAATGACATGATCTCATTTACATTTTTTCTTAGCTCTGCAAATCATGCAGGGCAGACCTGAAATTTTATGACCCAGTTTTTTCTGTAGAATGCTTTCCTCATGGTTTTATCAAAAACTATCAACTTTTAACTTCATTTCTTCACTCTTTATTTGTCTCATGAAAAAATTAAATGAATTATGAAAAAATTAAAAGTTTATGAAAAATTAATTGTATGATTAAATTCAGAGCTATTTATCTCCTGAATTAATTTGAATCCTGAAAATTTTCTATCCCTTTTATCTTAATAAAATGTTTGTACCATTGAATTGTAGAACTAAATTATTTGCCTCAGGGAAACAATTTTATCCATGACAGAAATCTTCGTAATGAGTAAGAATCCTTTCAAAATTTCTTGAATGCAAAGCATTAAAAAAATAATTCAGTCAATTGCCTAACACACAAAGAAACAGATACCCGTAGAATCTAAAGACAACCATAAAGGAGACATGAACGCAGAGGCACATAAATTCCTAAAACTTGCTAAGGATATGCATAAATAATCTATATAAAAGAGGTATATATATAATAATGATAACTACTGATCATGTCATTTACCGGTGACCATCTGTATGTGTTTGCTAGGGCTGCCATAACAAAATCTCACAGACTGGATGACTTAAACAGAAATTAATTTTCTCACAGTTCTGGAGGCTGGAAATCCAAGATCAAGGTGTTAGCAGGTTTTGTTTCCTCTGACGGCTCTCTCCTTGGCTTACAGATGGTTGCCTTCTTGCTGTGTCCTCACATGGTCTTTCCTCTGTGCATGCACGTCCCTGGTGTCTCTCTGTGTGTCCAGATTTCTTATAAGGACACCAGCAGATTGGGTTAGGGCCCACCCTTAAGGCCTCATTTTAACTCAACCACCTCTTAAAAGACCCGATCTCCAAACACAATCACATTCTGAGGGACTGGGGGTCAGGGCTTCAACATACGAATTTGGGGGAGGGACATACAATTCAGCCCATAACACTGCCACTTACCTATGAAGATAAAAGTTTGAGTAAGATGCTGTCCCTAAAAGAGGTGACGATGTTATAGGTGCTACATTAGAAGGACGTAATATTGGTCATTTATCTTGGGAGCACAGAGGAAAGAGTGTAAGGGGCTGGGAGCAATCAGAAGGCTTCCCAGAGGAGTTTACATTTAAAGTGGCTTCAGAGGACAGTTAGACATTGTATACTTTGTGCCAGTGCCCAAGGCAGCTGTGCCTCAAATATAACATCACTAGTTAACTGTTCAATATATTATATACATGCAAGTGCTTAGGAAGCAATAAGGTGCTATGTAAATATTCAGTTTTCTTTCCTTTTTTTATTAATTAGCTAAATTACTATACTCCTTATTTCTCCAGAAGCAAATTGCTAAATAAAAATCTAAATACATAATATCTTCATTTGCCTTCTTTTTTTATAGGCTAATGCTTGGCAAAATATTTTGTTGTTTCTCCTTGCTTTTCTCATCTGTCTTTGCTTGCTTTGGGTTTTACAAAATGCTTTAGATAAGTCTTGAATTTTTTTTTTTTCTGAGATGGAGAAAAAGAGAGACTTCTACGTCTTTCTTGGGGCTGGCCTGGTGGTGCAGTGGTTGAGTTTGCAGGTTTCGCTTTGGTGGCCCGGGTTCGCCAGTTCGGATCCCAGGTGCGGACATGGCACTGCTTGGCAAGCCAGGCTGTGGTAGGCATCCCACATAGAAAGTAGAGGAAGATGGGCACAGATGTTAGCTCAGGGCCAGTCTTCCTCAGCAAAAAGAGGGGGATTGGCAGCAGATGTTAGCTCAGGGCTAATCTTCCTCAAAAAAAAAAAAAAAGAGACCTCTACAGGAATTTTACACGTCGTTCCATGACTGATGACAGCACCTGAGGATAATTATTAATTATGGCAGGAACTAGATTGACTATACACTTAGCAAAGTTTTGTATTTCTCTTGGATTGGATAAGTCTTCGAATTGACTTCAAGTAGAATTCTTTGTAGCTCTTTTGTTACAATACTTAAAATACTATTCTCTTAAGATCAAAGACAATTAAAAAAGAACACGTCTTATATCAAGATAGCCTCTATAGGTCTGAAAATATCTGTATTTAAAATTTCAAAGTAACTTTCACTTTCCCCCAAATCACTCCAGATATTACTCCTAAAAAGCTTTCTTTTCCTAGAGAGAACTTTTGGGTTTTTTTGGCAAGTGTCCTTCCCCCTGGAGAAGTTGGTTGAACAAGAATCTGTTTCTGTGGTCTTTTGTGGTTTCTGTGGCTTAGACTGTGATGATTGGATCAGACCTGTAATGTATTCATAAATTATATTCCCACTACCTTTATAGCATGTCACTGGAATAAAATCCTGACCCTGCTAATGATATTAGGAAGAATGAGATTGTTTTCCACTAAAAGTTAGAATGCTTGGAATTTTATTTTCTTTCTCTCAACTCTTAATGCTGTGAAAACTACATCCTGTGGAGAATGTATGAAACTAAATATAGCTAAAATGTGCCAAGTAAATAATAGAGACTCTTTCCCGGAGGAGCTCATAATCAGAGAACAAGTAGCATCTTGACAACTTGTGTTGTTTTTGCTAACGAATAGTTTATCTTAAATATTAAAATGCCATACTCTTCATAATTGTCATAGCTTAACTGTTAAAGACTTGAAAAATAATTTGCTTTAAAATGTAGCAGTTCAAATGCAATGTGCTATCCTGGATTGGATCCTGGGACAGAAAAAGAACGTTAGTGGAAAACTGGTAAAATCCACATACAGTATGGAGATTAGTTAATAGTAATGGACCAATGTTAATTTCCTAGTTTGGACAAAGGCACCCTGGCTAGGTAATATGTTAACATTAGGGCACATCAGATGAAGGATATACAGGGACTCTCTGTACTATCTTTGCAACTTTTCTATAAATCCAAAATAACTCCAAAATAAAAAGTTTATTTTTTAAAAACAAAAAACTTACCACAATGTTGAAGTTATATTTTCCAGTCTCTCTTCATGAATAAAGGGGCCAGGTCCACAATTCCACGGATCTATATTGGACTTGGGGCTATGGGGAAAAACAAGACCAAGAGCCAAGATGCAAAACCAAAAGGGCTGGGACCAAGAGAGCTTCTGGGTGAAGAAGTTCAAAGCTGGTCGAAAGCTCTTGACTGAAGGGGAAATCCTCTAGGTTGTTAATATAGGTAGTCACTAAAGCTCATATAAACCCAAAAAGGTGATTTTAGAAATAGACAATGTTATAAAAACAAAATGTTTATGTAGATGAGAATGATAGATATAATGCTGATTAATGCACCCTCTAAAAGTACCTTTGAAATTTGGACTCTACCTGTCAGACATTTGCAAGCTGCCAGTTGACACAAGTTAAGGAAGTTGCTGAATATTTACAGGATTGGCTCTTGCGTTTCTGCTTGTGTGAGACAAGGTGACAGTCTTCTGTTGTTTTCCTTGTTCTCTGGTTCTGGCTCTTTCTCATTCTGTTTGAAAATCACCTTGTAATCACCTTGTAATTTTTAAACATGAAGATGTGATCCTAAGAATCTTTTCTACCCATACATTTTCAGTTTTAGATCTGATGATTTTTATATGAAGTGCTAATGTTTTTAAAAACAAAGGTTAGGGGCCGGCCCGATGGTATAGTGGTTCAGTTCTCGTGCTCCACTTCAGTGGCCTGGGGTTCACAGGTCCAGATCCTGGGTGCAGCAGACCCTCACACCGCTCATCAAGCCAAGCTGTGGCGTTGACCCACATACAAAAAAATAGAGGAAGACTGGCACAGATGTTAGTTCAGGGCCAACATTCCTCACCAAAAAAAAAAAAAAAAGTTACATTGTAGCTTGTAGTCTACCTTGGCACAGATTCCCATCCCTCTTCCCTTTCTCTAGTAAACCCCACCCTCTCAGAGGTGGGCACATGACAGGTCCAATCAAGCATGGTACCCCATTTCTCTGGATATACTGAAAAACTGGGATGATGCAAACATGGAGATGCTAGGAAGAAGCCCTGCTAAGCTAAGATGAAGGGACAAGCTTGAATGCCAGCTCATCTGTCTGAAAACAGAAAGGCAACAGCATTCTGGGAGGCCCCTTCTGCCTCTAACCAGCAATCCAGGACCACTGAGGGTCTAATAATAATTCTTCTTGCTGATTTGAAAAAGCTTAACTCTATGCTCCAATCTACAATAAATACAAAGGAGGGAGGAAGGAAACACACCAGAAACTCAGTAAAAATTTGGGAATGCTGTTTCCCTCACCCCTTTCTCTTAAACAACTATGCTAGTCTCTGACAAACATAATTAGAAATCATGCACATGGCCAAACACTACCCACTGGGTTACAGCCTAGGGGCAGGTTAACCATAATGGGAGACAGTAAATTGAGAGCCTATAGGATGGGCAAAGCTAAGATCTGTTGCTAAGAGACAGAAACTTCGAGGGTGGGGTAAGATTTCTGATATTTGGTGCCTAGTTTATAGAATCCCCAGGTATAAAATTGATAAAAAGCCAGCTGAGATCTGAAGGGCATTGCGTTGCCAGAAACATTCTACTCAGAATCAAGCCTGTGATTGTTCAAAGCCTAAGGCAATACCCAGGCTCCATAATCAGGCCAACAAGTAGTCGTGGCTAAAGTGGTTGCCATCCTGGAATACGATGGGTGAGGGAGATTTACTTCTCACGTGTGCACACTGGGGCAACAAGATTGAATCACTAAAGAACTTACTTATTGGAAGGGAAGCAAATTAGATGATATTTGCATTGTAGGACCAGGAGGAACCCCATTTCCACCTGACCAAGAGGAAAGCATATGGCCCAGAGATCCTAGACTTTAAGACAATGTGGTCACTGGACAAGACTTGGGGTTGTCTCGTTGGGAGATGAACTGTACATGGAGGTGTTACATTAAATTCTGTATGGGACATTTTTGGAATTGCACATTCAGAAAGGCAATAGTATAGATGATAATAGTGAACTACAATGGCATACTGTGCTGCCCAATATCTTTCTTCATTTGGCTGACTACCATGCTATTTCTCTCTTCTAGTACCAGATCTTCTCTTTTGGAATAGACATGGGCATATGTCACAAGCCCACCCAATCTTAATACTCCCTTCCCCAGATATTGTGATTAGTATAGAGGTGGATGTGTGGCCCAAGGAGGGCCTATGAGAATCCCTCTCTGGAATTGATATGTAGACACTGGGGGAGAGAGGTCTCCTTCCACTGGGATTCCTAAAGCAGATGATGTAAGCCTAGAGCTGTGGGCAACCTAATTCTCTGGCAGCCTGGAAGATGGAAGAAAATGAGGTCACTACACAGAGGAGGCTGAACTGAGACATTGGGGGAGGGTGGAAGAGCCAGACCTGATGATAGAATTTCCACCTGGCTTGAAGCCAAATCCTTCCATGAACTTCTCTCTCCCTGTTTCTCTTTTTCCCTTCAACTCGTCTCCCTTTTGGGTTTAAATTAATTTGAGTTGTTTTTCTGTCAATTTCAACTGAAATTGTCTTTATATATTTTTGCTTTTCTAAATATAAAAGTAATATATGCTCATTGTAAAAGAGATTTGGAAAATATAGATAAGTATAAAGAAAAAAGAAAATTATCTCTCAAGCTTCAAGTATAACTAGCTTAGCATTTTAGAGTTTTGCAGTATTTTAAATGGTTATTTTACACAATTATAATCATAATAAGCATTCAAGCTTAACCTACTGCTTTTGCTATTTAACATTATAACATTTTCCTATGTTTTTAAACCACCTCGTAAATATAATTTTCTTAAATTTCCTCTATTATTGGATAATTTTGAAATATCATAACCATTTTGGATTACAGCCCTAGCATTTATTTTCAGAAATATAATTAGTGGGCCTAAATATTGGAACATTTTAAAGGCTCATGATATGTTTTAGATATGATTCCTTATTTAGATGAATACAAACATACACGTATGAGAAATTTGTCCTTTATGGGCAATCAGGATTAACTGAACCAAATATATAGTGTTAAGAGGAAAACAAATCAGATACCAGTAGGCCTTCAACGAATAGTTCCTTTTAGGGGCAAAAGCTATACTGAATTAACCTAATTCAAAATTTAAGCCACATACAATTATAGAAATTAAAAGAAATAAAAACACTGATATTGAACCATGGCACCTGGATACATGCCTCCCAATTGACATAACCTTTTAAAAATGTAACTTTAGCGTTTTTCCACTGTGAAAGTAATATAACAACACAAGATACTATTGACAGCTTTTTTTAAATGATAATGTTCATTGTCATTGAAGTACAAGTACAATGCTGGAAAGGGTGCGAATTAATATAACACTCTGGGGATAATTTGGCAACTATTTTATTTTTTGTATGAATAAATAAGTAACCAGTCACTTAAATTTCTTTATAATATTCAATAAGTACACGTATTTACTTAACCAATACTCTATTTTTAGACATTTAGATTGCCTCCAGTGTTTTACTATTACAATAATGCTATATATATATATGTACATTTTATATGCATTTGACAATATATAAATTTTAATAGTTTTAGTATATTATGCATTATTTGCTTTATATTGACTCCTAGAAACGAGATTACTGAATTACAGTCACTGAACTGAAATTATAACTCAAACATTTTTTGGCTCTTGATGGAGAGATTAGCAAATTACTTTTCAAAGAGAGTATATCAATGTGCCATGCCAACAGCAATAAGTGAGAGTATGCGTTTCTACTAAATTATTTTACTGTTTTGCTCGTTTAAGAGGTAGAAATTACCTGATTTTAATTTATATTTTTAAATTACTAACAAAGATGAATATTTTCTGAATATTTGTGTAAGATTATGTTACTCTTCACTGACATAATCTTTTAAACAGTAAGAAGGCACCCTTTTTTAGGGTTGCTTCTGTCATATTAGGAAGAAATATACCAGACTCTTCTGTCACTTTGCCTAAAGGAGGCTCAGGGGGCTGACTAATCAGTTGCCACAGACTATTACAATGGTCCCCAAATGCTTATCCAAAAAATTGTGTCAAGAACACTTCATACATAATAGCTGGGAAATCTATTCAAAATGAGATTACTGGATTCCACTTTCAGAGAATCTGATTCTGTGGGCCTGCAGTAGATCATATTTTGTAACAGTTCTATAGGTGAGCCCAATATGTTGTCAGATTTGGACACCAATGCTCTAAAGCAGAGGTTCCTAAAGTGTGGTCCCCGAACAACACTTGGGAACTTCCTAAAAATGCAAATTCTCAGGACCCCATCCCAGATCTATTGAATCAGAAACTCTAAGGATAGAACCCAGTAATCTGTGTTTTAACCAGCTCTCCAGTTGATTCTGAGACAGAAACACTGCTCTAACTATTATTGTGAGACAAAGAGTTGAGAACTATCCAAGGCCTACCTCCTTCTGCTTGGAAAGTCAAGGGAGATGACATCTAAAGGATGAGTAGACTTTCACTGGGGACTAGGGGCAGAGGGACCTATCGGGCAGACAGAATGACGTGTGGAAAGACACGGAGGCAAGAGAGAGAGGATACATAACACAAGGTGGCTGGACTTGCTGGTGTGCAGGGTGCAACACGGGTGACAGGAGAAGGAGGAAAGTTGATAAAGTGCCCCATGTGTCATGCAAAGGAGCAGACATTTGTCATTATTTGGCTACTCAGTCACCATCCCTTTTACTAATTGTCCACTGGCGGAATTATCTCTTCACTACTGTGTCTCACTGACAGGATGATAAATCCAAGTGCTCTCCTGGTACATAAACCAAAGGAGTGTTCCCCGCAAAACCTTCCTCTCGCCTCTCCCTGGCATCATCAAGGGGTGATCGTGTGACCTAAACTAGACCAACTACACTTTCTGTCCTGGAACTTTGTTTTTTTTTTTTTTAAGGATTTAATAAACTTTTTATTGTAGAGAATTCAAACACGTATGAAAGTAGATGGAATAGTGTATTGAATCTCCATGAACCCAAACTCATCCTCAGCAGTGACTGATCATGGCCAATCTGCCTTATCTATACACTTCTCCATTTCCTCCAGTTCCTAGGGTTTTTTTGAAGCAAATCTTAGAGATATAATACTGTATCAAGAAATATTTTTCCAGTAATACTAATTTAGACTAATTTAAGTTAGTTTGATGAAAATATTGCTTTGTGCTAGAAATGATGCTTTCTAAAAGTCCTTTCAGTGCCAAGTACTAAAACTGACAACACCTGAAAAAAGTGTTTTCCTCATTGGAGGAAAGAAGAAATGTCAACGTCTGGTCACCTTCTGTGTTTCTCTGACTCTTTGTCTTTCTCTCTTTGCTACCTCCAAAGTCAAACACGATTGCATCAGTTTTATTTAACTTGAGCACATTTATTTAATTCCATATATGATCATGTGTCATTCAATCCCTAAAAAGATTAAAAGTTACATATGTGTTTCATTGCTCTAAAATTGCTTTCCTGAAAATTTTCAGTATTTGGTTACATCAAGATCACCACTAACTTTTTGTTTATTGTGGTAAAATGTATATAATTTAAAATTTGCCATTTTTGAGTGCACAGTTCAATGGCATCAAGTACATTCATGATGTTGTGCAACCAGGGACTTTGTATGTTGAGCACTGTAACATAAGGAGAGAGGGGGCAGATAGAGTCCACTCATTGCAGCATAAGTACCCAAACTAGACCGACCAGGGATCCCTACTACTGAATCCCTCAGGACTGCCTCATTCCAAGTTGGTTTTTCAGTCCCCGCTTCAATCCTGTAAGCTCCTGAAACCACCTTAAGATGATCAGTGTCAGCTGTTTCTCCACCAAAGAACCCTAAGTGACACAGAACTGTGAACGATTTTAAGCAAAGAAGTGACATGATCAGCTTTGTGTTTAGGAAAGATCACTTGGACTGTAGTGTAGAGGTTGCTATGGACTGAATTGTGTCCCCTCCAAACTCATTTGTTGAAGTCCTAACCCCCCACCCCAACCCGACCCTGGCAATGTGACCGAATTTGGAGATAAGGCCTTTAGGGAAGTAATTAAGGTTAAATGAGGTCATAAGGGTGCTGCCCTAATCTGATAGGACTGGTTTCCTTACAAAAGAAGATGAAGAGACACCAGAGAGATCTCCCTCTCTCTCCATGTACACAAAGAGGACATGCGAAGACCCAGAGAGGAGGTGATCATCTACAAGGAAAGAAGAGAGGCCTCACCAGAAACCAAATCTGCCCACACCTTGATCTAGGACTTCTAGTCTCCAGAACCGTGAGAAAATAAATTTCTGTTGTTTAAGCCACCCAGTGCTTAAAACCACTGTGGTATTTTGTATGGCAACACTAGTAGACTAATACAGAGGTTATTGCAAACACATAAAAATGCATCTTTAATTCATATGTTTGCCTAACTAAAACAGTGACAGTGGAAATGGAGAGGAAAGGATGAATTTGAGCCTTATTAAAAGAGAGAATTAGAGGATTTAGTGACGAATTAGAGGCGAGGACTGAGTCTAGATTATCCCTAGGTTTCTGATTTGAGCCCGTGGGGACCAGTTGCTAGATGAATGTGAGGCCAATGGTCCTTCCCCCTCTTCTCTCTCTGGGGAAATCCTACCTATCTGTATCCGGAATCTCAAAGAAAAGATCTGTGTAGCTGACTCAAATTCAAACATATCCAGGCACGATTTGTGGGTAAATGAGAGGACCAAGATGGGATTTATGTACATGAGAGCCCGTGAAGCTTCTTTGAAAAGATGATGCAGAGGTTGGCATCTGAAGCCACGTAGACACCAAATTCCACCCTTATATTGTAAACTCCTTGACGGCAGATACCACTGGACCTGGGCTTCTCACATAGTGGCTGATAGGTAGTAAATCTTCAATAAACATTTATTGAATGAATATATATCAAATAATGCTCTCATCAGTTTAGCCTGATGTGGAGGGACAGGACTTAATGGTACCATCTTGGTTTGAGGACAAGGATAAAGAACCAGAAGGGAAAGAGAAATTAAAATGTATCGTGATCTATGTCCCTGAGATTGTTTGCCAGTGCAACCATCATAAGTCAGCATGTAATTTCTTTGATGTTGGGGGATGCAATTAAAAACAAGCCAACTGAAAGATCTGTATTATTAGAGGTGTCATAAGAAGCTGAGCACATCAGGCAGCTGTCTTATGGGGTCTTACAGGCATAACACAGGCTGTGAGGTGGATGATTTCCTCCATATTAGTATGCTGACTTTCTGAGTGAAACAGAACAAGGGGCTCCATTGAGTACTGTCACTTTGCACAATTCCAGGAGGTGCCATTCAAATAGACCATAATGTGAATGATATCCCTGGCAACACCCATGAATGCCCTGGAAGGATGAGACAATCATGGGTAGAGCAAAAATGTAGTCAGGGCTGTCACCTGAATCCAGAAGCCGAATTGCTTGATCTCCAAACCTCACAAAGTCTCTTCTGAAAACATGAGACATCCCTCAAGGATTGAAACAAGAATGGAAGTATTTTTGAGTGGAGATTTCTGCACGTTGCTTTGCTTTACTATTTTTGTCGTTGTTTTGTTACCTCGCTGTAACTCTGTTGAAGTGTGGTCTGGGGAAACATAAGTTATCTATCCTAAACTCTGTTCAAATGCTATCTTCCCCTGTCCTTTTTTCTACTGCTCCAAATCTCTCAAAAAGGCTAAACCTATGGTATATGGGTAAGTGGCAAAAGATGAATCTGGAAATGCAGGCTGTGACCAGATCATGGAGAATCCCAAAAGGAGAATCTGCAAAGATGAAATGGCATGATCCCTGGAATTAAGTGAAATTGGATTTGAATTCTCGCTTCATGAGTTTCTGATTGTGTAATCTGTGTGCTTGATCTTCTCAGTTTTGTCATTTGTAAGATGGTATACATTAGGATTTGATTTAGCTACACTAAGAAAATTCCAAATAGGATTGGTTTAAACAAGATATAATTAATTTCTCTCTCAAGAATCCAGAATTAGGTCATCTAGGAATGGTATGGTGCTCCATAGTCTCAGGTGCCCAGGCTCCTGTCTTGTTGTCCTGCCATGCTTGCCTTCTATTCCTAAAGTAGAAATTATCTCATGGTCCAGGTCAGCTACTCTAGAGACACATTACAGCCAGCTGGAAGGAGGGAAGGGGAAAGAAGGAAAAAGGGACAAAGCACTCACTAGTTCTCTCCTCAGGAAGGTTCCCAGATGTTGCCACATGACATTGTAGTTTTCTATAGTTGGCCAGAACTTAGTCACATGGCCACAGCTAGCTGCAAGAGAGTCTGGGAAATGTTGTTTTTATTTTGGGTGGGTATCCATTCAGCTAATAATTCTAACTCTGTGGAAATACAATGGATATGGGTGGGGAGGCAAGACTAGTACTCTTTGCCATAGATGGGGATGATAATTTTACCTCTTAGGATTATTGTGAAGATTTGAAGAGAGGAAGTGTATAACCATTACTCACTTAAAGTTGTCTTCTTAACTCGTTTGGACTTTCTCCTGAAAGACATAATTGCTTCTTCCCTTTAATCCCTATAGAATTTTGGTTATAAATCCCTCAAGTTTCTTATAACATTAAAGCCTTTATTTATCCTGTATGTCTTGAGCTTCAGCAGCTTGAGAGTACTGATGTCATCACATTAGCTTTACAAAACACAATGTTCCAGTTTGTGCTTCCACTTGAATATGTAAGAGCCATTTCCCCTTGCATAGTCTAGAAGCCCTCAAAGAGGAGGACCACATATGGTGACAAACAACGGCTGAACTACAGTCACCACATGGGATCCATCATGTTTTTCTGGTCTACTTTTGCATCTCTTAACTGATTTCTGTTTGCCTAAGAGTATTTCTTTAACAGAGGTGAAATTCACATAACATAAAGTTAATCATTAACCATTTTAAAGTGTATAATTCAGTGGCACTTAGTACATTCACAATGTTGTGCCACTGTCACCTCCATTTAGTTCCAAAATGTGGCCTTTTGTGTATGGCTTTGTTCACTTAGCATAATGTCTTTGAGGTTCATCCATGTTGTAGAATGTAATGGTACTTCATTTCTTTTTATGGCTGAATAATATTCTATTGTATGGATATACAGCATGAATGGATACTTATCCATTCATCATTCAATGAACCTCTAGGTTGTTTCCATCTTTTAGCTATTGTGAATGGTGCTATTATGAACATTTGTGTACAAGTATTTGTTTGAATACCTGTTTTCAATTCTTTTGGATATATACCTAGAAGTGGAATTGCTGGGTCATGTGGTAATTTTGTGTATGATTTTTTGAGGAACTGCAAAACTATATTCCGTAGTGGCTGCACCATTTTACGATTCTACCGGCAATGTAAAAGCGTTTCAATTTTTCCACATCCTTGTCAATACTTATCTTCCATTTGAAAAAAAACTATGGCCAACCTCAGTGTGGAGTGGTATTTCCTTGTGGTTTTGATTTGCATTTCCCCAATGACTGACAATGTCGAACATCTTTTCATGTGCTTATTGGCTATTTGTATATCTTCTTTGGAGAAAAGTATGTTCAAGTTCTTTGCCCATGTTTTAGATGGGCATTTTATCTTTCTGCAGTTGAATTCTGAGTTCTCAATATATTCTAGATATTAAACTCTTATCAGTTATATGATTTACAAATATTTTCTACCATTCTGTGAGTTGTCTTTTTACTCTCGATAGTGTCCTTTGATGTATAAAAGTTTTAATTGTGATGAAGTCCGATCTATTTTTTTCTTTTGTTGCTTGTACTTTTAGTATCATACCTAAGAACCCATTGCCAAATCTGAGGCTACTATAGACTGGATGTTTGTGTCCCCTCAGAATTCATGTGTTGAAACCCAGCCCCCAGTGTGATGGTATTTGGAAGTGGGGCCTTTGGAGGTGATTATGTCGTGAAGACTGCGCCTTCACTAATGGAATTAGTCCCTTTGTAAAAGAGAACACGGAGAGCTCCCTCCCTCCCTTCCACCATGTGAGGACACAACAAAAAGACTCTGAACAATGAAGCAGGCCTTCACTAGACATTGAATCTGCCAGCACCTTGATCTTGGACTTCCCAGTCTCCAGAACTCTGAGAAATAAATGTTGTTTACAAGCCACCCAGTCTATGGTATTCTGTTATAGCAGCCCCAAAGGACTAAGACAAAGGCCATGAAGCTTTTTCTCTATGTTTTCTTCTGAGAGTTTTATAGTTTATAGTTTTATAATTCTTATATTTAGATTTTTCAAACATTTTGAGTTAATTTTTGTGTAAGGTGTGAGATAAGAGTCCAACTTCATTCATTCGCATGTGGATATCCAGTTCTTCCAGCCCTATTTGCTGAAGAGACTCTCCCACATTGAATGGTTTTGGCACCTTTGTTGAAAATCAAGTGGCCATAGATGTATGGGCTTATTTCTGGACTATCAATTCTATTCCGTTGATCTGCATGTCTCTCCTTATGCCAATACCACAGTATTTTGATTACTGTAGCTTTGTAGTAAGTTTTGAAATTGGAAAGTATGTCTTCCAATTTTGTTTTTCTTTTCCAAGATTGTTTTGGTTGTTTGTGGTCCCTTGAGATCACATATGAATTTGAGGATTGGCTTTTCTAGTTCTTCAAAAAAGCTTTGAGATTTTGATAGGGACGGCATCGAATCTGTAGATCAATGTGGGGAGTATTGCCGTCTTTACAGTGTCGTTTTTCCCATTTATATTTAAGTCTTCTTCAACTTCTTTCAGCAGTGTGTTGCAGTTCTCAGTCTATAAGTTTCACTCCTTGGTTAAATTTATTGCTAAGTGTTTTATTCTTTTTCTTTTTCTTTTCTGCTTTTTCTCCCCAAATCCCCCCAGGACGTAGTTGTATATCTTAGCTGTGGGTCCTTCTAGTTGTGGCACGTGGGACGCCGCCTCAGTGTGGCTTGATGAGTAGTGCCATATCCTGCCCAGGATCCGAACCAGTAAAACCCCGGGCCGCCAAAGCGGAGCACACGAACTTAACCACTCGGTGGCGGGGCCGCCCCCTGTTCTTTATATGACACTAAAAATGGAATTGTTTTCTTAACTTCTTTTGTAGATTATTCGTTGTTAGTGCATAGAAATCCAAGTGATTTTTGTGTATTGGTCTTAATTTCTATTACTTTGCTGAATTTTTTAAATTAGCTCTAATAGTATATGTGTGTGTGTGTGTGTGTGTGTGTACTCTTGAGAATTGTCTATATATACAATCATATCACCTGCAAATAGAGATAATTTTAGTTCCTCCTTTCCTGTTTGGATGACTTTTTTCCCCCTTTCTCCTGCCTTGATTTCTCTGGCTAGAACTTTCAGTACAATGTTGAATAGAAGTGGTAAGAATGAGCATCCTTGTCTTGTCCCTGATGTTAGGGGGAAAGCCTTCAGTCTTTCATCATTGAGTATGATGTTAGCTGTGGGTTTTTCATATATCCCCTTTAGCATGTGAAGGAAGTTCTCTTCTATTTAGTGTTTTTATCACGAAAGTTTGTTAGATCTTGTCAAAGGTTTATCTCTGTCAATTGAGAGGATCATGTGTCTTTCCTTTGCTCTATTAATATGCTATATTACGTTGATTGATTTTCTTGTGTTGTACCACCCTTGTTTTCCTGGGGTAAATCTCACTTGGTTGGTCATGGTGCATAATCCTTTTAATATGCTGCTGAATTCGGTTTTCTGGTATTTTCTTGAGGAGTTTTGCATCCCCAAATCAGAAGGGATATTGATCTGTAGTTTTCTTGCGATGTCTTTGTTTGACTTTGGTATCAAAACAATGCTGCCTTCAGAGAATGAGTTGTTAAGTCTTCCCTCCTCTTCTATTTTTTGGGATGGTTTTGGAAGGACTGGTGTTAATTCCTTTTTTGAAGCTGATAGAATTCACTGGTGAAACCATCTGGTTCTGGGCTTTTCTTTCCTGGGAAAATTTTGATTACTGATTTAATGTCTTTATTTGTGTTGAGTCTATTCAGATTTTCTATTCTTTCTTGAGTCTCTTTTCATAGTTTGTGTGTTTCTAGGAGTTTGTCCATTTCCCCTAGGTTATCCAATTTCCCACTGTACAATTTTTCTTAGTGTTCTCATATAATCGTTTTTATTTCCGTAGGTTGATAATAATGTCCCCACTTCTGAAAAGGTTTTTTTTAACTTTAAAAAGTTTAGTTGCAATATTTTTTATTATGGAAATTTTCAAATACACAAAAAAAGTAAAGTAGATAGTATAATGAACTTCCAAATTCTTATCATAAAGATTAATAATTATTGCATAACCAGAAGGACCTACAATTAAAATATACAACTATGTACTGGAGGACTTTGGGGAGAAAAAGAAAAAAAAACATTAATGATTATCAAGAGCTTGTCACACTTGCTTCATCTAGTCTTTATCTTTTTCTCCCTTTCTCATGCAGCCTAAAAGTATGTGAAAGGCGCCAATCCAGTTCTGTGTTAGGGAGAGAGAAGACAGTTAAAAAATGTTACAAGCCAAACGTGTGCATGTGAGTATCAATTCTTTGCTGGCACTGAGAGGCTTCTCTCCCTCCCAGATGTGCCTCTTTGCTCAAGATTGAGTCCCCTTTGCTAGAATGTGACTCTCAGCCAATTGGAATCACCTGGGAGCTTTAAAAATATTGATGTCTGGTTCCTACCCCCAGAGATACTGATTTAATTGGTCTGGGATATAGGCTGAGCATCAGGAGTTTTTAAAAGGTGATTCTAATATACACCCAAGATTAAGAACTTCTGCTCTTGGGGCCGGCCCCGTGGCCTAGTGGTTGAGTTCGCGCACTCCGCTTCGGTGGCCCGGGATTTCACCAGTTCAGATCCTGGGTCAGACATGGCATGGCTCATCTGGCTGTGCTGGAGCAGCATCCCACATGCCACAGCTGGAAGGACCCACAACTAAAAACATACAACTATGTACCAGGCGGCTTTGGGGAGAAAAAAGAAAAATAAAACAAAAACTATAGGACCTGGCCTTTCACTTTCGCAGGTATTTACAAATATATAACCAATTTAGGCAAGGATCTAAAATATGAAGTCTAGCCAAGGTCAGGAATAAGTGCAGGAGTCAACTCCAAAATCTGCCAGAGAGTTACTAGAAATCTTACCTGAGGGGAGTATCAGGAAGTGAAGAGTAGAGTCAGATGTGAGAAGTGAAGACTTGGTAGACTGGGAATTCTACTGAATTCCTGGGGCTTTGTCCAAGGGTAGGGGTGGCAATGCTCACTGTACATCAGAATCACCTGAGATGATATATTTACTCACGCTTCACCTCAGAGATTCTGATTTAATTTGTCTAGGTCATGTGTACTTAAAGCTGAGCATGCATTAAAATCACCTGGAGGGCTTGTTAAACCACGCATTGCTGGGCACCAACCTCAGAATTTCAGATTCAGTAGACCTGAGTTGGGGCCCAATAAACTGCATTTCTAGCAAGTTCCCAGGTAATGTCGATGCTGCTTGTCTGGGGACCACATTTAAGAACTACTGATTTAGGGTAAGACTCAAGTTCAGACTGTTGGGAAAAAATTCTCCAAGTGATTTCAGTGTGCAACCAGGGTAGAAAAATCACTGCCCTAACCCTGTTTCCTCTCTAATTGTGAGGAAACAGAATACAGAAACCTGACCCTCCTGAAGTAGGACCTTCCGTTGAATGAGAAGGTGGGTACGAAAGAAGGAAGGAAGGAACTTCAGATGGAGTCACTGGGTGAATCAGATACTCTAAGGTAGATCTGATCTCCATGGAGGGAAAAGAAGGACTGAATTAAAATCTTCAATTTTACTTGTTAGTTTCTGAATTTTACTTCTGTTCAGCCGTTAATCTCCACTTTTCTATGATTATAGAACTAGAAAAAATAACTGTTTCCTGAAATACCTTTACTTGTGGACAGAAGTGCTATCTAGAAATTTTAGAGTCTCTGATTCATAGGAATGTAGATATCTTCTGGGCTGAATCTTGTTTTTACTCTGTCTGCTCTTCCATATGATAAAGTATTTCTTGAATTTACATAGCAATTGTTTAAAATTATGTGGTCAGTAGGAGAGATGCAGCTAAAGAACATTGTTGCCTTTTGCATAAAACATTACAAATCATATGAACCAATGTTTCTCAACACAAATGGCTCACATAGAAATGATAATACAGTATTTGTATGGCACACTGGGGCAAGAGGAAGAGGCTCTTTGCAGCTGAAGACAACCAGTCAGGGGTTCACCAGCTGCCTCAGGGACTGAGGGCAGTCAATATCTCAGCTGGAACCAAGCTTGCTCATTAGAAATCTCTGATGTAGACAAAGTATATGTCTACTTCATGTAGATGCAGCCTTCCATACTATATAGTTATCCTCAAGAAGCAATTGTTGGCTTAAATATTTTGTAAATAGCTTAATCTAGATTTATTTCCTCGTGCGTTTACTCATGATAGGAGTGAATTTGCTCCATGATACAGTTGTGCAATATACATTACCACAATCTTGGGGTAATACTGGAAATGAAGGGGACAGAATTAGAAAGTCTAAAACATTTAGAGAAGACCATTGTGGTGACCAATTCAGTGCTCCATAACCAGGAATGTTCCTCTGAAAACAGATGGCTCCACTCCCTCCATGCCAAGCTTGGGCTTGGGCAAATCTCCCAAGCCAAAGCACCTAGTATCCAACTCCCTTCTGGGACCCCATGCAAGCATCTCCCCGATCCACACACTGTGTATAAGAGGGACACAGGTCTCTGCCAAAATCAGACCTTTTTCCTCACCCCCTTGGGGAGCTCCAGTTTAATTTCTTGTTGGGTCCTATGTATTTTTCTTCAGGCCAATGCAAAAACCTTGGAAATACCCTCTGGTAAGTGAAAAGAGCCCAAACGTAATTTTCCAGCAGGGAGTGGAATTACCTTTCTATTCTTTTCAGTTTCCTAAAATGAGTGGCTAATAACTGGGCAGAAGATTCTACTATATCAATATATTAGGCTGCCTCCAAAGAAAAAGGTCTCTGCTCCAAGAACACATACTCACAGCTGAAGCTCAAGAAATTACATGGTGAAATAGTATTTAAGATTAAAGACTATTTTAGTCATATAAATTCTGCCTTTATGTAAAAGTGCAGGATACTCTAATTATGGACTGATTATTGTTAGTGGTACATACAGCAGTAAAGATTTTCCATATTCAAAGTAGAAATGAACACTTTCAAGCAAAATGAAAGAGGTTTAAGGGGAGGGATAATCTGTGCAGTGTTCAGATGTGGGCGTGAGTTGGCCTGAATCTAAAAGCAGAGGTGGACTGTAAGCAAACATGCAAACTAACACCCAGGAACTAAACTGGATTAGACCAGGAAGAAGAGATCACAGAAGTGTGACTCTTGTAGCAGCAGTCAATAAACCTAACTGGATAAAAACCCAAGGGATGTTTGAAAATCTAGTCATGAGAGGGCATGGAGTAGCTTCTCACCATTGAGATCTGACCTAAGCCAATTTGTTGGTTCAGAAATTGTCAGCGTCTTCTAGTCAAGATACCAGTGTCTACCAGAGATTAGAGGTGGGTAGGAGCCATGCTTCCTCTTCTTCCACACTGTTACTATGATTTATTACAATAAAACCTAATCTCAGACCTAAATTTTCCACAGATCCCAAGATGTATTATGAACAAACAGGCCAAAAGAAAATAGTCATTATAAATGGTTTCTCTAAGCTCAGTGAAGTCCACATTGCCTGTTCTTGGCACTCTAACAAGCTAGCTTGCATGGAAGATTCATGTGGATGCCAACACAATCGTATTCTGACAGAAGAAGTCTAACCTTCCAACCAGCTCAAGTGAAAGAATTCTGCGTTAAGAAAGGCAACATGGAAATAAACAAGTTAAAACTGGAGACTTTCGATGCTACTTCAAAGGC
The DNA here is from genome assembly GCF_041296265.1 of Equus caballus. Classification (NCBI taxonomy): domain Eukaryota; kingdom Metazoa; phylum Chordata; class Mammalia; order Perissodactyla; family Equidae; genus Equus; species Equus caballus. The sequence continues at coordinate 60,498,389 of NC_091698.1, forward strand.
TGTTAGGCTTCTGGGCTGCCAGACTCTTATACTCCATTTATGCAAAGTGGAAGTACCTGTACAACATGTTTTGACTAACACTCACTATAAAAAAAACCTCTCTTACAGTGCATTTCAGATAGCAATATGTAACATGCTGCACTAGCCTCCTTGGAGGGGTGGACTACTGATTAGGGCCCTTCAACTGCTAACTAGTCACCCCTGCCTGGGGTGTGGACTACTGATGGGGCTGTTCAGAATGTTAAATCACCATCCCTGGGATGTAGGTTAATTTGTACACACATTTACATCAAACTAGTATGTTCTCAAGCAAGTTCCAGAGAAAATATCAGACACATTTAACTAATAATGTTTAAATCTAATTTTACTTCCCACAGTATTTTTTTTCCTCCTAGGGATAGAAGTGAGATTGATTTTAAAAATAGTCGTCATGACTCAGAAATTGATTAAATGTAATATGCTTTACTATTAGTTAAGGGGCAGAAACCCAACTCAAATTAATTTAAGCAAGGAGCTGAATTTAGTGGATCATGGTCCTGGGGATGACGGGGAAGGATCTGATTATAGGCACCCTGGACCCAGGGACTCAAAGGTTATTGAAAGCTCTTCTCATTCTCTCTCTCTCTCTCTCTCTCTCTCTCTCTCTCTCTCTGCTTTGTGTTTCTTCCTCACAGTTCGATTTTTCTGTTTTGGTCTTCTCTTCTATTTCTGAGAAGATTTTTAACGGGACACGCAAGCCCCTCTAGCTTCACTTCCATTTAGCTCCATGACCCCAGAGGCAGGGGCCCCTCCAATACCTGATGGGAAAGACTTGGATTTTCTCAATTTGTGTCACCTCTTCTGCATAATAATCCCCGGATAGTCCCTCTGGTTGGAGGACTCTAAGTCTGAGTCACTTGTTCTGTGCTTTGTGGGTGGGAGAGGACAGTTATCAAATGAAAGGGTGGAGCCAAGCTGCCCCAAGTTATAATGGTCATGGCCTCCCCCACAAATTCCTTCCTGCTCTCCTTTCCCTGCTTTTCTTTGGCTTGTGTGTATTAAATTAGATATTATGACAAACAAGAAAAATTCAGCCTTCTATATCTTAAGATTTTGTGGCACATAACCTTTGATTCACTTCCTATTTTTCTGTAAAAGAGACCATGTAGAATAGTTAGCACAAGAACTTTCTGGAATGTTTTCCCCCCAAGTAATACCATTAAAATGGAAATCTAAAGGTTTTTATAAGCAGAGGCGGACAAACATTGATCCCCAAAAAAGTGCCAAGATGCCATAGCAACGACTATCATAACCTAAATAAATTTCCTTAGTCATTGAAATTAATTGAATCTGGGACTAGGGGAAACAGCCTGTTTACACATTTAATTGCTGTCTACAGGTAAGAAGCTCCTGGTTTTCCAGGTGAATGATGTTCCTGATAAATATCTCTCTGTCTTGTAGACAATAAAATGATTCAACAAATGCCATATGTAGTATTTAGCTCTCAAGGAGACCTACGGCCTAGTTGGAAAACATCCTATTTGCTGTGCCTACTGGAGGGCAGAAGGAACAGATTGCTGGTAATAGCTCACTCCACATAGTGTCTGTCAGACATAAAATGCCAGGTCAAAAACTGACCGCATGCAATGTGGATACCAATGTTTTTCCACTTCTCTCAGTTACTAGGAAGCTTCAAAGAAGAACAAAGAGAGCAAATTGCAAGATCGCTATTCAGACAATAATAGATTGTAGTATGATATCTGATCATTGTATTATGATGACTAATTTATAACAGTGTTGATTAAAAATGGATGAATGGTATCAGTTGCAATTTTAAGTGTTAACAGCAACACTTTGATGTAATTATTAGCAACCTTCTAGTATGAAATTCTATTATAGAAAATATTCTGAAGAGAAGTGCCATTGTAGAAAAAATATATACTACTATTCATATATGAAACATAGTGGCCTCATTTAGGTGGATAAGACCAAAATAAATGTGGAATGGTGAATGATTAAGTCTGAGTTCTGGACCTACTTGGTTGCTGAGAATTGCAGTTAGGATACTGAAAATATATACTGTCATGTGTGCACGAGTGATATGGTACCTTGATACTCAAGGTGTGATATGTGGACCTGCAGCTTCAACATCACCTGGGAGCTTATTTAAAATGTAAATCATTTGGCCCTACCCTGCACCTACTGAATCAGAAATTCTGGGAGCTGGGCCAGCTGTCTGTTTTACAAGCCCTCCACATGCTTCTGGTGCACCGTAAAGTTTGAGAAGCACCATCCTCTCCTGGCAGCTTGTGCAACTACCCAAGCAATAGGACTTTACACTATACATGTAGGGGATGCACAGGTCTCTCTTGTCTAGTGTCATTACTTGCAGCAATAAACCAACTTAGTACACCTCCAGGGTTGCCATGACTTCTTTCACCTAACCCTCAGACTTTCACATTAGGTGGGTTGAAACAGTCTCATTTTTCTCATCAATTTTTTTTAAGTCATCAACAGGAACATCTTGGTTTACTTTCACTTCTAGAATTCTATTCTCCATTGTCTTTAATCAGTGCCATATAACATACATACTGCAGTCTCTAATAGTTAATACAACAAAGGCATTTCTTCTCTATAATGTATGTTCTTTAAAAATTCATTTTTCTTTTTAATTATTTTTTTACAAGACTGGAAGTCTTGAATTTTCTTATGTCGTTTAGTACGAGGGCAGACTCCTTTCAGCATAAGTGCTAGCCAAAGCTGCCTAATCCACTCCTTCTATTCATATATGAATTAAAAATTAAATTGTAGGAGGGTACTTTTTGAACCAGTGATTAATCAGCATCAACTGATATTTATTAAGCATAAATTACAACCAATATTCTGTTCTAGGAGTGGCAGAATATATGTAAAGTGGCCAAGACATGACTATCTGTTAACATCTGTTAACATAATGGAGGCATTATATAATTAACTGTAAAATAAATAAATGGAAAACAGTGAAAAGGAAGAGATCACTGGATTGAATAGGTCTGGGAAGGCTTTACTCAAGATTGTTTCACCAAGCATGTTTAGGAAGTACCTGCTCCAGGAAAGCCTGGAAAGAATGTAAAACTTGAGCTAGGCTCCTGGGAAAGGCAATTCAAAAGGCAGGAGCAGCATAAACAAATGTATGGCATGAAAAGTTAATATAGTAGGTCTGGTAACCCTATGTTTTGCATATCTTCCAGGAAGCCTAGACCTGTGATTGACCCTTGCCAAATCCCAGGTGTGTGGTCCTTGGAAGGTGCTTTATGGTAATTTTGATGAGTTTGTTGCATATACCTGGAGCCCTGGGCTATGCGTTAGCAGCTTGTCAGAATTGCTTTGCACAAACATCGATTGTTGATGTGCACTGGTTTCATTGTTAGGGTCTTGAGTTTCGGTTGCCATGAATAATCATGTACCAGAATGTGCCTAAGTGACCAGACCTCCATAATAAGCCTTGGACCCTGAGACTTGAAGTGACTCCCCTGAGTGGAGACATTCTGCACATGTCCTCTGCTGGAGAGAAAGTACATTCCATGTGGCCCTTGATGCGGAAGGACTCAAAAGCCTGTATCTGATCTCTCTGGATTCTGTCCAATGCATATCTTTTTCCTGCTCCTTTTGCTCTGTACCCTTTGCTGTAATAAACCTCAGCCATAAGTATAAACTGATATTGAGTCTTATAAGTCCTTCTAGCAAATCATCAAATGTAGGGTGGTCATGGGACCACTGAAACATATGGCATGTGGTAAGATTCAAAATGCACATGATTTTTGGGAGGTAGACTATAAATATTTAAATCTGACAGGAAATTCAATTCTTAATTGCTGAATGTAAGTGAAGGGTATGTGGGTGTTCATTGTACTATTATTTAAAATTTCCTATAGGTTTGAAATTTTTCAAAATATCAATTTATAGAAAAATTAATAGTATACTATATAAATTAATACTAAGAAATGTGAACAATTAAAAGATCAGTTATTTTATATGTGCATGGATGTGTATATATATATATAGAATCATAGAATTGTATGCTGTCTTGAAGAATAGAAGGTTTATTCTTCACTGTTTAGTCAAATCTATCCATCTTTTCTTGTTTGTTTGCATCTATATTTTCCATTACTTTTTCACCACAGACTGCTGTCTTGGACAGATGGGGCCTGAGAGGCGTGGTAAAGCCCTGAGTTCCTGGGTGAGAAGTGGGCATGAGGCTGCAGTAAATAGAGCCAAGAGGATAATTATCAGGTCAGTTTCCTACGGAGTTACTGGGTCGGTAGTGCCAAGACCAATAGTCTAGGGTCAGGATGCCAAATTCAGACTGGACAATGAGAAGAGGAAGCTCAAATTCGAAGCTGATCAGTTGACAGAGAAGGCAATGCAAACAGAGCTCAAACAGGGAGGAAGGCAGACAAGCCAAGAATGATCACTGAGAAAAAAATACGCAGAGCTACAATTCTTTTTTTAACCTGGTTCATGCCACACTGAAAGAGGGGGTATATCCTGAAGTGACTGATGCAGCTAGTGAGTGGGCACTTGTAAGGTCAGAGTTCTCTCTCATTCTGAGACTGAATAAATATTCACTTACATTTTCTTCTAGTTTTACTATTTGGGATTTTACACGTAATTTTTTAAAATTTCTCTGGTTAGACTATTATATCCTCATGTATGGGTGAGATTGGTTTATATTGTGCTGGCTTCCTCACGTTTTATTAATAGGATGAGCATAGTGGTCAAGAACATGAATTCTGGAGTCAGACTCCTTAGGTCCAAATCTTGGCTCTAATACCTAATAAGTAATTAGCAGTATTACTTAGCCTCTTGATATCTCACTTTCTTCTTCTATAAAATGCAGGTAAAAATATTACCTACCATAGGGTTGTCATGAAGATTAAATGAGCTATGTAAGTAAAGCACTAAGTGGAGTTGATAGAGAGTAGGTACCCAATAAATTTTCATTCTCTTAGTATTTGCGGCATCAGAAGAAGGAATTACAAATAAGGAAAAGAGGAAGACTAGAATGACCCCTATGATGCTGGATTGGAATAAAAAGTATCAGGAGCAAGAGGACAGAATAGGAGTTTTCCGCTATCATCCCACCACTGAACATCAATTTTGACAGTCACTCACAGATGAGAGTACCCTTGTGGAGTCTAGGTGTCCAGTGGAAACGTTCCAGCATGCCGTTAGAACAAAAAATCTGAGCATAGATGCAGTGAAGAGGGTGAGAAGAACAGTTTCAGAACCAGCCCTGATGGCCAAGTGGTTAAAGCTCAGTGCGCTCACCTTCAGCGGCCTGGGTTCAGTTCCTGGGCAGGGAACCACACCACTTGTCTGTCAGTAGCCATGTGGCAGTGGTGGCTCATAAAGAAGAACTAGAAGGATTTACGACTATAATACACAACTATATACTGGGGCTTTGGGGAGGAAAAAAAAAGAGAAGAAGATTGGCAACAGGTATTAACTCAGGGCAAATATTCCCCAGAAAAAGAAAAAGAAAAAGAAAGAACAGTTTCACTTTATTTGCATAAGTTCTGGGGATCTAATGTACAGCATGGTGACTATAATTAACAACAAAGTATTGTATACTTGAAATTTGCTAAGTGAGTAGATCTTAAGTATTCTCACCACACACACACAAAAATATAATTATGTGAGGTAATGTATGTGTTAATTGACTTAATTGTGGTAATCATTTCACAATGTATACATATATCAAATAATATTGTACACTTTAAATATATACAACTTTATTTGTCAGTTATACCTCAACAAAACTGAGGAATAAAGTATCAGTGTGAACTAATGATTTGCATAAATATAGAAATGAAGAAATAGAGGTGTGTGCACGAGTATACTATATGTAAGTAGATATTAATGTATGTATATATGCATATATTTCTCAGCTCTGTCTGCTGAGAGGGACTAGAAGCAATGATATCCCAGTAATGGCAAACACACCTGGTATACACATTTTATTCTGCAAGCACAATTTTCCAAAAAATAAAAAGAAACCAAAGCTCCTTAGAGAAATAGCTGGTTATAGGGCTGGAAAATGGAGAGAACAAGAGAAGCCTGGAACATCTTATAATGCCAAAAAGTAAGTGGTCAAAAGAATTATGGGGCACGTTGGAAGAACATAGGAACCAATATGAAGGGAGTCCCAATGGCCCAATCTGAGACAATTTAATCAACAAAATAAATAATGACAGTAATATGTTATAACCTATGGAATGAAACCAATGTTCATGAGACCATATGAACTGAGTAGCAGAGATAGTTGTTAGGCAGAGAAATGAGAGTTAAACAGAGAAGCAGAGACAAGGTACGAGAAGGTATTTCCTGGGTTCCTGGTTGCTAACCATTTTATTATCCCATGCTCTTTCGGAGGTACTTCTGCCCTTGGATTCCACAAGACACATTCAATCCTTATAATACATTCTCCTTTTAGGCTCAAGCCGGGTGCCAAGAGGCAGAAACCACAGTGGTTATTTTTACAGAAATAATTTGATGTAAAAAATTGCTAGGGGCCAGCCCTGTGGTTGAGTGGTTAAGTTCACATGCTCTGCTTCGGTGGCCCAGGGTTTTGCTCGTTTGGATCTTGGGTGAAGACATGGCACAGCTCATTAGGCCATGCTGAGGCGGCGTCCCACATGCCACAACTAGAGGGACCCACAACTAAAATATACAACTATGTACTGGGGGGATTTGGGGAGGAAAAAAAAGCAGAAAAAAAAAGAATTGCTAACTAGTAACAGGTATTAACTGCTATGTAATTGCTAATTGATGAACTGAAAAGGCAAAAAGAAAACAGTGAGGTATCATGGAGGTAGCAATTCCAAGAAGCAAATACCACCAGTAGGGCTGGATGGAACAAAGGGACATAGTTGGAACTATTAAAACTTAAAGGCTTGGAAGAAGAATCAGAAAGAAATGGTTGGAGTGTCCTAGCCCCAGCACCACAAGGCACACTATGGAAGGGTGGGTTTGAAGCAGGCATAACTGACGCACCAGCTCAGGTCGTTTTCCGTTACTTGCAAACAAAGGGTTCTCACTAACAAAAGAATATTTTATGAAAATTTTGCATGACAATATATACACTCTCCAAGATGATTTCAAATGATTGCATGGTACTTAATTGTATGCACGTACTGCAATGACTCAGATGCTTCTGCTTTTAAATCCTTAGGTTGTTTTTAGTTTTTCACTATCATGTACAACACTGCTAGGAACATCCTTCCACATTCTTCGTTGCACACATCTTTTGTTCTCTGAATAAATTCCTAGAACTTGTGGGTCAAAAAGACGCACATTAAAAAACAAAATTTTGTCTGTTGAAAAATTTCGAATTCACAGAAAAATTGTATGAATAGTAAAAAAGAACACTTGTTTACCTTTCAACTGGGTTCACCAAATACTGACTTTTTCCACATTTGTTTTCTCTCTCTCTCTCTTTGAGTCACATAAGAGTAGTTTGCAGATAATAAAAGGATGCACATTTTAAAGGCTTTTGATTCATTTGGCCAGAACGCACTCCAGAAAAATGATACCAATTTACATCTATTAGCATAGGAAATTGTTTCCTCCCCTGTCCCCTCTTCTTCCATTCCTGGCCAAATACATAGTTTTAATTATGGTAGCTTTAAAATATAATATGTTTTTATTATCTGAAGGGTCAAGTTCCCCCTTATTTTTTTCTTTTTAAAAATTTTATTGATTAATTATTCAGATAAATTTAACCATGTTCCTTTTCCTTTTCTGTTTCTTCTCTTCCTCCTCCTCCTTCTTCCACAAATAAGCAGACACAGATACATTTTATTTTCCCTTTTCCCTTACATGAAGGTAAATACTCTTTTTCACTTTGCTTTTTACACTGAAAAATTTATCCTAAAATTAGTCCATCCTGGTTCATGGAGATTTTCCTCATTCTCTTTTACAGCTGTATAATATGCCTTTGCATTGTTGTATAATAGTTTATTCAACTATTCTAGCAGAAGTTACTTTTGAACTACATACAGTGTTTTTTAAAAAAACTTTTTATAGAAATATGCACATAAACTATATACACGTGTCAGAGTGTACAGCTCATGAATTTTCACAAACTGAACACACAAGGGTAACCAGCACCCAGGTCAAGAAAGAGAACGTCATTAGTACCCCAAAAGCCCCCCAAGTGCTTCCTTCCTGCTGCTATCCATCCCTACCCCACCCGCCATGGTAACTAACCACTATTTTACTTCTAAGAGTAAAGATTAGTTTCACTATTTTTGTTCTTAATACCAGTGGACTTATACAATATGCATTCGCTTGTGTCTGGCTTCTTTCACTCAACATTATACTGTGAGAATCATCTATATTGTTCTGTGTAGATCATTCATTCTTGTTGCTATACAGTATTCCATTTATTTATCTATTTTACTGTTGATGGGCATTTGGGTAGTTCCCAGTATGGGGCTATTACAAACAGTGCTGCCATGAACATTCCAGCACATGTCTCTGGTATACACAGACATACATTTCTGTTGGATATTTACTTAGGAGTGGAATTACTGTATTATAGGACATGCACATTTGGTTTTAGTATATGCTGCCAAACAGTTTTCCAAATATCAATTTACACTCCCACCAACAATATGAGAGCTGTTTGCTCCACATCCTCACTAACACTTGGTAATTTCATTTTAGTCTTTCAGGTAGGTGTGTAGTGGTATGCCCTGTGATTTCAATTTGCATTTCCCTGATGACTAATGAAGTGGAGTACCTTTCATATGTTTATTGATCATTTGGATACACTCTTTTATGAAGTATCTGTTCAAGTCTTTTGCCCTTTTTCCTATTAGAGAGTTTGCATTTCCCCCCCTTTTTTTTTTGAAGGACTTTTATATATTTTTGTATCCTGGATACGAGTGGTTTCTTGATGTCTTAGGTTGGGTTCCCTGGAAGGAGACCTTGAGTCGAGGATTCTAGTGCAAGTGATTTGTTGAGACAGTGCTCCCTGGAGAAATAGTATGCGAGTGTGAGAAGCAGGATGAGGAAGGGAGAGAAGCCAAGTAAAGGTGCAACCTCAGTCAAAGTCCTGCTGAGGGTGGCTTCAGCCTGATCCTACAGCGGAACTCTGGGGTGTTAGTTTTACCTCAGAATTTGTCCCAGATTGAGACAAGGGAGCTGGGCTTTCATACTCCTGATACATAATTCTGACACAAGCTGCAACATGGATAAACTTTGAAGACATTATGCTAAGTGAAATAAGTCAAAACAAAAGGACAAATACTGTATGATTCCATTTACATGAGGTACCTAGATTAGCCAACTTCCTAGAGACAGGAGGTAGAATAGTGGTTACCTGTGGCTAGGAGGAGGGGGAATGGAGAGTTATTACGTAATGAGTACGGAGTTTCAGTTTGGGATGCTGAAAAAGTTCTGGAGGTGGGCAATGGTGATGGTTGCAAGCAATATGCATGTGCTTAATGCCACTGAATTGTACACTTAAAAATGATTAAAATATTAAATTTTATGTTATTTACATTTTACCACAATAAGAATATTTTTAAAAATTAAGAGAATCAGGGCCTGGACCAGTGGTGTAATGGTTAAGTTTGTGTACTCTGCCTCAGCAGCCCGGGGTTGGCAGGTTTAGATCCCAGTCACAGACCTAGCCACTGCTCATCAAGCCACACTGTGGCAGCATCCCACATAAAAGAGGGGAAGATTGGCACAGACGTTAGCTCTGAGCGAATCTTCCTCACCGAAAAAAAAAAAAAAGAAGAAGAAGAAGATGTACAAATGGCCAACAGGTACATGAAAAGATGCTCAACATCACTAATCATCAGGGAAAGGCAAATCAAAACCACAATGAGGTATCACTTCGCTCCTGTTACAATGGCTATTATCAAAAAGACAAGAGATAAGTGTTGGTGGGACTGTAGAGAAAAGGGAATAATTGTGCACTATTGGCAGGAATGTAAATTGGTACAGCCACTATGGAAAATAGTATGGAGGTTCCTCAAAAAATTAAAAATTAGGGGCCAGCCCAATGGCTCAGAGGTTAAGTGCTCACGTTCCACTTTGGCAGCCTGGGGTTCACAGGTTTGGATCCCGGGTGCAGACATGGCATGGCTTCGCAAGCCATGCTGTGGTAGGCATCCCACATTAAAAGTAGAGGAAGATGGGCATGGATGTTAGCTCAGGGCCAGTCCTCCTCGGCAAAAAGAGGAAGATTGGCAGCAGTTAGCTCAGGGCTAATCTTCCTCAAAACAAACAAACAAACAAGTAAATAAATAAAAATTAAATTACTATATGAGCTAGCAATCCCACTTCTGGATATATATCTGAAGGAAATGATATCAGGATCTTGAAGAGATACTCGCATTCCCATGTTCATTGCAGCATTATTCACAATAGTCAAGACATGGAAACAACCTAAGAGTCTATGGATGACAAATGAATGGGTAAAGAAAAAGAGATACACACACACACACGTACACACACACACTGGAATATTATTAAGCCATAAAAAAGACAGAAATCTTGCCTTTTGCAACAACATGGATGGACCATGGGGTCATTATGCTCAGTGAAATAAGTCAGACAGACAAAGACAGACACCATATGTTTCTACTAATATGTGGAATCTAAAAGCTTCTTGGAAACAGAGAATAGAAAGGGGGTCACCAGGGCCTGAGGGGTGGGAGAAATGGAGAGATATTGGTTAAAGGTTGCAAACTTTCAGCTATAAGATGAATAAGTCCTGGGGATCTGACTTACAGCATTGTGATTGTAATCAACAATACTGTATTATATACTTGAAAGTTTTAAGAGGGTAGATCTTAAACGTTTTCACCACACACACAAAAAACGGTAATTACGTGAGGGGATGGAGGTGTTATCTAACCTTATTGTGGTAATCGTTTTGCAATATATGTATATATCAAATCATCATGCTGTACATCTTAAAGATTTTTTTATTTTTCCTTTTTCTTCCCAAAGCCCCCCACCCCAGTACATACTTGTGTATTTCTAGCTGTGGGTCCTTCTAGTTGTGGCATGTGGGATGCTGCCTCAGCATGGCTTGATGAGCCGTGCCATGTCTGGGCCCAGGATCTGAACTGGTGAAACCCTGGGCCACCGAAGCGGAGAGTGTGAACTTAACCACTTGGCCACAGGGCCGGCCCCTGTGTTGTACATCTTAAACTTACATATGTTATATGTTAATAATATCTGAATAAAGCTGGAAAAAAATTTTAGTTGGTTTCCATCTAATTCAAATTATATTCTAAAAACTTTTTATTAACATGTAAATATAGTCCTGTATATTGTTAAGTGGGGAAAAATGGGTAATATATATTGTCTATAATATGACCCCACTTGTACGTGTGTGTGATTGTGTGTGTGAGTGGTGTGTGTGTGACAATTTGGAAGCAGGTAGGTAGATGGGAATGTGGATGGAATTTTTCCCCAAGTTTTTCTTTTGTTTTTCCTTTCTTTTATCCTTTTATCCTTTTTGGTATTTATCTGCAGTATCTGATTTTCCTGCAACGAAGACATATTCTTACAAGTCACTTTATATAAACATAAGTTATAGTGTTTGTTAATGTAATTAATACTGAATACATTAAGATGTATAATAAGTATTCAAGACACAGATGTGAATTAGCAGTATTATCATAGAGTATTTTGTATAACACATTAATGTTATTTATGCATTGAGACCACCATACTAATAGTATTTTAATTTTATTCTTATAAACTGCCCCTGATTCTTTTTTTTTTTTTTGAGGAAGATTAGCCCTGAGCTAACTACTGCCAATCCATCTCTTTTTGCTGAGGAAGACTGGCCCTGAGCTAACATCCGTGCCCATCTTTGTCTACTTTATATGTGGGACGCCTACTACAGCGTGGCTTTTGCCAGGTGGTGCCATGTCTGTACCCGGGATCCAAACCAGTGAACCCCGGGCCGCCAAGAAGCGGAAAGTGCAAACTTAGCTTCTACGCCACTGGGCCGGCCCCCTTGAGATTCTTTTGGTATCCTCTACTCTTAGCACAGTCACTGGCACACAGTTGCAATAGAATTTATGAATAATTTCAAGGAAGGAGAAAACTTTGTACATAGTTGTGTTTAATAATTTGGGGAGAATGATTCAAAACCTCAGTGGTGGTCTACATATATATTTGTAACATAATGCTGGCATGTGTTTTTATATCACCAAACACAACAAACATTGTTTTAAGGAAATTGAAATTCTGTCGGCAAATGAAATAAAGCCCTAGACAGTAATTTCTTTTCCTTTCTGCCAATAGAGGGCAACATGAACAAGTTGCTGGATTGGTGGTAGTGTTCATAACCTCCAGTCTATCAACAAAGGTCCAGAAAGTCGGTGTTAAACTTGCAACAAATAAAGCAGCGTAAGTTGAATCTATAAAACTTTAGTAGGAGGAACTCCTGTCTGGTTTCTCTGCCAGCCCTGTCACCTCTTTACACTCCCCCGTGCTGCTACAATTTTCTTTTCTTTTTTTTTTTAAATTGGCACCTGAGCTCACAACTGCTGCCAATCTTTTTTTTTTATTCTTCTCCCCAAAGCTCCCCAGTACATAGTTGTGTATTCTAGTGGTGAATGCCTGTGGTTGTGCTATGTGGGACGCCGCGTCAGCATGGCCTGATGAGGGGTGCCATGTCCACGCCCAGAATTCGACCTGGCGAAACCCTGGGCCGCTGAAGTAGAGTGTGCGAACTTAACCACTGGGCCATGGAGCCGGCCCCTAGAATTTTCTTTTTTAAAAGGGAAATCTGATATCATTCCTTTTTTTTTTTTTTTGAGGAAGATTAGCCCTAAGCTAACATCCGCTGCCAATCCTCCTCTTTTTGCTGAGGAAGACTGGCCCTAACATCTGTGCCTATCTTCCTCTACTTTATATGTGGGACGCCTGCCATAGCATGGCTTGATAAGCAGTGCCATGTCTGCACCCGGAATCCAAACCTGAGGCAGTGGAACATGAGAACTTAACTGCTGCACCACCGGGCTGGCCCCTCCTTTTTTTTTTTTAAAGCTTCAATTGATCCCTATTGCCCATAGTATAAAGGCTAGTTCTTTAGTACGATGTTTCAGTTTCTTCACAGTATGACTTCAATTTTCACTTCCCACCACTCTCCACCCCTGCGAAACTGTGTTCTTTCGCCACATAAAGCTCTTCATGACTCCCCAAACGCACCATGCTCTTCTGTACTTTGATGTGTCGCTTCTGATGTTCTTCCACCTGAAATTCTCCGGACTTTCCCTCCCCTTTGAACACCTGCTTTTCACTCAAGTCTTGGCTGAAAAGTCACCTCTCTGTGAAGCCTTTCTTGACTTCCCATTAAAACCGAACCTTGCAGGGCTGGCCCTGTTGTCAAGTGGTTGGGTTCCCATGCTCCACTTCAGTGGCCCAGGGATTCACTGGTTCGGATCCTGGACACGGACATGGCACCACTCATCAGGCCATGCTGAGGTGGGTCCCACATAGCACAACCAGAGGTGCTCACAACTAGAATATACAACTATGTACTGGGGGGCTTTGGGGAGAAGAAGGAAAAAAAACAACAACTGAACCTTGTGTCTCCCTACATATCAAAATAGAGCAAATATTGCACTGTTTCAGAATAGTCAGTTTGCCTGTATTTCCTAGCTAACTGTAAGGTCCCTGAGGGTTCGTGTGTCATAAGGAAATATCTTATTCATGTTAGTATCCCCAGCGCATGGCATGTAATAAATACTCAAAATGTGTATTCACTGAACAGACAAAAGGAAAGGAACTAAATAGGAAGTTCTCATATTGGACAAAGCACCTTGGATAAAATTTTAGACTGACAATACAGCTAAGGTGTGTGGATGGTTCTTCTCGCAAGTTCAGGAAGCATCAGATGTTACTGAAAAGATTATTTTTGAAATATATAGGAATTTTTTGGTGAATTTTAATTTCTTCACCACTTCTTAGTGGCCAGTGTTTTTCTAGTATTTGTCAAGATGGGGATCCTTTAGGACAGAAGTACAGGAATATGATGGCTTTTGTAATTGGAGAAATCCTGATAGCATCAGGTCACTTGATTTTTAGACCAGGTGGAATTCCACTTTCGTGCTTCTCTGGAGACAGGGGATGGTCTACAGTCTGTGTGTACTCGGCACGCTCAGTAACAGATTCCAGTCTCATTTACGCCTTTATGCTGAGATCAGCATTCAGGAGTGCAATGAGGGGAGAGGAAGCATTCCTTTCATGATTCTACCTCAGGCTTGAGCACCACAGTATGTTTAAAAACACATGATATATAACCAGTAAGTAGACACAGATGATGTTTTGTAGAGGTGATCATTGCTATACCATCTGCCAGGTTCTGCAGTTGGTTAAAGAAAAGAAAAGAAAAGAAAAGAAATTAGTTTGACAGGATTTGCTCTTCGCAAAACCATGTTGATTTTTGCCAATTCCATGTAATTTGATATGCCCTTGCAAAATGAGTAAGAGAAAAGTGCTTTCACATTGAACCACAGGAAAAATATGGCCATTGTTCTTATGACCCTTGTTAAAAAAAAATCAAGTATGAGTTAGATAGGGCTGTAGCAAATAAAAGAGAAAATAAAGGAGACAGAGACAGTTGGATAACTAATTCAGGATTACCAAAACTCAAAAATTGTTTGCAGCTGTTAATATAATTGATATACCAGTGCCATGTCTTAAACTAAAAAGAAGGTGGATGAGATCTAAAGCTTTTTGGGAGCAATATGCCCAATCCAAGACTTGGAAACCTGTGTTTTTAGATTTATCCTAGTAAATTTCCACAGAAGGTGTGTACGAGTTTGTGAAAGGTAACAATTACACATAAATGATTTCTTTCTAACTTACAGTCAAAGTCTTCACATGATTAAGATATTGTGACATATAGGAGATCTAGTTGGTATTACCTACTAACATTATTTCAGTTACCACCAAGGCTGACTACCATGTTGATTTCACAATGATTTTGGAAGAGGCTAATTAAACTTTGCTAAATATAAGTAAAGGGCATAACTCTGATTTGTTATCCATTTTGCTTTTATTAAACAAAATGATGACTAAGTAATTTTGAATGGGGATACATTCTAAATAAATGTTGAGTGAATGGATTTTAGTGAAAGTTGGTCTGTGTGTAGAGCTTCCAGATTTTGCTGTGAGGGACACAGACAAGAGAATCACAGTGCCCCATAGTCACATTAACCTAATTTTGTTACATTCTTTTAAAATAATCTCTTTTAATAAATTATATTTATTGTTACTTAAAAATCAAGTCCTTAAATGAAAGTTGTAAAAAAAATATTTTAACAAATTTATTCATTCAACTAATATAGAGTGCATACTATGTGCAAGGGCACTGATACTATATATTTGTCAGTTAAAAAAAAAACTTGTTTACACCTTGCATTAATAGATCATATATGTCAAACTACATGCCACAAACTTCATGACATTTTGTTGTTAACATACTTATCAGCTCCCTCTGTTTCATCATGGCATTCCACCAAAGATTTAAGTTTCTGTTAATTTGAAAAGAATTGCCATTTTGTATGGCTATCAAAGAATCTATAGAAATGGTTTGAGGTGTTATCCACACTTTTCATATGCAGCTCTGTGCTGGATAGTCTTCTCTGGGGGCCCATAGTTCTAATATCTCTCTGCCTTTCTCTGTGCTTGGGGGCTAATGGCTATGGACTGCATCATCCAGGTTCTCTTGCTCTCTGCTTCTCATGGGCTTCAACCATGGGGAGTGAGAAGAACTGAGAGACTGGGATATTCTTTCCCATTTTTTCCCCTCTGCATCATGATGACGGCAGTGGCCTCTCTTTCTGTGGACACAGCTCTTATCCAGTGGCTCCTCTTCTGAGACTACAGTCTTTCAGGGTTCTGGTAACCCAGTTTCCTCCTCTTGCCCCTTCAGGCCTAGAGATGGAAGTGCTCCCTGCTATTGCTCACCCCTGGGTGCTTTGCCACCCTCTATTGGTTCACTTAACTCCCCATACCTCTCTAAGTCATCCCTTCATTAAATTCTCTTTACCTAAACTCTTCAAGGGTGCCCCCTGTTTCCTTCTGGAACTCAAGAGAATTCCCCCCAAAATTGTTTTATATCCAGGAAAAAGGTTTTCAACGGTAACATGATCAGAGATTGAAAACAATTTGAACTATATCTGGCACGCTAGAATAACGGAATTCAGTTTCCAGGCAACTTGTGGACCAACTCTTCTGCACTTCCAGAATATAATTATACAATATAGTTGGATGGTTAATTTTATTATTTATAATGTTAATTAATTAACTGGAAAAAAATTCAGTCCTTCTTTTTGTTTTGCTTGCATCCGGTCTAAAAACAGTGAATACTGGTTTAGAGGTTGACAAACTATGGCCTGGGGGACAAACCTGGCCTACCATCTCTTTTTGTAAACAAAGTTTTACTATAACACAGCAACACCTATTTCTTTTTTTTTAAATTGAGGTAACATTGGATTATAACTATATGAATTTCAGGTGTACATCATTATATTTTGACTTCTGTATAGACTACATCGTGTTCACTGTCAAAAGCCTAGAGCAATGCCTACTTCTTTATGCATTGTCTATGTCTGCTTATGCTACCACAGCAGAGGTGAATAGTTGCAACTGAGACCTGATGGCCCACAGAGCCTAAAATATTTACTAGCTAGCCTTTTACAGAAAAAGTTTGTTGACTTTTGCACTAATTGATTAAATGATATATTTTCCATGTTATTTCTTTTGGCCTCATTTAGATACAATGTTCTCTGTGTCTTGTATGCTCAGTATGCTATCTCACACATATGGTAGCTCAATAAATATTGATTAATGAAGAAGGTGAGAAGGCACTGACAAATATAGAACTCATAACTTCAGTTTTACTTTACATTCAGAGAATATATTTTTATTCTTTTGCAAGATTTATTAGTCAAGTTTTAGATATGGTTACGGGAATTTGGGGTTTGATGTTTTAAAAACTGGTAAACTGGCAGTTCTACACACTTAAAATATGATGAGTATCATTATTAAAAATACATTAGAATTCTATTTATTGAGTAATTTAAACTGAGAGTCATGTTCAAACTTTGATCATTGCTACATTTTCTAATGGTGTGATGAGAGTGGTAGAGTTTTTTAAAACAGTATGAAATAAATGCAGCAATATATTAACCTCTGAGTGGTAAAATTATAGGTTTGATTTTTTTTGTTTCTTCTTTATGTGTTGCTGATATTTCCAAATAGGAAAATGAAACATATTATTTTCATAGTAAGAAAATAAAATAATTTTTAAAATATGAAACACGTTTAGTTCCATGTAAATGAATATTTTATATTGCTATTTTAGTTTAAGAAACCAAAGACAGATCTTTCGATTACAAAATTCATGGAATAAAATTGAGTCTGAGAACACTTCTCAAGCTAATATTTTAAGAAAATATTCAACCAGTGCCTGATGATTGAAAATTAGGAAATAAAAACTTTTACATTTAAAATTTTTTGTTTCATGTGAATTTTAACTTTCAACAGCAGAATATCAGATATGTATCTTTGATGTTTGTCTTTTTAACCAGTATACACTTTTCTACATCTCTTCCTATTATCATTCAACAGAAGGAAATAAAATGTCTTCATATTTCCTCATTTGTAACACATCATCATTTGTAATTTGTATTTTTGATATAGAAGAAAATCTATATATTTTTTCTGATTAGAAATATTTAATTATTTTAGCCCATATTTATTTTCAGTAGCCTAAAAGCACCAGTGGTGCTTCATGTGGAAACCTACTTGCTGACTATCTTAAGGGCAATGCTGTGTGGCAAATTCAAAGGATGCCCTAAAAAATGGTATTGTTATACCCAATTATAGCCAGTTCATGTTTAAGTTCTCAAAGGGCTTAAGCTTTTGTGTCACAGTATATAATTTATCAATCATATTTCTGTTATCTTCACTGTGAGGGTATTGCCAGCCCCATGGAATTTTTGTCTATTTTACTAATGATCCAGCATCTGGTCTGACTTAGGCTAGGTTCTGTGTTAACTAGGTATTGCTAATGTCTGTCTTCAGGATATAAATGGGTAAATAGTAGATGTTAGGAATAGTCTTACAGTCAGAATAGGGAAGTGATTTTTTTCACCTTTTAAATGTCCATTTTACAATATTTGTCCTTTTCTACACATGTTTTTATTTCCTCCTCTATCAGGTTTCCATTTGCTTAGTATCTTTCCATTAGCAGCATTCTAAGCACGAATGAGTCACCGCCCGTTGTCTAGATATAAGGAATTAAAGGAGGAACTATGTAAACCCAAAGAACTGATCACATGCTAGGATAGTCATACCCTGGAAATACCACTAATTTACAAGATTATTTCGTGTCATACCACAGCAAACTGGTTAAAAGAAATAGATTAGCACCACCTTCCCTAAGTAAAGACCAGGAACTGAAAGTAACTGAAAACATTACACCAAGAGACACTTTGGGCATGTCACAAATTCATAGACTTTACGCACAGGAGAGCCCATAAGGTCCTCACACAAAAATTATTAATTCTTTCAGACTGTTTTAACAATCTGTGTACTCCTGGCACACGGAAAATTAGAAGCAGCAAATTAGAATAGGAATTATCGATAGAGATATGATCAGCAACAAAAACCAAGAGCCAAGAGAGAAGATAGAAAAACTCTTCAATTAAAATAAAAACTCAAAACATAGTTGTCTGGGGACTTGAGTGTAGCTCAAACACCCTTGCACTTCTTAAGAGCTTCTGAACACATCATCATATTAAAAGCACAACACAATCATTTAGGTCAATTGTGATGATGTATTTCTTTAAGAAAAGGTTAATGTTCAGAATTAGCTGTTGAATAAAGCTTAGAGAATTGTAACACCTTTTAGAGGATTTCCGTTAAAATGATAACAAATAAAGACAGTTTGGATACTGAAAAGGATAAATATCATTATATGCTGTCTGAGAAATAAAAGATTATGTGATGTTTATGTATTCCTCTAAGCTTTTCTCTGAGAGAAAAATGTCTTTTTAGTTCTTCAAATTCACTGGCAAGCAATAATTGCCAGCTAACACATCCTCAAGGTCATTAGGTCATTTGAAATCACTTAGTCATCACTTTGTTTAATAAAAGCAAAATGGATAACAAACTAGAGTTATGCCCTTTACTTAGATTTAACAAAGTTCAACTAGGCTCTTCTTGGAAGTTGCTCTGCTGCGAACTCTTGTGGATTGTTAGGAATTTAAACTGGTTACCGTGGTTGAAGGAAGACTCTTTGACATACTGACGGAAAGTACCCATAATAGCTAGGCATTGCTCTAAATGCCAAGGATACAAAGATGAATAAAACAAGGTCACTCTCCAGAAGTTCCCCATTTACTCAGGAGAATAGCATTCAGCAAATACATGCCATTGAGAGCGAGTTACAGAAATAAAAAGAGATTATATACTATGCAGGCACAAAAGAAGGAGTGGTCAACTCAACCCGAGGAAGAGGAATGTCACACAGAGAGGTGATAGTTGAATCCTGAAGGATGAATGAAGTTGACCTGGTTAGAAACTAGGCAAGAGCATTTCAGACGGGGATGGTAGCATGGAATGTGATGAAGAATTTGAGATGGTTGACTTTGTTTCGAACACAGCATTAGGGCATTTGAGAGGAACAACTGAAGACTGGACTGAGAGGAGGAGCCTTCTCTCTGCCCAGTCATCTCTTTCCAACTTTCCTTTCCTTTGCCCAGTTGAGAGACAGGACAGAGCAACATGTCCACTGTGTAATTTCAGCTATCCCATTATACAGCTGAAAAAGCTGGTGCTCAAGGAAGTTAAGCAACCTGCCTAATTTCTGTCCGTTTCTCTCTCATTGTATTATATTTCTCTTAAAACTATGGTGGATAACTAAAACATATGCTTCTATGTTTTTAGGTGAGTTCAAAATCTTATTCATTAGATGAAGAGGACTTTTGTCAAGTCTATGTGAGACGAGTTATCTTGATGGCATTTCTTTTTAAATATTCATGAGGCAATGGTGCCATTCTTTTTTTTAAACAGCTTTTTTGATAAATAATTAGCATCATACAATTCAGCCATTTAAGTTACACAGTTCAATGGTTTTTAGTTTCTTCACAGAGTTGTGCATCCATCACCACAATTAATTTTAGAATATTTTCATTTTCTCAGAAAGAAACCCTGCACCCCTAAGCCATCAACTCCATTTCCTCCCAACCTTCCCAGACCCAGGCAACCACTAATCTACTTGCCATTTCTATAGATTTATCTCTTCTGGACATTTCATATAAATGGAATCATAAAGTACATGACTGGCTTCTTGCACTTAGCATAATGTTTTCAAGGTTCATCCATGTTGTAGCATGTATCACTACTTCATTTTTTTAATTGCCAAACAATATTGTATTGTATGGATATATCACATTTTATTTATTTATTCATTCATTAGTCAACAGACATTTGTGTTGTTTCCACTTTGGGGCTGTTATAAACAACTGTGCCATTCTGCTTCTATATTTGTGTTATTTTTATTATACTAGTTTCTGGATGTGGTTAGCTTTGGAAATATTTGTGACCAAGAAGCCCGGCTTGGAGTGAGTCTATCACTTCCCATAGTGTAGATCAAGACAGAGGTAGACATAGGTGCTTTTGGTATGCAGGTAGCGTTATGTACGTGTAACCTGCAGAGACAGTCTCAATTACAATACTACATGAGCAAGAATCTTTCTCTGGTGATTCCTAAATGGGATCACGGTCTATTCCAACCATTTAACCTCTAATTAGAAGGGAGCGGAGCAAATAACCTACATCCAGATGGGTATGAATTTTCCAAAGTCCTTTCCTGCTGGATTTAACCATCCAAGAAACTGTGAATTCAGGACAAATAAATGACTACAAGGTAGAAAACTAAAGTACTGTGAAGAAATCTTGAGAAATCTCTTCCTAAGTGAAAGGAGGATAGGAGGAAACTTTCGGATTTAATCTTACAGGACGTTGCAATTCAAAGACCATTAAATTGTGTATAAGGTACAAGCCCTCTTTTGCCAGACAAAGAAGTTTCCTGATTGTACTCTTGAGATATTATAAAGCATTTCTAAGGCTGCTGTTAAAGTAGAGAATTGTGAATTGGTAGGTTTCCAAGTAAGTTACTCCAGACCTCAGTCTGGTCTAAAGCTTCCTGTTTTTACAATTAACTCCTCATGTTTCTTTGTTGAGTGTGTGTGTGTGTGCGCGCATGTGTGTGTAAAACCTAAAGATAGACCAGGAAGCATCTGGGGCCATCTGGCTCTAGAGGGGAATCCAGATTTCTGTGAAAGCTAGCTACCAAACGTAAAGTGGATAAACAGTGCTATCTTAATGTACAACTCCTGTGCTAACCTTCCAGTCATCACTGTCCAAAATGCCCTTAACTTGTTGTACTTGGTGTCAATATTTTATGGGTTTTTCGTCTATGAATGAAGCAGGTTGGTCTGTCTTAAGATAAACCCCAGTATAGGCCTGAATGCTTCCATGTTGTTTAGTCAAGCTTCTGAGGGATTGTGAAGAAAAGTGGACACGTCAGGCATTGGGCTACTCCTGAAAGCAATGCTTCCTTCTTGGTGTCTGCTCTCTCTTGGTCTGCATTCCCAAGCAAAGGATTGTGATGAAGCGTCATCAACAGCAGAAGGAAAAGATTGCTACCTTGTCTACTGGCCAGGATAATGCAAGGTTCTATTCTGTACACTACCTAGCAAAGTGCCACATGAATGCATTCTGATTTTAATGAAGATGATTTTGGAAAGGCATTTTTCTGCTCTCCAAAGCAAGATCCTTTCTCCTCTAAGTACAACAAAGTAGGAGAGGTTACATTTCAAGTTTTTTCTAAAGATTCTTCATTTTGGGGGAATAATGATCAAAACAACATCAATAACATTTATAGAGCATTTACTATAGGTTGCCATTTAATTTAACTCTATTATTATTCCTGCTTTACACCTGAAGAAAGTGAAGCGCAGAGAGGTTCAGTAGCTTGCCTAGGCTCACACAGCTGGTAAATATCGGAGCCTGGATTTGAACCAGGCAGGGAAACTCTAGAGCGCAGGCTCTCAACTACCTAATTAAGAAATTGTGCTACTTCTTAATTCAGTGTTAGGACAAAAACATTTTTACCGCTAATTTACAATATAAGTACTTAAAGTAGATATTTATGTAAATGAAAACAGCACACATTGCAAAACTATAATACTATATTTATTTTCTCAAGAAAATGTGTTTTACATGTCCCAGGGAAAAGGTCTTTATTTTCCTTTGAAATGAAGAGGAGTAACATTTCATTTTGCTGGGGGACTGTTAAAATTACTTTGATGGTTCCAGTCGTGTATAGCATAGAGATTTATGACAAATATGTAATCTGTTTATTTGTCACCCAACTTGGATGACTTCCAAATGTTTCCTCTTAGTAGCTCTTGATTTTGTTTGGATTTTTTTCAATTGCCAAATAGTCCAACACGTCTAAATCAAGTTTGCTCCAGTCAAGGAATACCAACGTGTTGAAAGACAGCTTTGGTTATTTAAAATCCTGCCACATTCACTTGCAACTTGAAGAGAATTCATGCTTTAGTGCACTGGATTTTAAAAGGAGAAGAAGGAAAAAGAAAACAGAAACAAAACCAAAAACAAACCAAGTTTGCGGCTCAAGTCATTCCTTTGCTATTTGCTGCAGTGAGATTTTCTATTCCGTTTTGCCGGCAAAAGCACGCTTAACAGATCAAATCAAACTGTCCGAAAAAGGCCGTCTGCATCCCTCATGTTTAAAAGAGAAAGATTTTGTTCCCTTTCCTTCAGACATCAAAGAAGGCACTCGGGGAGGAAATACACCATCATTAGGCAGGAGCGAGCGAGCAGACAGACCCCTTCCTCTGCCTTCCCCATCCCCGCCCCCAGGCCCTGGCAGTCGTCCGGGGCGCGAGAGAGGCGCCGGCCACCGCAGCAGCTGCAGCGAGCGCGCGCCGGCACCCGCGCCCGCCGCCAAGATCTGGGCGGCGGCGGGGCCGGCCCGGGGGCGCGCGCTCTCGGGAGCGCGCTCATGCAGCGGTTTTCTTCTCCCACAATCCAGAGGCTGCGGCGCGGGAGGGGCGGGGAGTCGGCGGAAGGATATGGGCGCGGAGGGAGCAGCGCGCTCCTTTGACGGCAGGCTCGCTGCGCTGGTTGGGCGGCGAGGAGCGGGGTGTGCTGCGGCACTGCGGTTCTGAGGCCGTTACTCTGGCTCCTCCAGAGAGGGCGGAGGAGGCTGGAGCGCGGCGGTGATTTTGTGCCAGGGCCTGCCAGAGGCGCTCTGAAAAGGCTGGCGGGGCTCAAGAAACGGGGGGATTAGGACACCCATGCAAGCCCCCAGCCCCCGGGAGGGGAAGGGGGCTGCAGGCGAGGCTTGAGGGCGGCGGAGGGATGGTGTCTGCCGGGAGGGAAGGGGCGAGCCCTGCCTGTCGGTGGTGAGGGGCTGCGGGCAGGGGAGACTGCGGTCGAAGCGGCTCCATGCCCACTGGTGGGTGGAACGTGTTGAGCAGAACGCGGAGGTCAAGCCTGGCGGCCGCTCGGAACCCTAAACGTGGTATCTAACGTGGTGTTTCATTTAGCCCACGTTGAGGTTAATTCATTAGGGGCAGCGTCTCTGGTCTGGCTCCTCCGGGAGCTGGGCAACCTTGACGGGCTTTTTGTCTTGTTGCTCCAGCCCCCTTTCCCTTCCTCCTCCTCCAGATGCCTTTTCTCTGCCCCTCCTCGCCCGGTACAGACATTTCCAGCGCAGGCTGCCGCTCGTGGCTGCTGTCGAAGCCACTTCTCGGGATTTGGGCTCGTTTGCCTCTGGGGTGTTTTTTGAGAAGGGAGAGTTTCCCCTCGCTCCACGATGGGATTTTCTTCCCGTGCCAAAATGGACTTTTATTGATTTCTACTTACTTTTTCAACGTTTAGTGACCAATTCCCCAGGCGTATTTTTGTGGTAGTTCCTTTTTTCAAATACATTATCTGTAAAATGGAGAACGAGATTTTTACTCCGCTTTTGGAGCAGTTCATGACCAGCCCCTTGGTCACTTGGGTAAGTGGGGTGTTCTTTATTGTATATTTTACTGCATTATTTGAGGCTGCAGAGATGGAGGTGGGCGTTCGTGTCGTGATGATCGTTCTGTTCTAGGTTAAAACGTTTGGACCCCTGGCTGCAGGAAATGGGACCAACCTGGATGAATATGTGGCTTTGGTGGATGGGGTATTCTTGAACCAGGTCATGCTCCAAATGTAAGTGTTCTTTTCTTCTTTTCTATGTAATTTGTTTTCTTTGGAAAATTGGATACTGTGAATTTAGAGACTGTGTTTGAAGCTCGTAATTTGGTTCTTTGGCCAGAAAAATTCAGGTGGTTTAAGAATTGGATCTTGAAAGGAGTGATAATCTTACATGCTGAGCCCATTTATCACAATCCAGTAATTATACCTGTTAAAATCGTGAGATTTTAATTTTTGTTCTGCAAACACTGTATTGTCACTTATTGTCTTCAATGCTGAAATCCAAACCACATTGTGTCCTCTTTGATAATTTGGTAAAATGAGAGAGAGAGAATGAGAATAGTTTCCTAAGGGCGGGGGTGGGGTGAGGGGGAAGTCTTTACTATGAAGTTATGCACATTTGATGCAGAAATGTTTCTTATTAACCTTTGCGTCTAAAAATAAATGGCTCAAATTTTGAAACTGGTGAAGTAATAACAGATTTCAAAAGAGAGAATTTCAAACAACAGTTCTGATTGGTGAGTACTGTTAACTGTAGCAAGTAATTTAAATGCGTGTAATAACTGAAGTCTGATTAGATGATTTATTGTGCGAATTATTAGAATAATATTTGGGGGATCATTTTAAGGTATTCTTAGAGCTAGTTTTGAAATGCAAATAACTAAAATCTTGATGGCAACTAAATAATAATTTAGTAGGCAAATCTTTGTTTTTTATGTTTTTGATATTGGATTTGTATTAATTAGGAAAGTGTTTTTGAGATGCGAATTGAATATTGAAATCATTGGTAGCTGGATCGGTGAAATAACTCCATTTTTATCACTATTAGTATTGTAACATATAGGCATTGCGAGTACATCAGTGTAGGTTATCAAACTCGGAATATTGCAGTTGTGCTCAAAATAATGTATATTTAGCCTTATTTCTCTCGAATAGAATCTGATTATGAGTAGTTTGGCACTTTAAATTTTAAGACACTCTTACCTTTTATGTATGTGAGAATTAGTGCATTACTAATAAATAATTGTTACTAAAGAACGTCTTCTATTAGTAGACTAATAACCTAACATATAAAGTATCAATAATGTATTTTATTGGAAATTATTTTTCTGTTTGGATTTTTTTAATGTAAAAAAGGGTAGAAGTCAAATCCATAAATAATTGTTCCAGTGGTAATTTCTTAGTCTGTGTGCTCAAAGAGATTAGTGTGCTGTTTTTCATGCATTTGTTGGTCCTACAGGGAAGTATTATACTATTATACATTTTCCAAAAGTGTGTTATTTGTGGAGACACCCAAAGAAATATATATGTTATCTAAGTGTGTGTATATATCTTTTTCCTGAAGAAAGGAAAAAAGAATGTAGACATTAATATTTCCAGGGATAGTTAATATATTTTTGGCATCTCTCCCATGGAACTATTTTTTATCTTTGAAATATTCTACTATATCCTAAGCAAAAGGGTAGAATAATTAAATTGACTTCTATTTTAGGCAATGCACATGACAGGAAGGGTAGCCATTACAGCAGATACTCGGAACTTACTCCCCTATGTCTCTTTTTTTGCTTGTTTTTAGACAGAAAATTTTGAATTTGTATGCTGAACCCTAAAAAAAGGTGTGTTCACAAAAATAGGGAAAAACATTACTTTAGTTTTCCACTTTAGTGGCTTTTACTTGAATGATTCTTTTTCCAAAAAATATTTAGATTCTTTTGAGTCCTCAATAGTTCACCGAAGTGCTAAAAACAGACACTTGTAGCCACTTTCCACTTTGAGTACGGTTTATACTTAAAAAAATATATATGTATATTTTGAAAGTAATGCTGTTCCAAAATAGTGGTTGCCAGGTTGTTTTTTTGGGAGGACTAGCTCCATTCCAAACCTCAAATCTGCTTCTGTTTTCAGTTCCACCTCTCAGTTTCTTTAAAAGTTTTTTCAGTGTCCTAATTCTGTTCTGAATGACCTATATAAATTAAAGGAAAAGAAAATTAAGAAAAAAGGGAAGAAGTATGATTTGGCTTTTTAAAAAATAATTTGCTAAAATAAGATCAACACAAATTTATTTTAATAAATTGTTTACCTAATGGGGCAACAAAATATTCATTGTTTTAAAATCTGTATTTTGCTACTTTTGAAATCATTAAGATTTCTGTTAAGCACTTTATTCAAATTAATGTTTGATTTAATGTACTTGATTAAGTTGTCAGTTGAAACTGTGCCCAGGGAGTTAACCTAAAAGTTAGCCTTAGTCTAAGTAATTTCTGTATTATATTTGGTTATAGAATTTGTGAGTGAGAACCCTTTGCAAATGTAACTTTATATATTTTTCTTAATGTTTCTTGTGCTTGGAGTTTGTTGAGCTCTTGGATCTGTGGGTTTGTAGTTTTTATCAAGTTTGGAAAATTTTTGACGTTATTTCTTCAAATATGTTTATTTTGCCCTCTTTCCACTTTTTGGACATCTGATTACATGTGTATCAGGCTGCTTGATGTTCACTGATGCTCAGTTCAATTTTTTTCAGTCTTTCTTTGTTTCATTTTGGATTATCTTGCCATGTCTCCAAGTTCATTAATGTTTTCTTCTGAAATATTTAATCTGCTGTTCACCCCATCCAGTGTATTTTTCATTTCAGCCATTATACAGTCATGTATCACATATTGACGTTTCGGTCAACAATGGACTGCAAATATAATGGTAGTCCCCTAAGAGTAGTACCATATAGCCTAGGTGTGTAGTAGGTAATAGCTTCTAGGTTTGTGTAAGTACAGTCAGTGATGTTCACATGATGACAATTGCCTAACAACGCATTTCTCAGAATGTATCCCCATCATTAAGTGACACATGACTGTAGTTTCATCTCAAGAAATTCAGTCTTTTTTATATCTTCCATGTCTATAGCTTTCATACCTTGTCTTTTCTCTAGCTTCTTGAACATATAAAATACAGTTATAACTGGCTTAGTGTCCATGTCCTTTAATTCTATCTCTGTCATTTCTGGGTTGGTTTTGCTGATTGATTTTTCTCCTCATTATGGATTGTGTTTTCTTGCTTTTGCATGCCTGGTAATTTTTGATTAGATGCCAGACATTTGGAATTTTACCTTGTTGGTGAGTGCTGGATGTTTTTGTATTTCATTAAATATTCTTGAGCTTTGCTCTGGGATGCAGTTAAGTTACTTGGAAACGGTCTGATCTTTTCAGATCTTGCTTTTATTTTAGGGAGTACCACTTTGTTGCACTATTCAGGCAGAACCCTTCTGAGTACTCTGGCTGGTGGGAACAGAAACTATTCCTGGACCTGTGTATGCTCTGGGTGATGTTTTCTCTAATCCATTTTGATGGTTCTTTCACTTTCTTGGGTAGTTTCCTCACATGTATATACTGATAAGTACTTAGCTGAAAACTTGAGGGATACCCTCTGCAAATCTCTGGATCTTTCTGTGCAGCTCTCTCCTCTTAGGTATTCTGCCTTGCACATGACCTTCACCTTGCTGTCTCCAGACTAAGTTGCATCCTCCCGACTCAGGGAGACCACTGTGCTCTGCCTGGGTTTCCCATCCCTGTTCTGTGGGCTAGAAATTCTTTCAAGGCAGTAAGCTGGGGCAGTTGTAGGACTCATCTTGTGTGTTTCCCATCTATCCGGTCTATTATCCTTTGTTGCCTGATGTCCATCGTCTTGAGAAACACTTCATATATTATGTCTTTTTTCTTTTTCCAGTTTCAGGCAGGAGGGTAAATTTGGTTAGTCCATCTTGGGCAGAAGTGGAAATCTGTTCATATTCTTATAATTACATTTTTTCCCTGTCAGTGTTGTATTCTTGCTTTCAGGTGTGACATAGAATTTTTTAATAGGAGCCTCATGGTGGAAAATGTTTTTTCATCTAAAGTGTTTATTAAGAGTAAGAATATTGATTAATTTAGCGACTCCAGATTTGCCGTTTTTGATCTAGAATGTGAAAGGAGAGAGTTGACTTCTTCATGCCAGTTTACCATCTCTGCCTTGCAATTTTGGAGTCTGTTCACTGACTTGGGATTCACTATGTTCAGAGATGAATCCCGGATTTCATTGAGTAGCTCCTTGAATCAAAGAATCTCTGTAAGAGCTTGTGACATGCCATCAGTCCTCTTTAACTAATGGGAAGGGGAAGCTATTTAGAGATCTGGAATGATGGGCCAGCTCTTCTGCATGCTGCAGGGCATTTTCCTACTTCAACTGTGTAAAATCTTTTTTCCTCAGTGCTAGTTATCAGACATAGGGCTTGGTGACAGTGAAGTAGAAATAATCATTTTCATGGTTGAGATACCATGCAGTTCTGTAACCAATTTTGAATATTACTTGCTGTAAATTTTTAAGGAATTTATGACATTGTTAATTTCATAATTCTAAAGTTTAAAAAGTATGCTATTGGTATTACCTAAGTGGTTGAAAATATGGATATGTTAGGGTTTTAAGTATTGAGAAAATTTGTTAATAGTATCAGAACAATATTTAGAATTATTCTCTATGATTCAACTCCATTAGATAGGTATACAGATCTGTACTTGAAATACTTGGTAAATGTGATATACTTGTTATGACTTTTCTTCTTTTAGAATCTTGAGTTTGAAGGGACTTTAGAAGTCATCCACTATGAAAATCATTTTTAATTAAACCCCTGACACATGGTTATCCAACTTCTGCTTAAGTATTTCCTGAGAGGCAGCTTCATAAAGTGTACATAAAGAAGCTGCCTATCTAATAGAGGAAGTTGACTGAGAAATGTTCCTTATTCTGTCAATGCTTAAGATTCAAAAGTAGATTGTGCTAGCTTAGGACTATAATAACCCTAAAATGACTTATAAAATGTATAGGTTGTCTTACCAAGTATGGCATTGACTCTGAATTTTGGTATGGTCACTGTCAGGTTTTCTCATTGGGCCTCATAGTTTTGTTTAGTTTTGTTTTTGTTGCTTCTAGTTTTGTTTTTGTTGCTTCTTTAAAAACACACTCATGATATAGTCAGAGTTTCTATCTTATTCTGCAGTTTTGTGATTTACCTCCCAAATATTTCTCAGATGTGTCACTGACTCTTGGATTAATGTAGTAGCTGCTTTCTGATTTTCTTACCTTTGGGCTTGCCCCCTTCAAGTTGTCTTCTCATCTGTGATCATATGAAACTTTCTAAAACACAGATTTTATCTCGTCACTCCTATCTTTAAAATGGTTCAATAGCTTTATTCTGCCTTGAGAGTAAACACATTGCTTAAGCATCCAGACTCCTTTGAGATCCTGCTCCTGCCTGCTTCTCTAGTTTCATCTTTGCATAATACCATTCCTCAATGCATAGCCTAAAATTGAGCGAACTCATAGTTCCCAAAGACAGGCTATGTTCTTGTATGTTTCCATGCCCTTCTCCACACTCATCCTTCTCTAGAACACTCTTCCACCTCCTCGCTATTGCTTTCTTTAACTGACTTCTACTGATCATCATTGCTTCTTTGCCATTCCCTAGCGCATCCTTGGCTTAGTATTCCTTGTGCTTCTATATGACCTATAAATACTTGGCGGTAGCATTTCTCTCATTGTATTGCAGTTCTTGGTATGCTTGACTCTACCAACTAAGCTGTGAATTTCTTGAAGCCGGGGACCATATCTTTCATCTCTCTATTCATAGCATAGTGCTTGACACACATTGGGTTCTTGATACACTTCTGTTGTATGAATGCGTCATAGAGAGGCTGTGTGGTGAAGTAAAATGAATTTAGGGTTTGAGTCTGACAGGCTTGGGTTCAGTTCTCACTGTGCTACTTATTAGCATGTGACCTTAAACAATTTACTTAACATCTCCAGATCTCAGTTCCTACGTCCATAAGATGGGAGATAATATTTCCTTCCTGGAGTAGACATAATCTCTACTAAGGCAAGGATAGTATCTATTTTCTGTTTTGTTGACCACTTTATCCCCAGTGCTGGTTGCTGTCATTATTTTTGTCCTGTGCTATACTATACCTACCTATTTATGTTTCCTCAAACAAGTCAGGATTGTTCACAGCTTAGTTTTGTGTGATCTCTGTTGCTGTCACCTCTGTATAGCTGTATGATCTTTAGCACGTTACTTCTCAATTTCCTCATTTATAAACAGGATAAAAAGAGAATCACAGGGTTATTATGAGAATCAAATAGGATAATTTATGCACAATGCTTAGCATATAGCAAGTGTTCAATAAATATTAGCTGTTGATATCTTTACTGTTTTATTTCTGTTATTATGATAATCATTTCCCCCTAGACTGGCCTTCCCCCTCTTTTTTGCCAAGCAAATTCCTACTCATCCTTTAACACCCTGTGAAGTCCCTTGGCAGAGTTAATTGCTCTCTCTCCTGTGATCCTTTATCTACCTTACCAAATTGTTAAAGTGATGCGACTACTAGGTAATTAGCATTTAGAGGCTAGAGACTTTGTGTTATGTATTACTAGCACCTGCATAGATTTGGTGTGTTGTAAGTTTTCAGTAAATGTCAAAGGAATGAATGAAGACATTTTATAATTTTATTAATTTTCAAAATTTTCAGCACGCTCTCTAGTTTTAGTATTGTAGAATTCAGTTTGCTTTACTTTTTTAGTTTGTCTTCTCTTTCTCCTTTTGTTCTCTGTCTCTCCCCTTATTTGTTTTAATTACCTTTATTGGATATTTTCCCCACCTGTGTTATGTTTTGCTTGCGATGAGGTGGTAAAAACAACAAATCATAGTCCATGGTTTTGTGTGGTATTAGAATATCCAGTGCCTTCAGTTTGGTTTCCAGTAACTTTCCTGATGATGTCCATCTTACTGAGGTTTTTGTCCACAGCCTTACATTGGCATGATGTCTTCAAGAGCAGTCCATAGTGATTGTCTGATTCTCAGTATGATTCATATCTAATTAAGCTATAGA
Organism: Equus caballus; assembly: GCF_041296265.1. Taxonomy (NCBI): domain Eukaryota; kingdom Metazoa; phylum Chordata; class Mammalia; order Perissodactyla; family Equidae; genus Equus; species Equus caballus. The sequence goes on from NC_091698.1 coordinate 60,529,597, forward strand.
ACCTAGAGAACAGATGAACTAGTTGCTACATATGGGAGTATCTTCAAATTTTTTAAACGAAATTTCTCTCTGTAATATGTGTTAATTATGGGAAATTAGTCCTCACAGGATAGATAGAAAGGAAGACCAGTTCTTAACTATACTCTTTCAGAAGAACACCAGTTGACCTTTTTTCAGGATTTATGAAACAGATTGGTACCACTCTAAGAATAAAGTTTGAATATTTTAAAATAATATTTGAGATTTTAATTTATATTAAGAGGTGTCTTCTATTTTTTCTTTTGTTTCCCTTTCCCGGTCAGACATGGGACTTGAAAATATGCTGCTCAGACCAGTGTCATAGAGCGTACTGCCTATGTTTTCTTCTAGAAGTCTCATGGTTTCGGGTCTTACATTCAAGTCTTTAATCCATTTTGAGTTGATTTTTGTGCATGGTGTAAGGGAATGGTCTACTTTCATTGTTTTGCATGTGGCTGTCCAGTTTTCCCAACACCATTTATTGAAGAGACTCTCCTTTCTCCATCGTATGCTCTTGGCTCCCTTGTTGAATATTAGCTGTCCATAAACATGTGGGTTTACTTCTGGGCTCTCAATTTTGTTCCTTTGATCTGTGTGTCTGTTTTTGTGCCAGTACCATGCTGTTTTGGTTACTATGGCTTTGTAGTATAATTTGAAATCGGGGAGTGTGATACCTCCAGCTTTGTTCTTTTTTCTCAGGAATCCTTTGGCTATTCGGGGTCTTTTGTTGTTCCATATAAATTTTAGGATTCTTTGTTCTATTTCTGTAAAAAATGTTGTTGGAACTTTGATAGGGATTGCGTTGAATCTATAGATTGCTGTAGGAAGTATGGACATTTTAACAATGTTAATTCTTCCAATCCAAGAGCATGGAATATCTTTCCATTTCTTTGTGTCTGCTTCGATTTCTTTCAACAATGTTTTATAGTTTTCAGTGTACAGATCTTTCACCTCTTTCGTTAATTTTATTCCTAGGTATTTTATTCTTTTTGTTGCAATTGTAAATGGGATTGTGTTCTTAATTTCTCTTTCTGCTACTTCATTGTTAGTGTATAGAAACGCAACCAATTTTTGTACATTGATTTTGTATCCCGCAACTTGACTGTAATCCTTTATTATTTCTAAAAGTTTTTTAGTGGACTCTTTAGGGTTTTCTAGATATAAAATCATGTCGTCTGCAAAGAGTGATAGTTTCACTTCTTTTCCAATGTGGATCAACATCATTAGCTATCAGGGAAATGCAAATCAAAACTACAATGAGGTTTCACCTCACTCCGGTCAGAATGGCTATAATTAACAAGACAGGAAACAACAAATGTTGGAGAGGGTGTGGAGAGAAGGGAACCCTTGTTCACTGCTGATGGCAGTGCAAACTGGTGCAGCCACTATGGAAAGCAGTTTGGAGTACCCTCAGAAAATTAAGGATAGATCTACCATATGATCCAGCTATTCCACTGCTGGGTATTTATCCAAAGAACTTGAAAACACAAAGGCATAAAGATACTTGTACCCCTATGTTCATTGCGGCATTATACACAATAGCCAAGACTTGGAAGCAACCTAGGTGCCCATGAAGGGACGAATGGATAAAGAAGATATGGTATTTATACATGATGGACTACTACTCAGCCATAAGAAATGACGAAATCTGGCCATTTGTGACAACATGGATGGACCTTGAGGGTAGTATGCTGAGTGAAATAAGTCAGAGGGAGAAAGTCAAATACCATATGATCTCACTCATAAGTAGAAGATAAAAACGACAAAAAAAAAAAAAGCACATAGCATTGGAGATTGGACTGGTGGTTACCATTGGGGAAGGGGGGAGGGGGGAGGGCAAAAGGGGTGATTAGGGTCATATGTGAGGGGGGGCAGTATAATTAGTGTTTGGGTGGTGAACATGATGTAATGTATACAGAATTTGAAATGTGTACATCCGAAAAAAATAAAAATTAAAAAAAAAGGTGTCTGTCTAGTATTCAAATTCGTCATTAGTAAACTAGCACCTTTTAGAGAGTCAATATGGTATAGTGGAAAAAACATGGACTTGAGCATTTTAAGTTTAAATCCTGGATCAGCCATTTAATATGTTGCTTAACCAGTATTGAAATTAGGAAATAACCTTAATATTCTCTTTATTCCTGGTTTTATTTCTATATTAACTCTCTTTTGCTAGATCATTAATAAAACTAGGTTAATGGAATTCATCAACTTTATTCTGAGTGAGAGGAGGCCTGCCCCTGACATTGGTGAGACCTAGGGCAAGCATTCATTTACCACAATAGGCCTAAGTATTTAAAGGTTATAAACCAGGATAAAAAATTGTTAAATATATTCTGGTCTTTTATCTTGATAAAAATACCTTGATAATGACTTAAAAGGAAAGATTCAAGTTTAGAATTTGTGGAATTTAGAATTCATGAACTCATAGTTTCATGTCAGAATGTGGCAGGGCCCAAACTCCTCCCCCCATCCCTAGCTCTGTGTGGCACCACAAAGAAGTCTCACTGCATGACTGTGCACATCCTGTGTGCATGCTCGCGGTCCAAGCTCTTGTACTCTCGCCTCCAAATAATGTCTCCGTGGCCCAAGGGGGTATACATCTAGAGCATAGTCCATCCTCAGGACAGACCTGAGAGAGAGGCCTGTGCAGGCCCTGAAATTGGTTTAGAGGTGTTTGGGCAAGAAATTCCAGAGTTCCAGGTAACTGCAGTGTCATCTAGAAGAGGGAGTGTGTAGATACAACTTCTTGTTTCCATGAAATCCTTGCCCAGGGTGAGGGACATGGCCTGAGGAGGGCCAGAGTGGGACTCAGGGCAGAGACCTCTTTTGCCAGGATCTAAATACAGTATTCAGTGAGAGGGATGAAAGGATGGTTTATTCCAAGATCAGTTCATTGAGTGAATAGTTTCTGAGTGCTTATTATATGACAAACTATCTGTTAGGTGCTATGGATATGATGCTAAATAAGGTATGGTCTTTGCCTACTAGTAAGGGGAATGATTTGTAAACAAATTGCAATGTGATATATGTGTTATTTATGGAATTATGTTCTTGATATAATGTTGGCACAAAGAAGTGATTATTTACTGGAGGAAAGGCTTCTTGGATGAGGGAACATTTGAATCGGGATGTGGAAGTTAAGAGCAATTGGGTGACTAGGAGTCATAAACAGTGGGAGTAGGAGGAAGGACATTTTAAGCAAAGAAAATAGCATGAAAAGAGGCATGAAGATGTGAATAAAAGTGGTGGAATCAGGGAACTGTAAGGTATTTTGTATGGCCAAAGCAGAGATTATATGCTTCTTGCACATGGGAAATGAGTTCGAAGAGAGGGCAGTTGGAGACTGTCCTTAGATATCATGTTAAGAAGATTCGGTTATTTCCTGAAGAGACGTGTATTAGTCGGAGTCTCTGGAGAAACAAACACCAAGATGCGTGTATATTTAGAGAGAGAGAGATTTTAATCAATTTTAAGCAATTGGCTCATTCAGATTCTGGAGGCTTGGGTGGTCCAAAATCTAATGGGGCAGGCTGGAGATTCAGGGAAGACTTGCATTGAGTTTAAAGGCAGTTTGCTAATGGGAGGTCAGTCTTTGTACCATTAAGGCCCTCAAAGATTGGATAAGGCTCACCCACATTATGGAGGGTAATCTGCTTTACTCACAATCTGTTGATTTAAATGTTAATCTTATCCAAAAAACACTTCACAGAACATCTAGATAATGTTTGACTAAATATGTGGACACTATGGTCTAGCCAAGTTGACGCATAAAATTAATGATCACAACTAGTGATTCTTAAACTGGATAAGCATATGTTATTGGGGTTCTGTGAGTACTTTAGGAATTTCAATTTCTGTGTTTTCGTTTTGGTAATTTAAGTTATTTTTCAAGAGATAATAACAACGATATTCTTTTGCAGTGATAATTCACAATTGAAAGATTTTTTTTCATAGACTAAGACTAGTTTCTTAAGCCTTTTTCAAAAAACTAGGTCCATGGACTCTTGGGATGTCTGTGGACAGATCCTCAATAATTTTCTTTCTTTAAAAGATGTCACTACCTTACTCCAGCTTGAAAAACAGTAGTATAGGCTATAGAAATCATAGCAGGAATTGAAACAGACAGTATTTGCCTTTTAAAAGGATAGATGTTGGTGCTGAAGAAGGCCAGAGCAGAGTTAGAAACTGCGTTGATATGGCAGAGATAACCCGGAAGTGATGGGACTTGATTACCCATTTGACATGAACAATGAGAGAGGGATGGGTCTAGGATAATTACCAAAGTTTTTCCTTGGCTGAAGAGTGGATGGTAGTTCACTTACTAAGTAAGGCATCACAGGAGGATGAAAAGTTGAGCGGAGGGAAAGTGTAGAAAATAAGTTCTGGGTTTATTTTGGAATGTCTGGTGAATAGTGAGAAACATCTTCTGGGCAGGTAGATACTGTAGGTGCTCAGGATAAAGGTCTAGAATAGAGATAGAATTATGGAAGTTAGCTTTTAAGTTTGTAACAGAAACTAAGGGAATGGGTGTCCGGAAGAAAAAAATGCAAAAGAGGGTGGGTCAGTGACAGATCCTAGGAAACAGCAACATTAAAAGACTCGAAGTTTGAGGAAAGTGGAAAAATTTCACAGGGCTGCTGGGAAGAAGTCACAAAGGGAGTCAGTTAAGGATGAGATTACAAGTATTGTCATGCAGGATTGATGGTTTATGTGAGATTTGGAAACCACACATTTGTAGTGGAGCAATCAGCATGGTTGAATAACTTACCCAGTTATGCTTAGCTGCTCAGAAACTGACAAAAAGATCTGTAGCGTTTAGTTAGAATTGGGAATTGCTGTGTAGATGTGGGGTGGAATAGTCTCAGGTGAATAGTTGAAGTGAATAGAGTGTGAGCATTAAAGTGAGGAGGAAAGCAGGTGTCAGCAGGAGGAAGCTGATAGACTGGAGGTTGCAATAAGGACAAAGAAGTTTAGAGGGAGTGGGAGAGGGTGAAATAGGAGATTGAGGTCAGAGGGGACTTTCAGATTTGAGATTTTGGAGGTTGCAATTCTGAATGGTGATTTAGGGCCAGGGTTGGACCATGCTAATGGGTGGATAAAATGGAATAGAGTGAAAATAACTAGAGTTGAAAAGGAACTTCCTTACTCTTCACGAAGCTGTGATCTCATGATTACCACTAAAGGTAGAAATGAGTATTTTGAATTAAAATAGAAAGCTGGGAAATAAATAGCTAATTTTAACAGTGTTGTAAAGAGAAATGTAATAGTGGAGAAGGAAGTAGACTGGTAATTGTAACTTTATTTTAACGTAATCCTTGTATTAAAGATCAAATTTTGTGGAATATCTCAATGGTTTTTCAGGAAATTTTAAAATATGGTGTATTCTTGATGTGACTTACTTTCCTAGTGATGGCTACAAAAATATTTTGAACTTCACATTGTTATTGACAACATGACTGTTTCCTTTCCCTGGGGGGTAAAGACCCAAGGAAGATGGTTTTGTTTTAGATGTTGGGTCCTAGTCCTTAATTAAGACTTGGATTATTACAAAATTGTGGAAGATGAGAAGTTGTGGAGAAAGACCAGTGGAGGCAGTACTTCAATCCGTTTTTGCCGAGGTTGATTAAAAAGGGTGAACCACAGTAAAATCTGAGTTAACTTGAATGTTCAGGGAAAATGGAGTGTTGTTTTCTCATAATTGAAGGTTAACAGTTTTTTCCAACTTTTTGTTTAAAATCTTTGCAAATGACTTAAACTATATGTCTACCTTTGTAAATGGAATATACACGTGATGATTCAGAATCTTCTAGTATCTCATTTTATTGTTTTAAACTTAAGCATTAAGTGTTGAATGTAAATAACTGATGAAGATGCGTCTATAGTAAATGGTGAATGATCCCAAGCATGTATCTGAAAACAAACGTCTGGTTATTAGTTTGGTTTTTTTCTTTCTTTCTTTAATTTGTGTGAATTTTATACGTTTCTTTTGAGTGTGTGTGCATGTGTTAGTGGGGGTAGGTTAGGTAGCCCTACTGTTTAGAAGTTAGTCAGAAGTCCCATTTGGCTTCTAGGGGTATAGATAGTCAGGGAAACCTAGATAGGGAGGAAGTTAGATTTGATTCAAACCTTGAAGAATGGTTGGACTTGGGTAGCTGAGATAGATGAGAAGAGGAGGGTATTTTAAGCTAGGGAAGCAGCTTGAGGAAAAAGCATATTGTCTTTATGATTTGGGAGATGGTGAGGGGACTTAGCTATAGTACTGGATTCAAGTTGGGGAATAGTAGAATATAAAGTTGCTTAGGCATATAGTAGGTCAGATTATGGGAAAATGGAAAGTTAGTATAATTTAGACTGCATATAGGAGGCAGCGGAAAGCTGTTTAAAATTCCTTATTAGGGGATTAAAAGTATTATTTTAGAAAAATCATTTTGGCATTAACTTGCAAAATAGATTGAGTATGGAATTCATTTGTTCATCCAGTATTTACTGAGCATATACTGTGCACACTATTGTAAGTACTGAGAATGCATCAGTGAATCAGTGAAACTTATATTGTGTTAGTGCTTGAAACAGAGGTGGAAAACAGGCAGAGACAAGTAAGGAAGACAAATGGATAATGATGAATGTTATCTATGCTTGTGGTGAGATCCTAAATCAGGGTGGACTGTATGATTGAAGAAGGAGCAAATTCAAGAACTGTTGCAAAAGCATTGATGGAATTCTAGATATAGTGTTTGAAAGGGAAGAATGAAAGATGATGCCATGATTAAAGCTGAGCAGACAAACTATACTTAAAATTATGTATTTATAGAAAAAGTGATGTGGAGTTTGGATACCTAATTTTGCATGAAAAAATAAGGACATTTAGTTTCTTTTTATTTTTCCTAACTTGCAGCTAAGAACATTAATGTGTATAATATAGCAATATGTTTTGGCAATGATGCCTAATTTTGTATGAGAAACATTTCAATAGCTGTGTATTTGTGCTCTTGTTTAAATTCTCATGACTTTTAGATAGTGCATATTTCATTTTTGAATTTATTTAGTAAAATAGTTTTGAGGATGTGTTATTTCAATTCTTTTGTGCCATTGGAATGCTTTTAAGTCTATGTTTTTAGGATAAAACTTATTTAGGAGATTTAACAATTCTCTGAAAACTAAGTTGTGTTTTAATTACTCAATTGTTAGAATTTAGCCATCTTTGTGACATACTATTAATTGTAAGGATTCAAAGTTTTGTCTGTGCTAGTAGAAAGAGCTCAAAGCAGTATTTCAGAGATTGAGCACTGCTGTCCTCAATAAATTTTTCTGTTTTCTGAGAATATCCATATAATTACTCTCTTTTACACATTATTTTGAAGACATAGCCTGTTACTGAGTTATTAATTCTAGAAGAAAATCTTGGTTGTCTTTACATAGTTCTCCAGAGGGTTTTTTTTGTGGGTTTTTTTTTTGTGGTTTAGTTCTATAATGGAGAAATTAAGTTCAGTATTAATTGAGTATTGCACATTTTTCTTCTGAACATCCCATTATCCATCAACTTTGCTGTTCACAGCTCCTTTCAAAATATTCTAAAATCTTAGGTCATTTATTCCTCTGTCTTTTAAAAACTAGTGACCCATTTAATTAAATTGGAGGTCCCCCAAACTGTTTATTTCTCTTGGGCCATTTGTAGACCATGCTGCAGATTTCTTTACCTTGTCTATTAATAATTCCTTACCTCCCTATTTGTGTGCCTTCCCTCTGACTTGGTTTTCAGCTCATCACATCTGTTTCAATACTACACTTGTTTGTATGTGTGGCTGTTTTTCCTCCTCTGTTGTTCAAATAGCAGTGCTTTTTTTAAAATTCTTTTTTCTTTTTAAAGATTGGCACCTGAGCTAACATCTGTTGCCAATCTTTTTTTTTTCTTCCTCTCCCCAAAGCCCCTCAGTACATAGTTGTATGTTCTAGTTGTAGGTCTTTCTGGTTGTGCTATGTGGGGCACCACCTCACTAGGGCTTGATGAGCAGTGCTAAGTCCACGCCCAGGATCGGAACTGGCGAAACCCCTGGCCGCGGAAGTGAAACCCCTGGCCGTGGAAGTGGGGCGTGTGAACTTAACCACTCGGCCACGGGGCTGGCCCCAGCAGTGCTTTTTTAATAGGCGTCTATTATTTTGCCTTTAATTGGTGGGCTTATGATGAAGTTAGCTTGTGATCTTTTGGGGCCCTTTTATGGTACACTGAAAAGGGCAAATTAAAACAATATTGTGGCAGTCTTATTCTGCTCTTAGTAGAATTCATATTCTTAGAGTTATCTTGTATGGGGACTTTTTTTTTTGGTATTAGAGAAACTGACGATGAAAAAGGATTTTCTAATTGAATTTAAAAACTTCTTACTTGAGGTAAGTTTCTATGACTATATGTTTTAGTTCATTAATTAGAAGAGATTATACTTTGGAAAATACTTTTTAAAGTTTTTCCTCATTTTGGAGGTCTTTATTGCTTCTCAGAAATGACAATGAGGGGCTGGCCTTGTGGTGTAGTGGTTAAATTTGGGCGCTTTGGTGGCCTGGGGTTCATGGGTTCAGACCCAGGCTCAGACCCTGCAAACTGCTCATCAAGCCATGCTGTGGCAGCATCTCGCATACAAAATAGAGGAAGATTGGCACAGGTGTTAGTTCAGGGACAGTCTTCCTCAAGCAAGACGAGGAAGACTGGTGACACATGTTAGCTCCAGGCCAATTTTCTTCACCTAAAAAACCCCGAAAAAAAGACAATGATACCTGGCATTGCTAATTAAGTGAACTATTTAAATTACCCGTGAGAGTTTATTGACTTCAGGTTAAGGATCCTTACTCTATTGAATTGATAGTATGGGAGTGAAAGTGATAGTAGTTAAGTCTGTCACTGATCAAGGAAAATAGCTATGTATACATCAGCTCAGTTTGAGATTTCTTGAGTCTCTAGGACTGTCTGGATCTGGAGCAGATACTGCCCTAGAATACTGATCAAAACAAATTAAAACAAACTTCTCTGACCCTGTCTTAAGGTTTAGGGACAATGGGTAAGGTTCCATCACAGATCAGTGATGTTCACTGGTGCTATAAACAATCTTTGTTTCAGTTACTGGCAATGTGATTGACTTTTCATATAAGTGAAGATTGCGTTACTTTATGAAGGTGCTGATTAGCGTAATATTAAGTGCTCAGGTCTCCATACCAAGAACAGGAATTGATTTGCCTAATACAGTGGTTCTCAAAGTGAGATCAACAGACTCCCGGGGTCTGGTTGTCTGTCCGGTCAAAATTATTTTCATAATACTATTAAGATATCATTTACCTTTTTGCCTCTGTTGCGAAAGCACTGATGGTACAAAAACAAAGGTGGGTAAAACTACTGAAACCTTAGCATGAATGAAGGAGTGGTACCAAATTATACTGGTAGTCATTGTATTCTTCACACTATGTACTTGCAGTTAAAAGAAATCCAGTTCCACTTAAAAATGGCCTTGATGAAGCAGTAAAAGTTATTTTATTGAGTTTTGACCCTTGAGTACATGTCTTTTTAACATTCTGTAGGACAAAATGGGAAGTATGCATAAAACATTTCTGTTGCATAATGAAGTGTGATGATTATCTTAAGGAAAAGTACTCATGAATTTTTTGAGTTGTAAGCTGAACAAGTCTCTATGTTGTAGAACACTGTTTTTACTCGAAGGAACAACTGATAAGCAAACTTTAGTTATTTGGACTTGAGTATTGGACAAGAGACATTTTCTCAAAAATGAACAAGGTGAGCCTGACGTTTCAAGGAAAACAGCTGACAGTGTGTGTTGTCACTGATAAAATTTGAATTAAAGAAAACACGAACATGGTAGCTTCTCAGTACTTAAAGACATTTCCGATGAGATTGGAGGTGATATTAATCAATGTTGTTCTTTTGTATTGAATGATAAAGTGTACAACATTTGGAAAAATCTCTATAACTCAGTGAACCAACATTTTCAAAATGAGCAAGGCATGATAAGAAATCATGCATATGTAAAAGATCTATTCAACATGCCAGATAGACCAATGGATTTTAATGTGTAACAGTAAGAAAAGTTCATCGATATGGTTTCAGATTCCACATTGCAACTGAAAATAAAGTACACATTACTGAATTTTCATGGTATCAAAGAAGAATATTAGTAAGTATCTGAAAAGGCTATTAAAATACTCTTCCTTTTTCTGATTGTATATTTGTGAGAAGTCAGTTTTCTTCATATACTTCAAGCAAAATAATGTATCACAACACATTGAATGCAGAAGCAGATTTAAGAATCCAGATCTTCTGTTAAGCCAGACATTAAAGAGATTTAGTAAGTTGTAAAAGGATGTCACTCCCCACTAAAATTTATCATAAAAATGCTCTTTGTGTTAACATACAATGAGTTTGACATTTTTAGATGGATTAATAAATTATTTTTTAATTCTTAATTTTAATTTATAATATAGTAAATATAGGTAGATATAACTCATAAACAAAAGCTCTTTGGAGTCCTCAATAATTTTTAAGAGTGAAAAGGGGTCTTCTGACCAAAAAGTTAGAAAACCGCCAGCCTAGTATTTGAAGGGCTCATGTTGGCTTATTCTAAGAAGTAAAGGGTAGATCTTCCATCATTTTATCCAATTCAGATAAAACCGAAGTTAAATGTATGTATAGTATTAGATTTTTATTTTTTGTGTCCATTTGCAATTTTTAAATCAAAGCATTAGTTCTGTTTGTTAAACCAGTGAATATCATGCTGTACTGCTAGCTCTGTCTTGGGCTAACTAGAGAACGTCGTAGATATTTCTTCAACTTTTGAAGAGGTAACTTAATGTATCTTAAATTATGAGAAAGTACACAAAGGGAGCTGTGTTGATAATCTCTATGTGGTAATTATGTGTCACTTACCTCTCTAAGAATGACTGTTCAGTCATTGTGAAGATTAAATTAGTTAATATACATGAAAATATTCTGTAGGTATATAAAAGATTATATTAATGTTAGATTTTATTTTTGGCCATCATGCACAGTAATTGAGTTTGTGAGAAGGGGGAGAAATTAAGGTGAAGGGATGCGTTTTTTTAAAACTACTCATTTCCTTGATTATACTCAAGGCTGAGATAAACTTACTATTTAAATAACCCTAAATGGTGATGATATTTAGCCAGTTAATTATTTTTCATAAAACAGTCATTCTGATATATGAACATTTGAAGTTAGATATGCAAATAACTTAGTTATTGCAAATGTTTCATAGTGATATAATGTTATGTAATTATATGCTTCCATATAAAATATCTCAAAAATGAAAAACTTTCATATACAACTAGTTTTAAATTAGTGGCATGATGAAAAACATGAGCACATGTAGTTATTAAGCACCAACACTAAACAGATGGTGCAAGAGGATACATAACAGGTTTGCAGTCTGGGTAGAAGAGCATAACGCCATTAAAACTATCAGATATCTGTTTCTCATAGATATTAGTTAATGGATAAGTAAAGACATAATCCTTGATTATATAAGGACCAAATCTTAGAGTACTAGTGTTGCAGAATTGCTAACTTTTCCTTCATCTTTTACCCTAATTTTAAAATTACCGTATATAGTGGTAGATAATACTATTTCCTGTTTGTAGAAATTAATGCATCTTGTCATAAGTAGGTCATTTATAAATGTGAAATTGCTTGAGGCACTTTTTTACTGCCATGTTGCATTTAACTTCTGGCTGGACAGATGTGAACTATATTGCTAGGATATTTGCCTCTGAAGCATTTTTCAGTTTTCATCTTATAAAAGGAAATGGTTGATTTGAGATTATGTGGGCTTGGAAATAGCTATGTGTGATTAGAAAGGTACTTGCTAACATATCACGTGTATCGTTCAGTAGCTCATCATTTTTTTTAGAAAAAGGGCTTTCCAAAGATAAATACTTAAAAAAAAAAAAAAGATATGCTTTCAAAAGGAGTTTAATCAAGACGTCATTAATTATGACTCTGTCTATTCTGAGTTAATCTTTGTTTAGCATTTTAAGTATTAAACATGAAGGAAAGGCAGAATATTTAGAATACTTAATAATCAATTTCCTTTTAGAGAATTTGGGTTCATGCTATACCCAGTTTGTTTAAATTATTGTACTGTGACTTTTATTGTATAAAGAAATAAGCCTTAAAATACATGCAGGAATGAAGTGCTGTCTTTACATAGAATGCATACTTTTTAGAGACTTTTTAATATTGTTTTATTTTTCTTATGTTTATGCATAATCTCACACATGTCTTATGACTCTGAATCTCTAGTGTTGAATGGACAGGCTGCATGATACAGAATTTTTTCATGGGTATATTTCCCCTCTTTAAAAAATGTTTTATATGGTTAAAAGGATTAGTTAATACCAAAAGGTTCATAATGAAGAACGGCAATCGCCTGCCCTAACCTTATCCACATCTCAATTCTGCTCCCCAGAGTAAAAACTTTTAACTTTTTTTGAGGAATTTCTTCTGTCATTTAGCTCCATATATAGTGATAATATGCCTACCCTAGTATTTCTTGATTTATCCCTTTTAGACATTATCTATTGACTTCCTGATAATGGTAGATGAGATTTTAGCTTTTTTTTATGCCCCATCTCTATTTCTTCTTACCCTCTCCTCCTAACATATTTATTACAAGTTTAGTTAAATCAGTAATCAGTATTTACATTTGTATAACTATATACTGTTTCTTGCAGAGGCAAGTAGTGTATCATTACATTTTTCTTTTTAAAAAAATACTATTTTTCCTGAAGTTACTAATTTTCTTGTTTGCATAATTTTCAGTACATCTATCCTTAAATATTCAACTGTTTTTCATGGGAGTGGAGATTAGGACTTTTCAGGCAATTTTACCTGAGGGTAGTCCCTCTCACATAAAGAGATCACATTCTTGGGGTGACAGAGCCTGTTTTCCATGATCCTAACATATGTCAGTATGACCCTAACTCAGATTAGACATGCTTCAAGTGGGAAACCCAAGCCTTGTAATTGCAAGTTTATTGCTCTCTAGGTCCATGCCTAGTGTGCTTAGCGGTTATTCTGGTCTCCAAGTCTGGAAAGTTTATAGATAGACTGTGATATAACATCCAGGGGCATCAGCCTGTTCTAAGGAACTCCACTATTCTGTTGGATTTCCTAGTGAGTTTACTAGATTGTAGTAAACCCATGTAATCATAGCAAACATTTGTAAACACAAAGCACTACAGTATTATAAAAGGATGCAGAAAACTTTCATTCCCCTATCTTTAAGATTCCTGTTGAATATGAGGTTAATTTTAGGTGTTAAAGAGCTTTTCTGTAAATTTTTAAAAATACTTTCTCTAGCTTATGTAAATTGCATTTTTCTCTTTTTCCCAAATTCCTGAAATAATTTCATCTGATATCTTTAGCACATAAAAACTAAACAGTTTCCTGTTTTTATGTTTAGAATTGGCTTATTGTTACAAGCAGTCTTTCTCAAAGGCTGGAAAAACTTAATATAAACATTTTTTTTTTACAAAAAACTCTTAAAAGATTTTGAGCAGACCAAAATTCCAAATTCTTATAGCTTGATAATTCTTAGAAGAGCTTTATGCAAAGGAGACTATAAGGCCTTTCTGGCAACTGAATAAATTTCAAAATATCATATGAGGAGTGTTGGACATAAAATTTAAAAAGAAACTTTAAAACTTTATTTCAAAAAATTACTTTAAAGAACACAGAGAAACTTGGTAACAACTCTGTCAGGGAGAGAGATGATATTTACTTTATAAAATTTGTTAAAGTGGGAATGAAGTCACACATGTTTATTAGAATATTATGCATCTATCCCAAGATATAATCCAGATTGTATATTGTCATGTAAAAATGGGTTTGCAGTATAAATTTGTACAGTTTTTTTTAGTTTATATACACTTTCAGTAGTAATGTTGAAATCTGTCTTAAATATTTGCTGTCAGAAATAAATACCTAGGTTTATAATAAGTATCACTGTAATGAACTGAGGTGGGGAATGAATCTTCATTAGTTTATTCACTGTGAAAACAGAAATTAGGAATGTGCTCAAACAATACAATAAAAACAATTATTCATTGTACACATGGTTTTTGTATATAGCATTGCTGAAACCTTTTTTTAATCAGTCTTTTCTTAGTTTTCCTGAATGATCCTATAAGAGAAAAGGTTGAAAGAGAGTAAGGGAAAAAAGCTGTAAGATCTTAGGCAAATTACTACTTTGGACTGCGAGTTTCTGATTTATAGTAAAAGTAGGTAATCTCTAAGGTATTTTTTAGTGCTAAATGTTCTCACTATATGAATAGGAGACAGTCATGGGTGAGAGGTATGTAAGAATTCGAATATAGAGTAAAAAGAATAGAAGTAAAAAGATGGAAGAAGGCTAGAAAGGAATGATATTTACTGAATGTCTGTGATTGCAAATGAAATTCACATAACTGTAGATATACCTAACATTTATGTTACTAGGGTTGTTCCTGCTCTCTTCTCCCAATTACAGCTATACTTTTCTTCACAATGATACCGTGGCTAGGCTTTTATATGTTAAGTAACATGGCCACAGTAGGTACTCGATGAGTATTGAATTCACTGACTAAAAAAGTATACCAGAGTTGATTATATAAAACAATATTTTCCGTTCAGCTCTCTGGGTTTTTCGTCATGATTTCCTGACCATGCTGCTGTTTGTCTTTGTCTGCCATGACACATGATCTGACTTTTGTGATATAGTCTCCTTGTTTTTGTAAGTAACTAGTTGTGACTTGTGCTTTTTCCTCAGAGACCTGCGTTTCCAGTTATGCTCTCATTTGCCTTGGGCTCTTCATTATTTCATTATGGCACTAAGCATAAATCAGTCACAGGTCAGATTTGGCCTGCATTACTACTATCCTCCCTTGTTCTCTAGATCTCACATTGTAGTTTAGGACTCTCTTATTCAACTGATCTTTGGGACACAAACCTTAGTAGGGAGTATCTGTTCCAGATTAACAAGTGAGTTGTTAACTTGGAGAATGTCATCTCATAACTCTAATTAGAAAGCAACAATTTTTAAAACACTGTGATATGGTTTGTCTCAGGTTGCTTATTATTTTTATTTGTTCAGACAACATTTGTGTTAGGATGTATGCTAATTTTTAGAGATAAAAATGTGAATAAAATATGGTCCCTGCTGTCAAGGAGCTTACAGTCTAGTGAGAAAGTGAGAGGCATAAAATAGCCAGTTATGTATTAGAAGACCGATGAAAGAATTGTATACCCAAAAAGGGGAATACTTGTTATAATAGGCGAGGGCTGATGGAGTAAATAGACTAGGATTGTGAGGATTATTTAGTTATGATATAATTCACTACATTACATATTAAAGGAGAAGAATCAGATGGGAGTAGATAGTACAGGAAAAACTGGATAAAATTCAGCACCCATTCAGATACTGAATAGAAACAGGAGGGAACTTAACTTGTAGGAGAGGTATCCATCAGAAAATTATGGCAAACGTTATGCATTAATGGTAAAACACTAAAAGTAGTCCCATTAAATTTGAGAACAACATAAAGACAGCTCTTATCTCCATTATTATTTGGTAATACAGTAAGTAAAGAAATAGAAATGAGATGTAAGATTGGAAAGAAGGAGATAAACTATTTGCTGATGATATGATTTTTTTACCTAGAAAACCCAAGAAAATGAACTTAGTAAATTAAATTTTGAAAGGTGGTTAATAAGTGCAATTTACAAAAACTACAATGTTCCTATTATACACTAGCAGTGATCAGTTAGACAATGTAATAGAAAACAAATCCGTTTCACAAACAAAAACCCAAGTCTTTATCAAATTAATATTATTAATAAAATCTTAATAAATCTCAACAAAGTTTTTCATAGAACCTTATAAATACCCTAGAATTCATAGAAAAGAGCGGTATGTATGACTAACCAGGACAATTTAGAAAACCAAAACAAAAGAGAGGAGCTTGCTCTAATAGAATCAAGATAATAATAAAGCTATAGTAATATAAAAAAAGTGGGGTTTTTTTGAGGAAGATTAGCCCCGAGCTAACATCTGCCACCACTCCTCCTCTTTTTGCTGAGGAAGACTGGCCCTGAGCTAACATCCGTGCCCATCTGCCTCCACTTTATATGTGGGATGCCTACCACAGCATGGCTTGACAAGCGGTGCCATGTCTGCACCTGGGATCTGAACCGGTGAACCCTGGGCTGCCAGAGCGGAACGTGTGCACTTAACTGCTGTGCCACCAGGACGGCCCCTAAAAAGAGTTTTAATGACACGGGAATAGACAGATGGGTTAATGGGATAGAATAGGCTCCAAAAGTAAGCCCACACTTAAGATGGGAATCTAATATATCATAGAGATCAGTGGGAAATTATAAACTCTTTTGTAATTGGTGTTGGGATAGTTAATTATCAATATGGAAAAACTACAAATTATGTTCAGGAAGACCTCCAAGAGCACCAACAGATTAGAATTAGAATTAGAGCACCAATCTATTAGAATAAGAAAGTTTAGCATGGTTTCTAGAGATGAGAGCAATACACAAAAATTGATAGCATTCATATATCAGTAATAATCTATTAGCAAATATATTTTTAAAATATTATATTCACTCTAACAGTAAAAGTTAGAAGGCACTTAAGAATATATCTCATAAAAGGCCTTCTTAAAGAAAATTATAAAGTGGTTTTTAAGAAGAACTTAATGACAGATATGACCCCAAATGCACAGGCATCAGAAGCAAAAATAGGCAAATAGTATTGCATCAAACTAAAGAACTTCTGCACAAAAAAGGAAACAACCAACAAAATGAAAAGGCAGCCCATAGTAGTTATCAAGATAATTCTAGTAATAGGTTATGATCTATCCCAATCAGAATCCCAAGAACATTCTTCACAGAAATTGAACAAACAATCCTAAAATTCATATGGGGCAACAAAAGACCGCAAATTGCTAAAGCAATCCTGAGCAAGAAAAACAAAGCCGGCAGAATCACAATCCCCGATTTGAAAACATACTACAAAGCTACAGTGATCAAAACAGCATGGTACTGGTACAGAAACAGGTCCACAGATCAATGGAACAGAATTGAAAGCCCAGAGATAAAACCACACATCTATGGACAGCTAATCTTTGACAAAGGAGCAGAGGGCCTACAATGGAGAAAAGAAAGTCTCTTCAACAAATGGTGCTGGGAAAACTGGACAGCCACATGCAAAAGATTGAAAATTGGCCATTCTTTTTCACCACACACCGAAATAAACTCAAAATGGATCAAAGACCTAAAGATTAGGCCTGAGACAATAAGTCTTTTGGAAGAGAATATAGGCAGTACACTCTTTGACATCAGTTTCAAAAGAATCTTTTCGGACACTATAACTCCTCAGTTGAAGGAAACAATAGAAAGAATAAACAAATGGGACTTCATCAGACTAAAGAGCTTCTTCAAGGCAAGGGAAAACAGGATTGAAACAAAAAAACAGCTCACTAATTGGGAAAAAATATTTACAAGCCACTTATCCGACAAAGGGTTAATCTCCATAATATACAAAGAACTCACACTGCTTAACAACAAAAAAACAAACAACCCGATCAAAAAATGGGCAGAGGACATGAACAGACATTTCTCAAAAGAAGATATGAATATGGCCAATAGACACATGAAAAGATGTTCATCATCGCTAATCATCAGGGAAATGCAAATCAAAACTACACTAAGATATCACCTTACACCCATTAGATTGGCAAAAACATCCAAAACCAAGAGCGACAAATGTTGGAGAGGTTGTGGAGAAAAAGGAACCCTCATACACTGTTTGTGGGAATGCAGACTGGTACAGCCACTATGGAAAACAGTATGGAGATTTCTCAAAAAGTTAAAAATAGAAATACCCTATGACCCAGCCATCCCATTACTGGGTATCTATCCTAAGAACCTGAAATCAGAAATCTCAAGAGTCCGTTGCACCCCTATGTTCATCACAGCATTATTTACAATAGCCAAGACGTGGAACCAACCTACATGCCCAGAAACTGATGATTGGATAAAGAAGATGTGGTATATATACACAATGGAATACTACTCAGCCATAAAAAAAGACAAAATTGGCCCATTCACAGCAACGTGGATGGACCTCGAGGGTATTATGTTAAGCGAAATAAGCCAGTCAGAGAACGACGAACTCTATATGACTCCACTCATAGGTGGAAGTTAGTATATTGATAAGGAGATCTGATCGGTGGTTACCAGGGAAAAGGGGGAGTGGGGGGAGGGCACAAAGGGGGAAGTGGTGTACCCACAACATGACTAACAAAAATGTACAACTGAAATCTCACAAGGTTGTAATCTATCATAACATTAATAAAAAAAAAAATATTTGGGGACTACTGAGTATCATGACAACAACTTATTCCTAAGTGGTTTAGGAAAAAGATTCTACTTGTCCTTGCAACTTTTCTCTAAGTTTGATATTGCCCCTAGGTCACTTAGTCTCCTGCATTCATTTCAGCTTTTTTTTTTCTTTCTCTTCTTTGGATTTTTTTTTATCGCTCTGTCTTCAAGTTTACTAATCTTTTGTTATACAGTTTCCTGTCTACTGTTAAATACATGCAGTGAACTTTTCAGTTCAGATATTGTATTTTTTAGCTTTAGAAATTCCATTTGGTTTTTTTTTTAATAGCTGTCATTTCTCTCCACGTGTTTATTTTTTCCTTATGTTGTTTAGTATATTTATAATAGCTGTTTTAAAGTCCTTGCCTTCTATTTCCATGATCTCTTTTATTTCTAGGTCTGTTTCTGTTGACTGTATCCATTTTCTTTCCTGGTCATGAATCACATGTTTTTGCTTCTTTACATGTCTAGTAGTTTTTTGTTGTTGTTTTGAGAAAGATTGGCCCTGAGCTAACATCTGTGCCTATCTTCCTCTATTTTCTATGTGGGATGCCTGCCACAGCATGGCTTAATAAGCAGTGTGTAGGTCTGCGCCGGGGATCTGAACCGCTGAAGCAGGGTACATGAACTTAGCTGCTATGCCACTGGGCTGGCCCATAGTAATTTTTTTTTAAAGATTGGCACCTGAGTTAACATCTGTTGCCAATCTTCTTCTTGTTTGTTGTTCTTCTTCTTCCCAAACCACCCCCAACCCCCAGTACGCAGTTGTATATTCTAGCAGTAGGTCCTTCTGGTTGTGGGACGCCGCCTCAGCATGGCCTGCTGAGCGGTGCCATGTCCATGCCCAGGATCTGAACCGGCAAAACCCTGGGCCACCGAAGTGGAGCACATGAACTTAACCACTCAGCCATGGGGCCAGCCCCTGAAAACAATTATTTCATATGTTTTGTCAAGTTTTCTAGTTCTTTATGGCAAGAGCTCAAGCTTAGTACTAGCTGTTCCTTCCTATTTGGTGTTTTAGCTTAGTTTGGTTGTATTATTTTCTCACCTAGTGCTGTGAGCAATCTCGGTGTAGACGGTTGAACTGATTCAACGTTGGGGATTGACAGTGTGAGTGTGGTCAAAGGACGAAACGATCCTTTGGGAGTGCTGGCAAGTGAAGTGAAGAATAACTTCTGTATTATAGGTTGATAGATATATTTCAATGTAATTTTAGTTTAAGGTATTTTTTCTTTTTGTTTCTTAACAGTAATCCTAAAGCGGAGAGTCAGCGAGTAAATAAAAAAGTCAACAATGATGCCTCACTTAGAATTCATAATCTATCTATTTTGGTGAGACAGATAAAATTTTATTACCAGGTAAGTGGTCTTTTTTTCATTCTAGTATTTTGATAAATGCTTACATATTCACATTTTTATGTTATTTGTTATCAGTCACCTAACGTATACTAAATACTTATTATATGCCAGGTGCCAGTCTGTTTGCTAGAGATAGAACAGTAATAATCTAGTTTATTTCTTATGCAATATTAAAAATACAAAGACTACATAATTATCTAACTTTACAAATAATTATTGTATTTTATGTGTTTTTAAAACCAGTTCTCAGTTTCCTGAGTGTTTGTGTAGTGCAATACTTTGTTAGCCTACTTGAATTATGCCTTTGAAATGTGTACTTTTTATTTTTTTCACTTAAATTGCACAAATTTTTCAGAGTTTAAAATATGAGCATTCTTAAGGCTGTCAGTATACCTCTAAGAACTGCTATAGCTGTATCACACAAATTTTAGTGTGTTGTATTTTTAAAATGCTTGTTTCTCTGCCTTTTCTAATTCCTGTTATGATTTCTTATTTCACTTATGAGTTATTTAAAAGTATGCTGATACAGTATTTTTCAAGCAGTCCCTTGGTTTTGATTTTTGGTCAAAATTTGTTTATTAATCATTCTTTTAATTTCTTCCTTTATGTCATCAGAAATTTAAAAAATTTCTTGTGGTGGCAGTCGTGGCAGTGATATGTGTGTGTGTGTGTGTGCACGCACGCATGTGTGTGCATGTGTGTTTTTTAATTGTGAGCTCAATTTGTTTGGGGGGGGAATTTATTTGTGGGAATACCTTTGTGTCTGGGCCAAGGATGCATTACTTCATAAGGGATTTGTTTCCTTTTGTGTAGCCAACCCAGGACCACTTTTAATTTAATTTGTTTTAAGCAGCTTATGTTATTTTAGAAGCAATACTTAGAAGCAATCTTTTTATGCGTTTTTGTGTATGTAAATCATGTATTTATGTGTTTACATGTGTATATATATATATATATGTTTTAACTGGGACTACATTATTGCAGATCCTTAGGGCAGCAACCCTCCTCAAGTTCTACCAAAGGACCAAGGAAAACAGCTTCTTTCTTCTCTTCCTTTGCCTGGTTCACTTTTTTTCTTGTTTTATCTTTTAACTGAGGATTATCTTTTTACTTTCTTTAGAGCTCAATCATTCATTTTAAAAGATTTTTTAAAAAAATTATCCAGCATTTTTGGATTCCTTCCTTCCTTTCTAATTTAGTAAGACTCCTTGGAAAAAAAAGACATAAAAGGCAAAGGGATTTCTGTATCAGAATCTTAAATTAGTTATCAATGTAATGTAATTCTGTATTGTGTACTACTGTTTTTTTGTGTTTTTTAGCAGCTTCATTGACATATAATTCACATACTATACAATTAACCCATTTAAAGTGTCCAAGTCAATGGTTTTTGATATATTTACAGAGTTGGGCAAGCATCAACACAACCAATTTTAGAATACTTTTATCACCCCAAAAGAAACCATGTATTCATTATCAGTCACTCCCCATTTCCCCCAACCATGTGCACACACGCACACACACACACACTACCACCACCCCAGACTTAGGCAACTGCTAATCTGTTTTCTGTCTGTATAGATTTACCTGTTCTGGACATTTCATAAAAATGGAATCATACAATATGTTGTCTTTGTTCCTAGTGTCTTTCACTTAGCATAATGATTTCAAGGTTCATCCATGTTGTGGCATGTAGTGGTATTACATTCTTTTTTATTAAACTACTGCTTTCTTGTTCTTTGTCTTGCTCCTGCCCAAGCCAGGGGTTGAAATTATCTTTGTATTAATCATGTTTATCTAATAATGTTAGAGTCAAAAGAGATTTCGAGAGGAGGGAATTGTGAAATCCATCATTTCAGCAATTTAGATAAGTGGTACTCAATGGAGGGTGATTTTATCCCCTAGGGGACGTTTGGCACTAACTGGAGACATTTTGGGTTGTCACACCTAGCAGTACTACTGGCATCTAGTGGGTAGAAGCCAGGAATGCAGCTAAGCATCCTACCAGGCACAGGAGAGTTGCCCACAACTAAGAATTATCCAGCCCAAAATATTACTAGTGCCAAAATTGAGAGGCCCAAATGTTAATAGTGCCAAGATGATATTATTACTAATGGTTTGATTTGTCTTGACTGTCACCATTGTTTTTTCAGACACATCTGAAAATATTTCATTAACATTTGCTGGGTGACCACTTATGCCCTTTTCTTTTCATTAATCTAAGTTGGAATACCAATAGGCTGATTCAGGCTAGAAGTGGTTGAACATCTTAACATTTTGTCAATATTGTTTCAGATATTTAAAATGAAATATTACTAAGTGTTGAAATTTCCCTTGTACCACCCCCGTCTCCTTCCTTTAGTACCAGTTTACCAAACCATCTTTGCCTCCACCCCCAGTGCTTTGTATTCTTAGATAAAATGCTTCTCAGGCACTTCTAAAGTATCTTCAGAAATAGATCAACTATCTTATTTACATGATTACTTGACTTAGTGAAATTATTTTTTATTCTCTTATATTTAATCGAGAGAGACATGGCCTGGTTTAATATATGACAGATTTTAAGTTAAAGTCCAAATCAATACAGTTCTTTTCACCTGTTAAATTACCTATCTGTTGGAACAGTGAGATTTTTCCCTGAAAGTCCTTCTAAAACTATTTAAAAAATTTTTTATATTGCCTACACCCCTCAGAAAAAGTATTTGAGGTAAAACATTTTAGAACATTTTGATTGTTCTGACTCACAAAAAAGAAAGTGAATTTGGGTAGGTTAAAATTCAAAAGTATATGTATGTCTCCAAAAAAATTTTTTAATGAGTTGGTAAGTATCAAAGTCATCTTACAAAAATGATTCCCAGGGAGAAAGGAAAATTGACAGATTTCTCTGAGATGCTTGTTAGTGAAGGGAATTATTTCAGTGTACCTTTTCAGCAATGAGAGGTAAATGTAAGTGTTAGTATTCTTCCCTTTTTTTCATTTTAATAATTTAGAATATGTAAACACTCAGTAAAAATTATAATATCATTTGCATTTCCCCCTTGTTCACTCCCTTTTATTGATTGCCAAGGCATTGGGGCCACAGTGGTGAACAGGGCAGACCATGTCCCTATTCTCATGGAACTTTCAGTTCTAATAGAGGGATAATAGGCAAGTAAATAACTAAAGAAAATAATTTTGATTATAATTAAGTAAGAACAATGATGTAGTAATGTGAGAGGTCTTGAGAGAAGTAACTGGTAACATTAGATTATCAGAAAATTATTGAATGTCTACTCATTATCTTTAAGTGGCAATTCAAACCTTTTCAGGTAACCACTTGATACATAGCAAGCATCTTTTTGTCTTGCAAATAAATAATTAAAAATTTTTAAATCATAAAATAAATAAATTATAGCTGTTATGTAAAATTACCTAGACTCTGATTTTTTTAAACACGTTATTTTTATTCCTGCAAACGAGGGAGAGAGAGTGAATTTGATTATCAGAGCACAGTTTACAAGTAAAAATCTTAGTCCGTTTTTAGAACTCTGTCAACAGCTCGTATTTGGTATGACTACACTGGCTGCAGTTTAAATAAATATTAAAGAAGCAAGGTGATTCTTCATCCACTATTAAAATAATCATCTGAATCATTTGAGGCCCAAAAAAGGAAAGAACACTTTACAATTAGGAAATTTAAATTTATTAGGAAGTTTTTGAATGATTGATGTCACTAATGTTAAAAACAAAAACCAGGTCCAGTACCATTAATCTAGTTTCCAAAGAAAGCAGGTTCTTTTTAAGGTTTTTCTTTAACATCTGTTATAATAGGCAACATTTGGAGTATTAATAAAATTCAGTAGCTAAGGAAACAAGACCCTTTGTTTGTTACACAACAAATACTTTATATTCCATCATATTTTTGACACTTTGGTGAGATGTTCTTTCTTTTTAATGCTATTCATTTAATTTTTTTCTATAGCCTACTAAAATATGGTTAAGTAGTCCTAATTCTTTTCACTGGTAGCACAGATAAAAGGACAAATACAAATAGTATGATAAATGTAATTATGTTCAAATTTTTAAAATAGATTATAAAAGTCTCAAAGGAGAGACTGTTATTCTAGTGTATTTTAGAAATTGTTGAAACCCGTATTCGGTACTACAGAAATGTGCAGTTTTAGCACCAGCATTTTGCTCAGTGTGTTCAGGAAAAGGAAATGAGCCCAGACCTTTGCCAGAAGTGTTTAACTTCTTACTGTGAAGGAAGTGTTATGGATAACTTATAGGAATAAGGAGAAGCCTAGTTTATCTTTAAATAGTAACTAAATAATGTCTGTTTCTGGCATAAACTTGAAATAGTTTTTTTACAATGCATTAGCAATGTGACCTTTAATTCACAAAAATTTGTAATATATATTAATAAAAAATTTTTTCAGATAAAAATATAGTTAATATACCATTTTTTATAGAAAAGTTGTACAAAGGCAACTAAAAGTAATAGTAATGAAATTACTTATAGTATCTTTCAATGTACCTCTACTGTTATTTTCCTGTTAACATAATCTCTGCCAGTTCTTTCTTGTTCTTTTTATTGAGTGTTGTCCATCTCCAAATCTTTCTGGACTGTCTTCATACCAGGATAGAATTTCTACCTATTCAGTGAAACTTTGATTTAGTTGTCCTGAAAACTCTAAGATTCTCTATATTTATTTATTTATTTATTTTGAGGAAGATTAGCCCTGAGCTAACTACTGCCAATCCTCCTCTTTTTGCTGAGGAAGACTGGCCCTCAGCTAACATCCATGCCCATCTTCCTCCGCTTTATACGTGGGACGCCTACCGCAGCATGGTTTTTGCCAAGCGGTGCTATGTCCGCATCTGGGATCCAAACCGGCAAACCCCTGGCCACCAAGAAGTGGAACATGTGAACTTAACCGTTGTGCCACTAGGCCGGCCCCTCAGATTCTCTGTATTAGAGAGCCATCCTAGTGGCGTAGTGGTTAAGTTTGCATGCTCTGCTTCGGTGGCCCGGGGTGTGTGGGTTCAGATCCCGGGCACAGACCTACATGCTCATCAAGTGATGCTGTGATGGCATCCCACATAGAAAATAGAGAAAGATTCGCGCAGGTGTTAGCTCAGGGCCAATTTTCCTCACCAAAAATAAGTAAATAAATAAATAAATTCTGTATGTTGGAATACTTGCATAACTTTAAAAGTTACAACCTTCACCTCATCTCCACCTCCACCAATACTCCTTCTCATTCCCTGTGTTATTTTTATCCTTAGCATTTATCATCAGAAACATTTACTTATTTTCATTCTAGTCCTACTAAAATGTAAATTCCATGAGAGCAAGGATTTTTGTTTGTTCGTTACTGTGTCTCCAATGTCTAGAACAATGTCTGGCAGATAATAAACATGCAGTAAATATTTGTTGATGAATGAATGTTGTGATTTTCTCAAAACTTTCTCCTCTTTCAGTTGTATTGCTAAAGTTCTTTCTTTCTCCATTTATTTTTTACAGGTTTCTTAGCACTTTAGTAACAAATTGAAGTATCTTCATTAGTTAGTATACATATATTATCATTCCCCTTCAATTAATTTGTTCCTCCTACTTAACAAAGTCATATTTATCTTGGGCTCATTTATTTATTCTTTTTCCATTTCTTTAGCATTTTAATGATGAACATCTTTAGAGCTAGGTGAGGTGTGGGAAATGTGAGGATGATATAATAGGGCTGTAACGGTAGCAATCACTTTTTTAAGCCTCTGATCTCTTTTGTGTCTTGTGTATTTTTTAATGTCACTTGTAAGATTAGATAGGGAAATAAAAGGAACTTTTACAAAAAGTGTAGCTAGAAGCCTCTGGAGAACCCATGGGGCCAAACAGAGATTTTAGAATAGTTTGGGTCTTTTAATTTGTATAATTTTTAGCTGCCTTATGTAATATTAGTGTCTGCTTAAAATTAATATTTGGAAGCAAAGTAAAAGGTAAATTTTTTTCCCCATTAACTCTTGTGTTTAATAGCCTTCATCGTTTATAAAACTTTAAACTTCTGTTTCACTTCCTACCTTTCCCAACGAAAGTCACATACTTACTAAGTCGTGGAGCTGAAATTTAAGCCTACGCATTCTGACCCTACTCTACCAGAGTACGCTATATTAGGCGTTCAGATTTCAGTGTATTGGAGTATATTTTTGGATACATGGAGGTAAATTTGAATTTATCAGTTTACGTTAGCAATTTGCGTCATCCAAATATAATCAAACTTCGTAGTGTAAAGTCAAACTGTATTAACATATGATGTCATTGATGATAACCATGTAGTGAAAGGATATATGAATTGCTTTCATCTTTATGGAGAGACTGAGTTAGCGTGAGAGCATGGGGTGACAGGGTGAGCAAGAGGTGGGGAGCCAGCTGAGGAAGAGGATAGAGGAAAGCGGTAGGAGACCATATTGAAGGTTGCTGTTCACTCGGACAGTTTCCTTTTAACCGTGTATCGACATAGAATGTTACATCATAAATCAATAAAATAAATTGCCTTTGAAATAGAAGTTGATGTTTTCTGGTTGATTCATCAATTTTGACTCATGTTACCTGCAAATAAGTGGTGTAAATGAGAATTATCTTTTATCTGTGATGTTGTGATAAAGATTTTTTCTAATAATTTAATATCAGTTAAAATTTAAAGCCTCTCTTTATGAGAGTTAATTTGAAGGGTCTTTGTTCTGACTTAGATTATCTCTACTAAATAGGATATTTAAAAAAGTGATTTTTCTAATATAACTCTCTTATTTATGAGTTCTTTTAAATATGTACGACTATACAAAGATAATTTTGCTTCAAACAAGGAAACTAAAAATTAGAATGAATTAGAAATTTGTTCCTTTAAGTCCATTTGGCTGTTACGTACTTAGCTATAGCATATTCTATCTCAAGGTAACTTGCTTTTAACTGGAAAATTCATTTATTAAATAGCTGAATTCAGGGACTGGCCCTGTGGCCAAGTGGTTAAGTTTGCATGCTCCACTTTGGCGGCCCAGGGCTTTCCCAGTTCAGATCCTGGGCGTGGACATGGCACGGCTCATCAAGCCATGCTGCGGCGGCGTCCCACATGCCACAACTAGAATGTACAACTATGTACTGGGGGGCTTTGGGGAGAAGAAGAAGACGAACAAAAGATTGGCAACAGATATTAGCTCAGGTGCCAATCTTAAAAAAACAATTAAAAAAACCCGAAACCTGAATTCAGTATTAATTCTTGAAGTAAGTGATTTTAGCAGTTTTTGACACTTACTGTTCTTAATTGTATTTATCTAACATGATGGACATATTGAATATGTTCTTTTATTTAAATATATGTATATTTTTGGTGATAGTTTTTTTCTTTTCTTTTTTGATAAGGATTTGATAAGGAAAATTGGCCCTGAGCTAACATCTGTTACCAATCTTCCTCTTTTTGCTTGAGGAAGATTGTCACTGAGCTGACATCTGTGCCAGTATTCCTCTGTTTTGTATGTGGGACGCTGCCACAGCGTGGCTTGATGAGTGCTGTGTAGGTCTGTGCCCACAAACCCCAGGCCACCAAAATGGAGTGTGCAAACCCAACCACTAGGCCACCAGGCCAGCCCCTTGGTGATAGTTTTTTAAAGAGCTAATAAATACAGTGCTGAAGAAAAATTTTTGAAACTTTCTAAAACGTATCTGTAAAGAATTATAGATAAAAGATTAATTTTAATTAGTTTCTGATGTCATGCCACATACTGGCTATGGGAAAATGCCTCAGTGGGTCTAGAATTACACATCTTTAAAAAGCAATACTAGTTAACTTTTCATGGTTGTTCACTTCCTCATCATAGTATTAAGTAAAGAATGATTCAGAAAGAATTGAATACTTAGAAAAATTCTCTTCTCAGTAGCTAGTTATATCTGAGTATGTAGTGAAAGCCAAATTGTAAAGAGACTCACAGTTATTTCTATAATCTTGCAAAGATTCAATAATATCACATGATGTCTATCAATTCTGTGGTCTGATTCATCGCAAATCCTTTGTAGCATGTCATTGTTAGTGGTTCTAATGACAGACACGATGTGTCCCTTCATTTCCTCAAAGAAGAGGTAGTATAAACAGAAGATGCAAACTCGAGATATTACCTAAAATGAGTAATTTGAAAGTGTTCAGTTCTTTCTGAATAATCCCGTACTATCAGAATGTGTATATATTCTTGTCACTAAAAGTTTCACAGAAGTCAAAGGAAATAAAACAGCTATTGTAAATAGAGGAAAGAAATAATGATTTACTGAGCAAAAGCTCGCTTTCATGAAATGATCATAAGACAGGATTTTTAATGAAGTAACTAGCTTTCTTAATTTTAATATCAGTTGATATTTTTAGTTCCCTCAGAGAGAAGTAACAACAGAGTACACATGCTTGATCTTTTATTGAGGAATCTCATTTAAGTATCTAACACCTAAAACTCAGATTTCCAAATAATAAGTATTAGGCCAGTTCAACTTGGGCACTTTTATTTTGTGGGCATTTGATATATTATTAACTTAAGTCTATCTGGCATTATAATTTTAGTTATTTGACTCATTAACTTAAATTTACAAAAGATTTAAAGACCTTAGATGTGTTTTTTCACGTTTTTTTAAACTTTTTAAATTGCACTATAGCATACCTACAGAGAAGTGCACAGTCATAAGCTCTAGCTTGTTGAGTAATTGCCCAGTCAGCATTACCCATATAACAAGGTTGGGTATCTTTTTACAGGAGACTTTGCAGCAATTGATCATGATGTCATTGCCAAATGTTTTAATCATTGGCAAAAATCCGTTTTCTGGTAAGTATTAAAATTAGCATAATGTGATAGTAAAGTCTTATCTTTGTGTAATACTCTAATGCTTACCAAGGTTTTGCCTATGTACATTAACATACTAGGTTTTTCATGACTCTATAGGGAATGTTAGAAGTGACACTCCATTTTGTAGAGAGAAAATAAACTTAGACTATTTGTAAATTGTAGATGAGATCAGACCTAGGTTTAACGTTAAGTTCAGTATTTTTTTGATTCTACCAAATTGATACTTTTCTGTGATGAATTTTAGTGTCTCCTTATAAACAAGTATAGAAGGTAATATAGTTATAAGCTTAAAGGACCATAATCTTAGAAAAGAAGTGATTTTGAAATAATTTCTAGGTTTCTGCTCAGATATCTGTTATCTACCATTGCCAAAGTTGTTTGAGTCTAAGTTTTTACTGATTGATATGTTGTAATTTATATTAAACTACTTCTGAATGAGAAACAGTTTCTTAAACCATTTAAATTATTTTCTTCAGAACTTTCTGCGCTTTACCACATTTTAAATGTGACATGTTCAGAGTTTTAATTTTTGAACAATTGGGGAAACTAGCAGCTACCTAACATTTTCAACAAAGACTTATTCTTACATGCTACATGTAACCCAAATCAAGTTTATTTCTCCAAACCCCAGCCCCACCCTCAGTCAAAACAAACAAAAATAAAACCAAACTGAAAACTGAAATCAAACAGGTGTTTTTATTAAGGAAACTACCAGTTAGATGGGGTGAACTAGGAATTTAGAGAGAATTTAGAGAGATTCTGGGATATTTGATTGTGAGTAGAATGGAATTATTTTTGATTCCACATTCATTTAGTAATTACCTACCAAGTTATAGGAACCAGGAATATAAAGAAAATGGTCTTTGCTCTGGAGGATCTTGTGTTTTCGTGAGAGATAAACAGATTACTGGGAAATCAGGTAATAATTAGTATAAAATAAAGATATATAAAAATATTAAGGCATATAGAATATGGAGCCATTAATAATTCTTAAAGTTGACAGATTAGTGAGGGTTGGTGATCTTTGCCGGTTGGGTCAGGGAAGACCACAGAGAGATGTTAGAACTGTGCCTAGGGTTCTGATTAAAGGAGTGTGATCTATGCGTGTTTGGGGAAGGGTGATTGTATGGCTCAGTGTGGCTCAGAAAGTAAGTTGTTTCATGGAGGGTAGGAAGAAATGTTTGAAAAGAACATTTGGACTTTATAATAGACAGATTGGCCTCATGGTAAAATTCTGGCTCAAAAGAGTGACTTTTTTTTTTGCCACCTGAATGTAGGAAAATCTGAATCAAATACTGTTGGATGGTGAATGTACTTTCTAGTTCTGTTATAGAACATTAACTTCATCCACCTTGTTATATACCTTTATTTTGCTAGCCTCACTGTAACTGACATTTAAGGTTTTGATCCTTATGAATCTACACAGTTGAAAGGCATTTAAATTTTATAGGTAGATGAATCGTGTAAGATAGGTGTTTTAGAAAGAAAACATTAATAGGCCTAAAAGAAGCCAGACGTATTAGGAACCATTTGGGTGACTTTGTGACAAGTCCCTATATTAGCAGTTGTTAATTAGTGTTCTGGTATAGTATAATCATTCATGGAAAAGTAGTAGATTTATAGTTAGCATACTTTATTTCACAGAGCCTTGAAGCCTATTTTATTTATATGGCAGCCTTTCAAAATTGAGATCCTTGCTGGTTTCTTCTGCTCTTACCACATTGTGCACACACACAGCTGCTTTTTTGAATTCTCTATTATATAGATTTAATCCTTTGGTCAAGTTGTTGTGATTGTTACCTCTAGAAGTGATTCTGCCAATCTAAGAGAGTTGAACTAAAGTGAAATGTTGTGCTTAGTGATTGTTTTCATTGCAGAACAAGGCACAGAAGAAGTTAAAAAGTTGCTTTTGCTTTTACTGGGTTGTGCAGTTCAGGTAAGTTAAAACATTTCTTTATTTTCATTTTAATAACTTCTTTATATTTTTTTCAGGCTCTGGTTTCTGAAAGACTTAAGAATGGGCCATTAGTTTTCAAAGTCTATGTTAGAAATTTTTAAATAACTGTATAACCTATGGAGATTTTGAAGAAAAATACTTATTATGTTATTTTATTTCAAACTGTAGTTATATTGTCAGACAGTCATGTCATTTAAAATCTTTAATTATTTTCTTTTATTATGAGGCTTCTAATCGCCCCAAGTTTTTCAAATTTCCTTAGGGTACCCTTGAAAACCACTCTCAAAACATCCTTATGATTTATGCGTGCATGTGTGTGTTATAGAAGAGAAGGAGGATTAACAATAAGAAGGATGCAGAAGTTGCAAAATGTTTTACGAGTCTAGTTTATTATTATATTACCCTTTTGATCGGAGATTATAATAATACACAGCTATTATTTATTGAATGCTTACTTTGTGTCAGATATGATATCTTATATAGGTTTTCTCATAATATCTTCTTTTCAGAGAAGGAGATTGGCGTTTAGGTAGAGTGATCCTACCTAAAAATAAGTTATCCAAATTAAAACACTTGTGAGAGTCAGAAAGGGTGCTATTAACAATCATAGTGGGACGGCATTTGTAAACTGGTCCTGTCACAGACAAGCTAAGATGGTTGCTCTAGATTTAGGTCATATTGCTTATAGGCCAAAGAGTCGAGATTCAGCTCTGGTCTGACTTCAAAACTTATTATACTGTGTTGATTTTTCCTTTAATCAGCCATTGTTTGGATGAGTGATTACAGTGTTCCTTCAAACTATCTCAGTTCTTTGTGGAATAAAGTTATCTGTGAACAAATAAATAATGTGACTGCTAGTAATTATACATACCTATGTCAGAAATTATATATCCAAGAGAGTGTTAGCTTTTAGAGCTGACTACTTGGGAGCTATATGCTTATACAATGTATGTTATCAAAGTTTTATACTGTGTAATACAGGTGTTTACTTCATAGCTGAGTAGATATTAAGTTAAATATAGTGTTCGTGGTCATTGCTGTTCTAATTTGGTCATCAGATCCTGAGTTAGAAACACAGTCCTTAATTATTTAGAGCCTTTGTATACATTTGCTTTTTAAAATACCCTCTGTTGATGAATGTTATGTAAATTTAGATAACATAGTGATAACAAATATTTGATTGTTATTGCTGGTTACTAAAACTGACAGTGGGAATGGAGCAGAACCGAGGAGTTTTAAGAGAACAGTCCTAAAATCTTAAAGAAACCATCATTTTAACCATCTGTAAGAACAACAGAAAAAGACTATAGACTCTAAACTGCTTCCCTCTATCTTACTATTTTCTATAACTCACATAACAGTATCCCAGTTGCTGGAAAATGAAAAGGGTATCATGGAAATAACATTCCTTTTTCCAACATGCTAGAAGTTTTGATAGGTTAACCAACCCAGCTCTTCTAGTTCTGCCAGTGGGTGTTTCCTAAAGAAATTGACCAAGAATTTTTTACATTTTAATGACTGTTGATATTCAAGTTTTAAAACACCTTGTATCATTTTACTTTACCAGTGAAGTAAAGCAGAGCTATGAATTGGGCATATTTTTCTTAAAACTACTTAATGAAGCTGTGTAAGAAATCATCAATTAACGTAATGTCAGATATGTATATTTCTTCATATTGATGCATAGAACTAAATGCTGCATAAGTCAAAATAACATTTACATAGTTGTCCCCTCGTAAGGAGCCTACCTTCTAAAATAGTTTGCATTAACGTCATCATGCAATTAAAACAAGAAGATTTTCTAGCAATGCTAAGTATTCTTAATTTTTCCTATTAATCTATTAGCTGGTTATGATTACTTGTACTTTAGAGTCACATAATATGGAAAGGGTTTGTAAGATAGATATTATTTGAAATGATTATTGGAAAAGAGAGGAAGAATATTTGGATTAGGTATAAGAAAAGGCACAATGGGAAAATTGTTTAAAAGAATAATTATATAAATAGACATCGGTGTAACATTGTAAAGTGAGCTAGAAAATAAAGGTGATTCTGAGATGTTTAGAGAGAACAGGGCAATGTGAAGGATGGGGGAGGAATTTATTAGTTTTATAATTTTTTTTAACTTAAGGGGAATAGTTCAAAGAGCACATTAATGAAATATATTAGCAATGTGGCAGAGTGACTTTAGGAAAGTGTGGCTAGTCAGTGAAGAGTAATCTGTAGCTAGTCAGTGAAGAAGATGTCCAGAACCCGTAGCAGCAAATTTATGTGATAATAAAGAAAGAATAAATATAGGAAAGTTTATTTTTTTCATAGTAAGAGAGGATAGGTTTTATCAATTGTAGAAAACAAAGCAAAGACACAAGGAGACCATCATCCTAATCCTAACATGTGTCAACATCGTTCACAGTTTCTATGGAAGTGAGGAGATGGCAGGGTTGTCACACTTTGGTCTTTGATGTGAAATGAGTTTATCAAGAAAACTGTAGACCAGTCTTTGTATATACTTTAAGTCTTTGTAGTCAAAGAAGACTTTTTTTTTTCTTGAAAGCCCTTGAGACATGCATCCATTGTGGTGCCAGCATGGCAGATCTACCAAGAAAGGAGGAAGGATCCAGTTTTGAAAAATATTTGTTCATTCTGTATTTTTTAAATGTTAATGACCTGATTTTTTTAATGCTTACTATGTGCCAGGTGCTGTAAGAAAGGACAGGAACAGGAAGTTTTCTTTTTTTATATATATGTACAAAGCTCAAGGAGTTTCCATTTTAGAGGCGCACAGACCAAATAATGACAGTACGAGGTGATAACTACCATAATGCAAGATACATTGGTGCACGGAAGAAATAATTTCATAAGTCTGCTAGTAGTGTCAGGGAATGCCTCTCTGAGGAGGTAATATTTGAAATGAAAGCAAAGATTTTAGGTAACTTGTCAGGGAACATCAAGTATGACTGGAATGTAACACACATGGGGAGAATGGCAAGCGATTAGACTGAAGAGTTGACAGGGATTGGGTCACAAAGTACTGGGTTTGCCATATTAAGACAGAATTTAGATTTCATCCTATAGGTATTTGGGAGCCACTGAGGCTAACAACATCAAATGTGTAACAATCAAAATCTCCTGTCAGCCTTCAGCTGTGACTGTATGAACAATTAGAAATCTTTGTTGATAGTGAAGAGCCAAAATGTACCTCAGGACAAGAAACTGTTGATGGAAGCAATCAGCCAACAAGTATTGTTGGAACACTTTCTAGAACATAATCTCTATTACAGAAAATCTGTTCATGTAGTAGTTGAACAGGTTAAAATTCTGATGTTTAGTATAATAGATAAGTGTCGTAAATATGTTTTTCCACATCAGGATTAGTTTCTATCTGTTATACTTGTGATTTGTAGATGGAAGTAGCAAGTTAAAGTTTGCAGATATCATACCAGAGTCCAAGAATTCAGTGGGTCATAGGTTTTAAAAGATGTTGCATTCATAAAAAGAAATAGAAAAGGAAGCAAGCATCAGGAAATGGAAAATTTTTTTCTTCTTTCGAAGAAAAAATTGTGAAATTCTTAAGGGGAAGCAGCATTCAAAAACAACAAAATTAGCCACCATGCTAGGATCTTACCTCACAGAGTAAGTTATAATAAAGACTTTTTATTTTGGATTATACAATCAAGGATATAAGCCACAGGAATAACATTGAATAGAAAGAAAACTGTTGAAGGCCAGGGCTTGGGTATTTTCATTATTGACTAAACCAATCCAGTTCCTCCAGAATCTTTTTTAATGGATAGCACATCTCCTGAACCACTTCTGAGCATCAGCGAGAATTTTCACAGATCTGCATCCGAGCCCTGAGATAGTTGAGAGATTCCCAAGCAAAATCATCCCCCACAGAAGGAAAATGTTTGCAATGTGTGTTGTTTGGGAATGTCTTTCTTCGAAGACCTTATAAAATTTACCCCTTTTCAACAGAATTTAGGTTTTATATCATTGCTGGCTATTCAGTAACCAAAAATGTTACTTATTTTGGTCTTTGGCCAGGTTGTGTAGTACTGAAAGTAACTGAGTGTCAAGTGTAGATAGAATTACAATTTTGACCCTTATGTGTCCCCTTATAAGAAATTCTAACGTTAGTATTTGGTTCAGAAAACCAATTTTGAACTTGGTCAGCTTGAGGGCTACAATCTATTCTTTTCCTACCAGTTTTGGTAAAGCATCTTAAAAATGAGCATTTTAGGGGCTGGACCAGTAGTGTAGTGATTGGGTTCGTGCGCTCTGTTTCGGCGGCCCGGGGTTCATGGGTTTGGATCCTGGGTGCAGACCTACACACTGCTCATCAAGCCATGCTGTGGCAGGGTCCCACATACAAAATGGAGGAAGATTGGCACAGATATTAGCTCAGGGCCAATCTTCCTCACCAATTAAAAAAAAATTAGAATTTTAACACATTAATTATTGTATTACATTTTTGGGAAATAAAACAATACATAACTTCTAGCCAAGGCATTTCTTTTTCTGAGAAGATGTGATAGCAAACGTAACAATTTAAAGAGGTAATTTTTTGGCTGATATTGTTTTTAAAATTTTTATTTTTTTTTTTGTAGTTGTGGAAAAATATACAAAACATAAAATTTACCATTTCAACCAATTTTTAAGTATGCAATTCGTTAGCATTAAGTACATTCACGTTGTTTTGCAGCCATGACTGCTGTCCATCTCCAGAATTTTTCTCATCTTCCCAAACTGAAACTCTATCCCTCTTAAACAATAATTCCCTATCCCTTTTGCTCCCAGCCCTCGGCAACCACAATTCTACTTTGTTTCTCTATGAATTTTATTACTTTAAGGTCTCATAAGTGGAATCATACAGTATTTGTCCTTTGGTAACTGACTTATTTCACTTAGTGTAATGTCTTTAAGGTTCATCCATATTGTAGCACATGTGAGAATTTCCTTCTTTTTTAAGACTGAATAATATTCGATGGTATGTGTATACAGTATTCCCTCCTCCCCCCATCTGCAGGCAATACGTTTCAAGACCCCCCAGTGGATGTCTGAAACTGTGGATAGTACTGAACCCTATATATGCTGTGTTTTTTTCTATACGTATATGCTTATGATAAAGTTTAATTTATAAATTAGGCACAGTAAGAGATTAACAACCATAATAATAAAATAGAACAACTACTACAGTATACTGTAATAAAAGTTACTATAGATCTTAGCAACCTCAGCATACAATTTTTTTTCTTATTAAGTGGAGAACTTTCACCTTGCACTTAAAGGAGGCACTTTACGGCTTCTCTTTGGCATATCTGAATTGCCAGCATCACTACTCTTGTGCTTTGGGGTCATTTTTAAGCAAAATAAGGATTACGTGAACACAAGCGCTGTGTGACAGTCGATCTGATAATCAAGACGGCTGCTAAGTGACTAATGCTGGACAAAGGGATGATTCATGTCCCAGGTGGAATGGAATGAGAGTCCATCACGCTACTTAGAACAGCTCACGATTTAAAACTTAGGAATTGTTTATTTCTGGAATTTTTAAATTTGGTAGTTTTGGACCACAGTTGACCATGGGTACCTGAAACTGCAGGAAGCGAAACCAAGGATGAGGGGGAACTACTGTGCTATATTTTATTTATCCTTTCATCCACTGATGGACACTTGGGTTGCTTCCACTTTTTGGCTATTGTGAATAATGCTCCTATGAACATGGGTGTACAAATAGCTGTTTGAGTCTCTGCTTTTAGTTCTTTTGGTATCTATCTGAAAGTGGAACTGCTGGATCATATGGTAATTCTATTTTTAATTTTTTTAAGAACTGCCATTCTGTTTTTCATGGTGTCTGTAGCCATTTTACATTCCCACCAACAGTATACCATGAGTTCCAATTTCTCCACATCCTCGCCAACGTTTATTATTTTCTGGGGGTTTTTTTGGTAATAGTCATCCTTTAAAGAGGGAATTATTGGCTCTAGGGCTTAGAAAAGGCAAGTGTATCTGTTTAAACTGAAGGCAAAGATTTGCAGTTGAATTGGAGGACCCTTCAGTGAGACATAGTCATTATAACCCTACCATTTTATATGCTCGTTGGCTCAGAAACTAGGCATAGGTCAACATTTTTTGGAAGCATTGAAAATAAAAATTGAGGTTACTGTACTTAAAAAGTTAGTTATTTTATATATGCTACAAATGTATATCAGAAAGTCATTCTTTTTTCTTTTTTAAAGGTATGCTTTTTTGGTGAAGAAGATTGACCCTGAGCTAACATCTGTTGCCAGTCTTCCTCTATTTTTTTTTTTCCTCCCAAAAGCCCCAGTACATAGTTGTATATTCTAGTTGAAAGTCATTCTAGTTCTTCTATGTGGGATGTCACCACAGCATGGCTTGATGAGCATTATGTAGGTCCGTGCCCAGGATCCAAAGTGGTGAATCCCAGGCTGCCACAGAGGAGTGCATGAACTTAACCTCTCAGGCACAGGGCTGGCCTGAGTCATTCTTTTTTTTTTTAACTCATCCCATCCTCCCAAAAACTCTGACTTGCTAGTCACAACTAGGAATTGTACATTCCCAGTAATTTAATTTTAAATATTATTATGTGATCCTAATAATTTTGTTTTTGCAGAATATAGAACTTGCTGCCCTGATGGGAGTGTGTTTAATTAAGTTAAATTGTATGGCAATAGAAATAGAGTGTTATGATTTGATATAATAAATGTGTAGAGTGTAAATCAGAACCTTGCTAAGCTTCTTAATGATCAAAGAGCCGATTTTTCTTTTTGTTAGTGTATTGTCTTCACTAGTAGTTCAGTAATTGGCCCAGGAGATGCAACTAAGCTAGACAAGGCAGTGCTCTCTATTTTGTATGCACTTCTCATTTGGTTGCTGCAAGAATACAGTTATACTAGCAGTTGGATTACAGTATAAGAGATGTAGATGGGAGATGGAGATTAAGATGCATGTTAAACTGTTATTCAGTACTGACTGGAAAGAAAAAGGTTGTTTGTATTTTAATATTTTTAATTTATATAAAGCTTTTAAGCAGTTGCACAATAAAGAATTGCTGCCTTTATTCCACTTGATACATGTGTACTTGTATATCTTCTTAAATTTTGCCCCTGGTAACTTTGTTATTTTAAAAACAAATCAAATATTTATTGTATTACCTTATAAATGTTGAACTGGGCCACAAACATAGGTTTATTTCATTAGGATTAATAGGATGAAGATGTGAGAATGAATTATAAGCTTGAAGTAAAAATTGCTTAAATTTTTTTTTCCAAGAAGAAAGGCTGTGTTGTTTGATAATAGCCAAACACTGACTGAGCATTTTGGCTGTATTCCGAATTCTGCCACTGACTCACTGTGTTTTTTGGCAAGTAACTTATCCTCACTGAAACAAGTTCTTGATTCTTTACTTCTCTGTTTGTAAAGTTAGCATAATAATATTGTACTGACCTCAGATGGGGTTGTGTAATGGTTTCCCGCTTTAGAATTTTCCAGCATAAAAATAATATAAATTTTCAATGCTCTGCTTTTTAAATAAATATTTCTAAATTGTTATCTTTTTATTAGGTAAGTATATTCGAGAGACCGTTTAAGTGCAGAACAAAACAAAACGTTTATTGTACTGTTCAAAACGTAGCCAAGCTTTTTAGCCTGATGAGTTTTTAGTTACTTACAGCGTATTAAGGACTATACCCTATAAAGTATGAATGACTGTTTTATTCATTTCTTTTAGTGTCAGAAAAAAGAAGAATTTATTGAAAGAATTCAAGGTTTAGATTTTGATACAAAAGCAGCAGTTGCCGCACATATTCAAGAGGTAATAACCTGTATGCAATTTCTATATACATTTTATGAAACTCATGGTGTGTTTAGTTGTATATCTCCGTGAATACTTAAAGTCATAGGATAAGCAAGAACAGATCAAGGTCAAATATAGGTGAACCGTGCTTTTAGACAATCTTTTTCTCTTTAGAGAGAGCTTCTTAAATGAATCATCTTATACACACGGCACAGTGCTAACTACACATGTACCGTTGCCTTTTCCATAGGGACATAGGCAGGAAGGGTTATTTGAGGAATGAAGTATATGTCTTTGTTAGCACAGAATAAATAGTATAGTTAAATGCAAGCAGCCGAAAGTGGATCACTGCCTGTAATTCAAAACTAAAGTGAGGTAAGATGATAACTTTAGTGTTATGTCATCCCAGTGATTTTCTTTTGAATGAATTGACACAGCATTATTATAATTGACAATATTGCTTGAATTATAAACTCATTAATTTGCAACATCCATATAGAAACTTAAATACAGGACATATGTTGCAGTGTCAAATAATTGAAGTTGATATAATTTATTTGTTAAGATTGCTTTTAAAAGCTGCTGTTTCTGTACTATCTAGTCTTGGGCTTTTAATCTTGTGTGCTTAGTAAGACTTTTTAGAACTAGAGCGTATTAAATTTTACATGTCGATTAGAAAGAGAACTAAGGAAATGGAAAGGAGAGAATTTTTAAATAGCGAAAATTGGTAGTGTTTAAAATATTTTCTGTTTAATGACTGTGTTCCATATATCATCTTTTCTCTTAGTGAACATTTGTAGAATCCAGCTTTTTTGTCAGTAATATTATTGTCAACAGTAAGCATATCAGTACTCTACAAGATAGAGTTTTATTGGTAGTTGCTCTTTTATATATGTTTGTTTATGCTAGCTTTGTATTTTGTTTTGAATAAATGCTAACTATTGCAAGTTACTAAATTTGCCACCATCTTGAAAGTGTTATTTTTGCTGTTTATTGTCAAAGTTAAAGCAAAATATCAGAATCACAGCAAGAAATGGAGAGCAAGAAATAAGTATTTCACTTAGAAAATTTTTCCATTCTTTTAAAAATCTTTATATTGAGATTCCTTTTGTCCTAAAGTTCCGTGATAGTGTCATCTTCAGAATCTACAGACTTAGCTTGTCAAGTATAAAAGTGCAATAACATATGTCCTATAGGAGTAAAAAATTTTTGCTTTTGAGTTCAAGTTTGATAAATTTAGTCTTATCTAAAGAAAAGTTCAATTGATTTTGTTAAAGCAGTTGTCAGACATATCAATATTACCTTCCCTTAGGAATGTCTTCGATTAAATATTTTATGTTTTAATTGACTGGAAAATAAATATAAATTTATTTAAAGGTTATATTTAGTAAAAATTTTTAGTAGTAGCCTCTTCCTCACTCCTGAATCTCAAATGTTCTTTAGACATCATATTTGCTTTTCATATTTTTATTATATGGGGTATTTGAGTTAATTTTGTGCTAAAATGAAACAGATTTTTAAGGACTAGTCATTTTTTAAATTGTTTATTTTGGTTGTTTTTCTAAAGGTAACCCATAATCAGGAAAATGTATTTGATCTGCAGTGGATGGAAGTGACTGATATGTCTCAGGAGGAAATAGAACCACTCTTGAAAAATATGGCATTGCATCTAAAAAGACTTATAGATGAGAGAGATGAACATTCAGAGGTTTGTAAATTTGTTTCAGTATATTATGAAAGTTTGCTTTCCAAAAAAGAAAAAAAATTGATACTCTGTTTCTTAGGGACAGATAGTAAAGTACTGTATGTCTTTTTTGTGCAACACAAGAACCAGAAAGGGTATATAAAAGCCCCAAATTGCTAGTAAACAGATTGCAATTAGGTTTTCTTTTCTCCTTTCCTTTTAAGTTATTATTCTGATTTTGTTCCCATGTGTTTTTTAAGTCATCCCCATAGTCTGGCAACAGTACAAAAGTGTGAAACTGAAAATATCATTGATGTAAGTGGAAAAATCATTGCCTTGAAGCATAAGAATTTGCTTAAGCTTAATTTCTTAATTTTATTGCCACATTTTGAGGTTGGAAAAATAAGTGTTAATAAAAGGAGAATAACAGGTGTTCTGAATCAAATGTCCCACAAAAGGTCTCAAATTTTTGTAGTCAGTATAATGAGGTGTGATTTTAAAAAAGAGAGTTATTATAAGTGCCTTTAAAAGAGTACTTTGCGTTTTAAAAAAGACTAAAATTGCACCAGATCTTTTGCCTGCACTCTTTGAAAGCAGCTTATAATTTTTAGAGGAGTCTAGACTTCAGTGCATGTGGTAGTGAGTAATATTTTCTTAATAGCTGACCAAAGTACTCTGACATTCAGGAGAATGTATGGCTTTGATCTCTTGTTTCATTTACATGGGAGAGACAGTTTTGAGCTTATTTATAGAAAATTTGATTACTCCTGGGACTTATGAAAGACTACATAGAAGAAATTCCTAAATATTTTTTTCTGAACAAAACTTTCTTGTCTCTATGGAGTATATTAAGTTCTGATGGGGATTTTCAGTTTTTCTTCAGGCCTTAAACGAGAAGAAAATATGGAAAATAAAAAAATATTTTAGAGTGACAAATTTTTTAAAAAGCTAAAGCAGTAAGGCTAAAGGAAGAAAAGAGTGAATTGAAAAACATCCCT
The DNA here is from genome assembly GCF_041296265.1 of Equus caballus. Lineage (NCBI taxonomy): Eukaryota > Metazoa > Chordata > Mammalia > Perissodactyla > Equidae > Equus > Equus caballus. Next base: position 60,570,720 of record NC_091698.1, read on the forward strand.
AGCGTATGTCAAACTTATTCTGAGATTTAGGTCATTTCATTTTCAATCTGATTTTGGAACCATATGCTGTATCTTCTTTTTATTTTAGTGTCTATTCACTACTTTATTCATTTTCTAGAACTTCCCTCTATTTATATTTCAGGATATTAAAGGTATTTTGAAAGGTGTCCTCCAACTTCTGAGGAATTACTTCTATAAATCTATACTTTGGTTTCATGTGACTGATGGACATGTATGAATTGTTTGATCTCTCATGAAGTGATTAAATGTGAACAAAATACTTGTCCTTACATGATCTGTGTCAAAACTAAAAGGGATATGAAACACTATATAGAGTGATTGTTTGAAAAACCTCTTAAAATTTATTATCCTGCCTGATTAAGCATTTTAGTTGAATTTGGTTTTCAATTTGGGTCACTAGTAGACTAATTAAAAAAGATAATTTAAAATAATTGTGAAAAATATTAGACACATCTAAATACAGTATGTAAATAAAATAATTCTGTATCATTCAAGTGGATTGAAACAAGTTCTTATTTAGATTTTCCCTTTAACTTTTTTCTGTTTTGGTTGATCCTTTATCATAATTGTTTCACTTTAATCTAGGAAGTTTAATTTAGTAACCCTGTTTTTAATTGCTCTTTACTTTTTTATTATTAATGCTGTGGAACAAGTATTTCTTCAGTTCTCTCCTTTTACTAAAAACCAAATAGGAGATTTAATGAATTTAAGATCTTTTTTGTTGTCACTATTTATTTTCTGCCAAGCTTTGTGGTATAAGTTTATCACATACTATCTTATTAAGTCTGCACAATAACCCCCCATTTGATAGATACAAATACTTGATCTCAGAGAAGTTGAGTAACTTGCTGAGTCTAACTCCAAAGCTTATGTTCCTAACCATTATAATACCTTTGCCTAAATCCGTGACTGCGCCGAGCACATGTCTCCTTCTTTTCCTTAATAATGAGTTCCGTAAGTAAAATTACTGTTACCTGAACGTTTTTCTTAGCATTGATGTATCTTTTTATGTTCATTTTTCAATGTATATTAATAAATGCCTGCTTTTTGCAAGATCTTGTGCTAGAGTGCTTGGGAGCAACAACTGACAACTTTCGAAAGAGAACCAAAGATGTTACAATCTAATAGGGAAGTTATTTTAATAAAATAATTAACTATAACAATAAATTTTGAAAGTGTTAAGTACCTTAAAAAGACATATATATAAAGCCTATAGGAATTTAAAGAAGGAAGATGTTACTTGCAGCTGTTAGTGGAATGTCTAGGATCAGAAGGATCAGAGAAGGCATATGAAATGAAAGTTAAGCTTTAATGACATTTCCTGTCAGACTTTTTGGAAAATATTTGGGGGTCTTGAGCTCAAGAAACTGCTGCCACTAGAGAAAGGTCAAACTGTCTTTAATGGAAAATACCTCTGAATACTCTTAATTCTTAGTACCTGGTTTCTTTTTTAAAAATATTTTGCAGCCCATAGTTCTTTTGTGCTCTGTTTGTTGGCATTGGAAGCCCTTGATATGTCTATTTCACCACCTGCTAAGTTCAAATGTAGTGTGTGTCTTCAGTACTTTCCTTCAGTTCTCCATTTTGTGAGTCACTCAGTGAAATATTTTTGAGCAGCTCTTTTTGTGTGCAGTACACTGCTGGATATGATCAGAGATACAAAGGAGGCGGAACAAAGATTGTATCTTTTTTATTGAAAACAAAAACTGTAAATGAAAAATATAAGGTAGAATATAATTAAATTCTAATTTATTTGTGTGTGAAATAAATGTTTATTAAATACTTAGTATGTGCAGGTACCATTGTTAGAGTCGGGGATGTTAGAAGGCAAGATTAAAGATAATTGAGGGGCCAGCCCCGTGGCCGAGCGGTTAAGTTCGTACGCTCCTCTTCGGCGGCCTAGGGTTTCACTGGTTCGGATCCTGGGCCTGGACATGGCACCGCTCATCAGGCCGTGCTGAGGTGGCATCCCACATGCCACAACCAGAAGGACCCATAACTAAAAATATACAGCTATGTGCTGGGGTGGGGGGTTTGGGGAGAAAAAGCAGGAGGAAAAAAAAGTAGCATTGAAAGAGAAATAGAAGGGTAGCAAGAGAGAAATGTGATTTTTTCTTTCTGAGATAGAAGAAACTTGTATATCTTTGAAGAACAAGGAGAAAGAAGCTAACTGAAAATGTTATAGAAGTAAGGAATTTGTGTTGGGAGAAAGGGATGCATAAAAATGGAGGCATTCATCTCAGATGGTTTTGTTTCTTTGATAAGTTGGAGGAGAGGTCATTTGTTGGAAGTGATGATACCAGTTTGCAGTTGGAGGCTTAAGTAGAGAGAAGAGAATAAATATATTTACAACAGCCAAGGTGGGGAAATTTGCCAGGAATCAGCAAGATTTCAATAAAAGGATTGATGGGCATTGGAAAGAGCTTAACTGGAAATGAATGGCAAGATCTGTAGTAGGGCTATGTATTTTTTTCTCTCTCTCTTAGAGTTCTTTATCAGCTTGGAGTAGGAATAGAAAAAACTGATGGTAGGTAAGGAAAATGACATACTGTTAGAGTCAAACTTGAATTCCTGTTATACCTATCATTAAATGTGTGACTTTGCTTAAGTAATGTATATGAGCCTCAGTTTCTTTATGTTTAAAATAGACATAATAACTTATGTTGCTGATAATAGTATTGGATGAGATCTTGTTGGAAAATTCCTTAGCTAGGAGTTCTATAAATATTAGTTCCCTTTTCGTTTTCCCCCAAAGGGTGAGCTATAGTCAAAGATGGCATGGTAGTGTTAAATTAGAAAGTACGGGTGACATTTAAGGGCCTAATTATAGTTCCAAGCCGAGTAGGAACTCTAGAGTAGCCAGGAATAATCCATTTGATTGAGCGGAAAAGGGGGAGTCGGATGATGAAAGCTTCAGGCATAGATATGGTGACTTGGGAGTAATGCTAGTAAAGAAGGGACGGCACAAAAGAGGTATGCTTCCTTCACTGGAGAACCCTGTGTATATGGAATAGGGAATGGATATGGAATTGTAGCAAGAACAGGAACTGGCAAGTCACATTCTGTGATTTCTCAATAGGCTTACTGGAATCTTTGAAAGTGATAGGTGGACAGACCTTCATTCAGGTGCTGAAATATATCCCAAGGATAAAGAAATGAGTTCTGATGGTGGTTTGAAAAAAAAAAAGAAAGAAAAGTAGTGATTAAGTGAGGGGCAGTATAAGACTTGGTGATGAGAAACAAAGTGAGGATGGTGATTCCATGGTTCCAAGGTGGTAATTCCACCTATTCTGTCTGGAATAGAAGGACAGTTGAAATTGTTATAGAAGATAATTTCTGCTTGCCTGAGAAGTTTTAAAGAAAAGCAGAAATTGGTTTAGAATAAGAGAATTTTCCAATAAATTAGTAAAATGGAGAAATATGATTGAGTGAGGTACATGTAGGTTAAATAGCTCTTAAAGTTCAGGTTTAGGATAAGTAGAGGGAGATTTGTGCCCCATGGAGGGTCTCTAGAGAAAGAATAAAAGAAACATTGAGATGGAAGCAAATTGAAACTAGTATTGTAAGAGAGCATAGTTTATGGAGTCAAGAGACTGGCCTGGAGTCTTGGCAATGCTGCTAGCTACTAGTGTGATCATGGACTATTCAATCTCTCTGCTTCAGTTACCGGCAGAATTAAAAGATTGAGGGATCTGTTAGATCTCTCTGAGGTCCCTGTTTACAATTCTAGAGCAGTGTTGTCCAATTCTGCAGTTATGGTAAGATTGTATTTCTGCACTGTCCAGTACAGTAACCATTGCTACATGTGGCTGTTGAGCACTTGAAATATGGCTAGTGTGACCAATGAACTGTATTTTAACTTTTTAAATTTGTAATTAAGTAACCACTTGTGTTACTGTCTACCATATTGGACAGCACAGTTGTAGACATATCACTCTTGGGTTAATTTCTTTCCTATGTGAAAAAGTCTCTCATGCCTTTCCAACAGTTCCTATCTGGTCTAGTTATTTTACCACAATTGATTTCTTTTGTTAAAAAATTAGAAACAGAAAAATACTAAGTTTTGTTCTAGTGTTATCTACTAAATAGCTTACCCATGAACTGTTGAATGAAATTTTTAAAAATGACAGCTAAATATGACAAAGTTAAGATATTTTTGACCAATGAATTGTTTTTGATATTGTAGTATAGTACTTAGACTCGGTATATAGTGTTGATGTGTTTAGTTCTCTGATATGTAGAATACTAAAAGTGATTCTGTGGTTATTTCTATATTTCCTTAGACTATAATAGAGCTCTCTGAAGAGCGGGATGGTCTTCATTTTCTGCCCCATGCCTCTTCATCTGCACAATCACCCTGTGGATCTCCAGGCATGAAGCGAACAGAAAGTCGACAACATCTGTCAGTGGAACTGGCAGATGCTAAGGCCAAGATAAGAAGACTTAGGCAGGAATTGTAAGTTGCTAATTTTCAAGGCTCACTGAATTTATATGGTTGTAAAGGTGACCTAAACAATATTTTTAGGCTTATGGAATATAGATTAGTGGTTCCCCATTGCTAGCCTGTTTTCACTAGTGTTTGACAAAATGAGAAAAATAAGGAGACTGGCATGGGGTTTTCCTAATGCTAAATCTTACCAATTTAAAGGGTGCCCTTTTTTCTGAGTTATGTCCTTCCTATCTTTCTAGTGTTAAAATATTCTTTCTTTTATAAAATAGTGTTCTTCCTTGGTAAATTGGGGTCTCCTTAATTTTTTTTATTTTTACATTCCTTGAAATATGAAATACTGGCAGCCACTGGTACAGAGCAGTAAGTTTAGCTCTTTTAAAATTAGTATTATAAAAGACTGAATTGTTGGTATACAGTATTACAAAAAAATAATTTTGTGTATCTTCTGCACTGAGTAATTAAAGTGCCTGAGCCACGTACTAAGAAATGGTAAATATTCAGATTGGTTAGTGCTGATGAAATTATATTTATTTAACTTTCAAAGATTATTGCACAAGTCACTAAAAATATCACATAGGCATTCCTTGGTGAATCATATGTAAAGACAGGACCGCTATCTCCTGGGGATCTTTTATTTTGCATTTTAAAAAGAACAAAGGATTTTTGTGTTTGGGTTTTTTTTTTTTTTTTTTGGTTTGTTTTCCTGGAATTTGGGCTTCAGAATGTAGATTTTAAATTTAAAGCTACAATATAGCAATTAAGTTTATTTACTGATTATTTAAAGCAACTGGTTTAAGAAAGTGATTGAATATGCAAGGTAGAAAAAATATACGGTCTATAGGAAAATTTGAAAACAAAAAGATACAGCTTTCTTGGTAGATGTCTGCATTATTATGTATCTATTGAAATGAACACGCCCAGGATATTCTATAAACAGCTGCACTAGGAAAATTAGGGAAGAGATTGCTGTTATTAGTTTGACTGACAGTTAATGGATAGCCTAAACAGTGAACACTAGCTTCTTCCATATAATTTAGTACAATCTTCTCCAGTCTTTAGATAAAGCATGCAATTAGAACTGCAATGATGGCTGTGAATTCATTTAACATTTTGCATATTAGAATTTGATTTTTAAATAAAATTTACTTGGCCATGGAATTTATTAAGATTCCAAACAACTTAAAGAGATGATACAGTTTATGCTCTCATATGCTGATTGGAAAATGTAAATATGAATATTTTTAACGGGTAAATGAATATTTTTAACAGGTATATAAATATCACAGATACAGCAGGTATTCCCGGTAACTAGCATTGCATCAAATATCATCTAATAGCTTTGATGTCCTTTGAAAAACTGTTCCTTCATGGATTTCTTCTAGTAATATTTGTTTTAAGTCATTTTCTTAGGACTAATCTTTACTAAAGTGATGAAGTGTGGAAATCATGGTGGATAAAAATAGTTCAGGTTGGGGCCAGCCTGGTGGCGCAGCAGTTAAGTGCACATGTTCCGTTTCTGTGGCCCAGGGTTTGCTGGTTTGGATCCCGGGTGCGGACGTGGCACGACTTGGCAAGCCATGCTGTGGCAGGTGTCCCACATATAAAGTAGAGGAAGATGGGCATGGATGTTAGCTCAGGGCCAGTCTTCCTCAGCAAAAAGAGGAGGATTGGCTGCAGATGTTAGCTCAGGGCTAATCTTCTTTAAAAAAAAAGTTCAGGTTGCCATATACCTAGTGAAAATAAATAATTGTAATGAGAACATGCAAATTAACTAATAACATACTTATGGGTGATACATCATAATATAACTGCTTTTGATTTATTAACATATAGAGCAAAAGTATAATTTGCGATTTGGATGTAAGAAGTAATTCCTTATACATTTCATTTTAATGTAGTAGTTAACACTATCAAAGACTTTCTTTTAATAATTCTCTCTGCCTCCATGGATCCCATGTTTTCAAAGAATTTTTCTATCATATAAATTATTCTTTTTTTTTTTTTGAAGATTTTATTTTTCCTTTTTCTCTCAAAGCCCCCCGGTACATAGTTGTGTATTTTTATTTGTGGGTCCTTCTAGTTGTGGCATGTAGGACGCCGCCCCAGTGTGGCCCAATGAGCCATGCCATGTCTATGCCCAGGATCTGAACCGGCGAAACCCTGGGCCGCCGAAGCGGAGCGCGCGAACCTAACCACTTGGCTACAGGGCCAGCCCCTATTCTTTTTTTAAATAACAGGTTTATTGAGATATAATTTATATCAGAAAATTCATCCTTTTAAAGTGTACAATTCAGTGATTTTTAGTATATTCGTTTAGTATATTATCACACACTAATTTCAAGACATTTTCATTATCCTAAAACGAAACTTCATACTGATTAGCAGTCATTCCCTCTTCCCCTTTGCCTTTGGCTCCTGGCAACCACAAATATACTTTTATTTCCATGGATTTGCCTATTCTGGACATTTCATATAAATGGAATCATACATTATGTGGCCTTTTGTGGCTGACTTCTTTCACTTAGCATAATGTCAAGGTTTATGTTACTGTAGCATTTATCAATACTCCTTTTTATGGTTGAATAATATTCTATTATATGGATATGCCACATTTTGGTTATCCATTTATCAGTTGATGCACATTTGGATTGTTTCCACTTTTTGGCTATTATGAATAATGCTCCTGTGAACATTCGTGTGCACATTTTTGTGTGGACATATGTTTTCAGTTCTCTTGGGTATATACTGAGGAGTGGAAATGCTAGGTCATATGGTAGCTCTACGTTTAACCTTTTGAGAAGCTCAAAATATTTGGCTACACCATTTTGCATTCCCACCAGCAAAGCATGACGGCTCTAATTTCTCTATATCCTCACCAATACTTGTTTTTATACACTTTTTTGATTATAGCCATCCTGGTGTGTATGAAGTGATCTCTCACTGTGGTTTTGACTTTCATTTCCTGGTGACTAATGATGTTGAGCATCTTTTCATGTACTTATTGACCATTTGTATATCTTCTTTGGAGAAATGTCTATTCAAAGCCTTTGTCCGTTTTTAAATTGTTGTGAGATAAACTTTTAAACAGATCAGTGAAATAATGTGAAACTGAAGGTGTATTAGAAGTCTGCATAGCCTGCAGTTGAAACCCAAAAGAGTTTTGATCATTTCTGACTTGAGAGAAAAAAAATGGTGTCAGGAAGATTTCATAGAGATAGTCACATTTCGGTTGATGATAGGCATTAACTAGGTTGAAAAGGCTCAATTGGTTATTCTAAGCAGAAGAAACTGCAACAGTTCAATAGGATATAAGGAGGGGCGTGGCAAAAAATGAAGTTGAAAATGATGCAGTGGATACGTGGAAGGTCACCTGTGCTTTATTCAGAAGTTGGGACTTTGAAAAGTGGGGACCAATTGAAGACTTTTTTGCATAGGGGAATAACAAGATCAGATTTATGTTTTACTAAAGAGATACTAGCCTAGTGGCCAACTCTTAGTGTTCAAATTGAAAAAGTGAATTCTGGTGGCAGTGTGAAGGTGGATTGAAGGACAGTCCAAGCAAGAAGTGGCATAGGCCTGATCGAAGGTTGTAACAATGAGGTTGAAGAGGAGGTAAGGGACAAGGCAGGGTCTTTGTATAATTCCCACTTTCCTGTAATCAGTGTCTATCTGGATGGTGAATGTCATTCACTCAGGGAACATAAGAGAAAGAAATAAGACTAAGATGAAAGGCAAGTTTAGTTTTTGACATATTCATTTTGGGGTACCTTTGAAATATCTCTGTGGAAAGGCTCATTGGATAATTGACTATCTGGTCCACAATGCAGAATGGAGATTTGAAATCACTTGCTTACTGGTACAGAATAATATGCAGCCTATAAATAGTAGTTGAAACCTTGGGAGTAGATAAGACTGCTCAGGAAGAACATGAAGAATGAGAAGGATGTAATCTGAAGAACACAAACATTAAAAAGGGGTTTAAGTGGTTAAGGGCAGACTTCACCATTTATTAGCCACATTACTCAGTTTCTTCATCCATAAAATGAGACTTCTGAAAATAGATACTCTAGAGAGATACAGCATTTGATCAAGTGTGTGAGCTTTAGAGGCATTCTGCCCAAGTGTGAATCCTGGCACAACACATCTTAACTGAGTGGCCAAGTTACTTAATCTTTCTAAGGCTGCTCAGTTTCCTAGCCTGTTAAGTAGTGGGTTGTTGTGTGAGGTAAATATGTAAAGTGAACAGTGTCTAGTACATAAGTGTTTAATAAATATAAGCAGCTATCGCTGCTACTATTTCTTTAGAAGGCTCTTGTAAGGATTAAGTGTGTGGCGGAGTGTAAGTGCTTAGCCTGGCATAGGGGCTGGCGCAGTGGCACAGCGGTTAAGTTTGCATCTTCCGCTTTGGCTGCCCAGGGTTTGCCAGTTTGGATCCTGGGTGCGGACCTACGCAACACTGGTCAAGCCATGCTGTTGCAGGCATCCCACATATAAAGTAGAGGAAGATGGGCATGGATGTTAGCTCAGGGCCAGTCTTCCTTAGCAAAAAGAGGAGGACTGGTAGCAGATGTTAGCTCAGGGCTAATCTTCCTAAAAAAAAAAAAAAGGTGCCTGGCCCAGATAATGAGAGCTTGATAATTGTTAGCCAAAAGATGGGCACAGAACGTGAAATCAACAAAAGGCTCAGAGAGACCTTGCCTGTGCCTGTGCCGAACCAGCGGTTCTCCACACACCCAATTTCCAGTGTGACATGTCGCACACCGACGGAGTGGACATGGGCAGAGCACTGGTGGCCAGGCTCGGACTGGGGCTGCTGCTTCTGATGCTGCTCCTACCCACACTGATTTATTCATATCAAACAACTGTTGCAACAACTTCAAGTAACTCCTCCCAGAGTACCTTGGCTGCCCCAAATACAGCTAATGCCACCACCAAGACAAGTGGTGGTGCTCTGCAGTCAACAGCTAGTCTCTGTGATCTTGTTCTCCCTTCTACATCTCTACTGTTAAGAGACTCAGGCCAAGAAACATCTGTACTTCCCCGTCTTCTAAATATTCTAAGCCCAATCAAAATGGCATCTAGATGTCCACTGTGGCAAGGAAAAAAAACAGGACTTCATCAAATCTGCTAATTCTACACCTTATTTTATTGACACAGAATATGTTGAGGATCCCAAATTTGATTGGTTTGAAGAGCATGTGAAGGGTTTGACTAGATGATGAATGCCAGTATTAAATTTCCTGGAGTTTCAGGTACAAGAAGAAGAGAGACAACATCTAAAAATTTTAAGAGATGATTTCTTGAAATGTGGCTTAAGAAATATGGACACATAAAACTCTACCTTGAAATAAGAATAGATTTTACCTTATCTAGAGATAAAGGATGGGATGTGGAACAGATCCAATTTTCGTTTGGTTCTTTAAATTTATAAGGCCATAAAACAGGTAATATAAAAAGCTTCCATGATTCTATGTACATTAGAAGGAACTTCCAGGTCTTACTGTAAATCCTCAATGTTTTGTTTCAGCAGTACTAATTTAATGCCAATGTACTCTAGATAAAGTTTTACATTGTTAAGCTATCACTGTTCTCTTGAGAACTGAACTCTTTCCTCTCAGGCTTTGAATTTGACATTGCATTTGACTATGTAGTAATTGGCATGTGCCAGACTAATGATGGATTGGAATCTACCCTAAATCCAAGCATAATGAGTAAATTTTGCTTATATACTAATCACCTATATTCAATAAGAGCACCAGATTCATTTAGCTGAACTGATTCCAAAGAGTAGAAGTGCATTCACCTCAGCTAATTTCAAAATGCTTTGTATTTAGCATATCTTGGATACTTTTTACAATTTAAAAAGTGATCTGTTTTGAAGGGAAAATTGACAAATCTTGAAATTAAAAAGGCAAATATATGAAGAAGCTGAAACTGTAAATCAAGTATTTAGCAAGTGGAGATTGGAAGCTTAACTTGCATTAAATTCAGAAAAACTTTCATACTCTTTTCTTTAAATACTTTTTTAAAAAACTATGAATCCGAATAGCCACATTTGGAACACTTTCTGTTATCAGTCAGTATTTTTAGAGTTCGAACCTGTTCTTAAAGCCTTAACGTGGGCTTGATTCTGGAAAGTAAATATTTTCACAACTGCCTCGATGCACGAAAACTTTTTTAAAAATAGACACTCCCTGAAATATTTTGTTTGCATTGTTACACACTGAAGCTTAGATGTTCCTCTATCTAATATGACCACAGTAGTCTTGATAACTAGTCATTTTTTTTCCCCACCTTTAGAAACCTACACTGGAACAACAGTCTCCAGCAGATCTTGAGCTACTGTGTATGTGAATGAACATTCCCTTTTGTTTCACATCTGAATGCTATACCTCTACTTTGGATTGTATATTGTGTTTGTGTATTTATGCTTTGATTCATAGTAACTTCTCATGTTATGGAATTGATTTGCATTGAACACAAACTGTAAATAAAAAATGGCTGAAAGTGCAAAAAAAAAAAAGAAAAGCCTCAGACAATTAATATGTAGAGAAGTAGAAAAACCTTTAGAGTGGGGAGTCATGGGAGCCAAAGGAGAGAGAGCGTCAAGAAGAATGGAGTTAACTGTATTAAATTCTTCAAAAAGATGTGAAAATAATCCATTGGATACAGCAATAAGGAGGTAATCAACTTTATGAAAAACAGTGTCAGTGGGGGGGTGTGGATGGAACCCTCACTGCTGTACACAGAATGATCAAGTAAGTGCAAAAAGGAATTATTTTATTAATGAGGCTGGAACTCCTGGATAACTCTTTTGGACAAATTATTCAAATTCATCACATACACCAAAGTGAATTTCAAATGGGTTAAAGAGCCAGATGGAAAATGAAATAATGCTGAAAGAACCAGAAAGAAAAATAGAGAATATGTATATGTTCTCGAGGTGGAGAAGAGCTTTGCACGAACGCAAAAGAAGTGTTTATAAAAGGTGATTGTGGGGGCCGGCCCCGTGGCTGAGTGGTAAGTTTGCGTGCTCTGCTTCGGTGGCTCAGGGTTTTGCTGGTTCGGATCCTGGGTGCAGACATGGCACTGCTCATCAGGCCATGCTGAGGTGGCATCCCACATGCCACAACTAGAAGGACCCACAGCTAAGAATATACAACTATGTACCGGGGGGCTTTGGGGAGAAAAAGGAAAAATAAAATCTTAAAAAAAAAGTTGATTGTTCTGTTTGTATAAAAAATGTTAAATATGTAATCATCTGGAAAAAATAAGTGAATAACATTTGACAATACTCCTCAGAAATTTAAACATAGAATTTTCTTGCTTTTTTTTTTTTTTAAAGATTTTATTTGTATTTTTTTCCCCAAAGCCCCCCGGTACATAGTTGTGTATTTTTAGTTTTGGGTCCTTCTAGTTGTGGCATGTGGGATGCAGCCTCAGTGTGGTCTGATGAGCAGTGCCATGTTCACGCCCAGGATTTGAAGCAGTGAAACCCTGGGCCGCCGAAGTGGAGCACGTGAACTTAACCACTTGGCCACAGGGCCAGCCCCTTAAACATAGAATTTTCTTATGACTCCACAAATTCACTCCTAGGTATATACCCCAAAAACTGAAAACAGGAATGCAAACAGATACTTGTATGCCAATGTTCATTGCAGCATTATTCCCAATGACCAAAAGGCTGAAACAACCCAAGAGTCCATGAACAGATGAGTGGATAAACAAAATGTGCTATAGGTATACAATGGAATATTATTCAGCCATAAGAAGGAATGACATTCTGATACCTGCTACAGCATGGATGAGCCCTGAAAACAATTTGCTAAGTGAGATAAACCAGATACAAAATGACAAATATTGTATAATTCCACTTAAATGAACTATCTTTAAAAGGCAAATTCAGAGAGACAAAGATCAGAAGTAGTGGCTGGGGATATGGGGGAATTGGAGAGTTATTGTTTAATGGGTACAGAGTTTCTGTTTGGGATGATGAAGACGTTTTGGGAATAGATAGCAGTGATAATTTAACAACATTGGAAATGTAATTAACGCTACTGAATTATACACTTAAAATGGCTAAAATAGCAATTTTATATATATGTTATCACAATAAAAAATAAAATTTATTTTTAGTTTTTAAAAAAGTGTTCAACAAATCCATAAAGAAATATTTGTAAGAAATATCTTGTAAATTACAAAAGGTAATAGCCTTTTATCAGAAGAAATTTTAATGGCACAAACATAGGAAAACAAAATTAGCCTTTTCTAAGTATTCAAATATATGTAAATTAGAACAATAACATTTTTCAGTGGTTAAATTGTTTCACATATGGGCACTTTTATCCTCTGTTGGTTGCATTATAAATCGGTAATGACCTTTCTGGAGGGCAGTTTGACAGTATATATCAAGTACCTTTAAGCCTGTAATGTACTTTTAGACATTACAGTCCTGAAATATACAGTGTTTTATGTATAATAAGGTATTTACCAAAACATTTTTATAGTGGAAAATGGAATCCACTTAAATAAATAAATTATGGTTCCTCTATCAACGGAATTTTTTCCATTAAAAATTATGGTTTTGGAAAAAATGTAAAGATAAGGGGAGATGTGAACAACAGATTGTTTTATACAATGAACATTTACCTTTTATTAAAGAACAGAGGTGGGGAGCCAGCCTGGTGGCTAAGTTCGTGCGCTCTGCTTCAGCAGTCTGGGGTTTGCAGGTTTGGATCCCGGGTGTGGATCTACATACCGCTCATCAAGCCATGCTGTGGTGGCGTCCCATATACAAAATGGAGGAAGACTGGCACAGATTTAGCTCAGGGACAATCTTCCTCAAGCAAAGAGAGGAAGATTGGCAACAGATGTTAACTCAGGGACAATCTTCCTCACCAGGAAAGAAAAAAAAGGACAGAAGGTGGAAAAGTAGAGATAGTGAGTGGAGATTTTACTTTGAGGAACTTGGCTCTGAAGAGGAGATAGAAAATGGGAGTTAAAAGTAAAGCAGTGTACAGAGGAAAAAAAGTAATAGTTGAAATGTGAGGATGTTTTTAGGCTACAGGGAAGAAATCAGTAGAGAAGTAAAGATTTTAGGTATCTGCGTGGCAGCATGTAATTTCCTTTAGGCTATTGTAAATGTTGAAAATAGTTTGGAGATACTTATAAGTGTCAAATCCAGATAGTATTGTCTTGCATAGAAACTCTTCCAGCTTATTTGTCTTTGGTTGTGCAGAGAGGGGGAGGGGAGAGTGGGAATGGGGGTGGGAGGAAAGATGAACTGTGAGGGCGTTAGTCATTGAAGTTAGCCTCTGGAAAACTTGCAGGAGTTTGACTGATGACAGCTAATCATATAAATTCCTGATAGCCATTTCTTTGTCTTTTTCCCCTGGGCCAGGGCTCAAATAGATATTTAGTAATGACAGTACATTTGTATTAATGCAGATGATCATAGTTTTTGAAAGTTGTAAGCTTATTCTTTAATAAATATTTTTTGTATTTAAGGGAGGAAAAGACTGAACAATTGTTGGACTGTAAACAAGAACTTGAACAAATGGAAATAGAACTAAAAAGGCTGCAGCAAGAGGTTTGTACCTGGAACTTTTAGTATATAGGACCACTAAGTAATTAGAAATTGATTTTTCTCCTTATAATTTATAACCTTTATCTTAATGCTTTATGAGGTTACTTTATGAGGCTTAAAGACATTTGATGACTTTTTCAGTGTTTCTCTCTTGCAAAATGCCAAAGCCAAAACTAGAAATCAAGGTCTTTGGACTTTTCTTCTGTATCAGTACTATTCAAACTTTGCTAAGATTCATTGGAGCCTTTGGGACTGGGGCAGTTCCAAGTTTCTCTTTTTATGTATTTGCCTTTTGTGGATTTGGAGGCTGTACTGTAAACTGTGCTACTTATGTCTGTCTTCTAGGTCTCTGCTCTCTGCTGGTGCTTTATGTTAACTTATATATGACAGAATGCTTTTAATTCTTCACTCTTTTCCTATTAAATAAGATAAAAACTTTTTAAAAATTATTTTTACTTTACTAAAGCTTTATGTTTTTTCATCTTGAACCAAGATTAAGAATTCACTTCTTTTAATCACTCTGTAATGTTTCATTTTCATTTGGAGGTAGTGCATGAGGTCTTCTTTAACCCATAAATTGTAAGGATTGGGGTAAGACTGAACAGTTGTTTCTTCCCCTTACCTGCCATTTTAAATTCAGGGAATATTCCACTTGCAGGATCATAAACTGGGAGCTTTCTAGATGAATGAGACTGGGAGTTGTAATCTTTGTTTTTAGCTATGGCTGTGGCTGCTATTCCTCTTCTTGGTAGCAGGATTTTTTCTATGTGTGCTCCCTCTAAAACAATGGTCTCAGTCTTTTCGGTCTCAAGATTTTTTTCCACTCTTATAAATTAATGCAGATTGTTTCATGTGGATTATATCTACTAGTATTTACTATATTAGAAGCTAAGACTAAGAATTTATTAATTCCTTTAAAAATAATAATCCATTCCATGTTAACATAAAAATTATATTTTAACTAAATAACCGTTATTTTCCAAAACAAAAAAGAAAATAGAAGCTTGGTACTCTTTTACATTTTTTAAAGTCTCTTTAATGCCTAGCTTAATTAAAGACTACTAGATTCTCATATTTATTTCTGCATTCAGGCTGTTAAGATACTGCATGCCATGCAGCCTCTGGAAAACCGCATTGCACCCTCATGAGAGAATGAGAGTGAAAAAGGAAATAATGTGTTAATATTATTATGAAAATAGTTTTGACTTCATGAATTCCCTGAAAGGGTTCCAGGGAACCACAGATGTCCTTAGATCACACTTTGATAACTGCTGTTCTAAAGGATTATGAGAAGGTTTTTAAAAGGGTGAATTTTAGGGCTGGCCCAGTGGCTGAATGGTTAAGTTCACATGCTTCGCTTCAGCGGCCCAGGGTTTTGCTGGTTCGGATCTTGGGGGCAGACATGGCATGGCTCATCAGGCCATGCTGAGGTGGCATCCCACATAGCACAACCAGAGGCACTCACACCTAGAATACACAACTATGTACTGGGGGGCTTTGGGGAGAAGAAGAAGAAAAACAAGACAGAGAAGATTGGCAACAGATGTTAGCTCAGGTGCCAATCTTTAAAGAAAAAAAGGTTGAATTTTAATATATGTCTTAAATGGCACTAATCATTTTACTTGGAAGCATTATAAAAATCAGCAGGCCGGCCTGGTGGTGTAGTGGTTAAGTTCACACCCTCTGCTTTGGCGGCCCGGGGTTTGCAGGTTTGGATCCTGGGTGTGGACCTAGCACCACTAGTCAGGCCACACTGTGGCAACATCCCTTATAAAATAGAAGATCGGCACAGATGTTGGCTCAGGAACAATCTTCCTCAGGGAAAAAGGGGAAGATTGGCAACAGATGTTAGCTTACATTTCCGATAGAGAACATTATATAAAAATTTATATATAAACATGTTTTTATAGTTGTATATAAACATATATGTTTAAAATACTTTTTATTCTTGGTAAAATAAAAAAGTCTTTTTATCTCCCCATTAAAAAAAACTTAATTGAGGTATGATTTACCTACCATAAAATTCATACTTTTAAAGTAAAAAAATCATTGATTTTGTTTAGTAAATTCATCAAATTGTACAACCAAGGATTATCAATTTGAGAATAGAAAATAATATTTAAAATATTAATATTTATTTGTATTTAGAACATGAATTTGCTTTCGGATGCTCGTTCTGCAAGAATGTACCGAGATGAATTAGACGCACTTCGAGAGAAGGCAGTCAGAGTTGATAAACTTGAAAGTGAAGTCAGCAGATATAAAGAGAGGCTACATGATATTGAATTTTATAAGGCAAGAGTTGAGGTATGTTGTGTAATTTGTCGTTCACAATTTTTTTCTTTAAAAGTGTTATGATTTTCAAAATGCATTTAAAGTACACTTAATAAATGTAAGGGAGGGACTCTTAAATGTTGGGCAAACTGTAAATACCTTCAGGTGTTTATTTTATGATAGATCAGCATATTCCTTAGACTTTCAAAAAGGGATTTTTGGTTATTAATTTTATTGAACTCTTTGGGGCTCTTCTTTCATTCCTTTATTTAGCATTATAGGTAGGGCAGACTTTTGAAGTCCTTGCCTCATAGTCAAAATAAAGTATTTATCTCTACTAATTTCAAATTTGTTTCTAGAAGTGAAAGCAAAATATATTTCTGATCACTACTCAACTCTGAATACTAGGTTAGGATTAACGAAGGTGCTTCTCTCCCTCTTTATAAGTATAAACAAATTTATATCTCTTTACATATGTATATAAACAAATTAGAGAAAACAATTTTTCCTACTTAATGGTTGCTGTTCAGTGTTACATTTAGTTGAGTTTGACAGCAAGAATTGGACAGTCCTTGCCGCTGCATTCTTTCTTGCTTTCTCAGTTAATTTCCTCATTGTCTGTAAACAGAGGAGATTTTGGTCAATTTCAGAATGCGGATAAGAAGGAAGGAGTAGTCAAAATCAAGAAGTGAAAACATTATAAGAGAAAGTAGTTAGAAAATGTTAGCCTGAAAGTTACCAGAAAATAGACTCGATAGACTGCAAAGATAAGGTATATATTAATTCTTTGCCAATTATTTAAATGAGCATATGCTTGGCACTGTTAAGGGATCCTTATAGATGCCACTGTTTTAATATACTTTCTCTTGACTTAAGTTTATAAACTGCAGGTATATCACTTAGCAAGATAGATTTGTAGACCTATATCATCAAAATATATGTAGGGGATTTAAGCATTTTCTCAAGATGCTTATGTAAAATATTTATTGATAGAGCCTTGGTTTATGATTTATATGAGTCTTGGTTCAAGTCTTGATATTTTACTCAAAAACTCCAAACCTTTCCCTTTCAAGTTATAGTTTAAATAGAGAAAAATTTTTAAATCTATTGGCAAATGAGTTAAGCCCAGATTCTTGGAGGTTTGTGTCTTGAATATCTGGAAGACTACTTATACTTAGTTCATTATCCTTGTGACTAAGGAATTCAAATATACCCAGACAATTTTATGCAGAATTATTGTAGTATTACTCATCCTAATATAAGTACAAGTATTTAGTTTACTTAATAGCTTAAATTCTAGGGGAAAAAGTGAAGCCAAGAAAACATCAACTGTATTGCTATTACTCAGTAGCTGTACTCTTGCATAGAATAGTTTATAAAGACAGTTAATGGCTTATTTTACAATAAAGAATTTTCATGCTTTTCATAGCTTAAAAAAACTAACAGATATTGACTTATTTGTGATAAATAAAGCCTATTTGAAATTTTTCTAGGAATTAAAAGAAGACAATCAAGTTTTATTAGAAACAAAAACTATGTTGGAAGACCAGTTAGAAGGAACTCGAGCTCGTTCTGATAAATTACATGAATTAGAAAAAGAGAATTTACAACTAAAGGCTAAACTGCATGATATGGAAATGGTGAGTATTTTAAGGTAGATCAGTTACATGGCCTCTAAGGAAAAATTCTAAGATTCATTTGATTTCCCTTTAATGACAAGGATGGCTAGTGTCCTTGAGGCTTTAACAGGGAAGAGATAGCTAAATAAATTAGACACTTCCAATTTTATACAAATACAAGAACAGTAGAATTTTCTGCTTTTGTTACAGAAGGTTATTATTTATTAATTTTGTCTTCTACTTTTCAGAAAACCCTAACAAGCCATTGTGTAAACATGCCTTGAAAATACAGAAATAAGACTATTTGTCTAAATTTAGCATTGGGTCAGAAATCTTTTGTTATATCACTAAAATAATATATTGACTCGGAAGATGAGTTTTCAATGTCCCCAAAAATCACTTTAAAAGAGTGTCAGACACCTGATCATTATAATTGACCAGTAGTAATAATTATAATAATTGATTATTGCCTTCAGACTGTGAAAATTTTAAGGAACTAACAGTTTGTCCTCATATTATTCAGTTTCCAATAAACAAAAGTTGTAAGTAATAAAATATTAGCTTGAAATTGTACTGTTTCTTAGCTTTCTTTTCTCTCCCTACTCCCTGCCAATAAAAAAGGAACGTGATATGGATAGAAAAAAGATTGAAGAATTAATGGAAGAAAATATGACTTTGGAAATGGCACAGAAACAAAGTATGGATGAATCATTACATCTTGGCTGGGAGCTAGAACAAATATCTAGAACTAGTGAACTTTCTGAAGGTATTCCCAGTGTTGTTTTATTTAAATAGATGAATGTATAAATGCAATTGTATTTTGTATGAAGTTGTACATTTTATTACAGTTCTTTATTTTCCCTAGCTGGAGATGTCTCAGAAGGCCAGCTGTCTCCCTAGATATAATTTCACAGAGTAATATGTTATTTTTCACACTTCTGGGTCTGGTCCTTATCTTTGCATGTCTTACAACTCAACTTTATGAGTGCAGTAACAGATTTCATCAGTTGTTTAGGCACTACTTCATATTAATATCACAAGAAGCTGGAATACTAGTTTATTAATTTATTTTGAGAAATAATAGCCATCTACTAAATAGAACAGAACAGTTATATTAGCTAGTCACCATGTTCTTTGCCTATAGGCAAACCTAAATAGGAAATCAAAACATAGTGGGAAGATTCTTAGGTGAATATGCAGCCAGAATAACGCAAATTAAGGATCTTTATGGCTACTTTCATCAATGTATGTAGTCTCTACTTTAGGATTATACCTACTAACCAGTCTAGCACAGTAATACCCTGGAGATAATGAAAGACCCCAGAAATGTTTTTAACTTTTGGGTTTTTTCCTAGGCTCCATATTGACTTGTCCTCTTTCTTAAAGCTGGGCCTATACATACCATACAGTTATTTGAGTTATAGCTTTGAGTATGCTAACACTGATATACTTTATTGAAATTACACTCAAGTCACATTTATTTGAATTAGATTGGTTCCATAATTCCTCAGTTACCCAGTATTAGAAGATTATTCCACCTGCTTTTCTTCCTTCAGCAGATATTTATTAAGCACATACCATGTGTGAAATATTATACGAGGCCCTAAGGACATAGTGGTGAGGTAGACATAAGGTCTGACAGAGCTTGTAGACTGCTGCTTACAGAATAATTACTTCTACAGATGACTCGTCATATTTATTACCATTGGGCTTTTCCTAATTTTACCTTGAGAATCTAATTTCAAATTCTGGGATCCCATGTAAATTCACTACATAGTAAATGATCATATTCAGCCAGTGAAATTGTTGAGATGTGTTACTGAGAATATTTGTGGAACTTTTTTTATTATATTCGTTGTGTATTGAGTTACAAAAGAAAGCAATTAAGACTTCAATGT
This sequence comes from Equus caballus, assembly GCF_041296265.1. Lineage (NCBI taxonomy): Eukaryota > Metazoa > Chordata > Mammalia > Perissodactyla > Equidae > Equus > Equus caballus. The sequence continues at coordinate 60,590,568 of NC_091698.1, forward strand.
TTTCTGCTACTAAAGTAGTTGAAATTAGTCAGGAGTTACTTCATCTGTTAGGTCTGAACAATAATAGTAAGTACCTTGTAGGGTTGTTGTCAGGATTGAATTTGTTAATACTTATGAACATGCCTGATAAAGAGTAAGCATTCGAATGATTATGATTATGGTTCTTATTACCTAGTAAATAGTAAGCATTTGAATGATTATGATTATGGTTCTTATTACCTGGTAAATAGTAAGCATTTGAATGATTATGATTATGGTTATTACCTGGTAAATAGTAAGCATTTGAGTGATTGTTATCATCATCATCATCATCATCATCATTTTATCACAGTTTTTTTGTGAGTGATCTTAGCTGGAGTCATGGACCTCAATATTTGTTTTAATGTGGCATAGTTTTTGGTTTTTTTAATTATACAAGGGACTTTCAAGAAAATTTGCAAAATGTGGAAAAAGATAAAGGAGAAAATTAAAGTCATTGATGATTTCTAAATCGCTTTTATATTTTAAAAAATTTGCTCCCAGAATTTTTCTACATGTGCATCGGTATTTTAGACATCATCATATCAATATGTATATACAATTCAGGTTCCTTTTTTCACCTAAGATTATAACATAGGCATTCTTCTATGTTGTTAAAAATGTGTTGTAAGCATCCTTTTTAATTCTTCATAGTTTGACCTGAAGCTTCTTTGAATCACAGTCATAGTATTGAAAGTATTATTAAGGTATATCATGTATTGTAGCCTGATCTTATTTATTTGAAAAGCATGACTACAAATCATGAATTAGAGTTTTACTAATGAAGACTTGGACAACTAATGAAATTTAAAAAGTCAGTGACTATCTAGTATACCAGCTTCTAATAAATGATGAACAATATACTGGACTAGAACAAAAGCTGGAAATAAGAATTGAGGCTTTCTTTCCTTAAAATCTGGGGGATATTTTAGCCTACTTAATTTTGAAAAGAATGTATAGTTGTGGGGATATATGTTGTGTGTCTGTATTTCTTTGCTTTTTATGATGGAGAATTTCAAACATACACAAGAGTAGACAGACCTAGAAATGCCTTCGCGTACTTCTATCCATTTCTGTTCCTGAAATTTAGGATTTCAAAACAAATTCTTGGCATCATATTTCATTTTTAAACCCAGTATTTTTATATCAAAATATTTAATGTCTGCTATAGGGTTATTAAAAGATAATTATTTTGGTTTACTGGAGAGCATCATTTACAGAAGCAAAAACTGAGATTTCTTATTTTAAAAAATGTAGTGCTGAAATCTACTTAGATGGTTTCCCTTGACAAAATGGAGTAGATGTCACTCTTTACACTTAAGTTTAGCAGGTATTCTTCATTTACAGAAAGACTTTTTCAAGGTGACTAGTGTATACTGTCTTGCCTTTCTCAGAATCAGATTAGGGCTTTTTTTTCCCCTCAAACTGTCTTCCTTTAAATTTTTGAAGGTGTGGCATAGGATATGCTTTATATTTCTTATTTGAGTCACACAATGACTTTATGAGATACACAGGGCAGTAACTATATTTTGTACGAGTAATCGAAGATTAGGTTAAAGTGGTTTGGATGTTGCTGAGTAGTTAATTTTTCATGGAACTAGAACTGGAACTCTAGTCTCTTCAGACTAAATTTTGTACTTTTTTTCACTAGAATGCTTATAGATGCATTACAAATTCAAGATTTTCCTTTTATCTGTTATTTTTTTCATTGTATCCATTTTGTATAACTTTAAAAATTTATAAAGTTAAGGACCAGGTGATGTAATGCATTGACACTCAATATTTTAAAAAGTAAAAAGTAAGCATAGATTTACCAATGACATATTTTTGAATATTATAGCACCACAAAAATCCTTGGGCCATGAGGTGAATGAGTTGACATCAAGTAGGTTATTGAAGTTGGAGATGGAAAACCAGAGTTTGACAAAAACCGTAGAAGAGCTTCGGAGTACTATGGATTCTGCAGAAGGCAACACTTCTAAAATCCTGAAAATTGAAAAAGAAAATCAAAGACTGAGTAAAAAGGTGAATAAAATTAATGTTTAATATAATGTTAAAAAATATATGTAAAAGTATAAACAAATAGCACCGTGGTAGAACATTTATTTTCCAGTTTTTAATATACCCTCAATATTATTTTAACTTATTATGGAAAGTTTCAAACAAACATACATTATTAACTTATAGTCAGTCTTATTTCTACCCCTTCTCTCCTCACAATCACTAGATGATTTTGAAGTAAATCCTATACATGGTATCATATCAGTAATAAATTTGTCAATGTATATCTCTAAAAAGTAAGGAATTTTTTTAAAAACAAGAACAGTGACATTATTACACTTAATACATTAATAATTTTTGGTCAACATTTCAATTTCACCAATTCTGTTATGATTTGGTTTTTTTTTTTACATTTTGTTTGAATCTGAATCCAAATAAGATCAGTACATTCAATCAATTGATGTGTCCCTCAAGTCTTTTTTAGTCTGTAGGTCTACTCTTTTTTTCCTAGCACTTTGTGTTGAAGAAACCAGGTTGTTTGTCTAATAGCGTTCCCCACAATCTAGATTTTGCTGACTACATCCTTTTTTGTCACTTAGCAAGTTCTTTTGTCCCCTTATTTCCTGTTTTACCTGTAGGCTTAATCAGGTTCAAATAGAGTTTTTAGTAAGAATATTCATAAGGAATATATATATTTCAATCAGAAGGCACATGTCTGGTTGTCTTTTTGTGATGTTAGTTGTCATGGAAAAATCATTTGCTTAAATCCCTTAATCACAGGTTGCAAAATCTTGATATTATATCATCCCTTCTTAATTTGGTGGCTGGAGTATTTCTATAGAGAAAAACCTTCTTTTAAAAACTGTTGGTTTAAAAAAAAACTACCATCAGTTACTCTGAGCAACAGCCTTCATAGAAAAAGCAGGATGATTGATTGTCTCTTTATTTACCAGTTTCCTACTAATGAATTGGTTTTCTCATATCCTCCTGAGATAATTAATGAGTGAGTTTGTTGTTTATTTTAGTGTCATTATGAACTCATGGATTTAAAAATATTTGAAGTGTTTCAGTCCACTGCGTTTATCTTCCTTACTGTCCTAGCTCTTTAAGCTGCTTCCTAAATCCTTATGAGACAACCTTTAAACTCCTTGAGAGCGTCCTCGCTTTCTACCATGACAAACTTGTCTACGCTCCTCATGAACATTTCTGCTTCAGGCCTGGAAACAGACATTTCTCCAGAAAGCTCTTGTTCCTTTTAGTAGGAAATGGTATTTAAAGACCACAGTTTAGGCATTATGAAACCTGAATTTTAAGTAGTCTTTGGTTGAACAGAAATATTCCAATTGTGCGACAGTGAGACCAAGTAACTTAACTTTGCATATCTTTGCATACACGTACAACACACACAGACACACATTTTACATAAATAGAATTGTATCACAAAGATGTACATGATGTTTTTTTCATGAACACCTCCATCACATCTACTCCCCCAAATGTGCTATCTCTTTTGTTTCCAGTTTTTAGTCACTGTGAACAATACTGTAAGAAATATTCTTACTCATATGTCCTTATCAATTAGGTTTTATTTCTATATGTAGTCAACCATGTCTAGTTTTTCTTTTGATAGATTCTGGGTTTCTAGACTCGGTTATGAAAATCTCCCTCTCCTTTAGACCAGTTGTTTTGAATTATAGTGTGCATCAGAATCACTTGCTGGGCTTCTTAAAACATAGATTGCTGAGCCTCATGCCTGGAGTTTCTGATTGGGTAGGTCTGGGGTGGAGGCTAAGAATTCTCATTTCTAAGAAGTTATTAGTTGATGCTTATCCTGCTGTTTTGGAGCTGTGCTTTGAGAACCACTGTCTTAGGTAATGCAGATAGACTTGATTTTCTTGTAAGCTTTTTACTCTTATAAAACAGTTTTTGTATTGTCTTTGATCCATTAACCAAATAATCTTAATAAGCATTTAACAATCAATATATTGTTAAAGTAGGAGTGGCCATTTAGAACTTGGTACAGTTTTATTTTGATTGTCATTGTAATTGGATCTGTAAGTTATCATTTGATTTTGAAATTAGCTTTGAAGTCTAATTAGTAAATTCTTAGTAATTCTAGCAATTTTTGGTAAATTCATTGTATGAAAGATTTCCTTTGTAAATTGAATGAGTCACTTGAATTCCATTGATGTAAAACAACAAATGAGTTTAATGAAATAACTATTATCCACATATTTCAATCTGTAATGGAAGAACCAGATTACTTAGTTAATAGCTAAAAGCTTCTTGGACATGTAAATTAACGTTGAGTTGAGTTACTGGATAAGGTTTGTGACTTGATGCTTTTGAGATATGGCTGGAAGATTGTTTCCAGGTGCAGTTATCTTCCATTGATGTTAAAATAGGAAAATTCAACTTGCTTTATGTAAAACTATTAGAATTCTTAGAATTCTTCACTTATTGATATAAGGATTTAAGTAATATTTAAACTTGAAGTGGAATATTATATATAGCTAAATCTTTATTTTTTTATTACCTGGTTTGAATGTTACATAATAAGGGAAAAATCAATGGTGTGGCATGTTTTGAACTTGAATTTGCTTTTTCATTCTTAATAACCAAAGCAATGGTTTGGCATATTTTGAACTTGAATTTGCTTTTTCATACTTATTAACCACATATTTTATTATATCTTTAAAATATGTAATTGAAAGTAAATTTAAATGTAGAATATAAATATTTGCTGGAGTTTTGTTCGGCCCTTTTTACTCTAGTATTCTCCTTTTTTCTTCCTTTTTCCTTTTTATTTTAAGCCAAGTCCCTTCTTGGTTCCTTGTTAAACTTATACCACCATTTCTCAGCTTTTCCTTCATGCTTTTTGTATTCCCTTCTTCTTTGTTGTTCACTGTATTCCTTAACTATAATTAAAATTTTACTTTACAAATCCACTCAAGCCAAGAGTCTTTCAGTAAGATTTGAACAATCTTCACATAGCACATAATTATCACATTTTCTGTTGGGTTTGTCTTTGTGTTTAGAAGTAGAAATTTGCTCTCTAAGATGCAGAGGATAAGAAAGACAGTCATGTTTGCATATTTTGTACAGCTGCTAAAAGTAGCATGGAATATTACTAGAATTTCTCTACTGAAATCTGAAATTTCACCATTTGGGTATTAAAACTGAGATTACCCTTTATTCATCAATCTTCCAGCAATATCCTTTATTATCTTTTGTTTTGATGGTGTTTCCACTGTTGTAAAATATTTAATGATATATTGTTTTATGATTTAATTTTCTCCAGGTTGAAATTCTTGAAAATGAGATTATTCAAGAAAAGCAAAGTCTTCAGAATTGTCAGAATTTAAGCAAGGATCTAATGAAGGAGAAAGCTCAGCTTGAAAAAACAATTGAAACACTTAGAGAAAACTCAGAGAGACAGGTTCATAAATTTCCTATTAAACAATGTATTTTAAAATTTATTAACAACCTTATTTTAAAGTTTATGCAAGCAAAATGTTCATATAACACTAAAGGGAAATATTTTAGAATTTTTTAGATTTTAAAGTAACTATAGTTTTACCTTATTTTCTATCCCATGTATTTTAGGAAAGATGAAGGGAGAGCTTAGAATATTTTAAATTGTTAGTATGGTTAATAATTATCTAGTATAAAATTTTGTAGTAGCTGTGCTGTCAAGTGTCTGTGGAATAGGGCTCATTCCATAGAGCTAACCTGTGGAAATTCTAAAGTCCCTGAGTGAAGCTGGGGAGAAATTGTTGGGGAGAAATGCAGCTGTACTCTGACCCTGCTAAAGAGGGAGATGTGATGGCAGCAACGATCTTGGATACTTTCAAATTTATTTTCAGGTGTTTTTTGATATTCTCCTTTTTTGCTTGAGATAAATGAGACCTAGATAGATTGAGTGACTTGCTATTTTAAAATCTCTATTAATGTTTTAGAAGTAAAACAGTTTTTTATATTATCTAGGTATAGTCCTCAGGCCACCTGTAGAAATACAGATTTCTATAGAAGTACAGAACAAAAATTCTAGAGCTAAGCATGAATCTGTACTTTTACAAGGTTCTCAGGGGATTATTTAACACACTAAATTTCGAGTGTGTTATATTAGGCCATATTATAAATCTGAAGGATTCGCTTTCAAACGTACCAGGGGATGTTGTTATTTTGATGTTTCCAAATTAGAATTATTTTGGGAAATTAATACATACACACCCATATATATATTTACACACATCTAATACAGCAAATATTAACTGAAGAACCACTGTGTATAGGCATTGAAAAATTTATTTAATGAAAGTAACAGCTTATATCCTCAAGGAGATGTGTGTGTGTGTCACCTATATTCATATTTGTACTTGACACATGTAACTATAAATAATCTGAAGATCATTTCAGTTAATATTAAATACACCTCTCTAAACCATTCCTTTATGTTATGAACTCCCTAAAGACATGAACTTTAATGACCTGGCAGTACATGTATGCAGTGGCCTCTCAGTAAATATTTGTCAAAATTAAAAGTAACATAGACATGTTAGCACCCTTTTATGTTCTATTTTCTCAGTTTTTGGAAGGGAAAAACTACGTAATTTAAAATATTTAGTTTTTGCTCAAGTAAGTTTTTAATTTTCTCCTTTCTTTTTAAAAATTAGATTAAAATACTGGAACAAGAAAATGAACATCTGAATCAAACTGTGTCTTCCTTAAGGCAGCGCTCCCAAATAAGTGCTGAAGCAAGGGTGAAAGACATTGAAAAAGAAAATAAAATTCTCCATGAATCTATCAAAGAAACAAGTAGCAAGCTAAGCAAGATTGAATTTGAAAAAAGACAAATTAGAAAAGAATTGGAACATTATAAAGAAAAAGGAGAACGAGCAGAAGAACTTGAAAATGAGTTGCATCATCTTGAAAAAGAAAATGAATTGTTACAGAAAAAGATAACCAATTTAAAAATTACTTGTGAAAAAATTGAGTCCTTAGAACAAGAAAATTCAGAGCTAGAAAGAGAAAATAGGAAATTAAAAAAAACATTGGATAGCTTTAAAAATCTTACTTTTCAGTTAGAATCCCTCGAAAAAGAGAATTCCCAACTTGATGAGGAAAACTTAGAACTGCGAAGGAATGTGGAATCTTTGAAGTGTGCAAGCATGAAAATGGCTCAGCTGCAACTAGAAAATAAAGAACTGGAAAGTGAAAAAGAGCAACTTAAGAAGGGTTTAGAGCTCATGAAAGCATCTTTCAAGAAAACAGAGCGCTTAGAAGTTAGCTACCAGGGTTTAGATACAGAAAATCAAAGGCTACAGAAAGCTCTAGAAAACAGCAATAAAAAAATTCAGCAGTTAGAGAGTGAACTACAAGACTTAGAGATGGAAAATCAAACATTGCAAAAAAACCTAGAAGAGTTAAAAATATCCAGCAAAAGACTAGAACAGCTAGAAAAAGAAAATAAATCATTAGAGCAAGAGACTTCTCAACTAGAAAAGGATAAAAAACAACTGGAAAAGGAAAATAAGAGACTCCGACAACAAGCAGAAATAAAAGATACCACATTAGAAGAAAATAATGTGAAAATTGGAAATTTAGAAAAAGAAAACAAAACCCTATTCAAAGAGATTGGTATTTATAAAGAATCCTGCATTCGTCTGAAAGAATTAGAGAAAGAAAATAAGGAGCTTGTGAAAAGAGCAACTATTGATATAAAAACTTTGGTTACATTACGTGAGGTAAATATAATTACCTGAATTCAAGGCAAATGTTTTTTACATTTTTAACTCAAGGCTTCTTTAAATTTCACTGGAACCCATCAGTAATTTGCATTATCTGTTTATGGTTCAAAGTAGAAACTTGAAATTAGAACTAGAAGTAGTTTCCAAATTTCCTACTTTTTGTTAAACTAAGAAGTACCTGTAAGTTGTGTTTTTTAAGAAATTGTAGTAGTAAGGTTTCCATGTAGTATCTGACTTACTACATTAGAATTTTATACTTTTGTTTCAAAATAATATTAAAATACTTGATTAAGACTCTTACTGAATGCTAAGTATAACAGGAAGCATGGTAGCTTCTATTTATTGAATGCTAACTATGTGCCAAGTACTGGACTAAGGACTTCATAAGTTGCATTTATGTATATTTATATAATTTTTATGACCAATCCTTTATAGATATTATCTGCATTAGATTAGAAATCTGCGCTTCAGAGACATCAAATAACTTACTTAGGATCACACAGCTAATAAATGGCAGAGTTGGATTGCTAGATTCAAATTCAAATCTTTCAGACTCCAAAGCCCCATGAATTCTGACCTCTAAGCCAGAGCATGTAAATCAGGTTGAACTTAAAGTTCAAGACTGAACAATTGGTAGTTGCTTGGATCTATGTTTTGAGAAGAATTCTGAGATTTATAGGAATGGATTGGCAATAGGTCCTGTGAAAACATGGTTGGTGCAAATCAGAAGATAGCGTGCTTGGCTCTTTTTTGCTGTCCCTGTGCTATACTATGTGCCATAACCCTTTAAGTTCAATTAGAAAATATCTTAGTTCCCATTCTGGCAGAAAGTGACATTGGGAAGTCTGCATTTCTATTAAAGAGGCATTGAGAGGGAACATTATTAGGCTTTCATTTTTTTTCTTTCTGTTGTTCTTCAGTCTTACAGACATAAACAACAACTTGTGCCTGATCTTCTAAGAATTACACCTAGTTCTTTAGATCAATATCTTAAGCCTTGAGCCAGCCCTGATGGTCTAGTGGTTAAAGTTCAGCACGCTCTGCTTCAGGGGCCCAGGTTCAGTTCCTGGGCACAGAACCAAGCCACTTGTCTGTCAGTAGCCATGCTGTGGTGGTGGCTCACATGGAAGAACCAGAACTTACAACTATACATAGCTATGTAATGGGGATTTACAGGGGAAAAGGAAAAAAACAGAGGAAGATTGGCAACAGATGTTATCTTAGGGTGACTCTTCCCCTGCAAAAAAACCAATTCCTTCTCTCTCTCTTAAGCCTCTTCCACTGGGAGAGGGGTATTTGTGGAGAGAAGGGTGTCAAATCCAGCATGTATTCATAGGAAGAAATATGCACTGAAGTTCTAGCTCATTATTAAAAAGTTAGTGGATATGTGTTTTTTTTGCCCTCCACGGTTCTCAAATGTAAGGTTTGTATTCACAAGTAAAGGGTTTATTCTTTTAGTTTTTAACACTAAAATGTTAAGAAGTATTAGCAAAAAAAAAGAAGGAAAACAATTCTGTTTGAAGTAGATTATAGTTTTGTTGCTTAACTACTTTTTAATGATGAAGGAAAAGTTCAACAACATTCCTGTCTTGCTGGGTTCAAATTATACATATTTCTGAATGGTGATAGTTAGAATCTTGGCTGAATTTCTTAGATGTTTATGTTCTTGATACTTATGTGAGTTTTGTATACCTTTTAAAATAAGGATTTGGTGAGTGAAAAACTGAAGACTCAACAAATGAATAATGATCTTGAAAAATTAACTCATGAGCTTGAGAAGATAGGGCTAAATAAAGAGCGACTGTTACATGATGAGCAAAGTTCTGATGACAGGTGAGCATTACGTCTGTTTGGCAGACAGTTGAAATAATATTTTTTTTCCCTCAAACATTGATTCTTTCCTTTCCCCTTTGCATTGATTCTTACCAGCTACAAGAATACATTTATGTATTTCACCCTGTTTCTGGTTCCTTTCTTCCCTTAAGAGAAAATTCTGTAAGGAAAAAAAGTATAAATCAGATAAAGACAACCTAATATTGATAGAAGAAAAAAATGCTAAAATGTTATTATATAAAAACAGTTATGTAATAGGAAAACAGGATGCCACTCAGGTAGCAGAAGATCAGAGGCTATAATTGGCCTGTGAAAGTAGAATGAGATATTAACAAACAAACCCCTCTCTCATGAAATGTACAGTCAATTTAAGCAAGTTATTTCTTATTTGAATCATGCTTAAATGTCTCAATTCTTTCATTGATTTTGTGTGCCAAAATGTGGACTTAAAGAGAAATGGAGGAAAAGTATGAAGCAAAGAAAAATATACCAAGAAGAAATTAAGGAATAAAAATAATGTGGAAAACTAAGGCTTGACAAACAAAATAAAAAATTAAGTTAGATACCCTTCAATTTTGAGAATGATCAATACAAGTTTAAAGAAAATTTATATTCTCCCATGGTAATTACAGTCTATCTCGAACAGTTAATCTAATTTTTAAGTAGTCTATTAGTGAGCATCTAGTTGGCCACATGATTCTAGCTAGAATAGAAGCGAATGTTGTTATGAATATTGTTTTATGTAGACTAGATTTTAATTCATTGGAATTTTTGTAATTATATAATTGGTATTTTATCATCTACTCATTGCTGTTCTAATAAGTATTTATAGTCTGTATTAAATGTATATAGGAGAAATTAATGCTGATTATATGGGATTTGTTTATGTAATTTTGAGAATATTCGAAGTTAATAGAATAGATTGATACTTTTAAAGGTTAGTTCTGTAATAACAAATAGAAGTAATTTGAGGCATTTATTCTAGCAATCAATTCAAGCAACCATAATTGAATTAATTATACAGATATTACATGAGAAAATGTTTTTTATTTGAGTTAAACGTATAGTTAAGGGCCAATTTTGTTGACTGTCTTTTAATATAGATACTGAATATGCATCACTTCTTAATTCAAACAGATTTATTACCTGCCATGTGTAAGACATTTAAAAAGTAGAGCAGAAAAAAAAAATTAGAGTAAAGCATGTAGCTGCCCTAACTGACCCTGTCACAAGTTTATGAACCCAGCTCCACATGGGCCCTTCATACTGCTTGGCGCCTCTTCCCAAACCTGAATTCATATAATTAGTCAGTGTTAACTGAGCTTTTATTATCTGCTAATTGAGTTCTTGTTATCTGCTAATCATCAAGCATCAAAGAAATGATAATGCTTCAGCTAAACCTTGAAGAATGACAGAAATTTGCTAGGTGGAAATGATGGGGAAGGGCATTCCATGCAAATAAAGCACAAAGATGTGTTGTGCAAGTTAGAGTGACATGAAAGATGAATTAGAAAAGAGGCAAATTTGGAGGCACAGAGACCAGTTAGGAAGCTGTTGTAATAGTCTAGGCAAGATGTGATGCATTTATTAATCCATGCATATTTATTTATATAGTGAAAGCATTAAACATGGAGATAAGGGTATATACTGAACTAACACTTTTAGGAAATGGAATTGAGAGCAGTTTATAACTATGATCGAATCTGGGGGATCAGGAAAAGAAGTGTCTTAAGCCACTAAACCAGCTTCTTTCTCACCCAGTAAGTTAGCCTAATGTCACAAAGAAAATAAAAGGTTGTAGACATAAATTCCTTTTACATTCCATCCCCTCCATCTTGGAATTTATGTATATTTGCATCTGTCTTTACCCCTAATCTCAGATGGTGTCCCTAATTCCTTTGTTAGTCTAACCTTTTCATCTTTCCAATTGATGTCATTCTCTCTGACCTCCTTTGAAGATACAGTTAAGGTATTTATTCTTGCCATCAAGGAATGTATAGTCTACTTGTGGAATTGAATGTATAAATATATTAAATTGCAACCAACTAAATTTAGTGGTAGAGTTGTAAACAGAGTGCTGTGTCATCACTGTTGGCTCTTTTAACGGTTCTTTTCAAACGTCTTCTCTTTCAGTATAGTTTTCTAGGGTTATATTCTCAGACCTCTTATTCATTCATTCTGAGCACTCCCATCCATCCTCTCACCTGATATCCATATTATTCTCTGCTTACTAGACATCTTTATCTGGACAGTCCAGAAGCACCTCAGGCATCACAAAGTCAACGTATCCAAAGTCAGACTCATTAAATGCTTTAAAAACGTTTGTTGACTCAAGCCAATACCAAAATGAGTAAGATTTGTTCTCTGTTCTCAATTAGCTTAAAATCTGGTTGAGAAGAAAATACATACATAGAAATTAATTACAGTAAAAGGCAGAATGTGATAAAATTTCTCAAATATATACTGTAGGTTTTTATTTTGTTTAGTCACTGTTCTCAGATGTAAAAAATAGATTAATCATAATCTCTAGTTTATGATTCACTCTCAAACTGTGTTCATGCACCATCCTTTTTGTAAAGAAAAAATCTTAAGAATAAATATAATTAAACATGACTCCCAATTAAAAAGACAACTAAAATACTGACATTCACATCTATCTGCCTTTTCCTACTCTGTCACCAGTGTTCTGTGTCTTTAGTATATCATTCTCTTTTTAAAATATTCTGCAAGTACTTTATACCCTGAAGACAAAGTCTTAGTGAAGACAGTCTGAGTTTTAGGAGTTAACTATTCGTATGTCCTTGTATAAATACTTTTACACATTACTATCAGAGACAAATTCTTGATAATATAATAAATCCATTCACCACTTCTTTCTATAGATTCTATTTTTATAAAACTAAAAGGAATATTTTGAGACTTAAATCTTTCAGATTCCTTTTTTGAGCATTAGTATTTGCTTTTGAAAACCTAGACTGTATTCTGGAGCTCTGGTTACGCAGTGATTGGTTTCTTTATGACCAGGGATAGTTTAAAAGGCGGACTGGGGCAGTAAGAGGAGGATAATTTAATTTGCCTCTTTAAAAAAGATTATTTTAGGCCACCTATTTATGGCATCAGTATCTGTGTTCATAAATTATCTTTAAAAGTAATTTTCTGACCTCCAATGATGAATTGTATTATTTTTACACTTGGATAGTAGGTACAAACTTTTGGAATCAAAGTTAGAATCCACTCTAAAGAAGTCACTTGAAATAAAAGAAGAAAAAATTGCTGCTTTAGAAGCTCGATTAGAAGAATCCACAAATTTTAACCAGCAGTTGCGCCAAGAGCTTAAAACAGTAAGTGGTTTCCTTGGAAAGAATTTTAATTGTCAGATATTTGGACAGAAAAATGTAAAGTAGAAAATAAAAATGTAACATCATTTTATTAATAGTTTATTTCTTCCTTTTTCTTAAATTTGAGAGTATTCTTAAATTTTTGTCATATACTTCTGACACACTGTATTTTGTCTATACACTATAATTTATTCAATCCTGTTTCATGTGTGTATGTCTGTCCTCCATGCAGTTAGGGACATATCAAAATTGTGGGTGTAGCATAGGGAAAAGGCAGGCTTATTTCAATGGGAAAAGCTCTCAATGCGATACTGACACTTTGACAGTCTTTTCTATTGAGAATCCAGGTAAAAGTTTGATAGGCAAGACCTGGTTATGAGGATGCCAAGTAGAGGGAAATCATATGTGTGGTGTAAGAAAGCACCTGATTTCATAAATCTGAAGTCTTTTCTGTATCTGTTTTCTTGTCATATTTGGAATTATCTAGTGAAGTAAACAAGGCAGGGACAACTGTCTGTTTTCCCTACATGAATAAATTTAAAGGGGCTTGCCCATCCCATAGGGTTAGTATATGGTAGATTGGTAGAATTATGTTCTGGTTTATTCTCCCTTTTGTCATCTCTGCAGTGCTGCCAGGAATGGTTTTACAGTCAACTAAACATTCAGGCAGACGAGATTACTATAGGCCACATTTAGAACCATTTGATTCAGAACACTATAGGAAATACAAGTAGATAGCAGGGCACTGTCAGTTGTCCATCTTTACATACTTGTCTAAGAGTCATCTTCCCACCAGATGACAGTTGAAGTGCAAGAAATGAGATTCACATTGGGTGTGTGCAGGAGCTGCCCTGACTTTGAGATTTCATGTTCCACAGCAGTCATCATCTCTTACAACAACTCCAAAAGCATAGATTTAGGATCTCCACAATGGATATACGAGTTTTAAGAGTTGCTGTACTCAGAGAACTTCAAAGATACGGCTTTCTGTTAGATATTTATAGTTCTCCCAGTCCAAGAACAGTTTCAATCAGGGGTCATTTTTCCCTCAAGCAATCTTGCCTGGTAATGTAGATCATTCCAATTTTATTAGGTTTACAGAGAAACAGTTACCCAAAGATGAATTTCTCATGCAGAAAGGGAAAAAGATTTTGTTCTCCTATTGCCCTTACCATCATTGCTGGTATTTGTCTTAGACATTACTGTGGAACATATATTGTTACAGAAGAAATTCTAGAACTTTGCTTAGTTAACATATAAAGGATTATCTAAAAAATAAAATAAAACTTGGCGCCATATTTCATTAATCTGCTTTATTTCCTGAATATTTTACCCTATTCAGCAGTATCACTAGGTTGCAAATAAAGTCAGCTTCATGAACCTACTCAGCCAGGAAATAAGTGGGTTTGGGAATATGTTGGTATATGTGTATTTCAAGTATAAAACGTAAAGATTTAAAATTCCATCATTGTCTTCCAATTCCAGACATTTTGGCATAAATATTGAAAAATAAATAAATAGAAAGCTTCCTGTTATAAATAACATGTGTTCAACTGGACTTATACTGTCCTAATTTTGAGTACTATACACGAAGAGGTATATCACTTGAAGATAGACTATGAAAATTAAATATGAATAGTATAAGGCCTAAAATAACCACTAAGGTAGCATGGCAAAGAAGTATAATTAATATGCCATTATCATAAAAAATCCAAAAGACAGGAAAAGGAAAAAGGGGAAACAAAGTACAGATTGGACAAATAGAAAACAAATAGCAAGATAGCAGTTTTAAACCAAACCATATCAATAATTGCATTAAATATAAAAGTGTAAACACCCCAGTTAAAAGTTAGAGATGAATAGAGTAGATGAACAGGCCACACCCACATCCATGCTGCCTCTAAGAAACCTTGATGGAAACTGATGTCCTTTTCTGTGTGAACATAAATTAGAGATTTTGATTAATGATACACAAGGTAAAGGAAGCATTTTTGAAACTTAGTTGTTAGAACAATAGGCTAAGAATGAGAAGCTCTGAGATTTACTCTCAGCTCCCCTTGTTAGTAATGGCATATGTCTTATAACCTTTCTAAGTCTAGAAGTAAGACCCTGTGGGAAATTAATGTAAAATAGGAGACTAGAAATGATGTCACTCATCTATATTATTAGGGTACTAAAAGTAAAAAAAAAAAAAAAAAAAAACCCTGGAAAATCCAAATCCCAAAACACCTGTTAGATCACTTGCCAAGCTTTAAATTACATTCTATCTTGGCATCTTTTTTCTTTAGTCTCACGTCATTATTTTCTAACTCAAAAGTAGCTAAATTTATTGTTGAGTTATAAGCTTTCTTAAAGTTTGCATTAGACATTGAATTATTTTAAACATTTATGTCCTTAATAGAAAGTTTGGGGTTGATTTATAAATTTATGGTAAACTTCTACAATAAACTAGTGATTCGGGATAAGTATAATAGTAATCAATTTAAATTGAAGAGAGCTGGTAGGTAATTGGCAATTTTCCTAATACCTGATGACCAAGTTCGTTTTTAGTTGGCTCTCTTAAAATAGGATTTGGTTGTAATTATACCAGAAAACACTGGATAAGATATATCTTGGCTTATTCCCTCTTTGTAAAATGAGTTACGATAATTATATATGGATCAAGAGCTGAATAAAGAAGTCATTAATTAACATAACTCATTCTGTATGGCATATCCTTCTTAAAAGGGCAGACATATATAGATACCTCCTCAACTTTAAGCATTTTTTTAAGAGGACTGATTACGTGTGTCAAGTCTTTATTTGTTCTTTACATGGGAATCTCTGAAATCTCTAAATCAGCTATAGATAGCTCTAAAAACAATTGTTAGTATTAGCAACATGTCTGTGTCCAGTGAATCTTGTCATTTGTTTTCATTTTCATCATAAACAATAGGATCTGAAATTACAGAAATATACTGTAGAATCGTGGCACATAAGCAGAGTATATTTAATATTTCTAGGAGGAAAAGATTTGCATTTTGCAAAGCATACATTGTGATCATGGTAATAATGATAATCGTATATATTATTTATCACATTTTTAAATAAAGTGTCTCTCACATTCACCAGACCAGTGCAGAGTCAAATTAATTGTGAGAAGTATAACTTTGGTGATTTTTTTTCTCCTGATTAAAATATTTTAAATAAAATCTTAGGTGAAAAAGAATTATGAAGCTCTCAAACAGAGACAAGATGAGGAAAGGATGGTACAGAGCTCTCCTCCAACTTCTGGTGAGGATAACAAATGGGAGCGAGAAAGTCAAGAAACTACTAGAGAGCTTCTGAAAGTTAAAGATAGATTAATTGAAGTAGAAAGAAATGTAAGTAATTTAAAATTTTTAGTAGAAATAAAGATTTTTATATAAAGGATTATTAGATATGTAACTCAGAAAATTAATCTGGTTTTGTAGCTTTGTTCACTTTATACTTTCTTGGCTGATTTGTTCTATACTATAAAGAAAGACCGAAGAGCTGAGTTATCTTGAAAATATAACCCAAACCCATCTACTTCTCTCCATCTCTGCTGTTACCACTCGAGTCTAAGGTGCCGTCATCTCTCATCTGGACAAATAGAATATCCTCCTAACTGGCTTCCCCCACTTCCATTCCATCCCTTCCAATCTAACCCATTCTCTGTGCAGAAGCTATAGGACTGTGTCCTACAAGATCCTTCCTGACATTGCCCTGCCTATGTCTCTAACTTTATCCTATACTACTCTCTTCCACTCACCCTGTTTATTTATCTGGGGGTAATATTATTATCTGTGAATATCTAAAAAACACAAAACGACACCTGGTGAATAATAAGTAAATTAATTCTAGTTATATTGACCTCTTCTGTTTGTTCCTATCTCAGGGGCTTTCTGTTTGCTTCCCCTACCTGGAACACACGGCTGGCTTCCCTCCGCATGCAGCTCTCGTACCGTGTATCTCCTGCAAGCAGTCTTCTCTGACCCCTTACCCTAGTAAAGTAGCTGTCCCCAGCCAAAACTCATATACGAGCACATCACTGTCTGTCTTAGTTTTGTCACAGCACTTTCACTAGTGAAATTATATTTTTTATTCATTTATTTGTTATTGGTCTACTGAAAAAAAGCTCCTTGAGAGCAGGTACCTTGTCTGTCTTTTTCACCACTGTGCCTTCGGTATGTAGATAATGGCTGATAGATAGCAGATACTTAATAAACATTCGCTGAATAAGTTCAATAAATATTTAACAATAATCAAATGAATTCAACAAACATTTATCCTTCAAAAATGAATGAGCTGAAAGAATCTACATGCTAACAAGTAAAATAGTTGTGGTGGATGTTATTTTTTAATTTAACATTCGTCAAAAACTTTAAGCCATAGAGCCAGAAATTAACCTCTGACACCATTGATTCCTACTTCTCATCCAAAAATAATCACCGTAAACAGTTATCTTCCCAGAAAAATGTTTGTGACTTATCTGTGTATAGACATATATTTCTCTTACAGATTTACACCTGTGGGATCATGCTATACAATATTTTTATTTGCATTTTTGATTGTTATCTTGGAGATCTATTTTAGCAGATACAGCTCTATCTCATTTTGTTTAATGACCATGTATTATTCAATAGTGTGGATGTTACCATAATTTATTTAAATAAATTCCACATTGATAGACATTTAGGTTATTTTCAGATTTAGCTGCAATGAAAATCCACATATAACATGTATATAGGGTAGTAAATTCCTGACATTGAAATTGATAGGCCAAAGAATATATTCATGTCTGTGTTTATGTTTAATTTTAATTGATATCATTGTATTAGACTTTCAAAATCACATAAATTTTCAGTCCCACTAATAGAGTACTATTTTTCCAGATGAACATTGGGTATTACCAGCCTTTTAATTTTTGTTAAAGTGATAGGAGAAAATATTTTAATTTGTATGTTTTATATTATTAGTGTGCCATTTTATACCTTTTCATACATTTATTAGCCATATACGAATAGCTATTTTTGATTATTTAGTGATTTATATACATATACACACACACACACACACACACACCTCTATCACTTGGATTAATAATTACATTTCAGAAAATTTGGCTGGCATATAACATTCTCTAAGGTAAATCTTTTTTCCCGTTGATTTCCGTAGTGAATTTCTGTTCAAAAAAATTATTTGATTGTCATATTTTAGCCATTTTAGATAATGGGTTTATAAAGATGGCTAGCTGAATATTAGACTGGTAATTTTTGTGCATTTGCCAGTATATTTGCTAAGCTCATACTTTTCCATCTTAATTTTTTTTCTGTTCTGAGATATCCTTTCTACTCTCAATTATCTAGTCTATTCATTATAGACTATGGGAATTTTTCTTATTCCTAGGGATACCCAGACTCATCATTAGAGTTTGTACATTTTGGTTTCTAATGAGCTAAACTAGAGTAGTACTTAACATATGTGAGTGAAACATGGTTCAGTTGGGTGTGCCAAGATGGTATGTAAATACATCAGTATTCTGAATTACTTTTCCAGTGTAAATTGTCATCCTTTTTATTTGAACAAATGAACAAAAGAGAACTAGAATATCAAAACCCATGTTATAGCATTTTGCTTCCTCAGCTTTGATTTTATGGTATAGTACGTGGGTTAAATCATGACTTGTCTTTTATACAGTGACGTGTGGTGTATATAGCATGAAAGCCTGTAAAGTGAATGTTATCTTTGTTCCCTATTAGAGATATAATAAAAGTGATTTTTGGGGACTCAGTTGTAACTTTTTATGCATATTGCAATTACATACAAATTCTGGCCTTGTTGTATATTAAAGTTTTATTTCAGTTTGCTAGAGGGTTTTTTATACTTTTTGATGCTTATTTTTTTTGGAAATGTTGTGTAGAAATAATGCTGAAAATATAATATCCATGACAAATATTTTAATATGTATCACAGTAAATACAGTGATCTGTGATTTGCATAGTAATTCAACCATTTAACTATAAAATTGAAATATGGTCATATGTACTGGAAAAATTGAAAGTGGTATGTTCTGTTTGAATTTGCTCCAGAAGTTCTATAAATGAAATACAATTTTAGTGAGTGTTTTATACCATGAAAAAAATCACTAAGGAGAATATGTAACATCTGTTAGGTCCATTATGGAGTAAATTTTTTAAACAGATGGTTAAGATTGTTCCTGCTTCTCTTCCAAATATTTGTGTTTATAAAATACTTAGTTTTGCTGCTACCCCTGGGACCACTATTCACCTATATATATATACATATATGTATTTGCCTTTGGGCAGTTGGAAAAGGTACACTTCATTGGCTAGACACAGCCCCCCACACACTCTAGGCACTTTAAAATAGCAGAAAAACCATACAACTGAAAATCCCATTCTAGTTTCTTGTGTTAATAAATATATTTAAAATATAATATTTTACTTTTTGGACTTTATAAAGCAGACAGACAATAGCATATTAAGGTTTTAGTATTATTACTTTCTTTTTCTTTTCTTCTTTTCTTTTTTTTTGGTGAGGAACATTGGCCCTGAGCTAACATCTGTTGCCAATCTTCCTCTTTTTATTTGAAGAAGGTTGTCCCTGAGCTGACATCCATGCTAATCCTCCACCACTTTGTATGTGGGATGCCACCACAGTGTGACTTAATGAGCAGTGTGTAGGTCCACACCCAGGATCTGAACCCGTGAACCCTGGGCTGCCGAAGTGGAGCCTGCGAACTTAACCACTACACCACCAGGCTGGCCAAATTTCTTTTTCTTAGATTAAATGTCTATTTACAACTTGGGATAGAGGGGAAATGTTTTATCTTTTTCTCTTTTAAGATTGTTAGGATTTGTTTGGATTGTAATGGTAATAAATACTCATACAAAATTCTAGTACCTGTTAAACAGAAATATGTTTGATGTTGCTTTTATCCTTAATATGTATGTTTTCTTTATTAAGAATGCTACACTGCAAGCCGAGAAGCAAGCACTGAAAACTCAGCTGAAGCAACTTGAGACACAGAACAATAACTTGCAGGCTCAGATTCTTGCACTTCAGAGGCAGACAGTGTCCTTACAGGAGCAGAATACTACTCTTCAAACACAGAATGCCAAACTTCAGGTTGTAATGTAATACTTTGAGGAGATGCAACTGAACTCTTGAATAATGCTGTTAAAATAAGGATGACTAGACATAGTAACATTGTTTCTTAGTGAGTGAATTTAACAATTAGTTGAAGATAAATTAAAATATTTCTTTAGTGCTATACCAAACTTTGAGATATCAATGTTTTTTAAATGTCAGAGCCTTTAAATATTAATAAATTCAATCAACAAATATAAATAACAAAAGATAATTTCACTGATGTGGCCTTTCACCCATTTCAACAAGTTGATTATATCAGGTAGAAATCCTTGCTTTAGAATATGGTTGCAACATACCATCCCTTGTTGCATTTTTACAGCTTTCTTATCAGTTAAGTTAATGGAAAACAACACAGCATGAGAATTTTGTCTTCAGACTTGTCCTTAGTTCGAAAGATCCATCTTGCACTTAACACTGCCAGTATCTTTTCAAATAGAACAGTTAGGTGGGGGAAAGTGCAACTCTCTGAAACCTCTTAAAGAGCAGAAGAAAAGAAATTACTTCTCTGAATTTATAAGTTCTTTCTGCAACTGTTTTCCAAATGGTAAAGCAACACTAATTTAATTTAGGCTCTGGAGAAAATTTCCTATTGAGTTTTCACAAGTAATTTTTCAGTTCTACCAACTCTCAACTTCTAGAAAATGATAAACTAGTGTTTCAAATTCTGTGCTTTTTGATGAGTGGAATGCAGAGTGTTGCTATTCACCTTCATTTAAAATAATTCAACCCAAAACATATGTCTCATAATATATATTATTAAGACCTACCAAAAGTCAAAATTAAATGGTAGCCTTGTTCTTTGGGATGCTAAATCCAAATTTTCTCAGTATAATATGAATATATCTGCTATGATTTATTTAGAGCTTCCTAAAGTTAACGTAATCTTTTATTTTGAAAAAAGAACAACATACACTGTTTTTCTTATGTCTGATAACAGTATGCATTCTTTTAGGTTGAAAATTCCACCCTTAATTCCCAGAGTACCTCACTTATGAACCAGAATGCACAACTCCTAATCCAGCAATCTTCCTTAGAAAATGAAAATGAATCCATAATCAAAGAGCGAGAGGACCTGAAATCTCTCTATGATTCTCTGGTCAAAGATCATGAAAAGCTGGAACTTCTTCATGAACGGCAGGCTTCAGAGTATGAGTCTCTCATTGCTAAACATGGAACGCTAAAGTCTGCCCACAAAAATCTTGAGGTAGAACATAAAGACCTCGAAGACCGGTAATTTATTATATTTTCTTATGTTGTTAATTTAAAACCAATCATTTTGGGTAATATAATAAATTTTATGAGTTAAACAGATCTAAGAGATAATTTATGGAGGAAATTTATATAAATTTACATGTTTTATGTCATACTTATTAAGTATTACTCTTGTTTCCTTCACTTACAAAATATTTTTTTCTAAGGAAATATTATAAACCGAATACCTAACTTTTTTTTCTAGTTATAATCAGTTACTAAAACAGAAAGGACAGTTGGAAGAATTGGAAAAAACACTGAAAGTAGAACAAGAAAAAATGCTACTTGAAAACAAAAACCATGAGACTGTAGCTGCAGAATACAAGAAACTTTGTGGTGAAAATGATAGGTAATAAATATTTATATATTTTAGTTTTGTATTATTCATTACATCCAAAGTATATACTGCCCCTTTGCGGTACCATCCATTACTTAGAATTTTATTAAAGATCCTAGAGCAATAAGTAAATTACCCAACAAAATCATGCACCTGGTTATAGAATTGCTCAGACAAAAACCTAGATTTCCTGTTTTCTCTCATTGTTTCTCTCTTGATTTATTCAACTAATTACATTTTGAAGTCACATTAGATAATGAAATTTCTGTAGCTTGATAGTATTTACATACTTTATTGAGATAGAATGTAATGAAACCTGATTCCGTGTCTTTTTCTCTTTTCACTAGTCTGGTATCCCAATTCTTATCTTTTGAAGTTGCTACAAGTGAGCTGCCTTATAATTTCTTAGCTGATTGATTTGTGACTTTTAACTGTCTTAGGTATTAATGTTTGCATATTGGCATGGGGCAATTATTTTTTAATTTGAAGCCTTGGTAAAATCAAAACTTGCCAACTGGTAATCACACTGCTTCATAAGGATACATTTTCAGAAGTTTTTTAGAAACTTTTGAAAAGTTCAGACAGCCTAAACATTAGCACTTCACTTACACTGCCATAGCCAAAGTGCTGAAAGGCAGCACACAAAATTCAAATGGGGGTCATTTATTGAGTGTCCTCTTATGAATTTAATACAACCCGTTCTTAGAATTAAACTTTTCTTTCTTTTCCTTTACCAGAAAATCCCTAAGCGTCTGGAGCCCTTTTCATTTTCATGCTCAGTAGTTTTTAATTTAGTGGTTGTTACAATTAGAAATTCTGTACTGGGGGATTTGAACTTCAACAAGCCCACCAACACGCTAGAATGAAGGATGTATTGTAGAGTATGTGCAGTAGAAGACCAAATTGTAACAAGCTATAGAATACAAGGACAGGGTCATTTCTATTACGTACATAACATTGGGGAATGCATTTACTGTGAAGTCTCATCTTGAACCTAACCTTTTTTCCGTTGTTAGGATTCAAACCAAACTGGGACAGTTTGTGAACCTAGGTAGGCTTTCTAGGAATCTAATGTTATGTTACTGAGGAGCCTCCAGAGAAAGAACTCAGCCTAAATGAAAAGGAGAAATTGAGTGTGATGAGCTTGAACCAGAAGATTGTGCAGCCTTGTGAGGGAAGAGAGATCCTGAGTAGAATATTTTCTGTCTTCCAAAGCTGTTCTTACTCAGCTTTTATGCACTCATGTCTGTGTTCTAAGGGAAGAAAAGGCTTTAAGTCAAACCTGAAAGAGCTCTTTCACCAAAAAAAGATAATTATGAAGACTTGTCTGAAGAACAATGGTTTATCCATTCCTCTAAATGGCCTAAGTTTTAATCTTAGATAATGCCAAACTGAGAAAGTTTCTTACATGGACTGGGTTGTCTTTGGCCTTTTTAGAATTATTTTCACTGAATTGCATTTTGGTGTTAATGTTCTCGGCTTTGAAGGACAGTGTAAAAAACTCTCTTAAAGAATTCAGTTTAGCATTTGCCACAGAGATGATATTAAGGACATTATATATTATCTCTCTTCATATCCTGCACCCCCCGAAGCAGCAGTAGGAAAATCTTTGATATCTATAGGTATTGATATACTGTATAGCTGTCTGTATGTCTCAGTGAGGTTTGACCAGCTATTATACTCATGGCATGTGTTCCTTCATGGATTCAACATATATATGGAGCATTTACTGTATGTTTCTGGCCTTTTGTTGTATATTTTTACTTAGTCTTGACTTTTTAAATGTATTCTTTTATTATTTATAATTCTTGTAAGCTGACTCAAATTCTTTGGGGAATGAGTTGAAGTAAGTTGCTAGATGTTCTGAACAAGTACTACCCTGAGCAAAAATTTGGGTTTTTTGGCTACCTCCTCCTTTTGTGGGTTCCTGATCTTAATGGTATAAGATAAAGGTTGGTAAACTATAGTCAGTCACCTCAGCAGGCCACATCCAGCTTTCAGATTTGGTACAGCCTCCAAACTAAGAAACAATTTTTACATTTTAAAAGCTTATGGAAAAAACAAAAGAGAAGAGCATGCTATAGAGTAGATGTGGCTCACAGACACTGTGTAAGGTATTTACTCTCTGGTCCTTTACAGAAAAAGTTTGCTGATCTCTGCTCTTGGAGATCATAGACCTTGGTCTGAAGGTATAATAGTGGAAAGAAACAGAAAAGGCTATACTTTGATTTTTACAGAAAATCCAAACTTTATCATTAATAATTGGGAACTGCATAAATACGAATAATTTGCCACAACTGCAGAAATCTCAATAACTAAAATTTTGGTTTAAGCCTGTATATTCAGTTATCTGGCACCAGAGTGATAGACTATCATATCTCACACTAGATTGATTAATTCTCTCCATCTGATCTTTCTTGAATTTTCATGTTGAATTTTAGAATCTTTGAAATCTCTATGAAATCAAAACTGGATTGGTAATTTTTTTTATTCTTTAATCTAAATATTTTCTTATTCATACTTTAAATTTTATCTGATAAAATTATGAGTGTCTTTACATCTTCAATGTGTTTAAATGCCTAAGGATTTCTTTTCAAGGGAAAAGTACTCAACTTTTTTTTAATCTAGTTTTTGCAAACTAGAAACTGATTCTTCATAAGTTTAGTAACTGGCAAAAGAATCTTTTATATTCTCTAAGTATGTCTGAATGTGATTTACAGCATTTCACACTGTGTAAATTACAATGAAAGCTATTAAGAGAATCTAATTTTGTATGATTTCTAATTATAGGCTGAATCATACATATAATCAGCTTTTAAAAGAGACTGAAGTTTTACAAACTGACCATAAAAACTTAAAAAGTCTTCTAAATAATTCCAAACTGGAACAAACAAGATTAGAAGCTGAATTTTCAAAGCTAAAGGAACAGTACCAGCAGTTGGACATCACATCCACCAAGCTAAATAACCAGTGTGAGGTGAGCTTTAACAAGTTTAATCACTATTTCCTTCTTCAGGCATCAAGACATGGTGAAAAAATAAACGATTATATTGTAATGACAATAGCAGTATATAATTAGTGAGGTATTTCTAAAAGAATTGGTGAGGGATAATTGAAATTCACAAGTAATTCAGAAAAACTTCCTTTATCATTAATTTGAACATTTTTTACCATTAGTTTAAACTTGTATGTGCAAATACTTTGAAAATTGTAAAATTGTGTCCTTGTTTAGTGAAAAAATGTTTACTGACCACCTGGCATGTACTAGTAAAACAAAAAGGTAAGAATCTCTCCCATTATGGAGTTTATATTCTGGTGGAAGGAAACAGACAATAAACATAATAAGCAAGTGAAATATGTAGTGTTTCAGTGTTGTGTTACATATGGCTACGTAGCAAATTACCCCAAAACTTAGTGGTATAAAACAACCATTTATTGTACTCACAGATTCTGTGGGTTGGAATTTGGACAGGTACAGTGGGGCCAGTTTATCTCTGATCCACTTGCAGCTGGGCCCTCAGTGGGAAGATTGGAAGGTTGAGTGCGTATTTGCTGGTTGATGCTGGCTATCAGCTGGAGGCATCAGTTTCCTCTCCACGTGGTCTCCCCATGGATTGGTTTGGGCTTTTTCACAACATGGTGAGAACCAGACAGAAGCCATCTCTGATTTTATGATCAAGCCTCAAAAGTCATACAGCATCATTTCCCCTACATTCTATTCATTGAGGCAGTCAAAGTCCCTTCCAGGTTCAAGGGGAAGAGAAATAGACTCAGCCTCTTGATGGAGAATGGCAAGATTCTAGAAGAACACATGGACTGGAAATACTGCCGTAACCATTTTGAAAATTAGTCTGCGACATATGGTATGTTACAAGATGATAAGTTATGTGCAAGTAAAAATGGAGTAGGGTAAAGAGGGATAAGGACTGCCAGGGTGGATGAGGGAGTGTAGATTGAAATTTTAGTTAGGCATCACTGAACAAAGATTTGAGAAGGAGATTAGGGTACTACTGTGTGGATATCGAGGGAAAGAACATTCCAGGCAAACAGCCAATGCAATGCCCCTATGGCCAGGGGAATCCTGGTGTGTTTGAGGAACAGAGGAAGCCAGTGTGACTGGAGTGGAATGAGCAAAGGAGAGAGTAGTAGGAGATGAGATCAAAGATGTGCTTGGGCCAGATATGTTGCCTTTTAGGTGAGTGTAAAAAAATTTTGACTTTTATTCTGAGTAAAATGGGTATGCCATTGGAGGATTTTGAGCAGAAATTATATCTGCCTTATGTATACAATTCTGTTAATTCCATGCCTCTCGCTATGATGGCTTGATAAGTGTTAATAGTTTTGAAATATAAAAAGGATACTGATAGCCTTAGATAATCCTTAAGTTTTGTGGTTGGTACCTAAATCATTAAAGTTTGAATATAGCTGAACAGCTGAATTTCACGGAACTTTTAGGAAACCAGCACTTAAGCAAACCCTTAAATGAAATTAGGAATAGACAGTATCAGAAAAGTAATACCTAAAAGCTTTTTTGTCTGAAATTATAAACCAGTAGAAAGAAAAACTGGTTTGAAATCATATACATTTAATTATCCAATGAAGCTCAGAAAGTATCGAACATTCATTCTGCCAATGATTTATAAAAGTCTAAATAAAATATAATTGAGGTAATGGATTTACAGAATGGTAGAGTGAGGAACATGACAAATCAGCTCCCCAAGAAACAATAAAGTTGAACAAAACCATCAAAAACAACCATTTGGAAATCTGGAACTCAAGCAAAAGCATACAACAAATTGAGAAGCATTTATTAAAAAACTAATCAACTTTAGGTAGGAACATTGGTTGTCTGAAGCATTTTATCTATAACTCTTCCCATTCCCATTCTTCTCCCCCTTTCCCACTTCCAGTATCTGGTAGTTCTGCCAGGGTGCAGAATAAGCCAAGAAAACCAGCAGCTTTGCTACTGGAAGGGACTGATTTGATTTGAACAGAGCACAGAAAAGTCCTATGCCTGGGAGGGTTGTTAAAGGCCACCTCTCAGATGGCCTGAGGTTGGGATATTGGTTGGGGCGGGTAACAGACCAGCAAACTAATCAGAAATTTAACTGGAAGATCTGAGGAATTAGACAGCCAGTCATAGTGAGTCTTCATAAGGTCCCACATTGTCACTGGTGGTCTGGAAGGCTGCTTAGGAGAGACCAGAAAGGGCCCTAGCTACCTACTTATCCATACCTGGTTGTGCCAACTCGAGTCAACTGTAAACCCTTGGCTCGGGGCTAAGTCATGTAATAAGATGATTTGGAGGGAGTGGAAAAATGAATCCATAGTAGAAGAGGTCAGGATAGTAGTTAATCTTTGTGGGAAGGGATGGTGATTGAAAAGAGCAGAGTGTTTCTGGAATACAATTAATGTGTTGTTTCTTGATCTGGGTGCTGGTTTCACACATGTGTGAAAGGCCTAGGCTTGGAACTGTCACACAATCACTTTCCTCCTCCTTCTCCAAAGGCATTCCAACTTCAACAAGAGGGGAAATAGATTCTACTTCTTAATGGGAAGAGTGAGAAGTCACATTGCAAGAGGATGTGTAGATACAGAGAGGAGGAGAACTGCATTCAGTTTTGCAGTGAATCTGCCACATATGTTACATTTCAGTTTAATATATAGATAAATAAAACAAACATAGCACAATATTGACAGTAGTTACATCTAGATGGCTGTATACGGGTATTCACAGTATTATACTATCTGCTTTTCTATGTACCTTTTGAGAATTTTCAAAATGTTTGTTTCCCCTTTTTTTGGAGGCAGGCTTATTCTTGACTTTTTATTTTAATGCAGATCTCTGGGCTCTACTTCAGACCTGCTGAATTTGAATGCTAGGACCCAGAAATCTACATTTAAAAATATATTCTACAAGTGATGCTAAATTTTGAAAATGACTACTTTGGGCTTTCTGACTTGTACTCAAGCCTCTGGCCTAACTAAGGCATATTTCCAATTTCTACTAACCTCAGAGAAAAAGCAGTCCACTGCTGCTGGTAGCCCAGTAATATCATCTAGTAATACCAACCATTGATACGGTTACCTGACTCCCTTAATCAAGCCACAAAAACTATATACAAACTTTTAAGGTTCCTTGGAAACAGTAGTTGGGGGAAGAATGAGGTATATTAAGTACCTACTGTGTGCCATAGGCATGACACCAGGTCCTTTATTTACATATATTATTTAATCCTTGCAACAGTCTTGGGTGGGGGGTGTGGGGGTTACTATCCTCATTTTATAGATGAGGTCATTGATCCTCAGAGAATTAACTAACTTGTCCAGCATTTCATAGCTACTTAAACAGAAGGCCGGAGATTTGAATCTAACTTTCAGACTGTAAGTTAAATAGTTTTGAAGAAAGCAGTGTTTGGGGCACTAGATAATTTATTATATGTTAAATCCAGTGTTTATGAGAATCAAGAAAATATGTATGAACAGCACATAACCCTGTGCTGTAGCTGTCATTATTACTAAAATAATCACTCATATTCTAATCAAAGTTCAACCATCTACTTATTCAAATAGCAGAAGACTTAAGTCTTTGTGAAGTATTTCATATTTTTCAGATGTTTTGGATTATTTATGTTAAATGTAAATGTTGATATTTAAAAAAAAGTTTGTGTTTAAACAGTTGCTAAGCCAACTTAAAGGAAATTTAGAAGAAGAAAATCGGCATCTACTAGATCAAATTCAGACATTAATGCTACAGAACAGAACACTATTGGAGCAGAATATGGAAAGCAAGGATCTTTTTCATGTTGAACAAAGACAATACATGTAGGTACCAAATAATTTTGCACTCTGAAATATTACTCATGATTTTATCATTGCCATACTTGGTGGCAGAGAATACTCAATGCTAATTTTTCTTGCTTTTTACCATTATTATTTCAACATATATTTTTTGAATGCTTATGTTCCAGGAACTATGCTAATAACCAGAAATATTAACATGAAAACACATGGGTCCTGCTCTTAAGAAAAAAGTAATATAAAGTGAGAAATATAAATAATTCCTATAATGAAGGTATGTGTAGGAAGCCGTAGAAATATAGCAAATATAGGAGAAGGAGTACCTTAGTCTGGGAGAGGCAAGGTGGACTTTCCAAAGATGATTGCTTGAGCTGAGACTTAAAGATTCAATAGGAGTTCACCTGAGGAAACATACCAGGCCAAGAGAGCAGCAAACACAAAAACATGGCGGTGTGATGAAAGTGTGTTATGGCATAGGATCTAAAGATTAATTCTTCATGCTGGAGCAAAATTGAGGAAGGAGGAGCAGCAGAGAACTGGCTAAATCCTCAGGAGCCACTTCACAAAGGGTTTTCTATGCCATAAAAGGAGTTGCTGAAATATTTGAGCAGGGGAGTAATATGATTGCATTTACATTTTTTTTTAAAGCCACTAATGACATTTTAGAGGATGGATTGGAGGTTCTGAAAACAGAGACAAGGATTACATTTTAAGAAGGCAGTTAGAGTAATTTAGCAGAAATAATTCACAAGCAGTGGCAGTTGAGACCATACACAAGAAAGATGTGTGAGAGAGAATTGACCGGGCTTAAAATTATTGGTAAATTGTGTCTCTGTTGAGAGTGGAGGAATCTGGTAAAAATCAAGCATTTTGGCCTAGACTGCTCGGTGGGTAGTCTTTGTATTACACCATGGATTCACCTTTACTAAATTATTCTCTTTCCTTTGTTCCCTAAATGACAAGCACCATAGTATAACAGAAATGGCACAGATGTTGAAATCAGACAGCTCCTAATTCAAATTCAAATTCTTCCAGTCACTTTCTATGTGACCCTAGACAAGTTATTTCATTTCTTTGATCACTGGTTTCTTTTTCTCTAAGATAGAGATATAATACCTGCTCCCAGGATTATCCTAAGGATTAAATGAAATAACATGTCTGTGCCTTTCAGACATGATGTACATGATGGTGAGCACATATGAAACCAGGATACATCATACATTTTTGAAGCATCAATTTTAATATAAAATTTGGGGCAAGGAACAGTTTTATATTAATACACAGGGATATCATGGAGCAAAAGGCAGAGTTTTCATGAACTTTTAAGATAAATGCAAACTTCAAAGAAATTTTACATTTGCGCTGGCCACTTTGGACTGCACCTTCAGTCCTTTCAGGAGTATGTATGCCTTTACTCTCTGCTTTAAGAGGTATTTTAGCGTAAGAAGCAGTGAGTGTATGTAAAGCTGTTGGCATTTGAAGTTCCTTTCCCTTAAGCAGAGGCATTATTACCCAAAGCTTTATCTTAAATTCTGATCCTTGGTGAATACTCCATTTCCAAGGTTTCCGTGATTGTATCTATATAGTTGACTTACAAATATTAGTGTCTATTCTGACTTTTTGAATTTAAATTAAAAATATCCATCTTACATGTCACACATTTCTAGCTGAATGCTTCTGTCACATGGTCCTAGCAAGAGTGACAGTGAACAGCTAGGACTGAGAATTTGGAGGTTCCTCATATATTTCAACAGGTAAAAAGAGAAAAGAATTGGGAGGTATAGGTCATCTGCTATTGGCACTGTGGTATAAGTGTTGACAACGTCTGTTCACAAAGTATCTTCTTCCATAGAATCTCTCAAGTCAGTTCCTTGTAGTTCCCACTACCCTAATTCAGTCTTAATAGACTACCCCATTACCGTCCTGAATGCCTTCTTTACCTCCATCCTTTCTGATATATCCTGTTCCATCACTGAGTTAAGGTACCTAAAGCAAAGTTTGCATAAAGTCACTTTGTAATGAAACCTCCAATACTTCTGATTTCCTATTGGACAAAATCTAAACCTGAAACTCCCCTCACTTCTTCCCCTCAGCTGAACTGCTTAATTTAGCATTCTTATCTTTCCTTTTCTGTCTATCTAATATGGCTTTTTTCTTCATTAGGCTTTCTTTTCTTCATTAGGCTTTCATCCGAGAGGGAAATATTTTCCCTTTTATAAGTTCCTATTGTACTTCCACAGTAATTTTATTTTGGCATCACTACTGCCTTGGATTATAATAGTCATTTATATATATCTTCTTTCTCCTACTATATATATATTTTTAAAGATTTTATTTTTCCTTTTTGTCCCAAAGCCTCCGGGTACATAGTTGTGTATTTTTAGTTGTGGGTCCTTCTAGTTGTGGCATGTGGGATGCTGTCTCAGCATTGCTTGATGAGCCGTGCCATGTCCGCGCCCAAGATTCGAACTGGCGAAACCCCGGCAGAGCGCGTGAACTTAACCACTTGGCCACGGGGCCGGCCCCTCTCCTACTATATTAAAAGCAAAGCTAGGCTACTTATTATTCATCTTTATATACACCTCATGCCTTCCTCATTGTAAATAATCACTAAATGTCTGTTGAGTAAGTATTCTTTGGCATTACATTTTTTTAGAAAGATCATTTTACTTTGGTCTGTGATCGTTGATGTTTCCTATATAACATATGCAATGATGCACCACATAATGCCATTTTGGTCAACAACAGACTGCATATACAACAATGGTCCTGGAAGATTATACCATATAGCCTAAGTGTGTAGTAGGCTATACCATCTAGGTTTGTGTAAGTGCACTCTATGATGTTTGCACAACATTGAAATCACCTAATGAGGCATATTTCAGAATGTGTCCCCATAGTTAAGCGATAAATGACTGTAATACCAAGAACATAAAAATGAGACTAAGATGTGGTGAAACTAGTATATTCATGCATTGCTGGAGGCAGGAAATAATTCTCTACTAGTAAATTAAGCCTAAATAATTCTGCCATAAAGGAAAAAATTTGGTTGCATCAAGATGTGGTTGCAAGATTATTTATTATACTTGTAATTGTAAACTATCCAATATTTTATTTTATTTTATTTTATTTTTTGGTGAGGAAGATTGGCCTTGAGCTAACATCTGTTGCCAATCTTTCTCTTCTTTTTGCTTGAAGAAGAGTGGCCCTGAGTTAACATCTGTGCTGATCTTCCTCTATTTTGTATGTGGGGTGCCACCATTGCATGGCTTGATGAATGGTATGGGTCTGTGCCCGGGATCCAAACCCATGAACCCTGGGCCACGGAAGCGGAGCACACTGAACTTAACCTCTGTGCCACCAGGCGGGCTCCCAACATGTTAATTTTTGCCTATATAAATCATAATAAATTACCCTTCATTCCAAAATTGATTTGCGATACTAAAGATCCAAAAATAGGAGAAAAGTCAATGTTGATATAATGTTTAATCTCTGTAAAAAGATGTTCAGAAAATTCCTTTGTCATGATGAGATTATACTATGGAAAATTTTCTTCAAATAAATCCTATTGAAAAATTAAAACTTTAAATCCTATATACTTTTATTTAAGTAAGTGGTAAATTTAAAGAAAAGGAGAAACTTAGAAACCTAATAATTGTTACTAACCTAATAAATTCTTAGTTGTCAACTATGATATCTGGATTTGTTTATGTTTTGGGGAGAACTTAGATCATAGTCACAAAATAATTTAGTATCATTCATAACTGTACAAAATATGTATGTCCTAAAACATAATTTTTATTCTTATAGTGATAAGTTAAATGAATTAAGACGACAAAAGGAGAAATTAGAAGAGAAAATTATGGATCAATATAAATTTTATGACCCATCTCCTCCTAGAAGGTACTATTAACCAAATTTTATTCATTTTTATTTTGAAAAAGGAAAGTTATATTAAGACTTCTAATTTTGTGAAGAATATGTATGTTGAATTTTACACTGATAAGAATTTTTTAAATTATTCTATTAGGAGAGGCAACTGGATTACTCTAAAAATGAGAAAATTGATAAAGTCTAAGAAAGATATTAATCGGGAACGTCAGAAATCTCTAACATTAACACCTACCCGCTCAGACTCCAGTGAAGGATTTCTTCAACTCCCCCATCAAGATAGTCAAGATAGTTCTTCAGTAGGTTCAAACTCTTTAGAAGATGGCCAAACTCTGGGAACCAAGAAAAGCAGCAGTGAGTGCTTAAACTCTTTAAACGTGTGATCTCTAGTTTGATTTAGAATCCTTTCTAAAGATTTGTTTTAAATAACTTCAACTGTCCTTTGGGGTAATAGTCTGATGAATGCAGCTCTTAATAACTCCATATGATTATAAAATTCATTACATCCTGCGGTAATGCATAATCATCTGATTTTCTGTATTATGTGTTTAGAGATATACCATACACAGAGATATCATAACTTGGCCAGGGAGATAAAACAGTGCAGAAACAACATTGAAATAAGAGCCAGAATACCTCTGCCACTTGCTAGTTCTGTTAATATGAGCAAGCCTTTTACCTTTATATCATACTTCACAGGGTGATTATGAGGAGCAAGTGAGAAATATTTATAAGAGCTCATTTTCATAATTATTTATAACTAAATAGTATAATAAGGCATTTTATAATGAGGTTTTATATTTATATACTTCGATGGTGTCAAATTGGAGCAAAGTTACATTGGGAGGAAGCAAAGATAAATAGGTGTGAATTTGAGAGAATGTTATTCAACAAATTAGGAATAATTGAACATTATGAAAATTATTGAGGGATTGCTTGGTAAAGGATCAATTAAAACAAAATAGATGTGAAGATATAAGTTTGTGTATAAACTTGTGATTTAACTTTTAAATTACAGATGTGGAGGTACACATAATAACATGCCCTATACAGTTCATAATCTCTTTATTTCATTATTAGTGTGCTTAGCTAAACAAGAGCAAAGTAAAAGCCTAAAGAAGTGAATTTTGAGACGAAGAATTCAATGCTATGTCCTTTGAAGCTGTCTAAGAAGTTGACTGCTATCAATGTTCTTATAAAATTTATAAATAGGATACTTTGAATCCACTCACACTATCACCAAAGTCACTAAATTTAAAAATATACATTTATAAATTTACATATTTATATAAATATATATTATGTGTATTATATATATATACGTATTTCATTACTATTCTTTTGAAGTAAATTTCAAAAATGGCTATGCTTCCACCGCGGTTAGACTCTCCATATGGGCACCTCAAAACACTCAGAAAACTATAGGCAGTGTTTTGGCCTCAGGAGAATTATCTTTGAAAAGACAATATTTTAGGGCATAGGGGATTAGACATTCATTACAGGGTATATTTCAGAATGCAATATATATGCATATCTATTTCAGAATATGCAATTACTCTAAAAACTGGGATCCATAAGCAACAAAATACATCATGCACACACATATGTACATATACATATGGGGGATGTGTGTGTGTATACATAAGTCTCAAGAAAGTGGTTTAATTCTGTATCCCCACATAATATTTTTTGTTACCTGGGTCTTTTGCTGTCTAGTCATGTCAGCCGAATCTAAATGAAACCTCTGAGCATTGTTATAGAAATCATCAAGTTTTCTTTAAAAAGATGCCAGATAATTCAATTTTATCTGCTACTTTTAGACGTAAAATATCTGACATCTTAATAAATGAGAAATGGTAATCAGTATACTTAATTTTTTTAATTAAAGGAAGATATTTCAATTCAAATATTAGAACATACACAAGAGAGGCATGACAAGTCTTTTTTGAGGTCATCTTGTTTGTTTTAAATATAAATCTGACCTTCATACTCTGCTGAAACATCTAGAATAAAAATCAGAAGTAATATTCTCTTTTCCTGCAGTTGTTCACTTTTAGAATTTTTTAAATAAACACAAAACCCAATAATGCTAACGTTCCCTTAATTTCAGTACAGTTTGGGAAAAAAACATTGTGTATCTACAAACTAATTGCTATAAGAAGGATCATATTCCTTCACTGGCAAATTTAAGATTCCTTTTATCCTCTCCATTTTGGAAGAGTGTCTGTCTGTCAGTAAAGCAGTCTTTGGAAAACAGTTGAAAACAGAAAAAGTATCTAAACAAAACAACGTGTGCATGCTGCAACCACTCAGCTTTGTTTTAGCTAAGTGTCCATTTTTACATTGCTTTCAGTTTGTTTCTTTTTAATCATTGAAAACAGCTGTGTTTACCAACCTAGAAAAGAAATAGGTCAAATTAAAAGCTAAAATGAATTGTGACTATTCCTAATAGCAGTCAAATAAGTTAAAAAGCTGTACGTCCATTGCCTTCTCCTTAATGAATGATACTTGTCAGTTTGCCAAAAAAAAAAAGCTTTGCTTATTTACAAGATGATGGCAAACTCTGAAAGAGAGCATAGTTAAGGCTGTGTACAATATGCTTTTAAATCTTTATGCAGGTTGTTTCACTAGCTGCTAAATTGCAGTTCCAGAAAGGTGTAACAATTTTTTATGTTCAAATCTTATTAAAATATAGCTTAAAGATGTTAGTTACTCTAGTGAACAAACGTTTTATTTTTATGCTAATGACTCCTACTGTAGTTATAACCCCAATTTTCATTCACAGATTTTTTTTTGCACAGTGCAACCTTTGATTTTTTTTAATAAACTCACCCCAAAAGCCCTTCAAAATATCTAAAAATGTTATACACACATATTTTTCTGTCATTTTTGCTTGCTTTAGAATGCCTCATCAGAGCTTCATGCGAGCACTTCCTATTACTGTCAAAATACTTTTTTTTCTTTTTCCCCGCCAGCCTTTGCAATATGAAATTAATATTATTGCTCATGTCATCTTCTGAAAGACTTTTCTCAAAAGAGTGTATAATTCCATGGTACTGCTAAATAATTCACCAGAATTCAGTTTAAACCAAGAAGTAATTTCCTATTTTCTTTATTAAAGATTATGAAAATAATGAAAGTTTTAAAAGTTTCTCTAGATTGTTTTAAACATCTCCTGGGCACCCTAGTTTTTGTTGATGTATATTTCTAAAATGCTCTTGTAGGATATACATTTTCCTACAGTATTTTTTTCTAAAATAGAGCCTTATAATTTAAAACGTTAAAGAAAATAAAGGATTGAAAAACCTTGTACATTTTCATGATGTATACTCTGAGACCCAGCAATAGCCCTAATCTTAAAGGTATACCTTTACTACTTAACTAGGAAAATGGTTCCTTCCATAAGTAATTCTAATCAGTTCTGTGTTTATAGGACTTTAGCCAGTCCAGGCTTTCAAAGTATATGTTCCTCATCATTGTCTTCAGTGCTTTTTCAAGTATTTTAAAGTATCAAAGTACATATTTCATATTTCATTATCACTCAGCAGCACGAGAATAATAGCTTTAGTATAGCATACATAGCTGAAACTCAGACATTCATTTCTGTCCTTAATTTCAACATTTAACTCCCATCTGTTCTTCTCCCTTTTTTCTTTCATTTTTCTGTTTCTGTTTCCCTCATGCTCTGACATTAAAGTGGTTGCACTGAAAAGACTGCCCTTTTTGAGGAACAGACCGAAGGATAAAGACAAAACGAAGGCCTGCTACCGTCGCTCCATGTGTAAGACTTCATGGCAGTTCAGCTTCTCTCAAATGACTCCACTGGCTTCCGCTACTAATTTCTTACTAACCTTTCTCTGGACTGGTTTTCTTATTTTGAAAAGTGCAGTCTTCCTCTAATACAAGGAGCTGGAAGAATATTTTTTTCAAAACTGGCACTGAATTTGCATTATATGTATGTTCACTGATACATATACATGCATATGTTTAGTCATACATGTAATATACTTGTAAATTTCCAGTGCTTTCTAAAAGTTGGCAGAAACAAAACCTTTAATTTTATATGCCATAGAGATTTTTTTCCCCAAAGAAATTTACTTAAAGAAAATATAATAAAACCTTTAGCATTAGGAATTTATTTCCTTAATGAAGTAGATTAAATAAATAAATAAAATGGCCTGTAATCTTTGAAAATGTTTGTCATTCTTTATATAATAATACTCTGGTTTTCGTTTTTTTTTTAGTGGAATGGGTATTACATAATCACATTAAATGTCTGTCACTTTGGATATCATCTCTTTTAGGTTTTTATTGAATGGTATGCTTATTTGAGTCATAAAATGAATAATTTCTTCAGTAACCTGCTCTGACCAAGGACTCGTCATTTTCAATAATGATGCTGTATAAGAACTGCTCTCCATCTTCCCTTTATTCATTCCATTTTTGTCACCACAAAACAACATTATGAAGGCTTGTAATTATATTGTACATGACTGCACAAAAGCATGGCAGTTGTACAGAGTAAAATCCTTTACCTAATTTTAAAGGGGGTGGAGGTGAGATAAAAATATTTACAGAAATTTATCAGCCTTTGGCCTACTCATTTCATTCAGCTGAATGCATGTCATACTTCAAGTGACCACGTGGTTATAGTTTTTGATATTCATTGCATTAGTCCATAGACAAAAACCAGATCATTTATAATACAAAATACAAATAAGAGCAAATACATTAACCATGCTGATTCATTTGCTTTCATTTGCATCCCAGCCATGAATGACCTGGTGCAGTCCATGGTCCTAGCAGGACAGTGGACAGGTAGTACTGAGAATTTGGAGGTTCCTGATGATATTTCAACGGGTAAAAGGAGAAAAGAATTGGGAGCTATGGCCTTCTCTACTACAGCCATCAACTTTTCAACTGTCAACTCTTCTACAGGCTTCAGATCCAAGCAGTTGGTTAATAATAAAGGTATAGGCTATTTGCACTGTGGTGTAACTGTTGGCAACAGGAATTTTAATTTGACTCTCCCACGTGTACTTTTTTGACAGCATCAACCTGAAATAATTATCAAAACAATCTGGATTTGATTTGAGGGAGTTTTCAAATTATTTCAGAAATTTAAAGCATCATATAAATAACTAAAATCTTTCCTAGGCCTTTCATAATAAACGGCTAATGAACTAACAAGAAAAGGAAAAGGAAATCAAGCAAAGAGTGAGAAAAGGAGAGAGTGATAGAAGCTTTTAAAAAACCTAAAAACACTACCACTTCAAACAGAGAAAACCATGTAGAACAACCCAGGCTCTTGTTGCTTTGCAGGGTCACAAGGGAGATTGTTTCATTGCTTCTGGTGTTTTCCCTAAGCGAGTCAAGTCTCATTAGAGCTATTTTCTTTCTTACTCCTAGTTCCAGTTTCTGGTTGAGTCTATGCAATATGTTAAATCAAGATGTATTATACATGATTGAAAAAGAATTTTCATAGTCTATGTAAATAAAATTTTATGATGGGATTTTTTTTGTTGTTAAAAAATATTTTTATATCCATTTTACTATTTTATGTAGATACTACATCCTTTGAAGATATAAGTCCACAAGGTATTAGTGATGATTCTAGTACGGGATCAAGAGTTCATGGTAAGATAATGAACTTTATTTAGAGAGTACATATTACATACAGAATGGGAATGCTAAGACTCTTGCATTGAATTGGTGAATGTGGCCTTGCCAGCAAGCATGTTTTCTCTAACCTGCATCTCCTACCTACCTCTGCCATTTCTTCAAATCTAATACTCCCTTTTGCCCCTTTTAAGGTTATTGCTTCATCTAAATAGTCTCTGTTTTAGTCAAGGTCATTTATAACGTATGTCTGCACAATGCTCAAAGGTAATTTTTTGCCAGTTTGGTATAGAGTTAAAGCTATGAGAGAGACATTTTACCATTGATTTAAAAAATATTTACTTTGGTAAAGGATGAACTCTAAGAAACTACATTTTCTATAATGTTGAGCACTTCACATTTTTGAATTTCTATCTAGAAAATCCTGTCTTACCAAACTAAATTATTAACATTAAATGGATAACATGTTAAAGGAATGTCATATGTAAGCAAGATTTTAGGAAGTAGGACAGGACCGCATTAACTGTGCAGTTGTTTCCCTTGTACGGATAGGAATATAGGACATTAACTGTGCAGATGCTCATATTTCTCCTGGCCATGGCATCTCTGCAATGTGCAGGGTTCCTTGTCTGATCTGTTGTAAGTGACCTCACTAGCACTTTTTTCCAGGGTGGAGGGGAGTGGGGGGGGGAGGGGATGTCATTCTATTCAGCTAAAATAGACCTAGTATCCATCTAGAAATCGCTTCCAAATCTAAATATGCACTTTATCTTCTTTTCTTTAAATCTCAACTATTGTTTCAGAAGTGTCTTGTTCTGAAGTGTCTAACTGAACTATCTAGAAATGCCTTTGCTCTCGGATCCATAAGATTCAACTTTCTGTGGGCATGCTCAGCCTGTGAAAGTATGCATGAGTGCTTCCTCAAAGCATTCTGTGATCAGAATGTAAAGTTCAGTGTCATCAACTGGAAGTTTTATCACGCTGTCTCCTGATTTTTTCATTTAGCTTCGAGACCAGCCAGCCTTGATAGTGGCAGAACATCCACTAGCAATAGCAATAATAATGCTTCAATCCATGAAGTAAAAGGTATGCTGTAGGTAAATTTATTAATTGCTCCATCCATTTCCAGATTTAGAAGTGGGAAACTGATGAAGTTTCTGGGGTAAAGTATGAAATCCAAATCATATACATTTGGAACATGGTTCCTTAGAACATTTTGTACTTTTCACATTGTAATACAAATCTATTTCAATGTATACAAATGTAAAAACAGGAGCAGTTATTTTGATTTCCATTTTTCATCTTCACAGATAACATTTTTATTTTAATCTTTATACTTCAAAAATATCTGTAGGTCCTTTTTTTACATATGTTTTGTCTTTGTCGTGAAAATGGTTGTCCTTAATTTTCTCATAATGCATGTACATTGAACTCACATTACAGAAAGTGTTTTAGAAATACTTCTAGCTTAATTTATCCATGAAATAAAGGGAAATTTTTTTTAATTTGAAAAGACAAGTGTGTATGTAACAAGAGCCAAATGGATGCATATAGCTCATATAAAGAATTATTTCAAGATATTTTTTCCTTAATTTTTTAATATCCATTCCAAGGTGAGGTTTTTATGTAAATGTCTGGAAGCCTTCACTACTACCTTTTTTTCTTAAAGATATACTGCCTATTCAGATTCTGGAATTGTTTAATAGATTATAAAAGTTGGTTAAAGTAGTTATTCTCTATACTCCAGGATTGTCCAATTATAGTAAATGCATTTGTTCAGTTGCTTTTTGTATTATAAAATCATTTTGTTTCAGTTGTAATTTTATTTTATCATTAATGCTATGACTTTGTTGCAGTGATCTGAAAAATCTGATTTCAAGGAGGAATTTTTTTTCATTTTTGTAATCGTGTTCTTATATCTAGTAGAAAAATGTCTGAAAATAAGAAGTGTTTCTCTTCTGATTTGAAAATTTAAGAAAATCTTATTTCTATAAAACGTTACATAACTTGAGCCAGATTCTTTCATGACCCACTTTACTCTCTGTGATTAAGAAATCGTGGAAAGTGGCATTTTTTGTCTCAATATATCTATATTATATATCTAATGTATCTATACAGTTTGGTATTGATCAAAGTGAATCAGCACTCTTAAGGAATAGCATAAACCTTAGGGAACTTTCTTTCAGAACTAGTAATTTGCATTCTATACAGTTGCTCAACCTCAGTGAATCTTTTAAGGTTATGTGGCCACCATACCAACAGTGGAAAGCAGGAACAATCAGATGATTTAGACATTAAATAAAGAATAAAATACTATATATTTGATTTTATATCTTTACTGGAATTTTCTAAGTAATTACACGTCTCCATTTGACTTTCCTTTATATGCCTGCTATTTAAATAAAAATGTTTTTCTCCAAGGTTATTCATTTAGGATGAACAGAGAAGCCTTCAAGTAAGGAATAAAGACTTCATTAGAAAGGCAAAGAATTAGAATTTTTAGCATTTAGAACAGTTTTTGGTTTTAACATTCTGAAATAATTTAAAATTCATTTAATCATATTTTGTTCTAAATTGTGAGATGTTTTACAATTATTTGAACCTAAATTTTTAAAAATGTATTATTCATTTAATTACTCATCAAATGTATTGTGTGCCTGCTTTGTATGTTTAGGCTCTAGGTATGGTGATGAAAGCCAAATCTTTGCCTTTGCGGAGCTTATAATATCTGTCAATTTCACAAAATGAGAAAGCAGGCTATGGTAGACTATTGTTAGACTGATGAAAGATTAACATGGTTTACTAAGCCTTTCTAAATAAAGGTTGTAAGTCAGTTTGGCTATTCATAGGAATCCAGTCAACAAATGTTATTACTTACATAGTTTTAGTCTCATTTCTATTATTGAACTCTTAACACACCATGTACTCCAAAAGCAGGTGCAGTTAATATCCAAAGCAGGCCACAAAGCCACAGCAGTGGAGAATTTAGCCTGCTTCATGATCATGAGGCTTGGTCCAGCAGTGGTAGCAGCCCAATCCAGTACTTGAAAAGACAGACCAGATCAAGTCCAGTGCTCCAGCACAAAATGCCTGAAACACTAGAGAGTCGAGCACATCACAAGATCAAAACTGGTTCCCCTGGAAGTGAAGTTGTTACTCTACAACAATTTTTGGAAGAAAGCAACAAGCTTACCTCAATACAGGTTAGTTTTATCTGGTGACCTTAATTTAGATGGACACCACAAGTTAAATTACTAAGATTGAACTTCAGAGTGATTTTTTAAGTTAAGGAGTAAAGTTTAGAGATAGTAGTGATTTTATATCATATAGTCTAATATATCAGGAGAGTAAAAGCATGGCTATATTCACTAATCTGTTTTGATAATTTTTTTTACAGATGAAGTCCTCAAGTCAAGAGAATCTTTTAGATGAAGTAATGAAAAGTTTGTCTGTTTCTTCTGACTTTTTGGGAAAAAGCAAACCAGTTAGTTGTGGGCTGGCCAGGTCAGTAAGTGGAAAAACCCCAGGAGACTTCTTTGATAGACGGACAACTAAGCCTGAACAATTTGTGAGACCTGGTCCTCGAAAGACTGAAGATACCTACTTCAGTAGTTCTCCAGGAAAACCTACAGCAGGCACTCAAGGGAAGATAAAATTAGTAAAAGAAACTTCTCTGTCACGACAATCAAAAGACAGTAATCCTTATGCCACTTTACCTCGTGCAAGCAGTGTGATCTCTACTGCTGAAGGAACTACTCGAAGGACAAGCATCCATGATTTTTTGACCAAGGACAGTAGACTGCCTATGTCAGTTGATTCACCACCAGCTACTGCTGATAGCAACATCACTGCAGCATCTAGTGAGTACCGTTTACACCACTGGTCCTCTGAGACACTTCACAGTCCAACACATGCTGTAGGTTATCATGCACAAAATGCTTTAGCTGCAGATAAGCCAGAGTCTCTCTATGCTCAGGCTAGAAACTCAAGAACAGAAAGGTCACAGTTTCAAAACCAAACTTTTGCCACTATTCATGTGTCTGATGATGCATTTGGAATATCAGCTAAAGAGAGCATAGAGTTATTTACTGTGGCTCATCCATCTCAGCCATTTTTATCCCTCAATACAG
This sequence comes from Equus caballus, assembly GCF_041296265.1. Classification (NCBI taxonomy): domain Eukaryota; kingdom Metazoa; phylum Chordata; class Mammalia; order Perissodactyla; family Equidae; genus Equus; species Equus caballus. The sequence continues at coordinate 60,632,713 of NC_091698.1, forward strand.
AATTAGTTAGTAACATAAGCGGGTTACCTCCCAGGCCAGTCACCAGAGTAGCTGACCAGGCTTCTACCTCTTTGGATAAAGCTGCACAGAAAGATAATGAACAGTTTTCTGATAATCAGAACCTTAATAACAATAACCCACAGTCTTCTGTAGATGGCAATAGTCTTATCACTCCAGCATGCCTCTATCCTGATGACACAGAAGCTGCATTGTTGGTTTCTGAGGATAATCAAACTGTTTGGTATGAATATGGTTGTGTATGATCAAAACTGCACAATATAATACTGATGTCATTTGATATGCACTATGCTGCTCTAATCTGATTTGAAGAGCTGCTGTTGAAAAGTATCATTTGGCTAGGTTTATATTTTTATTTTTATATTATGGCATAGTGTTCATGTATACATAATGGCATGTGTATAAATGTGAATGTGTAACTGCACCAAAGCCTGCATGAATGGAGTGCATTGTACATTTTCTGCATGACTTTAAAAACCTTAGCAATACATGCTCCTCTTTCACATTTCTTGTTGCCTGATATTGTTACTCTGATACCTAGAAGCATGTTAAAATAGTTGCATGCTCTAATTACCAAGAAGGCATTTCCAAGTCATAGTTACTTTGCTGCTTCCAAAAAAGAAGGCTCATTTTCTCCCTCCCTCCCTCTCACTCCATTTTTTTTTCCCCAGAATGTGCACTTCATATTGCACACGTACAGTATTGGTAAGGAAAATATGTAAAAAGATGTCATTTTCTTTTGTCATTTAATTATGCCTTCTGTCCTGCTGTTTTATTTTCATAGAAATAGCTAATAACTCAATTAATACTTTATGTAGAGAATATTAACTACTTCCCATATTTATAAAATTGTTCCGATTTAAAACATTGTTAATACTCATAAATTTAGTGTAATTCTTAAAAAAAAACCCATCAAATTTAAATGTGACTTATACAGTGACTAGGAACATTTGTATTAATTCTATTTCTTTTCTGCACTTTTCTTTATCTGATAAATATAAGAGCTCAAGTACTATCTTTCTTTCAAGATGACTTCTTTACTTGAAATCAGTTAACATAGTAGTTTTTCCAGTTCTTTTTTTATATAGAATCAAAGAGAAATAAACCAATTCATGCTCAATGTGTTGGAAATTTGCATTTTTACTTCTGTTCAAAAAGGGTAGCAAGTTTATAAAGTGGTGAAGATTACTTCTAGAATTCCATAATTTATTATTAAATTATATATGTCTGTCCTTAAAACAGAATTTTCTAAAATGAGTACACAAATAAAATGTAAAATTAGGATTTGTAACTATTTAAACAAACAAGTATGTTTTTAATAGAACATATTTTAGAACTAAGAATAAATACAAACTCTTAGCTGAAAAATAACCATGTAAGATGCAGAAAATATTTGCTAACTCTGACTCCAGTGTCATAAACTTTAAAATTATCTTGCTGTGGTCATAGCACTTTTAAAGCAAAATCAGCTAAACTTAAATCTCTAACTCCCAGAATAAAACAAAAAAAATCCCCAAAAAACCGTATAACCCTGATTCACTTACTTCTAGAGGAGTATATCTTATCTCTGTCTCTCAAGTGTTTTTGCTATTTGCATTCAGCTGAAATATTACTGATAGTAACTCAACCTGGCATCTGGGGAGTGTTTTAAAATGTAACTAAATGGGGAAGAACTTAGTATTTTATACATGTTATATTATTGTTATTAACTGGGCCAAAGAAAACAGAATCTATAGAGAATCTTTGCTTAATGAAATTTGATCCTCTGTGAATTAAGCCTCCTCTTGTACTTACACAAGGTCATTTCATAGGCTAGGCCCCTTCCATTTATATCTTTGACCATACTTCTTTTCTCATAGCTTGCTACTGCTGAAAATGGTCCTAGTGCAGGTAATCAAATGAACACAATCAGAAAATTTTCATATTTTTTAGTACTACCTATTTTCTATATGAATACATCAATCTATTTTAATGTCACTTGTTTCACAGTCACTCCTAACATTTCAGATGTTTTTGGTGTCCCTTTTATTTTTTCATAACCTAATAATAAAACTTAATGGTAAATATGGGTGAGATTAGATGGGTGCCATATATGATACAAATGTAATAATTAGTGTTCTTTCTTTTCCATATTGAGTCAAAGATTATTTCACAACTATTTCAACTTTTTAGATATTATAAATCTGGCCATACAATTTAAATTTAAAATAGTAAATATTTATGCAAAATACATTGAGAAATCATGTGCTATTAAAAACTGTGTGATGATTTTACAAAATTAGACTTACAGAAAAGAAGTATTTCTAACCCAAACAGCTATAGTTAGATGTATAGCATGTTTTCCAAAAGAACATACACACTGTGCTTGTGAGACAGATACATACCGTGCCCATGTGTCTTGAGGATTGTCTGAGAATACAGGCTAGATCTCCTCCAGAAATTATCATCAACTATGGAGTCATAAAATTCCCCCAAAACACTAGCTTCTAACCTGTGTTTCCTCATAGCACTTGGAATCAAATTTTTAGCACTGGGAAGAACCTTAGAAATCATATAAAGCCAGTGTTTCCCTAACTTTAAACAATCAACATAATACTTTCTATAAATGAAATCTTACAGAGATGGCCCAATTTTTTTTGTTTTTTTTTTTTTAAGATAAAAATGAAGCAACTCTGACTCGATCGAGTAGCTGCATTTTTTTCCTTTAAGACATCTCTATAAATATCCTCCAGCTTCACAAAGGATTGAGAAACTATTTGGAGATTCAGTACCCTAGTTTTAGACGAAACTGATTAGCTTTCATATTCCTGGCCTAGGTTTCTAGAAATGAGACCCTTATTATTTGTGTGACATTGTAAACATATGCTGTTGGGCATTGGGTCCCTTCTGACCAAAGCAATTTTAGCTATAACACTGTAAGTAGGTATAGTATTTGCCTATAAAATATGCCTCAGGCCCTGGTTTTCTTAGTAATACAAATATTTCATTGTGGATGTTTCTGCTGCTGCATGCAAGATTATTTTTTACTTTAAAACTGTATATGACCATTTAGTAAATAAACATGGTAAGTAAACCTATCTGACACTTAGAAGGCATATTATTTATAGCTTTTAAAATGTAAAAAGAAGTCTTTAAGTAATGAGATGTCTATCAGATTAACAAATTTCCCAGAGTTGGATTCCTTCTCCTGCCCTGCACATTAACAGCTCTTTAGTTTATCTTCATGAATTGTATTATGGTTTAGCCTTTGATTAAATAACATGAAATGCTTTTCTCCTGCAGATGTGGACAAAGTACAAGAAAGCAGAAATTCAAAAAGCAGGTCTAGGGAGCAACAAAGCTCCTAATTCTATTACCCACTACATGACATGTGGGCCAAGTGGTGAGTTTCTTGCTTAAAATGTAAATGAGATTAGTCTCATTTATACAGACTAACCGAGTTAAATATAAGAACAAGTGCAATTGCATTAACAGATGTAAATATTGCTTGCTTAATTCATGACCTTCTGTCTTACTTACTAGTAAAGCAAGATTAGTTGATTGCCCTAAGTTTTTGCCTGTCAGTGCAGGAAGCAAACCTTTAAAAATTATTTTTCTTTTTTTTCCTCAATTTAAGTTTGATTTTACTAGTGAATAATATTTTAGGAATTCATTTTTTAGCTTGAAGTCCTTTTTTGTGATACGAATACAACTTTCCCAGAATGTTCTTAATTAATTGAGGAGAATAAATGCCTTTTGTATGAAGAGCCACTCAAAGAAAAATTGTCTCTGACTTTCTGTCATTCTCATTCCTATAGAATACCTGTATCTTGTGCATGCTGTTCTTATATGGCTGCTCTGTATTTTATATCTCTCTTATCTTCAAGCTTTTCTTATATTTTCTTTCTTCTTTCTACCTTCCAACTAAATACAGAGAGAAAAGTGTCCTTCAGTTTCTCAGTATGAAGCCTTTATTTCTGAAGTAACAAGACACCCAACTATAGGAATCTTTTAAAAAATCTTTAAGGAGACTTTAAACAATCCTTCGTGACTAGAGCAGGCAAGAAATACAAACCTTCATTCCTTCCTTGAATCAAGGAGCACTTCTGGAGTCAACTGCCAAAATTTTTAGAAGGTTTTAGGACTTACTACACATTGTACTGTTAAGATCTACTGCATAAAGGATGTTCTCTCGATAAGGACCAAGTGTTTTAAGGTTTCAAGAAGTTCTCCAAGAACAATCTACTTCTTTCATCATTTGTTTATGAATTTATCCATGTTTGCTTAATGCTTCTGCTAAGTATTAGCCAAAATCTAGCCATTTATATTTAGTTGTGTAAATCTAAATTAAATGCTGTAGTATGTTGTGGAATGTACTATATATCAAGATACAGAGAACATTGTATTGGCATGTCAGAGCCTTATTTGGTTAGCAGGCTGCATGTGTTAGTATTTGTTTTTTTTTTTTTTTAAGCCAATTATTTTGATGCACTGCAAAAGAACTTCAGTTTATGAATCTGGAGAATCCATAATGAGATAGGAGTTATAAAAAATTTACAGTAATATTAATCTTTCCATATTTCCCATTAAGAAACACTAAGCATTCACACATGGATCCAAGGAAGTTAGTGTTTTTCTGAGACTTTTTTTAGTAGGGTGGTTTTCCAGCAAATGGCATTCCCAAGATAAAGCTGGTGTGTTTTAACTCATTTCCCTTCTTTAGTATTGGATTATGTGTGTGTTTGTTTTTTTAACTTGAGAGCTGACTGTTGCTTAAGAAGTTTTCTTATGGCAAAAATAATGTAAATAACTTACTATGATCTGCATTTTGCCAAGAACTCAGTTATTATTCTTAAGGTTATCACTTATTAATAAGAATTTTTGTTTTTGTCCTTTATAATATTACATTAAAGTTGGTAACTGTTATTGGTACTTTTGAAATATTTGTATGCATTTGTTACCTTATACATTTGAAAGAAGCACAAAAAAAGTAGATTTAGTTAACCCAGGGAAACATCAATTTTTTTGTAGTTCCAATTTTATATCACAATTTTATTTTCTTATGAAATCAAAAAATGCATTGATACTTATTAATACAAATTCATTATTTAACATAAATATCAGAATAATCTTAAAGGTCTGAAATGAGGAAGATACTGACTTTTTTTATTTTAACAGTATACTTCTTAGGCTCTCATTACCAGCTCTAAAAAATCTTTTTGGAGTTATTCCATAGTGTGTAGTTTATGAACTATGTATTTCATCACTAACCTGGTTGCCATGAGAAATGTGTCTCTCTCTCCCTCCCTCCCTCTCTTCCTCCCTCCTTCTCTCATCCTCCTTTTTTTTGGTAGGCCAGTAGCAGTGTTGTGTTCATAGTCTACTTTTAGAAAGACCATTAATGAAAAGAAGACAGCATGTATAGTTGACCAGAATTGAAATGGAAGTTAGAGAACTTGGACTTAGTTAACTTAATGCCACCATTAACTTAGGTTTTGCCACCAAATAATGCTGTAAAGTTAAATCACTTTTAAACTCTTGGATGAAAGGTGCTATGTAAATGTAAATACAAAGGATTCTTACTAAAATACAAATATTGCACAACAGACATATTTAAAACCTATTCTCTAGGCTTTGAAACATCTCTCCATCATGACTCCCTAGATTCAAGTATCAAATTGATAATGGGCATCATGGCAGTCTAGAGACACTTGCATGTAAAAATGTAAATTCATTTTTAGGTGGATAAATTGAAAGTAAATATAGAAATTATGTTTTAGCTAAATACAGTAAGTGGGTAACTTAGATTTATATTAACTAGCATCTAATTTGCACAACTAGGACACAACCCAGGACAATTACTGAAAGTTGAAATTTAATGAGTAGGTGGCCCAGTGAGGGTGAATGCTATCACAGCTTGACCTCTCCAAGACACTAATATCCTAAAATAGAGAAAATGCTTAAGGGCAGCCTATAAAGTACTGAATCTGTAGGCTGACCCTGAGAAAGTGTAGTTCAAGAGACAACCAAGGGACACACTTGAGACTGCAAAAGTATGAACATTCTCAGTCATATTCATCACCTTTCTCAACCATTTCAAGAAAGAACTAAATAATAACCACATGAATATTTTACTTTCTCCAAAAGATACTGTCAGAAGCAAGCTTAGTAGGAAGTCACTCCTTTCGCTAAGATAAACTACTTCTGCCAAACAAAATAGGGCCAACCAGAAACTAACTGGGGCCATTTTCTGTCTGGGGTCTGACATGCTTTTAGTTATCTGGCTCTATTCTAAAGCAACACCTAAACCCCCAAGGAAATGGAGGAATTCAATTTACAGGGTAATAGCTTCAGCCCAGAGCTCCAATTCACATCTGGCCATGTAGAAATGTTTGGTCCAAGTTTTTGAGCTGGTGGTTACCAAAGAGTTCATGAAACAGGTTTGTATGTAGCACCTTTCATGCAAGGCATGGTAAGAGCCTATTTAAAAATCACTGTGTGTATTACAGAATTGCAGCCACCTCACAAATGAAGTATGACAGCTTGTACTGTCTTAAGAGTTTATGTCAGGAAGTGAAAGATACTGTACCAAATCTGGAATTACAATGAGGAGTAGTAATGTACCCTAAATGACTTTTGTATTTTAAGTTACATTTTATGAGAAAAGTGAATTTTTGTCTTTTTATTTTCCACTACACTTAGTCCTGAGATGTATTTTTTTCTTCAAGACTTGAATGAATACAAAAGGAGCCCATTTTATAATATAAACCTTGATGTACATGTTGAGATATTTGGACAACAATGAAAATGCCTTAAAAGGAATGCTTATGGATAAAGTTGCACTTCTAACACCCTTTAACAAACCTGATTTTAAATTGTCTTTTTCTTTTCTACTAAGGGTTCTCTTTTTCAATGTTTGCCATTGTACTTATAACTGTTATTAAATATGAAATCAAATAATATAAAAGCTGTAACATTTCCTTTGAAAGCAATGCTACTGAGGAATTTGGAGTTGAATGGCAAAATGTTTGTTACTTGGCAATACTTAACATCAGCCACAGAAATCCAGGTTATAACAAAAGAGACACCATTGTTTGGTTGATTTGTCTTCTTTAAAACATTCGTATTTTTCACTTTATTTCTCCTTAAAAAAAACGTTAAGTTTGTTTAACATTCACTTATCAAACTGATATAAAAAGAAATAAAGCAAAGAGGTGTTTTTATAACAAGTAGTAATTATTTTAAAATTCTAATATGCAATTTCAGCCAAGTGTTATTCCTTTTCCTTTGCCCTGGAAAACCTATTATCAGACATAACCCATAACCTTGTTTAGATGATTCTGTCCTAATTATTTTAGGGTTAGTATTAGAGGTTTTGGGAGAAAGAAAAGAGAGTCTATCGGTTCTGTCAATTCCCAGATAGGTTTAAATACAATAATAGATTGTACAATCAATCTCTTTCACTTTCACTCACAGTCTATGGGAGGCAGAATGTTAGAGACAGCAACTGGCCTTGTGTCCCTGGGCAGGTCCGTCTTGCTGGGCCTGTTTTCACCAGGAGGGAGGGAGGGCAGTGTTAGGCCAGTTATCTAAGGTTCTCAGTGTCTTTGATTCTATTCATTAAACCTTCATTTTATATACAAAGCAACCTAAAATTGCCTCTTTCTTAGAGATAGAGAGTACAGAGTAGGTAAAAACCAACATGGCACCCCAGAATAAGGTTATCATTTATGGAAAATATTTATTAACTCCACATCTTTTCATAAAAATTCTGCCATGAGCAGACATGTAGTTTCTGATCATATATATCAAGAAATGACAAGTCTTTACTTTTAGTAACACAAACCTAGTACAAATTAAGTACAATATCTCTCCCGGATGTAAATTATTTGAGTGATCAAACTTAGGAAAATATGTTTATCTTACAAATATCCCATTTGATTATACTACAGGCAAACATGAGAATTTTCATGATGAGACTCTAGACTATTTTTGTAGCATAGTGTATGTCAGGCCCTCGACTAATGAAGGGTTTTGTTTGAATTTAAATGAGGTTTAAAAATGTCAATTTTCCTCACTCTGTTTTTTAACTAGCTTCCAGATGACAACTGACAGTACATTATCCTGGGTTCTTATACTGTTTTAGATGCTGTAATTGAAAGGGGATGAGTAAAATTTAATACAGCTTAGAGGATAGAAGAAATTTGTCCAAGTATGTTCACATTTCTAACCTCTGAACAAGCACTAAACAAATCCTTCTTAATGGCCTATGTATATTCTGCTACTTAGTTTTAAAATGTAATTTTACAGGGCCGGCCCAGTGGCACAGTAGTTAAGTTCGTACGTTCCACCTGAGTGGCCTGGGGTTACCCGGTTCGGATCCCGGGTGCAGACATGCCACCGTTTGGCAAGCCATGCTGTGGTAGGCGTCCCACGTATAAAGGAGAAGAACATGGGCATGGATGTTAGCTCAGAGCCAGTCTTCCACAGCAAAAAGAGGAGGATTGGCAGCAGTTAGCTCAGGGCTAATCTTCCTCAAAAAAAATAAAATAAAATGTAATTTTATAAGCATAATGAGTGACATATTTTCCATCCCTATGTTGTTTTTTCTAGATTAAAATTTTTGAAAGATACACTTTTATATAGAAAGTTAATTAGCTTATTTTCCATTGGAAAAAAATCACTAGTTTAAAAACAGCCAGCCAGTAATAGAAAGCTTTTGCCCTTACCCCCATGTTTGTTCTAGTAATCTTCCTAAGGACTCCCATTCCCCAAAGATAACCACCACAAACAATTTAATATATTCCTATGTTCCTTTTGATTTTTTTCCCTATGTGCACACTGTCATGTATAATTTTATATATGCTGTTTTTGCAACTTGCTTTTTTCAAGTATAATAAACACCCTAAAGGAGATGCAAGATAGTTAACTAATCTTAGTTTTGTTTTTTTGAGGAAGATTAGCCCTGAGCTAACGTCCACCGCCAATCCTCCTCCTTTGGCTGAGGAAGACTGGCCCTGAGCTCACATCCGTACCCATCTTCCTCCACTTTATATGTGGGATGCCTCCCACAGCATGGCTTGACAAGCAATGCCCAGGTCCAGGCTCAGAATCTGAACTGGCGAACCCCAGGCCACTGAAACGGAGTGCACGATCTTAACCGCTACACCACTGCGGCTGCCCCTAACTAATCTTAGTTTTGATGTTAATTCTTAATTGTTGAAGGCATCCTTCATGAGTAATTGTCATGGGGAATGGCGGGGTGGAATCTCTGAGCTGACTAAAACTACCTCAATACATCTTTTTAAAAACAACTTTAAGATGAAACATTCCTCCTGAAATGATTTAAGCTGTCACCAAACCAAGGAGCTAAATAGTCTCCTCAATTGTAATGCTTTTTGTAAATTACAAATAAGAAAAACTGCTTTCAGAAATATATTGTAAACATTAGCCCAATTAGTTATTTTTATCAAAATTTAGTATTATGGGATCATGTCCTGTCTTCTTCACAAATGTGAGAAAGTCTTCAGGGCTCAATCCCATGGTTGCAGCATTGGTCATTGGATGAAAATACACCTTTTCATGTCCACCTTCCAGAAAAGCAGAATCCAGAACAAATTTCACATCTCCATCATCACAGAAGAGTGCCAAGGGTGTGGCACAGCCTTGACCAACTTTCAGTTTTTCTAGCATGGCTGTTTCATCAGCAAACCGCAGATTTCCACTCCCAACACCTAACTGCTTGGCAAGATCATTTAAATTAATTTGTCTATCATGAAGAACTGTCACCAGCCAATAGCCTTTTTTCTTTTTGTCTTTAAGAAATAAGTTCTTACTATGTGCTCCTTTCAAATGCTGGATATGAGGCATCATTTCTTCAACTGTAAACACCTGTAAAATATCATGAGAAGTTTAAAAATAATATGCATGTATATACACACACTGCACACATGCACTGTTATATGCATTTTGCTTGCTGGATGAAAATAGCAAGGTTAGGGAGTACCTAATGCCTTGGATTTCACTGGTAGAGACCCATTCCCAGCCAATTACCAAAAAATTGTAAGTCTTTGCCATCTCAATTCCTCATCTCATGGGACCTCCAGTAGTTTCTCTTAGGCCAAGTCTTTATTCCAGTGTGCTAGCCAAGCCCTCACATTGCTAAAATGCTGCTTTTTTTTTTTTCTTTTTTGACTTTTGGTACCGGAAGTTTATAGCAGCCCAAGATCCTATTCCTTAGCATTCTATTACATCCAGACCATGTGACAACCTCCACTCTACAAATACGTATGTATATAAATAACCACAGTGAGAGGATGAGACCTTGAACAAACATAAAGAACATCACAAAAGCTGGCAATATGCACACGTAAAGAAGGGAGGGAGAGTGTGTGGACTCTACCGGAGGAAAGAAGGTCAGAGAAAATGATAGTTTTGATTTGTAAAGGTGAGCAAGACTTGTAATGTATTTCTCTATCCTTTTAAGATCACCATGTTTAGCTATTATCATTAGCTGTTTCTCAAGCCTTGGGTAAAAACTTTATGGCCCCACATCTCGCAAGTTACACACTGGTTCCATTAAATATTTGCAAATCTTCACATCAATACACTAAATTATCAAACTCTCTAACCTTGTGTCCTGCTGTATGCATGATGACCGACACATCACAGACACTGCAAAGACGGTTTACTGCTTCCTAACATTTTATCTACACCTAATGTGGACATACCAGCATCCTACACCAGTTTAAGATGCGCACGTTCTAAATATGGTGCGCTAGTTCTCAACATGAAATGTGATCGAATCGCTCCAAGAGGAAAACAAGTTTTCGCGCAATAACATCATAGTCCCGAGTCGAGAGGCCTTGGATATCCCTATCGGGTCCCTTTCGGACTCGAACCCGAGAAATGCCCTGGAACAGACCTTTCTGCGGCACATTACTCCCGGGACGTATGGTCTTAGTAACCTCGCCCGAGAGACGCTGCAGCAAAGCCCAGGCCCTCCGGCCGGGCTCTCCCGGGGGAAGCGCCTCACCTCGGGGTGCTCCACGACCTCCGTGCGAATGGCCAGGGCGTCGAGCCGCTGCTCGAGCTCCGCCCGCATCTCTGCGCCCGCCATGCTGCTGTCGTGGCGGCGGCGAGAGACAGAGGGAAGAAACTATGCTGGACCTTCCGCGTCTGTGCCGACTGGAAGCTGAGACGGAAGCGCAAGGAGAGAGTAAGGCCGGCGCCGGAAGTCTAGTGCCGGCGCCTTCCGGAGGCGGGGCTGCGCCGTCCTCTGCCACCTCACCTGGCGCGTCCCTGAAAGTCTTCCGCGGAGACGGCCTTGCAAGGTGTGCGGGGTTTCTTACCCCGGGCCCACAGCGCCTCCCTCTTGTGGCGCCTGCGTTCTCATAGCCTACGTTGATCCGGCTGAAGATTTCCTAGTTCCAGCATATTTTACATTTAAACTGAATCAGAACCGCTTAACAACGTCCCAGCTTAGGGATTGTTGGAGGAGATCATGGAGAAGACATAACCGCCAGTTGACCCGCTAAATGGACTCCGGCAATCCGAGGCTCCTCACCCTCTCCCCTGTCCTCGGAATGTACTTTCCGCCCACGGTACCAGGGCTGGGAGCAACTTGAAGGGTGCAGCCTTGAGACAGCAATGTGTTATTGAAACCGTCTGGACTGTATGCGTGGTGAGTCTCTTTAAAGCCTCTATGTGAACTCTTCAAACTCGAGATTCTGGCCAGCGGGCATGGAGATCTACTCGTCTTGCAGCCACGCAAGACAAACCTTTTCTGTAAGTTCCCTTTCTTATTAAAACTGCCACCTACCAATCTGGAGTGGTCTGCCTCTTTCTTTAGCTTTTCCTTGCCCTCTGTGTAAGAAGGCCACTTTCGGCTTTCACCCAGGAACCCCCAAGGTTGTGAACCAACTAGGAAAGTGGAGGAAGCCAAAATCCCTATTATTTTAAGACTTTTCAACTTTTAGTTTGTAAATTACGTTACATTTTACCTTTTCTTAGTTTTTGTTATTATTCATCTACGAACAATTAGCCGAGGCAACCACGACTCACCTTTTCTCCGAGGTAGTTTGCCTGCCTCTTGGTGGGATGTTTGCCCCTGTCCTGTGAAACCCACACTCACCCCTTGAATGAAGCATGAAATTAATTCAGCGTTAGGATTTCATTGGTGAATTTAGATTAAGCCTCAAATCCCAAATGAAACATAGGTATTCCTAAGGACGTTTAACTCTAGTGTGAATGAATTTAGGTTATGTCTGGAGCGCAAATTGAAGTCCTGAAGAAGAAAGCCTCTTAATAAGACACAGCAAAGGATCTGAGTCCTCACTCCTAAAACACCCTTAAGAAAGCTATGAAAGAGGAGGAAATCAGAGTCGGCTTCACAGTTTCACCCAAAATTGGCCCTGGATAGCGCAATTTTAAAATGCAGCTTAACTCACCTCTTAAAACTATTAAGCCATGTTTCCCTTCAAAGACTCCATCCAATTCTTGGATCTCTGATTGTAAAACCAACAACAGGCTGCTACCCTTGGCCTGGTAAAATCAGGTCAACATCAAAGCAACATATACCACATTACAGAGTGTTTAGAAAACATAGACAAGGGGCAAAGGATCACTCAGAACATTTTTTCCATGTTTATTATCTTATTTCCCCATTTGAGAATTAGCTTTGTTACTGTCTTAGCTCATTTAGCCACTGAATGAATGTTAATGCGTTTCACGTTGATTTATATGAGCTCTTTATATAATCAAGTTAAGTGCCTTTTTGTCATATCCTCAAAATAGTTTTCATTTTTCCCATTTAAGGAGAGTTTTGTTGTTTTTTTTTTTTTTGGAGGAAGATTAGCCCTGAGCTGACTACTGCCAGTCCTCCTCTTTTTGCTGAGGAAGCCTGGCCCTGAGCTAACATCCGTGCACATCTTCCTCTTCTTTATACGTGGAACGCCTACCACAGCATGGCATGCCAAGCGTTGCCGTGTCCGCACCCGGGATCCGAACCGGGGAACCCTGGGCCGCGGAGAATCGGAATGTGGGAAATTAACCGCTGCACCACCGGGCCAGCCCCAAGGAGAGATTTTGTTTGTTGGTTTGGTTTTATCTAAACAAGTTACTCGTTTTTGTGTAACCAAATGTCATTCTTTCCTGTTTCAGTTATTCTGATCTAAGTTTAGAAAGCTAACCTGCAGCAGTAGAATATTCCATCCATTTTCTTAAGAATATTCAATTCATTAATTTATTTAAAATTTACTTTGGCATATAAGGTATGGTGGGGCTCACTTTTTTCACTAGGTTTCCCTCTAAGAATGAAATTATAAAGCATTAAAATAGCAAAGATCACCCATTTGAAGATATTGCATATCCCAAATGATTGTCATTAAATGCTTGAAGACTTTCAAGAATACCCAAATCCAACCATGGTGACCTGAGAGTAAACAGGGGAAAGAAGAATTGGAATCTGATTCTAAGAAGTGTAAATTATGTCCCAAAGTAGGAAAACACTAACCAAGGGTAGGATCTCCATGATGGCTACAAATAGGAATTCAAAGAGGAAAAATTGGTAGTGGCATCCAGCACTTGATCTAGGCAATAGGATGTTCTTGATGCGGGGTCGGTGAGCCGAGGAGTCGAAAGAAAGATTTCTTGGACTCTCAAGGTCTGGCAGTGGTGCTCTTTTATTTAGAGAATAGTATGGAATAGCATGGGGACAGGACCCATGGGCAGTGAAGAGCTGTTGCTGCTGCTGCATGGGGACAGGACCCATGGGCAGTCAGAGCTCCTGCTGCTGCTGCTGCAGCTGCATGGGGACAGGACCCATGGGCAGTCAGAGCTCCTGCTGCTGCTGCTGCTGCATGGGGACTGGACCCATGGGCAGTCAGAGCTCCCGCTGCTGCCCTGAGTTGAGGGTTAGGGCTAATTTTATAAGGCACGGGTACGTGACTTATTTTTACTGGAAAAAGAAAAGATGATGTAAAAAGTCATTAAATGATTTCAGTGCAGATGGGGTCTGGTTATTGTGCGGTCATATAACTTTTAGATACAAATCTGGCCATATAGATCGGCATGTAGGTGAGGATGCCCTGGACTTCTCTCCCTGGGGCAGCCCTAATTCATAACATAAAAAAATCCACCGGGTCATGTAGTTTGGCATGTAGGCCAGGTCACCTTAGGCTTCTCTAGCTGGGGCAGCCTTAATCCACATCATTCTGACCTAGAAATCTCTTTGGAAATGAACTGCTATCCATCAGTTATGCAAGGCATGAAGCTCTCTTCCCTTCCCCCACCCTCAGCTAATCCATCTCAATTCAGTTTCTCAAATCCTTCCACTTCTCACCACTCCATCACCCTAGCCCAAACTATTTTCCCCCAGTCTACACTAATGTTCTCTGTTTTTTTTTTTTAAGATTTTATTTTTCTGTTTTCTCCCCAAAGCCCTCCGGCACATAGTTGTGTATTTTTAGTTGCGGGTCCTTCTACCTGTGGCATGTGGGACGCCACCTCAGCATGGCCTGATGAGTGGTGCCATGTCCGTGCCCAGGATTCGAACCAGCAAAACCCTGGGTCGCTGAAGCGGAGCACACAAACATAACCACTCGACTACAGGGTCAGCCTCTACACTAGTGTTCTCTTAATTTTAGTCTACGTGTGGTTGAATGACCAAGTATCCTGCTCCAAGTGAATCTTACACCCAAAGATTTTTATTATAAAATAGAACTAAAATCTGTCTATGGTGAAAAGAACCTTGTATTGCTGTTTAAAAGCTATCCTAATTCAGGTTTAATGCAGTATTTATTTACCAAACATATATGTCAGAACTATACTAAATACAAAAGAAATGTTATCCTTGGTGTGGTCCTTGGTCCTCAAAGCAAATACAAATTTACTTTGGAAACAATAACATGAAACAAGTTAAATTCAAAATTAACAGGATGAACTTGAGGAACTAGATAGCTAATCACAACTTGAATATGAAATCTCATGTTTCTAGGAGAGGGGAAGCATCTGGAAGAGGATTACCAAATTATTTTACAAACAGGTAAAGACCTCATAAGTGCAAAGTCTTGTGGCATTTCTACAAGAACACGTGGAAGGAAAGACCCTTGCTATCATTAGGAAGGGTACGGGAACTTGGCAGGTAAGGACAGAATCTGGAAAAGAGAGCTGAAAGATGGCATGCCAAGGTCCGTGAAGAAGGTACCTTCATCTTATGTGTGCTCAAAGCAAAGAAACAGCTACAGCTGTACCCTACCTGGCAAAGGAAATGAAAAGGCCAAAATTGTAAAATATTTATCAACACCATGGGGACTGGGCATCGTTGCACTTATTAGGTGAAGAATGTTAGAAATCGTCATTATTGAGTGAAACAAAGGGCAATTCCAGGACAGGTAAGTTGAAAGCCATCCTAAGAAGCTGTGCATACTCAAAAAGAAAGTGAGACAATAGGAGAACATAATGCTTGCTGCAATCTGTGTCTCTTCAATATATCTTTTGGAACATCTCTATGTGCCAGATACACTATGGTGCGTCTATATGTACCATGTTTTCTGCCCTCCAAGACCTTAAAATCTAGCAAAGAGGAGTGAAACGTTCAGAGTGGATAAATCCAAGAAACCGTGCCTAATGCAAGGATAGTGGCATGAGGAGGCTGCTTTGGGAGCCCGGAGGCATCAGGGAAAGCATTAGGGGAAGAGGATGGTGGTTTAAAGGATACGTAGGAGTTTGCCCAAAAAATCTGCTCCAGCTGAGGAAACTCTGGAAGTTGAGGGATGGAGGTGAAAAAGCACAATGTGTCCCGGGGCATTATGATTTGATGTGATAGTAGAGCAGGAAGAGAGGCCTGTCAGCAGGAGACGGGCTGGAGCCCGGCACATAGGATCCTACATTCTGTGCTAAGGGACCAGGAATACCCTCCATAAAGGGACATGTTAAATAAACTAGGTGACATCTTTCTAAGGAATTCTATATTCTCAATTGTATTCTCAATATTTAAGGATAGAGGGAAATACAATTTAGTAAATAGGGAACGTGAATTATAGAAGAGTATAGACAATATGGCACCAATTTTGCTTCAAAATACACATTCCTGTATAACAGAGTAAGCAACTTGAAAAAAAGGCTAATATTAGCATCTTCTTTCCCTAACCCCAGTCCACAAAAATTGGTTTCTAAAGTCCCAAGGAAGAGGATTCATCCCAGGACAGGAGATGATACAGGTTAGTTCCTAGAACAAGGGAGAGGAAAGCAGTTGGATCTAGGAGGAAATTTAAGTTTCCTCAGAGTCAGCAGAGAGCGTGAGGACTGGGGTGGGGAAGCTGGGAGGGTGGAGAACCATCCTCCTTTGGTATTTTGTCCCTCCCGTGGGTGGCAAGATGGAAACCTGCTGTCAGTGGAAGGCAGTCCACTTGGGGCAGCCCTGCCGAAGCTGGTGTGGCACAGGTGCCCTCTGAACTTGATAAGGAGCCCTGATGAAGAGGACAATCACCCCACAGTCCAAGGCTCCACTCAGTTCCTGGGCTCCCCCTAAGTTTCAGGTTCCTGCGTGGTCCCATGGAGATGGGAGGGAATCTCGACAACAGCCTCAGGTTAACCTTCCTTCCAGCTCCAGCACGTAGGGACTTGGGCCAGATTCAATTCAATTCTATAAAATATGACTGAAGATCAGCTAAGTGCTGAAGGTACGGTGGTGAGCAAAACCAGACAGAGACCCTGCCCTTGTGCCTTGTGCCTTGTGCCTTTTTTTTTTTTTTAAGAGAAATAGAAAATTGTATTGTACATATATAGAAGGGTTACTTAGTTGTCTTCTGAAGGGAGACAGTCTATTGGAAGAGACAAATATTAGTCAAATAATCACAAAAACAAATGTTAAATTGCCTAGGTGGCGAGTGCGAAGAAGGATCTATATGCTATGAGAGGCTATACTAGGGGAATCTCACCTACTTTGGGGTGGGTACAGTGGGTCAAGGAAGGCTTCTCTGAGAAAGTGAAGCTTAAAGTGAAATCTGAAAGATGAGTTTGAATTAAGAGGGCAAAGAGAGGAGAGGGGAGTGTGCTAGGCAGAGGAAACAGCCTGACGCCACGTGCAAGGGTGAGGAAGCAAACAAAGGAAGAGGCACTGAAAGATGGTCAGTGCAATTGGTGCACCAAGAGCAAGGGGGCAGGGACATGGCTCCACTTCCCACACACCAGAGCTGGCAACTAAAATTCTCACCTGCTACAAACACATTTCTTGAGGCGGTTGTCACTGACTGATTGAACTGTGGGTATTTTTAAATATTTCTATATATTTTCTATCTTCTGAAAATTTCTATGTTGAGCATATATTTTTATAGACAAGAGAGGGATCAGTAAGTTATAAAAAATAAAGAAATGTAAGCCAAGTCTTAAAAAGATCAAGACCAAAATGTGATTTATTATTTTTTTAAAAAAGATTCTATTTTTTTCCACTACTGGGTATCTATCCAGAGAGCTTGAAGTCAGCAATTCCAAAAGTCCTATGCACCCCAATGTTAATTGCAGCATTATTTACAATTGCCAAGATGTGGAAGCAACCTAAGTGCCCATCAACAGATGATTGGATAAAGAAGATGTGGTATATATACACAATGGAATACTACTCAGCCGTAAAAAAGAACAAAATCGTCCCATTTGCAACAACATGGATGGACCTTGAGGGAATTATGTTAAGTGAAATAAGCCAGATAGAAAAGGACAATCTCTGTATGACTGCACTCATATGAGGAATTTAAACCTGTGGACAAAGAGAACAGATTAGTGGCTACCAGGGGAAAGGGGGGGTGGGGAGTGGGCACAAAGGGTGAAGGGTTGCACCTACAACACGACTGACAGACAATAATATACAACTGAAATTTCACAAGATTATCACCTATCATTAAGTCAATAAAAAAATTTTTAAAAAAATTCTATTTTTCCTTTTTCTCCTCAAAGCATAGTTGTGTAGTTTTCGTTGTGGGTCCTTCCAGTTGTGGCATGTGGGATGCTGCCTCAACATGGCCTGATGAGTGGTGACATGTCTGCACCCAGGATTCGAACCGGCGGAAGTGGAGCAAAGCAAAGCGTGTGAACTTAACCACTGGGCCACTGGGCCACGGGGCCAGCCCCTAGATCAAAATGTTATTAAACAAACAAATAGAAAGAAATGTAAATCACATCTCCACAACTAAGATCACTTGAGGGTATTCTCAACAAAGACTTCAAAAGAGAAGAAAGTTAAGATGTAAAAAAGTTAAGTGGCAAACTGAATACAATTACCTCCAAATTAAAATATGAAATGGGTGACGACATTTCGTTTTCTTGCCTGGGAAACGGGTTTCAAATCGCGTGTGATAGGCCACAACTTGGTTAAGCAGAGAAGTAGCATGTTTCTTTCCCTTTTGTTCCCTTTAAACACTCATTTAAAAATTGCACGGTCATAAGGAAGCTTTACTGTGGACACAAAACTGTTTCCAGATGCTGCTTTGAGCCCCAGAGTGTGCTGTAAACACCTGGTGAGTAACTGCGGCCTCCTGACCCCACACAGGGTGGAGCAGCAATCACTGTAACTCAGGAACCGCTGCGGAAGGAGGCCAGGCCAGCAAGGCTCGCTCTGAGCTGCTCTTCAAGCCAGTCTTAACTTTCTGGGCCCAGTGGACCCTAGACCACAGAATTAATGAATGGAGCCTTATATTCAGTGCTATTACAGGGTCTGTAGGTCGTTCTCATAGCAACCCAAGAAAACTGACTTCTATACAAAAGAACTATAACATAGATTATTTTTTCCTACTTTGTGTATGGACTAGAGATAGCTTCTTTAAGTCTAGCATTTCAAAATAATTAGTTTTGATTGGATTAGGTTTATGGGAACTACTTAGGAATTTCTGTCCTAGACTTACTGGTTAACAAGAGAAATTTCTTGTGATTTTAATGCATTAAATTAACTTGCAAGTGGAATATGTTTGCATAAGTTTTAGCAAAATTATAAGACTGAAACCAGAAATCACATATTATTCCTCTACTCCTGCTGATTTGATTTACCTATTTATGGTAAATGCTGATTTGAGTAAATATTAATAAATACATTTTTTGAAATGTGTTGGATGTAATGTAAGAACAAAAAAGGCCAATTCAATAAGAAACAAACTCACATTCAGTATTTCTCCAAAATGTAAAATAGTTTTCTTTTTCCGAGTATAAAAATATTGTTTAGTGTTTTTTAACAAGTTGCATGAATTTATTCCTTTAAATAAATATTTTAAAATTATACTTTAAAAAGAAATACAAAAATTAAAAACATACATGTTTATTGTAAAAAAAAAATCAGACCACACATAAAGACATAAAAAAACTTGTCACAGGTGTATACATATATTCACATTACATGTATGTTGTGTATGTCTGCTCTATATAATGCTGCATATTTCTTTTTTTTTCTTGCTGAGGAAGGTTAGCTTAGAGCTAACATCTGTTACCAATCTTCCTCGTTTTTTTGCTTGAGGAAAATTAGCCCTGAGTTAACATCTGTTCCAATCCTTCTCCACTTTATATGTGGTTTGCTGCCATAGCATGGCTGATGAGTGGTATAGGTCTGCATCTGGGATCCAAACCCAGGCCACCAAAGTGGAGCATGCTGAACCCAACCACCACACCACAGGGCCAGCCCTTAATGCTGCTTATTTCTAATTTTATCTGATCAAGACAGAATTATATAACATATAATATTTTATAGTTTACTTCTCTTTTTTTCACCCAATACGCATCTTTCCATGTCATTAGAGATCTACATTATTACTTATAATGGCTGTATAGTATTCCAGTTATTTATCCAACTCCAAATTTGGAAATGTCCAATGACTTACATGTAATAATGTCCAAATTTTATGTGTTATTATAAATAAGGCTATGATAAATATCTACATTTCTGTATCTATATATTTTTGCATAATTATTTTATATATTCTTTAGAATAAATCCTGAGAGTCTTCGAAGTTACATGGTTTATACATTTAAATTGATAGCTATTGCCAACTGCCCTCCAGAAAGGTTTCATCAACTTACATTTTGAGAGTGTTCTATTCTCCACATCTTATTAGCAATTATTTGATTACCAGAGTTGAAGCTGTTAACTAAGCAAACATGCTATTGCATTGTGTTTTTAAGATTTAGGAAAAACACTAGTATCACTTTTATGTTCACTGATGTAGGATAATATATCTGTTAAATATCAACTTAATACCATCAAGATAAAATATAAACATCTCCTCTAGACTGTGAGGAGAAGTGCAGGAGAGGGCAGGGATTTTTGTCTGCTGTGTTCACGGACATCGGGCTGGCTCCCCAGGGAAAGAAAGTGGAGCTGAGTGTATGCTCAATCAGTCTCAGATTTGGTAATTGGATCCATCTTCTCAGAATCTGACAGAGTGAAGAGGCGGAAAAAGCCCCAAAATTGCATGAAATGAGCTCATTTCACAGAAAACAACTTCAAGAATGGGGCTGAAGCATTCCCAATTTATCCCCTTAATTCATCACGTACTGCTAATGTTTTCCAAGCTGAAACGTTTCTTTTAATTTTGCTCTTAGTATCTTGACAGTACAGACATTTAAAATATTTATGTAGTCTAATCCAGGTGCTCAAATTGTATTCCCCAGACTAGCATCATTGTCATCACCTGGGAATTTGTTGGAAACACGGATTCTGGCAGCCCACCTCACACCTACGGGATCAGAAACTCCGGGGGTGGGCCCAGGAATCTGTGCCTCAACCAGCCCTCCCGGTGAGTCTGATGCCCGCTCAAGTCTGGGAACCACTGTTGTAATCCAACAGCTTTTTCCCCTATGCTTTCTGATTTTGGAATTATGACTAGAAACCTCTTCTCCACCCAAGTTTATGGATGATATCGTTTCCATTATCATCTAATTTTTATTTAACATTTAAATATTTAACCCATATGGAATTTCCCACCACCAAAATATAATCTCCATCAGGACAGGAGTCTTCGTTTATTTTATTTCTCTGTTTTATTCTAAAACTGTGACTGGTATATGATGGGCTCTTAATATATATTTATTAATTATTGAATTAACTACTTAATTTTAGTATAAGATGAGACGCATCACTTATAAAGCTTTCCTTGAAGCAATAAATAACAGGAAACTACAGTTAGCCTTTCAATTAGCCTGGGTGGTTTAAACTGACAATTGGCAATCCTAATTATAATAAACTTAGTCAACGTGCGCTCCCTGGTATTGTACTAGAGTTGTAATCTTAGTGGCATTGCATTTTTGGTGCTAGTTCCTAAAAGCGAATTTTAAGACTCAAAGAACTCTTAGTTCTGTTAAGAAAAACTATCCAAAACTTGGAAATAAACTAAGAGATTACTGTTTGCCCTTTCAGTGTCCTGCTGGGTTGTGTCTAGCAGGCACTCCTGGGGATTATCTGATGTCCAGCAATGTGCACCTTTCCTTGAATTGGTATTTATTATTTTTTAGTATACAGGTATTGTACAACTCTGAAAGGATAGAGCTTAACATGTAGAAAACTGATAGTAATATAAATGAATTCTGTCCAGTAGAAGAGCAAATCATTTTTGTCCCATAAAAAAGATAACCCCAAAAGTTATAGCTTTATTGTGCTGCAGGATATTGACCAATTTTGTATCTATATTAGCAATCTTATTGATGCATTCATTCTTTGAGCCACTGTACATACTTGGCACTTCCCAATTCTCTTTGAACAAGGCTAACCATCTTGCTCATTCTCTCATTTATGAGTTAAATACATCTTTGGACACATGCTCACTTTATATTTATCTAAGGGTCATATTTTTAAAACTTTTCAAAAATAATTGAGTTTAACTTCCTTAATTTTCTAATGAAGAAATTGAACACTAGAAATTTTAAGTGTCATATTCAAAGTCTTAATACAAGTTAGTGGAAGAGATGGGACAAGAATGTAGGAATAAGGAATGTAAGTTGGTAAAAGGGTACAAACTTTCAGGTATAAGATGAATACTATCTAAGTGTCTAATGTATAACATGGTGACTATAGTTGATAATGCTGTATTGTATGTTTGAAATTTGCTAAGGGAGTAGAACTTAAATGTTCTCAGTGAAAAAACAAAAAAGGTAAATATGTGAGGTGATGGATGTGTTAATTCAATGGGGGGAATCCTTTTACAACATATATGTATATCAAATCATCACATTGTACACTTTAAATATCTTACACTTTTGTCAATTATACCTCACTAAAGCTGGAAGAAATGAAGCCAAAGACTTTATAGTGAACATTTTTTTAAAAGATGTAATTGTGTTTGAAGAAATCAGCGAAGTATAATTTCTTGAGACTTGAGAGGAAATCCACAGAAAAGCTTTGTGTAATTTGGATGCCAGTCGTAAAGAAATAACTATCTCATTGCTGATGAAAAGCCAATGAGGTATCTTTAATGAGTATTGGTATGGCTTTTATGAGAGGTTACTGGAGATTAATGTCACGTTTTTCTCTAAGAATATACAAAGTTGTTACTCTTGTTTTCCATAAAGAGAAGCATTGCCTTACTAGCAACTGCAATACTAATGGAAACACAAAGATTTACCATATGTCATGGAGTATAGATTGATATCAAATTTAAGCTAAAAAAATGCTTATTATCATATAATCAAAAGGTAAAATCTCAAAGCTGGATAAACAATATAAAAAGCCGCATTTATAATTTGAATCTCATTTGTATAAAATTCTATATGTACATCTATTTATATATAGGGAGAAATGGAATGATGTTCACCAAAATAATAAAAGTGGCTACCTCTGGAGAGGTGGGAGTTAGGATTCGATTCACTTTCTTTTTTAAAAAATAAACTTTTAATTTTAGAATAAATTTAGATTACAGAAAAGTTGCAAAGATAGTGGAGAGTTCCCAAATGTCCTTCACCCAGTTTCCTCTAATGTTAAGATGTTATATTTACTATGATACATTTGTAAAAATTAAGAAATCAACATTAGGGTATTACAATTAACTAAACTGTACACTTTGTTCAGATTCCATCTCTTTTTTCACTAACGCGCTTTTCTGTTCCAGGATTGTATCCAGGACACCGCACCACATTTTGTCGTCATGTCTCCTTAGTCTCTTCTGGTCTGCTATAGTTTCTGTCTTTTCTTGCTTTTCGTGACCTTGACAGTTTTGAAGAGTTCTGGTCAGGTGTTTTGTAGAATGCTCTTCAGTTTGGGTTTGTCTGGTGTTTCCCCCATGATTAAAGTAGGGTTGTGGGTTGTAGGGAAGGATACTACAGAGATGAAATGCCCTCATTACATCATTTCAGGGAGTACATGATATCAACACGACATCGCTGGTGATGCTCACCTTGATCAGTTGGTTAAGGTGGTGTCTGCCAGATTCCTCCACTGTGAAGTTACTATTTCCCTTTCTACTCTTTGGAAGTGAGTCACTAAGTTCAGCCCATGCTCAAGGGGAGGGGAATTAAGCTTTATCTCCTAGTGGAAGTTATACACATATATATTATATGGAATTCTTCTGTAAGGAGGAGTTGTCCCTTCTCATCCATTTATTTATTTATTCAATCATTTATTTCTATCAATATGGACACATGTATATTTATTTGATACTTTGGGTTGTAATCCAATGCTATGCTATTTTATTGTTCAAATGTTTCCAGTTTTGGCCATTGGGAGCTCTTTCAGTTTGGCTCCTTTGTTCCTTTAATTGCCTTCATCTTTTTAAATTTTTTGCCACTTCCTTTCTATTTTTAGTGTATTGCTTGAATTTTCTATATTAGCATGTATTATCTTCATGATAGAGAAATATCAGTTATTTTCACTTTAATATTGGAGGGAAAAGATATGATTACTACTTTGATGTTCTACCAACCAATTTCTGCTTGTTTCTCAACTGCTTGGCAAGGCAAATAGAACAAAAAACAATTTCTGGCAGAAATTGCACTTCAGTGGATGTTTGTGAACAGTAAGTAAAATGATAGTATTTGGAACGAACTTCAATAGTTTTCAAGTGTGTGGGTGTTGGGTTTCTTAAAAAGATTTCCCAGTGGAGGGCAGGGTGCCATAATGGTTAGTTCATGCAGGCTGCTTTGGTGGCCTGGGTTTAGGGGGTTCAGATCCTGGGTGTGGACCTACCCACCGCTCATCAAGCCATGCTGTGGCAGTGACCCATGTATAAAATAGAGGAAGATTGGCACGGATGTTAGCTCGGGGACAATCTCCCTCACCAAAAAAAAGAGATTTCTGGGACAGAGGTTTCTGTTCAATCATTCAGTAACACTGACTGCACACCTTTGTGGTAGCCACTCGGGAGACAAACATAAAAAAGGGTAGGAGGCCTGAGTTAGGAGGCCAGACTATGGGAGGGACATAACTGAAAGTATGCTCTTCTATACCATATCATTAGCCTAGGGTAGAGTTACACCTTGAGGACAGAGATAAAACAATGCTTACACTCTTGACAAGTCGGGTGGTGGTTGTGGTCAAGGGGATGGGCCAAAAGACACAGTGTCCAATCAAGGCGTGGAAATGCTCTGGGAGGAGGCTGTAATACCCTTATTATGAACCAGTGCGATTGTAGACCTTACTGCTGTTCTATGAAGTTGCCGTATTGCAGAACTGAGGCTGAGAGTTTACATGACGTCCTCAGGTCTACACAGCCGGGAATGAGCTGGGATTGGAACCCACTCTGGCTTTACTACTTCCAACGCTACCCACACGAGGCGCCTTTTGAAAGAGAAAGCGCTCCTCGCCCAGCACTAACTGCTGTATCGCCTTTTCCCCTTCTTGTTGGGTGTGTGTCTTTTAAGGCCGTACCATTTCTCCCACATTTCCGTTTAATTTTCCCTTGAGGGCAGGCGCCGAGGCCGCTCACAGCCCCAGAGCAGCGAAACTGACTTCCTAGGAAGGGAAGGAGCTGCACAAGCGATCACCGACGCGCGCGCTCCCCGGGAGGAGGCCACCGCGGACCCAGCGGCGGACCGGCGGGACGCCCAAAGGCAGCACTCCACACCGCCCCAGCCCCGGCGGCAACGGGGACTCCGCCGAGAACCACTTCCGGCGGCACCGGAAGCCCGGCGGGGACTTTTTCGGGGACGGAATGACCGGCCGGCACTTCTCACGGGTCCTGAAGGCGGTCCCCGCCCGGCCTCAGAATCCAGCCGCCCCGTGCTTTATGTGAGAGCTAAGTGAGTGGGGTCCTTGAGCCGGGTCGTCCCGGGTGGCGTATATTATTTGGCCTCAAGTGTCAGTGGCACCAATCATGATGCCTGCGCATTCGGCAGGCTTTCCGGGATGCATTTGCTCCCTGCGTGCCGCCACCTTAGGCATAAGGAAAGGGTTATTCGGCCAGAAGCTGCCGGCTTGCTTCCTCTCCCCGGTGCCCAGGGCTTTCTGGGCTCGGGTTCGAGCCACCGCAGATCCGTAATTGTTCTACAGTGTCTTCTTTTTACCTTTCAGCTAAATTCCTTCCAACTCTTGCATTCAGACGTTTCCACCAACGCAACTACGTTTTCAACATCCTTTTTCAGATTCCGTGAGAAGAATATCCTAGCGGCGAAAGAACACCGAATTGGGAGTCAAAATCCTGGGTTCTAGTTCTCACTGTCTTTACCTGGCGTTGTGACATTGGAGAGGTCCTTTTGACCTCTCTGGACTCCGGTTTCCTTTTCCGTAAAATGAAGAGGTTGGAAAAGTAGGAAGTTCCTTCCAGTTTTGACATTTGGGTAATTGCCCCAAGTGTGTTTCTAATTCCTGCCTCGATTACATATCTGTGTTTTGGTTAATCTTCATGTGGGGCCCTTCCTTCCTCTCCATTAATCTGTGTCCTTGTCAAATCTGGTTTTAGACTCATAAAAAAAACTTTCCTAAGGAATCCTGTGCTTCCTGAGCAGTCTGTTTTTTAGTCCAGGGACACGTACCTAAATAAGATTTTTTTAAATATGCTTTTCTTGACGTGTTTAATGGTCTTGAGAATCATTATATTTGAACACTTTAAAGACAGTGAACTCTGAAGGAAGGGACTCTGGCTTATTAAACTTAGAATCCACAATCTCAGACGCAACGCCTCGAGGATGGTGCTCGGAAAATGTTTGCTGAGGAGAAAACATGTACTTCTCACATTATTTTCGTTGCTCTGTCCCTTAAACACTGAAAAGGAAAGCTGTAAAACTGCAGTCTTGAGAGCAGAGGGAATAGAAGACCTGGAGGAAAAGAACTATACTACTGGGTTCTGAACTATACTATGGAGTCTGTTGCAGTTTTCTCTCAATAAATTCTTCCAAGAATAATATTCAAGAGACATTATTCAATAGATATTTATTGAGTGTCTTCTTCCCACTCTAAAGCATCTTTTGTCGGGGGGAGGGCAGAGGGAAAAATGTTGAGAGTTGAGAGTTCCAAGAAGAGGGAGCGTATGCAAAGGTGCAAAAATCAGGTGTCGAAGTATTGGAGATTACAAGTGGGTCAGAATAACAAAAGCTTGGGAGGTGGAAGTGAGGGCACTATGAGAGTAAGATTAACAGAGGGCAGATAATGAGTCCTTGTTTAGCATGTTTTGAAGTTGAACATTAAACTGGGATAATGGGGAGCCACTGGAAGGTGTTTAGCAAAGCGGTGATAAGTTCAAATTTGCATTTTAGAAAAATCACTCTAGTTGTGATTTGGTTAGTTGATGTTTCAAGAGTGAAAAAAGAGCCTTTTGTAAGTCTATTATTGTATTTCAGTTCGATCACAGTAGGAGCATTAACAATAATGGTAGTTAATATCTAGAGAGTATTTAGTATGGAATCCCATCTCTCTGACTAGACCGTGGACTCGTTCAGGGTAAGAACCCCATTTTACTCATTGTAACTCTAGACAATGCTTTGGATATAGTAGATATCCAATTAATATTTGTTAATTAGATTTCAATATTAACCAAACTATTATTTGAAAACTCTTTTTTCTAGGAGAAACATGAACCAGAAGATACTGAAGTTGGAGAACTTGCTACGATTTCGCACTCTTTGTAGGCAGCTGCACGGCCTGGGTCAAAGAAGACCGTTAGCACAGTGGAGACACCTGTTTTCATCTGTCTACCCAGTGTGGACGGCTCAGCTCTGTGTCCGACCCTGGCAGACAGATGTGCTCATTGGGGCTGCTTTGTCTCAATATAGGCTTCTAGTAACAAAGAAGGTACTTACAGATTTTTGTCCATTACTGTATTACTTGGTCTGTGGTGAAAGTGCCGACAGCCATGAGTAGGAATCCATTTTGAGTATTTTGTCATTTATGGAATCTTTATTCCTTAATGCTACTCTTTAGGCAATAGATCTTTGTGAGGAAGGGAAATTCTAGTTAGTTGTTCAGGATGCTGATGCATTTGGTTACTTGGAAATCAGTATATAACAGTGAGTTAAGGATGCAGATTTTTTTATTTTAGTCTAAGGTTTAAGTACTTAATAGGACTGATAGTAGAAATAGGAGGAGTGATTATGGTAGATGTTGCAGAATAAATCTAAATTGTCACTTAAAGTTTTCTCTTCTTTATGCATTCTGAATTTTTAATAGGAAGAAAGATTACGGAAATCTCAGTTATCTTCAACAAAATCTAAAAAGGAGGTAGAGGTATGGATTGGAATAACTGTTGAGGAGCTGGCCAGAGCAATGGATAAAGACATAGGTGAGCCAGATAATTTAAATTTTAATTAAATTAAATTAAATTTAAATTTAAAATATAAATTCAATCCCACAGATTAGTGCTCTAAACCTAAAACTGATTTTGTCTGATTAAATAAAAGTTATCTATTTGAAGCTTTTTAAATATCATATTTACATCTCTTCTGAATTAAAGATAGTTTTAATAGGTAAATTTTTTTAACTACTACATTAGCAATGTGAGTACTTTTTTTTTCCTTCCCAGGGTCAATTAAAATAACTTGATTTAGTATTTCTGGTTGAAATGCTGTGGGCACTTTCCTACAAGTAAATATTTATTTAAGTCTTGGGTAAAGATAAAATAATATGTCAATACTATATGTATTTAATACAAAGGGAAAAAGATTATTCCTATGTATAAGCTACCTCTCAAAAGTTTAGGATAACATTGGAAAATTGTAGTTGCTGGATTATTAGGGATTTTTAGCATTATTAGAAACAGAATTGTACTCATAATTTTTGTGTTTTAGAAAGTTTTATTCTGTTAGAGCATATTCACTTAGAAAATTTGCATTGTATCCTTCTTAAAATGTGTTTTCTTGGGAAAGGATGTGGGGGAGAGATACATAGGAAAAGGTTTCTTGGCATTATTGTTGAGTAGGTTCAGTGCTGTGCTGAGGCTGGCTTGTACCAGCTTGTGAGCTGATTGCTAAATTATAAGGAATTGTGAGCTGGTTGTTAAACACAACTGTTTTAAAAAATTAAATCATAAACAAAGGTATTAAATACTCATCAAAACTCTTCACTTCCTAATTATTTTACTACATGTTACTGTTGTCTAGTTTTTGAGGTTATTTATGCGTATTGTACCTATATAGTGGAAATACCATGTAATAGTGTGCTGCTGTGCATCTCTTTCCATCTCTGCATTCAGTGACTTCATGTTAGTAGCTTGAAATCAACCATTGTGGGAGTACTTGCACCATGGAAATTGGAAAATGCTATAAATCAGGAATTTTTGTTTGTTTGTTTTAATGGAGAGCTGTGTAAGTAAACATTTACTGGCACACTAATGATTAGGATGTTCTTTTTTTTTTTGAGGAAGATTAGCCCTGGGCTAACATCTGCCAGCAATCCTCCTCTTTTTTCTGAGGAAGATTGGCCCTGAGCTAACATCTGTGCCCATCTTCCTCTACTTTGTATGTGGGACACCTGCCACAGCATGGCTTGACAAGCGGTGTGTAGATCTGCACCCAGGATCCAAGCCAGTGAATCCCCGGCTGCCGAAGCAGAATGTGCAAACTTAACCACGGCGCCAGTGGGCCGGCCCCTGAAAAGGATATTTTTAGTGTTATGTTCTGCTTACCTGAGAATGCCTTTCTTTATCTGTCTCTCAAAATATAATTTATAGTGTGACTGAAATTCTGGAATCAAAACTACTTACTTCATTATCATCACAGATAAATTTTTTTATCATCCACAGGAAAATATGACTGAAATTAAAACAAAGCATATTAAATAAAATGAAAAAAAGAACAAGTATATGTTTTTCCTATGTTTCAAGACTTTTTGGATACCCTAAATAGATATATAAATAAACTAATTGTGTGCATGTATTCTGAGATACTGTATATAATGTATGTGTGTATATGTATATGTGCATATAGTCAATCCTCATTATTTGGGGATTCTGTATTGGCAAATTCACTTACTCTCTCAAATGTATTTGTGGCCCAAAAATCAATACTCACAGTGCTTTTACAGTCATTCCTAGACATGTGCAGAGTGGTTGAAAGTTTGAGTTGCCCGATGCACACATTCCCAGCTGAGGCTGACCAGGGCAACACTCTGCCTTCTTGTTTCAGCTCTCAAGCTGTAAACAAGTGTCATTTTTGTGGTTTATTTAGTGTCGCATTTTTCACATCTTTGTGCTTTCTGTTGTTTAAAATGGCCCCTAAGCATAGTGCTGAAGTGCTATTTAGAGTTAGTAACTGCAAGAAGGCTCTAATGTGCCTTATAGAGAAAATACGTATGTTAGGTAAGCTTTGTTCAGGCATTAGTTGTAGTGTTGTTGGCTGTGAGTTTGATGTTATTGAATCCATAATATATATTAAATAAGATGTCTTTAAACAGAAACACATAAAACAAGGTATGTATTAATTGACTGATGAATATTTTGTGACCAGAGGTTGAAAGAACCTAACCTTGTATTTCCCTTTGGAGCAATGGTTCAGTATTTGCCAATTCAGTATTTCCGGTGAGTTTATAGAACATAACTACCATGAATGATAAGAATTGACTGCACATACACACACATTTGTGTATGTATGACATATAACTACAAGTTTTCAAAGAACTAGACCATGACAAACTACTCAATCGTAAATGTATGCTACATGCAATTTAATGTTTTGTTGATGGTTCACATGGTACATAAATATTCAAATATTTGTGAAAATGCAGAAATGTCAGTTATAAATGAATCCTATTTTAAAGATTATTTTCCTTTCAGCCAGTTTGTGATTTGTTAACATTAGAGAAGCAGATAGCTTATATAGTTATTCCTCTCATTGAATGTACTTTTATGTAAATGTTTATTAATAGAGGAAACTTTCTTGAACATTTCATTTATGATCCTAAAAGGTTTTCTCTTATTCCAACCAGATTATATATATGAAGCTTTAATGAACACTGCTATTGACATAGATTCACTAGAAGCAAACTCACATTTAGATGAAGTCTGGATCAAAGAAGTGATAAAGAAGGCAGGAATGAAGATAAAATGGAGCAAATTAAAACAGGACAAAGTCAGAGAAAATAGAGATGCTGTAAGAAGGTAAAACTTAACTATACATGGTGGGGGAGGGAGACCACGTAGTTTTATTCACACTTTTTTTTAAGATTTTTATTTTTCCTTTTTCTCCCAAACCCCCCCAGTACATAGTTGTGTTTTTTTAGTTGTGGGTCCTTCTAGTTGTGGCATGTGGGACGCCACCTCGGCGTGGCCTGATGAGCGGTGCCATGTCTGTGCCCAGGTTTCGAACTGGCAAAATGCTGGGCCGCCAAAGTGGAGCATGCAAACTTAACCACTTGGTCACAGGGCCGGTCCCATATTCACACTTTTTAATGGAGAGATTTGTCTTAAAATTCCTTGTGGAGTTAAAATGATGTGTGAATGTAGGTTAAACTTTTCTTAAAGTGCTTAAAGCATCAGAAAATATATTTGGGTTATTATAAAACTCTAAGGACTATTTTTCTTAGTTTGACAAGTGTGTGTATTGATCCTGAATTTTAAAATTTTATTCAGTTCTGCTTGATGTTATGAAGATGTCAACTGTAGGTGGGTAGTCATTATATATTTTGTCATAAGTCATTGTATGTATAGGAGAGGAAAATAGTTATGTCTAATCAAAGCTGAATGTTGAGTTTTATTGTTAATGGTAGTTTACAGAGATAGCTGCAAACCAATTCACTGGCTATAAAGTGTTTCTGATATTTTAGGAATGAAACCTCTTTGCTGTTAATTGTAGGCCCCAGGCAGATGCAGCTTTATTAACCCCAAGGTCCCCAGTTGTTACTATAATGGGCCATGTTGATCATGGAAAAACGACGTTACTTGACAAACTGCGAAAAACTCAAGTGGCAGCAATGGAAGCTGGAGGCATCACTCAGCACATTGGTGCCTTTCTTGGTATGAATACAAATCACCTTACAGTGTGTTTGGGAACCTCACATATTATTTTCTTGAACTAAGTATCGAAGTATGAAATATACAAATTCAAAGTAAGACGAAAGGCTAAAGCTTAAAGCCATTGGTTTGATGAAATGTAGAGTAGGTGGTTATTAAAGGTTATTGTGTACATTCTGTAAGAAGAAAATTATATTGCCTTTTTTATTCTAGCACAGTCTTAGTTTGGCTTAATGCACCTAAAATTTTTCAAAGCTAGGTTGTGATAATGTTGCTAATAATAATTAAATAATGGCTACCATTTACTGAGCACCATATATGCTTTATCTTTTTTATCTTCATAACAACATCTTGAGGTAGGTATTAATGTTCTTACTTACAGATAAGGAGGCTGAGGTTTGTTTAGGTTAAGTAACTTGCTCAAGCTACACAGCTAGTAATTGGCAAAGCCAGGGTTTAAATCCAGGGCTGTTGGACTCAGAGTCTGAGCTGCTAACCATATACTAAATTGCCTTTGTTGCTCAAGGCAGCTGTGCAGCTGATATTTGCTAATGTAGGGGTGGCTGCCTATGCAATTATTGGTCTGTTCTTGCTCCAGAATAGATATCAATTGGTACATGTATGAAAGTAGTTATATTCTAGAAATATGAAGAGTTTTAATTTGAAATTATTACATGAAAAGAAAACCCTAAAGGTCTCACTGGTATGTTACCACATTTCATTGTGAAATGATGATCTGTATTATTCTGATTAACATTGATGGAAAGGATAAAATGATTTTAAAGAATTAAAGATTGTTTTTTGATAATGTTGCATATGTTTCTTCATATTAAGGAAGTACGTATATGAGTCCTTAGTGTTTTTGGATTTCTGTTTCCACAGTTTCTCTGCCTTCTGGGGAGAAGATAACCTTTCTTGATACTCCAGGACATGCTGCTTTCTCAGCGATGAGAGCCAGAGGTGCTCAGGTCACTGACATCATCATATTGGTTGTAGCTGCAGATGATGGAGTGATGAAACAAACTGTGGAATCTATTCAGCATGCCAAAGATGCTCAAGGTACTGTGTGGCTGCCTTACATGTATCAGGAAGCAAGTTGCTTTTTTTAGAAAGGATCTACTACGTAGGGTCATTGTTCTGGAGTATTTATATACAGCTCGTTTAATCTTCCTGGCAGTCCCAGGGTTATTATACCTGTTTTGCAGATAAGGCTCAAAGACAGTTGAATTGTTTTCTCACAGACATAACCTCTAAGAAGAGTGTAGCAGGATTCAACTTGGGACTCGTGACCACAAGTACAGTTCTTCCTCGACTGGTTACTTTTTTGGCATGGTGTGAGAATTTAACAGTCTGTAATGACTTTTTTAAAAACTTTTTATCATGGAAATCTTAAACAGATATAAAAGTAAGAATAGAATGATAAACTCTATCTACCTGTCACCTGAATACATTAGGAATTGCGAAGTGGTGATATTCTAATTCTGTTATTCCTTGTTCATTTATTAACTGGAATTTTTCTCTAAGGAGAAATTTTCGCCTCATCTACTTTAAATAACTTCTTATTTGGTCAAATGTATAAAATTGAAACTTTTGGAAAATCAGTTGGCTAATTCTCCATTATTTCTCCATTTAAAATTGTAATGATAAACACCGCATGCACACATACTCTGTATGTTCATTCTTATTCTGATATGACCCTAGATCTGCTGAGAAAATACTCTTGTCTTAAGAAAATGTAGCTGATGGAGTGCATCATATTCTACTAGGTTTGTTGGCAAGAAAAAATAAAAGATTGAGAGTTACTGATCTAGTCCAATTCTTTCGTCTCACAACATGAAACTAAGACCCAGAGAGTAGCAGAAACTACCCCCAATTACAGAGTTAATTTGCAACATGTCTGCATTTGGAATCTTGTCTTCTAGCTTCCAGTGTCGTTCTCTTCCCTTTTTACTTCCTCAAAACTGTTTTTGTGGAATGGACTATGTCCTTAATGATTCTAGGATATGTGAAACAAAGAAGGGAGTGACAGATTTGCCAGGCTTTCTCAACCAACCAAAGAAGTTGGTTGAGATAGGATAAATTCCTTACATCATGCTTTCTACGCCTGTTCTCTTGGTCCCTATTAAGTTCCAGCTCATTGATATGGAATATACTTTTTCATAAGAGTAGGTTGTAGATTGCATAGCTTTTTTGTATCTATTTTCAATTTCTGTTCATTTGATACCTGAGGAAATTGCACAGTTGGTGAAATCCAACCAGGGAATTATCTCCTAGAATTTTGTGTGCTTTCTCTGTTGAGAGGCTATGTTTCATAATGACAAGTAGATTATGAGATTATTTGGTTCATTCATTAAGTAGATATTGAGGATCTATTATGTGTCAGTCACTGAACTAAGTGTATGAATAAAGAGTTGCTATAGGGATTGGTCTGGTGGCGTAGTGGTTAAGTTTGCGCTTTGGTGGCCCAGGGTTCACTGGTTCAGCTCCTGGGCGTGGACATACATGCTGCTTATCAAGCCATGCTGTGGCAGGCGTCCCACATATAAAATAGAGAAATATGGGCACAGATGTTAGCTGAGGGCCAATCTTCCTCAGCAAAAAGAGGAGGATTGGTGGCGGATGTTAGCTCAGGGCTAATCTTCCTCCAAAAAAAAAAAAGAGTTGCTATAAATCCTAAAAGAAAGTTTACAGTAATGATACTTAGTTTCAAGATGAGATGTTAGGTTTTAACAATGAGTTAATAGCTCCTAGAAAGAAGAGGCGAATGATCTAGTGATATTAGAATTGAATTAGAATCTGCTCTTGATTGTTTTCCTGGACATTATCTCCAGTGTAGCTGCTGATCTTGCTTTCAGGTTTGAGGATAGGCCTTTCTCTACCCAAAATACTATGGTTTTTTGTTTTGTTTATCATTTTAGGTGTCTATTCTTAATTCAGAATCTGCTTATAATTACAGTTTTGACATCTCACATCTGGAATCCTTTACGTGGAGAGAGCAGAGTAGGGTAGGTCTGAAGTGGGTCTTTTTAGGTCTTTTGTTAGATAAGCACTTCCACTGAGTAAAGAAAAAGCCAGAAAAGATTAATGTCTTTCATTGTGAATACCTAGAATTGAAGGTGTCATCATTTGCATTCTTCTTAACTCTGTCTCTGCCAGTTCCTATTGTCCTTGCCATAAATAAGTGCGACAAAGCTGAGGCGGATCCTGAAAAAGTGAAAAAAGAACTGCTAGCTTATGACGTGGTGTGTGAGGATTACGGAGGTGACGTGCAAGCAGTGCACGTCTCTGCTCTTACGGTAAGTACAGCACCTCAGAGATGA
This sequence comes from Equus caballus, assembly GCF_041296265.1. Lineage (NCBI taxonomy): Eukaryota > Metazoa > Chordata > Mammalia > Perissodactyla > Equidae > Equus > Equus caballus. Next base: position 60,667,370 of record NC_091698.1, read on the forward strand.
CCGTGTTCAGGTGGGAACGTGACACTGTCCATAATGCACATGGTGCCTTATAACTGAAGGACATTTTGACATGCCTAATTTCTGTTGTTGTTTAAAAATTCTCTGGGTACTAGGCAATGCTGGTGTCATTATCCTGGTTTGGCAGGTTAGAAATTAGGCTCAGAAGGGTCGGTCACCAATCCAAGGTAACATAGGTGATGAGTGGGGAACCGGGTCTAAACCCAATGCTTTTGTTCTTATGAGATACTTAGAGTGAGGAGAATAAATGGTGAATGAAGTAGGGGATAGGGTAATAGGAGGCTAAAGATTGTGTTAAGCAGAAATGAAGTCTATTTGGTAGTAAAAAGTGCTTGTATTTCATGCCTTTTATGCTGAAAAACTATGGAATAGGTCTTAGGGCATTTAAGAGAGATTTAAACAGAAATTTAGGTTAATACAAAGATGACTGTTGATTGACTCAATGTTTCTATGAATTGCTATAAGTTTTATGTTGTGATGAATTCCATTTTCTTTTCAATATCAATTATTCTTTTCTGGTTGAAAAACACCAAGGAAGCTCAGTACTGGCTTTGTGACAGCATTTTCCAATTCTCTTGTCCTACACAGGTTACTGCTAAGTAGCAATTTCCTTTTTTGTCTGTTTTTTTAAAATCACATCCCATGGTTTACTCATGATACAGCCTTTTTTTCTGATCGTTCACTGAAGGGATGGTGCTGTATTTGGCTGCCTTCTTCCAGTTAAGTCTCATTTTATCTTTACTTTTCTTAAATTTGTTACCACCAAGATTCTTAGAAATAATGCCTCCTTTAATGGTAAAACCATGCCTCTTTTTCTCTGAAACTCATAAAATGCCATCTTACTTTCTTACCTTTCCACGTACCTTGATTGCTATTGCATTCTGAAAGCCAGATGGCAAAATTAAAATGTTTGAAAAGATGGCTACCTTTTCTGCCCAGATACCATCAGATGCATAGACAGATGTAAAGCTCCTGAGGCAGACTTGGAGGCATGGCAGAGGTGATTCCTGGGGAATGGAGGGACTTGGGAGAGAGTGGCAGGGAAGAAAGATGAGGCCTTCTTTTCCAAGAGGACTACTTCATGCAAAGAAACAACCCCAGCTCTGCTTTTCAGAGCAGCATTTTGTAAATTGGAATAAATACTAGGAATAAGTGGCTGGGTAAGGAAAGTATTTAGTCAATTTTGTTTACAGTTGTCTCTTTTTTTTTTTTGAGGAAGATTAGCCCTGAGCTAACTACTCCCAATCCTCCTCTTTTTGCTGAGGAAGACTGACCCTGAGCTAACATCCATGCCCATCCTCCTCTACTCTATACATGGGTTGCCTACCACAGCATGGCTTTTGCCAAGCGGTGCCGTGTCCGCACCCGGGATCCGAACCGGCGAACCCCGGGCTGCCAAGAAGTGGAACGTGTGAACTTAACTTCTGCGCCACCGGGCCAGCCCCTCTGTTTTATACTCTGTAACAACTGTGAGCAATCTCTTAGCTGACATGGGAAAAATCCCTTGCCCATCAGTTCCAGTTCCATTACCGGTTAATCAGCTGCGTGATCTTGGAGCCCTAGAAGGCATAGTAAACAAAGATCATTAAAGGTGAAAGGATCATCTAATCTAGCTCCTTCATTTTACAGTTGAGGAAAGGAGATCCAAGGAGGTGAAGTGATTTTTCAAGGTTGCACAGCTGGGTAGTTACAGAGTGTGGCTTAGTGCCTGGGTCTAGTCAGTGCTTTCTCTCCTTATTTATTTAATAAGAGTAAATAATGCTTGACTTACTTATTTTACAGGATTATTGAGTGGATCAAATGAAGTAATAGATGTGAAAGCTTGTTCAATTGGATAGAATTTCAAATGTAAATTAGCATTGTAAAGAAAGTGAGAGGAAGAAAAGACAATTATAGAGACAGATGGAGGAGAGAGAGAATGAGTGAAGCATGTGTTTATGAAAGGGTATTAAGAAGAACCACTAGTGATCATCCTTTAAAAAAAAATAGCCGCTGTTCCTTGCGGGATCTGTCCCTGGGCCAGGTTTTCTTGCTTATCTCTTCTTTCCTCTGTCCTTCTAATTGGATAATCCATGCTTTTAATGCTTACAGAGAAAAGTATAATGTAACTGTCAAGGATTATTTGGCTTTCTGACCCTGATATTTACACTTACAGATAATATTTATTAATGAGAATTAACTACTTTTTTTGTTGTCGTTATTGAAGGGTGATAATCTGATGGCTTTGGCAGAGGCAACAATTGCTCTCGCAGAAATGTTAGAATTGAAAGCAGACCCTACTGGTCCAGTGGAAGGAACAGTAATAGAATCTTTCACAGACAAAGGAAGAGGGTAGGACTGTTAAAATGCTTACTTTTTAATAATTTTGTTCCATGGTTTTTGTGACTTGATAACAATGTGTTCTTTTTATTGCATGTTATTGTTAGTCCGTGAAAAACATGTAGAGCCAGCATACACAACACAAAAATGCAGTTATTATCAGTAGGCCATAGCGACTATCTATATATATCTAGTAATCATATTTAGATGACTTAAGTAGTTCAGTTTGTTTGATTTTTTTGCCCACTAACTTAGCTGAATTGGTAAAGCCACATAGACTAACACAAATTGGAATAAAATAGAAATTATTGCATTTTAGGGTCTCTAAATTCTTTTTTTTCCTGCTTTTTCTCCCCAAGTCCCCCCAGTACATAGTTGTATATTTTAGTTGTGGGCCCTTCTGGTTGTGGCATGTGGGATGCCGCCTCAACATGGCCCAGTGAGCGGTGCCATGTCCGCACCCAGGATCTGAACTGGGGAAACCCTGGGCCGCCGAAGCAGAGCCTGTGAACTTAACTACTGGGCCACGGGGCCAGCCCCTCTAAATTCTTTATGTCCTTATTCGTTAGTATAATATATACAAAGGCCTTTGAAATGGTGTTCTATTCTTTAATTTCCCTCCCTATCAGCAAAAAAAGTCTTCTCACTGCTTGATGAATTAGTTCTAGAAAGGGGATCAGAATTCTGTTAGAACACTCAGCTATCTGCACCCTCCACTACCATAATCTTACCAGAAAAATTTTTTTATTGTGGTAAAAGACATGTAACATTAAACTTACCATCTTAACAATTTTTAAGTGTAGAGTTCGGTAGTAGTAGGTATATTCACATTGTTGTGCAAAAGATCTCTAGAACGTTTTTATTTTGCAAAACTGAAACTACACCCATGAGACGCTAATTTCCCCTCCCTTCTCCCCTCAACCCTTGGTAACTATCTTTCTATTTCCTGTGAGTGGAATCATACAGTATTTGTTCTTTTTGACTGGTTTTTTCACTTAGCATAATGTCCTTGGGGTTCATCCATGTTGTAGCATGTGATAGGATTTCTTTCTTTTTTAAGATTGCATAATATTCCATTGTATGTATATACTGCATTTTCTTTATCTCTTCTTCTGTTGATGTACGTTTGGATCGCTTCCACCTTTTGGCAATTGTGAAGAAATTTTTTTTTCTTATTTCTTTTTTCTTTTTTTTGTTTTTAAGATTGGCCCTGAGCTAACATCTGTTGCCAATCTTTTTTTTTTCTTCTTCTCCCCAAAGCCCCCCAGTACATAGTTGTATATTCTAGTTGTAGGTCCTTCTAGTTCTGCTGTGTGGGACATTGCCTCAGCATGGCTTGATGAGCGGTGCCAGGTCTGTGCCCAGGATCCAAACTGGCATACCCTGGGCTGCCGAAGTGGAGTGTGTGAACTTAACCATTCGGCCACAGGGCTGGCCCAAGAAATGTTTTTATAGTATGTAAAACTGCTTGAGAAGTTGTGAAATTAACCCTGTGTGTACAAATATATATATTTAAATCTCATATATATCTAAATCTCATATGTGTTTACATATATATATTTAAATCTCATGATATATATTTAAATCTCTTAAATCTCTCATATTTAAATCTCATAATCTCATGTCTTTGCACTTAAGGAAGTGCTGTTACATCCTGATTATGGCATTAAGAATATATACTTTTATTTTCATTTTAGTCCTGTTACTACAGCTATAATTCAAAGAGGAACTTTGAGAAAAGGCTCGATTCTGGTTGCTGGAAAGAGTTGGGCAAAAGTACGCTTAATGTTTGATGAAAATGGTAAAACAGTCAACGAAGCCTCTCCTAGCATGCCAGTGGGAATTACAGGCTGGAGAGACCTTCCTTCTGCAGGAGATGAAATTCTTGAAGTAGAATCTGAGGTATATCAAGCTTAATTCTTATATATTATATATGAAGTAATGATTTTAAATATCAATCTATAATGTTATACCAAATAAGTATGTTAATGTTAACAAATATTCTAGACTATAAGGGGCTATGAGGGGGCCATTTTAGAATTTGGCTATATAATTTTTAAAAATTTGAGATATGATTTTTTAAATTAAAAAATGTTAATTATACACAAAACCCCCAAATTAAAGTTTTCTAAGCTTCTTGAAACTTATAAAATTAGTAGTTTCATATATGAGTTAAGCTAATTTCATAGTGGAGGAAAAACACGAAGCTTTTAGCCCACCAGTTACTGGTTTCTATTTAGTTAAATAATGCCCCCTTTTTTCCCTTTAAAGCCAAGGGCACGTGAAGTTGTTGACTGGAGGAAGTATGAGCAAGAACAGGAGAAAAATATAGAGGATCTGAAAATGATAGAGGAAAAGCGAAAGGAACACCAAGAAGCACATCGGAAAGCTCGTGAGAAGTATGGCACTTTGAACTGGAAGGAGAGATCATTTATGAAGTACCAAGAAAAAAAAGAACAAAAACCCTTAAAGTCAAAAGAGAAAACAGAAAGAGATTCAAATGTACTTCCTATAATTATTAAAGGTGACTTCTTAAAGATTTTATTTTACAGGGCTGGCCCAGTGGCGCAGTGGTTAAGTTCACATGTTCCACTTCAGTGGCCTGGGGTTCGCTGGTTCAGATCCTGGGTGCAGACATGGCACACTTGGCAAGCCATGCTGTGGCAGGCGTGCCACATATAAAGTAGAGGAAGATGGGCATGGATGTTAGCTCAGGGCCAGCCTTCCTCAGCAGAAAGAGGAGGATTGGCAGCAGATGTTAGCTCAGGGCTAATCTTCCTCAAAAAAAAAAAAGATTTTATTTTGCAACTCATTTTAGTAATATATGTATGTCTTAATTTTCACAATTAACTTGGGCTGTTAAATTAAAGCCAAAATTATTTCAGTATTTTTGAGTATTTTTTTTGAGGTAATTGACATATAGCATTAGATTAGTTTCAGGTGTACAACATAATGATTCAATTTTTGTATATATTTTAAGTGATCAACACAATAAGTCTAATTAACGTCCGTCACCATTCATAGTTAAAATTTTTTTTCTTGTGATGAGAACTTTTAAGATCTACTCTTTTAGCAACTTTCAAATATGCACTACAGTATTATTAACTATAGTCATCATGCTGTACATTACATCCTCAGGACTTACATGTTTTATAACTGGAAGTTTGTACCTTTTGACCACCTTGACCCATTTCACTCACACCCCACTGGGGGAGGTTTTCTTAGTAAACCGTTTTTCTTGCTGATTTTGTTGTAAGTATACATTTGGTTCATTATTCTTTATTAAGTAGATATTTATAATGCTAAACCTAAATAAAAGTGGATTTAGTGGTAAATGCCATTCTTGTTAAAGCTTTAAATGGGTTCTTGTCATTTTTGTGTCTATTAATGCCTAACTCTTAACACCAATAATTTTAAACTTTTGCTGCATTTAGGTGATGTTGATGGTTCCGTTGAGGCCATTTTGAACATTATGGATACCTATGATGCTTCACATGAGTGTGAACTAGAATTAGTACATTTTGGTGTGGGTGATATTAGTGAAAATGATGTTAACCTTGCTGAAACATTTCGTGGTAAGGATTCCATTTCCTATTTGTCTAGCTGTGTTCCCTAGGACACACTGAATCATTTGCTTCTGTCTTTTGTCGCTTGGCTAGTCATGCCTAACGTTTCCCTCCATCGGCATCAGCCTTCCTATTGCAGTAGAGCCCCAGCTAGCAGCTGGGGGGAGTGCGATGTGCAGCGTTGGAGCCACAGCTCCGCTTGTCGTCATCATACTGCAATCTTGGGGAACTATTTCCAGCCCAGTAGTGTTTCTTGATTCCTTTTTGAAGGCACCGGTACTGTCCCTTCTCCCTCCTCCCAGTTCCTCACCTGGCCTAAAGTTGGTTCTCAATATCTTTCATTTAGACTTTTGTATGCTAACACTATAATCAGCCTATTCAGTACTTTTCTTCACCTTTTATTTTTGGCTACCTGTTTTTGTTCATTGGTAATTTTACAAATCTTATCTTTCTTAGATCAAAAACTCCTTTTAGCTTTAAATGCCTAGAAGGCAGGGGGACTGTTTATTAGTCAAACTTATGATACACAAAAAGGAGACTCATGACTGTCATTTTAACTAGGTCTAACACCTAGGAAAGCACGAACATTATTGAGTGGTTGATGGATCATTTAGGAAGGAGGTACTTCATGACCTGACTTGATTAGAATTAGATATTACCTTTACTACTGAAAAGATATTGTCAGTAATGCTGGTTAATTCAAAGTATCTTATAGGTACTGCCTGGCCTAGCACTATACTACGTAATGTAGAGAGTGTATTGAATGTTTTCTTAATGATAAGGCTTTTAAAGTGGTTGTTTTTCTCTTGGTTAAGCTGTTTGCATTAATTTTTTTCACTTGTTACTTCTCTGGTATAAAAACCAAAGCTTTGTTTAGCATAGTGCCTTGCACATTATGGGCACTTAAAATAATGTTTCTTAAATGAATCAATTTAAAAATCATAAAGAAATTTTCCTTGTTAAACAAGCCATAATAGAATTTATAAAATCCTTTAATTTGAAAATTTACTAGTTTTTGTGAGAAAAAATTATAGAATTTCTTGTCTCCCCCAATGCTTTTACTTTACAAGAAGTAAGTAAAACAATTTAGATTTGAGTTTCTGCTTGAAAGACAAACTGTTTAATGCAATAGTTGAGCTACTTTATTGATTGTATTTCTGCTTGCCAGGTGTTATATATGGCTTCAATGTGAATGCAGGAAATGTTATCCAGCAGTCAGCTGCAAAAAAAAGAGTGAAAATTAAACTTCACAAAATCATTTACCGTCTTGTTGAAGATTTGCAGGAGGAACTGAGCAGTAGATTGCCCTGCACTGTGGAAGAGCACCCAATCGGTGAGTGTGCACTGCCTGTTACTTTTTTTTGAGGAAGATTAGCCTTGAGCTAACATCTGCCACCAATCCTCCTCTTTTTGCTGAGGAAGACTGGCCCTGAGCTAACATCCATGCCCATCTTGCTCTACTTCATACGTGGGACGTCTACCACAGCACGGTTTGCCACCAAGCAGTGCCATGTCTGCATCTGGGATCAGAACCGGCGAACCCCAGGCCACTGAAGCCAAACGTGCGCACTTAACCACTGCACCACCGGGCTAGCCCAGCCTGTTACTTTTAAACATTCATATCTTAGGCGCTGTAAATAACACTTGAAAACAAAGTTTAGGGGAAATGTATTTCATTACTGAAATACATTCACTGTTCCAGTACATAGCATGTTCTAGGAAAAATGACTACAATTGATAAGAATTCGGTGTAACTTCATATGTGTTATGAACACCTGCCCTCTGCAACATATTGTGCTTCGGTCCTGAGGATACAAAGGCAAACAAGGCAGCAGGAACTTGCCCTCGAGTTTAGACATGAACAACTAATTGTAATACAAACGAGACAGGGATAGGAGGTGTAAAGATTATTAACAGCTGTTGTGGAAGGAACAGAGAAATCCACCATGAGAAGAAAATTTACATGTAAATATTAAAAACTTAAAAATATTCTTTCTATCATATCCCTTGGCCAGATTAAAGGGTAAATTTATTTAAGGCCAACTGAATCATTTTATCTTTTCTTTTTCTTCCCCACATACAGGTTTTCTTGTTAACTTTTTATTTTGATAATAGTTTTAAATTTCTAGAAAAATTACGAGAAAAGAATAAGGTGTTCCCTCCCATATTCCTTTTACCCAGTTCATGAATTGTTTACATTTTGCCCCATTTGCTTTATTCCTCCCCACTCCATAGACACACACACACATGACTTTTTTCTGGACCATTTGAGAATAAATTTGAGATATATCCATTTTGCCAGTAAATACTTGCATTTCTGAAGCACAAGGATGTTCTCTTATACAACCACAGAAGAAATATCAAACTCAGAAAATTTAACATTAGTTCTATTATCTAAGCCACAGTTTATATTCAAATTTTGTCCATTGTTCCAATAATGTGGTTTGTAGGTGAATACTTTTCCCCCATTCCGGGATCATGGGTTACATTTAGTTCTTTAGCCTTTTTTGACCTTGATGTTTTTGAAGTGTTTAGGATAATGAGTTTGTAGAATGTACTTTAATTTGGGTTTGTCTGATGTTTCCTCATGATAAGATACAGTATTTGCATTTTTGGTCCACGGTACGGATTTATTTTAGTCTTTTCTGAACCGCTAAACATGATTATACAGAGATTTGTCTGTTTTGTGCTAAGAGCAATTTGGAAAACTAGAGTCATATGAGGATTTCTAGGAGGAAGCAAGCACCAGTCAAATGATACTAACCCTAGAAAATTGGTACATTATAGTGTGTAATACCATGTCATTATCGGAGTTTGTTGTAATTTTCAGTTGGTGAACAAATGAAGCTCAGTTACAGAATTAGTACTCTTTTTTTTTCTCCCGCCTTCTTCTTCTTCCCAAAGCCCCCCACTGCATAGTTGTATATTCTAGCTGTGAGTGCCTGTGGTTGTGCCATGTGGGACGCCACCTCAGGACGGCCTGATGAGCGGTGCCATGTCCACACCCAGGATCCGAACCAGTGACACCGTGGGTCACCGAAGCAGAGTGCGCAAACTTAACCATTTGGCCACGGGGCCGGCCCCATCCTTTTATTATTTTTTTTAATTATTTTTTTTCTGCTATGAATTAGTACTCTTAAGTGGATATAAATTACCAGTGGTGAGATTAACAATAAATCACGTAACAACAGATGATCTATTCTAGAAAATATATTGAGGGACAGCTGAAAACTAGGTTTTCATGGAGCAGACAGGAATTGTACTAATCTTATCATCAACTATTACCATCTTCTAGTGCATTTTATTCAGCCAAAAAAGTGAGTTCCATTTTTCTTTTGTTCATTCTTTTGGTAAGAATGTGTATTTTTACAATTTTTTTCCAAGAATACCCACGGATTTTCATAGGTTTTTATTTCTAATATTGGTCAGGCAAATAAAGTTGGTGGAGTCACAGAAAACCAGGACTTCTTTATATGCATGAGTTTGTATTTTTCTCACACCTTTAATTCTTACCCTGCAGAACGTCAGAAATCATGTATTTCTCAGAATCTGTTTTCGGTACACTTAATGTTCTCTTCTTCCTAAAGGTGAGGCTTCTATACTAGCCACGTTCTCTGTAGCCGAAGGGAAGAAAAAAGTTCCTGTGGCTGGCTGCAGAGTCCAAAAGGGACAGTTAGAAAAACAAAAGAAATTTAAATTAATCCGTAATGGACATGTTATTTGGAAGGGTAAGCAACATCAAAATCTTTTTCTGTATCATATCCAGTCACCAAAATCTGATCACTCTGTGTTTCCATCTGAAATCTGTTTGTCTTTCACTCCGATAATCCTAGTTCAGGCCATTCCTTCTTGCTAATTTATAACTGGCCTTTAGTTGATGGGCTCCCTCTCTTACTAGCCTTGATGATTCCTCCAGCATTGTTCATCTCCCAAACTGATTTCCTAAACTTCCAACAATTGGCCCCAAAGTACCTTTGCTGCCATGTCTCCTACACTTCATCTATATCACGCTTGCTTACTTCCTTTCTTATCTTGACCTTTTGGCCTGCAATGTCTTTTATCCTGGTTTATCTTTCTTCAAATCCTGAGTACAATCCCGTCCTCTGCAGTGTTATTCTACCTTTGAAAAATGAGATTTTATTTTTTGCTGCAAATCAAATCTTGTTTACAGCAAACTTCATTTTGCTTTGGTTTCCTTGGTATTTAGTCTCACCATTTAACATGACAGGACTGTAAAATTTGTAAGAATTTCAGTGTAGTTCCTTTTAACACCAGATACATGGCATTTAGTGGGTCCTTATTAATATATGAATCTTAAGTTTCTCTTATTTTTTTTTAAGGCTCGTTAACCTCACTGAAACATCATAAAGATGACGTTTCAGTCATCAAAACTGGAATGGATTGTGGTCTCAGTTTGGATGAAGAAAAGATAGAATTTAAAGTGGGAGACGAAATTGTTTGTTACGAAGAAAAGGAAGTTCTAGCCAAGACTTCTTGGGATCCAGGATTTTAAAATTGTATTAAAAATGTAAATGATAAATGTCTTGATTTATTATAGAACAACTAGTTTTGCTTTACTGAAGGTAAGAATTCACCACTACTGGTCAAAAAGTACCCAAAGAGTTCAAGTGTTAACAATGCATTAACTGTCAAAATGCTACAGAAAAAGGAAACCTTACTTAAGGATGCCGTACTAGAAATCCTGGAATTGAAAAGAACCATATATTAAAAGGGAATTGTTAATTATTGGTATATCATTGAATGTAATAATCAGAGTTTAACAAACTTCAAGTGTACGTTTTAGTTAAGAGTGGTAGCAAGAGAAGCAATTCTCCCTGAATTGAGCTCCAGGGGCAAAATATGGTGCCAGTCAAATACTGCTTGAAACCGTATTTTTTAGTGTCACTAGTACTGATGAGAAAACATTAAATTCCTGAGTTGATGCTCAACAACGAACAGTAGTCTGTTCCCTTGTACTACAGACAGCAAACATTCCAGCCAAACTACCTAAGGACTGACGATGAATTTTTCAATTGGCAACTTAAAGCTTAGCCTTTAAATTTCCTATCTTAACAACTTATGTTGTAGCCTCTTTAGGCAAGGTCCTAACACCACTTTACACAAACCAGTTTCTCAGACTAGGGGAGGCAGTTGCCCCTGCCCCCGCCCCCGCCCTGGGGTCATTTGGCAATGTCTGGACAAACTTTTGGTTGTGGTAATGGGGGTTGGATGGTATGCTACTGGCATCAAGTGGGTAGAGGCCAGGGATCCTACGATGCACAGGACAGCCTCCACAACAAAGAGTTATCTGGTCCAAAATGCCAATAGTGCTGAGGTAAAAAAAGCTGACAGAAAGACAAACTGGCTTCTGTCCAGACAGCTGATATTAAATACAACACAATTCTTCTAACAAAGTATAGATGGTTTATCAAAGAAAATGGTGTGACCATCAATTTGACACTTAAAAACCACTCAATCAATGGAATAAAATTCAACAATTAAATGTTAGTTCATGTCTTTTATTAATCCATATACCATTACTTGTCTTCTGGTTTGTTGAAACAATAGGTCAGACAACATTTGCCACAATAATGTCTGTCAAAATGGCTAGCCATAAAAACTCCAGCACCACATTCATCTGAAGGGCACTCCCGACGAAGGCGACTGATTTTGCCATTCTCATCCACCTACAAGAAAGTACAAAGCTGCTGTTAAGATAATTTTACAACATATTGTAAAGTCTAATTTAAGTAACTCAAAATATTTAAACTTTTAATCACATAATTGTATTACCTTTAGTACTTCTAAACCAAAGCACCCCAAATCCTTACCAGTAATTACTAAAACAAAAAAGTTCAGAGTTAATTAAAATCTAGGTTTGCAAGTGGATCTAGGTTTGCAAGTGGTGGACAGAGTTAAGACCCAAGCCCAGATCTCACTTAAAAATCAGAACCTTAGCTTGGAATAAGCAGCTAAAGGTAAACCCTATGATATAAAGCTGGTTCAAATACCAAACAGGAAAAAAACCAAACTTCTATGTTAAAATGAGTTTGAAACTAGAGAGGCTAACAAAATGTATTACTCTATAGGTAAAAACTTATTTTTAATAAGTTATCTTACCTTATAGTACTTCAGGACAGCCAGCTTAACCTTCTTTCTCTTATGCTTATTCTTCTTGGGAGTGGTGTAAGACTTCTTCTTTCTTTTCTTAGCACCACCACGAAGTCTCAACACAAGATGAAGAGTGGATTCCTGTTAATGGAACAGAAGATGAAACAGGCTTTAAAAACGATTACATTAATGCTCATGCTCCATTAAAAATGGACAACTAGGGGCTGGCCTGGTGGCATATTGGTTAAGTTTGTGCGCTCCGCTTCAGCTGCCTGGGGTTTCCAGGTTCAGATCCCGGCTGTGAACCTACATATTGCTCATCAAGCCATGCTGTGGTGGTGACCAACATAAAAAATAAGAGGAACACTGCCACAGACGTTAGCTTGGTGACAATCTTCCTCAAGCAAAAGCAGAAAGTGGCAACAGATGTTAGCTCAGGGCCAATCTCCCTCACAAAAAAAGAGAGAGAGAATGGACAACTAGCATCACACATCTTTTAATTGAATCCGATAGGAAGTACACAATACCACAGATGAGGGAGTCTTGGGGGGGAAAAAGAGATATCTGATTATTAACTACTAGTTTATAGGGAGATTAAAAAACACTAAATTACACCATGGGATGCAATCTGCAAAATCCAGAATGTGACAAAGTACAGTAGTGTTTCTCAAATGTTAGTGTAGGAGTCACCTGGGAATCTACTGCTAATCTAAAGCTATTCTCCCTACTCTTGTGTACTGGTTAAAATTTCAAAAATAAAACATTTATATATAAAAGGCTGTTCTTTCCCCCAAACAGACCTTTTGAATGTTGTAGTCAGACAAAGTACGTCCATCTTCCAGTTGCTTGCCAGCAAAGATCAGTCTTTGCTGATCAGGAGGAATTCCTAACGAAAACAGACAACAAATAAGTCACAGCAGAACTAGCACAAATGCTCAAGATTTACAAACGAATAACCCAGAGTCAAACAAATGGTACTAAGAGCTGTCACTGAGTTCTTCCTACAGGCTAGGCAAGGTTTTAACTTGACGATTCTTACTAGTATTAATATAATCTTCATCTCACAGATAAGGAAACAAATGTAGAGAGTTAAATAGCTCGTGCAAATTCACAGATAGAAAATGCACTGCAGCTTGGCTCCATGCTCATAAACGTCTGCCTACCGTGTCACTCCGAAAGCACTTCACTTTGTCAATCCGATCTCTTCCCGCCCCACCAGAACAGGCAAGTCCAGCTCCCACTGGCAGGGTGGAGCCTCCACAAGTTAATATTTCTGAATTGGAAACAGTACTTACCTTCCTTATCCTGGATCTTGGCCTTTACATTTTCTATTGTATCTGAGGGTTCAACCTGAGTTTTAGAATGCAAACGTATTGGTAACACAGTAAGAAACGAAAACGCACCATCAGTTTAAGGGTCACCACAGAACCGAGGCGATGGGGGCTGAAACCCACCCAACAGGGCTGATCACTCCACCGCTGGGCAGGCCGCCTCCCAGGGCTGCCGCGGCGAGCACACATCCCACCACAGACTGGGGCGGGCGGCGCTGCCGGCCACACGTGCCCGCGCCCAGAACGCGGGGAGCGCCGCCCTCCACCGCGGGACCCCTGCGTGGCTACCTGGCCGGAACCGCTGGAGAGGGGACAGGCTCAGACTACAGACTTCGAAAACCAGCACTCAGCCCCCGCTCAGCTAACAACTCCCAATTCAGGGCCAGGCTTCAGAACCCCGACTCGGAGACATTCTAAGGCAGAAAGCAGCGCCGGGCCCGAAATCTACCCCAGGCTCTTCGTCAGACTCTGGCTTCCTCCCGCCACCTGGCCCGTACCTCGAGAGTGATGGTCTTCCCCGTAAGAGTTTTCACGAAAATCTGCATCTTGGCGGCGGTTGCACCTGAGGTGGGGGAAAAGGAAGAGACAGGTTAGACCTGGGGACACACGAGAGTGCGACCGGGAGGCCGACGGCCGGAGAGCGGCCAAACAGCACACACTCACCGCAGATGGCGGATTGGAAAGGAAGGGCCCGGCGCCGGCCCACGGGGTCTCCTGGAGCCCTCGCCGGAGGCCCCACCTCTTAGGCCACCATACCAAATGCCTGACCGCTGTCACAGCGGCTGTCTAACCACATGCCAGACTAGGTCGTGAAACTCATTTCTCCTCCTCCTAGCTTTGGCTTATTTCTCACTTTAACCGTCAGAACGCTCTCGAAATAGTATATTTAAATAACTTAAAAGTGTCTTTAAAAGGCTTTTCCCATTCAGTCGACGTAGCTAAGAGGGTCTTTAAAAGGTGGGATGGGGGGCGGAGAGGGGCCCTCATTGAGGAAAAGGGAGGAAATGGAAGTGACTTCTGGGAATTGTAGTTTTCCGCTGCTTTCTTTTAGCTAGGACTACTTATCCCAAGATGCAGTTCCACACCCCTAGGTTCCCCTAGTTACTATCTTAAAACGCCGGAGTCGGTGTTTGGAGGAAGGGATTAAGGTGAGGAGGGAGGAAGGTGAGGCGAGCAATGGTTTCGGGAAAAATGGAAACGGGTCGGAAATGACTAGGAGGGAAAGTTAAGAGCCTGGAGAACGGTAGGGGAACGAAAGTATCGTTCGCCCACTGACAGGCGGGGAGGGGCGGAGGATCAACGATCTACCGCCGGACGCTCCCTCGGCCTGCGATGGAAGGGAATTCCTGCGGTCAACTACGGGCCAACTCAAAACCTCGGGCTCATCCTTTCCTCGCCCTCTAGCCCCTCCCGCCTTCAACCCCCAAGTCTCTACTAGTCTAAGGAAGGTCTGGGCCTTGTGTGTCAGTCTTGAGTGTGAAACCGTTTAGTATGTTGAAAATCTCAGGAATTTTCAAATTTTAAAATGAAGCCATAGGGGAAAGAAACCTGCGAAATGGTTATTTAGTTGTAGAATTTCCAAGTTTGGACGTTGGGAGTGGTGGTGAAGGTCCTAAGATGAAGTTTTTGGGGTACTGTGTAGGATGCTCTGGCAAGGTGGGCCAAGGAGAAGCGAGTTACGCCCTTCCCCTGGCCTTTCTCCACTGCGCAAACCGCGGCATCCTGTCTAACGTACCCTCCTAATGTCTCCTCTATTTCTCTCTCTGTGCCCTCCCCTCTGCATCCGCGTCCCCACATTCAGGCCCTCCTTACTTTTCTTCTGGAAGGGTTCAGTATCTAACTTCTAACCTGTCTGCAGTCTTTCTCCTTTTCTAACCCACCTTCATTTTTGCCTCCAAGATATTCAAAAAAGTAAAAATGATTATTATTCTACTTCACCTTGAGGATAAAATCCGAATTTCTTAGTATAGTATTCAGCCTCTGCCTCCTTTACAGCCTAATCTGCCAAACCCATTATTCACTTTACACTTTAATAACATTGAGCTAACTGAAATTCCTGACTTATGCTCTCTTATGCTTTGGCACTTCTGAAGAATCCATTTCTTCTTCCTGGAACACTCTTCATCCCATATTCTGCCAACTAGTCTCCACCTTTACCACAAAACTTGAAAGATTTGTCTATAACCCTTGTCTCCAATTCTTCCCCTTCCATTGACTGAACCTACTCCTGTCAGGCATTTGTCCCTACCATTCCAGTGGAATAGCTCTTGTGGTCACTAATCACCTCTAAGTTGCTAAATTCAATGATCATTTAATTGTGTTTGGTCTGTCAGCCGCATTTAACACAGTTGGTCACTGCTTCACTCTCTGAAACACTTTCTTCACCTGACTTCCAGGTTGCCCCTCTCGCTTCTCCTACCTTCCTGGACACTATTCCAGGCTCTTTTGCTGCTTCCTCTTGATTTACTAGACATAGAAATTTGGAGTGCCCCAAAGACCCAGTCCTTGGACCTCTGCTTTGTTTACATTTCCTGGATTATTTTCCTTCTTTCTCATAACGTTTAAACACCATTTATATGCAGGTGACTTACAAACTTCTCTCTCACTCAGACCACTCACCTGAACTCCATCTTCGAGTATCTGGCTGTCTAACCAGCATCTCTAATAGGCAAGCCTCAAACTCCTGATCTCCTGAAATTGCTCTTCCCATCTCCATAAATGGCAATCCCATCTTTCCAATTGCTAAGGCCAAAAACTTTATGGTCATCCTTGACTGCTTTCTCATACCCACATCTAATCCCTCAGCAAATCTTTTTGGCTTTATTTCCGGTATATATGCAGAACACTTCTCACCGCCTCTATTGTTAACACCCTGATTCCAGCCACTGTTATCTTTTGCCTGGATTATTCCAGTAGCCTCCTAACAGTTCTTCCGGCTTTGACCCTTATCTTCACACAGCAGCAAGATTAATTCTTTGAAAACATAAGTCAGCTGTCACTCTTCTCCCCACAGCCCTCACCTAATGGCTTCCCATCTCACTCAGAGTTAAGCCTAAGTCCCTATAAGCAAGGCTGTTGCTCCAGCATAGGAGTGACTGGAGGCCACCATCCAGCTTATTGCTCTTAATTTCCAAGTCTGCCCAGAGAAAGGGGCACGTTTTTCTAACCTGCTCAAAGCTTCTTCATGGGCTCGTAATGATCATGACTTAAAGGCATGATCCGGCAGCCACGTCTCTGACCGTATACCTTTCTTCTCTCTCATTCTCTTCTGGCCCCACTGGCCTTCTTGCTATTCCTCAGACATGCTGTCCTGCCTTGAAGCCTTTGGACTTGCTTTCTCTGCTTCAGTCACTCTTCTCCCCGGGAATCTACACGACCTACATTTTTTAGATTCCTGAAATGTCACCTTATCAGTGAGGGTTTTCCTGTTTGCTGACTTAATGCCTTATATAAAATAGCACCCTCTCACCTTCCTTACTTTCTATCCCCTATTCCTTGTTTTATTTTTCCCCATGCAACTTACTTCCATCTGTCATACTATATTTTTACTTGTGTGTTGTCTGTCGCTCTACTTGAATGTAACCTCTGGGAGGTTAGGGATTTTGTTTTATTCAATGCTATGTCTCTAGTGTCTAAAATAGTGGCAGATGCATGGTAGATGCCCCCAAAATATTGAATAAATAAATGCACAGCTTAAGCATTACCCTGGATGGTTTTCCATTAGATGTTTTCCCTGCCCTCTCCCACAGCCTAGTGAGATGCCCCCCTGGGCTTTTGTAGCCCTTTGTGCCCACCTCTGTCAAACTGCCTTCTCTGCTTTGTAGCAATGGCTCATTTAACTAGACTCAACAGACTTGGAACCCTTGTAACCCTAAGTGTCTAATATGAATGAATGAGTGAAAGGTAATCTGAGTTGGTTTATGTGACTCAGTGGCATTTTGTAGATGCTCAGGAACAATGACTTTAGCTGTCTTCTGGGTTTTTTTTTAAGATTTTAATTATTTTTAACTTTTTTTTTTAAGACTTTATTTTTTTCCTTTTTCTCCCCAAAGCCCCCCGGTACATAGTTGTATATTCTTCGTTGTGGGTCCTTCTAGTTGTGGCATGTGGGACGCTGCCTCAGCGTGGTCTGATGAGCAGTGCCATGTCTGCACCCAGGATTCGAACCAACGAAACACTGGGCCGCCTGCAGCAGATCGCGCGAACTTAACCACTCGGCCATGGGCCAGCCCCTGTGTTCTGGTTTGAGGGCACCACAAATCATGTCTTCTGAGCAGACCAGATTATTACTAAGTGGTTATCGATTATTAAGCAAATATTTTTTTGAATATGTACTCTACTAGAAACTGTAGTATCCACTGGAATGCATTTGGGTGGGGAAGTATAGTGGGGAATGAGAACATTTTGGTTCCTGATCTTGTCAAATTTACAGCCTACTGGGAGAGACAGAGGATATAAATAGAAAGTCTATAATACAGTGTGGCTGAGTGAGAATACCATGATAAAGGAAGAACACAGTACCATGGGAGAATGTGGTAGTCCCTTAAACTTGATCAAGTTTAAGGAAATCCAGGGCAGCTTTCCTGGAGCAGTATGGGCTGAGATCGGAAAAGTAAATAAGAGCCAAGTGAATAAGAGGAGTAGTACCTGTATGTCTTCTGGGGGAGGGAGGCAGTGAAGATAGGGGGAGGGTATACAGGGATGGGGAGAATTATTCAAGACCCTCAGGTAAGAGAGCAAGTTCATGGGAGTGGGGATGAGGGTTATGAGGATGATGGGGCCATGAAAAGATGAGATATGGTCAGAGAAAAAGAATCCCTGGCTCATATAGGGCATTATAGGCCAAATAAAGGAACTCGGATTTTATCCTAAGGGTAATAGGAAGCCACAGGTGCTCAGATGTGACCACACACTCCTGGTTGATCACACTCATTCCTTCCTCCTTTGACTTTGTCTTTTACTATGTGAAATTACATTATTTATTTATAATCTGTCTTCACTACTAGATTTAAACTTTGAAATTATTTTAGTGTCTCCCTGCTCCTATATATGGCCTATGGGCAGTATTTGTAGGCCATATATGTTATTTCAGATAACCAGCTATCAATTATGTAGCCAAAACATGGTAAAATTGGTTTAGACATTTATTCATCACAACATTATTTATAATAGTGAAAATATCCAACATTGGGGGAATGATTAAGTAAATTACCATGTATCTTACCATGCAATACCATGCAATCATTAGAAGTCATGTTTTTGAAAACTATTTAACAACATGGAAAAGTGCTTTTAGTATCAAGTGAAAAAAATTAGGATACAAAACTGAATATAGAGTGTGATCTTAATTTTTGTAATTATAAAAATTAGGAGGAAATACACCAAAATACTAAATAGTCATTATCTTTAGGTGATGGGATTCTGGATGATTTTTGTTTTTTCATGAATTTTCTTTGGTTTATATGTTCCAATTTTTTTTTTTTTGAGGAAGATTAGCCCTGAGCTAACTAGTGCCAGTCCTCCTCTTTTTTGCTGAGGAAACCTGGCCCTGAGCTAACATCCGCGCCCATCTTCCTCTACTTTATATGTGGGATGCCTACTACAGCATGGTGTGCCAAGCGGTGCCATGTCTGCACCCAGGATCCGAACCAGCGAACCCCGGGCTGCCGAGAAGCGGAACATGCGAACTTTACCACTGTGCCGCTGGGCCAGCCCCATATGTTCCAAATTTTATACCATTGTTATATACCTCTGTGATGGGAGCCGGTGGGGAGTTAAAATGTTTTGCCTTGCCAGACGTTTTTAAGCATGTCATGGGTTCTGCTTGATGTTAATGTGAATAGGTCTCAGGAACCAACTTCCGTATCCAACTCTAGTTGGATAATGATTCTTTACTAAAAGAGCAGTGGAATGTAGCTGCTTGAAAACTGTACTTAGAAAGGTACTGTTTGTTGTCTTTGACATCATTGATGGATGGAGTTTAGCAGAAGATCTGGCTTCCTACTTTTCGGTTAGTGCATTTATATTAAAAATAAGAATTATAATAAATTTTATCATAAAAATAAATTCATAAATTATTTTTAGCTATTGTGTGCTGGACGACTGTGACTGGGCCAGGTAGGCACTTGGGTAGAGATGTATTTGACCTTGTTTTTGTCATCAGGAGGCTTCCAAACTAGTTTTCCACAGGAAACAAAATGCCAAATGTTCTGTTAGAAAGTGTTGAGTTAAACACAGGAAACTATCCAAGCATATGATACATATGCTTTGTTAGTAAGAAAAGAGCTCTTTGTTGACTGATGTTTGGTATTTCTATCCCAGAGATATGGCACATGACAGTAGACTAGATTAGACCTTTTAATTCATAGGTTGAAATATTTATCTCAGATGTCCATGGGACACTTTTTTCTGAAACAAACATAGATTTTTTTAGATCAATATTTGACTTCATTTATTTTAAGCTTTAGATTAATTGACGGTCTTTTTTTCTTTCAGGTTTATCAAAGTTTCAGCTTTGTTGCAAAAGCAAGCCAAGACTTAAGTTTTCTCTGGTGAACAAGCGTGTGGTGTGTGACATATGTCAGTCCAAGAAATAAACAAACATGCAGTTCTCCCTCCTATCATTAGTAGAAGTGACAAGGAATTTTTGGAAAGTATGCAAAGATATATAATTACAGAAACTGAAAGAGTGGGCTGTAATGAGGAAGGACCTGCTGATGACTATTACATCATATACCGAAACGTTTTTGATAAGGTATCGTAATGCTCATAAGACCATGGGGTTTTCATGTGGTAGAAATCGTCTATCTTGACAACTAATATTCCTGCCTTAGTGACACCACTGCTTGTTTGACTACATTCCGTTTGTCAATTTTGAGAAGTTTGTCCATTTCTTGGAAAGCGATGAATGGGGAAAATGCAGTGTCAGATTTATATTACTAGACAGTTAATGAGTGTTTCAATTGTTTTAGCCTAAGTGCAGACTGTCAGTTGAGCAACAGTCTAGCTGTGCCCTCTAACATCATTCTGACCTTCCATCTGAAAGCATTACTTGATTTGTTAGGAATTGGACAGCAAGGAAGAACCTGGTAGCTCTTTGTTGTTTTGGGTTTGTTTGTGGTATTATTAAAGTCTTGGTTTAGATTTGATCTAGCATATTAAATGGAAACCCCTTGTAGATTAGAGGTCTAGATAGGCTCGCTAAACAAGGGGTTTGACTGAACTAAACATTGGAAACATGGAGATCAGATTAGAAAATGCTATGGCTTTATGTAATATTTGATTTTAGTTTTCAAGGCTTTAGAAATACCTGTTTTTCCTTATAAACAATTGCAGTTTGCCCACCGATGCTAATTTTTCTTTATTGCAGTAGCATTGGTTTATAACATTATATAAATTTCTGATGTACATCATTATATTTTGATTTCTGTGTAGATTACATCATGTTCACCACCCAAAGAGTAATTATGATCCATCACCACACACATGTGCCTAATCACCCTTTTCACCCTCCCCCCTCCCTACTTCCCCTTTGGTAACCACCAATCCAATCTCTTTGTCTATGTGTTGCTTGTCATCGTTTTTATCTTCTTCTTATGAGTGAGATCATACGGTATTTGACTTTCTCCCGCTGACTTATTTCACTTAGCATAATACCCTCAAGGTCCATCCATGTTGTCACAAATGGCCATGTTTCATTGTTTCTTATGGCTGAGTAGTATTCCATTATGTATATATACCACATCTTCTTTATCCGTTCGTCCCTTGATGGGCGCCTAGATTGCTTCTAAGTCTTTGCTATTGTGAATAATGCTGCAATGAACATAGGGGTGCATGTATCTTTATACATTCGTGTTTTCATGTTCTTTGGATAAATACCCAGCAGTCGAATAGCTAGATCATATGGTAGTTCTAGTCTTAATTTTTTGCGGAATCTCCATACCATTTTCCATAGTGGCTCCACCAGTTTGCTCTCCCACCAGCAGTGTATGAGAGTTCCCTTCTCTCCACATCCTCTCCAACACTTGTTGTTTCCTATCTTGTTAATTATAACTATTCTGATGGGAGTGAGTGGTATCTCATTGTAGTTTTGATTTGCATTTCTCTGGTAGTTAATGATCTTGAACATCTTTTCAAGTGCCTGTTGTCTTTCTGTATATCTTTGGAGAAATGTCTACTCTTATCATTTGCCCATTTTTCAATTGCGTTGTTAGTTTTTTTGTTGTTGAGATGTATGAGTTCTTTGTATATTTTGGATATTAACCCCTTTTCAGATATATAGTTTGCAAATATCTTCTCCCAATTGTTAGGTTGTCTTTTTGTTTAGTTGATGGTTTCCTTTGCTGTGCAGAAACATTTTAGTTTGATGTAGTCCCATTTGTTTTATTGTTTCCCTTGCCTGGTCAGACATGGTACTTGAAAATATGCTGCTAAGACTGATGTTGAAGAGCGTACTGCCTATGTTTTCTTCTATAAGTTTCATGGTTTCAGGTCTTACATTCAAGTCTTTAATCCATTTTGAGTTAATTTTTGTGTATGGTGTGAGATAATGGTCTACTTTCATTCTTTTGCATGTGGCTGTCCAGTTTTCCCAACACCATTTATTGAAGAAACTTTCTTCATTGTACGTTCTTGGCTCCCTTGTCAAAAATTAGCTGTCCATACATGTGTGGGTTTATTTCTGGGCTCTCAGTTCTGTTCATTGATCTGTGTATCTGTTTTTCTGCCAGTACCATGCTGTTTTGGTTACTATAGCCTTGTAGTATATTTTGAAATCAGGGAGTGTGAGACCTCCAGCTTTTTCTTTTTTTCTCAGGATTCCTTTGGCCATTCGGGGTCTTTTGTTGTTCCATATAAATTTTAGGATTTTTTGTTCTATTTCTGTGAAAAATGTTGTTGGAACTTTGATAGGATGTGTTGAATCTGTAGATCGCTTTAGGAAGTATGGATATTTTAACTATGTTAATTCTTCAGTCTAAGAACATGAAATGTCTTTCCATTTCTTTGTGTCTTCTTCAGTTTCTTTCAACAGTGTTGTATAGTTTTCAGTGTACAGATCTTTCTCTCTTTGGTTAAGTTTATTCCTAGGTATTTTATCCTTTTTGTTGCAATTGTAAATGGGCTTGTATTCTTTTTTTTCCTTTTTTTTTGAGGAAGATTAGCTCTGAGCTAATTGCTGCCAATCCTCCTCTTTTTGCTGTGGAAGACTGGCCCTGAGCTAACATCCATGCCCATCTTCCTCTACTTTATATGTGGGACGCCTGCCACAGCATGGTGTGCCAAGCGGTGTCATGTCCACACCTGGGATCCGAACCAGCGAACCCCAGGCTGCCAAAGTGGAACATGTGCACTTAACCACTGTGCCACCAGGCCGGCCCCGGGATTGTATTCTTAATTTCTCTTTCTGCTACTTTGTTGTTAGTGTATAGAAACAAACTGATTTTTGTATGTTGATTTTGTATCCTTCAAATTTACTGTATTCATTTATTATTTCTAAAAGTTTTTTGGTGTATTCTTTAGAGTTTTCTATATATAAAATCATGTCATCTGCAAAGTGACAGTTTCACGTCTTCCTTTCCAATTTGGATCCCTTTTATTTCTTTTTCTTGCCCAATTTCTCTGGCTAAAACTTCCAATACTGTGTTAAACAAGAGTGGTGAAAGTGGGCCTCCTTGTCTTGTTCTGATTCTTAGAGGGATAAGCTTTCAGTTTTTCTCCACTGAGAATAATATTAGCTGTATGTTTGTCATACATGGTATTTATTATGTTGACGTACTTTCCTTCTGTAGCCATTTTATCCAGAGTTTTTATCGTAAATGGATGCTGTATCTTGTCAAATGCTTTCTCTGCATCTATTGAAATGATCATGTTATTTTTCTTCTTCATTTTGTTAATGTTGTGTATCACGTTGATTGACTTGCAGGTGTTGAACCATCCCTGCATCCCTGATCGTGGTGTATGATCTTTTTAATGAACCATCCCTGCATCCCACTAGGTCATGATGTATGATCTTTTTAATGTATTGTTATATTCAATTTGCTAGTATTTTGTTGAGGATTTTTGCTTCAATGTTCGTCAGTGATATTGGCCTGTAATTTTAGGTATTAAGTCTTCTTTGAATGTTTGGTAGAATTCACCAGAGGAGACCTCTGGTTCTGGACTTTCATTTTTTGGGAGGTTTTTGATTACTGTTTCAATCTCCTTACTGGTGATTGGTCTATTCAAATTCTCCATTTCTTCTTGATTCAGTTTTGGAAGGTTGTATGATTCTAAGAATTTAACCATTTCTTCTAGATTATCCACTTTGTTGGTGTATGGTTTTTTGTAGTACTCTCTTATAATCTTTCCTATTTCTGAGTGTCCATTGTAATTTCTCCTTTTTCATTCCTGATTTTATTTATTTGAGCTTTCTCTCTTTTTTTCTTGGTGAGTCTAGCTAAAAGTTTGTCAATTTTGTTTATCTTTTCAAAGAACCAGCTCTTGGTTTCATTGATTTTTTTTCTATTTTTTTTAGTCTCTTTCGTTTATTTCTGCTCTGGTTTTTATTATTTCCTTCGTTCTACTGATTTTGGGCTTTGTTTGTCTTCTTTTTCCAGTTCCTTTAGGTGCACTGTTAAGATTGTTTGAGATTTTTCTTGTTTGTTGAGGTAGGCCTGTATTGCCATAAACTTCCCTCTTAGAACCACTTTTGCCGTATCCTGTAGATTTGGGCATGTTGTATTTTCATTTTCATTTGTCTCCAGGTATTTTTTGATTTCTCCCTTGATTTCTTCATTGACCCAATCATTGTTCAGTAGTATTTTGTTTAATCTCCGCATATTTATGGCCTTTCTCATTTTCTTCCTGTAGTTGATTTCTAGTTTCATACTTTTGTGATCAGAAAAGATGGTAGGTATTATTTCAGTCTTCTTAAATTTATTGAGACTTGTTTTGTAGCCTAATATGTGATCAATCCAGGAGAATGTTCCATGTGCATTTGAAAAGAAAGTGTATTCTGTGGTTTTTGGATGCGATGTTCTGTATATGTCTAGTAAGCCTGTCTGGTCTGATGTGTCTTTTAAGGACAGTGTTTCCTTATTGATCTTCTGTTTGGATGATCTATCCAGTGGTGTAAATGGAATGTTGAAGTCCCCTACTATTATTGTGTTACTCTCCATTTCTCCTTTTATGTCTGTTAATAATTGCTTTTTATATTTGGCTGCCCCTATGCTGGGTCCATAGATGTTTACAAATGTTTTATCCTCTTGTTGGATTGTTCCCTTTATTATTATGTAATGCCCTTCTTTGTCCCTTGTTACAGTTTTTGTTTTGAAGTCTATTTTGTCTGATATACGTATTGCTACCCCAGCTTTCTTTTCATTGCCATTTGCATGGAGTATTTTTTTTCCATCCCTTCACTTTCAGTTTGTGAGTGTCTTTAGGTCTGAAGTGTGTCTCTTGTATGCAGCATATATGTGGGTCTTGTTTTTTTATCCAATTGGCCACCCTATGCCTTTTGATTGGAGCATTTAGTCCATTGACATTTAAAGTAGCTATTGATAAATATGTTTTTATTGCCATTTTGTTACTTTTTTCTGGGTGTTTTAGTAGTTCTTCTCTGTTCCTTTCTTCTTCTCTTGCTGTCTTCCCTTGTGGTTTGATAGCTTTCTTTAGTATTATGTTTGGGTTCCTTTCTCTTAATTATTTGTGATTTTATGATAGGTTTCTGGTTTGTGATTACCATGAGGTTTGTATATAATAACCTACATATGTAGCAATCTATATTGAGTTGATGGTCTCTTAAGTTTGACCTCTTTCTAAAAGCTCTACTCTTTTACTCCCCTCTTCTCAGATTTTATGTTTTTGATTTCATATCTAACCTCATTTTTTTTGTGTGTGTATCCATTACCCTCTTATTGAAACAGATAATTTTAGTATGTTTGTCTTTTGACCTTCATATTATCTTCATAGGTGGTTGATCTGCTACCTTTGCTGTATTTTTTCCTTTACTGGTGATTTTATTGCCGTTTTTTTTTTTTTTTTTTTTTTGATAATTTTCTTATTCCTGTTTGTGGTCTTCTCTTTCCCACTTAAATAAGTCCCTTTAACAATTCTTGTAAAACTAGTTTCTTGGTGTTAAACTCCTTTAAATTTTGCTTGTCTGGAAAACTCTTTATCTCTCCTTCCTTTCTGAATGATAACCTTGCCAGGTAGAGTATTCTTGGCTGTAGATGTTTTCCTTTCAGCACCTTAAATATATCATGCCACTCCCTTCTAGCCTGTAAGATTTCTGCTGAGAAGACAGCTGATAGCTTTATGGGGCTTCCTTTGATGTCACTTGTTTCCTTTCTTTTGCAGCTTTTAGGATTCTCTCTTTATCTTTAATTTTGGACATTTTAATTATAATGTGTCTTGGTGTGGGCCTCTTTGGGTTTATCTTGTTTGGTGCTCTCTGTGCTTCCTGTACCTGGATGTCTCTTTCTTTCCTTAGGTTAGGAAAGTTTTCAGCTATTATTTCTTCAAATAGCTCCTCTACCCCGTTGTCTCTCTCTTCTCCTTCTGGGACACCTGTAATGTGGATGTTAATGTGCTTGATGTTGTCTCAGAGTTCCCTTAGACTGTTCTTGTTTTTTTAAATTCTTTTCTCTTTTATCTGTTCAGCTTGGGTGATGTCGTCTAATCTTTCATCCAACTTGCTGATCCATTTTTCTGTATCCTCTACTGTGCTATTGAGTCCCTCTTGTGAATTTTTCATTTCCAGTATTGTATTCTTCATTTCTGATTCATTCTTTTTTATATTTTCCAATTCTTTGTTGACATTCTCACTGAGTTCATCCATTCTTCTCCCAAAATCAGTGAGCATCCTTATGACTTTTTGTTTGAACTCTTTGTCAGATTGTTTATTTCTGTTTCATTTAGTTCTTTTTCTGGGGTTTTGTCCTGATCTACTACTTGGAACATATTCCTTTGCCTCCTCATTTTGCCTCTTTATTTGTGCTTTATATCTATGTATTAGGTGGGTCAGCCATGTCTCCTGATCTTGGAGAGGTGGCCTTATATAAGAGATACCTATGAGGCCCAGCAGTGTGCTTCCCTCTTGTCACCAGTTCCAGATGTTCTAGGAGTGACCCCTGTGTGGGCTATGTGTGTCCTTCTGTTGTGGCAGGGTTGCTCTTGCTGCAGGTGCACAGGAAGGTTGGGCTGTCCCCTTGGCAGGCTGGTTGCAATTCTCAGCTGCGTGTGGCTGCTGTGGACCCTTCAGTCACTTTATTGGGTTTGTGGAGCCCCAGTGCAGTTGGCTGCAAGGTCTAATAGCCCATTCCTGTTGCAGTTTTTCTGTTAAGTGAGTAGGTGCCAGCATGGCCGGTTGCTAGGTTTAGGGGCTTGTAATTGCTCTAGGCCTCTGACCTGCAAGGCTGTTGTCAGTTCTCTCAGTATTGCAGCTGAGTGTGGCTGCCTCCAGGCATGGGAGCACCCAATTATTTCAGGCTTTGGATGCTGATGTTTTTACCTAGCTTTTTTTTACCCCTCTTGGAAGATGCCTTGACAGTAAAATAAGTGAAATCAGCATCTTTTCCTCCTTATCTATAAGAAATAATTACTTACCTTAAGACTTCTGTAAACTATTGGTCTCAGTAAAACAGCCTCAGGCAAAACAGGAACACAGTCTTTTGTTTAATTTTTAAACGTTACATACTATGAGTCTTATTTCTCCTCTAAATAAAAACATAGTGCCTCACTCTAAGGAAAAGTGAGTGCAAAGTAGTGATATATACCTACCAGTGGAGTTAAGAAAATTGATACATATCGCTAAGAGTATAAAATAGAGAAACAGAGTCTTTTCTTCTTTTTAAGTCATCTGGAAAATCTATCTTTTAGAATTGGTATATTGGCAGGTTAGCTTCATTTTATATGTTGCTATGATCAGTGATATCGCTTTTGGTGTTTTACTCATTAAGGAATGTATTAGATGAATGTTTAAAGGTAGTGTTTTGAATAGGTTTCATAAGTGTCAAGAATCATGCTGAGACTGTTTGTGTGAAATCAGCAAAGGAAAGTTATCATAACTGTGACATGCTTATTTTTGCATGTTCAAATGTTAACACTTGTCAGGAATTTTCTTACACGAAGAGCTTTCTTCTTTAAATTAGTATCATTATAGTGAAGTCATTTTAGAAATGGTGTTGGTAAATTTAAATCTTAGAGAAAAGACATATGGTTAAATAAAAATAATGTCTGCATCTATGGTCCTTTTCTCCTTACCCCTCAAGATTTCCATTTGGACTATTTGTATATTGTACTATTATAAATTGTACATTTGTACATTGTAAAGAATCCTATTCTTCAAGACTGAGAGGGGATCTGAAATAGAAATCATCTGGTACTTAGAGAAACTTTTCTTCCAGCTTCTCAATAAGATAATCTGCCTTTCCATTTTCTTGTCACTCCTGTACACTTGACTGTTAGTAAACGATTAATGACTGCCTTCTCTAATCTTCCTTCCCTCTTGGAAGGATCTAGTTGGGCGGAAGATGAAAGTAGCAACTTGTGTCTCTGAGTACTTGGAACCAGAGAACAGTTACAAAATTCTGTTTAAAATAAAAAATAGAGGATTTGACCTGGAGAACCACACCTGAATCAAATCAAGGTGGACCTGAAACTCATACACCAAGAGTTGAGAGTAGATTGTAGAGAGTGCCAAGGAGTTAGTAAGTGAAGAAGACCAAAGCTAGGAAGAGTGAGCTTCTATATAAATAGGTGAATTATGGAGGCCACTGGACTCTGGAAAGTGGCTGGTCTTTTGTGTTCCTGGTAGCATGTTGTACAAATAATGTAGATCCATATATAGGAGCTAAGGTGGAATGGATCGATTCCTCTTCTCCCTCAGACACCTGTACCTGGTAAGTGTAGCTCTAGTTTTCTTGGGTTTAATGGAAGTCTTTTTATAGGAGTCTCAAAGTTGAATGCCTGCAGAGGTCAGGAAGGTTATATAAAAGAGTTAAGTGGGCTGGCTATAAAAGAATGAGAAATCATGGAGACTGTAGATTGGATGAAGAAGCAATCCAATCTAAAGCTCCAACTGATTATTGTCATTAAGGAATGGCAGTTCCATGTTGGTAGATTTTTTCAGCTTTTTCGAGAGAAGCTGGAAATATGGTTTTTGGGGGGAATTTCCTAAATTTAAAAATATTTTGTGAGTCAAGCAAAACTGTATTTTACCTGTGGCATACCAGTTTGCCTCCTTTACTTTAATGCATATTCTATGCATTCTTAAAGGTTCCCATGAGTGTTCTTCTGAAATCTGTTTCTTCTAGCAAACAGAGATGGGAGCTGATCATGGTGTCACTTTCAAGTCTTATTTTCTATCCATTAATGTATCTGAGTTGTCTTAGGTTGCTGTAGCACATCACAGAGGCATGTGGAGTGGAAGATGGGGAGGAACAATGGGGTGTTCAATTTGGAAGACCATAGATTAATGGGTTCTGTTTTATTGAAGGTTTCTGGGTGTCAGTCCTCCTGATTTGGATAACTTGGTAGCATGGTCATGTCAAAAAGACAACTGGTATCTCCCACTCAAATATCCTCTCCTGCTAGTTGCCATTGATCAATAATCTTCTTACACCATTTCCTGGTAGACCAGATTTCTTCCTGGATAATATTTTCTAGATATTGTCTAGCTAACAGAAAACCAGTGGGGGATACCAGAGACTAGGGATGCAGTAGGAATAGAAAGCATAATTATAGCTTTCAGAGAAAATTATGGACTGATCACATCTATTCCCTATATATGTTGATCCTTTCTGAAATCCTCATGAGCAGAATTTTGAAACCATAAATTAGAACTTTCTTGTTTTTTAATGTATTTAAAATGTTCCTTAATTATTTATCTTTGCATGGGTAATGCATACACAAGATTAACGAAGGAAGGAAGAGGAAAGAAGGAAGGAAGGAAAAAAAAAGAACTAATAAAGAAGAGTATACAATGAAAAGTCAGATCCTTCACATCTCAGACCCTACTTTCCTTTTCCTTCTCTGCAGGCACCCGCTCTTTCTATTTTCTTCCATTATCCTTCCTGAGATATTCTATACTTAAATACCATTGGAAACCATGAATGTATAGTGATGAGGGTTTTCTACAGTTGAGCTTGACATCCTGGGACTAAGAAATGCAATTGGGAATTGAGAGTATTGATCAGCAAGTAGGCACTGATAGGTTAGAAAAACAGGGAGGTGAAAGGAGTCCAGGATTTTAAGGTCTGACTGAAGTAAGAGACTAGACTTGGAGGTTGTAAGGGATGATATTAATTATATTTAAAAGATCCAGAATTGGGATAATTAGACCTGGTATTGGGTTTAACTGGCATCATATAATGTATGTGTTCATACTAAGTAGAGCAAAAATGTGGCCTTTTTTTCTCTGTCATGTTTAAGCTCACAGTATTGTAATGATTCACAAAGAGTACATATTCGGTAAATATTGTCTTTAATACCCAGTCATATTTGGGTATTAAAGTGTTAAAGTATTAAAGCTTACTAAAAGGAAGCTCAAATTTGTAAAATTTTAGACTTCTAATTGTTTATCATGTTTCATTTTTAAAAAAATCTGTAATGCTATTTGCAAGGCTTTGATCCATAGTCTTCTAGAAAAAAATTCAGTGCCATAGGCAGAAAAATCATATTTCAGGTAATAGAGTATGTCACTGCATACAAATCCATTCTTACTTCAATCAAAAAAGAATATGATGCCTTTATTGAAACAATAAAGAAAAGCCAAAGAACTGCATTTTGTCTTCATGGAAAACTTAAAGTTTTGGCAGCAGAGCCCACAGCATTGATCTATCACAGGAAAAGAACAATTCAACTTGAAGCAAAGTAAGTATGTCAGTAAATAGCCCAAAAGGTGATCATTGTTACCTGGTTATATTAACTCGCCAGATGTAACTATAACCAGTAGTTCTCAGTCTTTTTGAATTTCGATTTTATTTTAAAGCCATGTTTCTATGTTACCCTTTCTACCAACTTGAAATTACTATACTTTTTATTTATTTCAAGTAAAAAATATTAATTCCGCTTGAGAAATTTATAATATCTCTTAGGATAATTGGAGGTACATTGTATTATTATAAAATGGGGGATACAGATAATTACTCTAGGTAATTTCTTCCATGGAAGATTTGATAGTACAATTTCATGATTACTGTCTGAATTGGAGCACTTAATATTGTGAGGCACAAAGGTAAGTAACCTACTGAGACAGGATTAAATGCTCACTTTTGTTGAATTGTCTCATATTTTCAGTGTTCCATTTAATAAATGATGGGTAAATTATTTTTATAGATAATTTCAAATCAACTTGGAAAATTATGTAAAGTTTGACCTACATTTCTGGTAGTATGGCTGGCTAGATCTTGGGATAGATCTTTCTATTGGGGAAAAATGCTGCATAAAATATTTTTTTAAAAAATCTTTCCAAAAGCTACAGGAAGCTGACAAGATAGTAAGAGATTATCAGGGCAAAATTGTAACAGAAGACAAAAGTCAAGAGGAGCATAAAGCTTCTTTGCCCTGAGAGCATGTGTTAAAACTAATGACAGTAAGCTTAAGTTGTTACTGTGGCACAGGGGCACAAGACAGAGCCCAGGATCTGCCCAAGGGGTATAGTCTACCAGGAAATCCTCCCCTTATAATGCTGGGACAATAAAGGCCTAAACCCTTGTAAAGTGAACCAGAGGTAAACTGCCCCACATGGAGACTGCATAGAAAAGTGCCTCTGCTCAGCAGACTGCTAACATGTATGAGGCTTATTTTTGGAGTGATGAAATGTTCAGGAATTAGAAGTGGTAGTGGTTGCGGAACCCTTTGAAGATATTGAAATTCAATGAATTGTACACTTTTCAAGAGTGAATAAAGCTCAGTAAAGCTATTATTAAAAAAAATGGAGGATAACGTGAGAAAGTCATATTATTATGTCTAATCACAACTCTAAAAGAGAAGAGCATATGGAACAGAGACAATATTTGAAGAGATAATGGCTGAGAATTTTCCAGAACTGGTGAAAGATACCAATTCACAGATTCAAGAAGCCCAAAGAATCCCAAGCATTGTAAATAAGAAGAAACACTCAATTAGATTCATTGTAGTAAAATTGTCAAAGATAAAGAGATCATAAAAGTAGGTATAGAAAGGAACAGCAATTAGATACCTTCTCATCCATGTTGTAGCATGGATGTATTGGAACTTCATTCCTTTTTATGGCAGAATAATATTTCATTGTACATATATACCATATTTTGTTTATCTACTTATCTATTGTTGGATGCTTGGGTTGTTTCTACCCTTGGCTATTGTGAATAATACCACTGTGAACATTCATGTACAAGTATCTGTTTAAGTCCCTGCTTTCTTTTGAAAGTCTATTTACTTTTAACATGCCTTTCTTCCACAGGCATAAGTTTATTTAGATGAAAGCCAGAGGATATTTTATTTCCACAGTCCCTCTTTCATAAATACTGCAAACTTTTACTCTGAGCTGTCTGTAGTTTCCAAGAACTTTACATAAGAATCAGACACAGGCAGCAGTTATCTGCTGACAAGCTTGTTTTTAATTTGCCAAAAGACCCATGAGATTTTCTAAATCTCATTTAGAAAATGTATCTAAATTTATTTTAATCAGTTATTTCCTCCATGGGCCAACATATCAGTGATTATTTAGGAAGTAAACTTCAAATAATGCTTAAAAGAAGTTTATATCTACTTCTTGGTCTTTAAGATCCCCATTTCTGGATGAATGCAGTTTTATCCCAGAGAAGTGCTATCATTTCTCTAGCTCTAGGATCAAAATTACTATAAGGGGCCAGCCCCACGTCATAGTGGTTAAGTTTGCATGCTCTGTTTCAGTGGCCTGGGTTCACGGGTTTGGATCCCAGGCATGGACTGCTTGTCAAGCCATTTTGTGGTGGTAAACCACATACAAAATAGAGGAAGATTAGCACAGATGTTAGCTCAGGGCTAATCTTCCTCAAGCAAAAAAAAAAAAAAAAAAGAAAAAAGAGGAAGATGTTAGCTCAGAGCAAATCTTCCTCACCAAAGAACAGTTACTATAGTAGGCTGAATAATGGGCCTCCAAAGATATCAAGTTCTAATCCTGAACCTGGAAATATTACCATATTTGGAAAAAGGGTCTTTGCAGATGTGATTACAGTAAGGATCTTGAGATAGGGAGGTTGTCCTGGATTATTCAAATGGGCCCTAAGTACAATCACAACTGTCCTTATAAGAGAGGCAGAAGGAGCTGTTGACAGAGCAGAAGGGGAGAAGACAATGTGACCATTGAAGCAGAGATAGATGTGATTCGGCCACAAGGCCCGTGGCCCCCAGAAGCTTGAAGAGGCAAGGAACGAATTCTTTCCTAGAGCTTCTGCAGGAAGCACGGCCCTGACAACGCTTTGATTTTGGCCCAGTGATACTGCTTTTAGACTTCCAGCCTCTAGAACTCTGAGAGAATAAGTTTCAGTTGTTTTAAGCCACAGAGTTTGTGGTAATTTGTTATAGCAGCCACAGGAAACTAATACATTTACTTACAAAAGTAGTTTTTAAATTGCAAAAGTAATTAAAGAGAATAGGCATAGTAGTTTGTGGCCATATTTTTATGTTTAACACTTAAAAATTTCCAATAATGTTACGAGTCATGGTCAGTGTAAGATTTTATTGATACTCTGAAAGAAAAGTATTCCTTACTGTGAAGTTAGTTAACTTTTTCTGGGCATTGTTTTGTAAACTTCCACCTAAGTCCGTAATAGTTCAAAATTATAATCAGCCAAAATAAAGTAATGATTTAACCTGTTTTATGATTTTGTCTTATGATTAAATAATCAAATTAGTTGAAAGAAACATAAGAAAGCCTTTCTGTCTTTCAGAATGAGGGTTATTGAAAATAATTCCTCAAAGATTCAATTGCAAATAGACAAAATGAAACAACTTAGGGCAGAGTATGACATGAACGAAGTAAAATATTGTACTTTCTCCAAAGATCCTTCAAAACCTATTCCAGGTACTGTATTTTGTTTAAAATGTTTCAGAGAAATTCTGTTTCCAGTTATTACCTATTATACAAGTTAATATATATGTGCTGCTATGTGTATATAGTGTGCACTATACACACAAGTGTACTAGGACTTTAGCCATACTTTACAAACAGCTTTAGCCAGGACTCTAGGTAGGTGCAAGGGAATGAGAAAACTTAAACAACCCTAAAAGATGAAAAGAGTTTCAGTCCGGCTGGATTATATAAAGTATGATGCAGTGGCTCTTAAAGTGTGGTCCTGCATCAACATCAGCATTATCTAGGAGCCTGTTAAAAATGCAGATTCTTTGGTCTCACAACAGACTTCCTGTGTCAGAAACTCCAGGGGTGGGAGTTGGGGTAGGAGTGGTGATGATGCCCAACAGTCAATGTTTTAACAAGTTCTCCAGGTTATTCTGATGTACTCTAAAGCTTGAAGAACCCATGGTATAATATATGGAAAACTATACATAGAGTATTAAGTTCTGGTGAATATTGTTCATTTATATGGATGTCAGCATTCACTGGTTCCTCATCCTTAGCTAAGCCACATTTTAAGGAACTGGAGTATATCCTGGGACGCATCCAGGATGTTGAGAAGTTTGTATGATGAATGAGTGGATGGAGGTATTGCAAATTTGCGAAAATTTGCCTGCTGTAAATATTCATTCTGGGGAAAAGAAAGAATTTGAGAATAGATAACTGTATTTAAAACTTTTGAGGATTTCAACTACCATTTACCCGGAGGCAGAATCAATAGGTGGAAATTTTAGGAAGTCAGGTTTGGTTTCGGTGGAAGAAGCTCTGTCTTGAGATAATGAGCTACTCCATACCAGAGGATTTCAAGTGAAGTTGAATGGTCATCCTGTGTTTGGTGGAAGCAGGGACTAGATTCACTTTCAGATATAAAATTATGACTGGCAAATTACAAATAGGATACATATGAATAAGTACAGAATAACTGATAAATTGACTAAATGCTGAGAGGATTCAGGGTAAAAGAATGATTAAAATCAAGTAGGATTGATCCAGGGTGGTTTCTGAAAGAGAATGTTGAGGTATGCCTTTAAAGGCAACAATTGGCCTAAATGAGAAGGGAAGTCATTTGAAGTGTGTGTGTGTGTGTCTGTGTTATGTATAATGAATCGAGAAGACAGACGGAGAGAGGACTGAAGATTTGGCAGGCATTTATAAGCTTTGCATTGGAGAGGATAAACAGATTACCCTGGGGTTAGCCATAGTAGATTAATGGAAGATTTAGTTAAGGAGAAATCATTGGACAGCAATCCTGAATTGTTAGGCAGAAGCCCTTGGTGTTATAGTGTAGCAGTGATATTTAGTGGTTTGCAAGATGTGGTGATGAGGTCATTAAAAATGGTTTTTCTTAAGATCCTAAGGTTTGGACAATCAGTCTTCATGGATGATATGTTTAAAACTGCTAGCCAATTAAAATTGTATGTTAATTCTGTTTATGTTCAGTAAGCTACAAGTTCATGCTGCCATTTATTTCTTATTTCTTAACATGGTTGACTATCTGACCTATTTTGCTAAGACTTGCTGTTTGAGCACAAGAGTCCCGCACATGGCTTGACTTGTTTGATTTGTTCCCTTTTTCACATAGGCATGACTCTCCAAGAATCTGTCAATTTAGATGCTCTCACGAAATATCGGAAACATCTTGAAGATAAATATACAGAAATTAAACAAGTTATGTCAAAAAAATATGTACCAGCTCAGAGGAAGGTGGAGTTAGACAATGAAATGATTGAGATATTAAAACGGCGAGATTTAGCTGAAAATATGAACAAAGAATTACAGTTTCGGTATGAAAGTTGATTTTATATCTTTCAAGTTTGAAGCTTTTGTTTGTGTTTATTCTAATATTCCACTATTTGATTTTAGGTTCAGTGAATTGTTGATTTTTTTTATCTTTGTAGTCATCAAAGACTGCAGACTGTTTCATATGCACTTACTTCATGGGTAAAATCTGATAAGAGCAGCTCATTTCAAGACTTTGTGGAGCAAATTCAGAAAACTAAAGATATACATGGTATCTATATTTTTTAATTAACACAAATAATAGAAAACATTATTTTTTTTCCCCAGAGCTAGAATGGGATTTTCCTAGGCTGTGTTTAAAGAAAACAAAAATGTGCTTACTTCTGTTAGATCCCTGTTACCCTATGGGCTTCTTCCTTCAATAGCTGACAGATAATTGTAAAGAGTAGACTTGGTGAGCCAGAGAGAATACCTGCAAATAAGGAAGAAAGGGACAGGGAGCCACTCAGTGTAGAAAGGGGTTGGTGGTGGTAGAAAGCATAACATTAAGCTGTTGGTATTAAAGATATGTATGTTTATTATTTTCTGTTGATAACCTTAAATATCATCTGGTGGTGCTTTCAATATTTACAGGTGATCAAGGCATTGTTGAGGCACTACTTGAAGATGATCCAGGCAAGGCAAAAGAAGCTGAAATTTTGCTTTACTACATTGAAAGGCAAATATTTTAAAAGCTTTGATTTTCCTTCTTAAAATGCTTTAGCATTTATTTAATATTTGTTTAGCATTTATTTAGCATCTTGATGAGCTATAGTCTCTAGCTTTTGTATCTTTAAAATTCTACCCTAGTAGAAAAATTAGAAAATAAACTAGAATTTTTAAAAATAGATTCTTGGTGGAAAAAATACCGGGTTGGGAGTCTAGGAGATTTTCCAGAGGATATAGGTAGATTGTAGTATTGATTTAAGTTTGTATTTATATTTTTCTTGTATTCCCTAACCATCAACCTGATGTTAGAAAGTATTTATAAGAATGTCTTCTTGAATCAGATTACCTTAGCCAATTCAGTCTTTTTTTCTCATTGTTTCCATCCTATGACATATTAAGAAGGCATATTTCTCCCTAATACGTGTTAACTTATTATATATAGTGTATAATAGAGGCTTAAAGAGATCTAAGACTTTATTCTTTAAAAGGTTAATTCATAGTCTATGAGGCCAATATATAATGAACATATCTAATAATTCTAGTCTTATATGTTAAACAGTTTTCAACCGTTGATTTGCTTGTTGACATGGTACAAAGAAGGGGTACAGATCATTTTAGGGGGCACCAAAGACTGTGTTATTTCCTTAGACTGTGTTCTTCTCTAAGCCTACCAGCTGTAGATATGAGAGAAAAATCCTTGTTGAGGTTATAAGTTTTATGTATTTTCCTTAATATTTCTTTGGTGTTTTTCTCCTCCGGGGTTCCACATTTATTTGCAACACTAGGTAAATCTTGTTTGCCATAGTTTTATTAATTATGAGGTAAGGCCTGATTTGAAGACATTTGGCCTTAGGAAGAGGTGTAGAGGCTTAAGTTATCTGAACTCTTGTCTTTTCTTCTTGTGTTAGTTTCATGTTTAATTGGGACTCTTATGCCTGACAGAGCAACATAGCTTCTGAAATACCAAGGATACCTTTTAATCTCCAGCTTGGCAGCCTTTGTGTTCAATTACTATTTCCCCTAGGCTGAGCCTCTAAATGTATTGCCCTTCTTTCCCTGATACCCCTTTTCATCTGCAGATGGTATGAGGGCAAAAAATCTGATCTTGTTGTAAATGCACTTCAGGTCCTTTTTTTCCCATTTTTTATGGCTTACTATAAGTACAATAAGAATAAAGTACAGGATCAGGTTCAAAGTCAGCTGGCAGGTGAGCATTTCATTCTGAGGCTACAAAATATGACAGAATGTTAGGGAAAGAAGTAAAATAACATCTTACAGAGTGAATGAATCTAGATATAGTTTATTAGAATTGCTTTTCTATATTACTATGCCACTATGTTTAGTCTGTATTAGACATTTCTAATCAGTTTTCTTTTGTTTTTTTTGTGTACTATTATAATGTGTAATGAAATGCAATGACTGTAGGTTCAATGAATTAATCTCACTTGGTGAATATGAAAAGGCAGCTGATTTTGCTGCAAACAGTCCTAGAAGAATTCTTCAAAACACTGGGACAATGAATAAATTTAAGGGTAAGCATTTTTCTCTGAACCTCACATATGTGTACAAATTATACTT
The DNA here is from genome assembly GCF_041296265.1 of Equus caballus. Taxonomy (NCBI): domain Eukaryota; kingdom Metazoa; phylum Chordata; class Mammalia; order Perissodactyla; family Equidae; genus Equus; species Equus caballus. Next base: position 60,704,821 of record NC_091698.1, read on the forward strand.
TTTTTCCCTGATAGAATGGAAAGACTATTGAACTAGGAAGCTAAAGATCTAGGGTCCAGGCCTATCTCTACCATTTACTCAGTTTCCTGAGCTGTAACATTAAGAGGTTTGATTAGGTTTCTAAATTAAATTATGAAATATTTCAAATATACAGAAAAGTATGGAGAAACACCTAATAGCCATATATAGACAATCAAAGTTTCATAAATGTTAATATTTTATCAAATTTGCTGTACTTCCTTTTACAAACAGCTTTGTTGTGGTAAGTTGACATCCATACAAGAAATTGTACATATTTAAAGCACACAATTTGATAAGTTTTGACATACGTATCACCCAAAAGTTCCCCCATTCCCCTCAGTAATCCCTCTCTCTCACTGCTCCCCAACCCCCCTTCTCTCCCTCCCGCAGCTTCCCCACTCTCCCGAGGCAACCACTAGTCTGCTTTCAGTCACCACAGATTAGTTTGCATTTTCTAGAATTTTATATAAATGGAATCATATAGTAGGTATTCTTTTTTGACTAACTTCTTGCACTCAGCATAATTATTTTGAAATTCATTTATGTGTTGCATCTATCAATAGTTCATTTTTTTTTACTCCTGAGTAGTATTCCATTATGTGAGTACAAATCCTTTTCAGACATATGATTTGCAAATGTTTTCTCTCAGTCTGTGGCTTACCTTTTCATTCTCTTAACAGTATCTTTCTTAAAGTAAAAGTTTAAAATTTTGTTGAAATCCAATTTATGAATTTTTTTCTCTTATGGATTGTGATTTTAATGTCATACCTAAGAAATCTGTGCCTAATCTGCAGAGATTTTTCTCCTATTGTTTTTTCCTAAGGATTTTAGTTTCAGATTTACATTTAGGTCAATGATCCACTTTGAGTTAATTTTTATATATGGTGCAAGGTAGGGAGCAAAGTTTATTTTTTTGCCTATAGCTATTCAGTTATTCCAGGATAACTCATTAGAAAGACTTTCTCCTCTGAATTGCCTTTGTATCTTTATTGAAGATCAGTTGTCCATAGGTATGTAGGTTTATTCTATTTCATTGAGCTATTTGTTTATCTTGATGCCAGTACTACACAATCTTAATTACTGTAGCTCTATAATGTCTGGAAATCAGATAGTCTTCAAACTCTGTTCTTTATCAAATTCTGTTTGGCTATTCTAGGTCTTTCATATTTCTGTTAAAATTTTTAGGATCAGCTTGTAAATCTCTACAAAAAAGCTTGCAAGGGATTGCATTGAATATATAGATCAATTTGGGGAGAATAGACACTGAACAATGTTGAATCTTCTGATCCAATGAACCCATAAACGTAGTGTATCTCTTCACCTATTTATGTCTTCTAAAATTTCTTTCACCAAGGTTTTGTAGTTTTCAGTGTTCACGTCTTTTTTTTTCTTTTGACATTGAAAAAATTTAACATTTTACTCAAAAATTTTTAGACATCTTACAAATACCCAGGAACTCTTTCTTTGGATGTGCCGTGAAATCAGTGTAAGTTAAAAGCGATATTAGTATATTCCTGAGTTTCTTTCTCTTCTCCCCTTGACTTGGTCTGCTCAAAGTATGGATTGCAAGTTTCAGTAAAAATCAAAGCTTGTAATTAAGGCTTAAATAGGCATAATTACCAGTGAAATTGGAAAATAGCAAACTTTTATTAATTTTCTAGGTATGTGAATCTTATGCTGAGAAATTCACCAATATTAGACTGGTGCTACTTACTGAGTTTTGCTTAGAATCATAAAATGTTCTCTTATTTTAAAACTAACCTACACTTTAAAAAGATGAGAGACTCAGGAAGGAAATGCAGAGGTATAAATAAAGGAGAGGTAAACTCAATGGAGCTTATAAATATACAGATTAATTTTTCTAATTATTTTCATTCTAAGTGGAAATTTTTGATGTCAGGTATATACAGCCTATTTTTCATAAATTTCTCCCAATAAAACCCTTTAAATTCAACAACTTGAACAAAAAGTTCTTTTGCTTTGTCTGAACACAGAAAATCTGTCGCCATACACATAGTGCATATGAACTTGTATATTTATAGAGATTACGTGACTGTGAATTGTGTGCAAATGGCCCATCTCATATTTTTGCATGCACAATTTTCAGGATTCTATCCTAGTGGATGGTAACACAGAATATAATTTTTTTTTTAAGATTGGCCCTGAGCTAACATCTGTTGCCAATCTTTTTTTTCTTCTTCCTCCCAAAGCACCCCAGTACATAGCTATATATTCTAGTTCTAGGTTCTTCCAGTTCTGCCATATGGGATGCCGCCTCAGCATGGCCTGATGAGCAGTGCTAGGTCCGTGCCCAGGATCCAAATTGGTGAAACCCTGGTCCGCCAAAGTGGAACATGCGAACTTAACAACTTGACCATGGAGTTGGCCCCCAGAGCATAATTTTATAATTTTTACTTAGTTGACTTGAAGTTAAGAAACCTTCCCAACAATTATTTGCAGTTTAATAACTGAATGATTATCAGATCATGTTATACTACAAAAGTATTCTTACGTCATGAATGCTGATAGTGTGCATTTTGGGTGTTGAATTGGTAACTTTTATAAGTCAGAGGTTTAAATTGGCATTTACAAAAGTAAGCCAAAGCCTGAAGATTGTGGTAACCAAAGAGATTTCTACCACAGAGCATTTATAGTTTCATAAGGGACACAGAAGCACAGAGAATTAAGTGAGTTTTGATCGATGCTTAGGTCTTATATGTCTTTTGTTAGATTTGTCTCTACATATTTTATACTTTTTATGCTATTATAATTTTTGTTTCAATTTCTGAAATTGTCTGTTGCTAGTATATAGAAATACCATTGAATTTTGTATATTGGTCCTGTGACCTCTTTAAACTTGTTGATGAGTTCTAGTACTTTTATTGTGGATTTCTTAGAATTTTCTACACAGGTGATCATGTCATCTGCTAATAGAGAGTTCTTCTCCCTTTCCAATATGGATACCTTTTGTTTTTCTTTCCTTATTGCACTGGCTAGATCTTCCATTACAGTCTTAAATAGAGTGGTGAGAGCAGATATCCTGGCCTTGTTCTTGATCTTAGAGATAAAGCATTTAGTCTTTCATCATGTATGATATTAGCTGTAGATTTTTCATAGATGCCTTTTATGAGGTTGACAAAATTCCATTCTATTTATGGTTGGTGAGAATTTTTATGAGGATTGGATGTTAGATTTGTCAAATACTTTTTCTACATTTATTAAGATGACCATGTGGTTTTTGTCCTTTAGCCTATTAATATAATGTATTTCTTTCCTAGGGAAAACACAAAATTTAATAATTTTACTATACTTACAGTTTTGTAACCATTACCATAATTTAATTTTAGAACATTTTCATCTTTCCAAAAATAAACCTTGTATCCATTAACTCCTCATTCTCTACTCCTTGTTCCCCCTCCAAATCCTAGGTAACTACTAATCTACTTGCTGTCTATATAGATGTGCTTCTTCTGGACCTTTCTTATAAATAGGATCATACAGCAAGTCGTCTTTTGTGGCTGGCTTCTTTCACTTAGCATAATGTTCTTGAGGTTCATTCATGCTGTAGTATGTATCAGTTGTTCATTCCTTTTTGTGGTCAAATAATATTTCATTGTATGGATATACTGCATTTGTTTATCTGTTCGTCAGTTGATGGTCATTGGGTTGTTTCCACTTTTTGGCTATTATAAATAATGTAGCTATGAACATTTGCGTACAAGTTTTTATGTGGACATATGCTTTTATTTCTCTTGGGTAGATACCTAGGAGTGGAATGGCTAGGTTATATATATGGTAACTGTATGTTAATACTTTGAGGAACTGCTGAAATGTTTGCACTGTTTTCCATTCCCATCAACACTGTATAAGGGTTCCAGTTTCTCCACATCCTTACCAACACTTGTTAATGTCTGTCTTTTTAATTACAGCCTTTCTAATCTGTGTGAAATAGTATCTCATTGTGGTTTTGATTTGTATGTCCCTAATGACTAACAATGTTGAGCATCTTTTCTTGTGCCTGTTGGCATTTGTATATCGTCTTTGGAGAAAAGTCTATTCTTTGCCCATTTTAAAATTGTATTATTTGTGTTTTTATTATTGTGTTGTAAGAGTTCTTTTTATATTCTGGATAAAAATTCCTTATCGGAGGGAGTGTTCTCAGCATCATGTCAGAGTGAGCTCTTCCCCGAGACTCTCCCCACTAAGATACAATGAAAAGGGCACATTCATATACCAACAGAGGACATTCACACAACACAAAAGATGTCTGAGAGACCCACACAGCCATACATCTGAAGGTGGAGGTGCTGGACCCCCTGGAGGAAGTGGAAGGAGGTAAGGGGATCTCCTCTTCCTCCCCGAGTGGCAGTGACCCAAGGCATGGGGCCATTGGTGGCTCTGAGAGGAGAAGGGGGAGGGGCAGCCCTCCCCGGGAATATCTTTGCTCTCCAAGTTCCTTCACAGCCTGTGGGAAAGCCCCACACAGAGGTGACTAAGCTATTGTGGGGGGTGTCTTCATCAAACCAACACTTCAGGAGAGCAGATAGTGAGGGCAGAGCAAGGACACCCCCCTGGATTATGCAGGGAAAAGAAAGCACCCCTCCCCATGCCTGGTACTCCAGCTCAGCTGGTTGGCCAGAATGCCTGCGCATACAATGGAAAAGTGGCAGCTGTGAGTGAGCAAGCCAGGGTTGCAGCAGGCTCAGAATACACTACTCTTGACCCCCACCCAGTGGCAGCAGGTGGAATCTGTGACCAGATACTATCACTATGCAGAGGCACAAGTCCATGCCATCAAACAGTATGAAAAAATATATTAATACTCCATACCAGGAGGAAAATGACAAGTACCCAGAAATCAGTCCTGAAGGCATAGAAATTTGTAATCTAAATGACAGAGAATTCAAATAGCTATCATAAAAAAAGCTCCATGAAGTACAAGAAAATACAGATAGTTCAATGACATCAGACACTTCACAAAAGAGATTGAAACTATAAAGAAAAACTAATCAGAAATGTTGGAGGTGAAAAACACAATGGATGAGATAAAGAAAAATCTGGACTCCCTGAATAACAAAGCTGATATTATGGAGGAGAGAAACAGCAGTCTGGAGGACAGAAGTATATAAATGCTTCAGATAGAGGAGGAAGGAGAGCTAAGACTAAAAAGAAATCAAGTTCTCCAAGAAATATCCAACTCAATTAGGAAATGCAACATAAGGATTATAGGTATTCAAGAAGGAGAAGAGAAGGAGAATAGAGCAGAAAGCATGTTCAAAGAAATAATAGCTGAGGCTGTCCCAAGCCTGGGGAAGGAGCTGGAAATACAAGTGAAAGAAGCAAATAGAACTCCTAATTATATCAATGTAAAACAACTTCTCCAAGGCATATAGTAGTAAAGCTGGCAAAAGTCAATGACAAAGAAAAAATATTAAGGGCAGCAAGGCAGAAGAAAATAACTTACAAAGGAACCCCTATCAGGCTTCCAGTGGACTTCTCAGCAGAAATGGTACAGGCTAGGAGAGAGTGGAATGATATATTCAAAATTCTGAAAGACAAAAACTTTCAGCCAAGAATACTCTATCCAGTGAAAATATCCTTCAGATAAGATCGAGAAATAAAAACTTTCCCAGATATACAAAAGCTAATGGACTTCATCATCACAAGAACCCCCTATAAGAAATGCTCAAGAAAGTCCTCACACCTGAAAAAAATGAAAGGGTTTACAAAGCCTTGAGCAAGGAGATAAATTGGTAGACAAAAATCAGAAAATTGCAATTCCCTATTGGAACAGGTTAGCAAACAATTATAACATTAGAGATAAAGGGAAGGAAAACATCAAAAATAAATATAATCTCATAATTTTAACCACAAACTCACAATACAAGATGGAATAAGTTGTGACAATAATAACTTAGAAGAGGAAGAGGATAGGGATGGAATTGGCTTAGTCTAAGGAAATAAGAGCCTATCAGAAAATGGACTATCTCATCTATAAGACTTTTTTATACAAACCTCATGGTAACCACTAAACAAATAATCAGAACAGAGACACAAGTGATAAATAGAGAGAAAACTAAGAAAACTATCATAGAGAACTACCAAACTGAATTAGTAGTCCAAAATACATGGGACAAGAAACTAGGGAACTGCAGAAGAAACGGAAAATGAGTGATAAAATGGTAGCTTAATCCCTCATATTATCAATAATCACTCTAAATGTAAATAGATTGAATTCTCCAATCAAAAGACACAGAGTGGTAAGATGGATTAAAAAACAAGACCCAACAATGTATTGCCTCCAGGAAACACATCTCAGCTCTAAAGACAAACACAGGCTCAGAGTGAAGGGATGGAAGACAATACTCCAAGCTAATGGCAAAAAAAGAAAGCAAGTGTTACCATACTTTTATCAGACAAAGAAGACTTCAAGACAAAAAAGGTAATGAGAGACAAAGAGGGGCAGTATATAATGATAAAACGGATGCTCCACCAAGGAGACATAACACTTATAAATACATATGCATCCAACACAGGAGTACCAAAGTACATAAAGCAACTATTAACAAGCCTAAAAGGAGATATTAACAACAACACAATAATAGTAGGGGACCTTAACACCCCACTTACATCAATGGATAGATCATCCAGACAGAAAGTTGAGAAGGAAATAGTGGATTTAGATGAAAAACTGGACCAGATGGACTTAATAGATATATATATCGAACACTCCATCCAAAAACAACAGAATACACATTCTTCTCAAGTGCACATGGAACATTCTCAAGGATAGACCATATGTTAGGCAAAAAGGCAAGCCTCAATAAATTTAAGCAGACTGAAGCCATATCAAGTACCTTTTCTGACCATAATGCTATGAAACTAGAAATCAGCTGCAAGAAAAAAGCTGGGAAAGTGACAAACATGTGGAGACTAAACAGCATACTACTGAACAACCAATTGATCATTGAAGAAATTAAAGGAGAAATCAAAAAATATCTGGGGGGCGGGCTCCGTGGCCGAGTGGTTAAGTTTGCACACTCCACTGCAGCAGCCCAGGGTTTGGATCCTGGGCGCAGACATGGCACCGCTTGTCAGGCCATGTTGAGGCGGCATCCCACATCCCACAACTAGAAGGACCTGCAACTAAGATATACAACTGTGCACAGGGGCGGTTTGGGAAGGAAAGCAGAAAAAAAAAAGATTGGCAACAGTTGTTAGCCCAGGTGCCAATCCTTAAGAAGAAAAAAAAAAGGAAGATTGGCAACAGTTGTTAGCCCAGGTGCCAATCTTTAAAAAGAAAAAATATCTGGAGACAAATGATAATGAAAATACTCCATACCAACTCATATGGTTTACAGCAAAAGCAGTCCTAAGAGGGAAATTCATAGCAATACAGTCCACCTTAACAAACAAGAAAAATCTCAAATAAGCAATCTTAAACTACACTTAAGAGAATTAGAAAAAGAAGAACAGGGCCAGCCCTGTGGCTGAGTGGTTAAGTTGCACGCTCCACTTCAGCGGCTTAGGGTTTCTCTGGTTCAGATCCTGGGCGTGGACATGGCACCGCTCATCAGGACATGCTTAGTTGGTGTCCCACATAGCACAACCAGAGGAACTCACAGCTAGAATATACAACTAGGTACGGGGGGGGGGGGGGGGGGGGTGGGAAGAAAAAAAAGAAGAAGAAGAAGATTGGCAATAGCTGTTAGCTCAGGTGCCATTCTTTAAAAAAAAGAAAAAGAAGAACAAACAAGGCTCAAAGTCAGCAGGAGGAGGGAAATAATAAAAATTAGAGCAGAGATAAGTGAAATTGAAACAACAACAACAACAACAGGAAAAAACAGCAGAAATGAGCAATGAAACAAAGAGCTGCTTCTTTGAGAAGATAAACAAAATTGACAACCCCTTAGCCAGACTCACTAAGAAGAAAAAGAGAGAAGCTCAAATAAATAAAATGAAACAAGAGAAATTACAATGGATACCACAGAAATACAAAGGATTATAGGAGAATACTATGAAAAACTATACGCCAACAAACTGGACCATCTAGAAGAAATGGATAAATTCTTAGAAGCATACAACTTCCCAAAACTGAACCAAGAAAAAATAGAGAATCTGAATAGACTGATCACAAGTAAAGAGATTGAAACAGTAATCAAAAACCTCCCCCAAAAATTAAAGTCCAGGACCAGATGGCTTCTCTAGAGAATTCTCCCAAACATTCAAAGAAAATTTAATACCTATCCTTCTCAAACTATTCCAGAAAATTGAGGAAGATGGAGCACTTCCTAACACATTCTAAAAGGCCAACATCACCCTGATCCCAAAGCCAGACAAGGACAACACAAAGAAGGAAAATTACAGGCCAATATTGCTGATGAACATAGATGCAGAAATCCTTAACAATATATTGGCAAACCAAATACAGCAATACATTAAAAAGATCATACACCATGATCAAGTGGGATTCATACAAGGGACACAGGGATGGTTCAACATCCTCAAATCAATAAATGTGATACACCACATTAACAAAATGAGGAATAAAAACTGCATGATTATCTCAATAGATGCAGAAAAAGCATTTGACAGGATCCAACAGCCATTTATGATAAAAACTCTCAATAAAATGGGTATAGAAGGAAAGTACCTCAACATAATAAAGGCCATGTATGACAAACCCACAGGCAACATCATACTCAATGGGGAAAAGCTGAAAGCCATCCCTCTCAGAACAGGAACAAAACAAGGGTGCCCACTCTTGCTAGAGGTATTCAATATAGTACTGGAGGTTTTGGTCAGAGCAATTAGGCAAGAAAAAAGAGATAAAAGGAGTCCAAATCGGCAATGAAGAAGTGAAACTCTCGCTGTTTGTAGATGGCATGATTTTACACATGGAGAACCCTAAAGAAATCCATTGGAAAACTTTTAGAAATAATCAACAACTACAGCAAAGTTACAGGGTACAAAATCAGCTTAAAAAATTAGTTGCATTTCTATACTCTGATAGCAAACTAACAGAAAGAGAAATCAAGAATAAAATCCCATTTACGATCGCAACAAAGGGAATAAAATATCTAGGAATAAATTTAACCAAGGAGGTGAAAGACGTATACAATGAAAACTATAAGATGTTGTTGAAAGAAATTGATGATAACATAAAGAAATGGAAAGATAGTGCATGCACATGGATTGGAAGAATAAACATAGTTAAAATGTCCATACTGCCTAAAGCAATCTACAGATTCATAGCAGTCCCAATCAAAATCCCAGGGACATTCTTCACAGACATAGAACAAAGAATCCTAAAATTCATATGGGGCAACAAAAGACCACAAATTGCTAAAGTAATCCTGAGAAAAAAGAACAAAGCTAGAGGCACCACAATCCCTGACTTTGAAATATACTACAGAGCTATACTAATCAAATCGGCATCGTACTTGTACAAAAACAGCCACAGATCAATGGAACAGAATTGAAAGCCCAGAAATAAAACCACACATCTATGGACAGCTAATCTTTGACAAAGGAGCTAAGTACATAGAATGGAGAAAGGAAAATCTCTTCGATAAATGGTATTGGGAAAACTGGACAGCCACATGCAAAAGAATGAAAGTAGACCATTATCTTTTGCCATACACAAAAATTAACTCAAAACGGATCAAAGACTTGAAAGTACAGACCTGAAACCATGAAACTCCTAGAAGAAAATATAGGCAATACACTCTTTGATGTCAGTCTTCGAAGGATCTTTTCAAATACCGTATCTACTCAGATAAAGGAAACAAAAGAAAAAAATAAACAAGTGGGACTTCATCAGACAAAGGAGCTTCTGTAAGGCAAAGGAAACCAGGAACAAAACAAAAACACAACCCACCTCTGAGAGAAAATATTCACAAGTCATATATCCAAAAAAGCATTAATCTCCGAAATATATGAACTCACACAACTGAATAACAACAAAAAACAACCTGATTGAAAAATACGCAGAGGACAGGGCCCCGGGAAACCAGAGAGCAAGAGCTGATTGGAATCCAGGTCGGCACGCGAGGGAAAGTGCCCTTCCTCCCCCAACCCGCGCTGTACGTCACCATCACAGCTGAAGGAGGAGGGCTCAGAACACGTGGCTCTCAACCCCTATCTAGTGGGGACAGGCTGTAACTGCAACTGAATAATAGCATCATGTGCAAAAAGTGCTCCTCTACCATCCAGCAATTTATAAAAGCTCCAGACCACAAGGAAAACAATAAAAACACAGAATTAAGTCCTGAGGACTTGGAAATAGGTAAACTAAGTGAAAATGAGTTCAGCGTAGCTATCATCAAAAAACTCAATGAGGTAAAGGGAAATATAGAGAAACAAGTCAATGAGTTCTGGAGTTACTTCACAAAAGAGATTGAAACTATAAAGAAGAATCAAACAGAAATGCTGGAGATGAAAAGTACAATGGATCCGATAAAACAGAATATGGATTCCCTGAATGCACGTGTAGATACCATAGAGGAGCAAATTAGCATAATCGAAGATAGACAGGCTGAATGGCTCCAGACAGAGGAAGAAAGAGAACTAAGAATTAAAAAGAATGAGCAAAATCTCAGACAAATAGCGGATTCAATGAGGAAATCCAATTTAAGAATTATTGGAATCCCTGAGGGTGTGGAAAAGGAAAATGGAGCAGAAGGAGTGCTCAAAGAAATAATTGAAGAAAATTTCCCAAATCTAAGGATTGAGGGAGAAATGTGTGTGGAGGAAGATTGCAGTTCTCCTAGATTTGTCAATGTAAAAAGACCTGCTGCAAGGCACATAGTAGTACAAATGGCAAAAATGAATGACAGAGAAAGAATACTCAGGGCAGCGAGGCAGAAGAAAATATCCTACAAAGGAACTCCTATCAGACTTTCAGCGGATTTCTCTGGAGAAACCATACAAGCTAGGAGAGAATGGAATGGCATATTCAACACTTTAAAGAATAAAAATCTTCAGCCAAGAATACTCTATCCAGCAAAAATATCCTTCAGATATGAGGGAGAAATTAAATCTTTTCCAGACAAACAAAAGCTAAGGGACTTTGTAACCAAAATACCTCCACTACAAGAAATCCTCAAGAAGGTTCTCATGCCTGAAAAAAGAAAAATGGCAGAAAGGGGTCACAAATCACAGAGTAGGGAGACAAATAGATAAAATCAGAATAGGATAGCAAATATTCAACTATAGCATTAGGATAAAGGGAAGGAAACCACCAAAGCAAAGACAATCTTATCATGCCAACCACAAACTCACAACACAAGTTGGAATAAGAGATGAAAATAATAATTTAGGAGGGGAAGAGGAAAGGGACTAAATCGGTCTAGGCCAAGTAAGTAAGAGACCACCAGAAAATGGACTATATCATACACGAGATTTTCAATACAAACTTCAGGGTAGCCACTAAGCTAAAAAACAGAACAGAGATACAAAACATAAATAAGGAAAAATCTAAGAAACCCACCATAAGAAACTGCAGAAGTCAATGGGTAGACTAAAACACACAGGACGAGAAACAAAAGTAACACAGGAAAACCAGATAACGAGTGACAGAATCACAGCATTAAGCTCTCTTGCATCAATAATCACCCTCAATGTAAACGGATTGAACTCTCCAATAGAAAGACACAGGGGGCAAAATGGATTAAAGAACAAGATCCAACAATTTGTTGCCTCCAGGAAACACACCTCAGCCCCAAGGACAAACACAGGCTCAGAGTGAAGGGGTGGAAGACAATACTCCAAGCTAAAAGCAAGCAAAAGAAAGCAGTTGTCACAATACTTATATTAGATAAAACAGATTTCAAAATAAGGCAGGTAAATATAGGCACAGAGGGACATTATATAACGATCAAAGGGACACTTCATCAAGAAGAAATAACGCTTATAAATATCTATGCACCCAACAAAGGAGCACCAAAGTTCATAAAGCAACTATTAACAAACATAAAAGAAGATATTAAAAGTAACACAATAATAGTAGGGACCTCAACACCCGACTCAGATCAATGGAAAGATCATCCAGACAGAAAATCAACAAGGAAACAGTGGAGCTAAATGAAAAGCTAAAACAATTGGACTTAATAGACATATATAGATCACTTCATTCAAAAACAGCAGAATACATATTCTTCTTAAGTGCGCATGGAACATTCTCAAGGATAGACCATATGTTGGGAAACAAGGCAAGCCTCTACAAATTTAAAAAAATTGAAATAATAACAAGCATCTTCTCCAATCATAATGCTATAAAGCTAGAAAGTAATTACAAGCAAAAAGCTGAGAAAGGCACAAAGATGTGGAGACTAAACAACACACTACTGAACAAGCAATGGATCATTGAAGAAATTAAAGAAGAAATAAAAAAATACCTGGAGACAGATGAAAATGATAACATGCCATATCAACTCATATGGGATGCAGCAAAAGCTGTATTAAGAGGTAAATTCATCACAATACAGACACATCTCAACAAACAAGAAAAATCCCAAATAAGCAATCTTAAACTACACCTAACCGAATTAGAGAAAGAAGAACAAACAAAGCCCAAAGTCAGCAGAAGGAGAGAAATAATAAAAATCAGAGCAGATTAAATGCTATTGAAACAAAAAAGGCAGTAGAAAGGATCAGTGAAACATAGAGCTTGTTCTTTGAGAAGATAGATCAAATTGACAAAACCCTAGCCAGATGTACAAAGAAAAAAAGGGAGAAAGCTCAAATAAACAAAATCAGAAATGAAAGAGGAGAAATAACAACAGACTCCGCAGAAATACAAAGGATTATAAGAGAATACTACGAAAAACTTTATGCCAACAAAATGGATAACCTAGAGGAAATGGACAAATTCTTGGACTCCTACAATCTCCCAAAGCTCACTCAAGAAGAAGCAGACAATTTAAACAGACCAATCACAAGGAAAGAGATTGAAACAGCAATCAAAAGCATCCCAAAGAATAAAACCCCAGGACCAGATGGCTTTCCTGGGGAATTGTACTAAACTTTCAGAGAGGATTTAATACCTATCCTTTTCAAGCTATTCAAAAAAATTAGGGAGGATGAAACACTTCCTAACACATTCTACAAGGCCAACATCACGCTGATACCAAAGCCTGACAAGGACAGCACGAAAAAAGAACTACAGGCCAATATCACTGATGAACATAGATGCAAAAATTCTAAACAAAATTTTGGCAACCAGAATTCAGCAATTCATCAAAAGGATCGTACATCATGATCAGGTGGGATTCATACCAGGGACACAGGGATGGTTCAACATCCGCAAATCAATCAATGTGATACACCACATCAACAAACTGAGGAATAAAAAACACATGGTCTTCTCAATAGATGCAGAGAAGGCATTTGACAAGATCCAACAGCCATTTATGATAAAAAGTCTGAACAAAATGGGGATAGAAGGGAACTACCTCAACATAATAAAGGCCATATATGACAAACCCATAGCCAACATCATACTCAATGGGCCAAAACTGAGCGCCATCCCCCTGAAAACAGGAACGAGACAAGGATGCCCTCTATCACCACTCTTATTTAACATAGTACTGGAGGTCCTGGTCAGAGCAATTAGGCAAGAAAAAGGAATAAAAGGAATCCAAATAGGGAGGGAAGGTTACACTCTCACTGTTTGCAGACAACATGATCCTATATATAGAAAACCCCAAAGAATCCATTGGAAAACTCTTAGAAGTAATCAACAACTACAGCAAAGTTGCAGGGCTTAAAATCAATTTGCATAAATAAGTAGCATTTCTATACTCCAATAATGAACTAACAGAAAACGAACTCAAGAACACAATACCATTCACAATCACTGCAAAAAGAATAAAATACCTCGGGGTAAATTTAACTAAGGAAGTGAAAGACCTATACAATGAAAATTACGAGGCTTTTCTGAAAGAAATGGATGATGACATAAAGAGATGGAAAGACATTCCATGTACATGGATTGGAAGAATAAACATAGTTAAAATGTCCGTTCTACCTAAAGCAATCTACAGATTCAACGCCATCCCAGTCAGAATCCCAATGACATTCTTTACAGAATTAGAACAAAGAATCCTAAAATTCATATGGGGCAACAAAAGACCCTGAATTGCTAAAGCAATCCTGAGAAAAAAGAACAAAACAGGAGGCCTCACAATCCCTGACTTCAAAACATACTACAAAGCTACAGTAATCAAAACAGCATGGGACTGGTACAAAAACAGGTGCACAGATCAATGGAACAGAATTGAAAGCCCAGAAATAAAACCACACATCTATGAACAGCTAATCTTCGAGAAAGGAGCTGAGGGCACACAATGGAGAAAAGAAAGTCTTTTCAACAAGTGGTGCTGGGAAAACTGGAAAGCCACATGTAAAAGAATGAAAATTGACCATTCTTTCTCACCATTCACCAAAATAAACTCAAAATGGATCAAAGACCTAAAGGTGAGACCTGAAACCATAAGGCTTCTAGATGAAAACGTAGGCAGTACACTCTTTGACATCAGTATTAAAAGGATATTTTCAGACACCATGTCTTCTCAGAGAAGGGAAACAATAGAAAGAATAAACAAATGGGACTTCATCAGACTAAAGAGCTTCTTCAAGGCAAATGAAAACAGGATTGAAACAAAAAAACAACCCACTAACTGGGAAAAAATATTTGCAAGTCATATATCTGACAAAGGCTTAATATCCATAATATATAAAGAACTCTCACAACTCAACAACAAAAAATCAAACAACCCGATCAAAAAATGGGCAGGAGACATGAACAGATATTTCTCCAAAGAAGATATATGGATGGCCAATAGGCACATGAAAAGATGTTCATCATCACTGATCATCAGGGAAATGCAAATCAAAAGTATACTAAGATATCACCTTACACCCATTAGAATGACAAAAATATCTAAAACTAATAGTAACAAATGTTGGAGAGGTTGTGGAGAAAAAGGAACCCTCATACACTGCTGGTGGGAATGCAAACTGGTGCAGGCGCTATGGAAAACAGTATGGAGATTCCTCAAAAAATTAAAAATAGAACTACCATACGACCCAGCTATCCCACTGCTGGGTATCTGTCCAAAAAACTTGAAGTCAGCAATCCCAAAAGTCCTATGCACCCCAATGTTCATTGCAGCATTATTTACAATAGCCAAGACATGGAAGCAACCTAAGTGCCCATCAACAGATGATTGGATAAAGACGACATGGTATATATATACAATGGAATACTACTCAGCCATAAAAAGGAACATAATCGTCCCATTTGCAACAACATGGATGGACCTTGAGAGAATTATGTTAAGTGAAATAAGCCAGATGGAGAAGGACAATCTCTGTATAACTCCACTCATATGAGGAAGTTAAAAATGTAGACAAACAGAACAGATTAGTGGCTACCAGGGGAAAGGTGGGGGGGGGGCGGTGTGGAGGTGTGCACAAAGGGTGAAGGGGTGCACCTAAAACACGACTGACAAACAATAATGTACAACTGAAATTTCACAAGATTGTAACTTATCATTAACTCAATAAAAATTTTTTAAAAAATAGGCAGACGATATGAACAGACATTTTTCCAAAGAAGATACACAGGTGGCCAATAGGTACATGAACAGATATTCAACATCACTATTCATCAGGGAAATGCAAATCAAAACTACACTAAGAGATCACCTTACACCCATTAGAATGGCTATAATCACCATGAAAAAAATAACCAATTTTGGAGAGGATATGGAGAAAAGGGAACCCTCATACACTGCTGGTGGGAATGCAAACTGGTGCAGCTTCTATAGAAAACAGTATGGAGATTCCTCAAGAAATTAAAAATAGAAATACTGTATGACTCAGCTATCCCACTACTCAGTATTTACGCAAAGAACTTGAAATCAACAATTCAAAGAGACTTATGCACCCCATGTTCATTGAAGCATTATTCACTATAGCCAAGAAGTGGAAGCAACCCAAGTGCCCATCAACTAATGATTGGATAAAGAAGATGTGGTATATATGTATATGCAAAGGAATATAAATATTCCATTTATATTCAGCCATAAAATAGACAAAACTCAGCCATAACATAGACAAAATCGTCCCATTTGCAACAACATGAATGCACCTTGAGGGTATTATGTTAAGTGAAATAAGCCAGACAGAGAAAGACAAACACCATATGATTTCACTCGTATGTGCAAGATAAAGTCACATACAGACAAGGAGAGCAGTTTAGTGGTTACCAGAGGAGAAGGGGGTTGGGGGTGGGCACAAGGGGTGAAGGGGCACATTTATATGATGACTGACAAGTAATGTACAACTGAAATTTTGCAATGTTATAAACTATTATCACCTCAATAATAAATAAAAAATAAGTTAAAAAATTCCCTATCAGATAGGTGATGTGCAAATATTTTCTTTCAGTCTGTGGATTGTCTTTTCACTTTCTTGATGGTGTTTTGTTTTGTTTTTTTTTTTTTTCCCATTCAGATATACATTTACTTATTAGTGTGTGTTTTTAGTTCTACTGAATTTTTTTTTTCTGCTTTATTTCCCAAACCCCGCCCAGTACCTAGTTGTATATCTTAGTTGCAGGTCCTTCTAGTTGTGGGATGTGGGATGCCACCTCAAGGTGGCCTGATGAGCGGTGCCATGTCCGCGCCCAGGATTCAAACCCTGGGCCGCTGCAGCAGAGCACGTGAACTTAACCACTCGGCCACGGAGCCGGCCCCAGTTCTACTGAGTTTTATCACAAGTGTAGGTTCGTGTCTAGAGCACCACAGTCAAGATACAGAATAGTTCCATCACCGCAAGGATCCCTTGTGCTGCCCTTTTGTAACCATACCCACTTCCTTCCCAGCCTTGCCCTGTCTGTGCCTCTTCCTTATGGCAAACTCTAGGGGCTGGCCTGGTGACATAGCAGTTAAGTTCATGCTCTCCACTTTGGCGGCCTGGGATTCACCAGTTCGGATCCCAGGCGTGGACCTATCACTGCTCATCAAGCCATGCTGTGCAGGCATCCCACATACAAAATAGAGGAAAATGGGCATGGATGCTAGCTCAGGGCCAACCTTCCTCAGCAAAAAGAGGAGGATTGGTGGCAGATGTTAGCTCAGGGCTAATCTTCCTCTATAAAATGGAAGCATCACCGTCTTCTCTGTGATGGCATCAGGATGATGTCAGCATTAAATGAAATCATACATATAAGTTCCTAGAAGGTAAATGCTAACGCAAGCTGCAGTTGTGATTGACAGAAGCCTAAGAGTCTCCAACTTATTTGGCTGTGGCTGTTATTTCAAGTTGAAACAGCATCACTAGTTTTGCTGTCTTCAAGCATTTTGTTTCTGGAAAAAAGCTTTTCCAGATTCATAGGTACTGATCATAACAGCACAAGCAGGAGCAATTTTAATTAAACGAGGATTTAGGCCTGTAAATAATCCAGAAAACCTACTCTTAGCGACAATGTTCTTCATTATAGCCCAGGTTGACATATGCAAAGGCACAGAAATTTTATGACTTTCATGTATCCAAAGTTGTGTCTGCTTTTGTGTTTTTACCACATCAAACGGCAAAGTTGCAACTGCTGCAAAAGAACCAGACAATGCCCCTGAAGTAAAGTTGATCATAAATATTGGTTCATACAAACCAGATTTTGCACACAACCATTTCTTTAAAACTTCATAGTTATACCAGTACATTGAAGGTAGGGGGAAGGCCACTCTACAGGGATTTAACACCCTCATTTTGAATGATTTTCAAAAAGGCATCAGTTCCAGAGGCTGGAAGTCCAAAATCAGGGTGCCAGCAAGGTCAGGTGAGGGCTCTCTTCTGGGTTGCAGAATTCTCATTGTATCCTCACATAGTGGAAGGCTTGATGGTGTTTCTTTGAAGCACAAAAGTTTTTAATTTTGATGAAGTCCAGTTTACCAATCTTCTCTTTTATGGCTGAGCTTTTGGTGTTGCATCTAAGAAATCTTTGCCTATCTTAAGATCCTGTGTTTCTTCTAATAGTTTTATACATTTAGGTCTATGATCTACTTTGAGATAATTTTTGTGTATAGTGTGAGGTAGGAGTCCAAATTTATTCTTTTGCATTTGTATATCCAATTTTCCCAACACCATTTGTTGCAAAGACTTTTCTTTACCCATTGAATTATTTTGGCCCCTTTGTCAAAAATCAATTGACTGTAAGTGTTTATGGTTCATTTCTGGACTCTTTATTCTATTGCTCTAGATATCTACCTTATCTAGATTATTGTCTTCCTGTCTTGATTACTATAGCTTTGTAGTAAGTTTTGAAATTGGAAGTGTGATTCCATCTTTCTTTGATTGGTATTCACATGGTATATCTTTTTCCATACTTTTACTTTTAATCTATTTGTGTCTTGCCTTTTCTTCTAGGCAACATATACTTGGATCCTACTTTTTTGGGGGGGGGGAAGATTAGCCCTGAGCTAACTACTGCTAATCCTCCTCTTTTTTTCTGAGGAAGACTGGCCCTGAGCTATCATCCATGCCCATCTTCCTCTACTTTATATGTGGGACGCCTACCACAGCATGGCTTTTGCCAAGCGGTGCCATGTCTGCACCGAGGATCCAAACCAGCAAACCCCAGGCCACCAAGAAGCAGAATGTGTGCACTTAACTGCCGCGCCACTGGGCTGGCCCTGGATCCTACTTTTTATGCATCTGACAATCTTTGCCTTTTAATTGGGATATTTAGATCATTTACATTTAATGTGATTGTTGACATGGTTGAGTTTTATTTGTTTTCCCTTTTTTCTCATCTCTTCTTTATTACTTTCTTCCTCTTTTTCTGCTTTCTTTTGGATCAGTTGAATTTTTTTATGATTCCATTTTTCTCCTTTGTTGATTTATGAGCTATAACTCTTTGTTGTCTTGCTTTGGTGGTTGCTTTAGGGTTTATGGATTATATCTAACTTATTGCATTCTACCCTCAGGTAGTATTATACCACTTGATGTATTGTATAAAAACAGTATACTTCTAAATACTTATATTCACAGCATATACCATTTCTGGTCTTCATTTCTTTGTGTAGATCCATAATTCTATCTGGTATCATTTTCCTTCTGCTTGGAGGACTACTTTTGACATTTGTTATAGTGCAGGTCTACTGGTGGTATATTCTTTCAGCTTTTTAAAGTTCCTTTCGGAGACTCTGAGGGAGATTCCATTCCATGTTTTTCTTCTAGCTTGTAGGTGGCTGTCCACATTCCTTTAGCATTGTTTTGGTATTCCTTGGCTTGTAGACACAGCACTCTAATCTCTGCCTCGGTTTTCACATAGTATGTGATATTTAGTCATTATCCAAAATATAAAGTTTAATCCATAAGCGTTAGTTAAAAATTACAAATATGTAGTTTTAGATGAAAATTTTTAGAAAATGTAAAGAGATGAAAATAATAATATAAAGTAAGAAAAAGCAAACTGTTACTTAAAGTATTTGACTCAAGAACTTTTCTTCCCTCTGTAGCTGTTGGAAGAATTAGAGGAAAGCCTTTTCCATTGCTCTTATTTTTTGAGGCTATCTTTAGCACAAGTCATGCTTTTAGACGTCCTATTGGTGCAGAACTAACCCTGGAAGGAATCAAATGTGGATTATCTGAAAAACGTTTAGATTTAGTTATCCATTGGGTCACCCAGGAAAGGTAAGCAAAGTTAAACTTTTAATTTTGATATTTGGTTAATAAAGTTATTTGTTCTTCTCAAACATTTTAATAGTTTTCTTATCAATAAATTATTTGAGCATTTATTTCAGGCCCCTATTCTGACTAATCAGTTTGAAGATATTTACTAAGCATTCATGGAGTAATGGGGCCTAGTCACGATGAGCCCAGATCATGAGTTGACTCACAGCAATTTACAAGATGATTCATGACCACTTAGTGGTGGTTGGAAGTTTATCAGTATAGCTAGAAAAGCATTGATCGGTATCATGCTGCTTGGAGGGATAAATCAGGAACCTAGTTCCAGACAGGCTATGAGCACATGTAAAGGATAAACCCAGGAGAAAACTTACAAGCTGGAGGGATATGGACCAAGGTAGCATTTAGAAGAACATACAAACCAGCAAGGATAGGCAGGAGGTGGCTTCTTGGAATTGGGTCTCAGCATAGATTGGTGGATTTGTACCAGGGCTCATCTAGGTTGGGTTCCCTAGAACCAAAGCCTGAGACAGGAATTTGGGTGCACGTGTTTGATAAAGGGAGGGCTTCTCAAGAAAAACTTATAAGGGAGTGAGTGAAGCAGAATAGGGAAGGGGAAAGAGCCAAGCAAGGATGTGACCTCAGGCAAGTTCTAACCTTGGCATTGTTTATAGAGGGGTGGCTCTATAAACCACACCACAGAGCTGTTCCTCCTTGAGGTAAAGGGCCAGCCTTTTGTACCTCTCTATCATTAAGTCAAGGGCTGCAGGCTGCCTGGATGGAGTGTGAGCCCATGACTTCTTGGGGACAGTGGCTCCCACCAGCCAAGGGCAATTCACTATAGAAGGGAGGGACCTGTGAGGCACTGGCAGCCAACACCCAGAGCAGCTGGGGAGGGGTATACTAGCCCAGTCAGAAGGATTTGGGCAGGAGACCAAAACAGCATCTATGTTACTCACCCATTTGCACAACACAGATCTATTTGCTTCTCCCATTAAGTTCACTCCATCCAGGCACAACTTCTCCAGGATTCTGTGGTCATAATTCTAGGAGAAACTTACAAGAGAATGGTTAGTGGCGTGAACTATAGCCCTTGGTCCTAGCTGTAATTTGTTTTTTACAACTTTATTGAGATAGAATTTACATACAACAACCTATGCATATTTAAAGTGTACCATTTGATGAGTTTCTAAAAAATAGCATAAAATATAGCCAATGGCAATATAATTGACATAAATAAACTGCACATATTTAAAATGTACAATTTGAAAAGTTTTGATATATGTGTATACCCATGAAATCATCATAATCAAGATAATAAACATATACATAACCCTCAAATGTTTCTTTATGTCCCTTTGTAATGCCGTCTCTGTCCTTCCACCATGTGATTGCACTCCCCTCCTCATCTCCAAGTAACCACTGATGTGCTTTCTGTCACTATGGATTAGTTTGCATTTTCTAGAATTTTATATAAGTGGAATTATATATTATGTATTCTTTTTTTCTTCTTGGTCTGGCTTCATTCACTTATAATTATTTTAAGATATTAATTAGTACTTATCTTTATCTTCTATCACCCATTTTACGTTCTTCTCACTCTTATACTTCTGTTGGTTTTGATCGCTTGTCTGGTAGGATGACTGTGGTTACCATGCCTGTATCAAACCATGGTTATTGATTTACCCACTAACGGTTTTCAATTGGCATGGGACTACCCAGAGATATCCCAGTAGATTATCTGCCACCTGTGACAGACAACTATATACTATTCAAAAAACATCTACTGGGTCCTGCTAAAGTTGGAGCAGTTATCTGTGGAACATCAATGACTGTGAAACTAGAACTGCTCATCATGAACTGGATTCTGACAGACTAACCAAGTCATAAGGTCAAGGGGCTCAGAAGAGTCCACCCAAAATCAGGTACAACCAAGATCATGATCAGGCAGATCCAGAGCACACAAGTAAGCTTCATCAATAGGTGGACCAGACCCCATGTCAACTACCATTGACTCACTGATATTGCTTGCACAACTCTTCCCCTATGGCCTCATGCAGGAGTGGAGTTATGTAAGATCGGCAGACAGAGAAAGAAAAAAACCCAAACTTGGTTCATGGATGGTTCAGGTGGTGTCCAGATGATGCAAGCTTTGAAGATGTAGTAACATCCTTCAGGATGAAGTGTACGCCTTAAACCAATAAATAATTACATGGTGCTGGCAAGGGGCAGAGCAAAATGGCGGGGTGAGCTGACCCGGGATTCTCTCCCCTCCAAAATACAACAAAGGATTGGAAAAACTGAATTTCAGAGAATAAATCTAATGCCAACACGTTAGAGACCTACAATACCAAGAAGGCAGAGAACATAGACCTTGCTGACGGCCTCGGAGGCGCTGGAATGGGTAGGAGAGAAAGTCGCTCCCTCCCCTGGAGTCTGCGATCCCTCCTGCCCGGTCAGGGAAGGAGCAGGGGAGGGGCTGCATGACTGGGGGATCATCCAGGACTCCTGCTGCTGGTTCAGTGGAAACCTGGTGACAGGGGAAAGGTTCTGTGTGTGGGGACCACATAAACCCAGGGCCTTGGGAGACTAGAGAACAGAACTGATCCGAATCCAGATTGGCGCGTGAGAATAGCAGCCCCTCCCTCACAGAAAGCGCACTGGGCGCCACCATCTTGCCCAAAGGCAGAGAGCTCAGAACACGTGGCTCTCGACCCCCATCTAGTGGCGACAGGCTGTAACTGCAACCGAATTCTACCACCATGCAAAAAAACTGCTCCTCTACCATCCAGCAATTTATAAAAGCCCCAGACCAGAAGGAAAACAATAAAACCATAGAATTAAGTCCTGAGGACTTGGAATTAGGTAAACTAAGTGATAATGAGTTCAGAGCAGCTATAATCAAAAAACTCAATGAGGTAGAGAGAAAGATAGAGAAATAAGCCAATGAGTTCTGGAGTTACTTCACAAAAGAGGTTGAAATTATAAAGAAGAGTCAAACAGAATTACTAGAGATGAAAAACACAATGGACCAGATAAAACAGAATATAGATTCCCTGAATGCCCGTGTAGACACCATAGAATAGCAAATTAACATAATTGAAGATAGACAGGCTGAATGGCTCCAGACAGAGGAAGAAAGAGAACTAAGAATTAAAAAAAATGAGGAAAATCTCCAAGAGATAGTGGATTCAATGAGGAGTAAGAACTTAAGGATCATAGGAATTCCCAAGAATGTGGAAAAGGAAAATGGAGCAGAAAGTGTGCTTAATGAAATTATAGAAGAGAACTTCCCAAATCCAGGGATTGATGGAGAAATGTGTGTAGAGGAAGATTTCAGATCTCCTAGATTTGTCAATGTAAAAAGACCTGCTGCAAGGCACATAGTAGTACAAATGGCAAGAAGGAAAGATAAAGAAAGAATACTCAGGGAAGCAAGAAAAAAGAAGAGAATAACCTACAAAGGAGCTCCTATCAGACTTTCAGTGGATTTCTCTACAGAAACCTTACAAGCTAGGAGAGAATGGAGTGACATATTCAAAGCTTTAAAAGATAAAAATCTTCAGCCAAGAATACTCTATCCAGCAAGAATTTCCTTCAGATATGAGGGAGAAATTAAATCTTTTCCAGACAAACAAAAGTTAAGGGAATTTGTAACTAAAAGCCCTCCACTACAAGAAATCCTCAAGAAGGCTCTCATACCTGAAAAAAGAAAAAAGGGAGAAAGGGGTCACAAACCACAGACTAGGGAGACTGATGGATAGAACCAGAACAGGATAGCAAATATTCAACTACAGCATTAGGGTAAAGGTAAGGAAACTACCAAAGCAAGGACGATCTTATCACTCTAACTACAAATTCATAACACGAGTTGGAATAAGAAATGAAAATAATTATTTAGGAGGGGAAGAGCAAAGGGTCTAAATCAGTATAGGCCAAGTAAGTAAGAGACCACCAGAGAATAGACTATATTATACACGAGATTCTAAATACAAACTTCAGGGTAGACACTAAACTAAAAAATGGAACAGAGGCACAAAACATAAATAAGGAAAAATCTAAGAAACCCAGCATAAGAAATTGCAGTATTAAATGGGTAGGCTAAAGCACAAAGGAAAAGAAACGCAGGAAAACAAGATAATGAGCGACAGATTAACAGCATTAAGTCCACATGCAACAATAATCACTCTCAATGTAAACGGATTGAACTCTCCAATAAAAAGACACAGAGTGGCAAAATGGATTAAAGAACAAGATCCAACAATTTGTTGCCTCTAAGAAACACACCTCAGCCCCAAGGACAAACACAGGCTCAGAGTGAAGGGGTGGAGAACAATACTTCAAGCTAATAACAAGCAAAAAAAGGCAGGTGTTGCAATTCTTATATGAGACAAAGTAGATTTCAAAATAAGGCAGGTAAAGAGAGACACAGAGGGACAATATATAATGATTAAAGGGACACTTCATCAAGAAGAAATAACACTTATCAATATCTATTCACCCAACACAGGAGCACCAAGATTCATAAAGCAACTATTAACAGACCTAAAGGAAGATGTTGAAAACAACACAATAATAGTAGGGGACCTCAACACCCTACTCACATCAATTGACAGATCATCCAGACAGAAAATCAAGAAGGAAACAGTGGAGCTAAATGAAAAGCTAAAACAATTGGACTTAATAGACATATATAGATCACTTCATCCTAAAACAGCTGAATACACATTCTTCTCAAGTGCACATGGAACATTCTCAAGGATAGACCATATGTTGGGAAACAAGGCAAGCCTCTACAAATTTAAAAAAATTGAAATAATAACAAGCATCTTCTCCGATCATAATGCTATAAGGCTAGAAATTAATAACAAGCAAAAAGCTGAGAACGGCACAAAGATGTGGAGACTAAACAACACACTACTGAACAAGCAATGGATCATTGAAGAAATTAAAGAAGAAATTAAAAAATACCTGGAAACAAATGAAAATGATAACATGCCATACCAACTCAATGGGATACAGCAAAAGCTGTATTAAGAGGAAAAGTCATCGCAATACAGGCATATCTTAACAAACAAGAAAAATCCCAAATAAGCAATCATAAACTACACCTAACTGAACTAGAGAAAAAAGAACAAATAAAGCCCAAAGTGAGCAGAAGGAGAGAAATAATAAAAATCAGAGCAGAAATAAATACTATTGAAACGAAAAAGGCAGTAGAAAGGATCAATGAAACAAAGAGCTGGTTTTTTGAGAAGATAAATAAAATTGACAAACCCCTAGCCAGACGTACAAAGAAAAAAAGGGAGAAAGCTCAAATAAACAAAATCAGAAATGAAAGAGGAGAAATAACAACAGACTCTGCAGAAATACAATGGATTATAAGACAATACTACAAAAAACTATATGCCAACAGAATGGATAACCTAGAGGAAATGGATAAATTCTTGGACTCCTACAATATCCCAAAGCTCACTCAAGAAGAGGCAGACAATTTGAACACACCAATCACAAGGAAAGAGATTGAAACAGCAATCAAAAGCATCCCAAAGAATAAAACCCCAGGACCAGATGGCTTTCCTGAGGAATTCTACCAAACTTTCAGAGAGGATTTAATACCTATCCTTTCCAAGCTATTCCAAAAAATTAGGGAAGATGGAACACTTCCTAACACATTCTACTAGGCCAACATCACGCTGATACCAAAACCTGACAAGGACAGCACGAAAAAAGAGAACTACAGGCCAATATCACTGATGAACATAGATGCAAAAATTCTAAACAAAATTTTGGCAACCAGAATTCAGCAATTCATCAAAAGGATCATACATCATGATCAGGTGGGATTCATACCAGGGACACAGGGATGGTTCAACATCCGCAAATCAATCAACGTGATACACCACATCAACAAACTGAGGAATAAAAAACACATGGTCTTCTCAATAGATGCAGAGAAGGCATTTGACAAGATCCAACAGCCATTTATGATAAAAAGTCTGAACAAAATGGGGATAGAAGGGAACTACCTCAACATAATAAAGGCCATATATGACAAACCCATAGCTAACATCATACTCAATGGGCAAAAACTGAATGCCATCCCCCTGAAAACAGGAGCGAGACAAGGATGCCTTCTATCACCACTCTTATTCAACATAGTACTGGAGGTCCTGGCCAGAGCAATCAGGCAAGAAAAAGGAATAAAAGGAATCCAAATAGGCAGGGAAGAAGTGAAACTCTCACTGTTTGCAGACGACATGATCCTATATATATAGAAAACCCCAAAGAATCCATTGGAAAACTCTTAGAAGTAATCAACAACTACAGCAAAGTTGCAGGGTACAAAATCAATTTGCATAAATAAGTAGCATTTCTATACTCCAATAACGAACTAACAGAAAAAGAACTCAAGAACACAGTAGCATTCACAATCGGAACAAAAAGAATCAAATACCTCGGGGTAAATTTAACTAAGGAAGTGAAGGACCTATATAATGAAAATTACAAGGCTTTTCTGAGAGAATTGGATGATGACATAAGGAGATGGAGACATTCCATGTACATGGATTGGAAGAATAAACATAGTTAAAATGTCCGTTCTACCTAAAGCAATCTACAGATTCAACGCCATCCCAGTCAGAATCCCAATGACATTCTTTACAGAATTAGAACAAAGAATCCTAAAATTCATATGGGGCAACAAAAGACCCTGAATTGCTAAAGCAATCCTGAGAAAAAAGAACAAAACAGGAGGCCTCACAATCCCTGACTTCAAAACATACTACAAAGCTACAGTAATCAAAACAGCATGGGACTGGTACAAAAACAGGTGCACAGATCAATGGAACAGAATTGAAAGCCCAGAAATAAAACCACACATCTATGAACAGCTAATCTTCGAGAAAGGAGCTGAGGGCACACAATGGAGAAAAGAAAGTCTTTTCAACAAGTGGTGCTGGGAAAACTGGAAAGCCACATGTAAAAGAATGAAAATTGACCATTCTTTCTCACCATTCACCAAAATAAACTCAAAATGGATCAAAGACCTAAAGGTGAGACCTGAAACCATAAGGCTTCTAGAAGAAAACGTAGGCAGTACACTCTTTGACATCAGTATTAAAAGGATATTTTCAGACACCATGTCTTCTCAGAGAAGGGAAACAATAGAAAGAATAAACAAATGGGACTTCATCAGACTACAGAGCTTCTTCAAGGCAAATGAAAACAGGATTGAAACAAAAAAACAACCCACTAACTGGGAAAAAATATTTGCAAGTCATATATCTGACAAAGGCTTAATATCCATAATATATAAAGAACTCTCACAACTCAACAACAAAAAATCAAACAACCCAATCAAAAAATGGGCTGGAGACATGAACAGACATTTCTCCAAAGAAGATATATGGATGGCCAATAGGCACATGAAAAGATGCTCATCATTGCTGATCATCAGGGAAATGCAAATCAAAACTACACTAAGATATCACCTTACACCCATTAGAATGACAAAAATATCTAAAACTAATAGTAACAAATGTTGGAGAGGTTGTGGAGAAAAAGGAACCCTCATACACTGCTGGTGGGAATGCAAACTGGTGCAGGCGCTATGGAAAACAGTATGGAGATTCCTCAAAAAATTAAAAATAGAACTACCATAGGATCCAACCATCCCACTACTGGGTATTTATCCAAAGAGCTTGAAGTCAGCAATCCCAAAAGTCCTATGTACCCCAATGTTCATTGCAGCATTATTTACAGTAGCCAAGACATGGAAGCAACCTAAGTGCCCATCAACAGACGAATGGATAAAGAAGATGTGGTACATATATACAATGGAATACTACTCAGCTGCAAAACAGAACAAAATCATTCCATTTGCAATAACATGGATGGACCTTGAGGGAATTATGTTAAGTGAAATAAGCCAGCGAGAGAAGGATAATCTGTGTATGACTCCACTCAGATGAGGAATTTAAAAATGTGGACTAAGAGAACAGTTTAGTGGATACCAGGGAAAAGGTGGGGTGGGGGATGGGCACAAAGGGTGAAGTGGTGGACCTACAAAATGAATGACAAACATTAATGTACAAATGAAATTTCACAAGATTGTAACCTATCATTAACTCAATTAAAAAAAAGAAAGAAAGAAAAGTAAGATGCAGGGGCTGGCCTGGTGGTGCAGCAGTTAAGTGCACACATTCTGCTTCGGCAGCCCAGGGTTCACTGGTTGGGATTTGGCACCAGTTGGCACACCATGCTGTGGTAGGCGTCCCACATATAAAGTAGAGGAAGATGGGCACAGATATTAGCTCAGGGCCAGTCTCCCTTAGAAAAAAGAGGAGGATTGGCAGATGTTAGCTCAGGGCTAATCTTCCTCAAAAAAAAAAAAAAGAAAAAGAAAAGTAAGATGCAGAAAAGTGTGTACAAAATGATCTAAATGCATACAGCAAAGACAAACTACTGGTGTAAATGTAGATATATTTTTATGATATAAGCAAGAGAAATATAGGGAATATATATCTTGTACCCATGCTTCCACAGAGTGATGATGATAGAAGGGAGAGACAAGAGTAAGCAAAAGAGGAAAAGATAAAAGATTGTGCTAAAAACCAGCAGTTAGGATGGGTTCTCCCTTATGCCTTTAATTATAGGTGTATATTTCACTGTATGAACAAAGTAATTTTTTAGAGATGCATGTTTAGGTGATAAAACAATCAAGAAAATCAAGGCAACACCTTACTTTAAAACTCAGGATAGAGCAGATGGAATGACTAGTAGGCCACAAGCGGGGCTGCAGGGCGATGATAGTGTTCTTCATCTGGTTTGTGTTTTGTGAGTCTTTGACCCGTGAGAAATCATTGAACAGAATGCCTTGGTTTTATGCACCTTTCTGTACTTGTTATATTCCATGCTTTTAAAAAATTTAAATTAAAAAAAAGGTAGGAAAAAAAATTACATGGTGCTGTATCCCCAACAAGCAGAATACTTGGGTCTGGGAGATAAAGAGTGGCTCTGCTCAACTCCTAGTAGCCTGCTTAGGGAGTATATTAGTTAGAGTTCTCCATAGACATAGAATCAATAGGGGATATGTGTATATATCTCCATATGATATGTATATATATAAGAAATTGGCTTATGTGATTATGGAGCCTGAGAAGTCCCAAGATCTGCAGTCAGTAAACTGGAGACCCAAGAGAGCCAATGGTATAAGTCCTAGTCCAAAAGCTGGCAGGCTCAAGACTCAAGAAGAGCCAGTGTTTCTGTTTGAGTCCAAAGGCAGGAAAAGACTGATGTCCTAGCCAAAGTAGTCAGGCAGGAGGGAGGAGTTCCTCCTTACTTGAAGCAGAGTCAGCCTTTCTTTACTATTCAGGCCTTCAGCTGATTGGATGAGGGCCACCCACGTTCAACAGGGCAATCTGCTTTACTTGGTCTGCTGATTCAAATGTTACTGTCATGCAAATACATCTGCACAGACACACCCAAAATAATATTTGACCAAATATCTGGGCACTCCATGGCCCAGTCAAGTTGACACATAAAATTAACCATCACAGGGAGTTTGTGCTTTCCGTGCCTGCAACTTTAGGCTGAGTCTGGAGGCCCTGGTTGACTTTGATTGTTGTGAGAAGGCAGGACTGTTGCTACATAACAGGGCAGAGAAGAATATGTTTGGCACTCAGGTTCCGTATTCCTTTGAAGAGAGCATGACAGTTGGATTTGGGTACATGTCATTTACTGATAGAGCCCTCCTTGGGAAATTTTGTAAGGAAGGAGTGAGATAGGATAGGGAAGGGGAAAGAACAAAGCAAGGATGTGACCTCAGGTAAAGTTTAGTATTAGCCAATATTGCGAGAGAGGGCTATGGACCGTAAACTGTACCACAGAGTTGTTTTCCCTTGATTATGGGACAGGCCTTTTGTATCCCTTATTAGTCATCAGCTCTAGACTACTAGGGGGTTGAAAGGCAAAATTTTCTGGGCAGGGTGACTCCAGTCAGCTGAGGGCAATTCTTTGGAGAAGGGGGCAGCTGTGAGCTGTTAGTAATCAGCTGGAGAAGGGGCAATGGTCCAAAAAAGAGGACACTTGTTTTGAGTCTATCAGCTTATGAGGATCCATCTGGGGATAGATACCAGCTGCTTTTGCTGGGTCTGTGTGGACATGGGTTGCACTGTGAGTATTGGAAGGCAGAGTGAGGAAAGGCCTCCTTGTCATCTCTCTAGTAGCCATGACCTGCTTATTTTGCAGCCTAAGGGCTATGCTTGCTTGGCTCTGAATGCATAGGGACATAGGATATGTATTAGAGAGTAGTTAACAATTCTCATCTTTAAGAAGTGTTTCACAAGGGAGATTGATGAACTAATGTAAACGCTCTCTAAATAACAAATCCATGACTTAGAAATGTCCCAGCCATAAAATTTGCAAGTTTGCATACTACTGCATACTGTCATCCATTCCAAAGTCATCATTTCCCTTGCACAATTCTAGATAGTCATAAAGCTGTCATAGATTGATGGCATTGTTGTTTACTAGTGCAAAGTGTCTTTCTCCCACTCCCTCTTTATTGTACACCTATTAACATAGGTACCTAGTTATTTTTACATGTTTTGGTCATTTTTAAAATTGTGAATAAGAATTAAAAGTGAATTTATGCACCAAAATTACATTAATACAGGTTACTGTGTCTTTCTCCCACTCCCTCTTGTTATGGCCTTCACTTACTGTTCACATAATAGTTAATTCTGTTTTAGGAAACTTCATAGGTATACCCTTCTTTTCGCTCTTTGCCTCCTTCTTTCTTCCTCTGCCTGGTCACACTTCTACACCCACCACAGAAAGCACTTGTCAGAGAGCACCGGAAATGATTCAGAAGTGAGGACGTCATCACAAAGTGCATGTTCACTACTAACACCTCTTATCTAGTGCAAAGACGCTTCAGACAAGATTAATTTCCTTGCCTATAGAGATGGTTCTTGGCCCATTCTACCTCTTATTTGTAAGAATTTAAGTTCTTATGCAGTTCCTTGACTGCATAAATTAGGAACATACCACCACCTTTAAGGATCCTGAGATGATATAACAGAATACTCAAGGCAATTCACATTCTTTATTCTTAGCCTCTGTCCCCTGATCTCTGACTCTGATGACCTGGCCTCTACCACCTACCTTAAAAAGTTCCCCTAAACAAAAAGTTCTCCAATTCTTTCTCTGAAGCTCAGCACAGAGTCAGCCCTAAAGCAGCCTCGGTTATAGACTAACCTTGGCCCTCTTAATCATTCTTACCTGGGAAGAGTATAATCACTTGACCCACAAAGCCAACATTTCTGAAATGATGCTTTACTGGTATTAGCTCTCTAACTTGCAGACATTGCTCCTTCCTAGAAGAGGAAAAATATCTTCTGAAAATTAGCTTTACAAACCCAATCCTATAAAATGACAGTACATAAATATGCATAATTTTAGTGATTATATATTACCTTCATTTTGACTTTTAAAAATCTACAATCTGGTTTATAATCAAATATGCCTTAGTTTACTAATGGAGTTAAACATATTTTATTTTATTAGTCGTTTGCATTCTCCAGAGCCAGTCTGGTCTCAGATCCACTTTTAGAAGTCCCTCAAAGAGTCTTAGAGTTGGGAGTAGAGGTGGGGAGAGCCAAGAAGGGAGCTTTAGGAGAACAGAAGAGGGGCCAGCCCGGTGGCGCAGTGGTTAAATGCACATGTTCCCCTTCAGCGGCCTGGAATTTGTCGGTTTGGATCCCGGGTACAGACCTGGCACCCCTTGTCAGGCTGTGCTGTGGCAGGCATCCCACATATAAAGTAGAGAAAGATGGGCATGGATGTTAGCGCAGGGCTAGTCTTCCTCAGCAAAAAGAGGAGGATTGGCAGCAGATGTTAGCTCAGGGCTAACCTACCTCAAAAACAAAACAAGAAAACCCCCCAAAACAGAAAGAGGATTATGATGAGGTGATTGGAGGGAAAAAAGCAGAGGGAGTTTCCCAGGCTCATTTCTCCACCTGGTCTGGGCTGCTTGACTACCTCCCTTTCCCCCAGGGCTCGAATCCCTCTTTTTCTTTCCCCTTTTTTCTGTCAAGGCCTATTCCATTCTTTTGGGGCTTGACCTTCCTCCTCCCTTTGGGTAATTTTTCTTCTTAATCATACTCTTCTTTCCTGATCATCCTTTTGGAAAGTGACAAGCCAAGAGAGAGCAACCTCAGTCCTCAACTCTGGCCTCCTCTCAGGTGGAACAGCATCATGATGGTGACCACGTAAAAAATTAAAACAATGGTGTTAATAAGAGAAATAAATACTAAAATACTGGTATTATTATGTTGCTCTGATAATGCAGTCACTACAAAAACAAAAATAGTTACTTTTTCAGCCTCAGGAAACATGGCCGTAGCTACCAAAACCTATATTTTGGAATTAAAATATGAAAGTCAGGGAATTGCTTACTAAATAATTGACTTTTACTCAGAAGCTGCCTTATGATTTTAGACCCACCTCTCTGCTGTCCACTCTAACAAACACGGAGGGTTTTATTTACTAAATTTTCAGTAAAGAGACATTTTATAAGAGCGTCAGGATCTCATTTTAATATTATTGGCAATCCGTTTCATGTATACAGATGCCAATATGATGTGATTGCTATTATTCTGTAGCTATTAATTAAAAATATAACTAAAGCACAATTTCCATACAACCAGTAATTAGAAGTGGTATCTTTAATTATGCCCAAATATTTTTTGGCTTATGCTGATAGCTTCCTAGGTAGAGATACTGTGATAGTACAGATGGTCCACTTCAATTGTGTATGAAGATAGCACAAAATATGATGACAAATGAAATCTTTCAACTAAGCCGTCTCAAAAGAACTGCTTCTTCAGTGTCTCCTAATAGACATAGTTATGTCTATTTTTTTCCTGTTGTTTCTTATAAATCTATAACAATTTTAAAAATAACTTTCTTTGTTTTCCTTTCAGCACAAATGCTTGTAAGATTTGTCCCTAATTTTGAGCTAATAATTTGGTGTCATTATCTTTAACCAACATTTAATAAGTTCTTACATTCTACAGGGTTTGGAATCCAGATAACCACTGATGACATTGAGACCCTTAATTATGAGAGAATTTTTGTTTACCTTGTAATTTTAAATCCCACCAGTGTTTTCAGGAAAGTTTTAACCTTGTTTGTAGATTTTTTAAAAACTAAGGAGTGTGTGCTGATTGTTTTTGTTCTTCTTATTGTTAAATCTTAGATATGTTTAATTTCTCCTACATCAATTGCCTATTAACTTGGAATTCTTACAGACCATAGAAAATCCAGTTCTCCTGTGCTGAATTTTCAAACACTTCATTCTCATCCCCAGCAAGAACTCTGTAACGTATGCCTTATTGATCTGCTTGCTCTAGGCTGACGTTTTCTGAGGAGGCTGGGGATGTGCTTTGTGATTATGGGGAACAGGATACTTATAACAAGGCCAAGTGCCTGGCTTTAGCTCAGATCATCTACAGTGAGTGTGGCCTGCACAAGAAAGCTCTTCTTTGCCTGTGTAAACAGGGTCAGATTCATGGGGCCATGGAATACATACAACAATTCAAGGACTTTACTTCTGGTGAGTAAAAACGTCTGCTTATGTGTATACATTCCATTTCTGGACTTTAATTGTGAGAGCATCCATGATAGTAGGCAATATTTTGGATTTACATTATTAAGTCCGTTTTACATATACTGATAAGTAGATTTCTTTTGTAATTTTCAGTGAAAACAGTTAAACTGGAGCTGATTGACTTTCATGCTAGACTTTCAAATGTATTACATATTTCCTCAATACATAAACATTTATAACTGGATAGTCCTGAAATATACAGTTTTATAGATAAATTTTGCGAATGTATTAGACCATGCTACTTAAAGGATTTTTAAAAAGTAACTGAACTTATTTTTTATATATGATCTTCTAAACTATGATATAAGCATTAGAAAGGGAGAATTTGTGAAATAATGTTGATTTCAAAATTTTGAAATGCCTAGGTTGCCACTGGGCTCTGATCTGAGAGAACTGTGGCCTTTAGGGTGACCCCAGCTGAATGACTTGAGCTCTGACTGTGAACCTGGTTCAGCAGTAACCTCAATGCACAGGCAGACCTGACGGCCTCCCATATCCAGGCCTATGTCAGTCCTCATTTACAGGACGTGTACCTCGGTTCTAAGAAGTTTCAAAATGCAACAAAACACAGCACTTTTAGATTACATTTTTCCAGGAAAAAGGATCTTTTATGGCTGTTGAATCTAATCATTTTCAAACAATAGGTTGATTTGTACTCAGAATCTATTTTTTAAAGTTACTAATTTCGTCATTTATTATGTAAGCATGCCTGGTACTATTAGTGTAATAATAGCTAATAGTTTGGCTTTTTACATGCGTTATCTCACTTAATCCCTATATTAACTCTATAAAGTAGGTTTTCTTATTATCCCTGTTTTATAGATGAAAAATTATGTTTCCACAGAGAGGCTAAGGCACAGAGAGGTGAGTAATTTGCCTATACACACACAGTAACAGAATACAATCTGGCATAGTAGGTACTATTCGATTAATATTTGTTGAATGAATTATGTATTTTATTATTATTATTATATAAGCATACAGATTTAGTTTCTGTGTTAAGTATTATTTTTCCATAGGTAAAAATTATTTTAGTTAGTCAGGGTTTAATCATGGAATATAGTTTTTAATTACTCTCGTAATTTTTATTAAATGAAATGTGAAGTTTGTTTTTTGTTTGCAAAATTTGCCCTCCCATAAGTACGTTGAAATATGATTGACTCATTAACGTATTATTCTTTTCCTCTAGGGGTGCATTACACTCTAAAATAAATATATATTGTATTAATTTAAGAAGTAATAACACTCCTATATAGTTAGAACCTTGATGTTTACCCTCAGAATTTATTTAACAGAACATCATAAGATGAAAATAATAACCTGATAAAAATTAAGCTTAGAAGATAGAAACAATGTTTGAAAAGTTCCTTTGCTTAGTTTACTTTTTAAGGAGAAACAGCCATAGCTTTCCAAGGTGTCATCTTTGGCCTCAGTGGACAGATTCAGTTAATGCTTTCTGGCTCCAGAGAAGAATGTTCTCGCTCAGATTTAGACTATCAGCTTTATATTTACAAATTTAAAAAACCCAGAAACGAATTAACACAAAACAGAAAAGTCCTAAAAAAGTCTTTTGTTCCAAAAGTGTAAATCTGACTAATAGAGCATCTGCTTTAGAATTAATGACTCTTTTTGTTTTCTTCCCCCCTA
Source organism: Equus caballus (assembly GCF_041296265.1). Classification (NCBI taxonomy): domain Eukaryota; kingdom Metazoa; phylum Chordata; class Mammalia; order Perissodactyla; family Equidae; genus Equus; species Equus caballus. Next base: position 60,739,862 of record NC_091698.1, read on the forward strand.
ATAATTTCTAGAATAAAGCCCAAAATGATTTCTTTGTTCACCTTCCCCAACAATTGAATGTACTTATCTGGAAACTGGATTATTCTAGATCTGAGGCTCTCACACTTTCTGGTCTCAGTCTCCTTTACACTTTTAAAAAGCACTGAAGATCCCAAAGAGCGTTTATCTATGTGGGTTATATCTATTGATATTTATCCTATTAGATGTTAAAACAGAAAACTTAAAAATATTTATTTATTCATTCAAAATAACATTAAACACATCACATGTCATGATAAATAAAATATTTTTTATGAAAAATAACTTTTCCCAAACCATACAATTTCTTGAAAAGAGTGGCATTGCTTTATATTTTTGCAAATCTCCATAATGTCTGCTTTAATAGACATTTTAATGCTGAGAAGATAGCCGGCTTCCCATTTCCGCCCCTATATTCAGTGTGTTGTAATATCTCATGTCATGTAGCCTCTGGAAAATACCACTGTATATTTGTGAGAGAACGAGAATGAAAAAGGCAAATAACCACTTAGTAATTTTATGAAAATAGTTTTGACTTTATAAACCCTAGACCATACTTTGAGAACCACTGTTTTAGATATTTGTGAGTTAAACAGATACCATAATTGGTGTATAGACTCTTATAATCTTATTAAAACAGAACATACATGAGATAAATAATGATTAATAACATGTCAGAGCAAGGAATAAAGAAATGGATTGTAAGCAGAGGGTGGAGGTCATAGGATTTGAATTTGTGTCCTTTCTAATTAGTCAGAGACCATATCTTGCACATAATTGAGTAAATATTGGTTAGTTAGTCAATTCATGCCATAGGGGATTTGAGTACCTGATTGAATGAAATAGAGAGAGAGGGGTGAGTTATGAAATGTTGGGGGCTGGGAGGTGCTATATAAATAGCTTCACCTTAGTGGAGGCCAGTTTGAGTGACCCAAATTATAAACTGCTACCTCTTCTCTAGGAAAAAGTTGTTTTAATTGTTTGACTTCAGTGATATAGAATTATATTTTGCTTTTCCTTGTTTCCCCTTTTACCGTTTCTCTCTCTGTATGTATGTATGTGCATGCATGTGTATATATATACATACACACATACAATGCACACATACATATTTATTATTTTGGAGAAACAGCTCTATAGATTGTAAGGTCATGAACTCAGGGGGTCAGATGAACTGTTCTACTTTATACCATTTGTATAATTCTGTGAAAATTAACTTCCCTAAGCCTGTTTCCTCACTTGTAACATGAGAATAATATCTCACTTATACTGAATGTTAAATGCAGTGATTTAATGTACGTAAGTTCCCAGTACAGTAAATATGTATTTAATAAACACTAGATTAACTTGTACTGCCTTTCAGAGTATAAATTATGTTTATGATAGTTTTTGAAAGAACTACCACTCAGAAATTATTCTGAAAATGAACTCTGTTGTGGCCCAAGAGGAATATTTTTACTTTAAAAAATTTAGGAAGTTAACACAAAGTTTACAAATTTAGTAATATAAATCGTGATTATAGCTTTCGATTACTTCAATGGTTAACTAGTAGATTAAACCATATGAAATTGCTTTTTTGGAGTAAAAAATAGTCAAATGTAGGCAACTTCATATGGCTCAACCTCTAGCTACTTAGACTAGCTAATGGCTTCCTAAAATCTTCATTTTTTGTGTTTCTAAATACTTGATATTTTTAGGAAAAAAATTACTGAGCCCCTTTTTCTGTGCAAGGCAAAGAAAGAAAGACATATTCACTAGCAGTTGGCCCAAATATGAGCAACAAGATATAGACAAACATAGCACAGTATTAGATGGAACCTTAGAAATTGGAGATACTAATTCTAGCACTTTCAAGATGCAAAAACTGAGATCCAAAAGAGTAAGTGACTGACGAAGCTATGATTAGAAATAGGTTTCCTGATTGCCAGTCTAATCCTTTTTGTTTAACCACATTTCTTTTCTTTGACATGACAGTTTCTTTGATAAATTTTTTTCTAGTACTCTTTGTTATAAACAATTTTCCTTTGTTTTTGCTGTGCTGAGCATGATTTTTTTTTTGATTGAGGATAGTACTATTGAGTTCATTGAAGGCTTTGGAAGGATTGGAAAAAGAAGTGTTGATTGGCAGGTATAGACATTAGCTGGTCCCAGTTTCTAGTTGATATATCATATTAGGATGTTGAGACATAGTTTTTCATTTTTGCTTTCAGATGACTTGATGAAGCTAATAAAGTTATGTCCCCACACTGAATTAATTCAGTGTCTCACTAAAGAATGGAATGGGAAGCCACCATCTTTATCCTTTGGTCTTGCTATACTTCATCTGTTCTCTACAGATATGAAAAAAGTTGGCATTAAGCTACTTCAAGAAGTAAATAAAGGTGGAAGAGGTAAGCAGAGTAAAATGTTGTAGAAGAAATAGTAGTGGGTTATTTAGGGAAAGGTTCAAGATTACTATGTTTGAGCTAACTTGGTCTACCTAAGAGTTCCTTCTTGGCGAGAGTTAACTTTAGGAAATTATAAATGTAAAGATCACCATGTCAATAGTAATCTGTTGGTGATAATATATATTTCTTGGGGGAATTAGAATGAAGAGAGAATCTTTATGAAACTTGAGGGGAATGTCATAATTTTAATAGCTAACACTATTCAAAAAACTTTGTTTTTAACATATTTGTATATTTAGTAATTTTTAATATATATTTTAAATGTTATTTAGACATAAACTGGAATTTTTATTCCTAAACCAAATGCATATGTAAATATCATTTACATGTGATATTTACTCTGAACTTAACTTGGCAGTAGGATGAAGAGTAATTAGATCTCACTTTTTCCTTTCTTTTCTCCAATTTAATATAGAAACTTGAGCAGACAACTTGATTTTAAATTATTATATGGTCAAAGAATGAATAATAACTTAAATGAAAACATATTTGGGAATGTTATTTTGAAATTATCACTACAGATATCAACTAAAATATTTTATTTGATAGAAAAATAATAATCATGGTAGAAATAAAATAATAGTGATGACAGTATTCTAAAAAGAAACCATCTTCCATTAAGTATTGTAAATATTGCAGGTAATGGGTAAGAAATGAGTTCTATAAATAGATATATACCAAAGAGAGTCACTATAATTGATTTTCAGAAGTAAATAATACCATTAGTTTTCTTTAATAAACAAAACCTTTCTTTTATTTCTTTTAGAAAAATATTTGTTATGGAAGTCCCACCATTAAAAGGTCTCTAGAGATAGGATGGAGGGTTTGCCAAAGAGTCTTTAAGCCTTTGGGTTAGCACTACTAGGACATTTATAAAAGTGTTTGAAGGATCATGACCTATAAGCCTAAAACCTAAGACCTAAAACCTAAAACTAGACCTATAAGCCCTCAGTTATTTGATAGTTTCTAGTGGTACCTTATAGACTCTCTGAATGAGCCTGAGCCCACATTCTTCACTTTATGAGCTCCCTCCCTGTAGCCTGCAACATCTGCTAACCTTACCAAGAAGGAGATGAATGGAGGGGTGGGGAATGTGAGAAATGGTAGCAGGTGAATTGAGGCATAAAAAGGTTAATGAAAAAGGAGGAGGAGAAAGAACAAACACTTGAGTACTTACCATGAACTGGACTAAGCACTCCACATTAAACTTATAGGAATCAGGTATGAGAATCAGATTAATAGTAACTGAGTTGAAAAGATATCCTTTTCTATTTTTAAAGAATTGCTAAGTCTGAAGTGTGGATTATCAAATAAGTGCCATAATATAATATTGTATTTTTTCCCTCAGATGCCATCGAATACCTTATGATAAATGATCCATTTTGCTCCCTAGAAAGGTGGCAAGAAATGGCAAATGTATGTTTACAGAATGGCTTTGACAAATTATCTAATAACATCATGTCCATTCTTCGATCTCAGGCTGGAGTTACAGAAATTTCTGAAGAGGATGATACAGTCAACTTAATGGAACATGTTTTTTGGTAGTTCTGTATCTTTACCAGTTGAAGGAGCTTGTACAACATTTTATGTATGTTGGTTGGGCAAATTGACTTTGGGATAACCAACTTATGAATAAATCTAGAGTATGAAGATCTCAGAAATAAATCATGCTTCTTTTGTTATGATGACATTGAGATTTGTCCTTGAAACATTTATACCATTGGTTCCTTTTTTTCCATGTGATCATTTCTTATATTGAATCTTGATAAATCCAAGAATATAACTTTGTATAAAACTGAGTTTAGGCATTTCTATCTAAGGACATAAGCTAATGTCTAGATATTTTCCTTTCTGGTGATCTCATTTGATAGCAAGAACTGAGGAAGGTGTGCATAGTATTCTGTCTGTTAAACTGATTTCCCAAATATCAAATGCTACAAACCTGATTTTTAACAAGGCAAGATGTCATTTGAAGGTTGGACTCACTGGTGAAAACCTAGAGCATATAATTTTGTACTACTGGGTTAAAGATGTGTCCCATTCTTTCCTGTATAAAAATGGCAAATGTTAGGCTTCTGCTTTAAAAGTTGGGAATCTTAGCATGTTCTTACCTAGAGAGAGGATCATCCAAATTTTGCATAGAAGAAGAGCTGGTATACCTGTAGACATGGAAAATACGTCATAAGAAATGCTTTTGGATGATTTCAAGTGTCTGAATAAGTATTTGATTGAAAACTCAGAGTTCTGTGTCATGGACAGGTATGATACTCAAAATATTTAATGAGCAGTATGGCACAGGCACCAAGCAAACAGAACAGATACTCAACTAATCAGAACAGCTTTCAGCCCTTATGCCACAACAAAACCTACCAGACGAATGTCAGCCTTGATCATGGAACATGGTAGAAATGAGCTGCTATTAGATAGAATAAAAGTAAAGAGCATAAGTTTTTCCCTCCTAATTTTAAATTGAATGTATATTTTTTATTTTGTAGTGGAAAGAATATAAACTTGGAATCAGACAGCCTCGTATTCAAATTCTGGTCCTACCTCTTACTCTCTGTAAAATATGGGCAGAAATACCTCCCCTAAAGGTTTGTTGTGAGAGTTAGTGATATGTATATATAGTATAAGTATATAACATAATGGAGGAACTTAGTAGAAGATAACTGGTATTTCTATTGATACCGACCCTGATATCAGTTTCCCCACATTAAACCCAGCATATATGGGGTTAAAACCAAAATGCTCATTCCCTTCTTACTCTCTGGCTTCCTGGCTCCAGAATCCACTATCCTCCACAGAGACAGACACTGTCAAGGACAAGCACCTGGACCATCTCCTCCCGCAAAGAGATACGGGCTGGTGGGAAAGCTGCTGACCAGCAGGGTCATGAGCTCCCTCCTCTCTGCAAGTGTCTCAAGGCCAAAGACAGGCTGGTGGGAAAGCTCCGACCAGTAAGGCCATATACTCCCCCTCCCCTACCTAAAACCCCAAATAAAAACCCTTCTTTTTAGCTTTTCGGGGAGTTTGGGATTTCAGCATTAGCTGCCCTCTCTCCTTGCTCAGTGCTGTGCAAAAATAAAATTCCTGCTTCCTTCCACCACACCCGGTGTCAGAGATTGGCTTGCTGTGAGCGAACTCACTTCAGGTTCGGTAACACTATGTAATAGGTTCCAGAAACACATGTTCCTCTACTTGGTTTATACTTACTAAATCCCACATATCTATCCATTTGTATTTATATAATTATCCTTCTTTGGAGTATTTGATATATTGACATACTTTACTGCCTATATTAAGGTATTTGTCTATGCTAATATTAGATTGCTAGGCTTACTTATAAATCCAAAAAAGTACTGACTGAGTTCTCAATTTTTCAGTATATTGTTAAACACAGTATTAGATAATTATAATTCGGTTTTCTGAAACGTGTCGGTGTCGCAATCCAATGTACACATCAGGATAGATGCTGAGAGGGCTGATGGCCTCTCTGAGTTTATTATAACCAGCGTTTCAATATATACATAGCTTACAGCTGTTAAACATACACAGGTGTTCTGGATGAAGTAATTAGCAAATGCCAAGAATTCTTAGTGATTTCTCAAGGAGCCCTCTCTTGGCCTCTGTTTTGATATTATCATGTTATTGGTGTGCTCGTATATTTTATCTCAGAGCATGCAAGGCCTCCTAGGCAGCAACCCCTCCTGCTCCCGATATCGTGTCTCCTTCTGTGCCCCCGGGCGACCGATGCCTGTCTTAGGTTGCCTCCCTCTGGAGGTCTTGCCGGTCATTGGCTAAGCAGCCTTCTCACCTCTGGGTCACAGTTTGTTGGCAAGCCTTTTCTAGTGATTATCAACCCTTCCTGTGTCAGGGGTGGCTACAAAACGTAATATTTTTTAAAGTAATATATGTGCACAATTTAAAAAGCAATATATTGCCAAAAGGCTTATAATAAAGAATAATATTTTGACTTTTGGCTTGTGATTTTTGAAAAGAAAAGCTGAAGCATAGAAAAAAGGAAGAGAAAGAGAATATTTCAGCAGCATTGATTCTTTGTGTACCAATGGCTTAAAACCTTTTTTCTCTGACACTTGTATGATTGACAGAAAGCTATTATGTGTCCATTGACAGAACTTAGAAAAAAATGTGTCCTTGAAAGCCAGGAGGAGGGAGTAGAAACATAACTCTGGAAAAAGCTTGGAACTGCAGCTGTTGTTGTTACTGTTAATTTTACTTTCGTTTTAAAATGTTTTTCCTCCCTCATTATTCCTTCTTTGTTAGCATTACTTCTGACAGTTTTCCCAAGGAAAGTAAACCTTGTCAAGTGAATATAAATTAAAATGCCTGGAGGTGGAGTTGGGAGGAAGAGCAAGAATATAAAGTCAAGTGGGGGCAGAAGAAAGAGTTGAGTTGTGACCTACCTAGGGCTTGGAAGTGGTAAGAAGCTCCCTGTGAGCTGCACCGAAAGAGCTGTAACTTGAGCTTCATGACTTGGGAGCCTGCGTTCTAGACCAGCTCTACTGTCATCTAGCTTTGTGTCCTTTTCCTCATGAATTTATTTTGACTAGATAATTCCTCTTGTCATTTACAACTCAAAAATTCAGTAATTCCAGAAAGGTACAAATAATTTTCCAGCACTTTTTGACCTTATACCTAAATTTTAAATACCAAGATTCAACATCAGCATCAACGACACATGCTGAATACCTATTTTATGTATGGTCTCTGCTATAAAAATTACAGCTTTAGTGGGAAGACAGCTTATTTTTTAAAATAAGTAACAATAATTCCTTATATCTAATATCCAGTCCATATTCAAACTTTACCAATTGCTTAAAAATGCTTTTTTACAGTTGAGTTGTTCCAGTTAGGATCTAAACAAGGTTCATGCATTCTATTTGGTTATTTTATCTCTGCATCTAGAGAATGCCTCCTCCCGTCTCCTTTTTTTTCTCTTGCCATTGACTGGTTGGACTGGCTTGGTGGTTAGTGAGAATGTTCCACATTCTAGATTTGTCTCATTGCTTCCTTATGGTGTTTTTTAACTTGTTCTTCCATTTCCCATATTTCCTATAAATGGAAGTTAGCTCTAACGACTTAACTAGATTTAGATTCAACTATTTTGGCAAGGACACTCCATAGGTGATGATGAGTACTTCACATTCCATCATATTGTGATGCACTAAATGTTTGGTTGTCTGATCTCATTGCTTTTTTGGATAAAGTCCAAAATCCTTAACATGGCCTAAAAACCTCTGCATTATCAGGATTCCAGCTGCCTCGCCAGCCTCATCTCCTACCAAACTCCTCACTTTCTTCAAGCCAGACACTTGCCTTCTTTCTGTTCCTCTTGTAAAGGGCTTTAAAATATGCTATTTCTTCTACCTGGAAGGCTCATCTCTTCCTTCTTATCTAGTTAATAATTTCTTTTACTTCAGTTCTTAGCTTAGTTAAAACTTGCTCAGGGAGGCCTTTCATGACTTCCTTAATTCTGCCAGTTTTCCCTCTTATAGGCTGTCCTTTATTGCCATTATCATGGTTGTAGTCAGGGACAATATATATATATATACTTTTTCCCTAGTGTTCTTCTTTTATTTCTAAAATGAAGATTTTTTAATTAATGTTTTGTTTTAAAAATTTTTTATTGCAGTCTAAATAGTTTATAACATTCTGAAATTTCAGTTGTACATTAATATTTGTCAAACACTATATAAATGTGCCCCTGCACCCCTTGTGCCCACCCTGCCTCCTTTCCCCCTGGTAACCACTAAATTGTTCTCTTTTTCTGTAAGTTTGTTTATAGTCCACATTTGAGTGAAATCATATAGTATTAGTCTTTCTCTGTCTGTCTTATTTCGCTTAACATCATGCCCTCAAGGACCATCCATGTAGTTGTGAATGGGACGATTATGTCTTTTTTTATGGTGAGTAGTATTCCATTGTATATATATACCACATCTTCCTTATCCAGTCATCAGTTGTTGGGCACTTGGGTTGCTTCCATGTCTTGGCTATTGTGAATAATGCTGCAATGAACATAGGGGTGCATAAGTCTCTTTGTATTGTTGATTTGGATAAATACCCAGTAGCAGGATAGCTGGGTGATATGGTAATTCTATTTTAAGTTTTTTGAGAAATCTCCATACTGTTTTCCAAAGTGGCTGCACCAGGTTGCATTCCCACCAACAGTGCATGAGGGTTCCCTTCTCTCCACAACCTCTCCAACGTTTACTATTTTTGTCATGGTGATTATAGCCATTCTAACGGGCATAAGATGATATCTAAGTGTAGTTTTGATTTGCATCTTCCTGATGATTAGTGATCTCGAGCATCTTTTCATGTACCTCTTGGCCATCTGTATATCTTATTTGGAAAAATATCTGTTCATATCTTCTGCCCACTTTTTCATTAGGTTATTTTTTTGAAGTTCAGTTGTGTGAGCTCTTTATATATTATGGAGATTAACCCCTTATTGGATATATGATTTGTAAATATTTTCTCCCAGTTGGTGGTTTTTTTTTTCATTTTGATCCTGGTTTCCTTTGCCTTCCAGAAGCTCTTTAGTCTGATGAAATCCCACTTGTTTATTTTTCCTTTTGTATCCCTTGTCTGAGTAGACATCGTATTTGTAAAGATCCTTTTAAGGCTGATGTCAAAGAGTGTACTGCCTATATTTTCTTCCAGAAGTTTTATGGTTTCTGGTCTTACCTTCAAGTCTTTGATCCATTTTGAGTCTATTTTAGTGTACGGAGAAAGATAATGATCTACTTTCCTTCTTTTGCATGTGGCTGTCCAGTTTTCCCAGCACCATTTATTGAAGAGGCTTTCCTTTCTCCATTGCATGTTCTTGGCTCCCTTGTCAAAGATTAGTTGTCCGTATATGTGTGGTTTTGTTTTTTGGCTTTCAATTCTGTTCCACTGATCTGTGTGCCTGTTTTTGTACCAGTACCATGCTGTTTTGATTACCATAGCTTTGTAATATGTTTTGAAGTCAGGGATTGTGACACCACCAGGCTTGTTCTTGTTTCACAGGATTGCTTTGGCTATTCAGGGTCTTTTGTTGCCCCATAAGAATTTTAAGATTCTTTGTTCTATTTCTGTGAAGAATGTCACTGGGATTCTGGTTGGGATTGCATTGAATCTGTAGATTGCTTTAGGTAGTATGGCCATTTTAACTATGTTTATTTTTCCAATCCATGTAATGGAATATATTTCCATTTCTTTTTGTCATTATCGATTTCTTAAACTAATGTCCTATAGTTTTCCTTATATAGGTTTTTCACCTCCTTGCTTAAATTTATTCCTAGATATTTTATTCTTTTTGTCGCGATTGTAAATGGGGTTGTATTCTTGAGTTCTTGTTCTGTTAGTTTGTTCTTAGAGTGTAGAAATGCCACTGAGTTTTGTACGTTGATTTTGTATCCTGCAAATTTGCTGCGGTTGTTATTTCTAATAGTTTTCCGATGGATTCTTTAGGGTTTTCTATATACAAAATCATGTCATCTGCAAAGAGTGAGAGTTTCACTCCTTCACTCCCTATTTGGATTCCTTTTATTACTTTCTCTTGCCTAATTGCTCTGGCCAAAACCTCTAGTACTATATTGAATAAAAGAGGTGATAGTGGGCACACTTGTCTTGTTCCTGATCTCAGCAGGATGGCTTTCTGTTTTTCCCCATTGAGTATGATGTTGCCTGTGAGTTTGTCATATATGGCTTTTATTATGTTGAGGTACTTTCCTTCCATACCCATTTTATTGAGAGTTTTTATCATGAACGGATGTAGGATCTTGTCAAATGCTTTCTCTGCATCTATGGAGATGATCATGTGGTTTTTTTCCCTCCTTTTGTTAATATGGTGTGTGAAATTGACTTATTTGCGGATGTTGAACCATCCCTGTGTCCCTGGTATGAATCCCATTTGATCATGGTGTATGATCTTTTTAATGTACTGCTATATTTGGTTTGCCAATATTTTGTTTAGAATTTTTGCATCTATGTTCATCAGCAATATTGGCCTTTAATTTTCCTTCTTTGTGTTGTCCTTGTCTGGCTTTGGGATCAGGGTGATGTTGGCATCATAGAATGTGTTAGGAATATTTCCATCTTCCTCAATTTTGGGGAGTAGTTTGAGAAGAATAGGTAATATATTGTCTTTGACTGTTTGGTAGAATTCTCCTGAGAAGTCATCTGGTCCTGGACTTTTATTTTGGGGGAGGTTTTTGATTACCATTTTAATCTCTTTACTTGTGATTGGTGTATTCAGATTCTCTATTTCTTCTTGATTCAGTTTTGGGAGGTTGTGAGAGTCTAAGAATTTATCCATTTCTTCTAGATTGTCCGGTTTGTTGGTGCATAGTTTTTCATAATATTCTCTTATAATCTTTTTTGTATTTCTGTGTTGTCCATTGTAATTTCTCCTTTTTCATTTTTTATTTTATTTATTTCAGCCTTATCTCTTTTTTTCTTAGTGAGTCTGGCTATGGGTTTGTCAATTTTGTTTATTCTCTCAAAGAACCAGCTCCTTGTTTCACTGATCCTTTTTACAGTCTTTTTTGTTTCAATTTCATTTATTTCTACTCTAATTTTTACTATTTCCCTCCTTCTGTTAAGTTTGGGCTTTGTTTGTTCTTCTTTTTCTAATTCTGTTAGGTGTAGTTTAAGATTGTTTATTTGGGCTTTTTCTTGTTTGTTAATGTGGGCCTATATTGCTATAAATTTTCCTCTTAGGACTGATTTTGCTGCATCCCTAATAATAATAAGAGGTGGTATGATGTGTTCTCATTCTCATTTGTCTCCAAATATTTTGTTATTTCTCTCTTTATTTCTTCAGTGACCCATTGGTTGTTCAGTAGCATGCTGTTTAGTCTCCACATTTTTGTTCCTTTTCCAGCTTTTTTCTTGTGGTTGATTACTAGTTTCACAGCATTATGGTCAGAAAAGATAGTAGATATGATTTCAATCTTCTTGAATTTATTGAGGTTTGCCTTGTTTCCCAATAGATGATCTATCCTTGAGAATGTTCCTTGTGTGCTTGAGAAGAATGTATATTCTGCTGGTTTTGGATGGAGAGTTCTATATATGTCTATTAAGTTCATCTGGTCTAGTTTTTCATTTAAGTCCACTATCTCCTTGTTGACTTTTTGCCTGGATGATCTATCCATTGATGTAAGTGGGGTGTTGAGGTCCCCTACTATTGCAGTGTTGTCATTGAGATCTCCTTTTAGGTTTGTTAATAGTTGCTTTACGTACATCAGTGCTCCTGTGTTGGGTGCATACATGTTTATAAGTGTTATGTCTTTTTGTTGGAGAGTCCCTTTTATCATTATATACTGCCCCTCTATGTCTCTCTTTACCAGTTTTATCTTGAGATCTACTTTGTCTGATATAAGTATGGCAACACCTGCTTTCTTTTGTTTGCCATTAGCTTGGAATATTGTCTTCCATCCCTTTGCTCTGAGCCTATGTTAGTCTCTAGAGTTGAGATGTGTTTCCTGGAGGCAGCATATTGTTGCATCTTGTTCTTTAATCCATTCTGCCACTCTGTCTTTTGATTGGAGAGTTCAGTCCATTTACATTTAGAGTGATTATTGATATATGAGGGCTTAATACTGCCATCTTAGTGCATGGTTCCTGGTTCTTCTGCATTTCCTTTGTTTCTCATCCCATGTATTTTGGACTACCAATTTGATTAGGTAGTTTTCTCTGTTGGTTTTCTTCTTTTCCTTCTTGTTTATCATAAATGTCTCTGTTATAATTATTTGTTTAGTGGTTACCCTTAGGTTTGTATAAAAAAATCATAATTAAGATAGTCCATTTTCTGATAGCCTCTTATTTCCTTAGACTATACTGATTCCATCCCTTTCCTCCTCCCCTTCTAAGTTATTTTTGTCATATCTTTTTCCAACTTGTATTGTGAGTTTGTGGTTAAAAAGATGAGATCATTTTTGTTTTGGTGTTTTCCTTTTCTTTATCCTTGATGTTAGGGTTGAGCATTTACTAACCTGATCTGATAGAGAGCTGCCATTTTCTGATTATTGCCTACCTACTCATCCCCTTGCTTAGGGCTTTGTATTGCCTTTCCTTTTTTTTTTTCAGGTATGAGGGCCTTCTTTAGGATTTCTTCTCGGGGTGGGGGGGGGTCTTGTGGCAATGAACTCCCTTAGCTTTTGTTTATCTGGGAAAATTTTTAATTCTCTGTCATATCTGAAGGAGATTTTTGCTGGATAGAGTATTCTTGGCTGAAAATTTTTGGCTTTCAGGATTTTGAATATATCATTCCACTCTCTCCTAGCCTGTAAGGTTTCTGCTGAGAAATCTGCTGAAAGCCTGATAGGGGTTCCTTTGTAGGTTATTTTCTTCTGCCTTGCTGCCATTAGTATATTTTCTTTGTCCCTGACTTTTGCCAGCTTCACTACTATATGCCTTGGAGTGGGTCTTTTTACATTGACAAAGTTAGGAGATCTGGAGGCTTCTTTCACATGGATTTCCAGCTCCCTCCCCAGATTTGGGAGGTTCTCAGCTGTTACTTCTTTGAGCAAGCTTTCTGCTCCATTCTCCTTCTCTTCCCCCTCTTGAATATCTATAATCCTTATGTTGCATTTCCTGATTGAGTCAGATATTTCTCTGAGAGTTTCTTCATTTCTTTTTAGTCTTAGTTCTCTCTTCTCCTCCCTCTGATGCATTTCTATAGTATTATCCTCTAACTGGCTGATTCTCTCCTCCATATTGTCAGCTCTGTTGTTTGGGGAATCCAGATTTTTCTTTATTTCATCCATTGTGGTTTTCATCTCTAACAATTCTGATTGGTTCTTCTTTATGGTTTCTATCTCCTTTGTGAAGAAGCTCCTGAATTTGTTAATTTGTCTTTCTGTGTTTTCTTATAACTCATTGAGTTTTTTATGATAGCTGTTTTGAATTCTTTGTTGTTTAGGTTATGGATTTCTGTTCCTTCCGGTTTTGTTTCTGGGTATTTGTCACTTTCCTTCTGGTCTGGAGCTTTAATATACATACTCACACTGCTTGATGGGGTAGAGTTTTGCTTCCTCAGGTTGTTTTTATCAGGTTGCAGCTGCCACATTCCACCACAGGATGGGGATCAGGTGCTGTGTATTTTGGGCCTGGCAGGAGCAGAGGCTCTAGCCACTGACTGCTTTTCTCTCTGAGCGACTGATCAATGGTAGATCTGGAGCACCGGGTATGGGGAGGGGTATTCTCCTTCCCTGGTGCTTCCCCCAGCACCTGCTTGTCTCTCTGAACAGAGCTCTCGGCAATTGCAGCACCATGCACTTTCCCTTTCTCCACCACCACTGCCACACTCTCCGCACCAAGCTCTGGATGATTCTGGGGTTGGATTACCAGGTTGGGGCAGGGTGCCTCTCTCAGCTGCACCCTTTCCCCCCACGGGTGCCACTCTCTCCTCACCATGCTCCAGATAATTCTGAGGCTGGAGTACCAGGCAGGGGCAGGGTGCCTCTCTTGGCTGTGCCCTTTCCCCTCCATGGCTGCCACACTCTGCACCAAGCCCCAGACGACTCTGGGTCTATGCACTTTTCTAGCCACTGCCACCAAGCTCTCTGCTTCTTGCTCCAGGTGAACCTGGGGCTGAAGTGTCTGTGCCTTTTTCCCGCCACCACTACCACGATCACCGCACCATGCTCCAGACGATTCTGGGGCTGGAGTACTGGAAGGGATGGGGCACCCTTCTCGCCACCACAGCCTGTCTCTCTCCACGGAGCTCCTGTGGATCAGCTTCCACTTCCTCCAGAGGATCCAGCCCCACCACCACCTTCAGGCATATGGCTGCGTGGGTCTCCCAAATGCCTTTTATGATGTGTATATGTCCTCTGTTGGTGTATGAATGTCCTTTTGGTTGTATCTTAGAGGGGAGATTCCAAGGGAAGAGCTCACTCCACCATGATGCTGATGTCACTCCTCTGACAGGTGATGGACCTGCGGAAGCCACACGTGATGGCCTGCTCCATGAAGCACATTCAGCCCAGGTAGCACCAGGACAATACTTTTTTTTTTTGGAGGAAGATTAGCCCTGAGCTAACTACTGCCAATCCTCCTCCTTTTGCGGAGGAAGACTGGCCCTGAGCTAACATCCATGGCCATCTTCCTCTACTTTATATGTGGGACACCTACCACAGCATGGCTTTTGCCAAGTGGTGCCATGTCTGCACCCAGGATCTGAACTGGCAAACCCTGGGCTGCCGAGAAGTGGAACATGCGAACTTAACTGCTGCACCACCGGGCCAGCCCCCAGGACACTTTTTACTTTTTACTGAGGAGAAGGATAATACCTTTTGAGGGTGTGGGAAATGGGGGAGGGGTACTGTATTAGTTTTCTAGGGCTGCTGAAACAAAGTACCATAAACTAAGTGGCTTAAGCATCAGAAATTTATTGTCTCATTGTCCTGAAGGCTAGAAGTCTGAGATCAAGGTGTTGGCAGGATTGGTTCCTTTGGAGGACTGTAAGGGAAGAATCTGTTCTAGCCCTCTGCTTCTCTCCTTGGCTTATAGGTGGCCATCTTCTCTATGCCTCTTATGTCATCTTCCTTCTATGCGTGTCTGTGTCCAAATTTCATCTTATAGTACACCAGTCATGTTGGATTAGGGCCCACCCTAATGACCTCATTGTAACTTGATTACTTCTGCAAAGACACTATCTCCAAATAAGGTCACATTTTGAGGTACTGGGAGTTAGGGCTGCAACATATGAATTTTGGAAGGACTTGACTCAACCCATAACAGTTACCATTATATCACCAAAATCAAACATGGTACTAGGTACAAAGTAAATTCAATAAGTAGTCGAATGAATAAATACCAGGCTGGACCTGGTACCTTTCATATTTAGTGCAATTTTGTGAACTAACTTTACTCTTTATTTTTTTGGTAAATTTTATTGGTATATAAACATCAATCCATACATAATACATTCTGGAAAATGCACAAATTATAACTGTAGAGCACAATAATTCTTCACAAAGTCAACACCTTTGTGTAACCAACTCCCAGATGAATAAACAGAACACCCCTGGAATCCTAGAAGCCCCCTTCCAGTCAATATTATGTCCCTCCCAAAGATAGTCGCTATCCTGACTTATCATTCCATAGGTGAGTTTTACCTGATTTTGAATTTTGTGTTAATGAAATCATAATGTGTGTATTTTTGTGTGTTTGGTTCTTTCACTCTGTATTATTTTTGTGAGATTCTTCCATGTCATGTGTAGTTGTAGTTATTCATTCTCATTACTATTTATTATCCCATTGTATAAGTATATCACAATTCTACCTTAAGTTTCCAATGTGGGGCTAATATACATAGTGCTTTCATGAACATTCTTGTACATGTCTTGTACATGCATATATGTGTGCATTTCTCCTGCTTTGTTTTTTAGGTTGATATATACTAGTAGCTATAATTTTCAAGGTCAGCACTGCATTGATACCTGATTTATAATATTATTCTCCTCTGACTACTATAATGAAATAGCTATAATAGCAATTCTGCATTGGGTTAGAAGTAGCCAAAATTAGTCATATTTTTCTAAACGCATGGCTTTTTAAAAATGAATAGGTTTTATTTTTTGAGCAGTTTTAGGTTCACAGGAAGAGCAGAATATTGAGCAGAAGGTACAAAGATTTCCCATATATCCCCTGTCCCCACATATGTACAACCTCCCCAGTTATCAGCATCCCCCACCTGAATTCTACATTTCTTACAACTGATGAACCTACATTGACACATCATCACACAAAGTCCATAGTTTACGTTAGGATTCACTCATGGTGGTGTACATTCTATGGGTTTGGATAAATTTATAATGGCATGTATCCACCATTATAGCATCATAATGGTTTTACTTCCCTAAAAATCCTCTGTGCTCCACCTATTCATCCACCATGGTTTTTTCCATTTTTATATAGGGTACTTCTTTGCCTCCCATGTATGAAGAGAACAAATATTTTTAAAGTGCTCTCTGTGTGCCAGACACTGTGCTAACTATTTTAATATGTATTCTTATTAAGTCTTCACAACAATTTTGTGAAATAGGTATTATTATCCCTATTTCTATAGGTGAAGAAAGGGAGTTCAGAAGGCAAAGTAACCTGCTGAAGATCGCATAGCAGGGGCCATGATGAACTAAGTTTCTCTGACTTCAAATTAGGTGTTCTTCCCACCACACCAATGGAAGAGAAGAAAATGTTTGTTCTAGAGTCTGAAAGATTTAATTGTACTAGTTACATTTCTGTTTTATTATTGTAGTCAAGCATTTATCAAACTTAATTTTCATTACTTTCATTCATTTGGAAAGCTTTAGAAATTTTCTGAAACAGAAATTTAATCTAATGAATAAATTTTCTTTACAGGACTTTTTCTAAATGCTGGATTAATTAAGAAATAACCATTATATACAAACACTTTTTTAACCATAACAGATGAAAATGTTACTTTTTAGTTGCCTTTAATTCTGTTAGGTTGCTAAAACATAAGTTAAGTTAAAAATCAAAGTACAGGTCTCATTGGTTATTTTATTTAATTTTATCCATTTCATGAAAAGCTCATAAATTTCTTCCATTCCTTTTCAGAAAAAACAGCATTTTAACAAAGTTAAACCAGTTATAGCACTACTGAACATATAAAGTTGTCAATTTGCTAGTAGTTATAATTTTTTGTGTTCTTGGATTTTAAAAAATGTTAGATACAAAATAAAAATACTATTATTTATGTAGCTATTTCCTTTTGTTTATTTTTTATTGTCAATTATCTATAGGTACTCTCCATACCTTGGGAATCTGTGTCAATATCTCCTTCCTGTTCTTTTCTTAGACTCCAAACAAAGGATCACCCTCGGGTATCTATAGAGGCCTGGTACAACCATAAATGAGTGAAATGTTTCACAGTTAGGTGGAGGGAGATCTGGGGACTTTTTGAAAGGGACAATAATGGTAAATTCCAGCCAATTTTTTTAATGCAGGATCGTGGACTTAGAATTACCCTATCAGAAGCTAGAAATGTAGGTTTTGATGTGAGTAGTCCTGATTTTCAGAGTACTATGTAGGCCAAACAAAACACATCTACAGACCAAACTTGACCTATAGGCCACCAATTTAAAACCTCTTTCCTAAATTCAGGAGGCCAGATTTAATTTCTTGTTTCCAATAACCTTAAATGAAGCTTTGTGAGTGGATAAAGGAACTAAAGAGCTACCACATTTTCTCATTCATAAAAAGTTGCTGCAGAATGTCCAATTTACTGATGCCCTGGTGATAGAAGGCAGGATTCTTTAACCTAAAACGTAGAGCTATTTTATATATTGTCAGTCCAGAATGGAGGCTATTTTGATTTCCTATGCAGAGGAACTTGAAAAGCAGCACAGGTATAATTTGTGTGTAGAAAGAGGAAAAGATACATGTACCTTAAATAATTTTGACAACAACTTCTCTCGTGCTAAAGAATCAATCTATCAGTATCTTTCTCCAACTGTATTGCCATAAGGATGGTAAAGAAGCAGTATTGCATTTTTTAAAAAGAGGTTACTAAGATATATTTTGAAGATTTTCCTAAATGGATTCTTGTTTCTATTCAGATAGCTCTTTACTGGAAATTCCATGTGGCTGGTGGGGCCGGGGGGCAGGAGAGGGGGGCTGCTATTATCATGCTGTATTATCAAACTGCCTGCAGAAATAATCAGACCAAGTGCTTTCAGTCCTTCATTGAGTATAAACTCTACCATCAAGCTTCCATGTGTATTGATGTGTTAAGGCCACTGAGGAGGAACATCCATCCGTCCAAGGAGCAGTCGCATGAGTTATATTCTGTTGTCTTGTTTTCTTAGGTCAGATCATACGATATTATAAATTGGACATGCATAACATAAAGTCCAAGTCACCCTCAAACTCTTTGGTTGTACACAGATCAAGATGGCTAAATACAAACCCCCATCCATTTCCTCCTGAAATTTTCCTTACCATACACACGTTCACACAGTTTGAAAGCACAGAATCAATGTGAGAATGTATGTTTTGAAGGCAGCCTCTACTAATGGGACTGAATTATCAAAGATTTTTGCCAAGTCGCTTAAAGATTTAGGCATTTAAGGGTTAATAGTCATGTGTTTTGAATTGCAGGCCTTGACCAATCCAAAGAGCAAACAGTCTGCATTTAAAGTCGGCTCTCTATTTTTGCCCAGGTCCTCTGGGTGAATGCTTTTATTGATCGGTTCTTGAACATGATGTGCAGAAACAGGTTTGTGCTGATACTGGGATCAATAAGGAGGGTGGGAAAAACATTGGCAGAGAGACTCCAGTGATTAGAGTTGAAACTGAAGCATATGCAGTACAAAGACCTTTCTTTGGTTAAGATTTACTAGCATATAGTACAAATTTAACTCAGTAGATGGCAGTAGAGATGCCAGCAAGACCTCACCTCTGCTTCAGCAAACTGAATTGTTTTTAACGGAGAAGTGAGGCTGGTCCTATTGTTTCTAGTTATATTTTAAAATATAGCACTCTGTTGGCAAGCTTGGGTAATATGAGGACCATTTTTTTTACTGTGGTGAAATACACATAACAAAATTTACTATCTTAAAACCATTTTTAAGTGTCCAGTTCAGTAGTATTAAACACATTCATAATGTGCTACCGTTATCCCATCCATTCCCATAACTCTTTTCATCTTGTAAAACTGAAACTCTATCTGCATTAAACAATAACATTCTCCCCTCCCCCCAGCCCCTGGCAACCACCATTCTACCTTCTGTCTGTATGATTTTGACTAAGTACCTCATATAAATGAAATCATACAGTATTTGTCTTTTTGTGATTGGCTTATTTCACTTGGCATAAAAATTAAAAATAGAATTACCATACGATCCACCAATTCCACTTTTGAGTATATACACAAAAATGTTGAAAGCACAGTCTTGAAGAGGTATTTGTACACCCATGATCATAGCAGTATTATTCACAATAGCTAAAATGTGGAAGCACCCCAGGTGTCCATTGACCAATGAATATATAAGCAAGATGTGGTGTATATATATCCACAGTAGAATATTATTCAGCCTTAAAAAAGGAAGGAAATTCTGACATATGCTACAATATGGGTGAACCTTGAGAACATTATGCTAAATGAAATAAGCCAGTCACAAAAAGACAAATACTGTATGATTCCATTTATATGAGGTATTTAGACTAGTCAAAATCATAAAGACAGAAAGTGTAATGGTGGTTGCTAGGGGCTGGGGGGAGGGGAGAATGGAGAGTTATTGTTTAGTGGATACAGAGTTCCAGTTTTACCTGATGAAAGAGTTACGGAGACGGATGGCGGTAATGGTTGCATATTATGAATGTATTTAATACCATTGAACTGGACACTTAAAGTGGTTAAGATGGTAAATTTTGTTGTGTGTATTTTACTAAGACAAAATTTTAAAACTCTGCTCCTTTAACAGCTCTGTTCCTATCCCTTTTGGTTGTTGATGTCACAAAATTACATCTTTAAACACTGTGTGCCCCAAACCATAAACTAATAATTCTTTTAAATGCATTATCCTGGGCCAGCCCCAGTGGCCTAGTGGTTAAGTTCAGTGTATTCCACTTCAGTGGCCCAGGTTCAGTTCCTGGGTGTGGATATACACCACTTGTCTGTCAGTGGCCATGCTGTGATGGTGGCCCATATACAAAAAGAGGAAGATTGGCAGCAGATGTTAGCTCAGGGCAAATCTTCCTCAGCAAATAAGTTAATTAATTAATTTAATTTAATGTTGGAAAAAAATGCATTAGTCTCAAATTACATAGAAAACAAAATTTAGAATTACAAATGAAAGTTACAATAATACTAGATTTTAAGCTAATAATTTAAGAAAATGTATTAACCCCTTAAATCATGAAAGTGGAGTTACAAACCATTGTTACAATAGTATTATCTTTTATAATTTCCTATGTGTTTCTTCATATGGCTTCAAGTTACTGTCTAGTGTCCTTTCATTTCACCCTCCCTCGAGCATTTCTTTCGGGGGGGTCTAGTGCTAACAAATTCCTCAACTTTTGTTTATCTTGGAATGTCTTAATTTCTCCCTCACTCTTTTTTGTTTTTTATTTTTTGCTTGAGGAAGATTGTCCCTGACCTAACATCTGTGCCAGTCTCCCTCTATTTTGTTTGTAGGATGATGCCACAGCCTGGCTTGACGAGTGGTGTGTAGGTCCACGCCTGGGATCAGAACCCGCGAACCCAGGGCTGCTGAAGTGGAGTACGCAAACTTAACCACTATGCCACCTGGATGCCACATTCTTCAAGGACAGTTTTGCCAGATTTAGGATTCTTGGTTGACAGGTTTTTTTTCTTTTTTCAGTTTGAATAGTACTGCCTCCTGTCTTCCAAAGTTTCTGTTGAGAAATCTGCTGATAATCTCATTAAAGATCCCTTGTATATAATGAGTGGCTTTTCTCTTGCTGCTTTCAAGATTCTCTTTGTCTTTTGAAAGTTTAACTTTGGTGTGGGTCTCTTTAAGTTCATCTTTCTTGGAGTTCATTGAGCTTCCTGGATGTTTATTTCATGTCTGTCATCAAATTTGGGAAGTTTTCAGTTACTATTTCAAATATTCTCTCTGCTCCATTCTTTCTCTCTTTTTCTGAGACTCCCACAATGTATATATTGGTCTACTTAGTGGTATCCCACAGGCCCCTTAGACTCTGTTCACTTTTCTTCAATTTTTTTCTTTCTTTTCCTCAGACATGTTAATTTCCATGGTCCAATCTTCAAGTTTGCTGATTCTTTCTTCTGCTGCTAAAATCTGCCTTTGAATCCCTCTAGCAAGTTTTTCATTTCAGTTATTGTACTTTTCAGCTCCAGAATTTCTTTTTGCTTTCTTTTAAGGTTTTCTATCTCTTTATTGTTATTTCCATTTTGTTCAGACATCATTTTCTTGTCTTTCTCTACATTTTCTTTTAGGTCTTTGAACATCTTTAAGATGGTTGTTTTAAAGTCTTTGTCTAGTAGATCTGCTATAAGTTCTTTTTCAGGAACAGTTTCTGTTGATTTGGTTTTTTTCCTTTGAATGGTCCGTACTTTCCTAGTTCTTTATATGCCTGTGATTTTTTGTTGAAAATTGGATATTTGAATCTAATAATGTGGTTACTCTGGAAATCAGATTCTTTCCCTTCCCCAGGGTTTGCTGTTTTTGTTTTCTCTATTGTTTTTCTCCTTTTTTGATTGTTGTAGGCTGTCTCTGTGCCAGGGGTCTGCCTGAGGTATAAACATACGGTCTTCTCAAGGTCTTTTCTGAGCCTGTGCCTTTCCCTGGATATACACAATGACTTTCTAATTTCCCCTATATATGGAGTTGCTTTTGAATGTCCTACTATTTTATGTCGGGCTTCCAAAATGAGAAAAAGAGAAAAATGAAGGGAAGAAAAAAGAGAGTACTGGCCCTTTAAATCCCCTGGAAGTCGCTTCAGCTGGAAGGCGGAAGGCCTTGTAACAATGCAGGGAGGTGCGACAATGGCCAACTGCCAACTGCATCTTTGTTGGAATCTCTGAGATCAGAAGGAGCAATCTGAGCAGAGCACAGATGCCCTATATTTGGAAGATAGGGTCCTCTTTGCCCACCTTGGCTCCTGCAAGCTGCTCCAGGAAGAGGTGCACAGCTGCCTGCCATGGAACTGAGGGTGGGGGATGGGTGGCTGCTGCTGCACTCAGAGCTGAAATTCACTGGTATTAACTGCAGTTTCCTGTCCAAGCCTTCCCCTGGAAGTTGCAAGCCTTCTGTAGACTCCGGAGTCCCGAGATGGTTATGTCAGACGGATTCTACCAGTACAATTGTTGTCTAGGTGGCAAGATGGATTCCTGGTGCTTCCTTCTCCTCCATCTTCCCAGAATCCTCCTTGAGAACCACTCTTGGGGGATTTGTATTCTTAGGAAGATGGCATTTTAAAGAAAAAAGTTATTCAACACTAAAATGTTTTAAAATCCCAGCACTTTTTCTTTTTTTGAGCTTTTCAGTTGAAGTAGGGATGAGGGTAGGGTGAGTTGGGTGAGTTGGGGCCTGGGCATGAGGGCTTTGTTTTCTAGACATAAGATTTCTTTTCAAGACATTTCAAAGGCCGTATTGTAGAAGGATCCTGCCCGCTATGCAGCAATCCCACACTATTATATGCTTGACCAGGCCCTCGGGGCTTGGCTGACTTTTCTGTCTGTGCTACTCCAGGTGGAAGCACAAGCTGGCTGCAAAGTTATTCTTATACCATAATGTTAGCTTCAAAAAATTTTGGCATGCCCAATCTATTCTTCAGAAAGATAAGAAATGTATGCACAAAAACATCCAAGGCTAATCAGTTCACTGCCAGATTTGGGGGAGTCTGTTTTCTCAGAATTATTGAGATGGCTTCAAAACCAACTGAAGTGGGTACCTGGTTATTCTGCTTACACAGTGTTCAATTCTTGATTCAAAGTGGGGAGATGAGATTATTACAGAGTTGAAAGCAAGAGGCTTCTCTTTGTGCCTCTGAACACAACCTTGGCCTAGGAAGTAATTCTGAGAATTCCTTGTTATTTTATGGCTCGGCCTGCCTGCTCACAGATTGCTACATAACACACAGCTTTTGAAGGGAGCCCGTGAGTCAAAGTCAAGCTTGCTTTCACCTCACAATTGGGGTTCCACTTGTGGTCTTTGTTCCTCAGCTCTGCCTCCATCATAAACAAGACAGAGAGCTTGTTGGTCAAACAGCTTATAATTTCTCCAGGCCAGTTGAGTGTTGAAGGGAGGAGAAACAATGCCTGAAGCTTCCTGAAGAGGTGAATACATTTAGAAGGACACAAAATTATTTGCAAGTCAGGGTTTCTCAATCTCAGCATTGTCAACATTTTGTACCAGATCATTCTTTGTTGTGTGAGGCTGTGCTGTGCACTGCGGAATGTTTAGCAGCTCTCTGGCCTCTATCCACTAGATGCCAGTAGTGCTCCCCACTCCCCACCCCAACTAGACATGACTAGCAGGAATGTCTCCAGGCCTTGCCAAATGGTTGGAAACCACTGGTGTAAGTGTTCCTAATGAGTATAAAAACTCTCCCAATCCACAGTTAAACATAATAATTACAGGGAGCTTCTTCTGCAAACAGGACCAAAGATAGCAAAATAAGTGAACATACCTCATTTCTTTCTTTCTCCTACATAAATCGTTATTTACCATGCAAATGCAGAAAGTATCCTGAGGTAGGCGCAGGGAAATAAATAAAATAGGGCTTATTTCACTTTTGATGCATAACTCAGAAATCGAAATATCTGAAGGATTCTTGGCAAGAAAGATGTAACTACTGCGCTCAGATTTCTCTCCTAAGCAGAAGCACATAAGCTCCAACATGAACTCCCTGCCTCTGGCCAAGTTCTGCAGAATCCTCCCCTCCCGCTCAGCTCTCGGGAGGCACGGTGGCTTCTCTGTTCCTAGGAACCATGCAGCCTCAGGTTTAAACTTTCTTCCTCCCACCTCTTGAGCCCTTCCTCCTTCTTCAGTTAGCTCTGTTAGGATGAGAATGCCTGCTTTGAAGAGTGGAAACCAAGAAAAGTGCCCCTGCTGGCTTGCGGTTGGTGACTTGTTATTGTACTGGAGTACCATTTGCTACACAAGTTGATAAAATTGACTGTCATAGATGAGAAATTGGTATAGCCATTAAATTGACCAATACCCAAACCAAGATTTGAAAGAGGAACTTTCGTGGCCTTTACAGAAAGCCACAGCAATGATGATAGGATTGAAAGCATGACCTTTCTCTGAAAACTGGTAGAAATGGGATCATTTACCTTGAAGAAAAGATTGAAGATGAATCATAAAGAGTCATTAAGAAGAAGCTTATAAGCTTTTCTACCTCTGCCTAAGATAACAAAAAGACATTAATACAGGGTGTGAGGAATTTAAATTATTGCAGGGGAACATTTCTGATAGTTAAGGGTTATCAATTTTACAAGAGGTATCAGCACCGAGGGTCATTTTAGAATCCTCTCTAAAAGTCTTTTAGAATTGCCTGAACTGTTTCTGACTGGCTAGCTCAGGTCCTGAAAGGGAAGGAATGGCCTTTCAGTCTTACTGCTCTGGAATTTGGAAAGCTCAATAAACATGTTGTGGTTGGCAGTGAGGTGACAAGCTGTCACCTAGGCAGAGCCTTAACTTCATTCTCTAAATCAGGACTTGGGCACTGTTCTTTCACAGGTGTGAGTTACTTGACCAGACTCAATGGATAAAGATTTTCTCCCTGCCTTCAGTGGGGCTTTGTGTATTTACTTAGATAAGCAGTGCTCCGATTTGGGTTTGCCCAAAAGCCAGCTCTGAAATGGAGATTTGTCTGCACACAGTTCATTAGGGAGGGCTCTTGGTATCAACACTCTGGAGGGGAGGGGAAGAAAGCAGGATTGGGCAGACAGAGAAGTTAAGCTCTGAAACAATCCCTACAGAGCGCTCAGCTGACCACATGGAAAACTCTGAAGCTCAGATGGCCCCTCTGAGGTGTCCCCAGTTGGGGCAAGAGGGCTGGGCCTTTATACTCCTGTGAATGAGTCACTGGATGGGGGCTGCCACCCCAAGAAGGCATGACCTTGGGTGGGGCAGCTTCCTTAGCCTGGACACTCCCCAAAGAGGGCTGACAGCTGAGGGTCTTCCAGTAGCATTTCTATCATGTAGGGGAATAAACCTTCATGCAGGAAAGGAGACCGGGGGGCACATCATTGGGTTCACCATGAGCAGCCTTCCCTATCTTCTACTTGCGTCTGAGACTTGCCCTTACCCTTTACTTATTTATACAAGAAGCATTTCCCTCCTCTAAGGACATATTTCCTGTACCCTCATTCCCACCCAACTCTTGCCACCCTAGTACACAGAGTAAATGCAGAGTCACAGATTCTGTTTGTTCTGAAATGTATTCTTTCCTCTCTCCCTCCCTCCTTCTCCCCCTTCCTCACTTCCCTCCATCAACTCTCATCAGGCAGATTCACCTGCTTCCAATTTGAGCCTCGTGACAGCCAGCCTAGGCAGCAAGCTAAGTGTCAGCTGATTCCTTCCTCTTTGGAGTTTTTCCATTATTTCCTTAGTGGCCACATATTCCCCTCTCTGCCCTCTGCCAATACCTTGTGCATGAATGCCCAGGGCAGCAGTGCAGCAGACAGAATGCTGGAATGGAGCCTGGGTTAGTTCAGCCAATAACTTGTGGAACTTTGGTCACAGCCTGTTTTCTCGATTAGCTCTCTAAAGGAGGAGAGGCTGTTGGACTGAGCGATCTCCAACATCTCTTCTAACTCCAACATTCAATAACCTTTTTTTTTCGGTGAGGAAGATTTGCCCTGAGCTAACACCTGTGCCAATCTTCCTCCATTTTGTATGTGGGATGCTGCCACAGCATGGCTTGATGAGCTGTGTGTAGGTCCAGGCCCAGGATCCAAACCCGTGAACCCCAGGCTGCTGAAGAGGAGCATGAGAACTTAACCACTAGGCCACTGGGCCCGCCCCTCAATGACTTTTTGATTTGATGGATTTTCACAAAAGGAAATGGGAACAAAAAGGGATGCCAGATTCCCTATTTAGGTTCGCTTCCTATCTCACCCACATAGAATATTTGAGCTTCCTTTCCCAAATAAATGCAATATGAGGTATTATGCATAGTCTGAAGTGTTTAGGGGAGTGAAGGTTTAGAATCTCCAGAACATTTTGGGAACCAGTCTGAGATGAAACCAGAGGTCTTAGCAGGCCATCTTGCTGCTGCACTTGGCCTCTGTGAGGCTCTCCTGTGAGGTGAGTGAAGGTGAATCAGGACTTGTTCTGAGCTGCATTTAAAATGCTCCCGGGAGTCGACTGCAGCGAGAGAGGTTTCCCGCTGGTTTCACTCTCCTGGCTTCGCTCCTGCTTTTCTTAATCCAAATGGATTTAGCTGTCACTGTTGGTGTTTTCTGTAGCAGTTGTCTTTTGTTTGCTTTTTGCATGAGACTGGGCCAGGGTAAGGTTGGCCCTTGAAAGGAACTCGGGCTCAGGGAGACCAGGTAGACCTCTCTCAAACTGTCCATTCTTTTCCAGCCTGGTTGTCTCATTCAGTAAGACAGACCTTGATAAATGAGTTGCATAGAGTAAATATAGCAAAGATGGTGGAAGCTCGAGAGAAAAGGCTAGTGGAAAAGTGAACTGGCTGTTCAGAGAGCAGAGCTGAGCTTATTTGCATAGTAACTCGGGTGTGGTTACTTATTGATGAAGCACACGCAGTTCCTCTGAGGTGTGGAGAGTCGGCTGGCTGTGAACATGATCCCTGCGGTAGAAGGCTCATGGTCAGGAGGCAGAGCCCGGGGGTCCCCCCCGCCCCAGGTGCTCCTGTTAACTCCCTGAGCTTTTTGTTGTCTTCCCTTCTTGCTAGACTGGGAGGTCCTGGAGGGCAGGGACGGTGTGTGGTTACATGTTTCCCTGTGCCCAGCGTCTCCCCTGGCACATGGCAGGCCTTCAATAAATAAATGTGTAATGAATGGCACTTGGCAATGAAGCTTGCAGCCACCTGGAATTTGGAGGGAGGTAAATATAAAAGAGGAGGAGAGGTCTCGGAGCTCCCAAACTAGACATTCACCCTGAAGTGAGAGGAGGAAGAAGTGTTAGAGACTGAGGGACAAAAGGAGCACCTCTTGAAGAAAGGGTCAGCTGTGCGCCTCTTGCAGGAGAAAGTCCTGAACAAACTTGACCTTCTTGCAGGTACTTGATTTGACTTCTCCAGAGCAAGGGAAAAAAACCACATAACACCCCCTCCACCCAAAAAATGCCTACCCCAAACAGCAATTCCACTAAACTCTTTATGGTGCCCTAGTTACACAGCAGAAAGAACAAAGAAGTGATTTAAGCATCTTGAAATTGAAGTAGCTATTGCCAAACCAAAGGATCAGCAGAATCATTAGATTCCAGAAAATGTAGAACCTCTGAGGCCTCTGTATTCTTCCATCCTGATGTCAGATTGCTGGCAGCCCACGCTGAGCTGCTTTGTAAGAATGTGCAGCTAGGCCACTGCCTCTAGAAAGAAGGGAGGAAGGAGGGGCAAGATCGCCTTGCTTGAAATTTGGAAGCTCTGCACTGAAGACAAAACCAGTATTGGACACTAGTGTCTCTGCTCCCAGTGATGAATGAGGACAAGGCTGACCGTTTCAGCTGGTTAGACACAGATGTGCACATCTGAGTTTGTCAGTCAGGGGCCTGACAGGAAAACAGAATTTATCCCAGGTGATTCGAATAAAAAGGCTTTAATAAAGGGATTAACAGAGATGCGGGCAGGGTTAAGGGAACAAATACGGAATGCTGAGGTACCAAGAGACTTGCATCAGTGACAGCCATTACCTCCCTAGGGCTAAAGGACAAAAGGAAGAAGGAAATCTTGGTGCCTGAACCAGTGAACACTGGAGCTGGGGAGGAAGCCTCTAGAGATGGGGCACCAAAGCAGGCAGGGTGAGGAGAAGAAATCCCCACCCAGTTTTCCTTCTGGGTACTTCCCTTTGGCTAAACCAGAAGACAGCCAGCAGGGGTGCCCGGGGTGGTGCCTTCCTCAGCGGTCAGCCTCCTCGGGCTGAGAACACATGGAGGTGAGTCAAGTGGAGAATAACCGGTACACTGACAACTAACCTGATTACCATATACCACATGTATTTTAAACATTTCACATGGCTTCTTATGTTATCTCATTTAATTCTTGACATCGCTGTAAAGCAGACTGAGCCAGGGGGTCTTCAGAATACCACAGGCTGGTGGGCATAGCGCATGCTCACGCCTGATGGCATGTTCAGGCTGATGAGCTGAGAAGAGGGGAAGTGTGCTGAAACCCATCTGCCTTTGTAGTTTCCCCACGTTTGTGCTTTTTATCCTGAGTTTCCCAATAATAGGAAGGTTGTCTTCTGCTTAACAGACGGCCCCGTGGGGAGAGAATCCTATGGGATCCTGTGGGTGTGACAGCATTCTGTGGAAAGAAGAGCAGTCCGGTTCCCTGGTGCCATCATTGAGGAAGGGATGCAGAAAGGCCAGCAGCCAGATGGTCCTGAGGAGGGGGTCTGGCTGGGGGTGAGGGGCTCTAGGGCTATGCTCTGTGTTTCCAGGAGGTACGAATCTCCTGTCACTTGTTCAGCTTCCCTGCCTGAGCGGGTGGAGTAGGGAGTGGTTCTCCATGGCTCCTGTGCAAGCTTGAGTGAGTGACCCTCTAGCAACTCAGGCCGCAGGCAGCAGACACTGACATTGGGTCTACTTTATTGTAAGGTAATCCAGGTGAAAGCAGCCATTTGATCTGAAGGGCAAGGTCTTATCACCAAATAAATATTTCATCATTCAAGGCCCGAGTGAGCTGAGGCATGGACAGGGCTTCTGTGCATGCCTGAGCCCCCTGCCCCCTCTCAAATATCCAGCAGCTCCTGCCCAGGAAAGGAGGAAGAGGTCCTGTGGCTGAGCCGTTAGAAGAGGTGGGAGAGGAGTTCCCCTCCCATGACCTTGACCAATGTGCTGAGTCACTCGACTAAGCCACCTCTCTGTGTCTTAGTTTTCTCAGCAGCAAAATGGAAATGATTTCCCAGCAGCTCTAGGGCCCTTTCTTGTTGCAAAGATTAGATGTGCTAATGCATGAAAGCATTTTGGAAGGCAAAAAATGACATACCAATTATTAGTACCTACCATGTCTTTTCATAAAATGTCCCTCAAGAGGCCTAAACCACAGTTGAGCTGCTTTTATTCATTCATTTACTCATTTAACAGATATTTATTGAGCACCTGCCATGTGCCAAGGGCTTATTTCCTGCCTTATGGATTGTCAGGGTTCTTTGTATATTCTTTTCCACTCACCAGTCCTGCCCTTTAGAGGTTTTATTTTAACCTCTGACCTCTAGGGTTGACAGCATAAAAGGAAGTCGAATGCTTGTGGGTGTTGATGAGGAACATACTGGCTGAAATGAGATTTCAAGGTCCCTGCTCATTACCTCTAGTCATTGACGGTCTGCCTTTTTGCCTAAGGAGCTTCAGGCTGGGTCTGAGTAGGGAGCTGAGGGCCCCTGCAGGGTGCCATGGCAACCACACAGGGATGCCACCAGAGAGTTCATGTCAGGTTGCGCCTGGAAGCTCATCAGCTGTGGGCTCAGCAGAAAAGAATCCTTTCCCATTGTGTGAGGTGCAGAAAAGGAGAGGCAGGTGTGGTGGATGCAGGGCACTATCAACAGGGCTGCATTCATCAGAGGGGATTGTTCACTTTCAGTGGAACCTCTGCTTGCTGGGAGCTTGGGAGGCCAGGCCCCAGCATGAAGAAAGGCACAAATACCGGACTTGGGTTATTAAATACTGGGACACCCTCTCAAGACATTAGTCTCAGAGCAGGAAGCATAGGAATAGAGGGGCCCCCACGTGGTGGGGCAGCTCAAGATTCACTGCTTTTTCTGAAGGGGAACCCTCCTGAGCTGGTCCCAGATAGATCACATACTGCCCCCATATCCCAGACCCTTGGCCTCTGGGTGTGTAATATTTTGTTGTTTCTTTCTTAATAAATCAACCCTCCTGCAACCTTCATTTCCTACTAGGATAGGGTACCCAGTAAGTGCCTGGATTATCTGATAAAACCAGCCCTGGCCAGAAGAAAATTGTCTAAAACTATCAATAAATAAGCACAAAATAGTGTCCTTGCTGAAACAGAAAAGGGAAAGAAATGTGGTACAGTGTTGGGAGCTTGGTGTCGTACTTTCAAAATATGCTCCAACTCAAGGATCCCAGGGAGCAGGTGCTGGGAGGGGAGCAGATGGAAGCAAAGCCCTTGCATTGGGCCACCCTACCTGGAGAATGAGCAGAGTCTCAAATACTTGGTGGTAGGCTTTTTCTGCTGGGAATTTGTGCTTCTGCATCTCTCTCCTTTTACCCTGCTTTCTTGTCATTCCTAAACCAACATCTTTAAACAAATCTAGCCTCCTTATATGCCTCATCAACCTGCAGGCAGGCACAAAGACTGAGCAGGTGTGTCCAGTGGTGCAGGTGGACCATTGTTGGATGATGAGAGTGATGATGATGACACGATAGTCTCCTCCTCCTTGTCACTATCATTAGTTAATAGAGGCGCAAATGATGATGACACGGTTGACAGCCCTTCAGGAGATTTATCTTATTTTAGCTTCTCTTTGCAGAGGTGCTTTAGGACTTTATGAAAACCTCTCCCTGAGCTCTAGAGACTTGACTTTGATTGCTTCTCAGACCCAGGATACTATTTTGGTTTATAAAGCTGCTTGTTTGTGCCACAGGGGGTGGTGGCTGCCAGATTCTCAGAGGAGAGGACACAGTTGTTGTCTGTTTTCATAGATGCTGTGTTGGCTGCCCATTCAATATTGATTTTTAGATTGCTCCCTGTAATCACACTGCATTATGCTGCACTGGGCCAGGGCCTGTGTGGAGATTTTTAACTCGAAATGTCTTGGTTCATTCTCTGGAAGCTGCTGACACTCTCTCCTTTGGCTGCTTTCACTAGGTCTGCTGGGGCCCCCAGCTTGTCACTAACATCCTTCTTGCTATTGAGTTTGAAAAGATCTGAGAAGAGAGGGTGTCCACATTCACAATTTGCTAGGCACAGCAGTCTGGCTTTGGCTTTTGAAGTTGCTTCCATCTTGGAACGTGTGGAGGGAGGGACTGAGCCAAGGAAAGTTCTTAAAGAAAGACACACTAACATCAGAAATCTGCAGAGTAAGACTTCGAAAACACCCTGTGAGAAGACATACACTCTATTTGGAAATAGAAATAAGGGTTGGCAGCCGAATTTTCCTTTTCAAAATTAGCACCTCCCAGATGCTGTTGGGAGCATTAGATGGAAGCTGTGATAATTAAGAGAAAGGGCTTGTACCCAGGGCCTGTCTCCTGCCACCACACTGCCCCAAATGCTGTGTGAATCTTCCCTTTGTACTCCTCCCCTAGTACAATTTGTGCGGTCACTTGAGAAACTTAGATTTGTAAAGGTCTTAGAAGAGTGCTGGGTATGTAGTAAATGCTATGTGAGTGCTTGATCAATAAAATATACAGCAGAACTGAGGGCCAGAAATAGGACTAAAGGAGCAACAGATAGGAATATGCAGCTGGGATAGAAAGAAATGGGGGTGGGGTTTAAGGAAAGTTGTAATTGATGATACAGAACAAGATCTATGAGGGGCCGAGGCTACAGGAGAGTTCAGAATTGCTGCTGAGCAGAAGGGACAAATGTCTCTTAATTGAGTGGTCACTATGTGTTGGGTGCTTCACATACATTCTCTCATTCAATCACCACAGTATTCTCTGAAGTAGGTGTTGCTGTCACTTTTTTACAGATGAGGAAATTGCTCAGGGTCGCACAACTACTGCAACACAGCTACTGTCTCTGGACACTGGGTGGGGGGGGGGGAGGGGCAGCACACCCTCCACCCCCTTCCCCAGTAGGCTTAGGGCTAGGCTGTGGGAAGCGTGTCTCTGCCCTGCAGGGTGGAAGGGGAGCAGGGCCACAGTGGCCTTGCTCTAGCATGAGCTCAGAGGGCCTGAGACCACCCTTTCCCTGGAGCCCTCGAGCCTCCATGGTGGGGACACGAGTTCTCTGCGGCTGCCACTGATGCCTCACTCTTCCTCTCTCCAGAGACTTCTTGGCCAGAGGCCCAGGCTCTGCTGATAGAGAACTGACAGATTTCCTAAAATAGGAAGACTTGTCACCCACTGGGTGGGGGCTCCTTAGTAGAAATCTCTCTTTGTAGAGTTGTTTTACCAGATGAAGCTTTGGCATAAAAGAATGTGGCTGAATGGATACCTTTGGTTTGAGGGCCAGCGTACAGCCATCGGAAGTCTGTTGAGCCTGGGGTTCACTGGAACAATAGGGCAGATGGGGGTTGGACAGGAGTCTATGCTCTCACTTCTTGTTTCAAAGGGGCGAAAGAAGGTCATGGGACCTCACTGACTACCCAGCTGAGTTCCTTCCCTTCCTGCAGAGGCCCAGGGCCCCATGGGACAGTGCAGGGAGCTCTAACCTTGGCATTAGAACAGCCAAATTCAAGTTCTGGTTATGTTATTTTTTGAATTAGAAGACCTAGAGCAAATCTGCCTGGGACTTGTTTTTCTCATCTGTAAAATGGATGCAAGAGTCCCTGTCCTGCCTACCCACAGAGTTGTAGTCCAGGTCCAGAGGGGGAGGCTCTGTGTGTATCAAGCGCTGGGTCAAGACAGTCAGTGCACTTGGGCTGATAAGAAATAAGCTTTTGATTGCTCAGAGATAACACACAGGGCCTGGTACAGGAAAGGTGAGCCCTGGCACCTCAGAGAGCTGCTTCTCTGTGGCTGTCACTGGGTCAGCCCCTCTCTCCTGTAGTCCTGCCTCTCTTTCACGTTGATTATAAAAATAAGCACGTGCCTCCCCCATTTTGCTGTTTGGATCTTGTTTGACTGATTTAAGTCACTCTTCTGTCACTTGGGCTTTTTTCTCTTTCTACACTCAGTTGATCTGAAATGTGATTTCACCAAATAGAGCAGAAATTCCCATTCTTTTGTTTCTGAGAGGTGTGGGTTTTGTTTTTTAATCCTGTTTTGTTTTTACTGCTTAGAATTCCCCTGATATAGTTAGTTTTCTAACTTTGCATGTGATTAGAGGGAGAAACCATTGTAAGAACAGTATGACAGTAACTTTCCTTTCCCCTGGTGTGACTCTGCCTTGAAAAATAGGAGGGAGACGAGGCAGATCAATCTTAAATCCAAGTCTGCCGGGTCCATTCTTGGTGTACCTGGTAGTGCTGAGTTGGCAGGACTTGGACGGGTCCTTAATTTGGACGTAGTGTTTGGCCCCATCTCTTTGCTGATGGCTGTGGGAAGACTCATGAGGGTACAGTTGTCCCACACCCCCCCAATAGGGAAGGCTTTTCAGAGGGGACTCTGTTCCCCTCTGGGCATGGTTGGCTTTGGGTGTTTTGGGTGGGAGTGGAGAAAGAGATAACTGTGGGAAACTAGACAAAGGCAGAACTGCTGAACCTACAGAGGTGCCCCAGTTGCCCTTGCTTAACTGGAAGCAGAGTCTTGCTCAGAGTCCCTGGTGAGCAGTGCGGTGAGATGCCCCCATGCCCACCTCAGAATGGGGAACCAGCGCCTGTTCCTCAGTGGTAAATACAAAAAAGAACAGATACAGTCCTTGTGCTTAAGGAACTCAAAATCTACCAGCGATTAAAGCAATCCCTAAAGTGTGAAAGATGTGGCAATTGCCGCCAAACAGCTGGGTGTGTGGGTGAGTGTGAGTGGGTGGGTATGAGGATGGAAGTTTAGCTGGGCTTACTTTGGCCTTCTGAACCAGCAGAGGGGAGTGGACTAACAATCTGTTTGTCTCCCTTCTTCCCTCTTTGCTTCCCTTTCTTCTAGTGGAAAACCTGCTATTTGTATAACAGCGCTAGATCCTGGGTGGGAATGGATGTATTATAATAACGGATTCAACAGTTCTTATGTGGGAGTGTCAGTGCCAGAGTCAGAGAGTAAGACTTTAACAGCCAAGTGTAAAGGGCAAGATCTGGACTTTCAATATCAGCTTCAGGGCAAATGAGCCTTGTCCAAGGGCGTCACACTGGACTGACCACATCCTAACCTGAGCTTCTTCACCTGTTCTGTTCCTTTGCTCCTGCCGTTAATACTAAATCCTTCACATAGATTCCGCCTCCATGTGGGCGTCTTTCATCTGTTATCCCAGTGTCTGATTTGGAAAGACCCCTGACATCACCCCTGAGGCAAAGCTTTGGTACTGGACTACCTTTCTTACCTTGGCCAGCCTACTGGTTTTGGTTCTGGCAAATTGCTTCAGCCCAGATGGAGCATACAGGACTTCAGAGTAATTGAGAAGACAGGACCCAGAAACAAGAGAATTAAAAAAAACATAATATGTTAATTCCCAAGAAAAGTGGGTTCTGTGAGATCTCAGAGGGCTTGATTTTGGTCCTGAGGATAGTCAGTATTTGCATAAATGGAAAGAAGCAGAGAGTGCATTCCTGGCAGGAGGCAAGGCTTCAGCAGGGGCTCAGAGATGGGAACGTGCTTAATGAGTACAGGGAGCAATGAGTAGACCAATTTGCTAAAAATATTTATCAAGTGCCTCCTGTGTTCAAGGCATAGAAGATACAAAGAAGGGGTGACGAGTGATCTTCGTCTTCAAGGATTCTGTAGGTCTCTGACTCTGAAATGCCCCCTTCAGAACAGAAAGGCCAGGGGGAAGTCTAAGGAATGAAGCTGGAGGCAAGAACTGAGGGTGCAGGCAAGTGTCAGCTCTCCCAGCACAGAGATTCGGATGACTAAAAATGTGTGCTCAGGATGTAATCTTTGTAAAGCCGCAGATTATGTTTAAAGCAAACATTTACAAAGAGGATCGGTATGAGGAATGTGCAGGGAGAGGGAGCAGTTCTGCCATGCGGAGCTTCTGAAGTGCTGCAGTAGGACTAGCCAGCAAAAGTGGAAAGAAAAGACAGCAGGGGCCGGGCAGGAATGTGTTTTATAGCAACCTCTCAGCCTGGGCTGATGCCCCTGATGTTTGTTATGTTGCTATTGTCTTGGTGACCGTGGTGGCAAAGTCTTACAGGCCCCGGGAGACCTGTCTAAATTGATAGATTCTTTGGCTTTTTGAACTTGTCGCAAGAAGTTGCATCGGTTTCTTCTCCCTCAATGCAGAGGAATGCCTGTAGTCCCCGAAATCGCGTAACAGCTGACCGAGCACTACATCATTTTAGGAGGAAAAATTACTAACAAGATAGATGATTTTGGTCCTTGCATTTTCTCTCATGGATATGTTCTAACATAGATAAATTCTAGTGGTTTCTCTAAAGGAAATTAATTTGAATTTGCATTTATAAAAACTGGTATATCATCACTTCAGGTACAATTAAAAAGTAGCAAGACATAAGAGCTTAGGAGTGCCGATAAAATGGACATTCATTCATTCATTCATTCAACAGATATTTTTGTCCCTGCTATGTTCAAGTCACTCTGCCAGGCACAAAACTAAGTGCCTGTTTATAAAAGCCCCACTTGTACTATCCTCCTAAATGCACAACATCAGGACACGATCCAACTACATGAACAAGGAATTCCAGGTTCTAGTTCCTCCGGGGGAAGCATGAACTGTCCACCTAACAGGAAAGTCATGGAGAGACAGGACTTCTTCAGTGATCCCTGGAAGCCGTTTGGCCAAAGATTTCAACCTTATCCACCTTGGGACTTTGTGAGGTTACCAAGTTTCAGAATAAAAGGCCCTTGTCCGGGAGTGTGCACGCAGAAGGCATTAGATCAAGAGATGGGGGAGAATAATCTAACCAAATGGGAAACTAAACCCAGAGTGGAGTCCCGCAAAGAGGTGGAATCTGGCTTGCCTCTGATGAAGCTGGTTCCTTTCACCCAACAAGCAGGGGTGCTTTGCCTGCTCTCAGCCCAGGCTCGGTGAACCTAATCTGAATTAGCCTCCTGGGTGGGAAGCTGTGTTCCCAAGAACTGGTGATTGGGGTACAAGATCTGAAGGATAGGCAGCTGCCCGGAGTGGCCACGGTCCCCTGTGGGGCAGGGTGAGCCACTGCTGGTTGAGTTCAGAAGGCCTAGGGAGGAAGGTGTGCTGAGGGGGTTCAGTCTGTTTGTGCTCCTGCTCACTTCTTTGGGAAGCAGACGCAGCCAAGAGAGGAGAGACTGACACAGGATGGTGCTGGAGCATGTGCTGTGGAACACCAGCCCGAGGCTTCCTCAAGTTCACTTCCTGGTTGCCAAAAACAGAGGGCTCTACATTGTAGGACTAATCTTTATTTTTTAATTGGGATTTCTACAAATACAAACCATTTGTTAGAACAGTTCCGGTCCAGAAAGAGTGGAAACTGTGATGCCCCAGGGTTTATTTTTGGGTGGTCCCTCTGACTCCCTCACACGAATCGGGTAATTTTTGGACCTCGGTTTCTCACACCCGAAGAAAACAGGATGATACTTGCCTGCTGCAGATCACAAGGCTGTGGGAAACTTCCTTAACGAGAATGAAGAATATTTACACACTGTTAATACCTTTGAGGGAGGC
Organism: Equus caballus; assembly: GCF_041296265.1. Classification (NCBI taxonomy): domain Eukaryota; kingdom Metazoa; phylum Chordata; class Mammalia; order Perissodactyla; family Equidae; genus Equus; species Equus caballus. The sequence goes on from NC_091698.1 coordinate 60,776,374, forward strand.
AGGATTATGGCCTGGTGAACATTTTCTATGGGGGAGCTACATGGTGGTCTAAAAAATCTTTCTTTATAAGTGAAGCCCATTTCATTGTTTGTGCCAATATCTCTTTTTCTTTCTGCTTCCCATTCCCATTAGTAATGAGCCACATATGATAACTTATTAGTAACCAATAGTAATAACTACTATTTATTGAGCAACTTCTATGTGCCAATCACTCTGCTTGATATTATATCATTTTGAATTCTTAAAGCAGATATGAGAAATGAGTATTATTAGTCCCCCTTTACACTTGTGGAAACTGAGGCTCAGAGAGGTTAGTGGAAAGGATAGAGGTGACCCAGCTAATAAGCGGTAGAGCCAGGACTATAACTCAGGTCCACCCGGCTCCAAAGCCATACCCTTTCCACTACATCCCACCGGCTCCTGGCCACTCTTCTCTGTTTTCTGAGGGCAAATGAGTGAAATCTGCCCAGCAAAGGCAGTGCCTAGCAGAAAAGGTGAGTGCACAGTGTTTGGTGCTGAGCCCAGCGCTGGCAATGCCAACACTCAACCCCAGGATGTGTGCGTCGGCTGGTTGTGGTGGGTACAACACAGAGACCTTTCCTTCTTTGTCTTGGCTTTTGGCTGAATTCTATCTGAGACCAAGCCTACCCTTTTTTTTTTTTTTTTTATGGAGGCCTGCATATTCCTGGATTTCAGCTGTGTGGAGGATGACAAGGCTAAGAAAAGGAAAGAATTTGTCTGGGGCGTACTCATTGCTCACCCAGGTCCCTCTCCTCTCTTGCACTTTGGGGATGTGGCAAGTCCCCTACATCCCTAGCTGACCACTCGTTCGGAGAAATAAACGCAGATGATCTCACTGGGTGCTGGGGATCAGGCATCTGTCCCGCTGCTTCCAGAAGGCCCAGTTTTCTGGCACTATAGCTTACCTGGAAGCTGTTAACCTTGCCTTAGTTCATTTTATCACATGCTTATTGCATACTTACCCTTTCTGCAATGCTTTCAGACACTGGGTGTGGTGGCTGATGAGTTGAAACTCGTCTTAATTATGCACTGAAGCTGGCTTTAGGAGTGTTATTACTTGCTTCATGATAGCAGCTTGCAAAACAGTTTCCATGGCTCTCAGCACAGCCAGGCCTGCATTGTCGTACATCTGCTCCTGAAAAGGGTTTGCCATTTGGAAATGCAAGCATTTGGCTCTGGCAAATGGCACCCTAACATAATCATTCTCATGCTTGATGTGCGCTAAATGTCCTTGTCTGGTGGTCAGTATTGATTTTGGTAGCTCTTTCAGAGGCTGGGCTATCAGCAACCCCTTTGTGGGGGATCATGGCCTTTGATACCTGGAGAGTAGCTGCTGGTTTTATTGATGCATTGCCAGGACCAGAATTCCCCAGAGCCTATCATTATCTCTTCAGAGGAGTTTTTATATACAACATCCAGAATACTTGTGAAATTTCTGTATTATGTAATCACCATCAATACTGTACAAGTAAGACTTTTTTTCTTTTTCCTATTTGTGGTAATCACCACCTTGGTACTTTGTTGTTTAGGCAAGGATGCACAATAAGGCAGAAATTTGGACCCAGTTCTTACATACAGTAATATTCTATTTTTCCAACTTTCTAGTCTTCTCAGGGAATGATGTATTTCAAATAGCACTTTTTTCCAGTATCTACAGTTTACTCCTTGAATGAAAAAATTTAAAGACTTAAAACTTTTGTAGTATAGCCTTGGTTTCTTAAATATTGCATATTTAATGTAATATTTTTATTTTAATGACTTGGGGCAATCGATTTGAGGATTGTATATTGCTATAACTCAGTGATACTCTCTCGAGGCAGTTGAGATACATGGAAGTGGCCCTTTCTCCCCCAAAGAGCTATACTGTGCTTTTATTTCCCTGGACCCTTAGCACTCTCCGCTTTCATTTCTCCCTGCTGCCACATGCTCTGTTGCTTCTAATCCACAGCCATATTTCTCACACAGTAGGAGTAAGAACCTGGAACTGGCTCTTTTTTCCTGGAGAAGTTAAGCATATGGGTTTTGTGAGAGCAGCCTGTTGCTCAGAGGTCCTCTTCATTTATTCCAGAATTCACAGCTTTGCTGTAGGTAGTGGTGGAAGACAGAGCCTCTAGTTCTCCAAGGCATTGCTGGCATTGACATCGAGCAGAGATGCCACTTGGGAAAATGCATCTCAGCCTGTGTAAAGACCTTACAGGTTATAGATTCACTGTTTGTATGATAAGGCTAGTGTGCTTTATGGCATGAGGCCTGCCTTTGACGGAAGCTGCTACTCTGTTTCTACTTTACCCAGTAGCTGATGGTTAGTGGAGCAAGCTAAGCTTCCCCCTCCAGTCTCCAGAGGGAAGTGTGACCTTTTGCCTTACGTCCTACCCCTTGGATGGGTGGGGGATGCCAACACCATACCATAGCAAAGAACTGACCACCCAGCTTCTAAGAACCTCTGAGGATCCTTTGGTAACCCTCATCACACACATAATTTCTCCTTTAATGCCCATCTTCCCCACTAGACTGTGAGCTCCAAGAAACTGGGGACCGTGTCTCTTCTGCCTGTACCCCCAGCACCCTGCAAAGTGCCTGACACATAGCGGACACTCAGGGAACAGTTGCTGGGTTAAGTTCGAAAGGGCCCTTCATTGACTCTTACGTCAGAACAGCCCTGCAAGAATATTAGTGGACAGGGATATCCTTTAGACTAGCTGTTTGGGCTGAAAGAAAGGTTTTTAGGGTGGCACAGTTTGTGCTCTCCCCTCAAGTCTGATTGGAAGGTCACACCATCTTTCCAGTTTTCGGTCTGCGATTGCAGTCTGTTGAGTAAGTGGCTAGCGCACAGCTCTCTTCTAGGTGCTGTGATGGCTGGAGACCCATTGTGAGACTCCACACTTGCCAAGAACAAGTTTATACTCTAAGCAGAGAGGCAGCCCCAAATCCATAGGTGAAGTGTATTAAGTACTCATAAGTCTAGTGGGATTCAGAGAGGACAGAGAGATGGACAGAGACCAGAGCTAAGACTAGGACCCCGACAGTGGAGTCTCAGATGTGTGAGTGACTCAGCCTTTTACCTACTGCATTTTAGAGGACAGAGTGATTTGTGCAGAAATCCCACATCATTTTCTTACTTGTTTATATTGACACTTCTCTATCCTGGTCTTCTCTGTTGAAATAGCTGCAGCCTGGGCAAAATAGATATTTGGCATCTTCCCACCTTAATTTCTTCTAATCCATTTTGCAGTGTCATTGTTTCCCTCTTCCACACCCAATAGTTCCATTTTCTTCACATGCCCTTTCCCACCTTCCCAGTTCTCAGGCCTCCAGCCTCCGTTTCCCCTACACGCCTGTTGCCTGTCTGAACATGCACTGCCTAGGCAGGAGCTATTCACCTTTCCTTCCACTCACTTCTTCCTACATACTAACTACCTTCACTTCTGGGCTTGGCTTTGCATTTTGCAAGATAAGAGTGAATTATCTGATACAATTATTTGCTTGTCAAACATCTACCTTCTATGGTCAAAGTGCTGTGGTAGGCACCACAGAGAAGTAATGTATTGAAGATTCGCCCTCCCAGGAACTCAAAACAGACTGTTGGCTCTTATCTTTCCCGGAGAATCTCCTAAGACTTTCAGATAAAAAAGATAAAAGCATTTTGGGACTTAAGTTGAACCCTAGTATGATGAAAATTTCATTTATATTCATGATTATTTATTAGGAGGGAAGGCAGTGGGTGATCCTAATACCCTAGGATCAGGAAGTTCCCTCCCCAGGAAGTTCCTTCCTGGAGAAGGAACTTAACATGGGGTAGGAGAAAATTTACATTCCTATCCATCCTGACCTTAGACATTAGCTCATGGTTGGTGGGAGTAAGACATTGGAAGGTATTATTCAACACCCTCTGGTCTAGCCCTGGGAATGCCTCCTCACCTTCAGACAGAGCTGTAAATGGAGAATATTGGATTTCCTTCGAGGTGGGAGGAGTCTCATAGAAACTCTTATCAATGGTGAAGAAAGAAGCTTCCCCTTCTGTGATGAGAGACAGAAGCAAAAACTGTGAGAGGACAAGTAGTGAGAAGAAATAGGCCAAGCAGAGCAGGGCCCTGGTCTCCTGCTACTGGCAGCAGTGAGCTCTGTGGACTCCTCTTCCACCAGCGGTAGCAGTGAGGAGTTATAGATGAGGACCATCATCTTCTTGGGCAGTAGAGTTGGGGGCATGTTTGAGAATGGGGGGGTGATTCAGTGGGGAGCTTAGACTTCCAGGAACAACTCTGGGTGGAGAATAAGGAATCAAAGACATTACAGTTGAGCCGCTAATTGTTTCCCCAGGTTTAATGGATACAGAAAACAAAGATTCGGTAAAGAAGAACAAACTATGGCCCTTGCTTTCAAAGAGAATAACAATGTGAGGGGAGTGGTTAGGGAAACTGACACATGCACACATAATACAGGGGAGCAAACAGAGTTGGGGTGATGGGTAAGGAGAGAAAGCGTTGAGTGTGAGCAGAATATGAGATTGGCCAACCCTGGTGATCTGAATGGGAAGAGTAGCATTGTGGCCTCCTTGGAAATTCCTTAAAGTGATCGATCGATGGTGTTGGTGTTTCTTTGTGGTATAAATGCTGTCAATAATGCTGACAAGGAGATGAGGACTGAACCTTCTTCATTCATTCTAGGTACTCTAACCAGATCATTAGTTCAAAGAGATCATTTCTCAGATCATTTTCTTGTGTATACTAAAACTTCTCCACGTTGGGCTTCTCTGGCCAGCACAGAGGTAAATGCCAATGGCACCATGGAATTAAACTTAGGAGGATTCAGGTAAAACCAGCCGTTCGGGGGGATGCTGCTATGACCACTGCTCAGGACACTCTCATTCCATAAAGCTGGCTTCAGCGCAGGTGGCGCCAGATCACTGAAGACCAGTGTGGCAGGGATCATACACACAACCAGCTACAACTTCCCTTCTCTTCCACATGAAGAATCAGCTGAGGCCCAGAGATGATAAGATCTTGCCCAAATTCAGAGTTGCAGAACCAAGGAAAGAAGCCAGGTCCTCCAATTGCCAGGTCATGTGGCACCTCTTCTGCAGTGGAGCCTCAGAATACGACATTCTCCAGCTGGACTGGATTGAGGCACCTGGCTCTAGGAGCCCCTCAAGAAAACATAAATTAAAGCCATGCATTAAGCTCTAATCATCAGTAATACTTCAGTATGGATGGTGATAGCTCTTTCCTATATCAACCAGGCCAATAGAATAAGATTTAAGACTAATTTACTCCCATCCCTACTATGGGTTGAAAAACAAAAAACAAAAAACTCCCTCCTTCTTTCCTCCTTCTGTCCTGTCCTAAAGCACACGCCCACCTTGATCAAGGTAGCATCTTTATTAATGATCAGCTGAGAAGAGCATGCTGACTTTCCTATTTGAGGGTAGGTCATGTCAGAATTTCCTAGACAAGGCAGATCTTTGGGTCTTTCCTGTGTTTTTCTAGTTGCCATTTCTGTGATGGAAATGAAATTCAAGATATTTCAAAATAAATCTCATAATCCTTCATTCCCTCTTCACACCTAGGTGGAGGAAAAGCTATGAACATTCCTTCTGCTAGCCAACGAGGTCATTGATGACTAACAGGATAAATGTCTTCAGAAAAACTGACACTAAGAAAATGCACTTTTTGTTAAAAACATCATTCTAGAGCTATATAAATGGCATGCTTTATCTGGTAATTTAAAAAACTTTTTTTTTGCTTTTTCTCCCCAAATCCCCCAAGTAGATAGTTGTATATTTTTGGTTGTGGGTTCTTCTAGTTGTGGCATGTGGGATGCTGCCTCAACGTGGCCTGATGAGCGGTTCCATGTCCGCGCCCAGGATCTGAACCTGCGAAACCCTGGGCCGCCGCAGTGGAGCACGCAAACTTAATCACTCGGCCACGGGGCCGGCCCCTAAAAAACTTTTCATGTTTCATTTTTCTTCTATGAGGAACATGGGTTATGTGGTTCATCTGCCTTAGTCCCCATTGACAGCTAGGTGAAAAGGGAGATGCTCTGATCAGATCTCACCACTGAACATATACGTACTGCCTGGACTAATTCCTTCTCTTACAAATTCCTTTCCTTACCTATCTCACAGAATTATCAGCTCTTCAAATTGGTCAGTTAAAGACAGTAAACACACAGCTCTGACCACTTTACTTCCCTACTCAAAACGGTTATCAGCTGCTGAATGATTATAGCAGTGGTTCCCAAAGAGTGGTCCCTGAACCAGCAGCATCAGCATCACCTGGGGGCTTGTTAAAACTGCAAATTCTTGGGCCAGCCTGGTGATGCAGTGGTTAAGTTCACGTGCTCTGCTTCGGTGGCCCAGGGTTCGCGGGTTCAGATCCAGGGCATGGACCTACACGTCGCCTATCAAGCCATGCCGTGGCAGGCGTCCCACATATAAAGTAGAGGAAGATGGGCATGGATGTTAGCTCAGGGTCAATCTTCCTCAGCAAAAAAGAGGAGGATTGGCAGCAGATGTTACCTCAGGGCTAATCATTCTCAAAAAAAAAAAGCCAATTCTTGGGCCCCACCTCGGACCCACTGAATCAGAAACTCTGCAAGTGGGGCCCAGCTAGCTGTGCTTTAACAGGCCCTGCGGGTGATTTTGATACAGGTTTGACAAGCACTGGACTACAGCATTAAGTACTCTGGAGCTCGACATCAGAGAGACTTCATCGTACAGTCCCAAGCCACCTGTTCAGGCTCCTGTGCTCCCCTGCACACACTCTGTGCTCTAGTTAAACAGAAGGGGCCCTTCACTTTCATGGCTTCCCGCCTTTACTCAAATGGCTCCTCTGCCCGGAATGCTCTCCCCTTCCTTACCCCATATCTGTCTGCCCAATTCTTTACCTAAAGTCTGTTTGCCTTAAATGCTATTAGGCATGTTTCTGATGAGGGATCTTTTTCAGTTTTAGAAGCAAAGATGGCCATCTCCAGTTATTCACAGGCCCATTAATCCACTCTAATAGAATCCCAACAAACTGGAGGGTTTCTCCAGGTGACGGTATCCTCTAATCAGCCCATAGGTTAACTAATGTGTGCATGTTGTTTTCCTTCCGGGAGCCTCCAAAGGCAAGTGTCATGACAGAAGAGGGCATGATTCAGTCCAGACCTGATGGGAAAACAGGATGTAAAATCCAATAGCGCTGATGTGAGCAATGAGCAATAGTGACAACCTATATTTGCAGAGCATGAGCCTGGATAATTATCTCTTGCAGTATCTAGCCTCCCAAGCCGAATGCATCCTCAGGATGTGAAACTCATTCTAATAATTTAAGCACTGGAAAGTGCTGGCTGGTAGGCTTGTAAAAGTATATACCGCAAGTACTTGATGTTCTGAGCAATGTATTTGCTTCTGCCAGGTTCCATGTGCCAAAATGATCACCTTCATTATAAAAACCACAAACAAATTTTAACTAACAGTCCTGAACTCAGCTAGCCTCTGTGGGACATTGATCAAAATGGTGTCTACCATCTTGATCCCTACCATCTTCGAGGTGTCACTCATTAGGTCTGTAGCAGTTTGCAATTGTGGGGGGAACAAGCAACCTCTTACCATATGAATGGATGATAATGACTAACACATCTTGCTTCCTTTGCAGGGCGATTGTGAAGATTAATTGGATCTTAGGTCCCCCCGTAAATAGCAAAATTTATTGTAAATATCAGTTAACATTATCTTAATCACCCACTCCCTGCTGCCTACTCCAAAGCCAGAGACCTTAGAGTTTGACTTGATAAACTGAAAATTCATTCTTCTTATAGTTATATCATAAATACTTGATTAGTCCTACATTGTGACCATATGTGACGGGCTTGGTTGAAAATAGGCACTAGCTTTTAGTGAGATGTTGTGATTAGGATGTGGAAAGTGTTGGAAAGAGCAAATTTGGTTCAAAGCTCTGATTTCCCCAGTGTGGTCCTTAGGCTGCTCTCGTTCACAGACTTGTGGGCTCCTTGAATTGGAGGGGACTGGAGAGGTGACCTAGCCTAGCCTTTCATACTTTTCAGAAATCCATGCACAGCATCCTTGACAGATGTCTGCAGCTCTTGCTTGGACACCTCCAGAGTTAGGTGGGCTCATCATCTCAATAACTCATTCCATTGTTAGATATTTCCAATTGCTGGAACATTCTCTCAACTTTTGAGCCAAAATCTGCTTCCATTTTACTTCCAACTATTGGTCTTCATTCTCAACTCTGACAGAACACACGGAAAGCTGCTCTTCTCCATCTGGCAGTGCTTCCTGAAGAAATAATGCAGAGCTAGCACGTTTCCATCAGGTCTGGTCTTCTCTGAACTACATCCTCCAATCTTACAACTGTCCTTTGTTGATGTGGTTTCCAGAACTGCCTCATAGTCCTGGTTCCCTCCTCTGGGTGAGGAGCATGAACATTTGTAATGTGATTCTTGGGGTTATAATAAACTGGCAGGGAGCAACTAGGTCTTCGACGGTCTTATAATAAAGCAAACTTTCCTCTGAATGGTGCCCCTCCTCCCTGCACCCTTACTGCAGCATCCAACTACAAGAATTGAAAAAGGGTAACTGACCCTCCAAGGCACCAACACAGTGACGTTGGGCTATGGGGCCAGCCTGATACTGGCTGTTGTGCAGAGTGAATTCACTTGGCATAGATCCCACTGATCATCTCTTTATCCAAAGTGATGGAATTCTTCTTAGTAATTCTATAGAAACAGTAAGCAGCAGACAATGTAGGAAGTTGGATGCAGTGATAAATTACACAGACAGGCAGAGCTAAATTCATATATGGCACTGCTACTTCAGCAACTTACTTTACATCTCTGAATCCGTGTTTTCTCATGTGTAAAATGAGGGTGGTCATTCCTGTCTCACCAAGTTGATGTGACAGCTAAATGTAATGATATTTCCAAAACAGAGCCGGGTTCACAGTAGGTGCTTATGAGTGCACTCTGATGTTCTCAGCACAGGGAGTTTTTGTAGGGGTTTTGGCCCTCCTCCCTCCAAGGCAGTTCAGGTAAAAGTGTTTGAGCCATTCTGGTGTGGTAATAAAAGCACTGGGGAATCTAAGGCAAGGGGTGGCAAAATTCTTTTTGTAAAGGGCCAGATGTAATTGCTTTTCATTTGCATTTAAATAGCCACAGGTATTTAGTGACTACCTCAGTGAACACGGCAAGCTTGGAGCATGTGGATTAGAATTGTGGCAAATGTTGCTAAGCCCAGACTGTGGACTGAGTGACAGACTAATAGGAAGTAGAGAAACGTTTTAAGTTTTCCAGTAGGAGAATATCCAGAACAGAAATGTGGAGAATACCAAGATGACCAACAGCTGAGACCCTTGTGCGGGGTAGTCAGGAATTTCAGCTCTGTGGGTCATGCAGTGTCTGTCACAACTACTCTGCTCTGCTGTTGTAGTGTGAAAGCAGCCATAGACAATACGTGAATGAACGAGTGTGGCTGTGTTACAATAAAGCTTTATTTTTAAAAACAAGCAGCAGGCTGGATTTGACCCGTAGGCCATAGCTTGTCAACTCCTGTTCTAAAGTCTTATTTTCTTTCTTTATTTTTATTGAGATAAGAACACTTAGCATGAGATCTACCCTCTTAACAAATTTTTTTTTTTTTTTTGAGGAAGATTAGCCCTGATCTAACATCTGCCACCAATCCTCCTCTTTTCGCTGAGGACGACTGGCCCTGAGCTAACATCCATGCCCATCTTCCTCTACTTTATATGTGGGACGCCTACTACAGTATGGCTTGCCAAGCTGTGCCATGTCCTCACCCGAGATCCAAACCGGTGAACCCTGGGCCAAAGCGGAGCATGTGAACTTAACCACTGCACCACCGGGCCGGCCCCCCCTCTTAACAAATTTTGAAGTGCATAATACAGTATTGTTAACTATTGTCACGATATTGCACAGTAGATCTCTAGAACCTCCTTGTCTTGCGTAAGTGAAGTTTTATACCTGTTGAACAGCAGCTCCCTTTTTCCCTTTCTTCCCAGCCCCTGGCAACCACCATTCTACTCTCTGCTTCTATGAGTTTGACTATTTTAGATACCTCATATAAGTGGAATGTGCTTTTTGTCTTTCTGTGACTGGTTTATTTCACTTAGAATAATATCCTTGAGGTTCATCCATGTTGTTTCATACGGCAGGATTTCCTTCTTTTTTAAGGTTAAAAATATTCCTTTGTATGTATACACCATATTTTCTTTATCCAGTCATCCTCTAATGGACATTTAGGTTATTTCCATATCTTGGCTATTGTGAATAATGCTGCAGTGAACATGGAGGGCAAATATCTCTTTGAGATGCTGATTTCAACGCTTTTGGACAAATATCCAGCAGTGGAATAGCTGGATCATAGGGTAGCCCTATTTTTAATTTTTTGAGGAACCTCTATACTGTTTTCCATAGCAGCTGTACCAATTTACATTCCCACCAACAATGTACAAGAGTTCCGATTTCTCCACATCCTTGTCAACATTTGTTCTTCTGCTTTTTTGATAATAGCCATCCTAACAAGTATGAAGTGGTTAAGTCTTATTTTCTGACCTCATCCCTGGGGACCTGCTTCTTTCATCTTTCCAAGAGCATCTCTCTCCAACCCTGAGGGGCTCTAGGATCCCCTCGGGGCTCACTGGGCACACAACCCCAAAACCTGTCTGAATATTTGCTTCAAATTTTTGTAGCTCCTGGACAGGCAGGGACCTCCATCCAATATCTTCAAGAGAGATGGAGAGAGAGTGTATAAACCCTTCAGAGGAGACCCACTGGAGATTTCATTGTCACTGGGGGCAAAATACCTTTCTTCTGTGTTTCCATTTAAATCATCTGTTAGGTATGCAAAGTGCCCTGTTGTATGCTTCCATGACACCCCTATTCTTGCTCTGTAGCATTTAGCTCAACTACAATTATTTGTGTGATAGTCAGTTTAATGTCTCCCTTCCTCCCTCTCTATAAAGGCAGGGCCAGGTTTGTTTGGCTATATCCCTAGCATCCAGCAGAGTGACCAACACAAGGTACACACTCAACAAATACCTGCTAAAGTTCAGCCCCTCAAGTCATCCACAGAACTTTGTCACCCACATTTGCCAGACTTCCTCTTCCTAGCACTGTGGGGAAAAGTTTGACTTTCAACTGTTAATGGACTCCAGGCCTGACAAACAAGACCTATATTATAGACACAGCTTTGACCAAAGGCCTACCATCTCAGGCCTCAGAAGTTTTCTCAGTAACGATCACTGACACATCTTCTCTGTTTATTTACACAATTGGCAGGGATTTCTTAGAGGGATGTGACATTAATAACTTAAGGAACTGTTCCTTTGAAACTTGGGAATGGTCATTCATTCAATATTTTCTTCCCTGGAGAAAAGAACTTTTAGAATTTTATTAAAATTCTTTCAAGTTTATTAAAAAGGTACCTGGTGTGCCTTTTTCTGATCCTTAAATTAGATGTTGTCAACTAAGTTTTGTAGAGCTTTCTGTTTTGTAAACATTAACAGCAACAGAAGAAAGTTTAGTGCTGAAGCCTGTGTTCACAAACCAGTCGTTGAAGTGCAGTCATTTGAGCAGTCCCAGAGTGGACAGAGTTGGCTGACCTCCACAAGGCAGGCAGGCAAAGTCCTGGACAGACAGGCTGCTGGGAGAGTTTCCAGGGCTCAGCCCGGGCTGCTGCCTTGCTCACACTCCCAGGAGGGTAAAAAGCTCTGGGTTATCCATAGGTTACCCAGCAGGGGTAAGTGAGCTGGGAGGAAAGGGGTGGGTGAGTGGGGAGAGATACTGATGATGTGGCTCTTTTCTCATGACTTTGTCATTCCAGCCACCCAGTGCCCTCTATGGGTCTCAGTGGAGGACAGATCCCAAGCTAGTGCCCCTTACTCCCTACTACAGCCAAGCTGAAGGCCTGTTCAGTATCCCATGGCCCTTGCTACCATAATTTGGCTGAGCAACTCCAGTCCCCACCTCATCCCATGAATTCTTACAGATTTGAATAGAGGCTCAGTATGGTTTCCTCATCTTTTCCCTTCCCCTTTGTTTGGGTGCTGTAGTGGGTTGAAGACTGGTTCCCCAAAAAGATATGTCCAAATCCTAACTCCTGGAACCTGTGAAGGTGACCTTATTTGGAAGAAAAGATCATTGCAGATGTAATGTAAGGACCTCAAGATAAGACCCTCCTGGACTAAGAGTGGGCCCTAGGGTCAATGACAGGTGTCTTTATAGGAAGAGAAGAGGACATACAGACACAAAGGAAAAGTTTATGTGAAATTGGAGGCAGGAATTAGAGTGATACAGTCACAAGCTAAGGAATGCCAAACATTGCCCTTGTGGAAGCCTGGAATGGATTCTCCTTCAGGGCCTCCAGAAGGAACCAACTCTGATTTTGGACTTTTGGCCTCCACAAGTGCGAGAGAATAAATTTCTGTTGTTTTAAGCCCCCAGTTTGTGGTATTGTTATGGTAGCCCTAGGAAGTTAGTATAAGTGGTGATGTGAGTATAGTTCGGAAAAGACTTTTAAGACCTGAGCATATCAAACCCACATTATCCTTTTAACAGCATTGTCTAGGCTGAGGCAGCTACAGCTTGGAAGTGTTAGGGAAAATAGTGCTGGGTCATGTGCTATTAACCATCAGCCCTGGGGTCCTCCCTTAAAGCCAGGGCCTGTCTGTGGCAGATAACACCTCCTTTATCCTTATCAGCTGGGAAAATGAGAGAATAACCATACAGCTTAGTGCCCACCCAGCAAGCTGGGGAGGGTTGGAAAGGGCAGGCTGGTCATGGGACTTTCATATCTCTCTCTTCTTTCCACTCCTCCCTTACTTATTAGCATATAAACTGGAAAAGAACTGTGCCCCTGTCCACAGCAGCTGCCACCAGTTAAACTACAGCACAGTTCGTTTTCTAAATGATGGAATCTTCCCTAGAGGGGCAAAGTAGAGCAACATTAAAGATAGAGGAAAGAAACTCTCCCACCCTCATTGCTCTCTTTGATCTGTCCCTCTCCGAGGCACCAGCCCTCTCACCTGGCATCAGAGCAGTACAGCCGGAAGCATAAACCGGGTGAAGCAGAGAGTGAGTATGAGGCACATGCAGGTGAGACACTCTGGGCAACCATGAAAGGGCCACGGTGAGAGATGGTCTGCTTTGGCTGTTTTGGCTTCAATCATTTAAAAATGTTAGAAGTTCATTTTGGTGTTGATGTACAAGAATCTTCATTTGTCCTATTGGCTGAAAAAAACCAGTTGTCTCATTTCACAATAAAGAGAGAGATTTTTGGCAGTCACTAAATGGTCCAGCACTATAGCCTCAATTAAGACATTTCTGTGATTACCTGTATGCCACTGATAACTGCTTTCATATTCTTCATTTCATTTGAGTGTCCCAATAGCCCGTGAGATGAGTAGGGCAAGGATTTTACCCCATTTTAAAATGAGAAAACACAAGGTTCATGAGACCAAGAGGATGTAGATGGATAGCAGGGTAATAGTAGGGAATTCCAAGCTTGGGGAGGAGAGTGGGTTGAGAGCTGAGTGTAAAGGAATCTGGGACAGTGCAGAAATCTTCATGGCTAAACAGCAGGCCATGTGGAGTGAAAGAGCCAGTTGGAAAGCTCTGTCACTTGAGGAGGTTCCTGGAGTGGTATGGCTGATTAGGAATGCCAACCAACTGTGAAGAAAATGAGAGAAACTTGTGGTTTGTGAGCAGAGGTTCCCACCTGGAGCCTGAATGTTCAATAAGAGGTGGATTTTAGTAAAGCTATGTCTCCTCACCCCAGTGACTGCCCACCATAATGATGCTTCATGATAATAGTACAATGAGTGAACTCTGTCCTTTAAAGAACAGAGGCTGCTATGGTAGCAAGCTGTTGCATCATGGACCTGGCTGTTGAATGGGGTCCCCCTACACAAGGCAGCATTTTGGGAAGTTGGCTCTATCGGGCACTGGGAAGCCTGGGCTGGTGGATGTGACCGTTGGGTTGTTATCTGGCTGTGGTGAGCTTTGAGAGGAGGAACTTGGCAACTCCAGAATCCCCAGCAGGAGGCCTGTCTTCAGCTGGTCTGACACATCACATTTACTTTTAGATTTGCACACATAAAATGAATCTCCCCAACGACCCTCTCCCCAGAGCCTCATCAATTAGAACTGCTTTTGTCCTTAGCCTCCTTTTGTTGACCAGCTTGGAAAGTGGTTAGAAGGGAGAAGAAAGGGAAGCTGTCTTTGTGGGCAGTGGCACTGGAGAGCTGGCTGCTAATGAAGGAGCCCTGAATGGTGCGATTGTGCTGCTGTTTATATAGTTTTTATTTTAATTTGCATCCGTACCAGGCTCGGATCCCAAGAGTCATTCTGCTGTGTTTGGAGCTTTTATCTCCTTCCATAGAGCCAAACCTGCCAGCTTATCATTTGCCTCGAGGAAATTACTGTGGGTCCCCCCTCCCTTCACTTTTATCATGTGCTGTTGAATTGTTTATACATCCATGGAGAGAAAGAAAGACTGCAGAACTACAGAAGAAGGTTTCTTTCCTCATATTCATGGATCATCTAACTTAGCTCTCCCATTAAAAGGCTTCTAACGCTAAGGACTCAGAGAGAAAGGCCTGGATTGAGGCAACAGGATGGAGGGAAAGAGATGAGGACACAGCCTCAAGGAGCTGAGCTGAATCTCTAAAGTAAGAAGTGAGAGAAACTGTGCTCCATTCCCCTTATCTTCTGCTTGGATGTATATTCCTTACTCTTCTACTTTTCCTCAATGTGTCAGCAAAATTTGACTCAAGAACCCACCCCAGCTCACTACTCCCTTTTTAGATAAATTGCAGCTCCTCAGCGTGGCATTTAAGACTCTACTTAACTTAGCCTCTTTTGGTTCTTGCCACTGACTGATAAGAATTTTCACTTTAAGCTTTTGGACTTCCTGTGCCTGTGGTTCTCCTCACCTGTGAGCTCCCTCTGCCCCAGGGCACTGCTCAGGCCATGACCCCATATTGAATGCCCCTCTAGCCTGTCCAGTCCACGTGGCTTTCAGTCCCAGCCATGCCCTCCTGTTTATGGAGATTTCCCTGAATGCTCCAGCTCACGTGGTTCTCTCCATTCACTAACATCCTGGCTACTCAAATTGGACCCCAGGCCAATAGCATCAGTCTCTGTGAGAAATGCAGACTCTTGATCTCTACCTCAGAACTACTGGATCAGAATCTGCATTTGAGCAAGACCCCTGAGTATTTCATAGGCACAGTAAAGTTTGGAAGCTGTGTTGCAGACACCTATGACATTTATCAACTGGTCCTCCCCACCTAGTGATTGATTTATTCCCAAATGTTTTCATGTGGGTGAATCTTGCTTCTCCAGGAACATTAACACCTGGAGACAAGGACAAGTGACTTAGGTTCACTTATGGCCTCTTTTACAGCTCAAGGACAATACTGAGAATGCTATAAGAACTCAGATACTTGATTAATTCCATGCTTATTTGCCCCATAAGTGACATTGATTTATTGCTCCTTTTAAAACATGGGACAGCCAATGTTTTGATGTTCTTTTACATATGCTTATTCTGTCGTCTTCATCTTAATTATTAATATATTAAGGCAAGGACCTCTTACTATTTTTTTCTCATCTCCATACAGCCTTTTTTCTCCCCTTGACAAAACAAGCCTTCTGTAGGACTTTTCTGAGTAGAGGATAGAGTAACTATCCTATCTGGAGTGATCACCTCTGACCCCCTTTCCACACTGTGTTGGGTCAGAAATCCTGGTGCATGCCCAGAGCGTTGTCCTTGTGGTCCTGCCCTCAACCCTTTACACACTCTCCTTATCTCAGCTTTCCTAGGCAAGTCATGCCAGCATCAGATATTACTCTCAAATCTTTCTCTCTAGCACTCCAGTTCCAAAAATGAAAGACTTAGACCCTGCCCTCAAGAAGTGACAATCAGTGGGCATGAAGGAGGTGATAGATGGTGATGCGCAGTGTGTGTTGGGGCACCGGGGGAAGAGCTCATGGGTCTGAAGTCCTCAGGGAGAGCTTCTGGAGAAGGACCCTGAAACCACGAAAGGGGAGGAGGGTTTTGTGTTCAGTCTAGGCTGAGCCACGTGACAAGGCACACAGGAAAGGGAACATGGACATGGAGAGCCAGTGCACTATTGCACCGTGTGTGTCTGTGTCTGTGTCTGTTTGTCTATGTCGAAGGGAAGAACTGTGGGAGTGTTTAGGGGTGGCAGGATGAGGTGCACAGGCCGGTGGGTGGGCCCAGATTGCCCTGGGCTTTGGCCCATTTAAGGGAAATGAGATTTCATTCACTAAGTGGTGGAAAGCCTTGGGGGAAACTGAGCTGGCAGGAACCATTAGGGAGTTTAAGTCTCTCTTTGCCAACAGTGGGGTGTGTGGCAAGAGGTCCATGTGTGGGCAAGCTGTAGCCAGAGTCTAGGCAAGAGAGGATGACATCTACCCAGAGCGCAGCTGTAAGGGGCCCCAGATGTGCTCTTCCACAAGCCTCACATCAAGTTCGTTGCCCCCCAGACCAGCCTTTTGCAGGTACTGCCTCAAGGCACTGGCCATCTGGGAGGGGAGGCAGATGCATAAACAGTCACTTCACATTCCACATCGGAAGCCAGAGAGAAAGGCATAAAGGCTCTGGTGACACAGAGGAGGCAGCACTTACACCTGTCTGGGGAGCTCCAGGAGGTTTCCCCAGGAGATGATATTTGAACTGGGTCTTGAAGAAAGAGTAGAATTCACCAGGCAGAGTTGGGAGAAGGCTTTCTAAGGGCAAGAGAAAGCTCTGAAATTCTCCAGAGCAAGGCGGGTTCCAGGAACTGGGAACTCTGAGCAGAGAGGAGAGTGTGAGATGGGGTCAGAGGGAGAGCAGGCTGGAGAGGGACTGGTGGGCCAGAATGAAGGGCGTGCTACACCACAGTGTATACATGTTAAAACTTAAATTGAGTGCCTTAAATATGTGTAGTTTATAGTATGTCAATTATATTTCAATGAAGTGGTAATAATGAAACAATAATTAATTTTAATAATGTATTTTAACCCCATAAATCCAAAATATTAAACACTTAATCAATATAAAAATTATTAATGAGATTTTTTACATTCTTATTTTTGTACTTTCTCTGAAATCTGTGCGCATTTTTACACTTCCAGCGCATCTCCCTTTGGCCCTGACATTTCACGTGCTCAGTAGCCGCATGTGACTGGTGGCTGCCACGCTGGACAGCACTAGACCCTCTAGTGAAACCCCCTCCGCCAATCTAGAGCAGTTTTCTCCTCACATTAGGCAACTCTGGGCAAACAACTCCTCAAAGCTACACCTAGGATAGTTTAGAGCTGCCTCTACTCTAGACTCTCTGGAGCCGCGCTCTGACCCGCAGCCCCAGAGGCCCCAAGATTTTCAGGACCACAGGGAGGAGCTCTCAAGGTGGCTCAGCATCAAGACAATAGGTACATCTGTCACTGGAACAGGCTAAAGACTTGGTACCAGGGCTGTCCTTTGCACACACCCATCAGTCTTTTTTTCTATAACAAGACTTTATTAAAGAACCTGCACTTTTATTAATGTGTAGTTTCTATTTTTAAGCCATATAATGCCTCAAATTAGAGTCAGGGTCAAAATAAACAAACAACGAGTACAAGTTTAAATAATGTGCTACCACTTAGCTGTTATAAGCTTTCTTACCTAAACTATTTTCTTTTTAAAAAACAGTTATGTGAACTGTTTCAAAATGTAAAAGACCTTTTCTACCTTTCACAGACAATAATATAATGAATACGGTTGTACTCATCACCCAGCTTAAGAACTAGTATAATAGAAACACAAACTGGAGTCTCTTAAATGGCTCGTTATGCAGCCTCCCTCCCTCCCTGCACAGGTTTTTCTGTCTCTCCTACGTGTCTTTACGCTGATGCTAATTTGTTTGTATTGAAAAACAATATATATCAATATTAAATAGTAAACATCCATAAATATAAAAATGGAAAATATTTGAATGTTTTCAAATGTGCTAAAAATAGCATCATACAATATGTAGGGAATTAAATACTTGATTTTCTTTATATAGTGAAGACAAATAGGGGGCCCAGGACTTTTGTGTGGCTTCTGGACATCTCTGTTCCAACCTGCTATTCAGAAGAATGATACTAATTACTTTCTTAATGCCTCTCTATTGTTACTCTTACTTTTCTCTGTCCTGACTAAACTTTTTGAGTCTCTGCAAACCACTTCCCTTCTTGGTGGCTCTGGAACCAGCTAGACTTGGACCAAAACCCTTCTGTGTTACTTGGTAGCTCTGTGACCTTAGGCAAATTACTTTACTTCTCTGAGACTCAATTTCCTCATCTGTAAACCAGATAATATTAGTACTTGTAAAACAGATACTATTAGTACTCAGAGTTGTGAGATTTAAAGAAGACAATGCATGTTAGGGGCTTAACTCTGGATCTGCCAAACAGCAAGAGTTCAATAAATCAAAGATTTTCAGAGCATTATGTCCTTCTGAATTCTTCCTTCATTTTTGCAACCTGACATCTTTGAAGGAATCAGGTCCTTTATTCTCCCCTCTTCCCAGCTCCTGTAGTGATCCAGAACTGCCAAATAAAAGCATAAGATCTAAACAAGGGTATGCAGTTTTCTTCAGAGTTTGTGGGGAAAGAGTAAGTATTTCCTCTGTGGCTAGGAATGGCATAAGAATAAACATTTCCGTGCTAGTAACTGTGGGTCCTTACTGGGCTCAGCTTTCCAGGATGATGGAAGTCGCTGATTGTCTACAGAACACAGACTTCATGCACAAGGGCCTGAACCAAACAGGCTGACGGGACCAGGATGGGAGAGAGCCACTGGGCTTAATTCCAGACAGCTGAGATGTTATCAACAGCACAAATGCAGAGTTCCTCTTCTCATCTCTTTACTTTTCAAGCAATGGATCTGATTTACTATAAATTAAACTCTTTCAAGATATGTAAGATGAAATGAGATAATTACCAGGGCACTTAAACTCAAAACATTGCTCCCTATTTCTGGTCAAAGCATTTTCTTCCTTAATAATTTATATTTTTTTTCTTCAAAGCATGCTTCATGAGTCCTAAAGAGGGAGTTGACACAGGTAAGCCTGATAAGCAAGACCTCGGCCTAGGCGTCCAGTTCCATGCTTCCGTCGTTGATTGACTTCCAGAACATATCAGAAAGAACTTTGTTTCTCCATCTGCAAAATTGAGATAAAAATGTGTACCCATTCCTCATTTCCCTCACCCTCAGAGATGAATGCTTCCTTAGCTCCAGATTCCTCTGGACATGGTGAACTTACCAGATTCCCCTTCAGGCTGAGGTGCTCATTCTCCCAGCTGCTGCCCACAGCTGAGTCTCTCCCAGGACTGGTTCTCAGCCGAAGCAAGTTACTTTGGCCAAAGTTACACTCCCTTCCCGGAAGCAGCCCACATCCAATGACTGGTCCATGTGGAGGTGCAAAGGCCCAGCTCCTCTCCTCGTTTTGGAACAACTCTGAAGGGCCATCTCAGCTCAGAGCTTCTTTTGGGATCTGCTGAGGCCTTCGTTGTGACTGCTTCACAGCCCAGCTTCTTCCTCTGCTCGATCCTGCCTTCACTCCCCGAGAGCTGTTGTTCCCCGGAACTCTTCCCAGTAGACCTCTTGCATGTCAATCTGAATCTCAGAGTCTGTTTTCCAGGGAAACTGACCCAAGACACAGTGGACAACAGAATAACATCTTTCAATTCTTGGAATTCATTAGAAGTAGGAATCTTGGTATATCATGTAATGGACACATGAATTTCCAAGTCATATCTATAAAAAATATAATTTAAGGAATACAAATTCAGAGGGGAGATTGGCCTGATTCAAATAAGTTAACACAGTAGAATCAAATCAGGAAAGGGAGGGAAGACACACGAAGGGCTTTGTAGGAAAGGTCCAGGCTATAGGGAGTGTCAGAAAGTCAAAAGACTGACTGGCATCCACGTGGGGGCTGACACTGGGAGGTTCCTTCTCTCTACTGTGTCCTCCTCCCCAGATCCCGCTCAGCTACTTGTGTGCTCAAAAGGGAAGGCAGACCTTATGGGTTTTATAAGTCTGTCCTTGAGCAGCCCCGAGTCTATGGTAGTTTTTCCTTTTCATTTTAAAATTTCACCGTAATATATGAATACATTCTTCTTGTGAAAATGTCAACCAACAGAACACTCATAGCAAAATCCCTCCTTTGCTGCATCCCTAAGCTCACTGCTCTACCCAAAGAGAACTATTATTGCCAGTTTAGTACGTATTTTTCCGGATGTATTTCTATGCTTTTACGCATACATATATGTACATATAGAAATGTGTGACTTTGTGGGTGTACATGTTTAAAATATAAATAGATTATACTATGCATATTGTTAATTCACTTTTTTCACTTCATATGTCTTGGAAATCTTTCCATCTCAGGGCTCAGTGTACCACATATTCTTTCTAACTGCTGCATGATGTCCCTACTATGACTGTCCCATGCTTTATTAAGCCATGCCTTTAGTAGAGGACATTTAGGTTGTTTCCAATGTTATGCTTTTACAAACAGTGTTGTAATTAACATTTTTGTACATGCTTCTTCACTTACAAGTGCAAGTATTTCTCTAGGTTCCCTGTTGGAAGTAGAATGCTGAGTCAAAGAGCATGCACATTTTAAAATTTGATGCAACCTAACTGCCCTCCTAACTCCCAACACTGGATTTTTTTTTCTCTTTTCTTCCAGCTTTATTGAGATATAATTGACACATAAGATTCTGTAAGTTTAAGGTGTACAGTGTGCTGATTTGATACACGTATAGTATATTATGAAATGATCGCTACAAGAAGATAATTAACACATCCATCATCTTACGTAATTACCACTTTGTTGTTGTTGCTGTTGCTATGATGTTAAGATCTACCCTCTTAGCAACTTTCAAGAATACCATACAGTATTATTATAGTCACCAGGCTGTACATTAGATCTCCAGAACTTACTCCTCTTATAAATGAAAGTTTGTACCCTTTGCCCAACATCTCCTCATTTCCCCACCTCCCAGTCCCTGGCAACCACCAGTCTACTCTGTTTTTATGAGTTAGGCTTTTATAAATTCAACGTACAGGTGAGATCATACAATACTTGTCTTATCTCTTGTCTTTTTGATAATAGCCATTCTAACAGTTGTGAAGTGATATCTCATTGTGGTTTTGATTTGCATTTCCTTGATGATTCGTGATGTTGAGTGCCTTTTCATGTACTTCCTGGCCATTTGTATGTCTTCTTTGGAAGTCTATTCAGGTCAATTGTTTGAAAGAGTTTGAGAAGGATTGGTATTAATCTTTCTTTAAATGTTTGGTAGAATTCAGATTTTCTAATTCTTCATGATTCAGTCTTGGATTCTAGGCTGTCCAATTTGTTGGCGTATAATTGTTCATAGTAGTCTCCTATGATCCTTGTATTTCTGTGGCATCAGTTGTAATGTCTCCTCTTTCGTTTATAATTTTGTTTGAGTTTTCTTTGTTTTCTTGGTAAGTCTAGCTAAAGGTCCAACATTGGATACTATTAGTCGTTTTTAATGTTTGCTAATTTGATGAACAAACAATGATATTTTAGTATTTCTCTGTTTACAGTGAGATTGAGCGTATCTTCCTTTGCTGTTTACCATTTATATTTCTTTCCTTATGGAGTGCTTCTTTATATTCTTTTCCTCTTTTTATTAAATTGTTCGCCTTTTCCTTATTGAATTGTAAGAATTGTTGATGTACTGAATATTAATCCTTTGTTATACATGCTGCCGATATTTTAGTATGTCACTTTCTTTTAACTTTGTGATATATTTTATTGTTCCAAATTTTGTATTATTATGTTGCCTAGGCTTTTAGTCTTTTTTTCTTTGTGGCCTCTGTGTATTTATACCTTGAGTAGGCATTCCTTACCCGATGGTTATAAACCTGTGGAAACCATTTCTTAAAGTTGCAACGAGTCGGGACAGTCCTGTAGGCCAGACTCTGCTTGGCCCTAGATGCCTTGGAGGGAGGCTCATCTAGGGTGGCTGTGCTCCGAGGCCCACCATTCCCCATTCTCCTCATCTTAGGAGGTCAAGGAGCAGAAGCCATGGCCTGTGGATAGACACTGCTGCCATGGAGCAAATCTAAACAAACTGCTTTAAGCTGCTGCTGCTGCCCTCTCCACCCGAGAAGGGTGCAGAAAGTGCGAGGCCACCTCGAAGAGCTGAGTTTTAGAGCATTCCATCCCCTCCTGCCCAAAGTCCTTGACACACTCAGCAGCTCCAGAACAATGCAGATGGGTATGTCAGACAAGGTAATTTTCAGATGTGCTGCCGTGTAGCAGAAAAGTTGTGGTTCTGATACTAAAAGTGAAAACACCTCTCATCACAAGGTCTTGCTGAGATATCTGCATTTGTAATGCACTGTGCTAAGTAGTGTGCAGACAGGGCGATGCCTCCCCCTTTAGAGATGGCCCCTTCCACAAAGGTGCAGTCGAACAGAATCAGACGGATCTGTGATTGAGTCCTAGCTCTATCCTTTAGCAGCTGGAGAACTGTGGGCAAACCGGTGACCTTCTCAAGGCATGGATCTCCTCCTCTGTAAAATGGGCATTATTCTGGCTGGAGGGGCTTGCGCTGTGAGGACTGATGAATTAATGAATGGGAAAGTGTGTTGTGGGTGCTCCAAGAACTATAGTATTGTTGTTATACTTGGAGTCTGGGGGACACATGAAGAAGAAGACAGGGTCTTTGTCCCCACGGAGTTCATGATGTACACACATGGAAACACAGGAGAGCAGGAAATGATCAAGTTGTCAAACCATATGGTAGTGGAAGTTGGAGAAGGGTCCAGTGTTCAGGTGACCCAAGTACAATCTTATTTGTGGTTATGTTTTTACGAAAGTTGCCAAATGTGTTTTGTGTGAAATGAAATTAAACAATCCAAAAAAGACTGCTTTGTCAGCAGTATCTGTCCTGCCTTGTTCTGAAGGACAGTGGAATACCACCTGGGGCAGCTTCTGTTCCCAGACTCCTCACTCTAAGGCTGACGTTAGCCTTAAGTACCTGCAGGGCTTTTATCTATTGCCGAGACTCTGACAGCCTTGGTGAAGTGACCCTGTGAGAGCTTCTGGGTACCTGATCAAAAATCACCAAATAGGATTCAGAGGGAAAGGCTGAGAAACTGGCCGTTGGAGTCTGAATAATAAAATACAATATATCGTATGCTGAGTCCCCTCAGTAGGAATTCAGTCTTGTTCCATGCTGTGTCCCCAGAGGAATGCAGATGTTCATCAGAAGGAAAGACATTGATGAAGGAGAGCTGATGGGGTGACGCTTTCAGCCATAACTTGCCTCAAGGTCTATGTGTCAGGGTTGGCAGTTCCACTGTGGCCGACAGAGAAGAGACCTGTGTGTTATTTTGCCTATGCTCAGCTGTGGGCCAGTGCAATGAGGACACAAGGTCCCCAGTCCATCTCTGAATGGGCCATTTTACTTCCCAAGACCAGCTGCCTAATAGACAGATGTCTGACCTTCTTTACAAAGGGCAGTGGTGGCTCGATCACCGCTGGAAAATGGTCCAGGGTAGGGCTGGCTATATAATTTTCAGAGCCCAGTGCAAAATGGAAGTGCAGGGCCCTTGTTCAAAAAGTAGGAAAGAAACGTACCGTTAAAGGTACTAAAACATAAAACTTTTTCTTTCGAAGAGATCTTGTTCCTTATAAAAATAATAGGTATAGTCATGTTACATAAATAACAGCATAAACTTACAAATGCAAAAAAGTAATGCTCTTGGTGTCATATAATATTAGGTAATACAATAAATGATAATACTTTATTAATGTGATACCTTGATCATAAGACTTTTCTGGTTTTTTTGCAAATTCATTTATTAGGTCAGCAGTTATACTTTTAGCAACTTCATTTTCAATTGATATAATTGAAAGTGACATTAGTCACTCTTGGCAAATGCAAGATCTCAAATAATTTTTGCTAATTGTTAATTTTGAGAAGGATCTGTATGCTGGTACAGCTGTTACTGGAAATGCTAGGTACATTTTATAGGCTGGGACAACATTGTGGTAAATTTCTGGTAAATTATTTCAAAATGAAAATTTTAGTACAGCTTTATGTAGGTCTGAATTTAATTTTAAATGTGTATTTATACAACGGCATTTAAATGTTTCCTCTGACATTTCCTGTAGCTTTAACAGGTCATTCAAGACGTGGAAAGCAGTTTCATAATTTGCATATAATTAAAAATGCTTATTTATGCATTCTATTACTTTTATCTTCCATTATAAGAAAAATTAATTTTAAATTGTCTTTCTTGTTAATACCTGGCTTGTCTGAAGCTTCATATGAAAAAATATCCTTTCTGTTGAATGCAATGGTCTTTAAATTAACTTTCTACTTCTAAGCCTGTGGCTATTTGTTTTGCAGTGCTGTAACAGTTTTCAAAACCAGAGATTCTAAACTCTTTAAAGAATTCTAGTTACTCTCTGATAGGCTTTATTGCAATGTCCATGTGCCCAATTTTATTTTGTAGTAATTTATTGACAACGTTTACTATCTGCGCACTGGCAGTTCCTGTCCCAGTCTCGGACTGGAGAGGCTGCAGTGATGGGCTCTGGGGGTGGGTGGCATGCTGGTTTCCCACCACTGTCCTGACGCTGCTTCCATGAGGAGCCTCTCCCTCTTCTGGGGCTGTGGCCACCTCTGCCATCAATGCTTCTGTTGCTGCCACCACCACTGAGCTCAGGTCTAGGCTGTCCCTTCAGCATGCTGCCTGCTGTGCCCACAGGCCTGAAGACGTGCATGCATACACTGCTGTTAGCATATCTCCTCTGCTCACACACATGCTTTGTTGTCTCATCAGACTTTGCTTATAAAACAGAAATTCAAAGACAGAATTATTCAGAATTTCAGGATAGTGGCCACAGAGCATTAAATCGAATCTGAGAGTGGGCCCTGTGCAATTACACAGGTAGTACACCCATGCAGTCAGCCCTGATTCAGGGCATGTGTGCAAAACCTTGGTGGGGAAGCAGTAGCATCTTTGTGCCACAAGCCAGAATGTTCTCTAAGTTAGGGGACCCATGAAAATCAGGACCATGTTCTAAAAATGGATTCCCAGCACATCCCAAGTTGTAAACAGGGGCACCACACTGATAAACAGCTTGAAAGACTTATTTTCCCAGGGGTAGGGAGGAAACCACGACTAAGTAACTCATGTTACTTAATCTTCCCCAAGATCTGGTGACCCAGGCCTAGTGAGAGGTCAGCCGAGCATAGGGGGTGACCATTGCCAGGTGCTGAGGTAGGAGATTTCTCACTGATACTTAACTGCCTCATACAGTGCTGGAGAGCAGTGGGTACTGTCCCCAAGCCCTTGCCCAGCCAAGGAGAAGAAGTTTCACTGGATGGAGAAACAGGAGACAGAGGAGCAGACCTGGTCTTCCATCTAGGCAAGGTGACTGGGACCGGTTTTGACCCTGGGATGAGCACTTTCCTCAGGATGATGTGAGATCTCTGAAGATGGAAGTGGGATTGATCTCTTCGTTCAAGATTCCAACAGTAAGACATGTTCAGTAGGTAAACGGGTGCCTTGGAAAGTTTAGGTAACTTTGTTTTCACATTAAAAATAAACTCCAATTTTTAGAGGTAGATATTGATTTAGAAGATACAGATAAGTAAAAATAAGAAATCCACCTAGTACAAATAACCACTGGTGAAATTTTGACATATGCTCCAGTGATCTTTTTCTTTGTTTATCTGTATGTATTTCAGAAAAAAAAATTTTAATTATAGGAAAGTACACTGAATAACATGACAAACACTCATGTACCCAATGCCCTGAATGAATATGTATTTACATTTTGTCATATTTGCCTCAGATTATTTTATACCAAAGAAATAAAATATTACTGATAAAGTTCAAGTCCCCTTGGTGCCCCACTTAAATCCTCTTTTCCTTCTTCCTTCCCCAGAAGCAAGTTCTATTGTGAATTTATATATACCCTTTCCATATTCATTTTTATAGATTTACAACATATCTGTATTAATATTTTGTGAGGAACTAAAGATTTATCTGAATTGTACATAATTTTCCTGGAATTTGTTTTTGTTATTTTTTGTCTTTAAGACTTACTCAAGTTGACACATATAGACCTAGTTGACTTAATTGTTATAGAAGGGTTTGGTAAACTATGGCTGTGAGCAAATCTGGCTAAGAACAATTTTACATTTTCAAAGGTTGTTAAAAAAATCTACAATACAGACTTAGGTGATCTACAAAGAGATCGTCTGTGGACCTCCTCGCACGTGTCCTCCTACCTACGTGTGTGAGAAGAGCTTGTTTCTTCAGAACAAGTGGAAATGCTGAGTTGGATGCTGTGTGCGTTTGCAGTCTGATGGCTAAATTCCCCTTCACAGTTGCTATGCAAAATCAGACCCCAACTAGTGGTAAAAAAGAGGTCTCATTTTTTCAACATTTTTTCTCCATTTAATTTTATCAGATTTTCAATTGTTGCCAATCTAATGGAGGAGAGTGGCTCACTGCTTTTATTTATGTCTCCCTGTTTACCGGTGGGGTTGGGCAGCTTTTCCTAAATAGATTAGCCATTCAGGTTTCTTCTTTTGTGAATTGTCTTTCTGTTTCCTTTACCCCTCTTTCTACTGAAATTTACCTTTTCAATTTTGTAGGAATTCTTTATAGATTCTGAATTCTAATCTTTTGTGAGGTCCATGTGTTGCAAATCTCTTACCCTACTTTGTTAGTTTTGTTTTTGTTTGTTTTTACTGTTTATGGTATCTGTTTATGGTTGATGTACAGAAGTTTTAATTTTTGTTGTTGTTAAATGTATCAATCTTTTTCCATATGGTTTGTGCTTTTTATCTAAGAAATTTTCCCCTGGAGCAGGCCTGGTGGTGCAGTGGTTAAGTTCATGCCTTCTGCTTCAGTGGCTTGGGGTTCGCTGGTTCGGATCTCAGGTGCGGGCCTATGCACTGCTTGTCAAGCCATGCTGTGGCAGGTGTCTCACGTATAAAACAGAGGAAGATGGGCACGGATGTCAGCTCAGGGCCAATCTTCCTCAGCAAAAAGAGGAGGATTGGCAGCAGATGTTAGCTCAGAGCCAATCTTCCTCAAAAAAAAGTTTCCCCCATCTTGAAATCATAAAGATAGACCCCCGTATTATGATTTGAAAGTTTTAAGATTTCACTTTTTATATCTAGAATTTAATCCATCTAGAATTCACTTTGGTGTGTGCTGCAAGGTAGGAATTGAATTTTATTATTTTCTATCTGGAACAGCAAAAAGCCCATCACCATTTATTGAAGTTTTTCCTTTCCCAACTAATTTATCATTCATTCAGTGAATATTTATTGAGGTTCCACTATGTGCCAAGCACTGTTCTAGGCACTAGAAAGCAGTGGGAGGGGGGACAAAAAAATCTCTCTCCTCAAGAGCATTCATTCTAGCTGGAGAGACAGACAATAAAGTATATAGTGTCAGATAGTGATACCATCTATGAAGAAAAATAAAGCGGAGAAGGAGGAAAGGAGGACAAGGATTGTGGAGGGAATACTGCTGTCATAAATAGGGTGGCCAGGGAAGGTGTCACTGATAATGTGACATTTGAGCAGAGACTTGAAGGAAGTGAGTGAGGATGTGATATCTGAAGAAAGTTCCAAGCAGAGAAAATGATAAGTGCAAAGGCCTCGAGGAAGGAGTGTGCTTGGTGTGTTCAAGAAAATCAGCAAAGAGACACATATGGCTGATGCAGACTGAGCCAGGAAAGATTAATAGGAGAGGAGGTCAGACAGGTAATGAGGCGCTGGATCATGTAGGGCCTGGTGGGCTATTGTCAGGACTTCAGATTTTAGTCTGAGTGAGCTGGGTTTTGAACAGAGGAGGACATCATCTGACCTACATTTTAAAAGGTTCACCCTAGTTGCAGAGCTGGGGGAAGTCAGTGAAACTTCTCATCACCTCACTTTTCTTGTCTTTGGGGTGGAGGATGTCTAACACATCCTCTGCTCTTTGTTGATGTGAGGCTGCTTATAGGATGCCATAAAGGGCTGGACCTCCTTGGGGGAGAGGCTCCTGGTGATTATCTTTGTCAGGGGAAGAGTGAGAATAATGGTAGATTATAATAGCATGCTGATTATACGACCTAACTGGATAAAGGGATCTGTCATGCTTCCCAGAGAATTCTGGATACTTTGATGGTTGCTCTATGATTCTAATTGTTTATTCCCAGAGCTTTATGTTCAAGGGACTGGTAATGAATTAGAACAGGCGCCAGACGGGTAGATATTAGCTAAAAGTTTGATTAGCTAAAGAAAGAAAGCAGAGACAGCCCTAGGCTGACATCTCTCGGGACCCTAAGAGTTTGAACTTCACAGTATCTCATCAGAGACAGTTTCCCCATCAGGGCAACTCCTTGTGATCAGTTTAGAGTTCCCCCACCGTGTGCTCTTGCTCTTGGCTTCTTGAACTTACTCTATCAAAACACTCATCACCTAACAACCAGTTTAATTGCAGGTGATTTCTTCCTAACTGTCAACTCTATGAAAGCAGGATTGGATTGTGTCGTTCACTGCTCCATTCCTAGTCCCACGCCCAGTATCTGCCAGAGAAGGTGCACAATAAGTATTTGGTGAAAGAATGTAGAACTCTTTGAATGAATGACTGTCTCGGGGCTTGAAGCTGTCATGTGGGATTCTCTGCTGGTTTGAGGTTCTTGGGTTTTTTTCTGTTTGGGAAGGCATTGTATGCTGCACTTCTCTATTGGGAGTGTTTGGTGGGGTGGTCCCATGGGAATTCTCCCAGCTGTCCTGGTGGCCTCCTGGGTTTCCTTGTTGGTTGAGTCATCCCTGAGTAGAGACCTTGGGGACCCTTGCAGTCGGATGCAGTGTCTAGAGCAGCCACTGCCTGCACCTATGGGTGTGATCTGGACACCAAGTTTGTCTTAATCTCTGCACCAGGCGACTGACAATAAACAAGCTTCCCTCCCAGCAGCTGTTGACAGTCGCCTCCCACACAGCCCACGGGGGCCCTGCGCAAGATGGTATGACTCCCCCCAGTCGCTCTAATAATAACACTGTATTCTTAGCCAGAGCTCCGGGGCTTCACTCAGACGTTTTTCACTTGCCTTAGAATGGGAGTGAGAGGAGGCTAGAAACAGAAAACTCATTTGGACATTTATTTAACCATCTCCAAGTTAATTTGCCCAGGTTCAAGTTCTCTAATTTCCCCTACTCGTCTTCTGGCTGCTGAGCAGTGGAAAGGGGACAAACAGAGTGGAGTGACACTGAGAGGCCTGAGTGTCGGCTCCAGGCTGTGAGGGAGGCCCCTGGGGAGGCCTGCGAAGGAGGGAGGCCGGCGGGCAGGCCCGGAGCCGGAGCCGAGCAGGGGCTCTCGTTTCCCCAGCGGTTCATTCCTGTGTGCACCCACGCTCGGACCCGAGGATGGGGGAAGGCCTGCTGGGAGAAGCAACCTCACAGAGCTGAAGTGAGAGGGACAGGAAGGAGTGCTTTCCCTCTGAGAGCCTTCTGTTCCCTTCTGCCCCGGCCTCTGCTCGTCAGAGATGTGGCCGCGCTGCCCCGCCCCTCCCCAGGTGCTGCCCGGGCAAAGCCCGGCGCCCGGAGTGGGTGTGGGAATCGTTCCTCACCGGCCTCCCTGCGCCACGGGCCAGTCCAGGCCGCACGCAGCCCACACCGAGGCTGGGGTTGCATTTTACAGCCGCCTGCGCTGACTGTAATTTCTTCTGGCTCCTAAGAAGCGAGCGGAGAGACGCTCTGGGAATCCCATCCACATCCTCCTGCATCTGAGGCTGTGAACGGCTAAGAGAGGGAGAAATGAGAAGCCGACTAGTCAATGGCCTGATTCCTACGCCCCTGCATAATTACGGGTTGGCCACACGTTCTGTCTCATTTTCGCAACAGCCCTGTGGCATGAGGCAGGAGGAGGCAGCTGTTGAAACCACATGCCCTGGATCTTGGTGGTGCTCCACCTGCCTGGGAGCAAGGCTGGCCTGGGAGATCCCTGGGGAAGCGTTTACTTTTCTCCCTAATTTTTCGTTTTTGTTTTTTTGCTCCCTTTAATACTTCATAATTTTCACTATGGCTGAGTGAGATTTCGAGTTGGGCTGGTTGCTTTGCGCAGAGAATATGGGATTACACTATAACTAGGAATGCCTGAGGTTCTGTGAAGATAAGTGCCCTATAAATCCAAGGCATTATTATATTTAATTCCACTTTAAGGCTTTTATATTCACATCCAGCAAGGTTGCGTTCCTTAGCTGAGGGATGAGGCCAGCCAGCTATCACATGTGAGCTCTCTCTTCTTAAAAAGACTCAAGGCTTTGCTCAAAGCTTTTCAGATGTATTCATTTAAAACTGCAGTTTGCCTGCCACTTTAAGAAATTCATCATACCCATCATCAGCCTGTTGAGTATATTACTACTATGTATGGAGACACAGATGATAGATAATAAAACTTTAGATTGGATAATCATAGAAAACTTGATTACAATTCACTAAGAATGTGTTTTGATGAACAAGGAAACAACGCTGCAAAAGAAGGTCAGGGCGCTTTTAGGGAGCTCAGAAAACAGACAAGGATTCTCTGCAGGTGTAACAACTGGGCGTTCCGAGCAGCCTCCTACCTCTGTCCGCCTTCCCTTATATTTCTTTTCCATGCTGTGACAGCTTGGCAAAGGCCCCAGGCAACATTCCTCTGAATCCTTTCCTGTGACATCTCGTCTTTGCCTTCTCTCCACACACATCAGCTGCACTAGCACCTTGACTTCTAATTTTAGCTTCTGTTTTGCATTTTGTGTAGCATACAAGGGAATATAATGCAGAATTTAGACAGGAGAGAAGTCAGGCTGTTTGCTTCCTTATAATTTGGCAGTGATCCGTATTTGATGGCTGAAGGCAGATAGCAGTAAGGACAGGGAACAACAGAATGGCTGTGCCCTCATCTACATTAGGGAGCAGTCTCTCTTCAGATCCCATGAGCTAGAACCCTTCTCCTTTCCCTCTGCCCTGATGGCTGGTTGCATGACTTTAGAAGCCATTAAACTTACTCCTGGCTCTGCAGAAGTTCAAATTGACACAAATAATTATGTTGAGAGTGGGAGCATATGTGTGTATGTATTTGGGGGTCAAGAAGGATTAGTTCACATAATAATACTAATTAGATTCAATAATCTCTCCAGACTAGAAGCTGGATAGATCTGCATTGTCAAACAGATAATAGGCAGAGGACCATATCCTACATCCTATATCAAGTGGACTGTCTCCTTGGGTGTCTTTTAAAGGATGGGGCAAAACTTTGGAAGCAGGCTAGATCAGTGCTTCTCAAAGTGTGGTAGCATCAGCATCATCTGGGGGGGTCACTAGTAATTCAGAATCTTGAGTCCCAGACTTGCTACTTGCTGAATCCCAATCTCTGGAGGGTGGGACCCAGGAAGCTGTGTTTTAACATATTCTCTGGGTGACTCTTATGCATGCTAAAGTTTAAAAATCACTGAGATAGATGGTCTCTCAAGGTCTCTCCAGTCCAACTCAACAGTTGTTTAGTTCATGTAGGTTTTTCTGTCTTCTCAGGTGTGGCTGCTGCAAATTTCATTAGTGAAACAAAACTAACTTTTATTATTGTGAAATATAACACACAGGAAAGTTCATAGATGACTTATATAAAGGGAACACTGTAAAACTAAATGAATTACAATGAAGGTAACCCTGTGTCATTTCCACCCAAGTAAGAAACAGAACCTTG
This sequence comes from Equus caballus, assembly GCF_041296265.1. Taxonomy (NCBI): domain Eukaryota; kingdom Metazoa; phylum Chordata; class Mammalia; order Perissodactyla; family Equidae; genus Equus; species Equus caballus. The sequence goes on from NC_091698.1 coordinate 60,808,196, forward strand.
CCAGCACCCTTGGATCACCCTTCCCAGTGGAATTCCAACTCCCTGCCCCACCCCAAAAGTAACTGCTCTCCTGACTTCTGTCGTAATCACTTACTTTCTTTCTTTTATATTTTTGCCTTCTAAAAATGCATCCCTAAATAGCACAGGGTAGTCTTGCCTGTTTTTGACCTTTATCTAAATGAGATCACAAAGTACATACTCCATGGTGTCTGGTTTCTTTTGTTCAACCTTTTGTCTGCAAGATTTCCTCGTGTTTTCAACACAACTCTTGCCCTTTGTAGAGCTGCCACGCCCTCTCATTGTTTGGATCCATAGCAACACAGCAGAGAAGCACACATTTTCCTTTAAAATTACAGCAATTTAAAATTAATGTGGTCAATGAGTATTTCATGGTGCTCCTTGAGCCAACCATTGATTCCCCAGGATGTTGCTGAATGATGACGGGAATTACTGCTCCAGGGCTCCAGCTACGTCTTCTCAGTGCCAGGGATGAGACTGAGGAGATGGTCAGGAGATCCTTCAGGAGGGAGCACCTCCCAAAAGGAAATGCTCAGAGCTATGAGCTCCCAGGGGCCTCAAAACCCAACATTCAACCAGTGTGTGGCATTGGATCAGGGACAGGATGACCCAGGGCTGTTTCAAGGCCACTCATGTCTGTCTTTGTGCTAGTTTCATTCAGGTTTTCTGATCCATCACGCAAGCAACAACTGTGCATAAGGCACGTGCTAGAAAGTGTAGAAGAGATGGGCCATCTAAGGCACAGCTGCTGTCAGTCTCTCCCTCTAGACTCGTGCTCCCACAGAGCTTAAGAGCATGGCCTTTTGAGTCAGACCAACTGGGTTCTGGTCCTGGCTCTGCTCCTTACCAGCAATGTGACCTTAAGCTCATCTTCATCTTAAAAATGGAGATTATAATAATAGTACATACCTCATGGGGCTATTTTGATGATTCATTAAGAAATGCTTGAAAAATGCTTAGCGTAGCATCTGGCTAAGAATAATTCCAGCTGACGGTGAATGCTTCCGATGTGCCCAGTTCTGCAATCCTATGTGATTGGGTCTATTGTTACTTTCAATTTCAGAAGAGAAAACTGAGGCACAGAGAGGTTGAGAAACTTGCCCAGGGTCCCATGGCTAGTGCGTGGTGGAGGCAGTGTAACACCAGAGTCTTTGCTCTTAACCACTCTGTGTATGGCTCAATAACTGTTAGCTATTTTTATCATTTTATGTCTGGGCTTTGGTATTCTTGGTGTGTTTCTCTCATTATCTGTTTCAAACCTCTCACGTGGCTTCTAGCAAAGCCTGGGTCCTATCAGCTGCCTGTTCCGGATAATCCTGATGAAACAAATGAGATTGGCTCTGGAACTTGAAGATGATGCTCTCTCCTTGTTATATGATCCTCTTTTTGGGTTGTCCCTCAGCAGAAGCTGGTGATGACAATGGAAGCCATGTTAGATGCATACCAGAGGATCTTAGCTGTCACTTTACAAAGCACTAGCTTGCACCAAAGCCTCATGCCTCCCTGATCTGGGAATCTGCAGCAGTCAAAATGGTTCAAGAATTGGAAACTGGTTCTGGAAGGATGGTTTAAAGGAATTGGCAGTAACTTGGTAGTGGCACATTAGTGACTCTAACTTTGAACAAGATATGAAAGTTGACAGTTTATCCCCTGCCCACATGTGGTAAGAGAAGAAGCCAATGTAGAGAAAGGGATGAGCTTGACAGAATGTTTTTCTTCTATTGATGACAAGGACTTAGTGGCTTAGAGTAGAATATTGAGGGGCTATTGGGGACAGACTCTGCTTTCCTGGACAGTAGCGTTGGAAGCTTAAGATAGGGGGGTGGACTTCCTCCCTTCTTTTCCCACAATTTTGTGATAAGGACATTATCTCTTTATTCTCAAATTTCTAAAGATCTTCCACAGTACAGTAGTCAGAATCATGGCCTCCCCAGAGATGTCCACATCCCCATCCCTGGAACCTGTTTATATAGGAGAGCCAACAAGTGTTCTTCTAAGAGAGGAGGGAGGCAGGAGTCAGTTTCAGAGAGATGTGATGTGAGAAAGACCTGACCAACCACTGCTGGCTTTGAAGATGAAGAAAGAGGACCATGAGTTAAGGAATGTGGGCACCTCTAAAATTTGGAAAAGGATCATCCTCCAGAGCTTCCAGAAAGGATTGTAGGCCTGCTGACACCTTGAGTTTAGTGAGATCTGTGTCAGACTTCAGACCTACAGAGCTGTAAGATAATAAATCTATGTCATTTAAAGCCACTTTAGTTGTGGTAAGTTGTTACAGAAGCCATAGAAAACTAATATAAACCGTTTAACCCATCTGGCAAGAATATAGTTTGGTAAATCAAATAGATTGAGAGGGAAATTTTTATTTTCTCTCATAGCCCTGGCTTCTATATCCCAGATTCATGGGACTTGTAAGCCCAACTGTACATGTTAGTGTGGCATAAACGGTGGTAACAGTGAATAAGTACCTCTATTTCTTAAGCCGTCTTTAATGTTACCTGTTGGTTGATGCACCCTCTGGTGCCCCCTGGAATTGACAGGAGGAGGTGAATGGGGACCACTACTCTTCATGGTATCACCACTCCCTGAGCCTCTGCAGCCAGACAAGCTTCAGAGGAGAACGTAGTAGGACCACTTTTCAAGGGCAGCCAGAATGGGTGTGCTAACTGTCTGTGGTTCTCTGGAGTTATCTTAATCAATCATGACATCAGTCGTGACCTGGACTTTAGAGGCTCCTTGTCCTCTTCCAGCTCCAGCCCCTACCTAGAGAAGTGAGTTTTCTCTTTGTGCTGACTCACCTCTCAGACTGCAAAGTGGAGCCGCAGAGGAGGGAGGCAGAGCAAACCGGTATCATCATGTGCAAAAGATGCACCAAGACCCAGGAGGAAGAGTGGCATCACAAAATGTTCTAAGTGTTCCTGTCTTATTATAGATTAATGTAAAGACAGATCATTCTAAACTGCTGACTGGAAAAAAGAAATCTAGCTCTATTTTTCTATAAATTTTATATTTGGCATTTTAAAAGGAAAACAAAACTTTTAACAGGTACAGAGGAAATCAAGTTTTAAATAAAATATGGTTTCCCAAAGCAAGTTTGGGAGGCCATTGCGGGGGCCAATAGGCCAAGCAGAGAGGGTTTCTTTCACAACCTGGCTTAGTTGGTCAAGGCCCAGGGTTGGTAGTTGATTTTTTGTTTATGGCCAGCGAGGGGTGGCCAAGAGCATTCCCAGGGACAGAGAAGCTCCTACATTTGACGTTAGACTGTTAGGCAGAAGACTCCTTGGCCTTTTGATCCCAGGCGTTTCAGTAGTGGTTCCCAATCACTTTGGACTGGAAGTCACCTCTCCTTCACCCTCCTGCAGCTCTCGGGTGGCAGGTGGGGCAGTGTGAGTGATGAAACCAGATGATGAACCAGTTTACCTAGATTGGGGCCCATGGGTCCTATAGGTCAGGGTGAGAGGTCACCTGCTGAAGGGAAATCCATAATATTGTCCAACTGCAACAAGGACCACTGCAGCAACTTCTCCCCTCAGAGCAGCTGCCACCACCACTGAGTCTTCTCTCCCCTCTGTAGACAGACTGACAGATGTTTAGGGAAAGGCTGAGCAGGCGGGGATACTAGTGAGAGGCAAGGTAGCCTCGCCTGAGATCCTAGTCTGCTGTCCATGGGTGTCGATGAGGCTTTAGTTCAATTCCACACTGGCCTGAGTGTGCCCTGGACTTTAGGAACCCCAGTGCTGGGACCCTGAGAGATAGGGATCCCCTTCTATAGCTAAGCAAGGCTCCCACCAACAAAGGAGAGAATACACTTTCCCCCATGGCGGGGAGCCTTGGCCCAAGTCGCTTGCTCTCCTCCCAGACGAAAGGGGGCGCGGATCTCTTGGTGGTGAGCCATTTTTATTTTTCTAGCCACAGCACAGGACAGAGCCTTTCTTTCACTGTCAGGTCACCATCTTCCTCCTCCTCATGCCAGCCTTGAGCTTTCCTCTGGGCCCTGGAATCACAGCATGGCCAGGCCTGCTATCTACGGACTGTCTGCTGAGCTCCTGGCTGCCCACCTTGTTCTGGGCACAATTTTTCATTCTACAGCTTGTTCTCCAGAAACCAGTTTCCTCGTCTTTCTAAGCACCAGAATCTTGCCACTTCCCTTTTTTGCTTTTAGCTGTTTTATTGCTCTACACATTCCAGTTGAGGGTTTGCAGAAGAAATCAAATAAGGAAGCCAGAGTTCTGAGCAGCTCTGATGAATTCTCTAGCAGAGGAGAACTTCGATTCTGCTGTCGTCAGATGGGAGTTAGGGCTTATCTGTTAGAATTGTCCTTGCCACTTCAACCCCAGTTTACTTGGCTATAGAAGTGCAGGCCCATCCCTGAACCTCCAGGGTTTATCCATTTCGAAATCTGTTTTCATCAGACGGCTGCAAGGCTGGGCCCGGAGCCAGAGGCAGCATGGAAGCAGGGAGCTGCAGGGTCAGGTTCCGGAAGAGCCTCTGAGGGCTGCTACAGACACAGCCTAGGCAGCCCAGCTCTGAAGTCGCCGGAGGGGCAGTGCCTGGGGAGATGCTGCTCTATGAAAAGCTCAGAGGTCAATTTGGAGCTTCCTATTCCTTCCCCTGGCCATACTTAGATTTAGAATCATGCTGGTGTGGATAGCGCAGCTTTCCTAAAACTAGTAGCGTTGAAGTGGTTGGTCTGGGCCCAAATTCTGCTTAGTCACCACTAGATTTTAGGCTCTGTGAACCCTGGTTTCTTCATCTATAAAGTGAGGATTTTATGGTCTACCCTCCAGGATTGCAATGGGGGGCAAATGAGGCAACATCACCAAGGGTTTAGCAATAAGCATTCAGTCACTGGCGTTTTTATTAGCAATAGTGTTTGTCATCATCACTGTCACCATCACCTCAGCCCAATATCATCAGCCCGTGAGGTGGGCTGGTGTAGTCCTGAGCAAGCTCACCCCCAGAGGAGCCTCTCAGAGCCGGCCTCTGAGCTCTGTTACAAAGGTGAGGTGCACTCTTCCTTGATTTTAGTAGATTTAATTGGAAGGTGGTACCTGCCCCCCCATCAGAGTTCACTTCCTTTTGATTGTCATCGTTGGAGCAGGGGCTCCAGAGGCCCGTGGCAATCAGCTGCCTCTGGTAGTTAAGGCAGTGTTTAGAGCTGTACTTGCCCACAAAGCCAAACTTGAGCAGCTGAGTCATACTGCAGGGTCTGCCGGCCAGCCAGTCCCCAGACAAAAGGCAGGCAGCAGTCGGGAAGACGAATGGCCGTCGTGTACAGAATATTTTTCAAGGGGATTTTAGTGAACGTTTCTGTTTAATGTGTCTGGCTGAAGGAAGGGCAGGGTGGGTGTCAGCAGCTATTAAACCCTCACCACCCACCTGGCCTTTACAATCAGCCTTTGATTTTGTTAAGCTCCACTCAAACTACGCAGTGGGTACTCCCTCCTCTCCAACAGCCCCAGATACCCTCCTGAAGTGGGTCCTTGAGGGGAGTCTGTGACACACAGCAAAGGGTGGGAGGCGGCTGTGAAGGGAAAGCCCCGTGCATGGGCCTGAACGGGAGAAGCGTCCTCCCTCCCCTCCCCCCACCCGCACACACATTCAAGGTGGGGTTATGGGAACAAGAGTGGAAAGCAATTATTTCTGCCTGAGGTTAGTGAGGTGTCACAAAAGGAAGTGACTTGCAATAAGGACTATGCCATGGGATCTGTTTCCCACAGTTGCTATGGATATTTAGTTGTTTCTGTTAACACCACCATCTATTTGGGCCTGGGATGCAAGGCTGCCTCTAAAAATGCTTCGTCATTATTCCTGTATTTACTCTCCATTTTAAAATCTGGAAAGAGTGAGGTTAAAGTGGTCTCTTTCATGCAAATATTCTAATGAGCCTCAGAAAGTATTGGAAAATAAAAAGCAACTTTGTAACTAGCAAATTTCCCAAGCTTAGCAGGCAAGGGAGTAAAAAGAAAGAGGATTTTTTTTATAATATATATTTTTCCTGATTTGAGTTTGGCTTTTGATTTTATTTCTAGAGTGAATATATTTGGCATTTACTTAAGAATGAGACAAATAATAATAATAAAAAAAAGGATCCAAATGGACGCATATGTCCCTTAAGATAGATTGACGTTGGTCTGCATTATTGATAAATAATCTGGAACTACCGTTTGGGAACATTTGTTTTCTTCATCAGCAAGAATTTTTCGAGTCTTTGTTGGCTCTGTTTGTCACAAGGTATTCCTGATTGTTCTGCTTCTTTTGCGATTATTGTAACCTTGGGTAAATGTCCATCATAACAAAATGGACCGTGAAAAGCGATTCTGAGAGGTCGTCTGCCCTATCCCCCTGCTTCATTTATAGCAACAATTGAATTTCTGTTGATGTGAGAAACCCTCTGAAATTGAGATTCCAGAATTTTTTTTTATATTTGTTCTACTATTTAACATCTTTTCTTTCCCCAGAGTTTTCCCTTACTGCTTATGACTGTCAGCCAAATGCTTCTCTCTCCAATGAAGAGACAAACAGCTGTTCCCCAGGAGATAAATAATATCCCTCCGCAGGTCTAAGATTTTATTCAGGTGCCCCTTCAGTCTCCTCTTTCCTTGATTGAGTGATCCTCATTTTCAAACATTTGGAGGATATTTACTTTCTGCCTGGAGGTCATGTGTACTGCAGGGTGCCCTGGCCATCACGTGCACTGAGTCACGAGCTGTTGTTGCTTTTCCCTGACAAACCCCTAACACGATGCCCACATATTTACATCCTCTTGTTGCAGAGCATACCAGCAACGTAAACATCCTGCTCAAGTTCTTCCTTTTCTAGGTGTTTCAGCAGAATGGTTGGTGAACTGTAAGTGAATATCCATAATAGTTTCAGAGGGCAGGATTCCAGGGACAAACATTCTTATCAAAACTATTATCTCTTTTCTGTTCAAGGCCCACCTAGCTACATGATCCTGCACCTGTTGGTCCTTCTACAGCATGGAAGAAATGTGAGGAATTTGCTTTTAAAAGCACAGTTAATACCAGAAGTGATCAGTGGAGTAGAAGCTGGTTTGAGTCACCCCGAGCAATTAATTGTCAGTGTTGACATTGCCCTAACTCTGTATCTGTTATCAAGGGCTCAAGCTGTTCAGGGCCTTTCTCCCATGCAGGCATCTGCTTGTTGGACTTTGCATTATGGCTTGTGATTTTTGGCTGTTTACTGCGATTTTTAAAGGAATTTAGCACTCCTTTCATATATAGCTGGGGTTTTTTAATTTCAAGATTTCTGGAGTTTATAATCTATCAATCTTTAAAGAATTGTGTTTGCAACATTTCACAAGTGGGTATATTTAAAAGTAATAATTCAATTTGTGGATTTAAAACAACTTCACTTCTCATAATTTAGAAATGGTACTTAGAGCAGTAGTCGACTAAGCCTGCTGTCACTAGAAAATGCAATGGACTTGAAAAAGCTTCTGACTTGACCTCCTCTTGGCCTTTTTCTTAGGAGCGTGTTTAGCACCAAGTGCCTGGAACTATTCTCTGAGGAATATAACCGTTAAGAGTTCTTGAGGATCCTCTATTCTTCCTGTTTTCTGGGACGTTAGTCATGAAAGTTGGTCCATTATTTATTTCCTTTGGAGGTCAGAGTAATAAGAGAGGAGTGGTAGGTAAGGACAGAGAAAAGGCGTAGTGGTTTTTTTATTTCCAAATCCAGCACGGTCAACTTTTATTAGCACCACTTCCCCAATCCCTCCACTAGAGCCACTCCAGTGCTGACTCAAAATACTGTACAAAGAAACAAAAAACAACAAAAAAATCCCACTCACCTATGGCTAGCAAGTGGCTCGCTGCCCCTAATAAATCCCGGGTCTCAATATAACACACACACACACATATACACACGCACATGCACATACATACACACACACGCACATGGAATTCCAGGCCCATCCTCCACCCCAGAGCCCTCTCCACCCTGGCAAGAGATGGACCCTCAAGTTACTAAGTGCTCTACAGCTTAGAATCTCTACAGAGAATACAACTGAAACAGGCCAATATTTTAAAATGCTTAATCACACTTCCCTAAAGCTATATATATAAAATATATAAATATATATGTAAAACTAAATTTAACATAATGGGAAAAGTGTGATTTATAGTGAAAGCCCAGTCTCTAAGGTAGTGAAGGGCACAATGAGGTTGCCCAGCCTCTAGACTATGTTTCTTTACACGCACCACACATAGCCTTTCCTGAGCCACTCAGAAGTATCTCACAATCTCTGTTTTTGTAATTATAACTGGTCAAGGGTGAGAAATCCTGCCTCGGGATGCCTGTTTGTTCAGGGAGTGGCAAGGACATGCCTGATGCTCATGGACGGGAGGGCTCTGGCTGCCCAGAGTGCCCTTTATCTACCACAGTCTGACTGGCATCTCTGCTCACTTTTGTATCTGCTCAGCTGGGAGTTCGTGACCTTGTTCTATAAATACCAGCCTTGTTTAAATAAGAGCTGCCTTGGCCTGGTGGCCACCACAAATCCCCCAGATGCCCAAGGCAGGCAGCCCCATCCTCGCTGTGAGGTTGGATCTGCCCTCCCTCTGTGAGTGGGACAGAGGCGTCGGGGGCGGGGCTGAGAGCTGCCATCACGAGCCCTTTCTTTCCACAAATGTGTGAAGGCTTTGGGGGAGACAAAGATGAATAAAACTCAGTCCCAGCTCTCAAGGAGCTTATAGTGTGGTACAATAGAAGAGAGATGCACAGATAATTATAATATGAGAAAGAAAGAAAAAACACATGGGAGGAGGGAGGAGGGGAGCAGATAGGAATTGAGAGGAGAGGGCGCTCTCTCCCAAGTGGGGGATCCTGAAAGACTTAAGATTCAGCAGGATTTGAACATAAGAAAGTAGGTGAGCTGTTTAGAAAAATATTACTTTGGATCCCTAGCTTATACACCAAACTAAATTCCAAATCCCAACTGTTTAATGTAAAAAAATGCAACTCCCAAAATAGCAGAAAATATAATTGAATGTTTATGTGATCTTGAGGTGGGAAAGTTCATCTTAAGCATAAGAGAAAAGAAATAAAATGTAAAAGAAAAGACTGCTTTTGACTATAATAAATGAACTATCATAGATGTCCTACACAAAACATCAAGAGAGAATGGAGAAATATTTGTTACTTATAAGAGTAGATAAAGGAGTAATATCAATACAAAGAGCTCACATAAAATATATTAGAAAAATAAATATCCTAACAGAAAAATGGGCAAAAGGTAATGAGCAATTCACAAAAAAAGAAATATAAACAGCTTATGAACATGAAAAAATTCCATATAATTAGTAATCAAAGAAATGTAAATGAAAACAACAGGATGTTATTTTTCACCTATTAATCCAATTAAGGTTTTATTTTTGTTTTCATATTTAATGGTTATTCCCCCATGTCCAGCAAGAAAAATAGGAATAGACAGCTTTCTCATTCAGAGCTGCCTTTTAAAACACATTGTTTCTTCAAATGTTTTATAAACTTGGTTTAAAAATGTACTTTGTGATAGTATATTCTAGGATTAATAAGGAGGCTTAAATTTGTTTTTGGAACAGTAACACTATGAAGTTTTGTTTCATAAACCTCTTGGATTCTTTCTCCTGCTCCCCACCCTGGATTTCAGAACTAAAGAGAGGAGGCAGGTTCTGAGCATCAAGCACTGGCCTGGAGCAGAGGCCAGAAACCCATACCCGTGGGGAAAGCCTGCCTACCACCAGACTTTTGTAAGGCCTGCCACCTAAGAATGAAGTTTACATTTTTGAATGATTGAAAAAACTCCAAAGAAGAATAACATTCATGACATGTGAAAATTATGTAATATTTAAATTTTACTGTTCATAAAGTTTTCTTGGAACACAGCCATGCCCATTTGTTTATGTATAGGCTATGGCTGGTTCTGTGCTACAATTGCAGAGTTGAGTCATTTTGAAGGTAGGGGAGGCAAAAGTTTTCCTTGATCCTTGACTGGGTCTGAAAATTAAACTCACAAAGACAGATTAACAGGAGAAAAGCATACAAATTTGTTGAATTTTTACATGAACATGGGAGCCTTCACAAGGGCATGAAGACCCAAAGTGACCAGAACAGGAAGCTTCTATAACTTTTGACAAAGAAACAATAAATTTGTGAAAAACTGACAAGACAAAGGAGTCTGGGTTGTGGTTAGTAAACGGTGACGAAGTAACCAAGAAGAAAAGGATTAGTTTAACAAGCTTTGTTTATACAGCCTTCTTGGCCCTAAATTCTCTGCCTTCAGTGTTGAGAATGTCTACTTTCCTCCTGGTACAAGGAGGGCACCTTTCAGGTGGGAGCTTTGTGACCTGTTTCAGGGAAGAAGGACGAGTGGGGGAGAGCCCAATGACCTTCCTGCTGCTGCCATTTTTTAAAATTCCTTCAGCTTAAGATATTTGATATGCGAATGTGCCATATTTTGGAGTACTTTTCTGAACCCCATCAGGACAGAGATTACATGGTCCACAAAGCCCAAAACAGTTACTATCTGGCCCTTTAGAGCAAAAGTTTGCTGACCCCTGGCCTAGAGGAATAGTCGATATGGCGTCTTCAAGGAATTTCAGTTGTACAAATACAAATTCAATTCTGTTTTGCTTGACAGTTTTATCCTCCCTTCCCTTTCCCCCTAAATCGTCATCTGTTACAAAGAAAGAACTAAAAAACATGGGCATGATTTGGACCAGAGTTTACAAAATAAGAACATCTCATCTTTAAGGAAGTTGATATTAATGATTTTTGAAAATTGACTTAACTTTAAAATTCAAAATAAGACCAGAGACTAATTCGGATGTCACATCTAAAACTGAAATACCAGTAGGAAAGAAAATAAGCTTTCTCATCTATTTGTTCTTTTTATTTTATATTTGACTTAGAGGTGTCAAAATATATGATAATATATCCTACAGTGAGAGATAATTTTGTGAAATTTGAATATGCTGATGAAATATACATTTTTAGTCACTTAGCCCTTATCAAAGGAAAAATTCAATTTAGCAGTAAAAATTTGAGCAGACATACAATTATTTGCTTATTATTTATTCACATGCAGTAATTCTTCTAGCATATTGATGATTTTGATCCGCTCCAGGATATACACAGGGTTGGTTCATACCATAAGATGAGGACAGAAACTGATTTATCTTTTTCACCGCTGTATGGCTAGTATTTACACACCTAGCACATTGCCTGCTACATACTATTATTGGAAATATATGTTTAATGAATAAATGCGGTTTGTTCCTTGTTCTCAAGGTATCAAATTTTAAATTCCATTTGGTTTTGTATATGTATAAAAACATATACTAAATTATTTTGGATTTATTGAGGGCTGGGTATACTGTTTTCTAATACATCAGCTATTATATTAATAATAACTTCTATTTTCACAGATATTATACCACTCAACTGAGAAGCTACCGTGAGAAATCTCACTAATATTATTACAGTTGATAATATATTCTCAAAAATGTGTTTCCATGTCAATACTTAAAAATCCACTTTATTATTTTAGCAATTTTAGTATTTAGTAAATTTAATATTTTAGACTGAATAGTTTCCATTATATGAATGTACTGCCATTTATCCATAGCCACTTCCCTATTGACAAACTTTTGGATTATGACTGCTATTTTTAAAGTGCATTAAATGTCATGTCATCTTATGACAAACAGCTACTTCAAAGGAAAAACCTCCCGGGGCTGGCCCTGTGGCATAGTGGTTAAGTTCGGCATGCTCTGCTTTGGAGGCCCAGGTTCATGGGTTCCAATCTTGGGTGTGGACCTACACCACTTGTCAGCCATGCTGTGGTGGCAACCCATGTATAAAGTGGAGGAAGATTTGCACAGCTGTTAGCTCAAGGTTAATCTTCCTCAAGCAAAAAAGGAAAATTGGCAACAGATATTAGCTCAGGGCTAATCTTCCTCAGTGAAAAAAAACAAAAAACCTCCTAAGAGTGCTATCAAGATACACACACACACAAAGAAAACAAAGAGTAAAACAAGTGAGTAAATTTTTATTTAAGCAATGATAGACCTTAGTGCATCCTGGGAATTTCTGGCTAGAGCCCTTCAGACAACTTGGCATAGCTGATGCAACGACAGTGCAATGATATGTCAGTGATGCAAGCAGTGAAATTACAAACAAACACCTTTGTTTTAAGGAACCCATGGCAGAACCACTTTAATGACTGTTCAAGCTAGGGCTCTGTAGGGGTTTCAGGTTTAAATAGGTCCCTGGAGGCTTTGTTGAGATCTAATGGACCACCAAGGAAACAGCCTCCTGAGCTGCTGCTTCCATTTCACTCTCTATCCTGAACCATTCAGTGGTAGCAACCCTGAAATCTTTTAACCCCTCAAACCTGAAGAAAGAGTTGCATTGCAAACAGCTGAATGGGTCAAGATTTGATAATATGGACGGGCTTCTAGGCAGGACCAGTGTTAGTATTTACATAATCTGGGGCATGTCTTGCAGCTGTACCAGTTTGATTAGAAAGAGAGCTGGAGGGCTTTGGGGAGTGCCATCCCTAAGAGCTCCCTGTTCTCAACTAGGTAAGACCAGACAAATGTGGCTTGGCAGTGACCCCAGTGCAAAGTAAGACCTTAACTCCCTGGTTGGGCTACTCCCAGCCAGGCTTCTGCCAATTTACCCCTTTCCAGACAAATATGAAAAGCAGGAAGTATGCTGGTGCTTGGGGACCTTATGAATACCATTTGGCTTTGTTGAATTTGGATTCCTTTATAGGAAATGTTCTAATATGTGTGAGTGTTGCATCATTTAGAGCTGCATATTACTGGGACAAATGTTGCAGATGGAACTTTAGAATAGTTTTTAAAAATAAATCAATGTGTCACTAGATGTGAATAAAATGTAAGTCTGTATTGCATACCAGATGACCCACAGTGTGAGCAGGCAATGATGACAAGGCTGGAAAGAGACTAGTAATAGGAATAATGAGAGCCAAGCCTTACACAGCCCTGTGTGCCAGGCTCAGTGCTTTACATGAAATACCTCATTCAAATCTCACCAGGATCTTGTGAATTTAGGTAATGTTATCCTCATTTTGCAATTGAGGAAGCTGAAGCACAGCTAGGTTGATAACCTGGCCCAATGTCACATACCTAATAAGTGATAGAGCAGTGATTCAAACCCAGCCAGTCTACCGCTGGAGCCAGTGCTGTTAGCTACCAGTATGTCTGAGAAATTTAAAACTTCAGTCAATGTCAAACCAACTAAGGTGCATTGAGCACCCCAAGAGCCCTGATGCAGGTCTTAAAATACTATCTCCCCTTAAAAGGAGACAGGCTGATTCAAGGTCTGGGGCAGAAAATGAACGAGAGAACTTGAAGCATCTTGTCATATGGATAGCGAGGAAGCTATTGAAGACTACCAGGGTCGTTCCGAAAGGACTTGAGTACCAACCTAAAGAAAGCTTCCACCGGCCAAAGATGTGACAATGCGAGCATCATTGGGGATAATAATGATGCTCAAAAAATTGGTCATGTTTAGAAGATGATTAAGAAGGAGTTTATTATTGATAAGAAAATTGGTAAATAAATTCTATGATTTTTTCTATATTTCCTATGTGAACTATATCCCTGAGTAACTGAGCAATACATGAGGTGAAGCTCCTCCTTATAGAAGTATTCCAGCTGCTAAATGACAAAGGAATGGTAAAATTGGAATACCACCTTTCTGCAACCCCTGAAGAAGAACTAATGGATCCAGACCTTGAGCATGACTGATTGCTAACATAACAAAGAGAGGCAACCAAACAATGTTCACCTCCTGATCGAAGGAGAAACACACCACCTCCCATGAGAAAGTCCTGCCAAAAATTCCGAGTCTCATCAAGCTTCTCATTCCAACTACCAATTTCAGAAAATACAGAGGACAGAGGAACATGTTACACTACACTGTGGGGATACAAAAAGCCAGACTGTGGGAAACTCTACAGGACAGATGACTCTATTTCTTCAATAAATAATTTGCAAGAAAGAAAAAAAGATGGGGGGAAACGTGTAGATGAAAAGAGACTCAAAAGGCATTTTAGCCAATGGCAATGTGTGGACCTTATTGAGATCTTAATTTGTTCAAACTGTTAAGGAAATTACATTTATGAAACAATTGATAATTTTAATAGTGACTGAATATTTGATGATGTAGGAACTATTTTTAATTTTTTTAGGTGTAATAATGGTATATATATATTTTAAGTTTTCTCTTTTATGATGAAATGACGTGCTTTCTGGGATTTGCTTCAAAATAATATGCAATGAGGAGGGCAGTAGAGATGAAACAGAATTGGCCCTGGTTGATAATTATTGAAGTGGGTAATGGGCACAAGGAGGTTTATTAATATTCTTTCTACTATTGTATATGTTTGAAAATTTATCATAATAAAATGTTTTTTTAATGAAATAACTAATTTGGGGGTTGCGCAAGGTACACACTGTTTCTGATCAAAGAATACATAAGTAATTTGGCCCAAAATACTTCAGATATTAAGATGAAATGAACCTTAATCTATCACTCATGACTTTAATGCATGCCCTTTCTGTGCTATGCAACACTATGAAAAAGATAAGTTTGAGTAGCTATTGTTAAAATAAAATGTGAGAACCTTGAACTAGAAATAGGAAGACAAAAACCAGATGGTACCGTGTCAGGAAATATCATCAGCGATAATTTATAATAGTTTGGTAGCTATTGTTTGAGTAGATTCATTTACAATTTAAACACTGGAAGTTGAAGTCCAAATTAATGAATTATCCTTAAGTCTTCACCACAATGTCACACACATTTATTGAGCACCTACTCTATGCTAGGTGCTGGGAATCCAGACTCGTTTCTGCCTCTAACAGGAGAAAAAGGAAAATGGGACAACACAAACCCTAACCCAAAATAATTGGAGATATGGTAGAGGAGAGTACAAAGATACTGTGGGCAGTGCTGGAGTTAAGTCCATCTGGGGCAGTAAGAGGTAGAGAGATAATGTTTGATAAGATTATGTTAGGCAGAGAAAGGGATTGGGGGAAGGGACATCTCATGGTGGGAAAGGACATGGGGAAAGGACATGAGCAAACAACATGAGGCTGAAGATGGATGAGGATGAGCAGTAAGTGCTGAAGCCCTCCACGTTACCCTTTGCCCCGCAGACCCCACCCGCTTTCCTGGAGAATCTCATATTTCATGTTCTAACCTACATGCTAATGATTCAGAAATTCTTATCTCCAGCTTTGACCTCTATCCTGAGCTCCAGAACTGTATGTCCAAATACCTACTCTTCATTATGGATTTCACCACAAATTCAACATGTCCAAAAACTGAACTCATTCTCTTTCCCCGAAACCTACTCTTTCTTTCCTACTCCCAGTGTCTACGCAGGCATCCATGATACAAAACCTTGGAAATCTAGGTGCCCCTATGTCCTGCACATCCACATCTGACAGTTGCCTTCTACAGGTCTCCTGAAGCCGCCACCTCCTCGTTTCCCCACTGCTCTGGCCTTGCTTCAAGACTTGCCATCTCTCAAACAATAGCAATTGTCTTCTAACTGCTCTTCCTGCCTCGAGTTTCTTCTCCTCCTAGTCTACTTCCTATTCTGCTGTCAGAGTGTCGGTGTTCCCAAGCTTCCTTCATAAGAAATACCTGGGTGCTTATTACAAATGCAGATTACCAGGCTTCCCCCTGGGCATTCTGATTCTCTGAGTCTGGGTTGGGGCCCAGGAATCTGTGTTTCTAAAAAAGGACCTGAATTATCATCCGGGAAGTTTGAGAAATATTGTTGGAACACACGTCACTGCTACATATCCTTGCAAGACCTCCATATAGCAGTGTTTTTAAAAACTTATTTCAAGGTGATTTCTAGTAAGAAACATAGTTTACATTGCAAACCAGGACATACAAAGATTTACGTATGAAGTAACAGAAACAAAATGTTCACAAAACTAATTTTTTCTGCTCTATTCTATTTCACTTTGAAATAATGATAGTCAAGGACTCACAAAATTGATTTCAAAACCCACAGCTTGAAAGCACTGTCCTGTGGGTTTACATCCAAGTTGCTTTGTTGTTTTTGTCACAATCTAGCTCCTATGCATGTTTTGCAAATCCTTCCACATTAACTTGCTTAATGGCCATGGCTTACCCAGTACATGATGTGCCCTCTGCCTAGACATTCTCTTGGCGTCTTGCCCACTTGGTGAAACTTTTTCTTTCTTCAAGTCTTTGCTCAGCTATCACTTCCCTTGTGTAATCTCCCCTAAGTATGGAGCCACCATGAGGGGCTTTGGCCTAGATGCTTTCTTTGTAATTTGTACTTGCCTAAATTAACACCTAGCACTACCTCTCAACCCAGCGATTATCTAAATACAATGCTTGTCACTCTAACTACAGCACACTCCTCTAGTGTAGGAAAACTTTTCTTAGCGGTTTTTGTATTCCAGAGCCTAGAACGCTGACTGTCACGGAATAGAAGCTTAATAAACAGTAACCCACGTGGCATGGACGAAGGAATGAGCAGGGGAGTGATCTGTACCCAGAGCTCAGGGCAGGAGAAGAAACAGGAAAGTAGCTTGTAGTTAGATTGAGAAAAAGACCTAAACACGATGCTGGAACACTTAGAATTTATCTTGCAACTAAAACAAAGCTTTTGTTCCTAAGTGGGGTTATTTGAGCAGAGACTGAATATGACTAGAGCTTTGTTTTAGAAAGACAGCTTTGAAGGGGTGGCTCAGGATGCTGAGAAGGGAATGGGAGCTTAGACTTGAGGCTGTAGGGATAATGCTAATGAGGAGTAGCGTCTGGGAGAGACCCCTGGGATCTATATTAGGTGAAACCTGGTGACTGGTAGGATGCCAGGGATGAGAGACAGGGTGAGGAATCAAAAATAACTTGGAACCTCAGCCAAGGGATCAAGGTCAACATCAATAGTGATAAACCATGTTGATAGTATGTACCCTTCATAGGGTGTGAAGAAAATGGCACTTTGCCTCTGTGGTCTTTCTTCCAGTAACCCATAACTTCAGTCTAATCATGAGAAAAACATCAGACAAATCCCAGTTGAGAGATATTCTACAAAATACCTGAGTACTACTCCTCAAAACTGGTCAGCAAAAACAAGGAAAGTCTGAGAAACTGTTGTAGACAAGAAGAGCCTAAGGAGATGTGACTGAATATAATGTGGTGTCCTGGATGGGATCCTAGAACACAAAAAAGACATTAGAAATCTGAATAAAGTATGGACTTTAGTTAGTAATAATTTATCGACCTTGGTTTGTTAATTGTAACAAATGTACCCCGCTAATCTAATAAAACTGCCTTGGAGGCTGTGATGAACATCATAATGCTGTACGGATGTTACACGTTGTGTGGATGGTGGATAACGATGATGCAGCAAATACAGGGGAGGACTTGTGTGGAGTAGGTCATCCTGAGACCATTGTTAGTTCATTGGTATTCAGAATCTGAAGCTTCCTATATGAATTTTCTTGCTGTGTATCTCTTCCTTCTACTTCTGGATATTAATACTCAAGTCTATCTCAAGTCTATTCTTTGCCTGCTGGAACTCAGAGGTAATGATAAGGTCTTACCTGGCACAGTGCTCACACCTTGGTTCCCTGTGCTTGGAACTTATTTCACCAGGTTATCTCCTAGTTGGCTCTTCCCTATTCAGCTCAAACATTCCCTCCCCAGAAAGCCTCCTCTGACAACCCCACCGGATCTCAAGCAGGCCCTCCCCAGCCACCCTGCATTGCCTTGCCCTGTTGTGTTTTCTTCATGGCTCTTATCACTGCCTACAATGCACATGTTTATTTACTTGTTTGTTGTCTGTGGCAGGTCTCCTCACTGGAATCAAAGTCCCCTGAAGGCGGAACTTCAGCTGCTTTATCCCTGCTCTATCCACAGCCTTGGAACAGTGCCTGGAGATGCTCAGGAAGTATCTGCTAGACAGATTCAAGTAAAACCCTGTCTTAGTCAGCTCAGGTTGCCATAACAAAACACCACAGACTGGGTGGCTTAAACAGCAGATATCTATTTCTCACAGTTCTGAAGGCTGGGAGATCCAAGATCAAGGTGCTGGCAGATTCAGTTCCTGGTGAGAGCTCTCTTCCTGACTTGCAGATGGCTTTCTTCCTGCTGTGTCCTCACAGAGAGAAAGATTGGCGCTCCATCTCTATGGCTCCATCTCCTCTGCTACCCAGATACGTTAGTGTAGGATATTAGTGATTGCAGGAAAATAGACTCTTTTATGACACATCTGTGTCCTCTCATATTCCCTTTTTTAAGAATAAAAGCGGGGTCGGCCTGGTGGAAGAGTGTTTTAAGTTCACGTGCTCCACTTGGGCAGCCCCAGGTTCACCAGTTCAGATACCAGGCATGGACCTATGCACTGCTTATTAAGCCATGCTGTGGCAGGTGTCCCACATGTAAAATAGAGGAAGATGGGCACACATGTTAGCTCAGGGCCAATCTTCCTCAGCAAAAAGAGGAGGATTGGTGGTGGATGTTAGCTCAGGGCTAATCTTCCTCAAAAAACAAAAAAACTAGCATTCAAGAATAAAAGCAAGAAATTTTTTTTTACTTTATAATTCCTTCCCTGCTTCTTTTTTTCCTTAGACAAAGCAAACCATGCAGACAACAGAAGCATATCTAAGTGAAATGCATTTTTTTCCTTGGCAAATGTTAAGGGGAAGTTAATTGAAGGGCCTTCAGGCTGCCTTCTTCTGGCTGGAATCAGGGGAGGGAAGAATCAGCCACATTTACCCCTTTATCCTTTTCCTCTTACCAATTTTTCTTTCCCTCCTTTCCTCCTTTATCTTTGAGTCTCTCCTCATTCCCCTGGTCTGGTGCTGGGAGAGCTGTGGGTGTCCTTGCATACTCCAGATCTTAGGGGAGATGCAGGAAATGATGTGGGGCTTGTTCCAGGAGAAACATCACCTCTAAGCTGAGATGGGGGATCACCTAGGGATTATGGGAGACAGGACCTCCCTTAGCCACAGTAAACACCTTTCTGGCATAACAAGAAAATGAAGAACACTCTCTTGGGGCCCAGGGAGGTTATTACTTAATTTATTCAAGCTATGTGTATGTGTATGTGTATGTGTATGTGTATGTGTAAATAAAACAACAAATATTTACGCATGCTGTCAGCCATTTAGAGTTCAGTGGCATTTCAGTTGTATTTTTGAACATTTCAGCCACAGAATCTGTTGAACTAGGTATTTACAGGTATTTGCTAAGAACAAATACAAATTCTGTATTATATGAAGAAAACATGTGCAACATCCTTTCACTGCAAGAGCTATTCCTACAGTTTGCAGGCTCATGAATGTGCATCACGAGCTGTCAGAACACAAGCATTTCAACCACCCGAAACAAGGCAAGGCCCTCATCATCTGCTGTACACACACACGCGTGCACACACACACACACAAGGCTATTTATGTCAGTTTTCAGAAGTCAGTAAGCAACATGGAATTGGTAAATGAATAAGTGAATTTTTCAGTCATTCTGGTTAGTGACTAAAAGTGAAACTTTGGGGAAAGGTCTGAAGAGAAAAGAAAACGTCAATGAGATTATGAAAAAGGACAAAATCAGATACTTGGTAAGAATGAAAGTTCCCTCTGGTGTGAATTTTCCTAGGGCCCCTGCCAGCTCCAGAGGCCTCTGCCTTTCCCAGGGGAGACCCCAGGGCATATGCACATACACGTGGTCCATTGTACCTGACTTAGGGGGAACTGATAATGACAGAACTCTAAGGAGTGAGGCGTTTAGCAGCTGCCGCAGTTTTGGGTGGCCTTGGATAGAGGGGAAGCAGGAAAGAAGTGAAACTCAGATGCGTCATTCCACAATGTTTTATTGAGCACTATTCTGTGCCAGGTACTGTTCTAGGAGGTGGAGATAAGAGTGTCTCCCTTCAGGGAGCTTACATTCTAATGGGGAGATAAAGATGAAAAGTATCTGATAAAACAACAAATAAGTGTAATTAGGAGATAAAACAAGGTAGAGTGTAGAGAGTGACTGGAGGGTAGAAGTTTGCTGCAGCTCTGCAAAAATTTAGGAGAAAAGCATTCTAGGCAGAAGAATAGCAAGTACAAAGGCTCTGAGATGAGATGGAGCATGGGGGTGTGTGTGTGTGTGTGTGTGCGTATGTGTGAGTATGTGAAGAAGGGGACCAGTGGGTATGACGTCCCATGAGTGGAGGAAGAATGAAGGAAATGAGGTCAGAGAGGAGAGCAGGGCCAGGTCGTGTCGGGACCTATAGACCATGGGGAGGAGTCTGCATTGCAATGGGAAGCTGTGGACGACCTTAAAGGGCAGAGTGGCGTGCTCTGATTTAGACACACACATACACCTCAATCTGGCTGCTGCTGCTGTGTAGAAAAAAGGCCATTGGAGCCCAGAGCAGTGGTGGGATGACTAGTTAGGAGGTTCTTGCACTAGTTCAGGGGAGGAATGGTGGCTGATACTTGGGTGGGGTCAATGAAAATGTATGGAGAAGGTGAGAAATGTCCAGACTTGGAATATGTCTTGGAGACTGGGCTGATAAGGCTTGCTGATGGCCTGGATGTGGAGGATGAGAGAAAGAGGAATCAAGGATGACTCACAATTTGGGACTTGAGCAACTGAGTGGATATGGGGCTGTTAACTGAGATGAGGAAGATTAAGGGAGGAGCATATTTAGGGGGTGGAGTTGAGTTTGGTTTTTGGCCATTTTAAATTGGAGTTACCTATTAGATATCTAAGAGGAGAAATTGTGTAGACAATTGGGTCTAAGGTCAGGGCTGAAGACAGGTCATTGTGAATCATCAGCTGTAGACTCCTTGCCCCTTACAATAGGCTCAAAGCCATAGTCTGTGTTTCCTGGTATGCCAAAACCTTCAAAATGAATTTGGGGAATTTCCAGGTAGACAGAGGGGAGGAGGTGGCATCACTCTCATCACCTCTAGCTCCATCTTCTGCTACTGTTATACCTATGCAATTTATGGACTGTTTCTTCTACCTCTGCAACACTGTTCCCCAGAATAGGAATTCAGCTGTGTCCTTGATTTCCATATTTAGTCAAGCTAGTGAGTATGCAGGAAACTGCATGATTTGCAGGAGACAGAGGTGAGTGCGTGTTTAGGGAGAGCGTGGGGTAATACTATAATAACACAAATAATGTGAAATGGAATATTAGTCCTCCCTGTTTTTTAAATGTCGTGGGTTAATCTACCTAAGGGATATTTTGGGATATTTCTATGGCCTCATTACACCTCACATTCCCAGCTATTGGACTTCTCCAGGCAGAGGAACTCAGCTGGCTCCAACCCTGCCCCGCCCTCCCCTCAAGAAGGCTCCAGGCCCATTTTTACATATTCAAATCTACCAAGAACTCAGGGGAAAAGAATGAACTTTCATTAAGTAAATCTCTCTTTTGAAAACATTTGCTGTTTATAAAAAGTAAGCCTGGGGCTGGCCCCATAGCCAAGTCGTTAAGTTCCTGGGCTCTGCTTCGCTGGCCAAGGGTTTCACCGTTCTGATCCTGGGTGCGGACATGGCACCACTCATCAGGCCATGCTGAGGTGGTGTCCCACATAGCACAACCAGAAGGGCTTACAACTAGAATATACAACTATGTCCTGGGGGGCTTTGGGAGAAGAAGCAGCAGAAAAAAAAAAAGATTGGAGACAGATGTTAGCACGGGTCCTAACTTTAATCTAAAAATCTAAAGATTTTTTAATCTTTAAAAAAAAAAGTAAGCCTTTCTCAACTTAAAAAATCCCTGAAGAGTCCTTGACCCTTGTGCCTATTCTGATAGTCAGTTTCCCAGGGACAGGGAGCAGGTTCAGTCTAGCTGCGGGTCCCCAGTCACTGATCTCAGTAATGGGGAAGATATTCCTTCCATGTTTCAGGTATCCCAGGAGGTGACTTTTTACCACATACCTGGAGAGGCCAGTGGCAAGGAATCAGACTCCCTCAGCACCAGGACCACGGTGATTTGCCAAAGAGTGGTGACCAGCGGAGGGCATTTTGCAGAGTGAGCTTGCTTTGGAAGAGACTTGTACCTCAAGTGCTTCTGCAATTCACAGATTTAGGAATGACAACTAGAAACAGAAATAGCTAAAGCACTAGAAATGCAGTTGACAACATTCTCTTAGCTGTAGCAGGGCATCTCTGTTCTTTCAACACTGAATTTCAAGTACATCCAGACAAGGAGACAGATTTTTCTGTCATTGATATACCCATTAATGCAGATAATGCAAGAAAGTGGCTGGGCTGACCAAAATGGGATGTGACCAGAAAGAACTGTAGAGGAGGACAAGGTACATTCAGGGTTCTGTGATCTCGGAACCAAGAGCAGAGACCCTCCGCTAGCCCCAGAATGAAGGGCTAAACAACTGCTGTCCTGGGAGGGGTGGGTATCCTGCCACCACACTGAGTATGTTAGTACTGGCTTTCAGCATTCATACTGATGCTTAAGTTAATGATAGATTATGTGCTATGGGTTCAGTTTTTCAGAATCCTCTGTTTTCTTTGTAGTATCCTGAGATAAAAGAGCTCTAGAGATGACCTTATTCTTGTGCCGTCAGTCTGGCCAGAGGGTGGGAGACCAGACAAGCTGCCTCGTAAAAAAATGTTGCCTACTGAGGACCCATTCCTCATTGATGGTCCTGCCCTTGTATAATATCCGCCTGTGAGCCCTTCCTCTCCTTTCCCCGTCTCTCCCTCTGTCTCCATCTGTCTCTGCTCCTCTGCTTTCAGATGATTCTTTTCTTTCTGCATTTACCCAAATCTAAGGAGTCATTTTTAGCCTATTTTGCTTCCCAGACTCTTGAGGAAAGTAGGTATAGGAACATACATTGTCAGGGATACTAAAATCTACCCATGGGTCCCAGGTTAAGGACTCAGCCCTGAGGGGCTACACCATGGTTGAAGGAAGTGGGAAGGGAGTTACAAACTCTGGAGTATAGTTGTGAACTATTGCTCGCTTGCTGCAGCAAGGACCCTCGCATAGGAAGACATGGTCTGGCCTCTTCTTTCTGCTTCACTATCTGTGATCACAGCAAGTCTTCCTATTCCCTTTCTGTAAGATGAGGTGTTTGGTTCAGGTCATTTCTAAGTTATCTTCTAACTACGCTTCCCTGTTTGTCCCTCCTGACAGCCCCATACCATGTGCTATTAGTTATTAGATCCAGGAAGTGCCCTGCTCTGAATGTTTTCTGTATAAATTCCTCCTGAGAGAACATATGCCATTAGTTAGTCCAAACTGAAAACTATTTATTTTAATGAATATTGTCAAATCACGTAACAATTAATCCAAAAGAATGCATGTGTGGTTTGCATTTTTAAAAAAAGAAACTTTATGTCCCCAGATATTTTAAGCTCTGATGCAAACCAAGCAGGGAAAAAAAATGGTCATTCTCACTTCCCCTTCCTTCCCTGCATCTTTGAGTACACATCTGTGGCCTGGGCACTATGCATAAAAAACTGTGCATAGAATTTGTCTCTGACTCCCAGCAGCTCGTGTCCTAGCTGGGAGAAGGTAACATACACCACCAAGTCCCCCAGAGAGAAGTGCTCTAGCTGCACGGACCAGGCATTGAGGCAGGATTCTCAGCACAAGGTCTTCAGACATCTGCACACACAGTCAGGCAGACTCCCGGGCCCCACTTAGATGAGGAGCACTAAGATTCTGGAACCATAGCTCTGCGGGAACAGAGAAGGAGAATTAGCCGTCTTCCTCTTTACAAATGTAAGTGTATGTATTTATAAAGTATTTGGAAAACTTATCTGAGTATTAAGAATATTACACACCTATCTGGTTGGCAACATTTTTAAAAAACCTGACCATATAAATTATTGGGAAGAATATGGAGCAATGGACACTCTCAGAGGCTGCTTATAGCAGTGTAAGGTACAACCATTTTGGAATGCAATTTCAGCAATATCTAGTGTGAGTGAAGACATGCATATACCATGACTCAGCAGTTGCACTCTAGAGAAATTCTCATGCATAGGCGCAAAGATACATTAATAAGAACAGTCTTTGCATAATCGTTTGTAATCAACCGAAATGAACATCAACAGGACTCACATTTGAAAAATCGGAATGTTGTATAGCAGTAAAGAAGAATAAATTAGACTATAAGTATCAATATAAATAAATCTCAAAAACAAATTGTGAAATATTTTCAGCATGATACCACTTATATGAAATTTTTAAATATGCAAACCAATGTTTATTGTTATGAATATATTCATATGTTGTAAAAGTATAAGGTTGAAAAGACAACAATAAAAAGTGCTCATGAATATGTAGAACAACTGGAAATCTCATCAACTGCTGGTGATGTGTAAATTAGCACAACCACTTTGGCAGCTGTTTGGCAGTATCAGTAAAATTGAACGTATACAGACATATGACCCAGAAATTCCAATTCTAGGTATATACTGAACAGAAATACATACTACACAGATGGACCAGGCCTCACAGACAAGAATGTTCATAGCAGCACTGGTCATAGTATCCCCAAACTGGAAACAACTCAAATTGTTGCCTGGATGACTGGATGAACAAATTGTGTTACATTTATATGACAGGATGCTACACAATAGCAACACAACTGGACAAAGTAGAGGATTAATCTCACAGACATAATGCAGAGCAAAGGAGGCCAGACACAAAAAAGCACATACAATAGGTTTCCATTTATACAAAGTTGAAAACCAGGCAAAATTGGTTGATGGTGTTAGACATCTGGATGGTGGTAAACTTTATGGGAAAGGTGGTGGCTGGGAGGGGGTCCCTTAGGGGCTTCTGTGATGCTGGTCATGTTCTATTTCTTGATCTCAGTAACAGTTACATGGGAGTCTTCATTTTGTGCAAATGCGTTGAGCTGTAAACTTATAATCTGAGTAGGATGCTATACTTTAATCAAAGTTAAAAAGCAAACAAACCAACCAAACACCTATTTGTGGACGGTGATCAGTTCCTGAAATTGGTGTGTAACTTTATATTCTCATCCTAGGGAGTAAGGTAGGCACCTTGACCTTTGTGTGTTTTCATTGCAGGTTAATTGGGAAATAATAAAATAGCTGCTATCCTTGAGGACCTGTGACATTTCAGTCCATGGCTTATGTTTGATAGCAAGGGGCTTAAGTCAGAAGACCTGGCTCTTCTTGGGTCTATCATCTATTAACACTATAATCTTGGACACATCACAATATTCTCTCTGGCTTGATTTTTGGCCAAATGAGGACTACAACAAGGGCTTGTTGTGAAGATTACACAAGATATATTGAACATATTTTGTAAAGCTTAAGGAACTACAAATTCAATTTATTATGATTCAACAAATGTGCAGCAATATGATACTCATGTCTCATAATGCCTGATGTTAGAAGGGGGCTGGGGCCTTTAATAATGTGTATCAAAGGATGGAATGAGCCTGGATAGGATCTGAAATACAAGTTCTTTTTTTTCTTTGTAGATTGGGGAAGAATTGTGTGATGGTTAATTTTGTGTGTCAACTTGGTTAGCTATTGTACCTAATTGTTTAGTCAAACATACCTAGATGTTGCTGTGAGGTATTTTTTAGATGTGGTTAACATTTAACTCAGTAGGCTTCGAGTAAAGCAGATTACCCTTCACTGTGTGAGTAGACATCATCCAATTAGTCGAAGGCCTTAAGGGAAGAGACTAAGATTCCCCAAGGAGGAGGAAATTCTGCCCCTAGACTGCCTTTTGGAATCTAGACTACCTCAACTCTTTTCCTGGGTCGCTAGCCATGGGGGCAGATTTCAGACTTGCGAGCCTTCACAAGCGCATGAACCAGTCCCTTAAAATAAGTCTCTCTCTCTCTCCATTTACATCTTATTGGCTCTGTTTCTATGGAGTACCCTGACTAATAGGTTAGGTGAGGGGAAGAGGGCAGGAGGGTGAGAGGAAATTTTTTATGACTGTTACGGAAAAGAGGATCTAGTGCCCCTATTAAAAAGTGATTTCTGCAGGCTTAGGTGAACTGTTTTCTCTGGCTTACCTGGGAAAGAATAACTTTTCCTCCTATAATTCCCCTAAATTTTGTACTATTTAAGTGAAGGTATAGGTTTGCCTGTTTTTAAAAAGATGGTATTTTTCCTTCCAGTGTATGTGTATGTTTTAAACATAGTTTAGATCGTTCTGCATAGACAAATTCACATCCTGCTTTTATTGTCATATTCTACACAAACATTTTTCTGTGTTGTGACAAACTGTCATAGACATGATTTTAATGACTGCATATCCAACCTCAATAGGTTGTATTAATGTGTTTACGTCACTATTTATTTATTATTAACGTATTAATGTATTTGTATTAATGTATTTACTCCTCCTTCTATGATATGTTGATGATTGCTTCTGTTGTTTTAAATCATAATGCAGCAAGGTTTAATGGGTAAAGCACATTTGGAGACCTTTGGACTTGGGTTTGAATTTCAGAAATTAGAGTACCTGGCATGTGGTAGGCATTCAGTAAATGATAAATATAAAATTTCCAGTCAACTGTAAAGACTCCAAGGGCAAGCAATGATTTTGTTATTTCCAACATCTAACCTGGTTTATGATGCGTAGTACTCAGTACAGTACATATTTGCTGAACTGTTGACTGCTCTAGTGAGCTTTGCTGAAATTTAGGATTATTTTCTAAAGTGGGTCAAAGGGTATAGACAGGTAAGGCTCTTGAAACATGTTGTAGATTGGTCTCCTAAAAGGTTTGCCTCAATTTAAGTGGTTATTGTGCAAACAGAGTCTATTTATGCATGAAAGCAGCAGGCCTCATGTGTCATGAAGCATGACTCTTGTCATAACCAGTGGGCTTGGCTTTGAGTCCTGCTGGCACCAAAGCAGTCCCATCCTGTAGGGAAAGGAACAAACACCTGGCCAGGGGTTGGTGAAATTGGACTAGTCACCAAGATGGGGCTTGCGAGAGCAGCTCCCCAGGAGACCGCCTACTTTAGGAGCTTATTTGGAGGGTGGTGGTTTGGTTTTTGGTGGCTGCTCCTGATTTGGCTATCCTTGAGGCCTTGAGATTTGGAGGATAAACCTATCTCCAACAACATTTCGGTAGTGATGTAACTTCTGAGTGTGTAGGAAACAATTACAGTGGTGATTATTTACTATTGTGTTATGGAAAACCAAGAGAGACCAAGGCACCAGGCAAATACCTCTTGGTTCCTATATTGACAAACACTGTGGATACAGCTTTCTCAGCCTGATCCTGTGCTCCAAACCAGGAAATGGTGGAGCCAGTGAGAGATAATTGCCATAGTTTTAGAGATGACAGATATAATCTTAACAGATACACATTTTTGCCCATTTATGCTTAGTGATTACGTTAAAGATTAAATTTCAGTTTAGGCCTTCTTCCAAGTAAACTACCTATCTACTGGGAAAAATTAAATGGCTGTAGTATTTAAAGGGTGGTCTAGATTCAGCACTTTTATTACCACGGCCCAGGTTCATTTCCAGTAAGGGAAACACACCACCCATCTGTCATTGTCATCCTTCGGTGGCTGCATGTTGCTATGATGCTGAAAGCTATGCCACTGGGATTTCTAATATCAGCAGGGTCACAGGATGGACAGGCTTCAGCAGAGATTCCAGACTCGGAAGAAGGACCTGGCCACCCACTTCCAAAAAAATTGGCCGTGAAAACCCTGTGAATAGCAGCAGAGCATTGTCTGACATAGCACTAGAAGGTGAGAGGATGGTACCAAAAGACCAGGAAGGGTTCCGCTCTGACTAGAAGTCAGAATCTACTCAACAACACTAACAACAAAGTGCTTAAAGGCAGCATGAGGGAAAAAGCAGAAGCTAAGTGTGTGGAGGGCTCCTTTTCCCCATACTTGGTAAAAATGAATTGGCAATCTTGACTCACAGAAAGGCAGGGGCATTCCATTGTATTTTTTTCTATCTCTGGGATGAAATAAACTCTCTGGATTTGCAATTAGTACAATAATTAGGAATGTCTAATATTCAAAATGTCATCTGTCTATTTGTACATATGTAATGCTGTGTTGCAAATACGCCATTTAAATTAGACAATGGGTGAGTTTTGGGTTTATTTTCTTATGGGTAGTAGCTTAAAAGAGGATAAAGACAGTCCACCCTTTTGAATATAGAAAAAAAAGTATAATGTCATTTCCTACCAAAAGAAATTGTTTTCCTTCTTTTTCCTTTTTTTTTTCTTTGAGGAAGATTAGCCCTGAGCTAGCATCTGTTGCCAATCCTCCTCTTTTTGCTGAGGAAGACTGGCCCTGAGCTAACATCTGTGCCCATCTTCCTCTATTTTATGTGGGACGCCTGCCACAGCAGGGCTTGACAAGCGGTGTGTAAGTCTCCACCTGGGATCTGAACCAGTGAACCCTGGGCCGCCAAAGTGGAACATGCAAATTTAACTGCTGTACCACCAGGCCAGCCCCCACTTCTTTTTCCTTTTTAAGACCAAAAGATTTTATTGAAAGATCAGAAAATCTGGCAACACTACCAATGTTTTCACTGGACCATCACTGTTTTTATGTTCAGCTCTTTACTCATCTAGGTTACCTGACAGACTCAGTAGGTCAGACTTGAAAAAACAAAGGTCGCTTATCCCTCTTCTGGGACAGGGAAGGCTGGCCCTCAGGGACTCAAAGCCCAGTATGCTGCCCCAAGAGGTGGAAGAAGAAATACTACTTGTTCCTTCGTGATGAGTCCACCACCCAGACACAACTAATTTCTCATTGCATTGGTGTAACTTTTTGTTTCCATAAAGATTGAGATTGGTTTGGGTTTCCCCATCATCTCCCCAGGCACTGAGATTTGAAGCCTTTTTTGGCTCTTCACTTGTCTTTCTTTGTTCTTCTTTAACCAGTTCCTTTAGGTACACTGTTAGATTGTTTATTTGAGATTTTTCTTGTTTATTGAGGTAGACTTGTATTGCTATAAACTTCCCTCTTAGAACTGCTTTTGCTGTATCCCATAAATTTTGGCATGTCATATTTTCATTTCATTTATCTCCAGGTATTTTTTTATTTCTCCCTTGATTTCTTCATTGACCCAGTAGTTCTTCAGTAGCATTCTGTTAAATCTCAACATATTTGTGCATTTCCAGTTTTCCTCCTGTCGTTGACTTCTAGTTTCATACCGTTGTTGTCAGAAAAGATGCTTGGCATTATTTCAGTCTTCTTAAATTTATTGAGACTTGTTTTGTAGCCTAATATGTGGTCTATCCTGGAGAATGTTCCATGTGCAATTGAAAAGAAAGTGTATTCTGCAGTTTTTGGATGGAATCGTCTGTATATATCTAGTAAGTCCATCTGGTCTAATTTGTCATTTAAGGCCAATGTTTCCATCTTGATCTTCTGTTTGGATGATTTATCCATTGGTGTAAGTGGAGTGTTAAAGTCCACTACTATTATTATGTTACTATTTCTTCTTTTATGTCTATTAATAATTGCTTTATATATTTAGCTGATCCTATGTTGGGTGCATAGATATTTATAAGTTTTATATCCTCTTGTTGGATTGTTCCCTTTATGATTATGAAGTGCCCTTTTTTTTTGTCTCTTATTACAGTTTTTGTTTTAAAGTCTATTTTGTCTGATATATGTATCACTACCCCAGCTTTCTTTTCATTGCCGTTTGCATGGAGTATCTTTTTCCATCCCTTCACTTTCAGTTTCAGTGTTTTTAGGTCTGAAGTGTGTCTCTTGTATGCAGCATATATATGGGTCTTGTTTTTTTATCCAATCAGCCACCCTATGTTTTAATTGGAGCATTTAGTCCACTGACATTTAAAGTAGCTATTGATAAGTTTGTACTTATTACCATTTTGTTACTATTTTCTGGGTGTCTTAGTAGTTCTCTGTTCCTTTCTTCTTCTCTTGCTCTCTTCCCTTGTGGTTTGATGGCTTTATTTAGTATTATGTTTGGGTACCTTCCTCTTACTATTTTGTGTATTTATTATAGGTTTCTAACTTATGATTACCATGAGGTTCGTATATAATAATCTATATAAATAGCAATGTACATTAGGTTGATGGTCTCTTAAGTTTGACCTCTTTGTAAAAGCTCTGCTCTTTTACTCCCCTCCTCCCACATTTTAGGTTTTTGATATCATATCTAACCTCTTTTGTTTGTGTGTGTGTCTGTTAACCTCTTATCTTGGAAATAGATCATTTTAGTACTTTTGTCTTTTGACCTTCATATTAGTTTCATACATGGTTGATCTGCTACCTTTACTGTATTTTTGGCTTATCAATGATTTTGGGGGTTTTAAAAATAATTTTCTTATGCATATTTGTGGGCTTTTCTTTTCCACTTAAATAAGTCCCTTTAGTATTTCTTGTCAGGCTGGTTTATTGGTGATAAACTCCTTTAGTTTTTGCTTGTCTGAAAAACTCTATCTCTCCTTCCTTTCTGAATGATAACCTTGCTGGGTAGAGTATTCTTGGCTGTAGGTTTTTTCTTTTCAGCACTTTAAATATATCATGCAACTCCCTTCTAGCCTGTAAGGTTTCTGCTAAGAAGTCAGCTGATAGCCTTATGGGGTTTCCTTTGTATGTCACTTGTTGCCTTTCTCTTGTGGCTTTTAGGATTCTCTCTTTGTCTTTAGTTCTTTTTTTTAAAAGATTTTATTATTTTTTTCCTTTTTCTCCCCAAAGCCCCCAGTACATAGTTGTATATTCTTTGTTGTGGGTCCTTCTAGTTGTGGCATGTAGGACGCTGCCTCAGCGTGGTTTGATGAGCAGTGCCATGTCCGCGCCCAGGATTCGAACCAACGAAACACTGGGCCACCTGCAGCGGAGCACGCGAACTTAACCACTCGGCCATGGGGCCAGCCCCATGTCTTTAGTTATTGACATTTTAATTATAATGTGTCCTGTTGTGGGCCTCTTTGTGTTCATCTTGTTTGATACTCTCTGTGCTTCCTGTACCTAGATATCTGTTTCCTTTCTTAGGTTAGGAAAGTTTTCAGCTATTATTTCTTTGAATAGGTTCTCTGCCCCTCTGTCTCTCTCTTCTCCTTCTGGAACACCTATAATATGGACGTTAGTGTGCTTGATGTCATCCCAGAGGTCCCTTAGGCTGTCCTCATTCTTTTAAATTCTTTTTTCTGTTCACTTTGGGTGATTTCCTCTAGTCTTTCATCCTGTTCGTTGATCCATTCTTCTGTATCATCTACTCTGCTATTGATTCCATCTAGTGAATTTTTCACTTCCATTATTGTATTCTTCAGTTCTGATTGTTTCTTTTTTATATTTTCCAATTCTGTGTTGAAGTTCTCACTGTATTCATCTATTCTTCTCTCAAGATGAGTGAGCATCCTTATGACTATTAGTTTGTACTCTTTATCAGGTAGATTATCTCTGTTTCATTTAGTTCTTTTTCTAAGGGTTTGTCCTGTTCCCTTATTTGGAACATATTCATTTGTCTCCTCATTTTGACTATTTCTCTGTGCTTATATCTATGTTTTAGATAGGTCAGCTATCTCCCAATTTGGAGAAGTGGCCTTATGTAAGAGATGACTTATGAGGCCCAGCAATATGCTTCCCTCTCATCACCAGTTCCAAATGTTCCAGAGTGTCCCCCCTGTGGGCTACATGTATCCTTCTGTTGTGGCAGGGTTGGTTGCTCTTACCGCAAGTGCATGGGAAAGCTAGGCTACCCCCCTGGCCAGCTGGTTGTGAGGCTCTGCTGTGTGCAGCTGCTACGGTTCCTTCAGTGACTTTATTGGGTGCAGGGAGCCCCAGCACAGTTGGCTGCAAGGTCTCATGGCACATTCCTGCTGCAGTTTTTCTGTAAAGTGAGTAGGCCCCCAGCATGGCTGATTACTAGGCTCAGGGGCTCACAGTTGCTGTAGGCCTTCAGCCTGCAAGGCTGTTGTATGCTCTCTCAATAGTTCAGCTCAATGGGGCCAGCCCTAGGCATGGCAGCATACGGTTGTTTTAGGCATTGGAAGGTGGGATAGATCCCCTATATGGAGGTTTGAGAAGCACAAGTCTGCTGCAGCTGACAAGCCAAACTACCTGCAGGTCCACACATCCTGTCCATGCAGTCCTCCCCTGTGCGCACACCCTGCCAAGGTGAAGTGGACCCACTCACCCTGCTGCAGAGGCCCCACACACCCCACCTTATGCAGGCCTAGAACTTGCCCGAGGGCTTGCTAGCGAATAGGGCCTCTCCCTAGTGCAAGTTGCCTGCCCTGGCTGAGCTGGATTAAATCAGTGCTCTAGTAGGTGGGGCAGAAGAACTCCAATGGTTCCTGCCAGTGTCTGTGTCAGGATGCCTGTACTAGGTCGTAATAATGGCTGCCACCAATGTCTCAGTCCCAAGGGAGGTGGTCCCAGCCTGAGGAGGTCTCACTTCTCACCAGGATGCACCCAGAGCCTATCAAGTGGGGCTCTTTTCACCAAAGGATTATGCACCTTTCTTTCTGGTGGTTTTGTGTTGCTTTCCAAAATGGGTGAATTTGTGCGTGGGCCCTTTAAGAGCAAGTTTTTCTTTCTCTAACGTTTAGTATCTTTTCTGGGGGTATTCCCTGTTCTCCTTAATAGCCAGCAAAGCAGATATTATGATACTCGTCTCGGTTGTGCTGAGTTCAAAAGCTGCTTATTGTGGCAGAACTCTCCTGCTCAGATCCCCGACTCCTCCAGGGAAAGCTTCATACTTAGGATTGTCCCCAGCCATGAGGCGCTGTGGTTAGAAGGTGGCTTTTTTCCTCTCCAGAAAGGTATTTCTGACTCTTCCACCTCAGTTAGCACTGTCCATTGTTGTGGGGGCTGCTTTTATCCAGTTTCTGCTTCTCTCTCAGGGGTAATTATTCGAAGAGTAGTTGTAAATTTGTTGTGTCCACGGGAGGAGGTGAGTTCAGGGTCTTCCTATGCCACCCACCACCTTCCCAGCAATTGCTCAAGATACTACCTTAATGTAGACTCTCCTCGCCCCTTTCCTGGATCACGCTAATCTGTGACCTCTTACCATGTCTAGTGGCTCCAGTTTATCTTTTTTACTTTATTTTCCATTTCCCATCTCTCGTCCTTATCCCCAGTGCTCAGATGAACTCAATCTCTGTTTTTCCTAGTACCTGCCCTGGGTTTTTCTACTTCTGTGATCCTTCCATTTTCTCAATCTAAAATTCCCTCCCTCTCCTTCCACTTACTCAAATTTTATCTCTCTTTCAGTACCCTTAAATTTCACTTTCTTCCTGAATCTTTCCATGATCCCACCTGGAAGTAATTACCCCCTCCTTTAAATTCCCGCAACACTTTACATGTACCCCTTTTAATGCACTTACCACTTTCACTCTGTGTTTACAAATAATATCCCTACTCTACATTAAATCTTTTGAAAGTAGAGTTCATTTTTCAATCATTTTGTATGCCCACAACTCTCAGAATGATATTTTGCAAGTGTTTCTGGCAGGTTTTCAATATTTGTTGAAGGAAGGAAGAAAGGAAGACAGGCTAAAGTCTCCTACAAAGCAAAAATGTATTTAGTCATAGAAAATTGCTTATTTTTTGTTACTGTTTCCTCCCCTCTATAATGTAGAAGAAGAACTGGAATATCATTTCTAAATCTGCACTATTCAGCTAAGAATAATATGGGAAAACTATTATTTCTACCTTGATGTTTTGCTATTTTATCATATTCATCTATGAGCTAGCTTTAGAGTCACTGCCAACTTCCACAACATCCTGCAAAGCAGCAAGTTACTGAACCACAAGACCTTCAAGAATGTGAATGTCTGAGAGAGAGGACTTGAAATTTATGCCAAGGGTGGATTGTGCTTACTAGTCGCCACCTAATTTCATTGATTGGGTTAGGCATGTGAACTGCTTTTGGGACATGGTGTGGCTTTGGCTTAACCTTACAATTAATGTAACCCTGTGGTGTGCCTGGGGCAGGTGACCCTAAGGGAGTATGATGATGTGGGTGGTGCACCAGATCTCAGGTCAGAGGCTGAGACTCTGGTCCTGGTGCTTCCACTTACCAGTGAGGGATCTGGACAAGTTTATCAATCTCTTTGCCTTTAAGTGAAGAAAATTGTGCTTTATCTCTAAAGTTCTTTTCAGTTCTCAAAATCTATGAATCACGCTGTTAGATTATAATTTACAGTACATAAAATCAGCAAATGTTCCCAGAAAGCCATTGATGTGAGCAGTCTGAAGACAAATGGGTGTTCTAGAGATTATATTTTAAAGTGGCATCTAATAGATCCCTGGAATTTTGCACACTGACATAGTGATATATGTCAGCAGTCACATATTAGCATGCTGTTGTAACTCCCAGAATTCTTCCCAGAAGATATAGGGGCGGTCATTAGCCATGCCCTTAGTACACCAACTTGCTGCCAAATTCCCTTCTCCTGCTGCTCTTACCCCTATAGACAACACATGAAAATTGAACTACTGCTACTGTTTCTTCTAAGAGTGCAACCAAATGTTGTGCATATTTATGTTTTCTATAAAGCTATTTGTGGACACTACCGTAAATAGTTAAATATGATGAAATGCACATTGGATGATAAATTAATTCTTTTGGTGTTTTGATATTTATGGAGAGAAATAAATAATGAGATTGAGGTAAATGTTAGCCCTGGCAGGAAAGAAAAATGTCACTTAAGTTTACGCATAGCAATAAACTGCATTTAAAAATGGTTTCTGTGGGAAACTCGGCTAGTTAGAATTGTCTTGTTTTTTGTTGTACGGTGAGTACAGTAAAACTTATTCTATAATTTATTTTAAAATATGTAATGTCCAGCCCAGCCTTTTAAGAGAACTGCCTAATAAAATTGCAGAAATAAATAATTGTATTGGGGGTTGGAAGCTAGAAGAAGCAATTGAATAAGATGAAAGAATGATGAAGCCCAGAAACTGAAGAAGCTTGTTTTCAGGCGGTAGAGTTACAGAAAGAACACTTCACAATTTCTCGTTTGATTATTTGAAATAAATATGGCACATTTAAGGAAGTGTAAAGCACAAATGGTAATCCTGAAAAAGAAGACAAAAGAACAGTTATAATTGTGATCTTTATATTTAGATTTTCCAATTTAAAGATCATGTAAACATTCCTTTGGACAATTTCAAAATTAGAATGTATATCAAGTATCATTAACCAAGTGCTCAACCTAAGTGGTTACAGATTAACCTAAGTGATACAGATATATCTAGAACAGTAAGATGGCACCATGATAATTAAAGAGAGAGAATTTCTCAAAAAACTTATTATCAAAAATGAAAGCTTCAGGGGTCCGTCCCTGTGGCCAGGTGGTTAAGGTTCCATGTGCTCTGCTTCAGTAGCCCAGGTTCATGGGTTTGGATGCCAGGTGTAGACCTATTTCACCCCTCAGCCATGCTGTGGAGGCACCCCACATGCAAAATAGAGGAAGATTGGCACAGATGTTAGCTCAGAAGTAATCTTCCTCAAGCAAAAAAAAAAAAAAAGAGGAGGATTGACAATCGATGTTAGCTCAGGGAGAATCTTCCTCACAAAAATAAAAAGAAAGAAAGAAAGCTTAAAAAATATGTATGCCTCTTGATGTAGAAACTTCACAACCAACATTGTATCGTAAGGAAATGTAGATACACATACTAATTTTCTTTGATGGTGTTTACTTGGTTTTATTTATAATTGAAAAAAAGAAAGAAAAACTGGAGACAACTCACATTTCCATCAACTGTTTACATAAATTGTGCACACTCATACAAAGGAAAAATATTTTAATGATATGGGATAGTGACATGGGCCATTTAGTGCAGTAAGCAGGGGGAGGAAGATGGTGAACCTTTCTACTTTTTTGTGTTCTGGAAAATTCTCAAATAAATGAAATTTATCTTAGCAATCTTACAACTTTCCTTTCTGCCTCCTTTTGGATCCTAAAATTCTTGAGCTAACTCAGTCACCTCTACGTCACAAAGTTATTTGGACTCATCTCTCCTAAACTGTTTATATCTTTTACAACTTCTTACCTTCTTTCATTAATAAATCTACAGAAGATCTCAAAAGATTCTGGATTTTGTTCATTTGGGTTTTTTTCATTACAACCACACCGTGGCAGCAGGGCTGGGACTATGGTGAAGGGTTTGGGCTACTGTTTGCTGAGAAGAGCTGATCTACAAATTAAGCATCTGAAGTCAGTGATTGCCTGTAGTATTTTTTATAGAATCAGGTCACATTTGTTCTCTGCACTAGCAGCAGCAAATGATTGGTATATTTAGTGGTGAATGGTCCCACTCCTACACTAGCAAGGCAAATCTTATGCAGTTAAAAGTAAAAAAGGGCATCAAACACTTTAAGGTCGTTTGTTAATGTGTTTTCACTTTTACGAAGACCATAAAGACTTAACTATGTCTGACTATGTCTTCTCTTAACTTTCAAAGCACTTTCACATCTCCTTTCATTGTATCCTTATAATCACCTGTAGAAAAGGTAGGCAAGGTACTATCGCACTCCTTTGAGAAATGATGAAACGGAGACACAAGGGGCTAATTGTAGGACCCAGGATGACTGACTCTGAGCTAGGCATTTTGTCTTGCAGATCACAAGCAGAAGCCCCCTGGTAGCCAGTAAATTATTACTGTAGAAGCTAGGTAGCATTTGCTACTACTCCCAGGAACTCAGCCTGGGCTTATAGTTTTGAAGTTCCATTTTTTTTCTTCTTCTTCCCAAAGCCTCCAAGTACATAGTTGTATATTCTAGTTGTGAGTTCTTCCAGTTCTGCTATGTGGAACGCTGCCTCAGCATGGCTTGATGAGCAGTGCTAGGTCTGTGCCCAGGATCTGAACCGGCAAAACCCTGGGCTGCCGAAGCAGAGCCCGAACTTAACCATTCAGCCACGGGGCGGCCGCTGAATTTCCATTTTTAAAAAAATGAGAGCAGTTGTTTGTCCTTGAAAGGAATGGAGAATTTTATATGTTAAGATAATAATACATCTAGACCAGTGGTTTTTAACCAGGAGTAATTTTGTCCCCGTCACCTCACCTCTTTCCCCAAGGACATCTGGCAGTGACTGGAGACATTTTTGGTTTTTGCAACTGGGAGGGAATATTACTTTTGTGGGTAGCAGCTAGGGATCCTGCTAAATATCCTACAATACACAGGATGGCCCCCATAACAAAGAATTATCCTGCTCATAATGTCACTGGTGCTGAGGCTTGAGGAACCCTACTCTACATGTCTGCCTTGTTCATGGTGGTTGGCATGCTCTCAATTAGTCACGTGTACAGTCTCTGATATCAGAATTATATAAACTACTGACTGGCAAAACTTTTAAAGAGAGAGTTCAGTAAGTTGTTCCCTTTCTACCCTATATTTGGTGCTTCCTCTTAATTCTTCATCCCTTTTCTCAGTCTTTGCTCTCTATCTGTTATCCTCCCCACCTCCCTGGCTTAATTAATATTTTTGTGTTTCCCTCCAATGTTTTCCTCTGACATCAAACTGAGCACTGAGTCTGGGCAGAGACTGGTGATGGGTGGAGCTGTAGGCCCTGGAGGCACCACCAGGAATGTTGGCTGGGCCTCTCTTGAGGACTGCCTATCTTAGAGCTTCTGTTATTATTTTCGGAAGAATGCTTAGGTGGGGGAGGCAACAGCCTTCCTTGAGTGCCTTGAAGAAAACCTGCAGGCTAATTTTCCTAGAAGTAAAGTAAATTCCTACTCTTCTCCTGGGAGGAGGGTAAACAATTGCACTCCACACTCCCCTACACATTGTAACTCTATTTGCTTAATATTAGTGAACTAGGCATAGATAGTCTCTGACCACACAGATATTATCTGCCTGCTCTTAGACAGTGGCAGAATTGAATGCACTAATTAAGAGAAGCACTTAGAGTATTAGATGGACTTTCTGATTTCAGGGGTAAGGAGGTACAGAGGACCAAGTAATTTTGATATTTTATTTTCCAGAAAAATGCTGACATTATTCGCATCTCAGTAATAAAGATTAGAAGTACATATCCTAAATAACTGATTTCTTGAACATGATTGGGCTAACCATGACTATTTTGATGAGGCTCTTTAGGATCAGCTCTGAGCTAGGTAGAATGTGTCAATCATTTCAGCTGAATTATCATCCTCCTCAGCAGTTCTCAAAGATGGGCCCCAGACCCCTGGGGGCTCTGGAGATTCTTTCAGAGAGTCTGAAAAGTCCAATTTTTTTTTTTTATAATGATATTAAGATGTTATTTGCCTTTCTTTTTTCTGTGCCATTCTCCTCACTAATTTTGCACTGATGATACAAAACTAATGGTAATGAGAACTCCTGGTGCCTTGGTACAAATCAAAGCAGTGGCTCTAAAGTATACTAGTTATTGTATTTTTCACCTCCATGCATTTATAATAAAAAGAAAATTCCGTTTCACTTAAGAAGGTCCTTGCTGAATCAGTAAAAATTATCAATATTGTTAAATCTTGACCCTTGAATACCCATATTTTAAATATTCTGGGTGACAAAATGGGAAGTGCACATTAGCACTGTGGCTGCACACTGAAGTCCAAACGTGTGGTGGTTGCCTTGAAGAAAAGCACTGTGCAATTATTTGAGTTGCAAGCTGAACTAGCCACTTTTTTCCATGGAACATCATGTTTCCTTGAAAGAACCAGTGAAATACAAATTACGGTTATCAAACTTGGGTGTTTGGCAGAACTTTTCAGAAAAATAAATGAAGTGAACCTGTCATTTCAAGGGGAAAAAAACCTACAGTATTTTCTAGTTAAAATTTGAGTTTTTAAGTGAAAATCAGAATTTTGGAAAACTTGCATCCAACACTGAGTTTGACAGTTTCCCAGTTCTAAAAGACTTCTAGTGAGATGAGTGATGATATTAATTTATGTGATTTTTTTAATATTGTCTAAGGAAATGTGTCCACATTGGGAAGACCTGAATAAGTCTCTGTACTGATGTTTTTGATGTGACCAGTGAATAATGTTACTAAATCATGGATGGGTGAAACATCTGTTCAAATTGCAAGGTAGACCAATGCATTTTAATGCAGCCAAGTAGGAGAAGTTCATTGATAAGAACTTTTTGTTCACAGAAAAGCAATGAACCAAGTTCATTGGTTTCAAATTCAATCTGCAAATAACCTTTAAGAAACTTCCACTTACTGAGTTTTGATGTATAATCAGATAGTTATATCAACAATTATCTGAAAAGGCTATTAAAATACCTCTCCCTTTTCCAACTGAATATCTGTGTAAAGCCAAATTTTCTTCATTATACTTCTACCAAAACAACATGTTGTAACAGATGGAATGCAGAAGTAGATGTGAGAATTCAACTGTCTTATTTTACACTAGACTTTAAAGAACTTTGCAAAAATGTAAAATAATGTCTGTCTTATCATTGTTCTTTGTTTCAGAAAAAAATAGCTATTTCTCATAAAAGTTATTTATGTCAACATGTAATGAGTTTATTGATATTATTTTAAAATTAATATTTAAAAATGTTTGTTTTAATTTATAATGTATTAAATATTAATAGCTAAAATCCACATCACTAAGAGTGTAAAGAGGTCCTGAGATCAAAGATTTGAGGACCACTGATCTAGAATAACATAAATTGCAACATGGGTACTGCAAACTTGACCTCTTCAAAGCAAATATGGGCTCTTTCCTTTCCTCATTTAGAACAATGATGATTTCTTTTGGATAGTGCTTTATACTTTACAAAGTGCTTTTACATGCATCCACAGTTAATCCTTTGAGTAACCTTGTAGGTCAGGCATTATTTTCTCCATGTTGTACTAAAGAAAATTGAGGTCCAGAGCAATCAAGCAGCTTATCTGAGGTCAGAGAGCCAGTGGAAGAACTGAGATCTGACCCCGGATTTTCCAATTTCAAATTTCATCATATTTCTGTAACACTGCTATTTAGGTTCACAAATCATTAGAAATTATTAGTATCTGAAGAGTTCAAATTATAATCAATGTGAAAAAAGGGGTTTTTAAGTTACTTTCGAGTAACAAATATTAAAGTCAAATATGTAATCAAACCACATTGGGTTTAAGTTATGCTCTTTATGTTGACATGTAAATTATTTCAAATTCTGAATTAGGACATCTAAATGAATGTTTTTATATAACCTTTTTATGTTTATTCATTGCATTAGGCAGAACTATAGGAAATTGTCAATATTCTCTCATTTTTTGACTTACAAAAATGACAATTTCATAATGCTCAAACTAATGCAATTTAAAAAACAGAGAAAAAATTAATGAAGCCTTTTAAATTAGGTTAAAAATTATATAAAAAGTATCAAAAAGTATCAGCTGAAAAAAACAGCCTATGTAAAAACCCCAACCCTTAGTTCCGCACCCCAATAGTCCGAGGTAACTACTATCAACAATTTCCCATATATCCTTACAGAAATCGTCCATGCATATACAATCGCACATATATCTATTAAAACACACACACACACACAAGTGGGATCATACTAAACAAACTACTCTGCAAATCGATTTTTTTTTTTACTTAATATGTTTGGATATCATTCCATTCAATTCATACAGTTATATTCCTTTTTTAAAGTTCTATTAGTCTATTGGAGGATGTACCATAATTTACTACTGAATTAAAAAAATTATTTATGTACAATATCCATATAGTAAAATGCACTAATCTTAAAGTTTATTTTCTACATGTGTATATACACGTGCATGCACATTAATTTCTACATGTATATGTACCTGTGTAACCACCACCTAGATCAAAGTATAGAACATTTCCAGCATCTCAGAAGGCTCCATGAAGTTGCTTCTCAGACAATAACACTTCCCCATCCCAGCAACCATTGTTTTGATTTTTATCAACATAGATTAGTTTTGCCTGTTCTTAAGCTTCATGTAAATGGAATCATACCATATGTTTTTGGTGTGTGTGTGTGCCTAGTTTCTTTTGCTCAACATCAGTTCTCTGAAATTGATCCATATTATTGTGTATAGCAGTAGTTTGTTCTTTTTATTGCTGTATAGGATTCTATTAAATGAATTTATCCATTCTACTGTTAATGGACATTTGGAGGTATTTTTTATTTTTAAAGTTTTAGATACTATGGATAAAGCTTCCATGAACATTCTTTACGTGTCTTTTGGTGGACTTATCTATTCATTTTTCTTTGGAATATTTCATTTTGGTTTAAATGTGTGAATATGCCTATAAAGGCATCCTTTTACAGAGGAAGGACAACATATTTATCACACTGGCAAATAGTGGTAGAAGGCAGACGAGTGAAATATAGAAATTATGAGTGAGATTTAAGAAAACCTCTACTTTAAGAAATGTAAAGAAAATGTGGAATAAATAAAAATAAATGTTCTGGTAAAATACTGTTTGTGTGAGCTGGATGTGTGGTGATGGATTCTGGTATGAAAGAATGCTGCCAATAGAATGCTAGATAAAGAAGACATTCTATAGGAGTAGAACTAGTGGCTTTTTTGGGCTAAAGATATCAATCAATAATATACGAGCTAAACTTATCTCTGTGATTTCATTTGTATTCTACGTGGCATATGCTTACTGGTTTATTTTGCCACACTATTTAAAAATCCATATAATGGAATATACATATTCAAAGTGGAAAAACTAAAATTGTTCATCTGTAATATTAATCTAATTTGATATCAAATCACTTTCAGATAAGTGATTCTTCCTTAAGAAGGAAAATTAGGAAATAATTTATATGTTTAGTTAAATACATAATTTAAAATGAGAAAAATCGCAATTAATTGGAATTGTACATTACAATTAATTTGATTTCTGGTTAACTAAAGATTAACCAGAAACCTCTTTTTATTTCTCACTGATGAGCCTTTCTTAAGTAAATTATGACATTTCCCAGTCTTAGTATTTTGGTATAGGAGTCCAGTTTATTCCTTGATGATTTAAAATCTTGTGTTACAATTTTTAATATTAATGGTTGTTTCAAAAGTGCTATAGATGGTCAAAATCTGGGATGACTCTAGAAGTTTCTTTGAAAAATAAGTTTTTGCAGAGGCTGGCCCTGTGGTGTAGTGGTTAAGTTCCGTGCACTCTGCTTCAGTAGCCTTGGTTTGTGGGTTTGGATCCCAGGCATGGACGTATACCACTCATCAGCCAAATTGAGGTGGTGACTCACATATAAAGTGGAGGAAGATTGGCACAGGTGTTAGCTCAAGGCTAATCTTCCTCAAGCAAAAATAAATAAATAAATTTTGAGGTCATGTGTTTTCTTACCATTTGAGGGTTCTAATTAATGGTTTATCTTTAATCAATATTTTACCTCATTCAGATCTTTTAAATCAAGTATTAATATTTCATGTAGCATGTCATAAGTAAAAAATACAAAATTTGAAATTACTGTATCACTTCATTTTCTCAAAATGACACTAAAAAGTAATTATTAGCAAATTATTTTTTGATTTAATTTTTAAACAAACTGCCATAGAACATGTCCTTAACATCTAGAACATTCTGATATCATCACCTGTTTCTAAACATAAACATGGTTCTGTTTATCCATTGCTTGAAATCGTTGTTATTAATAAATTTAATGTTACTGGAAATAGGTTTATTAGCGTGGTTTCTTTCTTTTAAGTACTGGGCAACCAAAGTATATTTTTAAAATAAAGCATCAACTGTGGTAATTTATGGATGGGGAGTTTTTTAAAGCACTAGAAACCATACATTACTCTCATGCTCTAGACGTTTATATCAAATCACGTACTTGACACCTCCGCTTCAACATCTTGAACTCAGCGTGTCTGAAATGAAATCCTGACTCCCCACCCGTTTCTGCTGTGCTGCTCTCCTCTCCACGCTTCCTACCCGTTGCTCTCCCAGTCTTCCTCACTTCAGAAAAAGGCACACCCACCTACCCAGAGCTTTATTTTGTATTCTTTCCTCTTCCTACATCCCATGCATCAAGTTCTGTCATTTCTCCCTCATAACCATCTCTTAACTGTTCTCTCCTGCTCCTCCCCAGTGCAACCACACTGGCCCAAGCCACCTTCTTCTCTTGCTCAGACTCCATAATAGCCTCCTTTCTGGTGAGAGTGCTTTCCTTTTTGATGCCTTCTATCTGTTCCCCACACAGCAGCCAGAATAATTTTTAACAACATAAATCAATGTTATTCTCCTGCTTACAAGTCTTACTGTTACACTTGAAAAAAAATTCAACTCATTAACATGGCCCACTAATTCAGGGTGATGTGGCATCTACTAACCTGTCCCACCCCATCTGGTACCATTAAGCTCTAGCTACATGGCCTCCTTTGAATTCCTTGAACACGCCAAGCAAGCCCTTTCCCACCTCATCACTTTCCACATGCAGTTTCCTCCGCTTAGGATCCTCCTTACCACCTCACATGGTTTACTCCTTCTCAGCACTCCACTCTCCACTTAAATGCAACCTCCTTGGAGTGGCCTTCCCTCATCACCTGATCAAAGGCGTCCACTATCTTCTATTCCCCTACCCTACTTTTTTTAAATAGCATTTATCGAAAATTGTAAATATATATATTTTTTCCTATTTGTCATCTTTGTTGTATCAGTTAGGATTTGGTTCAACTGCTGAAAACCAAAAATACAATGGCTGGAAAAGGTAGTTGTTCATTTATCTCTCATATAAACAAAGTTTAAAGGTAGGTAGATCAAGGTTAGGATGATAGCTCCGTGATCATAAGAGACCTAGGTTCCTTCTCTCTAGCTGCTCCACCAAATTCTGCATGTGGCTTCCACCTCACAGTGGGAAATCATTGCTCAAGCTCCAACCATCATGCTTTTGTTCCATCCAGCAGGAATCAGGAGGGTAAATGTGGTCTTTATTCAAGGTGGGGAGGTTATATACACAGTTAAAAATTATGAGTTCCTTAATGAAATTATTGGTTCGAGCAAGAATTATTAATTTGTGTTAAAACTATTAGGTAAATGGCTGATGAGAAAAGGATCTTCATAAAATGCCCCCAAAATCCACACAGATTACTCTTTGTCCATAAAGGAACAAGAGTAGCTTTATAGTGGAGGAGTCAGGCTGTCATCACCCTAATTGAGTAGTCAAATATGCTCTCTCCTGATATGATGTGATATGAAGTACACAAC
Source organism: Equus caballus (assembly GCF_041296265.1). Classification (NCBI taxonomy): domain Eukaryota; kingdom Metazoa; phylum Chordata; class Mammalia; order Perissodactyla; family Equidae; genus Equus; species Equus caballus. The sequence continues at coordinate 60,852,335 of NC_091698.1, forward strand.
ACCATCTATGGTGTAATCGTGCCAAACATATTTGAGTGTAATTGGGCCTTTTGTCATAACTTCCAGTTTTATAGGAATTACAAAGAAAAGAGAAACAAACTAAATGATACTGAGCAGGCAATCAGATTGAGAAATTGGGACATTCTATAGGACCATCATCTCTGTCTCTGTCTCTTTAACATTTTAATATCATGAATTTAGGGGCTGATTTATTTTAAGAACACTGAGGAGAAAGAGCAACCAGCTGTGAAATATAGTCCTCAATTGTATCCTGGTTTGGACTAACCAGCTGTAAAGGACATTGTGTGGACAACTGGAGAAATATCAATATGATTGGGTATTAAAATATGATAATATGGGTATTAAAATAATTAAGAAATTATTAACATTGTCAGTTGTGATTATGTTATTTTGGCTATGTAGGAAAATGTTCTTATTTTTAAAGATGGATACTAAAATTTAGGGGAAGACATTATGAAGGTTATTTACTTAAAATTCTTCAGCATACACATTGGGGGTCTATTTCTAAAGAAGAAAAGAATGCGGGCCCAGCCTGGTGGCATAGTGGTTAAGTTCACGTGCTCTGCTTCAGCAGCCCAGGGTTCATGGGTTAGGATCCTGGGCGCAGACCTACCACACTTCTTGCCAAGCCATGCTGTGGCAGTGTCCCACATATAAAGTAGAGGAAGATTGGCACAGATGTTAGTTCAAGGCAAATCATCCTCACTGAAAAATGAAAAAGAAGGGGATAATGGATATTGGGGGCCAAGAAGAAGTCTTTGGCATACTCTACCACCAGACTAGAAGCTGCACCAAGGCAGGGACTGTGCCTATTTTTGCTTCCCGCTCAATAACCAGTGCTTAATACAATGTCTAGCATGGAGTAGGCTCTCCATATATATTTGTTAAATGGAGGAATAAATGGGAATGGGAAAGGAGTGCAGAAATTACCCATGACTTCCACTGACACTGAAAATTCAGCAGATATCGCTTAAGAGATCATTGTACTTGAAAAATAGGTACAACTGAAACATAACAACCATGTGCTATAATTATAACTAAAAAGACTAAAAAACTGAAACTTCACAAAAATAAAAGGTAGAAAACATTAAAATGGTAAAGTAATAATTAGCAAGATACTATTATTAATTTTATTGCCCCATAGCCATTCCTTTTGGAGTCCAGGACATTGTACTGGCTTTTTTTAATAAAAGAAAAATAATCAAATATAAAAAACTAAATTCTGTGTGTTTTTCAGGAGACTGTTAGAAATTCAAGTAACTGTTTTTTTCTCCTCCTCACTCTCCACCTTCTCTCTTCCTCCTTCTACTGCTATGCTAAGAATCAAGACACCCATTTGCTGACTATGGCTCCTATTAATTAGCCAACCACACTCCAAGAGACTTTTCCCCTTGCCTGCATTTTTAATCAAAAAGTGGTAATTAAATTTATACCATATGTAGGAAGTGTTTTTTAAAAAATGGCAAAGAGAACCAATTAAGCCTAAACCATAGATCTTGTCTTTGGGGAATCAGTATCAACATAGGTAAAACAAAAGTAAAAAATCCCAACAATAATCTTATTTTTCTGTGGTGCTTGACATTACAAAGAGTTTTGAGAACAAAATTTTATTTATTTATTTATTTATTTTTAAAGATTGGCACCTGAGCTAACACCTGTTGCTAATCTTCTTTTTTTTCTTCTTCCTTTTCTTCTCCCCAAAGCCCCCGAATATATAGCGGTATTTTCTAGTTGTAGGTCCTTCTAACTGTGGCATGTGGGATGCCGCCTCAGCATGGCTTGATGAGCAGTGCCTTGTCTGTGCCCAGGATCTGAGCCTGTGAAACCCTGGGCCACCAAAGCAGAGTGTGTGAACACCCGGCCACAGGGTCAGCCCCAACCAAATTTTATTTATTCTCCAAAAAGTACCTTGCTGCAGGCTGGGCAAAAAAAGATTAATTGACTTCCTCAAGGTCATCTCCATAGTTAGAGATAAATCTGGTATCAGAACCCATGTTTTCTGACTCCTTGTCCCGTGTTACTCACATATTACACTACCTTATGAAATCCAAACTTAAACCAATATTGCATTTTTGACTCTACCACATACCAAGGACAACTAACTGAGCTATCCTATGATTGAATGAAGTACACCTTGACCGTAGAGATGATTTCTAAAACTTTCTGTTATTTCTGTGATTTTTTTTCCCCATTTTTCTTAGCAACCAAGAAGCACTGCTTTATTTTCCCTTTCTCTCTGCTGAGCTCCAGCAGCAGCAGACCCAATGTGATCACCGAGAGAGAAAGAAAACCTCCAATTACCGTGAGTCGTGCTTAAGACAGTAAGAGAACGTTTTGGATTTTACTACGAGAACTTCATCTAAAATTTCATCTACATAGTAGAAGCTGTGAAAAGCATAGACAAGGCTGAAAGTGGCTGGGAGCTGGCATGTATACCATAGAAATTCCTTATGAGTAAAACAGAATCTGTGATTCTATGTGGTACATTTAACATTATCACCACCTACACGTTCCGTTAAAAGCTGTTCGTGGCTGAGGAGAAACCCCTGATTCCCTCCCACGTCACATCTCAGCTTACTTTTGGTGTGAGCTGTGGGCAGCTTCATCGAGAATGTTTGTAGCCTTTACCCAGAACAAACATCCCAATAGTGCAACACTCGTAGAGTCTATAAAATAGAAGATTAATTTAGTAATATTTAATAAGTAAATAATAATAATATAATAAATTGAAAAATATTTTCTCTGACTCTTCCCTCTCCTATATATCACTAATCAGTCCCTGAGTCTTCTCCATTTTTTAAGTCTCTCAAATATATCCTTTATTTCCATCCCACCACCCTTGTTTAAGTTCTCTTTGCTGTTAGTACTACAAAAACCCAAGGAAATACTACTACCCATTCTCTCTTCACTTTCTCTAAGCCATTCGTTACGTGCTCCAAATAGTCATAGTGAATCAAGTTCTTTTCCTGCTTTAAGATGTACAATGACTTGTGAAGTCTTAGCTACTCTGACACTCAAAGTCCTCTAGAATAGGGTCTCACCCTTTCTATGCGACCTTATCTCCCACTTCTAACAATAACAAGAATAATAATTACTACTAATTGAGTACCTTAGTCCCAGACTCTGTACTGTGTGCTTCCCATATCCAATTTGCTAATGCAAACTCTTGCTCCAGCTAGACCTGTGTCCTTATGGTTCCCACAATGCTTTGCTCTTTTCTATACTATGTCTATGCTCTATTTTCTATACATTCTATGTCCCCAAATCCTACTAATATTTTGAGACTGAGATCAATTCTCAGCTCCTCCCAAAATTCTCTCAAATTACATCAGACCCATCGACCTCTTCCCTTTCTGACTTTGTAACACTCCTTTTCTATGCTACATTCTAAGATATTTAATACCACCTTATGGTTATTTAGTCATTTCAAGCATGTAAATGTATCTCCAGTCATATATTGGCATCTAATGTATTTACATGTCATGATGGTGCTAAATAAACTTGTAGATGTTATATCTTATCAATACTTTTCTTACCTGTGAGCTGAGGATGGTGTGAGTAGAAGCTATTTGAGAAAAACAAAAGGGATATTGTCTCTTTAGGTGAGATTTTCCAGACAGAACAAATATTAGCAATCTTCCTTCTTTCCCTGCTTCCTTTCCTCCTTCCTTCCTTCCATCCAGCATAGTAGTACCTTCTCAGAACTTCCCAGGACAAGTACTGTCTGAATTCTTATATCACTGCATAAAATATCCTCAATAATGTTTGTGAATAACAACTAACCTGTATAGTGTGCTTCTGTGTGCCGGGCACTCTTATAAGTATTTTATGATTATTCAACTAATCCTTGAAACCACCCTATGAGGTAACCACTATTATTATCCCCATTTTACAGAGGAGGTATGAGGCACATAGAAGACAACTGCTCAAAATCACAAACCTCATAAGTGGTAGTGTCAGGATTTAAACCTAAGAAGTTTGACTTTATCATCTATATTTTAACCCCTACGTTCACTATCTCAAACTGAAGGCTGTTCTTCGAAATAGCTATGAAACTGTTTAACATGTTTTAGAATATACACTGCTGGCATATTTAACAGGATTGATAAATCTGCTGGTGCAGTTCGTTTGTGAGGCTGCAGAGCTAAGTGTGTCTCAACTGATCTTGTGGACCTGGTTGTCGTTTATCTCTCCAGCCATTTTTTTAGGGCTTATCTTTGGTAAATGCCATCTTTCTCACAAGCTTTACATTTGGAAACTATTTGTGAATAAAAAATTCTTTAAGAGAATTGTAGCTACAAATTGACATACTATCTTCTCTTCCAAGTTTTTAGTAGTCGTAGTAGTGGTAGTCTTGCTCATTTGAATGCTCCTATCCTCCTGGGTGGTCAGCCCTGCTGGATACAACAGCAGAGCTCTGCTTGGAAATGGCAAAAGAGATGAAAGTAAAATTGATAACTAAGCATCGATGAGACTTGAAAATGGAATACAACAAGATGGTTTATTGTTTTGGTGAGATTTGTTTTAGATATGGAGAGTGATTATGAACTGTTTGCAAAGCTTTCAAGAATCAGTACAGCCTTGTAAAGACAACAGGCAGGAATGTCAAGCTTGAATCTTAAGAACCTGCAGGTCACATGACTCCCTAAAAATTTTCTCAAGGACTTTCCAGTAAAATCATATACACGATGTGGTCGACAGCATCAGGGTACACTTGAGACTAGTGATGATGAATATGAAGTCAGATGGGTCAGCATAGCTGTGTGTTTTCCTCTAGCCACATTCAGCTATGATGGTGCAAGAATAGAGGAAGCGGAGTTGGATTTAACTGGGGTTGTGGTTTCGCCAAGCTAGATAGGGGAAGGGAGTTGAAGGAGTCTTTGCTATTGCAACTACTTGTTCTATGTAAATTTAGAAGCACCTTGTCAAGTTTCCGGTAAAAGTCTTACAATTTTGATTTGAACTCCCTTCACCGTACTAATCAATTTGGGACTGATTACCTCCTTTATGATACCGAGTCTTCTTACGTCTCTTTATATCTTTGTCTATAATATCTTTCAACGAATTTTTAAATTTTTCTTTAATTTTTCATTTTTAAATTAAAAAATGAAATCACACATAAATAGTAAATCTAGTACCAATAGATATGAAAAAAATTGTGTATCTATCACATCCTTGCTCAGTGTTCTCATATTTAAAGTTGTCTTATGAAAAATTTCCATCTAGATTTCATCATAAACTATGAAATAAAGTATTACTGCTGTCAAATTCTTATTTTGAGACTCAAATGGTTTAGTAAAAACACGTGCTGTAACATGGCTGTCTATTTAGAAATCGTTCTCTTGTAGCTGTTTTCCTTGGAGTTTTTATCCTTTGAGTAGGCTGTCTTGCCTCTCTCAAAGATATTGTATTGTTTCTTTCTTGGAAATGTACACTTTTTCTTTGCAGCTTAGTTCTCTTATACCACAAAAAAACTAGAAATGCAATGTCTTAAAGAGATTGTGTAAATGTCATAAGGCATCATGCGTTACTATAATTAATTACTCAAGGTCACACCCCTCAAATTTGATGATTGTGTTAGATTTTTAGAAATCTTATAATTTGATTGAAATGGGAGTTCTCTTTCCATGGTGGGGTGTGTGTGTGTGTATGTGTGTGCATGTGAGTAACATTTGGCTGTATGTTTGTACCTTTTGTATGGCTGCTGTAACAACATACCACAAACTGGGTGGTTTAAAACAATAGAAATTTATTCTTTGACACATTTCGAGACTAGATGTAAGAAATCGCTGTGTTGACAGGGCCATGCTCCCTCCAAAGCTTCTAGGATACAGGCTTGCCTCTTCCAGCTTCTGGAAGCCCCAGGTGTTCCTTGGCTTGTGGCAGCATTACTCTGATTTCTGCCTCTGTCTTCAAATGGCCGTCTTCCCTGTATGTCTCTGTCTTCCAGTCTTCCTAGAAGGACTATAGGCATATTGGATTAAAGGCCCACCCTACTCCTGTATGATCTCATCTTAACTAACTACATGTGCAACGACCCTATTTCCAAATGAGGTCATTCTGAGGTACTGGGGGTTAGGACTTCAACATATCTTTTTAGGGGATACAATTCAACCCACAACAATACCTAATTACTTACTAAGAGATCCCATGTTAGTGTTTTAGGAATATCGGCACATTCATTTAAAAATGTAACTTTAAGAAAATAAAAAATAAATGGAAATGTAACTTCAACTCATTATTTAAATAGAGAAAAGACACAAATGAAATAATATACTATTAAAATCTGTGGTGATAAAATTTTGCATGTCAACCAGGCATTTATGAGAACTCTTCATTTTTTACTTCAATAAAATCTCTGCAGATAATATTTTCTATATTTTTGATTTAGATATTTGACTGAATCACTGACTTTAATATGATTTTCTTGAATATATTTCCAAGTCTATTCAGCTTTCTACATAGTTTTCATATTTGCTTTTAGAAAGGAGAAAGATAGAGAAAAGCTCGTCTAAGTTCAACACACTATGTGACTCTCCTCTTTCTCTTTATTTTCTTTGAAATGTATCAAAGGAAACTGTCTCCTTTCAAGAAAGGCTCTAAAGAATCTCGTTACATTTATAAAGCCTTCCGAATGTTGTAATAAATCTGCCGGCACCAACTTTAATCCAGAACATTGTTGTAACTGCCCTACTGTAAAATACAGCTTTCTGAGATGCTTATGTCAATATTTGGTGTTGGCGCTAAAGAGAAATGAAACGTTAAAAAAAAACAATAAAAAATGATCTTGAAGGTAGATCAGAGCTGGGGACTGAGCAGTCCTCTAGTTTAACCCCCTGATTTGCACTGAGGATATTGAGGCCCAGAAGTCCCTGAAGGTCACCTAGCTGGGGCCTGGTAAAATTGGACCTAGATCTTGCTCTACTGTCTCATGTTGGCTTTTCTTCCATATCTTATTCAAAACTTGTACAAAAGGTGAAGAATGGCTAGCATTGAGTTGTACACTTAAAATGCATTAATTGTATGGTATGTAAATTATATCTCAAGTGGTTAAAAAAAAAGATGAATGCCTGGTTTCAGAGGTACAGCAATGAAAGTACAATATGCTTAAAAAATATGCATTTTAAATAATAGACTCTTTTAAAAAACTTGCACAGTACATAGTCACCTGAAAACAGCAACTAGCCCCAATTCTAAGATCTAAATAACAACTTAAGCTAGACTTAGATTTTATTTACAGCACTATCAACTTCATAGAGATAGAGGGTGATTTACAGAAGGAAAAGTATTTAAGAAATAGTCTTAAAACATTTCTTGACACCCAAAAAATCTGCACACATTTTTAGGGCTTAGTTAAAATGTAAATCCTTGAATAATGCTCTGTCATGGAGCATGAAGTACCAAACTGCAAGTTCACCTTTCTAGAGGACAAATTAGATTATTAATTAGATTATTAATTAATTAATTTTTACGAAACTTACTGTTCTCTCTTTCTGGATGTCTTATTAGTGATTTCACAGGCCTCTCAAATTGAGCATCTAATTTTTTTATCTTTTGTCTTCTAAATTACATCTCTTCGTCTTTTTTTTTGTAATCAGCTTTATTGAGGTATAACTTGTATTCAATAAGTTCACTCACTTTTAGTGCACAGTTCAATGACTTTTGATAATGTGTATTGTCCTGTAACTATCACCACTGTCATTCCCAGAAGTTCCCTCGTCCCCTCTGCTGTCACCTCCTCCTTCCCCCGACCCCTAGCAGTTTCGCCTGTTTCAGAATGTCACGTCAACACAATGATAGTATGTAGGTTTTTGTGCCTTGCTTCTTTCACTTAGTATAAACCTTTTGAGTGTCTTCCATGCTGTGTATATCAATAGTTTGTTCCTTCTCATTGCTGAATAGGATTCCAAAGCCACGATATGTTTATTCATTCACCAGTTGATGGACACTTGGGTTGTTTCCAGTTTTCATTTCTTTTGGATAAATATCTAGGAGTGAAATTGCTGGGTCATATGATTAGGTATGTTTAACTTCACAAGAAATTACCAAATTATTTTCCAAAGTGGTTGTACCATTTTACACTTGCCACAGCATTCATTATATATCCTTGCCAAGATTTTATTCTAAGTTTTCTTCAGAAATTTTAGTTTTGGCTGTTCTGTTTAGGCCCGTGATTCATTATGAGTTAGTTCTTTTGAATATGATGTGAGATAAGGATCAAAGTTCTATTTTTGGGTTTTTTTTTGTTTTTTGCATATGGATGTTCAATCATTCCAGCACCATTTGTTGGAAAGACTATTCCTTCCCCATTGAAATACTTTGGCACCTTTGTCAAAAATTGACTATATGTGGACCTATGAGTCTATTTCTGGACTTTCTAACCTGTTCCACTGGTCTATTTGTCTATCTTTATGCCAACACTATGCTGTCTTAATTATTGTAGCTTTATTACAAATCTTGAAGTCAAGTTGAAGTTCTTAGAGTTTCTTTAATTTCTCTCAGCAATGTTTGCAGTATAATGGTCATGGGCATATTTTGTTAAACCCATCTTTAATATTTCATGTTTTCTGATGCTATTGTAAATGGTATTGCTTTTTAAAAAGAAAACCGTCAATTTTCACTTGTTTTTGCTAATACATATTTTTGTTTTTTTTCTTTTTCCTTGGAGATTTTTAAAATTTATCTTCCAACACTTCTGTTAATTTTTAAAAAGTGCAATTACAAAAATTTCAGTGTGGTAAAATATACATGAAATGTATTTTATTCATTTAAACTAAGTGCACAGTTCAGTGGCATTAAGTCCATTCATATTGTTGTGCAACCATCACCACTATCCATCTCCAGAACTTCTTCATTATCCCATACTGAAACGCTGTACTCATTAAATACTAACTTCCCATTTCTACCTTCTCCTAGCCCCTGGTATACCCACTGTTCTACTTTCTGTCTCTACGTAGTATTTGACTATTCTAGGCACCTCATATAAGTAGAACCATATAATATTTGTCTTTTTGTGCCTGGCTTATTTTACTTAGTCTAATATCTTCAAGATTCAACCATGTTGTAGCAGGTGTCAGAATGTTAGGGCTGAATAATATTCCATTGTATGTATCTACCACATTTTGTTTTTCCATTCATCCACTAATAGACATTTGGGTTGTTTCTACTTTTTGGCTATTGTGAATAATGCTGATATGAACATGCAATTAGTTTTAATTTATGAACTCTTTAATGTTCTCTGATGTTTTCATTTTTATTGTTTCTGTTTTTGTTTTATGGAGTGATATATTTTATCACTCTCTAAATATTATAATTTCTTTGGTGTTTTCTTCTGTTCTTTGTATGTCTCTATTCCTTCAAGTTTCTTTTTCTGTTTTTTCATTTTAGCTTTCATTCAAGGCTTTTGTCAAATGTCTGGTGGTTCTTGTGTTTTGTTTTATGTTTAAGGGTGAAGTATTAAAGAAAACGGACTGGAAGCTCTGTAGGGAGAAGGCAGCAGGCGAGGTTGATCAGGTCTTTTTACTGGGGTACTCCAAATGCCAATACTTTGAGGAATTTTCACTGGAACCATTTTGTTTCTTCACAAAAGAACTATCCAATTTCCTCTCTGGGGGAGAATGAGGTGTAGGGGAGAGCAGGAGCTGGGGGAGCAGTAATGGTGGGGCAGCAGAAACATGTTTAAGGCTTGCTGGAGGATTTGTGGGAGCCGGGAGGAAACATGGGGGCCAAGGGTTCCACTTTTACTTAATCCACTTGTTTTCAATCCTGACACCTCCAAGGGCTGAGCCTCTCAAGGGTTCTGTGGCACAAAATGACTTGCTTCTAGTTGATATCGCCCCTTGAGAGGTATTTAGGTTGTAACTTCATATAGTCTGCTAAGTCAGTAACTGCTCCTCTATCTGCTTTTTGTCTTCCAAAAATGTGCTGAAATATTTTATCCACTGTTGTCTCCTCTCTTATTCTCTTTGTCCTTGTTGGTTAATACCATTTTTATTGCTTTCCTGACATTTTAATGGGGTTTTTGGATAAAGAGGAAATGAACTCATAAGACACTACATTTAACTCATTAGAGTAAATAGCATTTATCATTTGTAAATGATTTACTACATTTCTTTCACTACCTGACAGAAAAAATTTCCACTCAGGACAATAAATAAAACTCAGATAAAATGGAAATGCTAGATCACAATAAGTTTGTAGTAATAAAGGGAAAATGAGTTTCAAAAAAGACCCAGGCAGGGTAATATACTACAGCACTTCTGGTGATGAATGTGTTCCTGGATTCTCTGGAAAGTAGAAAACAAGTTGAATATGAGCAATATCGATCTGTTGATTTCTTAAAAAATCCTATACCTCATAAATACAGGTCGTATATAAAAGAATCATTTACTATCTAGTTAATTTTGTAATTTAATGGAGCTTGCTTAATCTCTTACTGCTTTTTTTTCAGCCATTTCTTTCTCTTTAGCATCTTCATTAGTGGATGGTTAGTTACAGGAAGAGGCAAAAGTCTACCAGGCAAGTCTACTTGTTATTGGCTAAGAGGCTGGAGCTACCAGCTTAATGCGGGTTTAAGGATTATCTTGGCTTAAATTATTGGTGCTGTTCCTGTAACTATAGATTATTTAGTGCTAAATATAATTATACTGAGTGCTTACTGGAATACTATTTTGAGTTCTAAGTTTAATATTTAAGGTGAATGGAGAAGATAAACCAGCACTTACTTAAAAGCTAAAGAACTGGACCTGTGAAGAAAAGCTAAAGGGAGTTTTTTGGTTTTTTTAAAAATCTGTTTTGCCTGGAAAAAGTAAAGTTTAAATGGAAATAACGTTGTTCAAGTACATCCATAGATGTTTCATGCTGATATTTCCCAAGGCCTTTTCCTCCCATGGGTAGCAGACAGTATCCAACAACCTGCTTGGCTATCCTGCACCCCACCATTTTTCTCAAACCTTTACCCATGAAACCCAAGCGTCAGGGTTAAGTATCTGCTCTCCAGTCTAGATCTAAGCTCCAGCCCTAGTTTTCCATCTGCCTTCTGATTATTCTTACTCCAATGTTGTGCAGGCAACTCAAGATCAGAGTATCTAAGAACGTAGGTCATTATATTCTCCCTTCCATTACTCACCTATTCTGTGCTCCTCTCCTGACTTTTCTTTGATAATGGCAGCACCAATTTACCTTGTCATCTAAGCTCAAACCTTAGAATCAGTTTGTCTTTCTTCTTTTCCATCAGCCCCTCCATCCTATTAGTTACCAAATTCTATGAATTCAACGTAAATGTTTTTCAAATTTATCTTCTCCTATTTCCTATGCTATCAGCTTAGGCTCTCATCAACTTTTGCCTGAACTATAAGCAGTAATTATGTTTCACTTAAACCACATTTAGCTGTAATAAAGTTATTGGGCAAAGATTACCTGAAATATTGTAATTTGCATCTCAAATATTCTGTTTCCTTACTCTAGCAGCCATAATCCACCCTCTATCAGTGTTATTTTTGTAAATTAGAAATCAGATCATCCCACCATCTTGCTTAAAGACCTTTAATAAGTCTTTATTTAGAGAATAATGCCTCCACTCTTTAGCATAGCATTTAAGACCCTTCGCAGTCTGTACTTAGCTTATTTTTCTGGTTTTAACCTCAATCACCTTCTACCTCTCCAGCTATACTAGAGATCTCTCTATGCCTTGAATCTGTATTGGAGTTTTACTCCTCCTTGCCTTTGTAGATGCTATTTCCCCTTCCATAGATGCCTTTCCTTCTTTCTCTATCTTAAAAGATTAAGTATTAACTCACTTATGAAGACTTCCCCAAATTCTGCTGGAATATGTCCATGTCTATGTCTGTCTATCTCTATATATAATATACATATAAATATTCCTACACATACTTACATATATACATACATATATACACACATATATGTATATATACCTATATATTCTTATGTAAACTAGATGATATGTTCCTTGACATTAGAAAATGTGTTTTATTTACTCTTTATTACCAGAGCCTAGGTGCTCAATAGATTTTAGTTGAATAAATAACGTTTATTCTAAAGATACTGACCACCTGATTTCTATTAGATGATAAAACAACAAAATTTATACTTCAATCTTTAGGTATTAGAAAGAGTGGGTTATATCCTGGAACCAGCTATTTATAACAGATAATTTTGTGAACTCTTCTCTGTAGTTCTTTTCTCTCACGAGGGCAGATTTTTCATTTGTCTAAGATGGGTTTAGGAATTTCTTTGCTTGGATTTGTGCTGCTAGATCAAAATTAATTTTCTGCTGGATCGAAAATAGTTTTTCTGCTGGATCAAAATAAATTTCACCAAAGAAATAATGTATATTGAACTAACCTAAGGAAAATGTTCAAGCACATTTGTGTCTGATTTGTTCAGTGCTGTATTCCTGAGTCTTGAACAGTGCTTGGTACAGAGTAAACACCCAAAAAAGTATTTCATGTATGAACGAATAAGGCACAAAATGGAAGCACAAAATGATGATGTTTCAATCAGCTTTTGCTGTGTAATGAACCATCCCAAAAGGTAGTAGTTTAAAACAAAGATTCATTATTTTTCATGATTTTGTGTGTTGGCTGGACAGTCTGAGATGGTCTCACATTTCTGGGATGTCAGCTCTATGGCTGGGATGGCTAGGTCTTTCTCTTTCTACATGTCTCGCATTTTGAGCCTAAGCATTCCAAGAGCGAGAGTGGAAGATGTAATGCCTTTGCTCGTTAGGCTTGGAACTCATTTCCAGGGCATACTATTGGTCAAGAAATTTACAAGGCCAGCTCAGAAGAGGTAGGGAAATTGACCCAACCTCTTGATGGGAGTTGTTGCAAAGAGTTTGAGATTATTTTTAATCTACCACAGATGACCAAGTTTAAAAAACTTTATGTAGGGAATTCTTGTAATGGGAGGGTGACTGGTCAAGCTGACCTCCTAGAGTCCTTGCAACTCTGAGATTCTCCGATTCCACCAGGCTGAATGGGTCTCCTGTAGTGTTGTAAAAGAGAAGAGTTACTAACCCATGCTATCTGGAAACTTTAATCTTCTACATCTTGTAAGATAATTTCAAAGATAACTCATGGAATAATTAATTTCTAACTATTAATATGATCTAGAATTTATATTCTTCCTTTAGCCATTTCAAATACTAACCAGAATTTTCTTGTTAGTGAGAGCGATCCTTACATCTAGTTACACCAATGTGTAACTATGTCTACTTTTAATTCTGGTATAACAGCAACATTCTCCTTTCCTTATGCTTTGTTGACCATTCTGTGAAACTGGGTAAATTCTTTACTGTTATTCATCCATCAAATACTCAATTTTTTAGAAGTCGCTGAGATCAATAATATAAAATTCTTATTTTTCTTCTGTGTCAGAGGACTGTGCTTATATTATTGCTTCAATATTTACCGCTATTTACTATTAAAGTTGTAAATCTACCACTTTTCTGTAATCATTCTTTTATGACACTTTTAATAAAGATATTCCCTTGTGACTATTTTAGTAATAGAGGATACACAGATATATGGATGCAGAACTATCATATAAGCAACTGACAAATAATATAAGAAGATCCTGTGAAACTTTCCATTAAGGAGTTTCAGAACAATCATAGTGGGAAAACCAGTTTGGAGAAGATTGAACTGCTGATAGCTAAATTGTGACTTAATAGAAAAAGTTCATACCATAAAATTTTGCCAGTATATTTTTGTATGTGTATGCACTTAGTTGGAAATTATGTACACTTTGATAACTTTTGACAAATATTTGACAAATACTTAAAACATGACTATTTTAGTTATCATTGTAGGAATCTGTTTTGTTTAAAATTTTTAGTTTGGCATTAAACCTCCCACCCCAAAATTCTTCACTAATACTTCTCTCTTCCAACTCTTCTAAATAAATAAATAAATAAAACCAAACAAGCTCAAAGCAGTTCACAAGGATTTTGTAGAAATAAAGCCAGTTCCTCTCCATGGCATTGATATGCCAGGTCTTGAATGTATTGCTGATAATTAACCTGATCAGGTAACATTGCCAGGAAATCTTGTTCTACCTTTTCTTTTTTCATTTTTTTAAAAAAACTATTTCTTAGAGTGGTTTTACATTTACAGGAAAATTGAACAGAAGAGAGTTTTCATAAACTCCCATGCCCACCCCTAACCACAGCTTACCCTATTACTAACATCTTGCATTGGTGTGGTATGTTTGTTACAACTGATGAACCAATATTGATATGTTATTTACTAAAGTCCTCAGTTTACATTAGGGTTCTTTGTGTTGTATGGTACTGAGTTTTGCCAAATGCATAATGTTATGTATTCATCATCACAGTATCATACAGAATAGTGTCACTGCCCTAAAAATCTCCTGTGTGCCCCCTATTCATCTCTCTTCCCTCCTCCAGCTCCTACTTTTTTTTTTTTTTTAAAAATACTCTCAATCTTTTGTTTTTTTTTTTAATGCTTTATCCCAAATTAAAATGCTTTAATCCCAAAGTCCCCCGGAACATAGTTGTATATTCTTCGTTGCGGGTCCTTCTAGTTGTGGCATGTGGGATGCTGCCTCAGCGTGGTTTGATGAGCAGTGCCATGTCCATACCCAGGATTCGAACCAATGAAACACTGGGCCGCCTGCAGCAGAGTGCACGATCTTAACCACTTGGCCACGGGGCCAGCCCCCTGCCTTTCCTTTTTAATATCCAAATTAAGCCTAGGGTAATATTAATTAGTTGCAGCTAAGAATTTGCTTAAATAACTGGTGATTCCCCACAGCAATCAAAATTTCTTAATCATTAATTTAGACTAGCACTGTCCAATAGAAATATAATGTGAGCCATGTATGTAGTTAAAATTTTCTAGAAGATGCATTAAAAAAGTAAAAAGCAAGTGAAATTAATTTAATAGTATATTTATCTCAATATATCCAAGATATTATCAATTCCAGTATGTAACCAATATAAAAATTAAGATTTTAAAATCTTTTTGTACTCCCCAAATCCATAATGCATTTTAAACTTACAGCACATTTCATTTCAGGCTAGTCACATTTCAAGTGCTCAGTAGCCACAAGTAGGCAGTGACTAAGGTATTGGACAGTGCAGGCCTAGAGTGTGAGCAACTTGAAATCCTCCTCGCTTCAGAGCCTTCAGATTAGGCACCCAGTGAATATTTTTGGAAGGTATATCAGAAAGATAAAAGGGTTCTCTAAACCTCTGGATGCTGATACTTAAATGTTCTGCAACCACTTTCTTTAAACTCTCCCTGCAGTTTTGGAAAAGGTGGAATGGGGATCATGCTCATTCTAGCATATCAAAGAAATGAGTACTGGGCTTCCTTACTCCCCGAAAGCCTGAATCATCTGGAATGTTGACTCATGAGCCTAAGGTGACTGAAATGTAATGGGAATCAAATTTGCCTTCCAAGGCACCGTTCTGTTTCCACTTTCCTCTCTCCCCTCCCTTTCTCTTTGGGTGACTCATCCTCCCACCATGTGAGAGTCCAGCAGTGGGCAGATCCCCAAAACCCTCCTGAGGAGATGAGCAGACTTTCAAACGGTCTGTCCCAGGCCTCGGATCGTCTAGTACAGTTCTGTTTTGCCTACCTTATCCAGGGTCTGCAGTTTACACTGGGAGTGATCTTAAAACCGTCAAAAAAACCCACAACTTTTTAAGGTGGTGATAGTAGTAGTGATGAGGTGGTTTGAAAATTTAAATTTGAAAAAATATAATCTTTTATTTCAAAATCTTTTAAAATTTAATGTATACTTCAATCCTTAGGGCCTGCTCCACAGTCCCGTTAGTTATTACCCTTCTCCACTCTGGGTTTTTTCCTTTCCTGGGAGGAAAGTTTCCACTCCCAGTCCCCTAGGATAACGCCCTTCCGGGGGCGCGCCAGGAACCTGTCCGACCCCTCAGGGCAGTCAGCTGGCTGGCTTTCGCAGTACCCTAACTACAGACTGACCTTCTGCTGGGGTCAAGGCCAGGACCCCAGCCCAATTCGCACCTTCCCAAGGTGGAGAGTGGGGCTCCCAGCTCCAAATCCCGCCCACCGAACCAGTCCCAGCCGATAAGAGAGAGGAAGTGCAATAAGCCCCACCCACTTTCATCTCTTTTCCTTTCCGTTGGGGCGGCTTGTTGCCCATCGTCTCTATCCCGTAGCCGATTGGCTCCCTCCCTCCAGCGCCTGTCCTTGCCTCTCCCCGCTCGGGAGGGTGAGTCACGCCAAACTGGGCGGAGAGTCTGCTGGCCTGTCTCCTTCGCTCTTCTGGGCGGCGGCGGCGGCAACTGGGGACGGGGCGGGTGGCGCATCGCGGGCGCGGAGGCAGGAGGAGCAGTCTCATTGTTCCGGGAGCCGTCGCCACTGCAGGTCCCTCGGCTCATTCCGCCCTGCCCCTCTCAGTCCTCCCCAACCCCCACAACTGCCCGCGGCTCTGAGGAGAAGCGTCCCCGGCGGCGGCAGCAGCTGCAGCATCATCCCCGACCCGCCAGCTATGGAAGACATGGACCAGTCGCCTCTGGTCTCCTCGTCCTCGGACAGCCCGCCCCGGCCTCAGCCCCCGTTCAAGTACCAGTTCGTGAGGGAACCCGAGGACGAGGAGGAAGAGGAGGAGGAGGAAGACGAGGACGAGGACGAGGACCTGGAGGAGCTGGAGGTGCTGGAGAGGAAGCCCGCCGCCGGGCTGTCGGCGGCCCCAGTGCCCACTGCCCCCGCCGCCGGCGCGCCCCTGCTGGACTTCGGCAATGACTTCGTGCCCCCGGCGCCCCGGGGGCCCCTGCCGACCGCGCCCCCTGCCGCCCCGGAGTGGCCGACGTCTTGGGACCCGAGCCCCGTGTCGTCGGCGGTGTCCGCGTCATCCCTACCCTCCGCTGCGGCAGCCTCGCCCTCCAAGCTCCCCGAGGACGACGAGCCTCCGGCCAGGCCTCCTCCTCCTCCCCCTGCCGGTGTGAGCCCCCAGGCCGAGCCCGCGTGGACGCCGCCCGTCCCGGCCCCCGCCGCGCCCCCCTCCACCCCGGCCGCGCCCAAGCGCAGGGGCTCCTCAGGCTCAGTGGGTGAGTGCCGCGCCCTCCGGCTCCGCGCCGCCCCTCGCGCCCCTCCCTCTTTTGTGTGCCTTCCCAGATGCCTCGGGCGAGCCCTCATCTCCGTTCGGAGGGGGCTTTGTCTGCGGACCTCGGGGCGGAGGCGCCCCCCGTGGCGGGAACCGCGCAGAGCAGGGTGGGGCGGCAGAGGGAGCCCGGGCTGGTTCTTTATTGTCTGTCTGGGTCTCAGGAGCACGTGCACCCCGCCCGCCCCCAGGTTCTTCCCTCTGCTCCCCATTCCACTCCTTCCCGGAAGTTAGGCACCCACCCCTAGTAGGAGCTGGGTGTGTATCGAGGAACTAGGGTTGTGGATTCATCGCGCTGGCTTGGCTCCGGCGTGAGGATGGAAAGGCTTGGGGGCCCTAGTCTTTTGTCTGTCCGTCTGGGGTGCCCCTAGGGAAAAGGCGCAGTTTCGCTGCTAGTATGTTTGCCTGCGTTCAGCCCCGGCCCCGCTCCTCACCCACTCCCTGGCTTGGGTGGCCCCCATGCGCTTCATCCCCCTCCCCCTCCTCTTGCGCTGGTGGGGAGCTGGCCCAGTGGAAAACGTCCACAATGACCCAACTGCAGTGAAGGGAGAGCGCCTCCAGTGGTGTGGCGCGTGGAGCGTTGGGAGGGAGAGTTCTGGCGAAGTCCTGCCACCGCCCAGCTTACCCGGGTTGTGATGTGGCGACTCCCCACCAGCTAAACTGAGCCGGAGAAATGGGATCTAGGCATTGTGTTCCGAGGGGGCGCAGTTCTGCTAGGTCTCAGCTGCACAGTGAGAGGAACTGCTGTTGGTGTGGACTGGTTTAGCTTCTTAATGCATCATAATTGAATCGCAGAGAAAAAAAAGAAAAGGCAAAATGGTTGACGTTCTTAAGAAGGGGAAACCTGTGGATTCCTTGTCGGGAATAGGCCAGTTGAACTGATGGCAGATTTACCATCAGACAATGAAATGTTTTGAGACAGGCATTTTCATATGTTGCTTGGAAATACTGTTTCTTAGAAGTTATGTGTTTTAGGTCTACAGAGAGAAATCTGTAAATAGTTTTCAAATCTTTTCATTCGTGTGAGTACCTGATTGTATATTATTTTTAGGATCATTGTTTGATTGCACGTTTCATCTTAGGAAATTGTTTATTTTGGAAGAGAAAAAATCAAGTTTGCTAGAGATAATTCATAGACAGTATGTTGACTTATTAACAATAGCTTGTTACTTTGGGGACAGAAAGTGAGCCACTAGCCGTAGGACCCTTCTTTAAGTGTATGTAAAAGGTCACGAATCAGGGACAGTAGTCCCCCTTTATCCGCGGTTTCAGTTACCGCGGCCAACCGCAGTCCCAAAGTATTAAGTGGAAAATTCCCTACGTCACAATGCGTACGTCATTCGCCTCACTTCATCTCATCACATAGGCATTGTATCATCTCACATCGTCGCAGGAAGAGGAAGGGTGAGTACAGTACACTAAAATATTTTGAGAGAGCACATTCACATAACTTTTATTACAGTATATTGTTACAATTCTATTTTATTATTATTCTTGTTAATCTCTTACTGTGCCTAATTTATAAATTAAACTTTGTCATAGGTATGTTTGTATAGGAAAAACATATATAGGGTTTGGTACTATTCGCAGTTTCAGGCATCCTTTGGGGGTCTTGGAGTGTATCCCCAATGGATGAGGGGGGCTATGGTAGTGTGACTCCTGCTGAGAAGTCTTAAGAGCCTTCAAGGATTTTAGAAATGGTTCATTTTCTAGAAAAATAAAATCAGTCTGAGATCACAGGAGAAATTTTTTTCTTCACTTTGCTCCTGTTCTGCAACAGGAAAATAAGCCAACTGCGATGTTTCTGAATAACATTTTGATGTTGACGTACTCCAAACACTAATCATTATATTAAAGATATTAGAAGATGAAGAGTAACTCAATCTTTACTTTTCTGAATCAAAAACACACATTTGAGAGAAACTAAGGTGAGGTGGAAAAATATAAAGTAATCAATTTGCAAATGGGAAATTTAATGATTGACAAAAGCATACTAATTTTTCGTCTTGTATTCCTGCATGGGAACACAGAGAAGAGTTCTATTCTTTGAACATTAGGGATTCAGGAGGTGACAGCATTCTCTTGGAATTTTGACTTCTGGAATGCTAGGTTTGGAAGACAAAGGAGACTTGCCTACTCAGGGATTCTATCTTTACATAGTTCCCTAATTCTGTATCGACAATGCCTAATTGGAAATGTTAGTTCCTTTAGTAAATGCAGGAATATCGTGAGTATGGTCATGGTTGTTAAACCATTTCAGTGAGTCTAGATTTCTTAACAGAGTTTGTTCATTCATTCAGCTGACTATTGATGACCTGCAGAGACACGCACTGTTCTTTTCTATCAGGATATAGCAGTAAGCAAGACACATGTGCTCCCCATGGGAGGAGTACAGATAACAAGCACATAAATAAGGAACTCAGAATAGTGGTAAGTGTTATGAGGAAAATAAACAGAATGATGGCATGGAAAATGATGGGGATATATGGGAACCATTTTAGGTAGGGTGGCACTGAGAAAAGCCTTTCTGAAGAGGTGAGAGTTGAGCTGCAGAGATCAAAAATTTCCAAGCAACTCCCAGGAGGCAGAAGCCCTGAGGCAGGAATGAGCTTTGTGTATTTGAGAATCTATTAAGACTAGTGAGAAAAACAAGGAGGAGAATGGTGTGAGGGTGGAGAGGTGGGCTACGTTTAGATCATTTGGTGTGGCCATGATAAAAAGTTTAGCTTTTTGTAAGAAAAATATTGTTTATTTTAGAAATATGCTCCTTAAATAATTATATTATGATTTTGGAGTAAAAATAGAGTTTTGACGGTTTAGAGGAACTGAGAGGACTGATATGAGTAAAAACAAAGAAGGTGAGACATATGCAGAGAGCATGGTTAGAAACAGACCGGCCTGACTGGAAGAGGGTTTATGTTATATTGAGTATGGTAGATCCCTGACTCTGTGTATTTAACATTGCAGTTTGCACTATTTTTGAGTAAACTCTTATTTCCATCACTTGGTAAGTTGTAATTTTGCTATTTGCTGTTTGATGCTTGGAGCATCCCCATTGCAATGCGGTAACTGAAGTGAGACTGAAGCCTCTTGCTTGGTGACCATTTTTCATGGGGAAACATTTGGCTTCAAGTTGAAAAGTGGTTGGTTAACCTAGGCTTTGAGGATATGCAAGGGAAACTGGGTAGAAATTGAGTTGGGAGAAATGCGAACATTATCATTAAGCTGATCATTGAGCTGTTCTCTGGTCATGTTCTAAACCAGGGTTAATTAAGATTGAAAATGTGTGGTAGATCTGGAATCTGAAGGGTATTCAATGCCAACTTAAGGAGTTAGTGTTTTATCATCCTGCTTTTATCCATGCTCTGCCATCTACAATTGCTCTTTTGGTAATTTATATTATGAACCCAAAAATGTTTTTGTTGTTTCCAAAATATAAAATTATTTCATTATTTTTCACCCCTCTCCTGAGTTACTGCTTTTGGCATTGGGAAGCCATTGAATTGAACCGAGGCATGGCATCATGAAAGCAGTGTTAGAAAAATGAATTGGTGACAATATTTAAGATAGGTTGGAAAGAAAAACGGGGACAATTTAGAAAGCTTTTGCCGTAGCTCTGAGACAGGTGAGTAGAGCCCAAACTAGTTCATTGCTAGTTCATTCAGTGAAAATGGAATAGAAGGGAAGCATGCTTTCTTTGGGTGTCAAACTGTATTCTTATAGTTAAGTTATGAGGAGGTTTTATGAAAGAAGGATTGATAGGACTTGGAGACCGTGGATGCAAATGCAAAAAATATTAAATGAATTTCAGGTTCTGTTCAAACTGGTTTATTGCAATGGAAATTTGTATAGATTTAATATTGCTTATAAGGATAGGTTATGGCTTGGAGATGGAAAACTATTAGTCTTTTATAAAGATGTTTATTATATTATCATTTATATTGGCAAAGGAGCACATATTAGAAATGTTAAAAGATTTTGAGTGATAAGTAGATTAAATCTTGTATCAGTTCTTAATATAAAGTTTAAGTAAACAGTGATGTGACACTCCCAGGAAGTAGATGCCTCTGAAGAGAAAGATGTCATGCCCTGTCCATTCCCCATCTTCCTTCCGTTTTATCTAGAAAATGATAAAGAGGAATAGAACCAATGAATTTAGTAATTCTGAGTAATTCTCTTGTTAAGCCATTTCTTAGCTTCTGACTAGGAATAAAAGTTGGGAACAAGTGGTATGCTCCTTGTGGATAAGATGAATTACGTTTCAGATTGGTTCCTGGGAAGCTCAGTGTTGAATTTATAGTCCTTTTTAAGTAACTCGCAAGCTCCTTCAAATCCTTTTTTAAAATGAAGTAAGGGATATATTTATTGAAACTTTGATAAATACCTGATTAAGTGGAATAGCATTTAAAAAACATGCCATTTTAGCACTATCACTGTAAACTTGGAAGATTTGCTATATTATATAGAACATTTCTAAAAAGGAGACTATTATCTATTGTCAGTACTTGGCTCTGTTTTATGTGTAGTTGATTCATAGTATACCTAAAAGCAGTTTATTTGAAACACTAGTGATACAAGGCTCCAATTTTCTTTTTTAAAGATTGGCACCTGAGCTAACATCTGTTACCAATGTTTTTTTTCTTCTTCTTTTACTCCCCAAAGTCCCCCAGTGCATAGTTGTATATTCTAGTTTTCTAGTTGTGGGGCCTTCTGGTTGTGCTGTGTGGGACACTGCCTCAGCATGGCTTGATGAGTGTTGCCATCTCTGCATGCAGGATTTGAACCTGAGAAACCCTGGGCCACTGAAGCAGAATGCGTGAACTTAACCACTCCGCCATGAGGCAGGCCCAACAAGGCCCCAATTTAAATGGCACCTTTTAAGGGTACTTCGCTAGCTCAGGGTGAAAATACCAACCAAATGGATGATATTTCTTGATTCTTCCTTGGACCCTCTGATTAAGTAGAAGTAAATGTTGCAGATACATTGTTCTTACGGTACATTATTTGAGACTTTTTGTTTCTGTTTCTAAATATAGACCCTGGAAGGGCGCTGTAGGGGGACAGCACCAGGGATAGGAACTTGAGGCAGAACCATAGTTCCTAGCAGTATTTAAATGGGTGAATGTGGCCTTTGTGCCTAGTAAGTGTAGAACATAGGCATGCAAAATGGTGAGACCCAGCTTTACTGATGCTAAGGTCTTCTCAGACTGAGGGCCTCGTCATTCTCTTCACCTGTAAAGGAGCAGTTGATAATTTCACATTTAAGCTACTGTTTTTTGCTTCCTGGAATAGTGATTTTTAATTTTTAAGTTGCTTTTCTTGTGTGTTACCATAACCTTCTGTTCTTACCTCATCATATATATTATACTGTATATATGATAATAGCATTTTTACTTATCTCTCTTCTCCACTAGACTGCATGCTCCTTGAGAAAAGGGGCTATATTACCTTTTTATCTTGAGGAAGAGGACTATATGACATTATATCTTCATTGCTGAGCACAATGCCTTAGATGTGGTGTAGACACTCAGATATTTGTTGAAAGAATACAATATTATAGATGAATGCTGATCTTCATATTCTGTATAGTTCTAGAATTACTACAATGTTTTTTTCCCAATACAAATCCCAAGTTTTATGAAGTAAAGCATTTATTTATATATACAAGGTCTATGGCTGTACCATATTTTATTTAATCGGTCTCTTATTGATGATTAATTAAGCTGTTTCTCAGCTTTTTCTGTTATAAGTAATATTGCTGTAAACACCCTTGTATGCACTTCTTTGGGAATGCATGCTGTTACATGTGTTGTAGGATAAATTCATGCAAGTAGAATTACTGGTTCAAAGAGTATGTGCATTTAAAATGTTGAGTGATAATGCCAAATTGTACTACAAAGAGTTGTTCCAACCTATATTCCCATCAATGATATGTTAAAGTACCTTTTTCCTTTACCAACACAGTACATTGGTAAACTAGTAAATGCTTTAGCAAATTGTTTATTTAATTTACATTTCGGGGTATTTTTTATAGGCTTAGGTGCCAATAAATTTTTTCTGATCACACCTTTTGCTTATTCTTCTTTTGGGTTTTTGTTCTTATAGGAGTACTTGATCTATTGTAAGGAAATTAGGCTTTTGTCATATGTCTTGAAAACTTTTTTCCTAATTTGTTATTTGTATTTTGACCTTTGGTATTTTTTTTTGTGCAGAAATTTTTTTTATGCAGATTTATCATTTTCATTGAGTTTTGTAGAATTCTTCAAGAGGCCTTCTCTGAGACTGTAAAAATTTCTCCCATGTTTTCTCCTAGTAATTTTATGATTTATGTGATTTCATTTTAACATTTAATTCATTCTTCTGCAGTTAATTTTGTTCTAGAGAGTGCAGTAGTGATATAATTTTATTTTTCAGCGTGATTTCCCTTTTGTCCCAGCACCATTTATTGAATCATCCATCTCTCTTTACTATTTTGAAATACCACTTTAGTGATCCGCTTGCAGTATGGGTGAAATATTTTCTCTTCTGTTCCATTTGTTTGTTCATGCATTAAGTACCAAACTGTTTTAATGGCTATAACTTTTAAATAAAATACAAGCTGATAGGGCTTTTCCAGACTTATTTTTCCTGGCTGTCTATGTTTAATTTTATACTTGATCTTAAAAGTTTGTTTATCTAGTCCCCTCTCCCTCTGGTGGAATTATAGTGGGTTATATTACACTTATGGATTAGTTTAGGGGAGAATTGATAGATTTTTAGTATTGATATTGTATGTTTTTCTACAAACACATTGTTTTTATTAACATGCATTTTTTTAAAAATTATGCCTGTAGTTATGTGAAATATAGGTTTTAAAAAATAAATATTAAGTACGGTAGCCTGCTTGGTATGAAACACTTGAAATACTGGGTGATATATATATTTGGCCCCCTCTTTTCAACTGATTATAGATAGACTGGTAAAGAAAGATAAGTCTTCCTGCTTTTTCATTTCTAAAAAATGTTTTGTTTTGAGAAGGGAAGAAATGTTCTCTATACTCCTGTAGTAGGAGCTGTAGCTACTACTTATTGGATTAATTTTTAGCAGTCTCAAAATCTTTTACTTAGGTGGCCCTCTAGTTCTAAAATAACATTACTTTACTGACTTATTCTTCTCATTGGTGGAATTGTTACCAAGATGAAGAAGAAGGCTTATAAAGTTTTGTTGTTCAAATAGTTCTGGCAGTTGTCTGGTTATATTGGTGGTCCCTTGGAAGTTCAATATTAGTTAAGAAAAAGTCTACATACTCCTTTTTTTTTTTTAAACCAAGCTTAAGGCTGAGTATGGGAACAAAAAGATAAGTAGAGGTTGTACTTATGAGAGGTACATTTAGTAGATTAAGGGCAAAACACAAGCCCCTAGCTGTAAAGTATTTTCTGCTGTCTTAAAACCAGAGGAGTCTTGTGGTTGTACTCTAAGGACAGTCATATATTTACTTACGTGTCAATAGCTTTTGTGGAAGGAGGAAAAACCTTACTTGGGTTCCAGGTCTGCCTGCCCATTTTTTCTCCCCAACTTTACAGATTGACTTGTAAACTTGACTAATTGGAAAGTGCCATTATTAAATTTATTTATGTCAGTGTTCTGACAGCCCTAGGTGAAGCTGACCTAAAAGGTTTTAAGCTATTGAAGTGTTCAATCTCAGAAAAGAAGGAAATTTATTTTTTAAAAACTCTCTTCCTCCTTGTTCTAAAGAGGTTATTAAATATGCTTAAACCTATCATATAAATCCCTTTCATAAATAGCCCTTAAAACTTCTCAGTCTCAGCTCATCAACATCATTATTAAATTATAGACAGTTTTATTAATTCTACCAAAGTTCTGATTTTTAATTTTGTATAAAAATTAATTTTTATACAAAACAACTTGTTAAAAACTTTGCTAGATGCTTTTGCTTGTAACGGGTGAATTATGAAAATCAGAATTTATAAGCTCAAGTAAGTATTTCATTATGTTGTATTTTATAGGCCGTTTATACTAAGCACAGGTTTTCTATAAGGAATAGGTCTGTAAGACATAGCTTTTGAACAAGAACTGAAAAGCTACCATCTACCAATATACTTTCTCATTTACCCACTCTTATTTTACGAAGCTTTCTGTTAGCCCTCTTACTAAAATTTTGTTAATGTTGGGGGAGTTATAGTTAAGATTAGCAATGATAAAATAAAACTTGTATATTTTAATGGTCTGCTAAAAGAGTTGTGGGTAAAACTGTGGTTAAAATTGCTCCAACATAATAGAATTTTAGTATGTTTACATTGCCTTATTTCTTTCTTGGAAAGATTTAAAAAATTATTTTTAGTTTTCATTGTGGAAAATTTTGAACATGAAGATAGAATAGTGAATGAAACCTCATTTAGCCCTCGCTGAGTTCCAACAACCATCAGCCCATGGCCAGTGCTACCAGTCCCACACCCTCATAAATATTTCCTTATGTATCTTGCAAACTATAAGTACTCCTTTGCAAAACATAACCACAATGCTCTTAATCATACATAACCACAATACTCTTAATCATATATTTCCTCAACATGTTTAACAATAAATTAGTATCAAGTTAGCCATTCAGTGTTTACATTTCCTGTTATTTAGTGAATGTCATAAATGGTCCTTTTTGTTGAGTTGAGGTGACATTAGTTTATACGTTATATAAATTAACAGGTGAACATCATTATATTTCAACTCAAGACTACATCGTGTGTTTAGTACTACAAATCTAGTTGCCGTCCTTGCCCATTTACCCCTTTTGCCCTCCCCCAAGCCCTGTCTCCCTCTGGTAACCACCAATCTATTCTATCTATGTGTGTGTGTGTTGTTGTTTTATCTTCCACATAGGAGTATTTGGCTTTCTCCAACTGACTTATTTCACTTAGCATAGTACCGTCAAAGTCCATCCATGTTGTGGCAAATGGCAAGGTTTTTATCCTTTTTTTGGGCTGAGTAGTATTCCATCATATGTATATATATCTATATATATATATATATATGTATATATATATATATATACATATATATATATACACACCCACGCACACCATGTTGTCTTTATTCATTCATCCATTGATGGTCTCTTAGGTTGTTTCCAAGTCATGGCTATTGTAAATAATATTGCACTGAACATAAGGGTGCATATATCTTTTCAAATTAGTGTTTTCTTGTTTTTTTGGATAAATACCCAGAAGTGGAATAGCTGGATCATATAATAGTTCTATTTTTGTTTTTTTTTAAGAATTGCCATACTCTTTTTCCATAGTGGGTACAACAGTTTACATTCCCACCAGCAGTATATGAGGGTTCCCTTTCTCCACATCCTCTCCAATACTTGTTATTTCTTATCTTTTTAATAACAGCCATTCTGATGAGTATGAGGTGATATCTCATTGTGGTTTTGATTTGCATTTCCCTAATAATTAGTGATGTTGAACATCTTTTCATGTTTCCATTGGCCATCTATATATCTTCTTTGGAAAGATGTCTGTTTAGCTCCACTGCCCATTTTTTTAAATTGTGTTTTGTTGTTGTTGTTGTATGAGTTCTTTAAATATTTTGAATATTGACAATTTATTGGGTATATGATTGGTAAATGTCTTCCCTCAGTTGGTAGGTTGTCTTTTCGTTTTGTTGATGGCTTCTTTTGCCATGTAGAAGCTTTTTAGTTTGACGGAGTCATATTTGTTTATCTTTTCTTTTGTTTCCCTTGCCTGAAGAGACATGAGTATTCAAAAGATACGGCTAAAGCCAAAGTCAAAGAGTGTACTATGTATCTTTTCTTCTAGGAGTTTTGTAGTTTCAGGTCTTACATTCAAGTCTTTAATCCATTTTCAGTTAATTTTTGTGTATGGTGTAGGATATTGGTCTTTCATTCTTTTGTATGTCGCTGTTCAGTTTTCCCAACACTGTTTATTGCAGGGACTTTCCTTTCTCCATTGTATATTCTTGGCTCCTTTGTTAAAAATCAGCTGTCCATAGATGTGTGGGTTTATTTCTCAATTCTGTCCCCTTGATCTGTGCATGTCTGTTTTTCTGCCAGTACCATGCTGTTTTGATTACTATAGCTTTGTAGTATACTTTGATATCAGGGAGTGTGATTCCTTCAGCTTTGTTTTTTTTTCTCAGGATTGCTTTGGCTGTTTAGAGACTTTTGTTCTTCTGTATAAATTTTAGGATTCTTTGTTTTATTTCCATGAAAAATGTCATTGGAACTTTGATAGGGATTGCATTGAATCTGTAGATTGCTTTAGGTAGTATGGACATTTAAATTACGTTAATTCTTCCAGTCCGTGATCACAGAATATCTTTCCATTTCTTTGTGTCTTTGATTTCCTTCAACAATGTTTTATAGTTTTCAGTGTACAGGTCTTTTACCTCCTTGGTTAAACTTATTCCTAGGTATTTTATTCTTTTTGTTGTGATTCTCAGTGGGATTGTATTCTTAATTTCTCTTTCGATTTTGTTGTTAGTATATAGAAAGACAACTGATTTTTTATGTTGATTTTGTACCCTGCAACTTTACTGTATTTATTATTTCTAATAGTTTTTTGGTGGATTCTTTAGTGTTTCCTGTATAAAAATCATGTCTTCTTCATATAATGACAGTTTTACTTCTTCCTTTCCAATTTGGATCCCTTTTATTTATTTATTTATTTATTTTTCTTTTTTTGGCGTAATTGCTGTGGCTAAGACTTCCAATGCTATGTTGAATAAGAGTGGCAAAAGTGGGCACCCTTGTCTTGTTCCTATTCTTAGAGGGATGGCTTTCAGTTTTTCACCCTTAGGTGTGATGTTAGTTGTAGATTTCTTTTATATGGCCTTTATTATGTTGAGGTACTTTCCTTCTATACCCATTTTATTGAGAGTTTTTATCATAAATAAATGCTGAATCTTATTAAATGAGTTCTCTGCATCTATTGAGATGATCACATGGTTTTTATTCTTCATTTTGGTAATGTGGTGTATCACGTTTATTGATCTGCAGATGTTGAACCATCCTTGGATCCCTGGAATAAATCCCAGTTGATCATGGTGTGTGATCCTTTTAATGTATCCTTGGATTCAATTTGCTAATATTTTGTTGAGATTTTTGCATCTGTGTTCATCAGTGATGTGAGCCTGTCATTTTCTTTTTTTGTGTTCTCATCTGGTTTTGGTATCAGGGTAATGTTGGCCTCATGAAATGAGTTAAGAAGTGTCCTGTCCTCTTCAATTTTTTGGAAGAGTTTGAGGATAGGTATTAAATCTTTGAAGGTTTGGTAGAATTTACTAGGGAAGGTGTCTCACCCTGGACTTTTGTTTTTTGGGAGGGTTTTGATTACTGTTTCAATCTCCTTACATGTGATTGATCTATTCAGATTTTCTATTTCTTCTTATTCATTTTTGGGAGGTTATATGATTCTAAGAATCTGTCCATTTCTTCTAGGTTATCCAATTTTTTGGTGTATAGTTTTTCATAGTATTCTCTTACAATCCTTTGTATTTCTGTAGTATCTGCTGTAATCCCTCTTTCATTTCTGATTTTATTTATTTGAGTCTTCTCTCTTTTTTTCTTAGTCTAGCTAAAGGCTTGTCAATTTTGTTTATCTATTCAAAGAACCAGCTGTTAGTTTCATTGATATTTTCTGTTGTCTTTTTAGTTTTTATTTCATTTATCTGCTCTGATTTTATTATTTCCTTCCTTCTCTACTGATTTTTGGGCTTCGTTTGTTCTTTCCTTTGTAGTTCCTTTAGGTGTAATGTTAGACTGTTTATTTGAGACTTCGTGTTTGTTGAGGTAGGCCTGTATTGCTATAAACTTTCCTCTTAGTACTGCTTTTGCTGTATCCCATAGATTTTGGTATGTCATGTTTTTCATTTTTATTTGTCTTCAGGTATTTTTTGATTTCTCCTTTGTTTCTTTGTTAACCCAGCAGTTGTTCAGTAGTGTTTTATTTAATCTTCATATTTTTGTGACTTTTCCAGTTTTCTTCTTTTAGTTGATTTCTAGTTTCATACTGTTGTGGTTGGAAAAGATGCTTGATATTATTTCAGTCTTCTTAAATTTATTGAGACTTGTTTTGTGGCCTAACATGTGATCTGTCCTGGAGAATGTTCCATGTGCATTTGAAAAGAATTTTTGGATGGAATGTTCTGAATATATCTATTAATTCCATCTGGTCTAATGTGTCATTTAAGGCCAATATTTTCTTACTGATCCTCTGTGTGATGTATCCATTGGTGTAAGGGGGTGTTAAAGTCCCCTACTATTGTGTTAATGTCAGAGTCTCCTTTTATGTCTTAATATTTGCTTGATGTATTTAGGTGTGCCTGTGTTGGGCACATGAATATTTACAGATGTTATATCCTCTTGTTGGATTGTTCCCTTTATCATTATGTAATGCCTTTGTCTCTTGTTACAGTTTTTGTTTTAGTCTATTTTATCTTATATAAATATTGCTGTCCCAGCTTTCTTTTCATTTCCGTTTCCATGGAATATCTTTTCCTATTCTTTCACTTTCAGTCTGTGAGTGTCTTTAGATCTGAAGTGTGTCTTTTGTATTTAACGTCTATAGGGGGTCTTGTTTCTTTATCCATTTAGCCACCCTCTGTCTTTTGATTGAAGCGTTTAGTCTATTTATATTTAAAGTAACTGTTGATAGATATGGACTTACAGACATTTTGTTACTTTTTTCCTGGATGTTTCTGTAGTTCTTCTCTTCCTTCTTCTCTTGCTGTCTTCCCTTGTGATTTGATGACTTTCTTTAGTGTTATGTTTGAGTTTCTTTCTCTTTATTTTTTGTATATTTATTGTAGTTTGTTGTTACCATGAGTTCATATATAACAACCTATGTATACAGCAATTTATATTAAGTTGATAGTCTCTTAAGTTCCATCTCATACTAAAAGCCCTACATTTTTACACTCCCCGCCACATTTTATGTTTTTTTTTTTTTTTTTTTTTTTTTTTTTTAAAGATTTTATTTTTTCCTTTTTCTCCCCAAAGCCCCCCGGTACATAGTTGTATATTCTTCATTGTGGGTCCTTCTAGTTGTGGTATGTGAGACGCTGCCTCAGCGTGGTCCGATGAGCAGTGCCATGTCCGCGCCCAGGATTCGAACCAACGAAACACTGGGCCGCCTGCAGCGGAGCGCGCGAACTTAACCACTCGGCCACGGGGCCAGCCCCCACATTTTATGTTTTTGACATCATATTTTACCTCTTTTAGCTTTGTGTATCCCTTAACCTCTTATTGTAAATATAGATTATTTTGGTACTTTTGTCTTTTGACCTTTATACTAGTTTTAGTGGTTGATCCATTATCTTTACTATATATTTGGCCTTACCAGTGATATGTATATATATATTGTTTTTGATAATTTTTTAATTTCTATTTGAGGGCTTTTGTATTCCACTTAAAGATATCCCTTTAACATTTCTTGTAAGGCCATTTAGTGGTGATGAACTCCAAAACTTTATTTCTCCTTCCTTTCTGAATAATAACCATGCTGGGTAGAGTTTTTTTAAAAAAAGAATTGGAATCCAAATAAGGTTCACATATTACAATGGATGAATTTGAAAGTCTCTTAATCTATCTATGGGTTCTCCCTTGCTGGTTTGTATTCTCTCCCTCTCTGAAATTTACTTATTGAAGAAAGCTCATATGCTTTTTTTCATTTTAATGTTTTTATTAAGATATAATTTACATACAATAAAATGCATAGATCTTAAGTTTTAACAGTTTTATGTTTTGACAGAGGCATCCACTCGTTTAGCTCACACCCCAGTCAAGATATAGAACATTTCCATCATCCCAGAAAGATCCCTTGGGCGCTCAGCAGTCAGTTCAAGTCAATTCTTGTTCCATCCTCTTCCTAACCCCCCAATCCCAAGCAACCCCTGTTCTGACTTCTTTCACCATAGATTAGATTTTGCCTATTATAGAGCATCATGTAAATGGAATTATACAGTATGTACTCTTTTATGTCTGGTTACTTGCATTCAGTATGTTTTTGAGATTTATCAGTGATGATGCAGATATCAGTAATTTGTTCCTTTTTTTACTGCTGAGTAGTATTCTTTGATAGGAATATACCACAATTTAATTATTCATTCTCTTGTTGTTAGACATTTGGATTATTTATAATTTTTGGTTATTATGAATGAAAGAATACTGTGTACATTCTGTACAGGCTTTTTTATGGACATATGTTTTCATTTCTCTTGGGTAAAAAGAGTAGAACTGAGTAAGACTAGAATTGTTGGGTCATGGGGTAGGTATATATTTAACTTTATAAGACATTGACAAACTGTTCTCCAATGTGGTTCCACTTCTATCAGCAATATGTGAGAGTTCTGGTTGCTTCACATTCTCACCAACATTTGGTATTATCAGTCTTTTTAATTTTAGCTGTTTTAGTCAGTATGTAGTTGTTTCTCACTGTAGTTTTAATTTAGATCTCCCCAAGGGCTAATGAATTAGAGGACTTTTACATGTCTCTTGGCTGCTTGTATATTTTCTTTTGTGAAGTGTCCGGGTAATTTACCCATTCTTACATTGGGTTATATGTCTTTTTCTTACTGATTTGTTGGCTCTTTTTATATGTTCTGGATAATAATATAGTCTTTTATATGTATGTATAATATTCTTATATATATATATATATATATAAATAGTCTTTTATATATAATAATGTAGTCTTTTGTCATATATTTGCATTGTGAATATATTCTCCTAATCTGTAGCTTGGCTGTTAATTTTATTGATGGTTTTTGTTTTTGATGCGTATAATTTTCTGATTTTGAAGAAGACTTAATCAGTTTTCTTCTTCTATGGTTAGTGCTTAGTATGTGCCTAAGACATTTTTGCCTACTCCAAGGCTGTGAAGACATTCTGTGTTTTCTTCTAGAAGCCTTATAGTTTTAGCTTTTATGTTTAAATCTGTGATCCATCTTGAACTAATTTTTGTCTATGGAGGAGTTGCAGATCCAGATTGATGTGTTTTTTTCCATATAGACATCCGTTTGTTCCAGGAGAATTTTTTTTGGAAGAATTTGTCTTTCTCTGTTGAATTGCTTTGGTGCTTTTGTCGAAAATCAATTGAACATGTGTCTATTTATATATATCTATTTTGTTTTCTAGATCTGTTTGTCTGTCCTTATGCCAATACCAGACTGTTTTGGTTACTATAGCTTTATAATGTCTTAAAATCAAGTAGTGTGACTACTTTAGGGTTTTTTTTTTAAATTGTTCTGCCCTTTCTAGGTACTTTCTGTTTTGATACACATTTTAGAATCAGCTTGTTCATTTCTACAGAATGCCTGGTGGGAATTTGATTAGGATTGTATTGAGTGTAGAGATCAATATGGGCAGAATTGACATCTTAGAATTTGAGATTTACCCTGTAACAAGCTAAGAAGTTAGCCTGCCATAGTATCATGGGTGTTGGCAGAAGACACAGATGCCTGGATTAGAGACAAAGGACTTTATTACTCACAGCAATGATAGTAGCCAGGATATCAGCATTTTCTTGCACAGGTTCCCTGAGCTCCATTGCCCATAGGGCAACATGGAGAGGGCCAAGTGACACTTGTACTTGCTGTGGGTTGTATTACAGAAGAGGGACCTTGGGCTTAGAGAAACTGAATCTTATGTTACATAATGAGCATGCCTGCCTGTTGCTCAAGAGGAAAATGCTGTATACTATATAAGCATCTTTGAAAAGATAGTCAGGAACAAAGGCAGTCAGTGCCCAGTCCCTCTGCTCGCAAGATGTGCAACAACACAAGAAACTCATAGAGAACTCTTTCCTGATACTCAACAATATTAAGTCTTTCAATCCGTGAACATGGTCTCCCCCCTGCCCCGTTGTTCCGTTGTTTGTCTTCTTTAATTTCTCTCAGCAGTGTTTTGTAGTTTTCAGTGTAGAGATTTTGCACCTTTATTGTTAAAAATTTTCCTAAGTATTTTAATGTTTTTTTCTTGCTATTGTAAATGACATTTAAAGACATTTTCCATTTTTCTTTTGTTAGTTGCTAGCATATGGAGATACAATGATTTTTGTGTACTGTTCTTGGATCTGTCCTGCATCCTTCCTAAATTCACTTATTAGCACTAATAGGGTTTATTAGCTTTTTTTTTTTAACCATTAGGATTTCCTAACTATGCAGTCCTGTTGTTTGTAAGTTAAATAGTTTTACTTTTCCATTCTGATCTTTATGCCTAAATGTGGTGAGAAGGCAAGTGGATTCCTTGCTTTATTCTGCATCTTGAGGAAGTGTGTTTAGTGTTTCACTATTAAGTATGATGTTAGCTGAATATTTTTCTTAGATGTCCTGACCCTTAGTTGAGAACATTTCCTTCTATTCCCAGTTTGCTGAGAATTTTTATGAAAGAGGTATTGAATTTTATCAGCTGCCTTTTGGCCTCTACTGAGATAATCATATGACTCTTCTTTTTCAGGCTGTTAATATGGTAAATTTCATTGTTTGATTTTTGAATGTGTTGAACCAACCTTGCATTCCTAGGATTAAATCCCTCTTGGTAATGAATATACTTTTTATAAATTGCTAGGTTCAATTTGCTAATATCTTGTTAAAGCTTTTTGCATGTATGTGTAAGTGATATTTTTATGTAAATTAATTTTCTTGTAATATCTTTGTCTAGTTTGGATATTAATACTTAAGTCTATAATACACTTTGGGAAGTGTTTGCTCTTCCTTTATATGTTGAAAGAGTTTGTATAAGCATCCTTAGATGTTTATAGAATTTACTAGTGTAGCCATCTGAGCTTAGAGTTTTCTTTGTGGAGAAGGTTTTACATTACAAGTATATTTTCTTTAGGTGATATAGGGCTATTCAGATTTTCTGTTTCTGCTGTGTCAGTTTTGGAAATGTATGCCTTTGAAGAAATTTGTCTATTTCATCTTGATGAGTGGACATCAAGGAATTTGTCTACTCATCTAAGTTGTCTAATATATTGGCATAAAGTTGTTCATAATATACTCAGGTTTTTAGGATCTGTAGTGATAGTCACTCTTTTATTTCGGATACTTGTTTTTCTTTTTCTTGATCATTTTAGGGATTATCAATTCTATTGATCTTTCTAAGGAACCAACTTTTGGTTTCATTGATTTTTCTCTTGTTTGCTTATTCTCTATATCATTGGTTTCTGCTCTTATTTTTTTATTGTTTATTTTCTTCTACTTCCTTGGGTTTAAGTTACTCTTCTTTTTCTAGTTTCTTAAGATGGAAGCTTTAAACTTTGAATTCAACCCTTTTTTCTAAAAGCATTTAGAGCTATAAATTTCTAAGCATTGGTTTAGCTGTGTCCCACAAATTTCTGTTATCATTTGATTTAAAATATTCTTTAATTTCCTCTGTGATATATTCTTTGATCCATGGGTTATTCAGAATTCTGTAGTTTAATTTCCAGATATTCGAGGATTTTCCAGATATTTTTGTCTTACTGATTTCAATTTAATTCATATGCTCAAGAAAAATACACTGCATGATTTCAGTCCTTTTAAGTTTATTGAGACTTTTTTTTATAGACCAGGAAATGGTTTATCTTGATCAATGTTCCATGTGTACTTGTGAAGACTGTGTCCTCTGTTGTTGTTTGTAGTGCTCTGTAAAAGTCAGTTAGGTTTAGTTCATTGATAGTGTTGTCTGAATCATCTATATCCTTACTGATTGTGTGTGTGTGTGTCTAATCTATCAATTAACTGAGAGTTGAGTGTTAAAGTTTTTCAATAAAATTTGTAGATTTGTCTGTATCTCCCTTTAGTTTTTGCTTGTATTTCCCATCACCCTTCCCATACACATTTAGTGCTGTTATATCTATTCAGTGTTATGTCTGTTTACTCCTTTATCATTATCAAATGTTCCTCTTTATCTCTGGTAATCTCAAACTAATACCCCTTGTCTTTGAATCTGCTTTGCTTGACATTACTATAGCCACTCCAGACTTTGTAGGGTAAGTGCTTGGATAACATATCCTTTTACATTCTTTTGCTTTTAACCTACCTGTGTTTTTATATTTCAAGTGTGTGTACTATAAATGGTACATAGTAGGGTTTTTATCTCATCTGAAAATCTCCACCTTTTAATTGGGACCATATGCATTCAATGTGGTTATTAATAAGGTTCATTTAAAAGTCTTTGTTTTCTCTTTGTCCCATCTGCTTTTTGTGCTTTTATACCTCCATATATTCCCTCCATCCTTTGTGCTTTTCATTGTCATACATTTTGCCTCTGATATATTATTATATATTGCACTTATTTGAGCTTGAAAAATCAATTACTCTTTAGAGAAATAAAAAGTGAGAATATTTTATATCTGCTCATATATTTACCATTTTTGCCATTGTTTGTTCCTTCATGAGATCTAGGTTTCTATCTGGTATCGTTTTCCTTCAGTCTGAAGACCATCATTTAACATTTCTTGTAGTGCTGGTCTCTTGGTGATAATTTCTTTCAGCTTTTGTTTTCATATTTTGTTTATCTGATAATATCTTTATCATCTTTATTTTTGAAGGATATTTTTGAAATATACAGTCAATCTTGTTATTCATTGTAGTTACATTCTAAAGTCACTGAAAACCTTGTCCCTAGGGGAGATACAGGGTTACGTTCCTTTGAACCTCTAGTCATAGCATTTTTGTCAACAGATCAGTACATAACTTTGTTTTATGTGTTTCTATTTAAAGACACTTTATTTACTGTATATTATTGATTTGTTAACAGAGAACTCATGGCCAACAGCACTGTAACTCATGCCTGAATGAAGCTTATCTAACATGTGTTTTCTCTGTAAGGTACATCACAGCCTTCTTGTGGTTAAGAACACTAGACTGCACTTCAGCACTATGCGTAGGGGCCATTTTAAACAGCAAAGTTAACCAACAGAAAGCACAGGAATGTGAAAAAATGTTGCCCTAAGTAGACCACAAAAAGAATGCTTGTTTGCAGTATGACAGCTGAAACAAGAAGGCATAGGGCTTGTTTGACCTCGGCTGGGAACACTTGTTGGGTGACTGGAATGTTTCATATCTACTGCCATAAGTTATTGATTTGGGGATTACCAATTTAGTGAGTAGGCAAATTTGCAAATAGGGAATCAGTGAATAATGATGATTGACTGTATAGAATTCTAGGTGGTCAGTTTTTTCACCATTTTTACAGATGTTCCATTATCTTTTCTTGTTTTTAAAAGAGCACTTGCTCCTTTTTTACAAAAGATTTTACTTTTCCTTTTTCTCCCCAAAGCCCCTTGGTACATAGTTGTGTATTTTTAGTTGTGGGTCCTTCTAGTTGTGGTATGTGGGATGCCGCTTCAGCATGGCTTGATGAGCGGTGCCCCATTATCTTTTCGATTGTGGTGTTTCTAATGACAGGTCAAGTCATTCATCCTGTTGTTCCCTTGCCTTTTTCCTGTTTTTAAGATTTTCTCAATCTTTGGTTTTCAACAATTTGACCTCTACAATGTATTTCTTTGTGGTTTGTGTTTATCCTGCTTGGGGTTCATTGAGCCTCTTGCATCTGTTGGTTGGTATTTTCCGTCACAGTTGTCAAATTTTAGACCATCATATCTTTACTTTTTCTTTTTCTCCTGCTTCAGTCACTGTTGGCCTTTTTGGAGGACCCCAATTGAATATGCTTTAAACGCTTGATTGTGTCACAAGTCATGAGGCTGTTCATTCTTTTTTTCCCCAGGCTTTTTTACCCTGCTGTGCTTCAGTTTAGACAGTTCCTTTCTGTTGCTCTTTAAGTTTATTGATCTTTTCTTCTGCACTGTCCAATCTGCTTTTAAGCCCATCTCATTTTTTTTCTTTCACTTAATGTAATTTTCACTTATAGACTCTCCATTTGGTTCTTTTTGGTTTTCTACCAAGATTCTCTCTCTGTTCACTCATTATGTCCATCTTTTACTTATTCTACATACATAGGAATATTTTAATAACTATTTAAATTTCCATTTTAATGTTTGGTAATCCAAGATCTACATTATTTCTGTGTTTGTTTACATTGGCTGTTTTTTTCTTGTTCTTAATTTTCTTGTTTTTATGTTCAGTAATTTTTATTTTATATTGGCTGTCTTGGATGTGGTGTTTGTTTTCTTCAGGCAGACAGTTAATTTACTGGCAAATCATCTTGATCTTTTCAAGTCTTGATTTTAAAGTTAGGATGGGGCTACAGCAGGGGTTGGCTGACTTTCTTTAAGGGCCAAGTAGTAAATATTTTAGGCTCGTGGGTCATACAGTTTCTGTCATAACTGCTCCTCTTCACCCTTACGATGCAAAAGTAGCCATAGACAATACCTAACTGGGCCTGCTGTTGTCCAGGACAGCTTTAGCCCATGAGCCACATTTTGCTGACTCTTGGTCTATGATATCCTTTACTTTAGGGTTAGAGTGGTCCCACTCTTAAGGTGTGCCTTTTCTGAGGTCTCATTTTTATATTTGGGATGTTCATTGAGATCTCTCCACTTTGGTCAGAACTTTTAGGTCAAGTCTTCTGGCACAGTCTGACCTCCAGAATATCCATTCTGCTCTCAACTCTATCAAAGATTTCTGTGCTAGACCTGTCTGAGTCTATGTGCAGCACAGTATTTAGCCAAATATTTAAAGGGAGCCCCTATCCAGATTTCTCTAGCTCCTTTTCTGTGAAGCTTTCCTTTACATATTACCCTGCTGCACAAATTCCAGACAACTCAGCAGCCTCCTCAGCTCAACAGAGCACAGTACTCTTGGGCTCCTCTTCCCTGTGCTGTAGACCAGAAAATGCCATCAGGCAGAAATCCAGGGCACTCATCTGATGTGCTTTCCACTTCTCAGGAATCACACTCCTCTGTTGCCCGTTGTCCATCAAGACAGTCGCTTCATATATTTTGCTCAGTTTTGTAGTTTACGTTATAAGTTAGTCTGATATAATTCTTCTTATAGCTAGAAGCAGAAGTTCTCTAAGTTTTAAAATGCCGTTTATTTTCTTTGTTTTATAAATTAGATATGATTTTACTGACCAACTACATGTTTGGCTGATAAATGCATTTTTTTGAAATGAATATGTAGGGAAAATAGTATAAGAGTGTGTGAACACTGGTGAGATTGTGATAGCATATTTTTTTAAATGACTGTTAAGAAATTAAAAACTGACATACTACTTTTACTTTTTAAAAAAGTGATGTACTTAACAAGGAAATTTCTTTAGTCAACTTTAGTTTTATAACTGATCCTTGTGTGATGGAAGTAATTAGCATTCAAAGTGTGTAGCCCTGTAGCAGTTAGTCTAAATTTACCCTCTAGGTTTAGGCTTAGCTAAGGAAATGAATCTAGTATTAGGGCCAACATGAGGAATAGATCATTTGGAAAAAGTTGTTTTGTGAATGGTGTTGATCTTTCATGCTGTCATTATAAGTAGTTTAATGATTCTGCTCATTTTATTGAGGGTGATAAGGAAATAAATGTATATCTGTTTGGGGTAACAAAGTTAAATTAAAATTTTCTAGTTTCGTTATTAACTATGTGACTTTGAGTAAGTTACTTAATTCTCTGAGCTTAGGTAACTGGAAATGTGGTAGAAGGTTGACAAAAATAAGGATTGAGTTTATATTTTGGAAATCAAGTTAGTAAGGCTGAATATGGTGAATTTGAATTTTGCTGGATGTCAACATTCAGGTATACCAAGAAAGGGGGGAAGGATGGGTTTGCTTAGGGAGAATTGTATTTGGTTAGCATAGATGATACGTGAGGAGTTGTTGAGATAAGTTTAGACAGTTAGTTGGAGCCATATGGTACAGGGCCTTATTTATCTGACTAAGGGTTTTAGGTATAAGTCAGTGAGTAACTGGGAGCTTTTAAATGTTTTTGGGCAAGAGAATATATAAAATTGTCTTTTTAGGAATATTAATTTGATGGCAGTAGAGTGGAGAGACTTAATAATTAAGTTCTGGCTTCCCCTTTGCTTGTTACTTACTGAAAACTTGATTGTTGTTTTTTTTGTTTTGAATTATGCCACTGCGTTTTTACTTGGTATGGGTATCACTAAGGCTTTCATATTTATTATATTTTTCTGGCTGTCTGTTCAGAATAGCACAAATGATTAAGTTTTAATTTCATTCATTAGTTAGAATTTGGCATTATGAGTAGATCATAGAAGGAGGGGCAGTTGTTTACCTTTGTGTTTTTTATTTTTATTTTTGGTGAGGAAGATTGGCTCTGGGGTAACATCTGTGCCAGTCTTTCTCTATTTTGTGTGTGGGATGCTGCCGCAGCATGGCTTGATAAGCGATGTGTAGGTCCACGTCTGGGATCCGAACCTGTGAATCCTGGGCCACTGAAGTGGAGCACGTGAACTTAACCACCTCGCCACCAGGCCAGCCCCTGTTTACCTTTTTTGTAAGCCCAGTAATTTAAATGTAGGTATACCATATCTCAGTAATTCAGAATGTTATACCTTATACTTAATTTGGTATCCCTGATTATAAAATAGTTTATTAACTTGTGAAAGTCAGAATCTTTTACAGAAAAAGGAAAGACTAATCTAAAATCAGTAATTTTTTTCAAAACAAGAAATAACTTCTAGGTGTTTTAGTGTTAGAATTTGCTAGCTTATTATATATGAGTATTGGTTGATCAAAATTTTCTTGTAACATCCTTAATTTTATTTATTAGTCCTTTTTAAATCCTTAATTTAAATAGTAAAGTCCAAGAAAGGAAGTAGTCTACAGTGGTTAAAGAAAAGAGCATGACTTGTAAACTCTCTGGATTCAAAACTCAGATCCATCCCTTTCAGTTTTCTGACTCTGGGGAAGTTACCCTTTTTATGCCTGTTTCCTCATCTGTGAAGTGAGGAAAACAGTAGTACCTACTTGATGGGATAGTTTTGAGTATTGAAAGAGCATCTGAAATATGTCTGGCCAGTGTTATCATCTCCATAAATGTTATTATATTGTGAAGCAGAAGCAATTAATCAGATATTTCGGATAATTACAGGGTATTTTCTGGGTGGTAATTTTTCTTGTTTCAGGAGCTCAAACTCGAGGGGCTGATTAAGAAGAATTTACATCAGTTGTGCTTGTACATAAACATCCCTTGGAAGATAAAGCACATGAATTTAGGAATTAGACCTGTTTAAATCCTGGCTCTCTGGGCTCCTTGCTGTGTGATTGAGGGCAAGTTATTTCTTTCTTCTGTCTCACTTCCTCCTTCACAGCATTTTCAGGTAGATACTACTATTATCCTTATTTTACAAATGAGGCACAGAAAGGTTAAATAATACCTTTCTCAGGGTTACACAGTTATGAGTGATGGATCTGGGATTTGAAGAAAGGCAGTTTGATCCTGTGATCCAGGATTGCTTCAGTAGGAGTTTGAGCAATTCTCTTCTTGTTGTAGGCCAAATGGTAGTGACCTCTTCTGGATTTTTTTTTTTTTTTTAAGATTTTATTTTTTACTTTTTCTCCCCAAAGCCCCCCAGTACATAGTTGTATATTCTTCGTTGTGGGTCCTTCTAGTTGTGGCATGTGGGACGCCGCCTCAGCGTGGTTTGATGAGCAGCGTCATGTCCGCGCCCAGGATTCGAACCAACGAAACACCGGGCCGCTTGCAGCGGAGCGCGCGAACCCAACCACTCCGCCACGGGGCCAGCCCCCTCTTCTGGATTTTTTTATAAGTGCTTTTAGTAATGCAAAACTTGTTTTGTGGTTAATTTTGGATTAAACCTCATTTTTACCAAATTAAGATTTTTTTCCTTTTTGGAAATTTAGTGAATATTTAAAGTACCAATTTGTAAACTTTCTCAGTTGACCAAGTGCCAGGAATGCAGTTTTTACTGTAAGAGAGATTCTGGTATTAGATAGGAATAAAGATACATTTTTTAAAATGCTTTAAATTTTTGGCACAATTTAGATGTAGTTTGTTCTCTAATTTTAACAGTAACATGTTTCTAGTTAACTTTCCAAGTAGACTGGCTTCTGAATTAGTGGCTTTTAGTGGCTTTTAACCATATTGTCTAGATGAAAAGACAACCATTTTGTTAAGATTTGTTATCTTTTGTATTTAGATGGAGCAGCTGTGTAATTATTTGGTTTTGCTCTTTGACCTCCAAATCTGTTTTATACAATATTATAATTCATTATTTTAGCTGAAAGGAATTTTCAGGTTCCTTCCTTTTACAAGTGGGGTATTGCATAACTTAACTAAGATCACATAGCAAGTCATCTTTAAAAAGAGGGCAC
Source organism: Equus caballus (assembly GCF_041296265.1). Lineage (NCBI taxonomy): Eukaryota > Metazoa > Chordata > Mammalia > Perissodactyla > Equidae > Equus > Equus caballus. The sequence continues at coordinate 60,893,731 of NC_091698.1, forward strand.
ACCTGTGTACGTTTTATAAAATCTCATCAGGTATTATATCTTACTGGTTTGGATGAGTGGCCCATTCACCTATTGTTCTAGGTTTTAGGAGACCCTTTTAAACACATTTCATGGATTTCCCCTCACCACCTCATCTAGGAATCCTTTAGGTATGGTATTATGCCCAGTATGGATTTATCTAAAATTTATATGACATTGTGAATTTAACTCTTCTATTCATCAAGGGGAATACCATTGGAAGACAAGTCCATGATAGCCATATCGCGTTGATTTTTTTGTTGTTGTTGATCAGTCAGTCTTGTCTAGTTTGTCCTTCCAGGTAGAAGTGTCCAAATTTATCAGGTCCTCTCCAGTAAAGGAATACCTTGTCATCCCTCAGGCTTTTTCAAATTGTCTTTTGCTAGAGGCTTTCTCTAGTATGAACCACAGAAGATCTGTAGCCTAGGATCTCCCAGCTGCAGGTATAAAATGACATTGTACAAGGTTAATATACCAACTATATAGTGTGTTAGTTGGCTCAGGCTGCCAGACCAAAGTACTGTAGACTGGGTAGCTTAAACAACAGAAATTTCTTTCTCACAGTTCCGGAGGCTGGGAAGTCTAAGATCACGGTGCCAGATAGGTTGGTTTCCTTCTGAGGCCTCTTCTCTTGGCTTATATAGGTGGCTGCCATTCTCACTGTGTGCTCACAGGACTTCTTGTGTGTGTGTGCACGCATGCACACGCCTGCGGCAGGGCAGGGGGGGAGAGAGAGGTGTTCTTACACAGGCACGAGCAAGCTCTCTGCTGTCTCTTCTTATAAGGGCACTAATCCTATCCAACCATGGCACCATCCTCCTGACCGCATGTAACCCTAATTACCTCCCAAAGGCCCCATTTCCAGATACTATCACATTGGAGTTTAGGCCTTCAAGATAGGAATTTGGAGGAAAACACAAGTGTTCAGTCCATAAAATATTGCATATAGTGGTTAAGAAAATGGGCTCAGGAATTGAATTGCCTGAGTCTCACTAGTTGTGTATTGAGTGAGTTTCTTAACTTCTCGGTCACTTGGTTGTTTTTTTAAAAAAAATCTGTTAAATGGGGGATATTGATAGCACTTGTAACAGTAGGGTTGCAAGGAGTAAAATGAGTTCTTGTGTGTAGAGCACTTAGAATAACAAGTAGCCCTCAATGTCAATTTTAAACAAAACAAGAGAGATCATAATAATGATCTTCCTAATGATAATTAGTATTTTCTTTGTTAATTCAGACAATGGCAGGTAGGACTAATGTCTTCACAGAATAGTGTACAATGACTGTAAGAAACTTTTTCTTTAAAGAGAAATAACCTGGAATAAAAAAATGCATGATTCTCTGAAAGTGTTCTTCTGAATTGAACATATACCAATAAAAAAGGAGTAAGCAAAAGTAGTTGTTTTATGGGGCCAGCTCAGTGGTGTAGTGGTTAAGTTCATGCTCTCTGCTTCGGTGGCCTGGGGTTCGTGGGTTTGGATCCCGGGTGTGGGCCTACACACTACTCATCAAACCATGCTGTGGAGGCATCCCATATACAAAATGGAGGAAGACTGGCACAGACGTTAGCTCAGGGCCAGTCTTCTTCACCCCCCACAAAGAAAGCAGTTATTTTATTCAAATGCATGTTTTTGATTTTTGGCTTGATTAGGACAAGATAATTTACCTACCTAAAATGTGAGTAAAAGCTTTAGATGCAGTATGTTGAATGAGAATAATAGTATCTTAAAGCCGTTTTGGTTCGTGAAATTTCTTTAACATAAGCATGTTATTGCCTCTTGAAAAATGATAGGTTCTATGGATATCATTTAATCAACTTTATAATATACCTGATAATTTAATCTGAATTAATGGTGCTACTAATGGTACTACTTTTTCCTTTTCATCTTGGCTTTTTCTCTGTAGATAAAGTTTTGTTAACTCATTATAAACTGAACCCTTGCTTGCTTCTCTCATCTTTAGTCTCCTTCCAACTCTGTCTTTATTTCTGCTGAGGTTATATTCTATTTGTTTTTCAGATGAGACACTTTTTGCTCTTCCTGCTGCATCTGAGCCTGTGATACACTCCTCTGCAGGCAAGTTCTTTCTGCTAGCCTTTTATCCTCTGTGTATTCTAACTTTAACTCTTTAGTTTTATTAACTCTGTACAGAGTAGTTTGAATTTACTAAAAATTAGCATGGTTCCAAGAATGTTTGTCTATTGAAAAAGTTGGAATTTGCATTTTATATGCTATGTCCAAGGGAGGAGTTGGCAGAACGTGATTAATAATTGGAAATATGTAAGGAGTTCTTGGACTCTGGATTTACATTTATATATTAACTATCCCTTCTCTCCAGATACAGTTTACTTGCTTATAGCGCAAAGGCTTTCATGTAAATGAATGCCAGTCTGGCATTTAAGTATGCAGTGCCCTTTCTTTTCTATACTTGTCAAACTCTTCTCTCAAATCTTTTCTTCTTCTTATAACACTAGTAAAAAGTAACTTTTCTCAGTTGATTGTACTTTAGGTTTTTCTCAAAGACTTGATTTATGTCTTTGCATAGCATATAATTGCCTCTGTAGCCATGCACATGTTTTATTGACAGTAACTTTAGTTTTTTAGTAATGATTCAAGTCTACTTGATTGTTAATTATTAAAGTGTTGTTAACCTTTAGTTTTAGTTAATAGTAAGTCTTTTCTAACACTATTTTGAATCTGTCATAAAACTTGCAGTAACTCTAAGAACACTGGCATTCTCTAACTTTCCTTTCTGTCCATGGTCACAGAAAAAATTATGGCCTTGAAGGAGCAGCCAGGTAGCACTGTTTCTGCTGATCAAGAGGATTTCTCATCTGTCCTGCTTGAAACTGCTGCTTCTCTTCCTTCTCTGTCTCCCCTCTCAGCTGCTTCTTTTAAAGAACATGAATACCTTGGTAATTTACCAGCAGCATTACCTACCAAAGGAACACTTCAAGAAACTTCAAATGAAGATTCTAAAGAGTTCTCAGAGAAGGCAAAAAATCCGTTTGTAGACAGAGATTTAACAGAGTTTTCAGAATTGGAATACTCAGAAATGGGATCATCATTCAGTGGCTCTCCCAAAGCAGAATCTGCCATAACAGTAGCGAACCCTGGGGAAGAAATAATTGTGAAGAATAAAGATGAAGAGAAGGATTTAGTTAGTAATAAGATCCTTCCTAATCAACAAGAGTCACCCATAGCCCTTACTCAATCAGTTACAGAAGAGGACAAAATTATATCTCCAGAAAAAACCAAGGACAGTTTTAATGAAAAGGGAGTTGCAGCAGGAGCTCCTATGAGGGAGGAATACGCAGACTTCAAACCATTTGACCGAGTGTGGGAAGTAAAAGATACTTATAAGCAAGATAGTGATGTGTTGGCTGCTGGAGGTAATATAGAGAGCAAGTTGGAAAGTAAAGTGGATAAGAGATGTTTGGCAGATAGTCTTGAGCAAACAAACCGTGAAAAAGATAGTGAAAGCAGTAATGAGGATGCTTCTTTTCCCAGTACACCAGAAGCTGTTAAAGATAGTTCAGGAGCATACATCACATGTGCTCCCTTTAACCCAGCAGCAACTGAAAACATTTCAACAAACATTTTTCCTTTGTTAGAAGATCATACTTCAGAAAATAAGACAGATGAAAAAAAAATAGAAGAAAAAAAGGCCCAAATTGTGACAGAAAAGAATATTAGCACCAAAACATCAAACCCCTTCCTTGTAGCAACACCGGATTCTGAGACAGATTATGTCACAACAGATAATTTATCAAAGGTGACAGAGGAAGTAGTGGCAACCATGCCTGAAGGTCTAACCCCAGATTTAGTACAGGAAGCATGTGAAAGCGAATTGAGTGAAGCTACAGGCACAAAGATTGCTTTTGAAACGAAAATGGACTTGGTTCAAACATCAGAAGCTATGCAGGAGTCACTCTACCCGGTAGCACAGCTTTGCCCATCATTTGAAGAATCTGAAGCTACTCCTTCACCAGTTTTGCCTGACATTGTTATGGAAGCACCATTAAATTCTGTAGCTCCTAGTGCTTCTGCTTCTACAGTACAGCCCAGTTCATCACCATTAGAAGCTCCTCCTTCAGTTAATTATGAAAGCATGAAACTTGAGCCTGAAAATCCCCCACCATATGAAGAGACCATGAATGTACCACTAAAAAAAGTATCAGGAATAAAGGAAGAAATTAAAGAGCCTGAAAGTATTAATGTAGCTGTTCAAGAAACAGAAGCTGCTTATATATCTATTGCATGTGATTTAATTAAAGAAACAAAGCTCTCTGCTGAACCAACTCCAGATTTCTCTAATTATTCAGAAGTAGCAAAGGTTGCACAGCCAGTGCCTGATCATTCTGAGCTAGTTGAAGATTCCTCACCTGATTCTGAACCAGTTGACTTATTTAGTGATGATTCAATACCTGAAGTTCCACAAAAACAAGATGAAGCTGTGATACTTGTAAAAGAAAATCTCATTGAAACTTCATCTGAGTCAATGATAGAACAGAAAGTTAAGGAAAAACTTAGTGCTTCACCACCACCTGAGGGGGGAAAGCCATATTTGGAATCTTTTCAGCCCGATTTAGACACAACAAAAGATACCTTGTTACCTGAAGTTTCAACATTGACCCAAAAGGAGAAAATTCCTTTGCAGATGGAGGAGCTCAATACTGCAGTTTATTCAAATGATGGCCTATTCATTGCTAAGGAAGCAAAAATAGAGAGTGAAACATTTTCAGATTCATCTCCAATTGAGATTATAGATGAGTTCCCTACATTTGTCAGTTCTAAAACTGATTCTTTTCCTAAGTTAGGCAGGGAATACACTGACCTAGAAGTATCCCACAAAAGTGAAATTGCCAGTGTCCAGGATGGAGCTGGGTCATTGCCTTGCTCAGAATTGCCCCATGACCTTTCTTTGAAGAATGTGCAACCTAAAGGTGAAGATAAAGTCCATGTCCCAGATGAATTTTCCAAAGATAGGTCTGATATTTCAAAGGTGCCCTTACTGCCTCCAGAGGTTTCTGCTTTGGCCGCTCAAACAGAGATAGGCAGTATAGTTAAACCCCAAATTCTTGTGAAAGAAGCTGAGAAAAAACCTCCTTCTGATTCAGAAAAAGAGAACAGATCACCATCTGCTATATTTTCAGCAGAGCTGAGTAAAACTTCAGGTAATCAGTCCATATGTTATTTTGTGCTTTCTTGCTACCTTCTGACTAACCATGGAACATTTCACTACCTTTTGTATAGTATGTTACATTTATAGGGTCTAATATATCACATTGGTAAGAATTCTTTTCTGTTGTTTCAGTTTAAAGTTTTAGTGCTTTTTCTACTCCTCTTGCACTCATCACTCACCCTTGCTCTTGTGCGCTGGTCATTTTTATATTGCATCAGGGAACTAGAAAAATTGTTTTATTAGAATTGGCTTCAATGTCTATTTTTTTCCTTGTGCTTCAGTGTTTCCTGATAGCATGAAGAGCAAGAGGTATTAGAACAAAATATTTTCAGATGTATTTTACTTTTGTTTTCCCAGGAATTACTTCATTTTAAATTTTTAACAAAAGAACATTTTCTGTAACGTGTTTCTATTTCAGTATAATGCAGTGTTTTCCAGTAATAGGTAAAGTTACACATATTGAGTAACAGACTGAATTTACTTTTGTTGAAAAATATAAATTGAGGGGTGCTATTATGAATTCTTCTGAAAAGTACTGATTCTCATTTTTTTCTTTTGACTCTTCATTTCCCACATATCTGATTTGTGTAAAGTGATTTGCACATGTCTTTTTTATTTAGCATTCTAGTTTAGCTGTGTTTTCTATAAAAATGTGTAATGATTACTGTGTATATTACTGAGTATACTTATGTATTGGAGGTGGGTAGCACTAGTGGCAGAGAGACTGGTTTAGAGATTGTTTCTATAATCTAAAACAGAGGAGATTGTGAACATTAAAGCATTGGGGTGAGCATGGAGACATAGGACTAGGTGTTTGACTGGATATGGACATGAAGGATAAGGGGAGGAGTCAAAGGTGACTCTGGGAACCCTGAGTTCCTGCTATGTGCAAATACATGGATAGCAGTATGAGAAACTGAGTTAGGGAACATGAGAGAATAAAGTGGGTTTAAGGGGAGAAGATAAAAAATTTAGTTTTGGATATGTTGGTATTAAGGGACCTGTGAGACAGCTAGGAAGTGTAGATATTATGAAGTTCTTGAGAGAGACATTAGCTGTATGTGTATATTTGCCTTGGGCTCAGGGATAGTAATTTAACCCACAGATACCAAGTAGGAAGAGCCGAGAGAAGAGGACAATTTAAAGGTGAAAGAATTGGTCAATATTTTCCAAAACTAGAGAACTCAGTTAAGATAAAGATTGAGATTTTGTCAAAAAGGAGGGAAGGTGTTGGCATGATGGTCGCAGGTGGTGTGAGTAGGCAGGGTTAGGGTTGAGGAGTGAATGGAAGTTGAGCAAATGGATGCTAAATGTTGACATTTTTAAAGAAGATTAAGTACCTGGAGAAAGTGTTAGCAAGCACAAGGGAGAGGGTGGAGTTGAGGAAGAGCTTTTTTTCTTTTTTAAAGATGGGAGTGGAAGCCTAATTAAAGGTGCTAGTAGAGAGTCAGGAGGGGATGGGATGAGGTCCAGAATTCAGGTGGAGGAATTAGGTTATACATGAGGAAGGATTTTGACGGACTTTGATTATAGTGAATGGAAGAGAAAGTATGGATGTTGATACTGCCAGGGTTTTGTGGCCAGAAGTTGAGGGACTTGTTTGATAGTTTATTTTTTAAAGCAGTATGTTAGGTGATTTGCTGAGAATGACCTGGAACATGCGTAAGTAGAACAGGTCTGAAATAGCTTGTGCCTCGGGAAACAAAGGTATTGCATTAAGAGCCCAGTCAAAGTTCAAGGGTGGTCTGTGTGGTAGGGTGGCTTTTCTTTAAGTGTGCCCAACAGCCTGAGTATGGGTTCAGAGAACGCAAATGCTTGTATTGATTCAAGCTTGTGTTTTGCTAGATGGGCCCAGTGGAAAGACAATAAGTCAAAGGAGTTGAGGATACAAGCAAGAGAGTAGTTTGAAGTGATGGACTGTGGCATCTAAGTTGAGGAATGTAAAGAGGAGAGGGAGTTGATAGATAGGCGAGTGGAAGCTCAAAGAACTTGAGGTTCAAATTAGATCTAAGAAGTGAGAGTAGCAGGAATAAAAATAGGAACACCAGAATGATAGAAGGTTGTGGTCAAAGTAGGATTGTGTGTGTTTGTTAGATATTGAATTTAGAATTCCAGGTTGATTTTAATGGCTAGGGTTTGGCCATGGAGGCAAGGGCTAAAGTTGAATGGAGCGAAGGTTGCTAGAGGTGAGGTCAAATAAACCATAAGGCCAAGATGTTGGATTGCTCTTCCATGTGACACTCAGGATGATGGCTGGACTTGGGGTAGAGAGGAAGATTAGGAGCTAGGGACGAGAGACTTTGGTAAAGGGCTATGAGGCAACTAGCAGGTTGGTAGGTGGAAGCAGTAAGGAAAGACAGAGGATGACATAGCTGAATAGCTCAAGACTTTTGCCCAAGGCCTCTGAAATAGTAGACTGGAAGCAGCATTGGTGAAGATACTGACCTCCCCCCCCTTTCCCTCAGGTATGTACAGTACAGGAGAATAAACAGCTTCCATTTAGAGAGTTCCACAGGAAAAGCAGTATCCTCAAGGAAGAGCCAAGTTTAGTGAAGGGAGATGATGGCAGGAATGTTCACTAAAGAAGTTGAAGATTAGGGAAGATGGTTCACAGTAGAATGGGGATTTCAAACAGCAGAGTAAAATGGTTTGGGAGAGAATGGTAGAAAGAGTCTGAGAAGCCCAGAGCAGCATAGTGATGATAATGTGAGTGAAGACCAAGGATAAGCAGGGATGTGAGCAGTGGTTGTAACAGCCTGTGAAGTCCTGCTCCCTCTACCCCAACACTCCCTCCCAAAACTTAATGCTGGCAGTTCTCCAGTAGTTGAGGGCACTTAGATATTTCAGTATTTCAGGAGTCAGCTGTTTCTTGGCTTGATTTCACTAAACCTGGGGATCTTGGCTTGTCTTTATCAGTTTAGAATTAAGGGAAGAAAAGAGGGCAGTGCCTTTGAAGGCTAAGTTGGAATGGTTGAAGAAGAAAGTATAAGCAATGGTTGAGCATTCTTTTTGGAGAATAGTTATTAATGCCTCTTCTCTGAGAAAATTGTTGCTCATGCTTCTTTTACTCAACCTTTTTTTTGTTTTGATATTAATTATCATAGCAGCTAATCAGCAAGTAGAAAATTATTTGGATACACCCAATGTATGTATTCTACAAAAGTCATGGAAAGGAAACCCAGTGTGGTATAATAAGAACAATATGGGTGACATGAGTTCTAGTCTTGACTGTACCACTGACAACTACCTTATCTGTTTAGAGGTTAGTTTCCTTTTCTATAAAAGGAAAGGGATTAGATTAGGTCCTTGCGACTTGATGGTTTCTTTGACTTAATTCTAACAGGCATCTGTTATTAGCAGGTGGGTAGTTACTTTAGTGTACTTTATACCAAGCACTGTACTAGATTTTTGGGGGGAAAAAGATGAAGACTAAGGCTTAAGTCTTGCCTTCATGCAACTTTCAGTCAGCTGGTGGAGACAGACTGATAAGGACATAGCTAAACATTGTATTATATATTATAAGGGTGCAGGCACTTCCCTTTCTTCCTCAAAGTGTGGGTTAAGTGTATTGAAGTCAAATGTACCAAAGTGCAACAAGAGACTGGTGTGATATAACACAGGGGAGGCTCTGTTCTCAGATGGCTAAACGTTTATACCGTTTCTCATTATGATATACTTCGGTGATTTAAAAAATTTTCGGGGTCTTATTACTGAATATACATTTAAGCATTGACAAGTATTAAAAAAAAGCAACACTAATTTCCTCAGGTAATTTATCTACGATTTGTTCTCCTTTTTTTTAAGTGACATTTGTAGGCAGAATTCAGTTTTAATTTTGGGAAGAAAGACTGATTTTGTAAGGGAGATGAGCAAGACATTATGATGCAGACTTTGATGCCTTATTGATATTTTTGGATGAAATTTTTCATAAAAAAAATGAATACTAGTCTCCTCCTCCTCCCTTGATAAAGGAATTGTATTGAATTGTATTCTTAATAATGAAATGTAAATACTGATTTTTTCTCAGTTCATAATTATGAACGTTCATTCTGTTTTCTCTTTCACTATACTTCATTGTTTAGAAGCAGTTTTTAATGATCTAGGCTCGGCATTTCATATATGTTCTTTATTTACTTTTTAAAAAATCTGTGGCTGAAGATTTATTCTTTTGGTACCCAGATGGTTTCTACTTTTGCTTAAAATATTATTATTATTATTGACACTAACTTTTTACTTTACACTTATTTTAAAAATAAAATAACAAAGGTATAAGATAAAATATTCTAATATTGCATATATATAGACCAAGATAATGAAACTTCTGAGAAGAATAGTTAACTGATAGGCAGTGCTACCACATGACAATTGAATTGTTTTTCTCAGATGATGCACAGAAGTCTCAGTTTGGTATAGGAGTGACTGTTCAGGGATATAAGTATATGTTGATTAAAAGTGGAAGTCCACCAACACATGCTAAGGGTGCAGAGAGGCTAGCTCTGCCTTAGAATATTAGGAATGGCTTCACAGAAGAGATGATTCTGTGAAAGTTACAGAAAGCCAATGTGAGTAAACACAGAGACCTGTTCATTTATATAAATATGGTAAAAGTTTTCCAGATCCCGTTTTGGTATATTTGAGGCAGGTGTAGATGTGTGGATATTATAGTCAGTACGTAGAAAACTACTCTAGAAACATAGATGAATTTGCAGACTGGCCATGGGTGACTTAGTGAAAAGAAACATTTAGATTTATTCAGAACTAAACGGAAAACCAATCTATGCTAAAGGAGGGTTTATGATACATTAGATGCTAAATTTTCTATGACTGGAATTAAGCAGAATGAAAAAAAAAACCAGTGGTATCATTTAGGAGAGTTTGTTGCTTTTTTAAAGATAATTGCTGTTTTAAAATTAACTTTAATTTGGAAATAACTTCAAACTTAAAAACAATTGCAAAAATAAAAATAGTACAAAGACTATCTTACTCTCTTTGTCTAAATTTACCTGTTAACATTTTCCCCATTTGCTCTATCATTTGTGATCTCTCCTCTATAGATAACTAGATATGAATACATAAATACATCCTTGTTTTTCCTGAACCATTTGAGAATAAGTTATATACATTCTGTTTTATCCCTAAATATTTCAAAAAGAGATACTCTTATTTAACCTCAGTAGAGCTGTTAACTTCATACATTTACATTGATACACTGTTTTTTTTCCCTAATTTACCATCTGTATTCCAGTCATGCTCATTGATCTAATAATGTCCTTTATAGTGTCCTCTACTACAAGATCCAGTCTAGTGCTAAGTTTTGCATTTAGTTGTCATGTTGCTTTTGGCTCCTTTAATCTGGAACATTTCCAGTCTTTATCTCTTATGACGTTAACATTTTTGAAGAACACAGGCCCTTCCCCTTCTCCCTTTTTTTTCTTTTGCTGAGAAAGATTGACCCTGAGCTAACACCTGTTGCCACTCTTCCTCTTTTTGCTGAGAAAGATTTGCCCTGAGCTAATGTCTTGTTCCCAGTCTTCCTCTATTTTGTATGTGAGCCGCTGCCACAGCATGGCCACTGAGTGGTCTAGGTCCATGCCCAGGAACCGAATCTGGGCCACTGAAGTGGAGCACACCTAACTTAACCACTAGGCCTCAGGGTCCCTCCTTGCGTCCCCCTCCTGCCTTTTTAATAGAACATTCCTCATTTTGCATTTGTCTGATGTTTGTTAGTGATTAGATTGAGGTTATGGGTTCATGGCCAAAATGAAGATGATGTGTATTGCCCCTCTCATGGTATTATATATGGAAGTACCCACTATCCATCAGTCCCTCATTGATGAGGTTAATTTTGATCATCTGGTCAAGGTGGTCCCTGATTCCCTTATTGTAAAATTACTGACTTTCTTTCTCCCTTACAACTAATAAGCAGTCTGAAGAGTGACACTTCAAGACCATGCAAATATTCTGCTCCCCGTCAATCTTCACTCCCTCGATTTAGTATCTGTTGATGATTCTTGCTTGATTCAGTCTTTACTATTAAGGTTGCAAAGTGATAATTTTTCAATTCCAACATTCCCTCTGCATTTATCAATCAACCCTTGGCATTCTACTATTAGCAAGAGCCATCTTTTTCCATGAATTAATTAATTGTCAGTATGGATCTGTGAATTTCTGTTTTCCCCTCAATGGTTTATAATTCATTACTGTACTTAATTGTTGGGGTTGTAGATTGTCCCAGATTTGGAGTGCTCCCCTTAAGGTTGGCTCAAGGATGTGCAACTATCCTTTTTTTGGATGGAGAGGGAGGCACTTCTTATTTTCAAGCTTAACAAAATGTTGTTTACTTAGCTTATGCCTAACTCTGCCCTAGCTCTGGAATCAGCCGTTTCTCCAAGGATCCCTGATTCCTTTTACTGGGGAATAGTATTAAAGATTGGCAGCTGGATGCTAGCTGTGCTTCTTACTAGTGTGGAGTCTTTCCATTTTAGCTCTTTCAGCAGACAGAGCTAGGAAATACTTACATACATGCTCTATAGAAATAAACATAAGCACATACATATACTTATGAAATCATGAGTTCACACAGATACCTCCAATTCCAATCCATTCCCAGAGGATTATTTCTTTCTTCCCTTGTTTCATATTTGTATATTCCTTCAATAGTGAGAACCTAGGCTCCTAACATCACCAATATATTTACTCATTTGTTTAACCTTTTAATCTAAAAGAATTTTAGGATACTTTTAATATTATTATAATAAACGTAATAAAAGAGTTCGGAATTATTTTGCAAATTTACCTCCCCAAACTCTACCCAAGATTGAATGTATGTGGTAGAATACAAGTTACTTGGATTAGTTTTTTTCCCCCCTCTTCTCCCTTTCCCCACCTTCAGTGTGGTTATAGTATTCATTTGAAATACAGTTAGCTTAATTTGTTTCAGTTTATTTTCAGTTTTAGGTTTTCTTTCTCTCTATTTAGGAGGTTTTTAAACTGAGAATTTTGAAAGGCTGAGAAAACAAACTGAATTCTCCTCGTTTTTCCTGGAAAGGGGAGACTGCCATTTATGGGCAATCTTCTAAGCATCAAGCACTTTCACATATTTATCTTATTTAGTGTTTGTCATAATCTAAAAGAGGGAACCATTTTATGGATGCCAAAACCTTAGTCTAGGGATGTTAAGTAACTATGTAGTAAGCATAATACATTGGAGATTCTAATGTGTTCCAGACATTGGGCTAACTCTCTTATTTATATTAGTTCTTATCTGATTTCACAAGGAAGATCTTTTTTCCAATAGGTGAAGAGCTGGAATTCCAACCTAGGTTTTGTCCCCTTTGCAGTTGATTCCCCATTTTGGAGTGAGCAGCTGTTGTCGTAGATTTAGCAGACAGCCAATGTGCTGCTGCTTTTATTACATACCCGTTGTGTTGGTGGGCATTAACCAATACAAGACATTTTTAAAAAGTCAAGAAAGTTGGCTACCATGTACATTTTCTCTCCTAGTCTTCCATATATAGGAATGTCAGGACAAGAGTAAAATTCTCTTGCTTCCATGTGGAGACTGAATAACCCTATTTTGGTGGACAGCTGCTATCTATGTTGTTGGTAGGTTATTGGTGAAGAAAGGTGCTAATGTCCCCCATCTAAACTACTGAGATCTTGACTTAATTAGTGATTGCTTAATATGTGTTTGTCACTTGGTTTGCCATTAATGCACAGAATATTTTCAGTTCATAATCAAAATATAGATTGTGTTTTGCTGACCTGTTGGAACTATTGGTGAGTGAAGTGTAAACCAAGCACAAGTTGATTATTTATTCGTTATACTTAAATTATGTGATATCCAGGATTAACCAAGTAGTATTGCCAAAATAAAGAACTCACTTAAAAAGGGCCTATTTATCTAGGTAAAGAGTTAAAAGTTATGCTTATCAAATTTTGTATATTTCTTAAATGTGTTCATGAATAAGAGCTTTTTTCTGATGGTGTTTATGACTTAAAACATTTTTCTTACATTAATTTAAAAATTTTACCGTATAGCCTTTGAGCTTTCCCACTAAAGCATTGTAGATATTAAGGTTTAGTTTTTTGGTTAAAATATATTTTTAGAGAGCATATTTAGGACACTTTTGGATAATTATTAGTTGGACTTTGATTATGACAGGGAGCAGTTAATCTGATAAAAGTAAGATATTTAAGTACCCTGAAAAATTAAAATGTTTAATCTAGCAAATTGCGTAGAAATACCTTTAACTGGAAGGCTATTAGTAAATGTACAATGTAGCTAAATTAGAAATGGGCTGTTAGTAAAAGAATCAATTATATTTACTTAAATGTGACATCGTCAAATTAGAATTTTTTTAGTGCTTGCTATGGGCCCAATACAGATTGAAAATAAATATGAAATATGTAGCATAAAAGATAGATATTGCTAAATATAGTGTGGTTGAAATACTTCGTTTTGGGAATATTACAGACCTGAGTTCTAATCCTGGCTTTATCACTGATTAGCTGTGTGACCTTGGACAAATGTTTTAATCTGTTTGAGCTTCGGTAATTTTAGTAATCAGAATTTCAAGGACCTGCTAACCAGCAGCGAAATCAGGCAACAGTACATGGAGCAATCTGAAGGAATATATGCTCATTGCACGAACTTGAGAAACAGAGAAAAGCATTGACATGAAAAACATTTGTAATCATATTGGCCAGACATAATCATTGTTAGTATTTTAGAATATATTCTTCTAGTCTATTTTCTGTGCATATGGATACCTTATGAATGCAGTGAACAATAAATGATTTTACCAAATTAGGATCATATTTTACATAATGTTTATAGCTTTTTAAAAAAGTTTAGCAGTATCTTATATAATGCCAACATTTCCCTGTCATTATTTTTCTGCTGCATGATTTTTTTTTTTTTTTTTAAGATTTTATTTTTTCCTTTTTCTCCCCAAAGCCCCCCGGTACATAGTTGTATATTCTTCGTTGTGGGTTCTTCTAGTTGTGGTATGTGGGACGCTGCCTCAGCATGGTTTGATGAGCAGTGTCATGTCCGCGCCCAGGATTCGAACCAACGAAACACTGGGCTGCCTGCAGCGGAGCGCGCGAACTTAACCACTCGGCCACGGGGCCAGCCCCTGCTGCATGATTTTTTAATGCTTGAGTGTCCTTGGTATTGGATGTATTATAACTGAGCCAGTCAATTTGCTATAGTTGGACCCTTAGATTGTTTCCAACGTTTTTATTTATAAATAATGCTGTTATTAACCTCTTTAGATTGAAACATGGTTTACATATCTCTGAATTATTATTTTCCATAAATTACTAGAAATAAAACCCTAGGTAAATGGATATGAGCATTTTTAAGAGTTTTGACAGAAATTGGCTATCAGAAAAGCTGTACTAATTTTTACTCTTCTAACAGTGAGAAAACACTCATTTCTCTATTGTCACCAACAATTGATATTATTTATTTTTTTGGATAGATAATACTTCCACATTGTACAAAATTCAAAAAGTACAATGACAGTAAGTCTTCTTCCTGTCTTAACTAGCTGCCTGGTGATCCTTTCTAGAGTTGCCTACTATGACTTATTTCTTATGCATCCTTCCAGACATTCCGTACTTTGTCTTTTTTGTTTAAAAAACGTTTACCAGTTTGATAGGTTAAAGTGCTGTCTTGCTCTTTTGATCTTTGATTATTAGAGAAGGTGAACACGTACCATATATTTTTTGGCTATTTGTATTTCTTTTGTGAATTGCCTGTTCATACCCTTTGCCCATTTTTAAATTTAGACGTTCCTCTCTTTCTGATTTTATGAGAGTTCTTTATATACAAAGGCTGCAAACTCTTGTCCTGGTAGTTTTCCCAGTAATTTTTATTTTACTTTATATTTTAGTGGACATTTTCGATTTTCACATAGGAAAATCTATAACTTCTTATTTATTTACTTATTTATACTTTCATTTTTACATTTCTGATATAGTTAAAATTGATTCTGAATTCTGGTCAGAGATCATTTTATCCCTTGTGCCTTTTTGGTGGTGGAGTTGTTTTCCTATTGCCGTGATATTCCAGTCTAGTTCCGTAGTATGGGGCAACAATCCTAAGGAAGAGCCAGAAAACTGAGAACACAGTTTTTGCCAAGTTGCATACCCTGGGTTGGACATTGAACTGTACTGAGGGTGTTAGTGCCATCTAGTGTTGTAGATAGAAAACGAGATCTATGGAATGTTTTATAATTGACTTATGAAATAAATCCACTTGGGCTGAGAAGTTTAGTGAGTTGTGGATTTTTGCTTACCCTAACAAATGACTTTTCAAACAAATGCTTGAATCATGCTATTAAAATGACCTTAAAGATTCCCCCAAACTTGTGTACTTTAATGAAAACTTAAAAGTTAAAAGATCTGTTCAGAGCCTAATGACTATTAATTTTTTAACTCCAAATTTAAAAGTGCTTTGGATCTTTTGGAATATCTGTGTATTTGTTTTCAATTTTAATGCAGGAAGTCAGCATTTATTTAGTTCTCATTGAATAATATCACTTTCAGTTTCTTTCTCTATGGATTTTAATATTCATTTTTAGCAGCTTACATGAAACTGTTTATAGACTTTAAAATGCTCATTTATTTTTTGCTATTTTAACCTGTATTGTCATTCATTTTCTAGACTAAAGTCTTTCTCCATGTCTTAAGGTTCAATTCAGTAGTTAATGTTGAAGTGCTATAATTTAGTCCATAGAGGGCATTATATTACAGCATATGGTATTAAACAGTATTATTTAATACCTTTCAATATTGAGACATATGTTTAGTGTCATACTTTTCTAATGCTCAGAATAAATTTTGAAATAAGTTTAAAACACTGTGCAACTATAATTATTTTTTATTTAGAAAAAATCCTGTTCTCCATTGCCAGAAAGTAGAAATATTTATTGTACGCAAGCAACCCCCAAGTTAGAGAGTAGCACTTTCAATCCAAATGACTGCCTCTTTCTCGTGATCTCTAAACAGTGTAAAGAAAATAAAGCAAAACAAAAACTTGAGTTTTTCTGGGGTTCAGAAGTAGAGGAAGAAAATAAACGGAAAAGGAGGAATATCTTGAGAGAGCTGGCCAGGGCTGACTTACAGCTTACATATTACACATTCTTGCTCTCTCAGGCTATCTTTTAAAATTGTTGAACCAAGTCAAGTACTAGAAGGTGTGAATGGTGTAAATGGTAAATACCCTTTGTCTCAAGAAATCTTTTTTTCTCTTATTAACGTAGTAATCTCTCATTTGAAAACAGTGTTTGGGAACTGTTTTGAGTGCTTTATTCTAATGCTAAAATATTTATTGGCCTTTAGTTTTAAGGGATTTATTATTTGAAAATACTATTTTGGAAATATTTTGTACTTAATAGTTTGAGATTTCAAACTATTGTGTGAAGAGGCCAGACATTTTCGGCCATGATATGACTTGGTGACAGGGTTCTCAAATATCACGTTATGCAAGGGTCCAGTGAATTAAAATTTAAAGTTAAATATTCTTGAGCTGAGAATACTAGACTCTCTTTAAAAATTGCTTTGCTTTACTTATGTTTGGAGTTAGGCAGATAGGGAAGGAACAGAGTCATTGACATTCAGGCCACTTCTGATATTAAGGATTTTTCAGAGTTTTGTAGCTCATACTGTTTTAGCAAGTTCCAGAAAATATTAGACCTATTTCAGTGTAGCTATATAGTTTTCAGAAGTATGTACTTTTCTACATGGCCTATATATTTTATAGTACTTTATTATGTCATGCGTTTAAAAATATTTTAGCTGATTGTCATTATATATTGCCTTTTCTGCTTAGTCAAATAGTAGCATCAGTTAAACCAGTTGTGGAACATTAGTAAAAATGTAATAATCTGTACTGGAGTGGATGCCAGTTTTATAAAGTTGAACAAATTTCAGAAATTTTGTACATAGATTTGTTTTTGTATTTATTAGTAAAATTTTAGTTTGGTCTTATTTCATTTTCCTAAGGCAAATGATATAATTAGCACATGAATATTTTTCCTTAAGCTAAGAGTCTATTAATAGTACCTGCAGTGGTGTCTAATAGATATTTATTGAAAGATTGAGTTGGAGCAGGTGATGATTAAGAATAAGTGTGTATCTGTAAGACTCTGAATTTCCATAATTGTAAAAGAAGAAAAAATAACTTCACACGAGAAAGATAAGATTGCTGAAATTAAATAAAAACTTTTTCTTTTGAAGTAGCATATATTCAGTAAACAATAATTTGACTTTGTGATTGCTCATATCTTCATAAGGGTGCAAAATGCTGAATGCTTTAAGCCTTAATAAACTTAGGAGAAAATAAGAAGAGACTCAGCATTTCCCAGGCTTGAAATTTAAGCTATTACTTTCTTTGGATCAGTCCATTTTTATCTTAACAGATAACCATTGATTTTAGAGTTTTAAATGAAACTGAAAACCAACAGCATAATTCACTCTTCTGTCAAAAAAACAAAACTAAACCAAAACCTGCGCATGGCTCTAAGCGCATTTCAAATATATTCGGTGGTTATTTCTGCCAAAAGAACAACCCTGTTTCCCTTCACCTGCCCCTCCCCCTGCAGAAGGAGCTCCAATTGGTATGACCAACAAGCAAAAGAGGAGAACAATAAACAGTTGGAAGGAAGGCGGTAGTGCCTGAGTTTTAGTAGCCTAGTTACAGATTGCACTGCGTCAGGCTGCTCCACACCCAGAAGACGTCAGGTGACTTCAGTCCTGCTGCAGTTGTGCAGCAGAGGAGACTGCAGGCTCTGGTTGAGGGAACGGATGTTTCAAATCTCAGGGGGTAGATTTTTGCGGTTACAGCTTTTCTGTGGGTATGCATAATTGATAACTGCATCTGGAGGGCAGATCGTGACAAGAGATGGACGGTCAGAAGAAAAATTGGAAGGACAAGGGTATATCTGCTTTTTAATCTTTGATTCAGTTTTTTTGTGTGACCGGTAATATATTTCTATGAATGAGCTTTGCAATTTAGATAGCTTTTTGATTGAAAATGAAGCCAATGAAAGGATTAAGAGTAAAGGATTAAAACAGCTATTTCAAATGTGTTTTTACATTTGGTTTTGAGAAATGGCATGTTGTTCTGTTTCACTGGCATTTGACTTAGTCTTTGCAGTCCTATCATTGATTAGGTTCTATTCTTTAATCTTGCACGCTGTAAACAGTACGGTTTTAATATATTTCATTTTTTGGTTACTTTGGTGTGATAATTCTACCTAGCTATCTTTGTGTAATATTTTCTGTGATTAAGTATTTTTTTTAAAAAGCTGGCTTCTGTAGTTGAAATTCTGTCCAAAGGTTTGTAGGTAGCAAGATACTGCGTTTGCAATAAGCCTGTTTTCTTCTTTGGAAATCTTATTGAACCTTTAAAGTTATTACTAGTCACCTTTTTATTAGGTTATGTTTTTCTATATCTTGAAATTGTTAAAATATATACACAGTAGTTTTAAATGCATGTCTATATTTAAGTCACTAACCTTTGTCTTTGTAATAACCAATCAGTGTTCTTGATCCCCTGTCCTCCCCCTTGAAAGCCCAGATCCTCTCAGGTCTCAGTGGATCATCGTGTAAGAATTTAAGCCTTCGTAAGTGGTAGAATGTCGACTGTAATGAATATTTTAAAAATATTTTATTATGTAGATGGTTAAATGTGCCATTTATAAAATTAAAGAGAAGGTGGTAGGCTGCATATATGACGACTTACAATAAATTGTCTTAAAAATTATTAGAGCTATCTTTTAGTCCAAGTAGACATGCCACACAAGCAATTTTTTTTCTAGCTACACTCAAGTTTTATAATTTTTAAAAAATATTATTTCCTTCTACAGCAGAATTGTTAGCAGGATTGGTGATAATGTTTCTAAAAGCAATATATGGAGCTAATTAGAGTAACCTTCAAATATCGTTTAAAAAATTTGTGCAATAAAGAAATGTGAAGAAAAGATGAGTTTTAAGATTCAGTTCATATTGAGACATTGGAAAGATTTTATAATTATAATTTAAAGAATAGAAACCAAACAGCTTTGGATTTTTACCTTTATGGTTTCTTTACATGTGGGTTTAATGAAGATTTTTATTTCCTCATCCTAATCATTAGCATTACAAAGTAAAAGGTGAATTGATACACTAGTTTTGATAAGTAAAAATGATAGTAGTAATAACAATACAATAAATACAGGCTTTGAAAATAGATGAAAAGTCACATCAGGGCCTACTCTGCAACTATTAAGCCTCTGTTTTAATAATTTAAATCTTCGACCATTTAATAATGTCTTAAGTTCTTTACTTACTGCACTAATTTAGGGATATTTTGAGACTGGAGAAATTAAGATGCAGTATAGTCCATATACCAGAGATTTATTTTGATTATTTTTAGGCACTAAATATAAAATCAAATTTACTCTTGAGTATCTCTGGGGAGCCTGACTTTGTATGTAAGTGGAATGGCCTAATAATTTTTAGTGCTTGTCTAACTTTTTCTGATTTATTGGTGAAGTTATATTTTAGTATTTTCTTTGTTAGCAGCTAATTTTAATGTCATAGATTCTAGATTACAATTTAAATGGAAATGAATAGAGAAGCTGAAGTTGCCCTGGAATGAGTTTTTCTTCATTTTATGAAAAGTCTGTGACAATAGAGGAAAGAATCTAATCCAGGCACTCAGTATGTTTCAAAAAAAAAAATACTTGGGCACATATTTTTTTCTACTGCCTTCCCCCACCCTTTAAGTGCCAGAATTGAAACACATATAGTCAGCTAATGATGGTGAAGTATAATGGGAAGCAGAAGTGAGAGATAGTCATGATTTCAGTGTTTAAAAAAGTTCGGGGTTTTATGGGGTTATTTTTGCTGTTTAGTATTTAAGACATTTTATCTTTCAAGCTAAGACAAATATTAATAATTTGCATTCTTTTACATATTTTTTCATGTGGGATTTTCTGTTGTTCCTAGCAGGATAGTTATAACAAGTGAAATCTACATAGTACTTGATTATTGGAGTTATATGAAAAGCATTGATTAAAACAGTAAAAAGATTTTTAAGAGCTTAACATAGGAAGAAATGGGTAGGTTTAGGGGTTCAGGTGGGGTGGGAGAATGATGTAACCACTAAAGGTATTGAGACAATGAATAGAGC
The DNA here is from genome assembly GCF_041296265.1 of Equus caballus. NCBI lineage: Eukaryota > Metazoa > Chordata > Mammalia > Perissodactyla > Equidae > Equus > Equus caballus. Next base: position 60,914,117 of record NC_091698.1, read on the forward strand.
TTTCTGGATTGAACAGAATATTTATAGGATAGTAGTTGACAGATAAGATGGGTATGGTCAAAGAATATAAAAGGTTTGCAAATCTAGGTCAGGTTTCCTCAAACTTCCCTGGAGAAGAGAATCACCTAGTGCTTCTTAAAAACAGAGATTCCTATGATCCTACTCAGGCTTACCAAATCAGAATTCACAGGGGATGGGCCTGGCAATCTGTCTATTAAGCATCCTGGTGTAATTCATGTTATAATCAAGCAAATTTAGGAAACACTAATGTAGGTTTTAAAGTTTCCGTTCTGGTATATCTTGATTTTGGCCAGAGGAAGAAACTTACCCTTTTGGTTTTCATTGTCCTCATTTGCATGGTTTCTAGGGTTCTGGTTTTGATTTTCTCTGGTTTTATGAAAAGATACCCTAGGCCAGTTTGCAGAAGACATCGGGTTTTGGATTTTATCATAAAGGAAATAAAGAGCCTTTGGAAGTTTTAAAGTAGGGAGTGATAAAATGATAGCAAGTTTGAAAGACTGGTTTGGGGTACTGTATAAGATAAATTGGAGAACTTAGAGGCAGAACAGTTAAGGATGACTGTATTTGTGACCAGATTTAAAGCAAATAGTGCCTGAACTTGGTCTGAAATAGGAATGAAAAGGAAGTGACAGATTTGAGAAACTAACTCACAGAAGGAATACTTGACATTTGACATAGATCTGTGAAGCTAGGCTGAGGGAGGGACTCAAAGGACAACATGTAATTTCAGTCAGAGTGAAATGTTGGCAATGCTGGTGCTTTAGTATCAGCAGAAGTAGAGCTAAAGTAGGTAGAAATGATGCCAAGTAATTTTAGAAACTTCAAATTTGAAGTGATGATAGATCATCTCTGAAGCTAAAGAGAAATGACAGGTTTGATGATAAAGAATTGGGAATTGAATGCAAAATGAGACAGATGAATACTGTGAACATATTTGCATAGAAAGAACTGAAGATTAAGGAAAGAGCCTAAAACCTACATTGTGGGGATATGTAGCTCCAGGAAAGATCAGGAAGTTGCAGTCAGAGCAATAGAAAAAGCAGATAGTATAGTTTCACTGATATTAAGGGAGGAGACAATTTTCAGGAAGGAACGAGTGGTTAAATACTACAGAGAAGCTATCTAATATGAAGATTGAGAAATGGTTATGGACCCTATTGAATTTTAGGAAGATGTGTAACACTGTCCATTATTACTAGTGCTTTTTGGATTTGGCAGCTAACGTGCTTTAGGTGACCTTTGAGAGAAGTTTCTATAGAATGGGGACAGAAATGTTTCTAGCATTAAAATTCAATTTAACTATACCTCAAGACGACTGGCTTTGGACCATTTGTGGAGCATACTTCCTTGCAGAGTTCTTTTAGGGCTCCCTAATCTTTACTTTTCACAAGGCACTTTGAATTTCTTTGAAAGCTTAAGGTTACTGAGTATATGAGTACAGGTATATGCACTTACTGACATTCAGGTAGAGAGGAGCAGAGGTCTTGCTGCTTGAAATAAATGCCTTACTTAAACCCTGGGAATGCCAAAAAATGCCTGCGAAGGGAACTTGGGCCTTCTGAGACCTATTGATTGGAAGAAGGCCCCTGCTTTCCATTCTAAATTTAGTTGAAAGTCAGTGTTTAGGCATTCATTAGATATTTCTTCTAGATCTTGGTTTAGTAGGACAACACTGTGTGTGTGTGTGTGTCTGTGTGTGTATTTGGTGTAGAAAGTGTAGAAGAATAAAACTATCACTTCACACAGTATTTCTGGTGTATATTTTTAATGGTGTATGTGTTGGGGGGTATCATGGTACATTTTGTTCTGTAATCATTTTTCTCCCACTAAATGGGACATACCTCTTGTTTTTAAAAATATTTGACATTGTCTTAATGGCTATAGTATTCTAAGTTTGTACTATTAATCCCATATAGTTAAATACTCAAGTTGTTCCTAAAGTGTTTGCAGGTACAAACAATGCTAAAATGAATATAATTGAATATAAATATTTGTTTTTATCCATGATTATTTCCAAATTGCTGGTTTATAGTATTTAGGCTTTTAGTTCATGTTGTAAAACTGTGCTCAAGAAAGATTGTACAAATTATTTCGAGCAATGTATGAGAGTGTCTGTCCTGAAACTTTGGCCAAGATTAAGTACTACATGTGCATTTCTGATAGTTTTAACTCTAAGATAGGTATTTTGTCAGTTTGAAGTAAATTTCTTGATGATAACCCAGATTATATTGAAAAAGAGTAAATTTGCAAATATTTTCTCTTGTATATGGTTTAAAGTCATGTGTGGATAACTAGTGGGAGCAATGGTAGAAAATCCTGTTTTCTTTATTTACCCAAGTCTGGGTACTCCTCATGCCTCACCAGGACTCCTAACTGGTTTTTTCATTAAATCCTATGTGTCACAGCCAGATTAATCTTTCTAAAGTGTGACTCTAATCATAGCACTTAGGAGGTTTTCCTTTACTTTTCAAATTAAGTTCCTACTGTCTATCCTGGACTTTTAAAAGGCATTCCATGGTCTAGTCCCAACCTTTCTAATCCCATCTTCTGTTACTCTGTCTCTAGCCACACTGAAGTACTTCTTCCCTAAACGTGCCTGTTCTTTGCATTAGCATGTGTTTTTCTATCTAGAATGCCTTTTCTTTCCATTCATTTTGCCCAAGTGTGCTTATCAAAGCCCAGTCCTCTCATTCACTAATCCTCCAGGTGGAGGTCATCCAGTGTTGCTCAGAACTCCCATCTCTTGATTTTCATTTTGTGCCTTTTATTACAGTTATAACTATATATCAGCTCTTTTTGTAGTCCATAAATACCTTGAGGGCAGAAGCAGTGGTGGCTTCATCCCTGGGTCTATTCATTGACTCTGCACAGCTTCTTGTTAAAGTGAAAGGCTGAGAGTTCTGATGTTCAGCCAGCTTTACTCCTGGCCTTGAATCGTGTACAATCTTGAAAATTTGCAAAAAGGTTTTTTCAAGTGGGAGAAATAAGAAAAGGAATTCCTGACGTTACCCTTTCTTAAAGGAGCAATTAAGTAATTTAGCTTTTATAAATCTGGGATTTTTAGATTATACCTGCAGACACGGTATCTTAGTCATTAACTTCAACTTTCTCATTTTACAGGTAAGGAAACTAAGAAAACTAGAGAGATTAAATGGTCTGTTCAGGATCACACAGCTGGTGGCATGGGGCCTTTGTTTGTTTGTTTGTTTGTTTTCTCTGAGGAAGATTTGCCCTGAGCTAAGATCTGTTGCCAATCTTCCTCTTTTTCTGCTTGAGCAATACTAGTCCTTTGCTAACATCTGTGCCAGTCTTCCTTCACTTTATATGTGGGTTGCCACCACAGCATGGCTCACGAGTGGTATAGGTCTGCACTCAGGATCCAAACCCCTGAACCCTGGCTGCCAAAGTGGAGTGTGCCAAACCCAACTACTACACCCCAGGGCCGGTCCCAGGGGCCTTTGTTTTATAATTTATATATGTATGTGCCACAACTGGAGATTTAAAAATATAAAAGATAAAACAACCCATGTTTTGATATTTTACTCATTTATAATCTAACTGTGGCATCTTACTGAACCTGGTCTGTATTTATTTTTGTATGGTCCTCAGTCTGCAATAAAAGAGGCAGTAGTCTATCACACTCACCATGAGAGAGGGTAGGCGTGGTTAGTAGTTTAGTATTGTCAAAAGGTTAAGCCTAGTGGGAACTCTGTGGTCCAGGAATATAATTCCCTTTGGCTTTGGAGGTTGGATTACATGCTTGAATGTAGGAAAAATATTTTAAGCAGTGAATAGAATTCTTATTCTGGTCTCTAGGTATCCCCTAGGTTCCCTTTTTATTTATTCACTTGATCCCATCTCTTGCTAGAATTTAGGTTAAAGGATTTTATTAAATTTGATTTGGCTAGTGTTTCTCTTTGCATCTTTGGAGCAGTATTCTGAGAACAAATTTTATGTTTCTCTACTTTATTGTGGATAATGTTGACTTATGTTACTGTGTGTGTGTGTTTGTGTGTTATGTGTGTGTATAAAATGTATATCTATTTAAATCCTCTTCATGGCTTTCAATTTTTTTAATCCAATCACTTCGTATGCATTTACAAGGTATTGATAGACACTAAATACTGTTGTCTTTCCTCAAATACTATATCACCACTGTCTTATATTTATTCTATATGAAATGTATTTACTTAAGGAGCCCAAAGCAACTTAAAGATTAAAAAGTTATCAAATATTAATGATACTTCTGCATATCTAATATTAAAATTTGAGCATTGAAATAGATTTAGAAATTTCTACTCTCAGACTACAGATTTGCTAAAATTCCGATTTTTCATAAGAATGTGATGAATTATAGCTGTTCTTTGTTGTGTACACTGATCTGTGTATTTTTCCATCTAAATAATCTAAAATAATTTAAAATAGATTATTCTGGTCAATGATGTGAATACTTTACCTCGTTTCATTACCTGTACTTTTAGCCATTTATTCAATGAGCATTTATACTCCACACGATAGGTATATAAGGTAATAGAAGTATAAAAATAACTAGTTTACTCAGTAGTGAAGTTCATTGTCTTTTTTCAACTAGTAATTTGCTTTGAGTTTTTTCCCCATTCCAGTTTATGAAGGTTTTCAAGTTTCTAGAGTTACAGAACAGTATGTTTTCCATTTAGTTTTTATTAGTAGAAAGTAGGGTTTTGATTTCCTATTTCTAAGGTTTGATGCTTGTTTCTTGGAATGCTTGGATGCCAACAAGAGGTAAAATTTAAACCATAGTAAATTATGCATTGAACCAATGTAAATTCTAATTTTAGGTTTCCATTTGGATAAGTCTTGATCAGTTCTAGTCATTTAAAGTAAATAACTACATGCTTACCAAAATTTATCAGAAATAGAGACTTTTTATGGGAAGAGTCCTTATTTTGACATCTTTTACAAGTGAAGAGTGTTAAAGTTTGTGCAGGTAGGGAGAATCATTGGCTTGGAATATGTATATCTAACATGCTTAGATATTTATTTAACTTTACAGAGAGTGGAATTAGCTATACGAATTTACCTGTGAAGAGAGAATGATCATGGTTTCCAGAAATTGAAAGTGGGAAGTTAGAATTATTTTCTGCTGTACTTTTTGTCTTCTAATAAAGCTGGAAATAGAATGTAGGATTAAAGGAAGTATTGAAAACTACATGAACTAATTAAGTAAATTGGTGAAATTAATTAACTTATAAATGAGGCATGTGTGGTGATTATTGAACCTCACTGTTCCCTATCTCAGAGAAATTTGTATTATCCTTAGAACACAACAGACAACTGTGGGTACTTTTTACCTTCCTCCAATATATTGAGACATTTTCTGCTTGAAGATGCTTAAAATAGGAAAAAAGACCACTTAAAGCGAAGTCAAATTTCGTAGCAAATAATGGACGGAAAAGGATTTTATTAAGACTTTATCTTGAAACATAAATCCAGACAGTTATGAAAATGTTTTAGTTTATCCTTAACAAAATTTAGGTTGTAATCTCAGCTGCACATAAGTTCTTGGAATGGATGGAGGATAAATCAAGTTTTTTGGTTTTGGGCTTGTGTAATTTTTACCACAAAATTGCTTGGTAGCACACAGTGGCATCTTTTATTTCATGTTGAATTTCACAGTGGATCATATATAGTCTTTCTTTTCAAAAAATGTTTAAGGGTTTTATTGACTTTCCTAGTGGCTTCTCTTAATCTTTTGAGGTCAGATATTCTGTTTTGAAGTGCCTATTGGACTGTCAATCTTTTTTGAAGTAATTCTCCAACATCACTCACAACATTTAACCTTATAAAATCCTGCATTATTAGCAAGATTTGCAGTTTTGCATTGTGGTTAATTTGTGTTGTTTTATCCATCTATCTATGTGTGTGTAGCTATTTAGTTATAGTTTTACTTATTATTTTCAAAATGAGGGACAATTTAGATAGCTTCCAGGAAACACAATTTGCAATTTAAACAGAACATGATTTACTTATATTATTGAATCTATATTTAACTCTGCTCTTGGTGTTAGTAAATTGCTTCTCTCATCTTAAATTATTTAAGTTGTGGTTGAAACACTATTTGGCATTCTCACATAAGATAAAAAGCAAACTTGAATACTCATATTCCTTTAAATACAAAGTGTGGTGTGATGGAAAGAGTAGGACCTTCATGGTTAGACCTGAATTTCAGTCTGTAACCTTGCACCATTTATTTAGCAATACTTTGCCTCAGTTGCCTCATGTATAAAATGCAGATAATTAATACTTTATAGAGTTGTTGTGATTAGTGATAATATATACAAAGTACTCGCACAGTTCATTGCTCAGAATAGGGGAATACTAAATTATTATAGAAAAGGCAAGTAAAGAATTTATGGTAGTTTTACATAAATGTTTTTTCCTTAGATGCGTGGTAGTTGACATTGGCCAACGCACTGTAATGTGAGAAGTAACGCAGGCAAGATTTAGTGATGAAAGAGACAAGGAACTGAAATTGTGTGTGTATCTTTCAAAAAGTCTAGTTATAGGAAGAGGAGATGGCCAGAGAGACGCTGGTTTGCTTTGTATTTGGTTGAGATACTTTGTAGCAGTACTAGGTATCCATCTACGTGAAACTTGCTAACTGGAAAGCAAGTTAGGAGTACTTTCAGAGAAAACTGAATTCACCTTTAAAAAAATCAGAGCTTGGGCCAGCCCCAGTGGCCTAGTAGTTAAATTTGGTGTGCTCCACTTCGATGGCCCAGGTTCTGTTCCCAGGCGCAGACCTATACCACTCGTCTACCAGTGGCCATGCTGTGACAGTGGCTCACATACAAAATAGTGGAAGACTGGCAACAGATGTTAGTTCAGGGCGAGTCTTCCTCAGCAAAAAAAAATAAGAGCTTAGTTAAGCATTGCATTTGGTATTTGATTGCCCTGCTTGACTTTATCTCTTGAGATGTTACCTTTATTTACTGTGTTTAGTTTAGCAAGCATTTCCATATTTGAAATCTCCTTTCAGTTTCAACTAACTTCTTAGCTGGGTATCATTCTTCTAGTTTTACACCAAGGGAAACTAGGTTAAGTGATCTAGTCAGAGTCATACTGATGGTAAATAGATGGAAGAAACAGGACTCAAGCTCCTCTTACTATCTTTGCTGAAAGAGTTAAGCTCCCACTCTGCACAGATCTTTTTCTGGACCTTCGCCTGTCATTTATTAGCCAAGCCAATACTGTGTAGATGTAAAAGCTTGCTATGTGGTGCTAAATGATCAACTTTGAATTGTAGACACTTTTCCTGGCAATTGGGAAAAATTTGATTTAAGAATTGTAATTCCTAATAAATACATAATTATTTATTAATGTAAAGATTATGGTTGTGAAAATAACTAAACTTTTAATATTATACTAATATTTATATATTTATTTGTTTGCTTGTTAATCTCCTATTTAACTGCCTTTCTCATTCCTTACCTGACTTTATTAAAGAGAACTTAATATTTGCTTTTGCTTAGGAAGTAGGTATTTTCCTGTTAGCCATATCTTGTCCTCTCGGTATTTTTCAGACCAGCTAGTTCAACCTTTTTTTTCCCCAGATGAAAGATTTTAAAATTGAAACCTGACTTAAGGCTATTCAAAGAACAGCTTCAGTAAGAATTTCATTTGAGGCAAAATGTAACTGGATGACTTCTGCCTGTAAGGCATGCGTGCTGGCACTATTTTTAGCTATGGCAGATGACAGTTTATGATTACCAAATGTAGACAACTCTTCTTACTCTGCAGTGGGCCAGAAATTTTTTTATTTTGAAGAAAATATTATAGTGTACTGAATTAAAGATGCTGCTGCTCTGTGCGCTGCACAAAACACAATCAAAATAAAGATTTTTCACATTGTTATTTGAAAACAGAAGTGGGCAAACACTGCAGGGAGTAAATCGCTTTTTTCTAAATGATAAAAATTTGTTTAAATTAATCAGCATCATTTTGGTAATCTGTAAGCATTCCCCACAGTTATAAGAGGAAAGGCACTGTTAAATTAATCTCATGTCTTTAAAAGGATATTTCATGAACATTTTATGTAAGAGTAAACTTGAGATCACAGTAGATTACCTTGCATGATTGACACTTTATTCTGCAGTATAGAAGGAGACTTGAAAGGTTAAGCTTTCCTTGCACAAGCCCTTTGTCTTAATTTTGGTTTCTCAAGAATAAAGAGGCTGTTAAATTCTTCTCTCTTAAACAGAACTAACAAAGTGATTACAGAGGAATCCAAAATTAGCGTTTTAGCAACCCTATAGTTCTTGAAGATGTCCTTTATTTTAATTTGAAAATATTATAGTCTTTAATTAAACTGTTTCTATTCCTGGGGCTCACCCTGTGGCGTAGTGGTTAAGTTTGGCATGCTCTGCCTTAGCAGCCCAAGTTCCCAGGTTTGGATCCTGGGTGTTGACCTACTCCACTTGTGAGCCATGCTGTGGTGGCAACCCACGTACAAAGTAGAGGAAGATTGGCACAGGTGTTAGCTCAGGGCTAATCTTCCTCAAGCAAAAAAAAAAAAAAAAAAAAGAGGAAGATTGGCAACAGATGTTAGCTCAGGCGAATCTTCCTCAGCAAAGAAAAAAACGAGTTTCTGTTCCTAAGAATAGTCTGACAACTATTCAGACAGTGCAGCAAATATTAATGAAGTAGACAATGAGAATATAAAGATGAAGGCATTCATCAACCCTTCAGGGTCTAGTTAGGGGAGACAAGCCTATAAAACAATATTTAGTATTTTAGAAATTATTGAAAGCATTGCTTTTTATTATTTAATGAGTGTAGATATCTGAAAATAGTTTAAATAAAACAAATATAAAATCTAAAGCATAGAAATATTTTTTGAATAAATACAATTAGTGCATGCCTTAAACTGGAATAAAATATGCCTTTATTCTTATCATCAATCAGTAATATTTATTGAAAGTTTAGTTGGTTCAGGCTTCGTGCTCAGCTCTGGGGATATAGTAGGTAATAAGACAACATGTTCTCTTACGGAGCTTACAACCTAGGAGAGAAAATTGTTAAATTGAGTAAATTTTTTTTTGGTAAGTGTACAATTTGTTGATTTTTTTGTTCACAAAATTGTGCAGCCATCACCATTATCCAATTACAGAACATTTCATCACCCCCCACCCCCCGCCCCCCAAAATACCCATACCCGTTGGCAGTCATGCCCCATCTCCATTCCTCCCACTCCTTGGAAACCACTAAGGTACTTTCTGTCTCTATAGAATTGCCTATTGTAGACATTTCATATCAACAGACTTACACAACTATGTGACCTTTTGTGTCTGGCTTCTTTCACTTAGCATATGTTTTCAAGTTTAGTCCATGTTGTAGCATGTATCAGTATTTCATTCCTTTTTATGGCCCAATGATATTCCCTTGTGTGGATATACCATATTTTGTTTATCCGTTCATCAATTGATGGACATTTGGGTTGTTCCTTTTTTCATTATTATGAATAATGCTATGAACATTCATGTTCAAGTTTTTGTGTGGACATAGGTTTTCTAGTCTTGTGGGTGGAAATTCCTAGGAGTAGAATTGCTGGGTCATATGGTAACTCTGTTTAACTTTTTGAGGAATCGCCAAACTGTTTTTCACAATGGCTGAATTTTACATTCCCATGAGTAATGGAAGAGAGTTCCAATCTTTGTCACTTCTTGTCAACATTTGTTATTGTGCATCTTTTTTGTTTTAGCCATCCTAGTGGGTCTGAAGTGGTATCTGATTCTGATTTTGGTTTGCATTTCTCTAATGACTAATGATGTTGAGCATCTTTTCTATTGCTTATTGGCCATTTATATATATTCTTTGGAAAAAATTCTATTCAAATCCCTTGTCCATTTTAAATTGGTTTATTTGTCTTTTTATTGTTGAATTGTAAAAGTCTTTTATATATTCAGAATACAAGTCCCTTATCAGATGTTTGATTTGTAAATATTTTCTCCCATTCTGTGAGTTGTCTTTTCCTTTCTTGGTCGTCTCCTTTGAAGCACAAAAATTTTTAATTTTAATGAAGTCTAATTTATTTTTTTCTTTTCCTGCTTGTGCTTTTGATGTCATTTCTAAGAAACCATTGTCTAATCCAAAGTCATGAAGATTTGCACCTATGATTTTCTTCTAAAAGTTTTATAGTTTAAGCTCTTTAGGTCTTTGCTTCATTTTGAATTAATTTTTGTGTAGGGTATAAGGTAGGGGTCCAGCCTCATTCTTTTGCAGTTGGATATCCAGTTGTCCCAGCACCATTTATTGAAACAGCTACTCTTTCCCCCATTAAATTGTCTTGGCACCCTTGTCCAAATCAATTGACCATAAATGTAAGGATTTATTCCTGGACTCTCAATTTTATTCCATTGATCTGTCAGTCCTTATGCAATTAGCACACTATCTTGATTACTGTAGCTTTGTAAGAAGTTTTGAAAAAGAGAAGTGTGAGTTCTCCAGCTTTCTTGTTCTTTTTCAGGATTGTTTTGACTATTCTGGATTTTTACTTTTCCATATGAATTCTACAATTCGCTTGTCAGTTTCTGCTAAAAGCCAGCTAGGATTTTGATGGAGATTGCACTGTAGATCAGTTTAAGGAGTATTACCATCTTAATAATAATGCCTTCTAATCCATAAACATGGGATGTCTTTCCATTTATTTGCCATTAATTTCTTTCAACAATAGTTTTTAGTTTTCAGTTTCTGTCTTGCACTTCTTTTTTAACTTTGTTCCTAAGTGTTTTATTCTTTTTGATGCTAATATAAATGGAGTTATTTTCTTATTCCATTTTTAGATTGTTCATTGCTAGTATATAGAAACATAATTGATTTTTATATATTGATCTTAGATCCTCCAACCTTTCTAGACTCATTTTTTAGTTCTAGTAGCTTTGTTGTGGATTCCTTAGGATTTTCTGTATACAAGATCATGTTATTTGCAAATAGAGAGAGTTTAATTTCTTCCTTTACAATCTGGATGTTTTTTATTTCTTTTTCTTGACTAATTGCCCTGCCTCATACCTTTAGGACAGTGTTGACCAGAAGTGGAAAGAGGTGGATATCTTTGTCTCGTTCCTGGTCTTAGGGGGAAAGTTTTCAGTCTTTCACTATTAAGTATGCTGGTGGCTGTGGAGTTTTTGTAGATACTCTTTGTCAGCTTGAAGATATTCCTTCTCTTTCTAGTTTGTTGTGTGTTTTTATAATGAAAGGGTGTTGGATTTTGTCAGTTGCTTTTTCTCTGTCTATTGTGATGATCATGTGTTTTTTGTCCTTAATTCTATTAATATGGTGTGTCATATTGATTAGTTTTCATATGTTGACCCAACCTGGTATACTTGGGATAAATACCACTTGGCCGTGATAATCCTTTTTATGTGTTGCTAGATTCAGTCTGGTAGTATTTTGTTGAGGATTATTGTGTCTGTATTCATAAGGAATATTGGTCTGTAGTTTTCTTTTCTTGTGATGTCTTTGCCTGATTTTGGTATCAGAATTGAGCAAACATCTAGTTAACTAATGGATATAAATCTCTTGAATATTAGAATCAACAATATTTGAATATATTTCTCAGAAAGGGTTTTAATAAAACTTTATGACTCCCTTCCTCCCCCCCGCCCCACCCCATTGACAATCAGCAGTTCTGGATAAACTTAATCTTCCAGAATTTTTTTGTTAAAACCAATTTAAAGAATCTGTGAGAGATAGAAATAGTGCTAAATGTCAGTTAAGGTGGCAACTGTTTGCTAGAAGCTAATTTTTTTTTTTTAAAGATTTTATTTTTTTCCTTTTTCTCCCCAAAGCCGCCCAGTACATAGTTGTATATTCTTTGTTGTGGGTCCTTCTAGTTGTGGCATGTGGGACGCTGCCTCAGCGTGGTTTGATGAGCAGTGCCATGTCCGCTCCTAGGATTTGAACCAACAAAACACTGGGCCGCCTGCAGCAGAGCATGCGAACTTAACCACTCGGCCACAGGGCCAACCCCTAGAAGCTAATATTTTTGTCATCCTTGACAGTGTCAGTAACAATCTCTTAAATTCCTTTACAAAAAAAAAGATTGAAATCCTTCTATACTTTGCAAAGTGACTTTGGTAACAGTGTAGATTGCCTCTCAGACCTTCTTATTTCTAGGATATATTTTGTCTTGTGTGTGAATAATTGGTACCTAGTTGTCTTCTCTCTTGGCCGTTCTTCCCTTTTTCTCTCCTCAGTGCTCTAAGGGTCTCTGGCTCCACCAGGGCCTCCCCAGGGCTGGTTTCAACAAGGCTCATGGTATCTGCTTTGAATACTCTCTGATAGCTATTTACGTATTTTCACACAATATGTGTGGGCTTGCATATGTGATTTTCAGAGCTTTTCCATTTACTGAAAAGACCTTATTCCTAGGAACTATATGATAGGTGGAAAGGAAATAGGTTAGGGTTTACTATACTTTCATGCAGTTACATTTATTTTAGGCTGTAATCACTGAATACTGCTGGAGCATGCACATGACCATTCCCGTATCATCAGCTTTGGGGAAATTGACTTGATTCAATCCAAAGCACCAGAATTATCAACTTAGTTATATATTGTTAGAATTTTAACTATCAGCTGGATCTAAGTGTTTATTAAGCTAGCAGACAGTGTATTGTCCTCCCAATAAGAAAGCCTACTGAGAAAACCACACTCAGGATATAAGATTCTTTAGTGGTATCAAACAGGCATAGAAAGAGGTGAATTTTTCCTAAGTATAATAGTAATTCATGCTTGCCGTTGAAGGGGGTCAATTTCAGAAGGGAATAAAGAAGCAAGTTAAAGTCATCTATAACCCTACTACCCAGAGATAAAAACTGTATCCTTTCAGACTTCATAGTTATACATGTATAATTTTTTTAAGTGGGACTATACTATAAATTTTTTTGTAACATTCGGTTTTCATTTATCATTATGGACGTTTCTATGGTAATATAGATCTACATCACGGTCTTTAATGGCTATATAATACTCTTGCATAGATATATCCTAATTTTACTTAGACTCACATTTTTTAAAAGATGTTTTCAACAACTTGATTAATTATAGTTTTCTACTATGGGAAAATACCTGTCAAGTGTATAGGAGTAGAGCTCCTTTCTCATTTTTGGATGTAACTGTAGGTGAAGTATTCACATTAAAATTTATGTGTTCCTGTTAATTAACCTATCTTGTTGATTTTACTGAGAGACTGTCTTCTTGGCCTTTGTGATTCATCTCACATGTAATAATTATGTGCTTACAGTCTGCCTATTCATTATTCGTGCATATGTGTAACGTTTTGAAGAACTTTAATGTGCTGAGCCTTCCATGTAGCATCATACTTGGAGAGTATGAGTTTTATCAATAGGAAGCCTGTGTTAAAATCCATGTTTTATCACTTAATAAGTGCTCTAGGTCCAGTCGTGTAAGAGGTCAGTGCCCTTTCTTATCTGAAAGCCTGCCTCATGGAGCTTGAATAATTGAAGGAGATAATGTTGTATAGTCTACAGTGTTTGGCATAATGTAAGTGTCCAGTAAATATTGACTCAGGAAATAAAGGGAGGTGTGGAGAATGTAGATCAGCAACCTAGAAAACATTTCTAAAACATCTATCAGGCTTAAAAAGTGTGTAGCTTTTCAATCCTTTTTTTTTTAGCTTCTCCCATGCTGTTGCCATAGTGATATAGTTTATAATTGTTTGAAAAATTGTAGGAATATGTTTTCCTGAAGTTTTAATAATGTTTGACACTTTAAAAAAGAATGTTTCTAGGAAGGTTCATTTGAAAAGGCTGGTATGAATAAAAATATTTAAGCTTTTCTCACTCTCAGAAATCTAGGTCTAAAACAGAAGGAGCGATACTTGTAAATTATATTTTGCACAGATAAAATAGCAATAAAATCTCATTTATTTGGACCCCACTGACTGGGAATTTGAATGCAGACTGCTGCGTATCGTTGCAGTGTGAATCATGTTCGTTTCTAAAGGGAAAAGAGAAATATTTTATCTAATGCCCTGTTTACTGATGATAAAACTGAGGTCCTGAGAAGTTGGAGTCTCATCCAAAGTTACACAATTGCAGAGTCAGTTCTAGGACATGGTCTCTTGAATCTCGGTCACTGGTAGTTCCTTCCACCATATGCATCTATATAGAAATCATAGACTGGTTATAAGCAATTCGTATCTAGTCATTGAAACTGCTTGGATACTAAATCTATTATATTAGATAATTTGATTAGACATTAATTTATGTTGTATGTGCCACTCAAATCTAAAGTCATCTATTTCATAGTCAGGTTTTACTGAGTAGTTTTTAAGGATGGTAAGGAATAATATGGATGTCTGCATTTATTTGAACTTATCACCAATAGTGATTTTGAAGGTTAATAAATGTCTTGGAGCACTTTGAGAACCAGACATTTTTATAAAGGAGCATTTTTTTTATATAAAAATAGATTCGAGGTATACTTTACTTGCTGATTCTTTTAGCTTATCAACTTTTATTTGCTCTACAATAGTGAAATCTAGATAAATTTTAAAATCCTTTTCCATGTTTATGTTTATAACACAGCAATACAATTTATTAACTTACAAGTTAATCATAAGGTTGAAATTTTCTTTTTCTTTATATATTTACTATTTAAATACCTAGATAAGAAAGGTGATAGTGATTATGGTGGTATTTATAATAATAATAATAATAAATAATAACACTGACATTTATTATATGCTATGTACTACATTAAGTGCATTATAGTCATCTTATTAATGAAAAATTTTAATTCATTATTTCACTTAATCCTCACACTATCTCAATAAGATGATTCTTATTTGTGTACACATTTTATAGATGAAGAAATTGAAGTGTAGAGGGATTTAGTGACTTGCCTAAGATCACATAACCAATAAGATGTGGAGCCAGAGTTGTGGTCTAGGTGATCTGACTCCAGAGCCTAAGTGCTTCGTCTGTCTTAGTGTAAGTCACTGTTGTGGGGCACAGGGGAGCCTCCCAGGAAAGAATTATGTCTTTATTATTGCTTCCCCTACCCTCTCACTGTACCCTGTTTAAAAAAACAAAAAGTGTGTTAATTATTAGCATCATTGCTAGCAGAGACTTATAATTAGGCCTGCACCTTTAAGTTTTCTAGATCATATGCATTCTTCAAGACCCAGTTCAGTTCTGTCTCTTTTACAGTATTTTAGAATTTCCTCCAGTTCTTTTCCTTTTCTGAATTCTGACAACAGTGCCTTATTTATAATTCTGTTGACATTGTTTTTATGTGTCTTATCATCTTCCTAGAATTGTAGTGTGTCAGTGCTGGACAGGGCCTTAAGAAAAGTCCATGTCCCCATTTTCTGGTTTTCTAATTCATTCTACTAGGTTGAGTTTCTTGAACAGCATCAGCTCAGTTAGTGTTTGCTGAATGTCAGAAAACTGTTAGTATTGCTGTTCTCTCTTTATTCAATAAGACATTATTCATAATGTCATTTTAACAATATAGGTATGTTCTTTCAAGTTCTGGTCAGTTCGCAGTTGCGCGAGTATATTAGTACAGTGGTAGAAACAAGTTAAATAGAACAAAACTGATGTAGAAGTTTTAGGCAGGGTTGAAACAAACTTGAGATGGGGAAAACTTGAATAATAGTTGAAACCAGAGTTTGAAAACAACAGTGTAAATCATATAAAGAATATTAAATTAATAGCATTCAAATCAAATCATATTTAGGAGAATGGAGTAAATGTTTCCTAAAGATAATAAATGTTGTTGAGCCCCTGCTATGAGCCAGACACCGTGGTGGGCACTTAAGATATCTTAAACAGTACCAATATAACATATACTAACAGGAATTCAGGGCTTCATAATAATATCTAACATTTTACAGTTCACATACATTATTTTCCCCACAGAAGTCCCCTTAAGAGTAAAGTCAGATACCTTAGGGGACCTGGGGATCAAGACCAAAGCAGTCCCTGGAAATGTGATTTTTCTTTGTCACCTCCTTTATCTTAAAAATTAACAAGTATTTAAAATTGTACTCAATAGTATATCCATATTTATTTTACTATAAGAATATCTCTCCCCCCAGTTGTTCACAATCCAGAGAGAGATGAATTATGTTTAGCCTGTGAATTCAGGAGCTCTTTGGCACACTGCAGAAGTCTCCTTGGATTGTACATAACCCAATCTTGAGACCACAGGCCTGTGGTTATTTGATCCCATAGTGGCCCTGTGACCATAGGCCAAGAGCAAACTTGCTAAGTTAGATTTTGTCTCCTTACTATTAATAAACATTATATAACAGTGTAACACATTTAGTTTTTCTTTTTTTCTTTGACACTTAAATCTTTATGTCATTATATCTATCTGCTCCTGCAGGGAAGTAGCTTTTCAGGTAATCTAAAGGCTATTTCCCTCTGCCTTTTGCTTTGTAGCAAATTTTTGTTTTAATGATAGCCAGGCTAGGTTACAATTTTGTTAAGTTCCTTGAAGAGAGATCTCTTAAAAAAGCAAAGCTGTAAAACTCATGTGTGTAGTTTTTAGTAAAGTTTTAATTTCTCAACAGTTTTTGAATTAGTGATTTTTCTGCAAATATATTTTTGTGTCACTGAAGTATGTCATTTTCGTGAGTGTGTTAAGATTTTTTTCTATTATTTGAATAGATATCATGCATTGTATAAAGATGAAACCCCTCAAGATGATTTTTAAGAAACCTCTTGTTTTGGATTAGAGGCCTGCTATGCTGGACTTGAGAGATGTAACAATCTTGTGTAGACAGAATGATTTGGACATGTAGGAAATAGATTTGAACGAAAAACACTTTATGGTAAATAGAAATAGATGCAGGTATTATGCTAATATACAACTTAGAGTGAGTTTAAAAATATAACTTACAAAGTTAACCTTTCTTTAACATTTTAGGTTTTGGTTTTACTTTATCTAGAGGTCTTTTTATTTTTGTAAGTGGAGCAAATATAAATGTGTCAAATCCAAATGGATAAAATAATGTTCTAACTTCAGATTTCTTCTTTTTAAATTTTTAGTTGTTGACCTCCTCTACTGGAGAGACATTAAGAAGACTGGAGTGGTGTTTGGTGCCAGCTTATTCCTGCTACTTTCATTGACAGTATTCAGCATTGTGAGTGTAACGGCCTACATTGCCCTGGCCCTGCTCTCTGTGACCATCAGCTTTAGGATATATAAGGGTGTGATCCAAGCTATCCAGAAATCAGATGAAGGCCATCCATTCAGGTGAGATGTCTGGAAAACATCTATAAACTATACTATACTGTAAACACACTATAAACTATAAACGCTATGAACAGGATTGGTATTGAGACTTCATTCTTCTCTCTGTCAAATTACAGGCATGCATTTTTTACTGCTTAAAGATAATTGCAAATTTTTGCTAAAAAGCTGCACCAAAATCATCTGCTTTTGAGATTTCCTAAAGGTCACTTCATAGGCTCATGATGGAATAGACTGGGTTTATGTATCATTAGGCTAACTCTACTACTTGTTAGTAATATTTATTTATTAGAAGTAGGTATCGCTTATCTAATTTTACTTTAATGAAAGCTATATCTTTTTAACATGGTTAGGATTGGTGAGAGTTATATTTTTTTTATTACTAACTTTTTATGCTGATATTAGAAATACCTTTCTTTCCACTAGTATGTTTATGTTTTTCTATTATGCTTTCTCGTCATGCCTATGTCTTTCTTACCATTCTTTCTCTGTCTAGTTTCTTCTTCTCATTCCCTAAAGCATTACTTTAGTATTAACCTTTGGAGAGCTCCTTTATTTCAGTATCTTCTTGTCTCTAAACTATTATCTTCTGCCCTTATTTTTACAAGTACACTCTAGCTTTACATATCTAATTGCTAATGGGACACACCTGTTTGGATCTTCTGCCCTCGATTCATATTCAGCATGTCCCCCTTGCCCTTTTAAGAACTGAGATAAAATTCAGTGGTTTTTAGGATATTCAGAGACTTGTACAACAATTCCAGACATTTTCATCACACCAGAAAGACACTTCATACCCATTAGCAGTCACTCCCCACCCAGTCACTGACAACCACTAACTCCTCCTGTCTTTAAATGAACCTTTTTTTCTCAAACTTGTCAATTTCTATCAGTAACACTACTATTACCTTAATTTCAGGCTTGCTCCCAGTTTTGATTTATCTTTGTTTCCATCTCATGCAAAGAAAATAACTAAATTTTGTTGTTTTCCCCTTCTTCCTCAGTCTAGACCAGGAGTCCATAAACTACAGCCATGGGCCAAATCCAGTCTGCTGCCTGGTTTTGTAAATAAAGTTTTATTGGAACACAGCCATAGTCAGTCATTTAGCTGCTTTCATGCTGTAATAGCAGAGTTAAGTAGTTGTGACAGAGACCACATGGACTTCAAAGCCTAAAATACTGCTAAAATGCTACCTGGCCCTTTACAGAAAAAGTTTGCCTACCCCTGGCTGGACTTCACTTGTTACCAAATTGGCTTCTGGTTACCACAGATTGCTTCAACTCTTTGAGACGTTGTCAGATTAATTTTTCTCAAATACCACTTTGATCACACGTTTAGGCATAGGGTCTCTCTATTCGTTATAGGATGAAGTCCAAATATCTTTGTCTTATCTCTCATTTACCCCTTCTAGAATTTTGTGCTCATTTTCGTGCTGCTGTTTTAACTCCTCAGATCTCCTAATCTGTCATACTTTTTATTTGGTTCTGTGTTTGATTTCAAGACCTAGCTCTTTGAAGGTGGCTTCCCTAACACTGGTTCACAATGATCTGAGAACTCACTTCCTGTTGCACTAAGTATGGCTTTGAAATGTTCTCTGGTTGTTTTGTATATGGATATCATTTTTTTCAAATAGATTGTGAATATTTAAAAACTATTTTGCCAAGGCAAGCATCTTTGTGGGCATGAATGAGTATGTAACTACCTAGAACATTATCCCATTGATATTAATGAGTAAAAACATAAATTGATTTCAGACTTTACCAGAAGACCTACTAAATTATTTTGCTTATTGTAAAGACTGGTGATTTGTTTCTCTTTAGCTTTCTCTTCATATTGATCAAGTAATGATGTTACATAAGTTTGAGGGAGGGACCAACATTTATTGAGTGGCTCTTATGTGTCTGGTGTTTTATGTACAAACTTAATTTTCATGACAACTCTGTACAGGAGATAGATGGTATTATTCCATTTTACAGAGGGGGAAACAAACTTGGAATTCAGTAACTTGAAATTTCAGCTTCAAAATGGAAGAGCCTATCATGCCACAAATCATAAAGGCATATGATTTTTTATTAGTTATGTTGAAATATATAAAAACATTGTCAAGATAAAAATTGTAAATTATCTGTAAGTTTTATACATTGTGTGATTTTAAAGAAGACTTTTTGAAAAAAACTAGTGATTTCTTTATTATTTCCTTAGGAACACTTTATTTTTATTTCAAAGGCCTCTTATAGTCATTATAAAGTAAATTCAGCTAACATTGCCAGTTGAAGCCTATTGGACAGTTTTTCCAAGTTCTTCAATCACACTAGTGAAGATAATAGCATACAGTTCATGTAGTACCTGTGGTCATTGGAAAAGAGTGATGACAGTGCTGGCATTGTATTAATATCACATAAATGCTGGTTGAAAGAATGTAAATATCCACAGAGTGTCACTGATGGAGAGTGCTGCCTTTGTGCCAGCTGGCCAGCCATCTTGTCTTCAGCAAGAACAAAAGTAGTGGTACAAAGAAGCAGAATACCAACTAAAGTTATATCAGCCACTTTCCTGTATTTCTCAAAGCTGCATAAATGAATTATTGCTGACTTAAGGGTAGATATGAATCTTTGACCATTTTAAACTTGATAATAACAACTTGATACTCGTTGGTTAATATAGAACAATGTCTAACTGTGTGCTAGACCATTGTACTAGTAAAGATATATTCCTGGTCCTTGACAGTTTATACTCTACAGTAGGAAGAATGCAGAAGTATATACATGTCCATATGTAGGGCTGGATATGGTAAATACTATAAGAATAATACAAAAGAAAGCACTGTTAGAGTTACATCGTAGGGTCTTGGGAAAGAAAGAGCAGAAGAGGCTTCATGTGTGGGTGGGATTTGAGGTGAGGCTAACTAACTGTCTGGATATGCTATCGCCAGAAATGAGAGGAGAGTTTTGTAGATTGGGAAAACAGTATGATGAACAAAGGCATTAAGATTAAAAAATGTTTGATGAATGGCTCATTTTTGGTTGCAACATGGTGAGTAGTGGGAAATAAGGTTGGAAAGATTTAGGAGGGCTCTGGTTGAAAAGTTGGAGCCGTAGAATCACAGAATGTTTGAGCCTGAAGGGCTTTAGGAAAGTCTATTTCTCTAGTTTAGAGTTGGAAGCATGACCCAGAGAAATGACATGCCTTTTGCAAGGTTACATAGCTAGGTAGTAGCAGGTCTCTTACCTGCCTCCCGAGTTCAATGGAAATGGCATTATCTAGGATAGCTCAGAAAACTAATGTGGATTTGGCTGAAGGAATGGATTAGGATGCTGACGGATTAGAGACTGGTTTGGAGACTGATAGCATATTCCACATACAAATGTAGATAATGAGCCCTTAACCTAGAGTGATAGCATAGTGAGTAAAAACGAGGAGTCATATTTCAGGCATGTTGCAGAGGTAAAACTATGGGACAAGGAGTTTTCAAAGAGGACTTATTTTTAGTGTAAGTAACTAGTGTCCACTGACAGTGGGGAGGTCATGAGGAGGGACTGGGTAAGGGGCTACTCGCAAAAGATACGAGAATACTTAGCACTTCTGATTTGAGTCTACTCTGCCAGAATAAAATGGCTTCTTTGAAACAATAAATAATCAAACAATACTTTGCATTCCTGCAGACTTGACCTTTTTTCACCCATTACAGTTATCTTCTTAAATTTAACAATTCCAGCTATCTCAGTATACATTAGGGCGTATAAATGGACAGTTAACTATTATGTTTTACTGGGATTGCCACTGTACTTTTGGCAGTCATTTTACAATCTGAGGCTTGACATATTGGGCAGTTTCCCCTAAAGATTAGGCTGAGAGAGTGTCATGTTAGGAAATGAATAGGATCTCCGTTAGGAAAACTTGATGAGAACAACATAATGTCAACTTGAAGAAAAAAACAAATCCATAATAATAACTACCATTTATTGAGTGCTTCTCTGTGCCTGATGATGTTAACCACTTTACTCATTTGAATCCTCATGATAATCTCCATTTTATAAATGAGGCAACTGAAGTTTAGAGGGAAGACTAAATAACTTTCCAACGTTACAAGGCCAAGTAAGAGGCAGAGCTTAAGATTCAAGCTCAGATCAGTCTGGTTTCAAACCGTATGCTTTTTTTTACGCTCATCAGCTAAGATTTGTGGCATGATAGGCTCTTCCATTTTGAAGCTGAAATTTCAAGTTACTGAATTCCAAGTTTGTTTCCCCCTCTGTAAAATGGAATAATACCATCTATCTCACAGAGTTGTCATGAAAATTAAGTCTGTACATAAAACACCAGACACATAAGAGCCACTCAATAAATGTTGGTCCCTCCCTCAAACTTATGTAACATCATTACTTGATCAATATGAAGAGAAAGCTAAAGAGAAACAAATCATCAGTCTTTACAATAAGCAAAATAATTTAGGTCTTCTGGTAAAGTCTGAAAATCAATTTATGTTTTTACTCATTAATATCAATGGGATAAAATATTGGAAAAAATACTTGCATTAGAATTATCTTGCTTGGTGAACTTTTACATTGTGCTTAATTTGGAAATAATAGGCTTTTATAGTAAAATATTTTATTGATGTCTTCCTTTACAGATATATAATTGCTCATTGATAAGACATCCAGGGAGAATCACTCCAGTCAGTGAAAGTTATATTGTGTTTTGTTTTCTAGGGCGTATTTGGAATCTGAGGTCGCTATATCTGAGGAGCTGGTTCAGAAATACAGTAATTCTGCTCTTGGTCATGTGAACTGCACGATCAAAGAACTCAGACGCCTCTTCTTAGTTGATGACTTAGTTGATTCTCTGAAGGTAGGTTTATTTGCTTTTCATTTTTGACATACCTAGAATTTAATATTAAAAGAGTTAAAGAGTATAAAATTCTATTTATCTATATTAAAGTAAATGGTAAAGATGTAATGAAATCATGTGACTGTTAACTTGGATTTCAAAATTCAGAATCCAATCAGATATTTAAAATGGAGAAAACTACTATTCTTTTTTAAAGGAAAATAAGTTATAAATTCATAC
This sequence comes from Equus caballus, assembly GCF_041296265.1. Taxonomy (NCBI): domain Eukaryota; kingdom Metazoa; phylum Chordata; class Mammalia; order Perissodactyla; family Equidae; genus Equus; species Equus caballus. The sequence continues at coordinate 60,936,468 of NC_091698.1, forward strand.
TTTTGGAAATCAAGGGTTAAAAGTTAGAAAATTAAAGGGAATTTTGATTATAAGAATAAAGATTATCTAATAGATTTAATACCAGATGTGATTTAATCTGCTTGACTTTAGAGTCTAAGCACTTAATTTCTTAGTTTGTGTGTAATTCATATATACAGACAAGCTATTTCATATTTTGGACTCTTTTTGGAATGTTTATTCTGAAAAACCTTTAATATTCTAAAACACCTTATCTAATATTCAGTTGGTAACTGTTGGAAGTTTTTCTTAGGTTTTGGATCTTGCTACACAGCAGCTGTTAAGAGTCTCACCTTGCAAATAAACTCTCCCACAGTTCAGACTGACTCAAAGCAAGCACTAAACCAGTCATGTACCTTGAGCCCCAAGCACTGGGACTTAGTGCTTTTCCTTTACACAGAAGTTGCTGTTTGTGTTTTGTGTGTTATTGCCTGTGACTGTGCTCAAGACAGACTCGTTTCCATTCTGTCTGGGTAGAAATGTACTATGGTAGTAATTTTCATAATTTTCCTTATCCAAGAGCTATGCACTGGTTTGTAGTTTATCATGCAAGCCAAGGATATCATAGCAATGGGGCCTTTAGACTGAGTGAAACAATTTCTGAACTGGTCAGAATAGGTTTAAATGCTCAAAATGCTTTTAACTAATATCTTGGTCTTAATAAGCCAGTAGATGGACATTATTTTCAGCTGTGTGCTTCTCTCAGTTTATTTAAGACTTGGCACCTCAGCTACTTTTATGAGAGAAAGAATTTTTTTTTGCTGTTAAATCTCATTTTTAAATTTCTTTTGAAAATTACCTTAGTTGTTTTTTTTTAAAGCAATTATGTTATTCATGAGGAAGCTGTCATAAATGAAAGAAACTGAACTTGATAAATTCTTGCCTTGAGTGACTCTGCTAATTTGAAAGTAACAGAAAGTGGTACAAAAAGAGAGAGATTTACTTCCTGGAACACTTTATTTTTATGAAGTTTTCTTATATTTTTAAAACATTGTTTCTTAATATTGGAAAAAATACTTGCATTAGAATTATAGTTTACTACATTCTCTCCTTAAGGATTAACAGTAGTTTTGAAAAGAAAAAAAATAAAAGAAGAAAACTAACTTGAATGATTTTCTGAGTAGTGTTTTTTGCAAGCCCAGAGCTCAAGGAAAGCTGTTTGATGACTTCCCCAGATCGCAATTCATTCAGAGTTCCAAATAAATAACAGTTGTTTCAATATATTAACACATAGAATGAACTTTGCAGTTAGGTCTCAAAATCTGTTGAGGCAAAAGAATACGGCAGGGTATCTGTTTTTTTCTCCCAGTATAAAGGCGATGGGTATGAAGCCTTTGACAATTCAGGTGCATGCTCTGATAATACACATGAAGGGTCTTCCTTGATAAACCTTGTGGTTCTGCCACATGGGGAGACTTTAGTTAAACCTTCTCGTAATGTCCTTGTGTGTGAATAGTATAGATGGCATCTCTTTGTGTCCACTGAATAAGGGTACTATAGAATCACAAGTACTTGCTTAAAATGTCTCCTAATTATTGAAAAAAGCTGATAAAAACCTTAACACTCTTGGCTCTTTATAAAAATAGCTTAGTAATATTCCCTTGAGAGAGAATTCTTTGAACATTTGCCAGTCTTATGCCCTAGTTTTTGTTTATATAGAGAGCATTTTTAAAAAGAAAATGATTTTCCTTCTATTTCTTTTTGCCTTTTAAACCACAGCAGCGGGTAGGACAGTCATATTCTCTCTCCCTAAAGCAAGCAAAAACGTTTTTTTTCAATTCTCATTCTATTTTTACTTTTTCAACGTAAAGGAAAAATCAGTTTGCCCTGTTAGACTGATTTATTTTACTGCCTTATTTTCAGATTTTAAATCTGTGAAAGTTTGCTAATAGCCTCAGTCTCTTCAGTTTCCAGATGAATTTGCGATCTTGTTAAATAACACTGAGTTTTAAAATATTTATGGGAACCAGCTTTTGATTGGAATTACTTGGATTTAGTAGGATTCATAGCTAGGAAAATGGAAACCAGCCTAATTTCAAGAAAATGCAGTGAGAATTAGTCTCATTTATAAATTTTTTCATTTAGAAAATAGACATTATATCAAGCTTTGTGGCTTATTTAAAATAATAGCTTTTAAACAAAAATTTAAAAGAGGTTTCTCTATAACTCACTGTCTTCATGAATGTTTGGTACCCTCACATTTATATAATATATATTTCTAGATTCTGGGTTACAATTACTACTACTTCTGTTTGAAACTTTCTTCCTCAGAAATTGAAAATTTAGCACCACCTTTTTACTTTTTTTTTTTTTTTTTTTTTTTTTTGCAGTGTGAGGGAGGAGGCTATTCTTTTAAGTGTGATCAAAGAAATAACCAAGGTTCTTCAGGCCTGTTGAAAAAGACCTGACATGAGATGGTGGTTATCGTGCCTGGTCTAGGTCTCCTGGTGGTTGATTTGGACAAGTAAAAATAAGATGTGTTCTGCAGATTTCTCCTTTGAATTCTCATGAACTCGTTCCATTTGTTTTGCTCTTTTGCAATTAACTACAAGCTTCTAAGTCCTAGAGAATATGTCAAGTGTATATAGATTGAGCAACAACCCATTTCCCAAAGGATTAATTCTAGTCAAATATTATGGGCAAAATCCCTGACAAAATATTTCTAATTCCATTCAGTAGAACTTATTTCAAACGTTAGTATAAAATTTCACCATCGCCACATGTTTTTGACTAATCTTCAGGATTTGTTTTAAAGGTTATGTTTCTTAACGTGGGTTTATTCCACTGAGTGTCAGACATAAGGTAGGGGAGGAGACAACATCCCCTGCAGTTGTGATTTAATTTTTCTGGGGATACTGCCTGGAGAATTACTGTTTTAAAAGTTGTAGCATTAAGCTATAAACCCCGGGCTATAGTTCCTCCCCGCTTCCACCTCTTACCCTCACCACACACACCTTCCCCCATTATAAAAGAAAAGCATGTGGCAGTCCTTGCTGGGCTCAGCTTTGGGGCTTCTTCATTAAGGCTCTGAGCTTTATTAGAGGGTTCCTTCCTTTTGAAGCCTCAAATCACAAAAGATCCAATAATTTTATTTACTAGATACTAAGAGCAGGTGTTTTAGGCAGAGGTTCTTATTTTTCTGTCATATGGCTTTGGGTGATAAAGACGATTCTGTATGACACTAGTTCTGTGACTTTCAGTGAAAATATGTTAAAACTTTTGTAAGAAGATTTCTAGCTATAGTCTCCTGAACATTAGGCAACTATAATGTTCCGGAGTACAATCTTAAATCTGAAAGTGAGCAAAAAAAGGCCTGAACTCCTGAAATAGCTGACCCAAAAGAACATTAAAATCTAGCCCTCGGGCTCTTACAAGGTTATTAACATGCACATTTTGACAGCTTCCTTTCTGTTTCTTTGGCTCACAGAAAAATTAGAAGGGAAGTGGGCTGGGGAAAATGTAGAGACAGTCAATGTGATATGAAGGACGCTGAATATGTCAAAAAATGTCAAATAATTTTCAGTATTTAAAAATGTAGAAGTTTGAACATGTCAGAGTTGCCAAAATAATTTCTGAAATTAAGCACCTTCCCTCCATTTTCCTTAAAAATGCACCCCCTCCCCCACCATTGAGACATCATCTAATAAAAATCAGCAGAGCTTTTTAGTGAGGTAACTGATGCACAGTTAAATTCCCTGTTCCCCTGGACAAAAGACAGACAAGACACGGCCCTTGTCCTCTTTCAGGAAGAATTGATTAGACCTTCATGGTACTTTGGCCCTCTTTCCTCCAGTTCATTACTGCCCAAAGAGAGATGAGCTTTGACTTCCAAGTTAATATGCATTGGCTGTAATGTTGCAAAGTATTTGCCATGGAATAGCATAGAATTTATAATTCCAAAATGAGAGCTGCCTGTGTGTTTCTTTAAAGTGTTTATTGACCTTCTTTCTGCCTCTTTAGGATGGCATGCTTATTCATGACCAATTCCTATTAATAATGGTTACTCTGTAGGTGTTTTTACAGTAGAGCAAAGCAGATGGATTCTGGAGTCAGATAAGCCTGAGATCACTGACCTCTGGTCTGACAACTTGCTTAATTACTCGGTTTCCTCTTCCACAGGGGTAATAACAGTATTTAACTTTGGGGGTTATGATGAGATTAACTGACCTAATGTATGTTCAAAAAAATGTTAGTTGCTGTTGTTATTATCTAACATTTCCGATAATTATGCACTTACTAGATGCTAGTTCTTAACTCTTTTCTCTTTTGGTGATGTGTTCTCTGGAAACCCTTACCCGTTATTTTTGTTTTAGGCCTCTGAACTGTTAACCTTTCTCCAAACTTAGCTGCAACATTTAAAAATTCTTGGATAGCACATAAAAGTGGGAATTTCTGGTTCTCTCTTAAAATGGGAAAATTTGGCAACATTTGCCTGGAATATGTACATGGCAGCAGTCTGTGGAGCTGGGTTGTGGGTGCCTCCTTGAGAGGGAGAATGCATATGTCCGTTTGCCTCAGTTCTCACAAAATCCTCACATAAATGCCACTTTTCTGGCCCCACAGACATTTGAAGGCCACTCTGTTCCTCTCTGTGCCTCTGGATAGCCTCTCTTTTAGGAAGAGTGTCCTCCAAGAGGCAAGTCCAGTGACATTTGAGCCCCTTGGATGGCCCAGGTGTAGAATCTCAGGCTTCTCTCCTGTGGATTTGGAGTGTGGCCTTGTCAGTGACTTAATGACCAAATTAAGACTTATTTTTAGGCTGTGTGTTAGTATCTGAATTCTGTCGTGGTAAGAGTGTCTTTACTGCTAAAGCAGTTTCTTCTAAAACGTGGAAGGTTGACTCTTCCCTTTGGACTTGTGGATGGTGATGGATGAAAATAGCTCTGTTGCTCTATAGTAAACCTCCTCAAGTGCAAAAGTTATACTTAGCTTCCACAATAAAAGTCTTTAAAACTATGTAAGAGGGAAAAGGCTTGCTAACTAGAGTCATGCTTCAAACCTTTCTACCAGTGTTTCCATAGCAGTTGCTAAGACCAGGGCAGCATTTAATTTTTGATTTTGAATTGACAGGTGTTATGAGTGTTTACCATGTGCTGACTGGAACATTAAATTCAGTTGTAGGGGGAGCCAGAGTGGTGTTACTGGTAGAAGTGACAGTTGGTGGAGGAATCCAATGTGTCTTCCTGACCTGCAGTGGTTATGCTCACTAGAGTCTGAACACCTTAATTACTGCTCACACCCAGCTCATAGGAGACATCCAGTCAGGTTTTCTTGAATGAGTGAACACACGGAGAAAGATCTGTGCGTTATTCTTTAGATCAAGGATCAGCAGACTGCAGTTTGTTTGGCCCGTGACCTATATTTGTATAGCCTGGGAGCCAAGAATGATTTTTACATTTTTAAAGGAATATATGACAAAGACCCCTTGGCCCACAAAACCTAAAATGTTTATTATCTATCTTACTTTACAGAAAAAGTTTGCCAATCCCTGCTTTAGATGATGGAGGTGCTAACTCCTCTTACCTCCTCTCTTCATATATACTGTGTTATATGTACCTAAATACTCACTGTAGATGGTGGCATCGTGGTGCCGTATTTGTTACCTACTAAATAGCGCAGAGTGATTGCGAGACACATGCGGCTTTTAATAGGAAGCAAAGGAATTGCTGATGACGAATATTTAATAAAATCCAAATGGACTTTGTGTTTGAGTCTTCTGCTTTGAACATGTCATTGAGTCTTTGTACTATATGATGTCACTCAGTTTTTGAACTGGAAGAAAACTTTGAAATTCTCTTGTGCAACCATCTCATGAATAAACTAAAAGTATGGAGAGGAAATAAAGGACTTCCCAAAATGAAATCACTTTTTAGAAGCAAAGCCTTTTCCAAACTGCCTGATTTGGTTAAAAAAAATCCCAGATTTTGAGACCAAGATTACTAAAGTAGGAGAGTTTAGTCAGTTCACCACAGTCCCCCAGCCCCTGGAGGGGACTGAAATCTGACTTCCGGCAAATTATTAAACCTCTCCCTTTAGTGTCTGCATCTGCTGTACTGAGGATAGTGCCTGCCTCATACAGTTGTTAAGAGGAATAAATAAGTTTATATTTGTAAAGCATTTAAAACAGTGCCCAGCACTAATATAATAGAGACTACATTACTGTTTGTTAAGTAAATAAAGGCGGCAGTGGCCAAAGGAAGAATAATGGTCAGTTTTATTAATAGATATAAAAGTATGTGGAGTCCTCATTCTCAGGGTTAACCATGACTGTGAAATCATGTATCACTGGGCAGTCAGTGCCTCTGATCCTTCATAAAATGCTAGAGGTGATATTTTTGGTACTGGAAATCTAGTCTCCCTGATAATAAGTTCCCTCTGCTCCATTATTGCTTATTCAGATGTCTGAGATTTTAATGTCTGAATTATTCAGCTCATATATATCTTTAAGCACTTGTTAGTACTTGAAAATCAGTTTTAATAGCTAATTCTCATACCTTTCAGTCTTCCCATTTAAAAGTTCAATGCTAGAGAGCTAAGGTATACCTTTGGTATGTTTTCTGATCTCAGAGAAAACAGAATAAACTATTTGGTAGTGTAGTCCAGAGAAAGTGGATCGAATCTCTTGTTTTAATTGGGATTCTGAAATTCTGAATTGCGACAGGTGACTTAGAACTGAAGCATCCATACTACTTTACCAAGTCTCTCCGAGGAGTATGCCTCTGGGAGCTTAGCATTTAGATGAGTTGCTTTTATTTGAAAGCTTAATTAAGAAACTTGAATTTCATTTTTAATAAGCTAATGTTATTTTTTTATAGTTTGCAGTGTTGATGTGGGTATTTACCTATGTTGGTGCCTTGTTCAATGGTCTGACACTACTGATTTTGGGTAAGTCTATAAAACCGCTGAAATGAAAAATTGCAGAAAAAGAAAGATTGTGAGCAAGAAACTTAGGGACATTTTAGTGGAGAATATTCTTACATTGTAGGAAAAATAGAGGATGTACATTTGAGGTTGTGATCTCTTTAAATAAATTGCTGATACTGTTTACTGAAACACTTTTAGTTTTAGTTTTAGTTCCTGAAGACTGCTCCAACTAACAGTGGTAAAACCAGATCAAGGGTGGCCTTACCTGCTGGAGCACTCATAAAACTGACCAACCAGGGATGCCTTTATTTTGTAGTCTCTGTGATGTTATCTGAAGCCAGGAATGGTTTCTGCAGCCTCCCTTGGTTAATTCATTGCCCTGGAGTGGCTCCCCACCAGCAGATGCTCCTTGTGTATTTATTCGCTTATTAGGAATACTACCTGGCTATCCTAAGAGTGTTGCCAGTTTGATGGCTTTTTAGTGTTTGTTCCTTAAATCCTAACAGTCTTTTTTAAAGGTTGTGTATTTCCTTTTTCAGCTCTGATTTCACTCTTCAGCGTTCCTGTTATTTATGAACGGCATCAGGTAATTTCTTTTTTTATTTTTTTATTGAGTTAATGATAGGTTACAATCTTGTGAAATTTCAGTTGTACATTAATGTTTGTCAGTCATGTTGTAGGTGCACCACTTCACCCTTTGTGCCCACCCCTGACCCCACCTTTCCCCTGGTATCCACTAAACTGTTCTTAGTCCATAATTTTAAATTCCTCATATGAGTGGAGTCATACACAGATTATCCTTCTCTCGCTGGCTTATTTCACTTAACATAATTCCCTCAAGGTCCATCCATGTTATTGCAAATGGAATGATTTTGTTCTGTTTTACAGCTGAGCAGTATTCCATTGTATATATGTACCACATCTTCTTTATCCATTCGTCTGTTGCTGGGCACTTAGGTTGCTTCCATGTCTTGGCTATTGTAAATAATGCTGCAATAAACATTGGGGTGCATAGGACTTTTGGGATTGCTGACTTCAAGCTCTTTGGATAAATACCCAGTAGTGGGATGGCTGGATCGTATGGTAGTTCTATTTTTAATTTTTTGAGGAATCTCCATACTGTTTTCCATAGTGGCTGCACCAGTTTGCATTCCCACCAGCAGTGTATGAGGGTTCCTTTTTCTCCGCAACCTCTCCAACATTTGTTACTATTAGTTTTAGATATTTTTGTCATTCTAACGGGTGAAAGGTGATATCTTAGTGTAGTTTTGATTTGCATTTCCCTGATGATCAGCGATGATGAGCATCTTTTCATGTGCCTATTGGCCATCACTATCTCTTTGGAGAAATGTCTGTTCATGTCTCCAGCCCATTTTTTGATTGAGTTGTTTGATGTTTTGTTGTTTAGTTGCGAGAGTTCTTTATATATTATGGATATTAAGCCTTTGTCAGATATATGACTTGCAAATATTTTTTCCCAGTTAGTGGGTTGTTTTTTTGTTTCAATCCTGTTTTCATTTGTCTTGAAGAAGCTTTTTAGTCTGATGAAGTCCCATTTGTTTATTCTTTCTATTGTTTCCCTTCTCTGAGAAGGCATGGTGTCCGAAAAGATCCTTTTAATACTGATGTCAAAGAGTGTACTGCCTACGTTTTCTTCTAGAAGCCTTATGGTTTCAGGTCTCACCTTTAGGTCTTTGATCCATTTTGAGTTTATTTTAGTGAATGGTGAAAAAGAATGGTCAATTTTCATTCTTTTACATGTGGCTTTCCAGTTTTCCCAGCACCATGTGTTGAAAAGACTTTCTTTTCTCCATTGTATGCCCTCAGTTCCTTTGTCAAAGATAAGCTGTCCATAGATGTGTGGTTTTATTTCTGGGCTTTCAGTTCTGTTCCCTTGATCTGTGCACCTGTTTTTGTACCAGTACCGTGCTGTTTTGATCACTGTAGCTTTGTAGTATGTTTTGAAGTCAGGGATTATGATGCCTCCTGTTTTGTTCTTTTTTCTCAGGATTGCTTTAGAAATTTGGGGTCTTTTGTGAATTTAGGATTCTTTGTTCTAATTCTGTAAAGAATGCCATTGGGATTCTGATTGGGATGGCGTTGAATCTGTAGATTGCTTTAGGTAGAAGGGACATTTTAACTATGTTTATTCTTCCAATCCATGTACATGGAATGTCTTTCCATCTCCTTATGTCGTCATCCAATTCTCTCAGAAAGGCCTTGTAATTTTCATTATATAGGTCCTTCACTTCCTTAGTTAAATTTACCCCAAGGTATTTTATTCTTTTTGTTGCGATTGTGAATGGTATTTTGTTCTTGAGTTCTTTTTCTGTTGGTTCATTACTGGAGTATAGAAATGCTACTGATTTATGCAAATTGATTTTATACCCTGCAACTTTGCTGTAGTTATTGATTACTTCTAACAGTTTTCCAATGGATTCTTTTGGGTTTTCTATATATATAGGATCATGTCTGCAAACAGCGAGAGTTTCACTTCTTCCCTCCCTATTTGGATTCCTTTTATTCCTTTTTCTTTCTGATTGCTCTGGCCAGGACCTCCGGTACTATGTTAAATAAGAGTGGTGATAGAGGGCATCCTTGTCTCATTCCTGTTTTCAGGGGGATGGCATTCAGTTTTTGCCCATTGAGTATGATGTTGGCTGTGGGTTTGTCATATATGACCTTTATTATGTTGAGGTAGTTTCCTTCTATGCCCATTTTGTTCAGAGTTTTTATCATAAATGGCTGTTGAATCTTGTCAAATGCCTTCTCTGCATCTATGGCATCAGGTAATTTCTTAACTGTAGATTTCAGAATACAGAGCTCGCTCTATTACATGGAACTTCCAAACATATCAGTGCCAGTTTCCAAAGCCTTATAAAAATGAGAAATGTGGTTCCGTAAGCCTTTATTTTGTTGGAACGTAGATGCTAATGTTAATAAGATGCTTCAGCTATGGTAATTTTCAAATAACCCCTTTATACTTCTCTTTCAGGCACAGATAGATCATTATCTAGGACTTGCAAATAAGAATGTTAAAGATGCTATGGCTAAGTAAGTATTGAAAATCTGCAACTTTTACTAAGGATAAAGTGTAGCAGACTTTGAGAACAGTGCACTATGTTCATATGACAGGCATAGTGAGTAGCAAGTCTCAGTCAGACCTAAAGTGTGACATCAGTGTTGCTAAAAGACTTTTTCTAACATTTGAATCATTTAATTTCTATATTTATTATGTGTATTTAAGGCTTTGTTTACATCTAATTCGTGAGGCCAAGGTGGCAAAATTATAGCTTGTAGTTTGATAGCCTTAGGATTTCATTTCTTGTATAAGCTGAGTAGTATACAGGTAGTTCTTGAAGGATTGCATTTTAAGAAGCAGAAAACAAAATACTTAAAATATAAAAATATTTACATTGACCTTTTCCCCCTCCTTTTCATTTGTAGAATTCAAGCAAAAATCCCTGGATTGAAGCGCAAAGCTGAATGAAAAAGCCTGAAATAATTAACAATAGGAGTTTATCTTTAAAGGGGATATTCATTTGATTACATGGGGGGGTCAGGGAAGAATGAAACCTTGACATTGCAGTTTCACAGATCTTTATTTTCAGCAATGCAGTGTCTGAGGAGAAATCACCTGTCTTGACTGCCATGTGTTCATCACCTTAAGTATTGTAAGCTGCTATGTATGGATTTGAACCGTAATCATTTGTTTTTCCTATATGAGGCACTGGTGAATAAAAAAAGATCTGAGAAAGCTGTATATTACATTTTGTTACAGGTAGTCTTGCTGTATTTTGGGAATTGCAGAGAAAGTGGAGCTGAAAAAAATAACCCTTTTCACAGTTTGTGCACTGTGTATGGTCTGTGTAGATTGGATGCAGATTTTCTGAAATGAAATGTTTAGACGAGATCATACCACTAAAGCAGAAGTGAAAAAACTTGCCTTTCTGGTATGTTCTAGGTGTATTGTGAATTTTACTGTTATATTAATTGCCAATATAAGTAAATATAGATTATATATATATCTATATATAGTGTTTCACAAAGCTTAGAGACCTTTACCTTCCAGCTGCCCCACAGTGCTTGATCTTTCAGAGAGTCTTTGGTTGTACGTGTGTAGTTCCAAAGCACATAAGCTAGAAAAAGAAAATATATTTCTAGGTGCACTACCATCTGTTTTCAACGTGAACCGACGCCATGCACATAGAACTCTTCACGTCGACTGCATCGCACAGACTTGCTATAGTTAATTTTGTCACAAACTCTGACTCTGTGGACTGAATCTAATGCTTCCAAAAACGTTGTTTGCAAATATCAAACATTGTTATGCAAGAAATCATAAAATGAAGATTTATACAATTGTGGTTTAAGCTGTACTGAACTAAATCTGTGGAATGCATTGTGAACTGTAAAAGCAAAGTATCAATAAAGCTTATAGACTTAAAATATGTTTGGTATTTTGGTTTCATGAAACTGCAGATTAAAAGTATACACAAAGGATAGTCTTTGCTTTGACCGGTGGGTGGACGCTTGTACTTTTAGAAAGGGTTTCAGCTCGTGGTGCAGCTGTGTTTACTTTGAAAACAAAAGGACATGTTTACATAATCAAATTTATTTGACACATACCAAAATGTTTTTAAATTATGTATTTTTCATACTTTGAAAATAAATTCATGCACCAATATCTTAACATATAGTGGAATACAGTGCAGGATTTATGAACATAAACTCATACCATATAAATGTTGTTTACAAATAAGATTTAAGAAGTTTTCTTGACACATAGACACTATTGCTCTTTAAATATAGTTGTACATATCATCATTGATCAACTCAGTGTTCTTCCACATGGTTATTTCAATGCAAGATCCAGTCAGTATGAAAGGTCAGTGGTACAATATAGGCAGACATGGTTATCAACTCAGCATCACCAGTCACATGGTTACAGAAAACAGAATTAGGACTGCATAGGGACTCTAACTGTGGGCCCAACAACCTATCATTGGATTAATGTAAGGCATTAATAAATTGGCATATAAAAATAGCTTAATGAGTGATCTAATCCATTTAGAATGCTGAAGCACTTCTGTGGTGAATATTAATCTATTTAATTGAAAATGCTTCATTTCTCCTTTTCTCTAAACTGACAACTGCAAATAGCCAGTACTTCAGAGCCAGAATTCTAATTCACTAACCAGAAGGACTAATTGGCATATATATGCTCAGAGCCCCCAGTCCCTCTCCAGCCTTCCCTTCAGTGTGTGTCGTCAGCCCTCTACTGTGGTCAGTGGTGGACTGAGTATAAAGTGTGATTGAGGTGGTTCAGGGATGTCTTCCGGTTACTATTTTCCAAGTCACATTCTTTTATCCAACCAACCAACTCTGAGGAACTCTAAGCTAGATTATTTTGTTTTATAATCTTGATTTATCAAATATTGCTTGAGCCAAGAAATTTGTTTTGCAGAGAATTTTTTTTTTTTTAAATCTGGACTTAACCTACATAGTTCACCTGAAGCAAATCCGTGGGGTCAAGCCAACCCTACTCTGGGAATGGTAAACCCAGTGCAGCCTCAGGTCACCACGTTCATTACCATTTTCAATTTAACAAGATAAATCAGCTCATCTTCCTGGACCAGCTTGAGCTTTTTTCACTTCCACGTTGTAGTAGAGGTTTATTTTATTTGAATTCTATTTTGGATTTTGTGGGTTTGGCACTAAACGTATTGAAAACCCATTCTACCCCGTCCCTCCTGAATTTACGTTTCTTTGCTGCTCACCTTCCCATAGCCACTATTTCCTAAGTTGGTAACTGATGTGTTTCATTTAGGAAGCCTTGACATAAACACATGACATGGGTGACAGACCAGGAATCTGCTCAGGGTCTGTAGCCGTCCTCAGCGTTGAGGTGTTAGCACCATATGTAGAAAAGAGATAATCTGTGGGAGGTGAGACAACAGCCCACACAACGGGAAACTTGCAAAGGCACTTAATGAATATAAAACTCTGCAAATGAAGCTTTAAAAAATTAAGTTTCTCAACTTGTTCATACGTGGCTCATTTGGTTTTGAAAGCTAAATGTGGAGAACAGAGGCTATCAATATTTCTGGTACTTCGGTGCATCTAACTTAAGCTGTCTTGTTCAACTTATTTGTAAAAACGAACATTTTTAAAGTATATAGAAACATAGCAAAACATCTTTTGTAAAAGTTTCGATGCAAATGAAAAGCTACATATTGGTTAGGGTAACAGGCTTTAAATTTTGTCAGTGGGCTACATTATCAGGATTTTTCGTCAATGTAGTTAGTATGTATAGTGTGTAGTCTCGGGAACATAGGGAAGCAGTCTTAACATGTTAGAACTGACCTTCCTTGGTCTCAGTTTTGGAGATTCCAGATGACGGGGGCAGTCACACCACCTCACTCGCACTTCCAGCTTGTGCGGCCCGCAGCATTGTAGGCATTTCCCAGCAGCCGGGGGGGAGGAGGTGCCTCATCACTGCCTCTGCAGTTGCTGGGTAGTAGCAGCAGCAGCAATAAAGGAAGAGGTTTCTGGCATTTACAGACATCGCCACACAAATACACTGAAAAAGCAGACCAAATGTTTTGCATGGCTGAACATCATACTTTTTTGTCAAGTGACAAAAAACGGTCTTGGGTCAGGTGAGGTATTGAACATTTTGATTCAAAAAAGCAAAAACCAGGGATCTTGCCACCAATGAACAGTCTTACTGCTTTTTTTAAAAAAAGGTTTCTTGTTTTTTGTTTTGTTTGGCTCTTTCAGTGTCCGTGCTGAATGTGAGGACTTTTGGCAATTTGACTTCACACTCTCTCTCTCATTACTATTGAAAAGGCTTTATCGGCTCCACTTGAGTAGGAGAACCCTCTCTAGTGTTTAGCACAGAGCCAGGATCACACTGTGCTCCCATGACTACAAAGGCCTAGGGGCCCTGCATTTTTATGGTTACTTCTAAGCCTTTTGCAGTATCCAAAAGTCACCTCGTATCTCCTGCACTGGGTGCCCAACTCACTTTGTCTCTTATTGCTGGCCGGTTCACACTTCAGCTGGTGCTGCTTTGAATGGGTGCTTACACTCCACAGGGAGCTGCTATCAGTCCTATCTCAAGGGTTCTAAGTGCCAGTTGGCACAGCAGACTGAAGATGGGTGCTCCCAGGCAGGCACCAGAAAGCATCTTCCGGGGGCATTTTCTACACAATGCTTTTGGGTAGGCAGTGAATTGAAATTCTCTAGTGCCTTTCCACAACCTCTCTCAGAGCACTAAAAAGTACCTGGAATGCATGCATTTCTTCTTCATCCCCCCAAGAATTTTGCTTGGGCCGAACAGAAACCAATATTCACATTGTGATAAAGCCCTTCAGCTACATTAGACGTGGAGAAGCTGAGTGACTTAGAATGGTGTCCTGTTCCTCCATGCTCCAAATAAGAAATGCCCTTGGTGGAGGGCCGGAAGAAAGCTGCCTTCCTGGAAATGCTGAAGAGGCTGATGTCTCTGGAGCATGCTGGTAGGGCTCCAAAACACCGGAGGACCAGTCACGTCTCACAGAACAATGTGACCGTTTTACACTGAACAGCAGTTATAGTCAAAAATAGCCCTGTCTCGGGAATCCAAATAGCTGGTTGAGGTTCTTCTGCTACTAACTAGCACTGGGCCTAATGGCATCACCCCTCATCTGATCTCATGTGTAAAACTGAGTGACACTTGCCCTACTTATTTCTCAGGGTTGACTGAGGCTCATTATTAGTATTTTGTTTTTTTATTATTTATTTATTTGAGGAAGATTAGCCCTGAGCTAACTACTGCCAGTCCTCCTCTCTTTGCTGAGAAAGCCTGGCCCTGAGCTAACATCCGTGCCCATCTTCCTCTACTTTATATGTGGGATGCCTACCACAGCATGGCGTGCCAAGCGGTGCCATGTCCGCACCCGGGATCCGAACCGGCGAACCCCGGGCTGCCAAGAAGTGGACCATGCGAACTTAACTGCTACGCCACTGGGCCGGCCCCAATATTAGTATTTTTAAACCTGTCTTGGTTGTGGATTAATCATCCATCTTAAGAATTCTGGTGCGATAAAAGACATGGATCAAGGTCATTCTAACCCCCTGATTATATGCAATGACCTTGTGGGCTGTCCAAGAGCTCCTACTGAAATCAGCCATCTTGAGCCTCTCACCCACCTGTCTCTCCACCCAGCAATGCTCAGAGGAGCTGTCACATGCCCTTGACTTCCCACCAATCTCAGGACAGCTCTAGTGGAGACACGGGTCCATCAAGATTTGGGTTGGGAATGACCAGAGACTGAATACCTCATACATGGAAAGTCCTCGTCCTCATTAGGACTCACTGAATTTCCTGTTTACTATCCTGCCTCAGGCCCTCTCCATTCCCCTGGCGGGGCTGACCCAGGGGACACCTGAGGTGGAGGGGGAGGGAGTGAAGGCCAGGGAGTCAGAGCCAGATTAATCAGGTTGGTACCTGCAGTCGTCTCCTCCAGTGCTGACCACATACTTGTCATCATGAGAGAAACGGATGTTCGTCACATGAGCCGAGTGACCAAAGTAACGCTTGTGTTTGGCCTGTGAGCAAAGTGAATGGAGACAGCTAAGAGACCCTGCTCCTGCCAACAATCAAGGACCACCTTCCAGGACTCAAACCCCCTCCTCCCAGAAGCTTCCTTCATTCATGGGATTACTATGTGGTCTGGACATCTCCATCAGCCAGACTTTCACTGGCTTTCCTGTCCCATTCTTGCTCCACTTGTGGCCACTTTGTCCACCCTCCATCTTCCCTTCTCCCAGCTGCCAGGAATTCCTCTCCAAGGGAGATGAAAAGGTTAGGTGTTGCCAAATCTCTACGGGGCTGGAACAAGATTCCTCTTATTCTCGATTCTAGATGGCCATCTAGATGTGGCCACTATCTTCCGCACACTGCAGAAGAACAGAGAGCCTGGTGGCCGTGCAGGGAGTTTACTCTAAGGAAGACTCACAAATTTTTCTGTGCATGGAAAATCAAAGAGCTTCACCAGCCCAAAGTCATCTCCTGTGACAATGTTGAGGCCAGCATGGGTCACACATGCGCAGTTGACATCAGCCTTGTCTGCATTTCTCGGCCAGATGCCAATGACTTCATCTCCCAGAATGCTGTTACAACAGGAAGAGGCGTTAGCAGGAGATGTGTGAGAAGGCTTCCTGCAGTCAGGCATCCTCTCCCAGGGAGAAGAGGCAGAGAGGGGTATTTTGCATAATTCAGTGTGGTCTTGTGGCTCTTCTCGCTTGAAAGCATCTGTCCCTTTCTCTGTACGCCTGTCCTAGCTCTTACTGTTCTCCTCTGCCCCAGTCCCTTTCGCCTCCAAAAGAAAAGTTACCTCCATCCTTGATTCTCTTCCTCTTTCCTATAGTCCTCCTGAATATATATATGTTTGGGAGAAGAGAAGGGGCTCCTTCAAGCTCACAAGTTGGCGGTCTCTTTTCCCTTGAATTGGCAAGGCCTTGTCTCTCATCCTGCTCACTGGCAGTTCCAGCCTTGCCACTCCCCACTGGTGACTGGAGGCCTCACAATGCACTCCGCCTGGGCTTGGCTAACAGCTGGGATATGGTTTCCCTTTGAACTTGCTGGATGGGGTTGGGGGCTGTAGGATGCATTACGCAAAAAGAGGGACTTTGCATTTCAAAAGCCCAAGTCAGATCAAAGCCAGTGGCCCAAACTGGTACCAAGAAAAACCTCCCGTCCCCACCCCCCAAAGAAAAGATTGCTCTATCTCTGGGCTCCTTCAGCTGCCGGACATATACAAACTTAGAGGCTGAGCCTGGGAAAAGAGACTCCCTTGTGACCTTTTCCTCAATTGTTTTTCCTCCAGTCACCTTGTCCAGGAGGCCCAGGTGATCTTCTCAATGACCACGGCTTCTGTTACCTGCTTCCCCAGGGGGACCTCATGCACCTGGCGCTTGTAGGCTCCTGTTGACACCTGCAAGTGGAAGGGAACCATGTCCATCAACTTTCTTTGCATTCCAAAGGACTCCCCTTTTGGTGTACTGTTTCCCAGAACACTAGCCCAGCCTCTGCATCCCCAGGACTTTTCATAAAATCCAAGTTCAGAACAGGCTACAAAGTCTGTGGTCAGCCCACGGCAAAGTTGACATGAGCAGGGCATTTTTCCATATGTTTTTTCGCTATTTTCCAAAGTTCTAAGGCAGTGGTTCCCTAAATGTGGTTCCTGACCAGCAGTATCAGCATCATCTGGAAACTTGTTGGAAACAGACATTCTTGGGCCCCACCCCAGACATACCAAATCACACATTTTGCAGGTGGGGCCCAGCAATTTGTGGGTGGTTTTTCTGGTAAGGAAGACTCCCCCCTGAGCTAACATCCATTGCCAAGCTTCCTTTTTTTTTCTCTCTCTTTTTGCTTGAGGAAGATTAGCCCTGAGCTAACATCTGTGCCAGTCTTCCTCTTTTTAATTTTGGATGTGGGATGCCTCCATAGCATGGCTGATGAATGGAGCAGGTCCACACGCGGGATCTGAACCCACAAACCCAGGCCACAGAAGCAGAGCGTGTGGAACTTTAACCACTCGGCCCCAGGGCTGGTCCCCCCAGCAATCTGTTTTAAAGAAGGCTCCAGGTGATTCTGATGCCCACTCAAGTTTTGGAATCCCTGCTTTCAGAGAATCAAGATCTTTTGGCACAGAGGTAAGGCAAGTTTTCTCAAAGACAGCAGCTCATGGGGATGATTTTTGAAGCGTCTAGGACCTGACCCTTGCTTCTCTGGGATCTTTTAGAGGAAACCAACCATTTTTCAGAAAATGGCCACTGCCTACATCTGCAGCCACCCCAGGTTTCCTGCTGTTCACGGAATGAGCTGAGATCTTTCCCACATCAAGGCCTTCGCGCAGATGGCCTAGAACGATGCTCCCGCCCCTCTTTGTTGGCTGACTCCTACACATCCCACAGCCCTCAGCTTAAATATCACTGTGCGGAGAGGAAGTGAATCTAAATTCAGCGCCTGTTAAATGCTCCCGGAGCAGCCTGCATTTTTCCTTCTCGGCACATAATCAGTTTGTAATAATATGTATATTTCATAATTATCTGTTTAATGCTTGTCTTCTCCATTACAGGGCAAGCTCCAGGAGCCCTACCAGGCCTATTTTGTCCTTCCAAAAGCCTAGCATAGTGCCTGGTTCAGTGAATATTTGATGAATGGATGTGTCCTTCCATTTCTCCTTCCACAGTGAATCTCCAACACCAGGCCTGCTCACAAATGGATAATACTTGTTCAGAGTGCTGGAGAAATTGTTGTTCCGTTTTCAGCTGTAAGTCCCAAGAGTGGGACCTCTCTCGATCCCTTCCCACTTGTCAGTTCCCCCCAGGAAATCAGTGATGAGCTCTCACTCCAGGCCCACTGTCTGGAGTCCAGGTCCCAAGTGTGGAGGGGTCACACTACCTGGTAGGATTTGGGATTGAAATGAGTAAGTATAATGAGTGACACAGGCTTAGGTGCAGCCGCAGAGAACCAGGAATTAGGAAGCTCTGACAGGGGTTGGTGAGAGGAGGATCAAAGACAATCAGGGCTTGTGCTTCCTGCTTTTCTTACTGAAGAATACTATTTCAAATGCTATTTCTTCAACTTTCTTAAATTCTGTAAGTCTCTGTTTCTTCATTTATAAAATAGGAGAAAAGTAACAGTACTTACAGGGTTCCTGTGAAGAGTAAATTAGCACATTGGCTGGCACACAGTAAGCACTCAATCAAATAAGCCATTGTTACTATTCCTATTCTTGGTTGTCCCAGATATCAGTAAAGCTGAAGCCTACCTGGATGTATTTGCCATCTGCGGAAAAATCCATCTGAACGACGAAGCTTGGGATATCTTTGCAGTAGCCAATGCGATTCAGGCTCGTGCCCTGAGTGAGGTCATAGAAGTCAACTGTGTGTTCAGAAGAACCAACGGCTAAGAATCTGCTGTCTGGGCTGATTCTAGAAAAAGCAATCCAAGTGGTCCATGAGGAGGGCTGTTTGGGCGGGTCAGGCACGAGGTCTGCTCTGGGACAGGCCTCCCAAGCTCAAAGGCAATGAGATCGCACTTCATTAGCTTCTCCTACATTCTATGGAATTCAACAATTCCTCTGGATCAAATCCCATGGAAGGAGGGAATGGATATGTAGCCTTTTGTAGAATGGCATTTTACAAGAAGTTTTTACCACACTCTTATGGAAATTAGCAAAGACATGTCTGAGAAAGAATGTGTGAGAGGGTCTCCTGTCATAGTTGGCTCATTGAAAGGGGCCTTCTCACAACTGAGTTCTTCATTCCAGCCATGGCCCTTCTGGAATGAGGACCACTGGGAAGGAGAATACCCTCCCTGCCCAGACCACCTGCCATGTACCTGATATCTTGGATAGCAGATTTCCGGTCTCGTTTCTTCCCCCACACTTTCAGGCTGTTCACCAACAAGATGACAAACTCTCCATTCTTCATGCCAATGGCCACCATCTCCCCGTCAGGGCTGTAGGCTGCACACCTGGCCGCGTGGCCCAGGTTCACCTTGTTTAGCAGCTTCTACATTGATACAAAGTAATATCTCCTGAGTCCTTGGCCACCTCAGCTGGTCTCCAGGAGGAGTTGTGCACCCAGGCCAGAGCAGCAGGCTGTCTCTGCTGCCCCTGCACGCCTCCAAGCCTCTTGCTTCTTACAGTAACTGTCCCTGAGGAGCTGGCTGGGCAACATGTTCGATTAGAGCAGCTTGGGAGACAACATGCTCCTCCATGTTGGCAAGGGTTGGCAAACTTTTTCTGTAAATGGTTTGGTAGTAAATATTTTTAGGCTTTGCAGTCTACAGGGTCTCTCACAACCACTCAGCCCTGCCATTGTAGCACAAAAGCAGCTACAGATACTACATAAACGAAAGAGCATGCCTGAATTTGCAGAAACAGGCAGTGGGCCAGACTTGAGCCTCCAGCCATAGACTGCTGACCTCTTGTTCAGGGGAAAGGGTCTGAGCTTTGGCATCTGTCACTTCAAATCCTGAATCCTGGCTCTGTCTCTGGCTGCGTACGTTTGGGGAGGTTACTCCTCCGTTCTCCCATTTGTAAAGAAGCAATATTAACATTGGTCTTGCACAGCTGTTGTAAGCATTAATGATGGTGGAGATCAGTAAATGACAGCTGTTGTTAACAATAAACATAATAAATAATTAGAAACTAACTTGAGCATAACAACCACATTTAGGGTTTTGCATGTCTGTTCTTTGATCCTTACACTAAAAATACGGCTGGAACATTTACTAGCCATTTTGTAATGAAACCAAGTATTTTAATTATTAAAACTGAAGTACCTATTTTAATATCAGGTAAGGCTTGGTAACATCAATCTTTTTTTCCCCAGATTATCCCTCGCTATTTTATATTTTCACTCCTGATGAATTTTTATTTTAACTTAATTTTTAAATTGTCTCTTCAAACTCTAAGAGAAGCCTTGTGGGGATTCTGATTGAAATGTTCCCATTGGGAACATCTGACATTTTAGATCATTTTCAGTCTTCCCATCCAGGAAGACATGATTTGTCTCTTTATTTTTTAGGTTTTGTGAGTTCTTTCATCACAAGAGAATAATCATTCTGAATTAAGATGATTCCTGTACTATAAATATTCATAGATGGGCATACAGCTAAAAGATATATAGATTGGGTGCGTGTGAATGGGACTCCTTTCATTACTACGTCCTCTAATCTAGTTGCTGAACTGCCGCTGATCTCTCGTCCAGCTCCATCCCCTGTCTCTGGCCTCACGCTGGCCAAACCTTGCCTCACTCCGGCTCCTGCTGCTGTGAGGCCCACTTGTGGGCATCTGAGCCGGGCAGAGTCGGCCCCTCACCTTGTCAGCCAGGTCCCAGATGCGGGCTGTGCCATCGTTACTGGCAGAGATGAAGATGTCCTTGGAGGGGTGTGTGGCCAGGCCCCAGATCTCCCCTTCCATGTGTCCATCAATCAGGATGTTGGAAGCAGCATTTTTTTCACCAACTTCAATTATTTCTCCATCTTTGGTTCCCACTAAAATTTTTCCCTGTTGCAATCAAAAGATTATTGGAAAAAAGACAAACACTGTATGATCCCATTCATATGAAATACCTAGAATAGCCAAATTCATAGAGACAGAAAGTAGAGTGTTGTTTGCCAAGGGTTTGTGAGATATGGAAAGAGGAGTTATTGTTTAATAGATACAGAGTTTCCCTCCTACAAGATGAAAAACGTTCTGGGGATGGATGGTGGTGATGGTTGTACAACAGTGTGAATGTATCTAATACTAATGAATTGTACACTTAAAAATGGTTAAAATGGGGGCTGGTAGTGGTTAAGTTCACACACTCTGCTTTGGCAGCTTGGGGTTCACAGGTTCAGATCCTGGGCATGGACCTACACACTGCTTATCAAGCCAGGTTGTGGCAGCATCCCATGTACAAAATAGAGGAAGATTGGCACAGATGTTAGCTCAGCAACAATCTTCCTCACCAAAAAAAAAGAAAAAAAAGGTTACAATGATACATTTTATGTTATCTATATTTTGCCACAATTTAAAATAATTTTTTTAAAAAACTATGATTAGAGCAACTTGTGAAAGTGCCTTTGCTGGCAGTGGTATTAACATAGGAACAGGCACGATGTGTTTTGTTTTTAACAACTAAACTGCCCATTCTTAAGGCACTTCCTCTACCTTCTCACTCTGGCTTTTCTCCCTCTACTGGTGAGAGCTTTAGTACAGAGTTCTCCATCATCTAGTCTCTGCTAGAACATTCCTATGACTGCAAGTTTACTACAGAGCAAGGCAGCCAATTTCTGTTTTTGGTCAGCTCAAACTCTTCCTAAGTTCTTCCTTACACTGAACAAAAAAATCTATCTCCTGATGATTCCAGGTTCTGGGCCTGGTTCTGCCTTCATCTCCCATATGTCTAATTATCCTTCCAGACCATTGCCATTTAGGTATTTAAAACAAAATTCCCAATTTTGAATTATGTGGACTCCAAGTCAGGTTTGCCTTTTTTATGGAGAACATCCAGAAGGCAAATTCTTAGAATGCTAGCAATTCAAAAATATACACACAAGATATTAAATGGAGGTTAAGAGATTTGTTTTCAAGTGCATCAGAATCTCCCAAGAAATTTTCAAAAGGAGAAAAAAAGAAAAAAATGGAAAACACACAAATCAAAGCCTCACCCCTGAGATTCTGATTTGGCAGCTCTGGGTAGAAGCCTGGACAACCACATTTAAAAACCCCACAGTTTGTTTTGTTGTGTTTTGTTTTTCCCTCCCCAAAGCCCAAGTACTAGTTGTGTTTCCTAGTTCTAAGTCCTTCTAGTTCTTCTGTGTGGGATGCCGCCACAGCATGGCTACTGACAAACAAGAGGTGTGCTTCCACAGCAGGGACCGCCAAAGCCAATCGTGCCAAACTTTAACCGATAGGCCATCAGGGCTAGCACCCACAGTTGTTTTTTTTTAAAGATTTTTTTTTTTCCTTTTTCTCCCCAAAGCCCCCCGGTACATAGTTGTGTATTCTTCGTTGTGGGTGCTTCTAGTTGTGGCATGTGGGACGCCGCCTCAGCGTGGTTTGATGAGCAGTGCCATGTCCACGCCCAGGATTTGAACCAACGAAACACCGGGCCGCCTGCAGCAGAGCGCACGAACTTAACCACTTGGCCACGGGGCCAGCCCCCCCACAGTTGTTTTTGATATTTGGCCAAGGTGTGACTTGAAAACCAATGGCTCTGAGTCAGATAGTTTGGTGGCCATCACTTTCCCTTTACTGGCCATGTGACCTTGGGCATGGGCAAATTATTTAAGATCTCTGTGCCTATAATACTATTATTTATAATAATAGTAGTTAACATCTACTGAATGTGGCTGCGTGCCAGGCATAATGAAAGGCACTGTGCATGTATAACGCATGTGATCCTGACAACAACCCGTGTGCTAGACACAGAAAGGTTAAGCAACACATCCAAGGTCACACGGCCAGTTCTACTGGGTGAGTCACATTTGCACCCAGGTCTGTCTGACTATGCTAAGCTACCTCCCACTGCAGTATAAGTCATACCTTGGAGGCTTATTTTAAGGATTCAACGAACCAGCACAGGGCAAGTGCTTGACTGGGAAGGTGCTGAACTAACTCTCACTTGGACCCCTTCCTCCTTCCTGGCCCAGCCCCAGGGGGTAGCTCGGGGAGGACCAGCCCAGGTGCGCTCACTTTGCCGCGGCACACGGAGCGCACGCACTCCACCAGCTGTCCCGTCTCCAGCTGGAAGGCCCGGCAGCGCTTCATTTCCTGGTCCCACAATTTTACAGCACCTCCTTCTTTGGTCCTAAAACAGATCAAAAGGAACTTAGCATGTTAGCCCTCATTCTAAAAACTCCCCACGACCCTCTACTCCCCTCTCTTGCTTTCCCCTCATCAAGGGCACAGCCACCCTGGGCTCCCAGCAGGACAGACCCTCCAGGGTGACCCCTTTCTTAGGCTCTGCTGATGAGCAATCAGAACCCTTTGAACTTGCAGATTTCCTAAAATGCCTTCAAATGCCATGATCTTGGAAGGAAAGAGAACTGTAATCTAGAAAATCCAACTGTGTTTTTATTAGATCAAATACTAAGAGACATGTTTCTCCTGTTTTTCTGTTTCATTTTCACATCTTCCCTGCCCCCTCTTCTCACTTCTCCTTCCTCCCTTCTCCCGAAGAGCTACTGTGATAACACTTTAGGAACCGCAAAGTCACTCCGGTCTATTCAAGACACCGCTCTCTCCTTCTCTCACTCTTACTTCTGAAGGCTCTGACCTAGGGCCCTCTTGGAGAGATGGTAGACTGAGCTCCCCAATGCAGAAAAGATAGGACAATGAAAATCTGCATTTTCTCCAAGTTGGAGATGCTTCTGTTGGCTTCTCCCAAGACAATAAAAAAAGACCAGTTGTTCCCAGAGGAACTTCGGCTTACGGCCGCTCTTTTCCGCCGGTCACTATGAGTCCATCCCGAAGGGTCGTGTACATGGTGAAGACGGGGCCTGTGTGCGCCTTGGCCACCAGTCGGATGAGGAAGTGGTCCTTCCACACGTAGACGTCTCCATTGATGGCACCCGTGAAAGTGAGGTTGTTCTGTAAACAAAGGGACACCTTCCACACCAGGACACTCACAGCCGCTCTCAGGAGGGTCCCCTCCCAGCCACTGGCTCCTCTGTTAAGGAACTAGAGCTAGAGAAATGTGAACATGTGCTCAAATTGACCCTCTGTGGTAAGGAAAGGCAAAAGAATTTGCAGAAAACCACAAAGAGCATATAATAAGGAAATCACCCGGCTTTAACAGTCACTCTGTTGAGCTAGTTTGGGGCATCCAACATCCCCACTGAGTGTGGCTCTGCATTGAAGTGAATTTCCATTCTCTGGGCCCCAGGGTAAGGGGTGAACTCCAGCCTGAGAGGAAACTTTCCTGGGCTTATCTATGAAGGGATAAATCCACCCCTGGAGGACCAAGAGTTGGCCGTGTTCCAGAATGTCCCTGGGGTGCTTGCATTGGCTGGGGACACCTGACAGCCCATGTAAGCGTGTCAGTTGTGGCACACTAGGGCCTGGGAGGGAAAGGGATGCTGTCCAGTGGTGGAGACTATGCCCACCTCCTCTCAGCTATCTAACCCAGGTCTGACAGGCTTGCAAGTCAGTCTGCCTCTAGAATGACGAACCTCTTGCCCTGAGTGGGGGCCCTGCCTTTTCTGATTAATGTTTGAGGGCAACAAAATGGGGAAAAATATAGTCAACTCACCCGTCTGTGCTATGGAAAGGGAATAGTGGTTGCAAATAAGCCAATAAAAGAGATAATGTTGAAATGGCTTTCTCATTTGCAACTTCTTGGCCATACTGCTCCCCCTCCCCTTGCGCCCAGGGGTTCAGGCTGCCCTCTCAGCAGTGAACTGCTGGAACTCACAGCACCGAAGGCCACGGAGAGCATCGTCTGCATCTTGGCAGCCTCCATGGACCCGATGACCCCTTTCTTGTAAAGCAGGGCGCTGCCTGCCAGGGTCCAGAACTTCATATGTTTGACCCCAACAGACACAAACTGCGTGTCTGAGTCGGGACGAAATTCCACCACAAATATGCGTTCCAGGTGACCCCCTCGGCTGGCAACCTTGGCACCTGTGTGGATGAGAGTCCAGTGAGGTGGGCCTTCCCAACTTCCAGGGGTGCCAGGCATGGAGCTGCAGCCCTGGACGGCTCTCATCCCAGCAAGGCCAGGGCACGCCTCAGTGTTCTTTCTTCTTCAACAGCACCCACCCCCCTTCAGACACTGCTCCCAAGGTGAGCAAGAGAGGCTGTGTCTGGGAAATTTCCAGAGCAGCAGGTACTGCTAACATGACCCCCCAGCCCACTCCACCCAATCCCCACAAGCATCCAGGCATCTGAGAACGCAGCAGAAAAGGATGGCCCAGGAGACAGAAGCTTCCGCATATGAGAAAAGGGCTTAAAGGCATCCCCCAGGTCACCTCCTCCTGTCTCCAACATCACCTCAGGATTCACCCCCACAGGAAGCCAGATCCTCCCCTAGAGTGTCCCTAGAGACTCACACTCCTTTAGGCAGTTTTTGTTTCTCCCCAAGATTCTCTGTTTTCTTTAAAAAAAGAAGAAAAAAAAGGATCCCCATATTCCTTTTCTTTCATGGTTTTCAGGTTTAAAATTTTTACTTTTTTTTTTTGAGGAAGATTAGCCCTAAGCTAACATCTGCTGCCAATCCTCCTCTTTTTGCTGAGGAAGACTGGCTCTGTGCTAACATCCGGGCCCACCTTCCTCCACTTTATATGTGGGACGCCTGCCACAGCCATGGCTTGCCAAGCAGTGCCATGTCCTCACCTGGGATCCGAACTGGCGAACCCTGGGCCGCCAAAGCAGAATGTGCGCACTTAACCGCTGCACCACTGGGCCGGCCCCTAAAATTTTATATTTTATATTTAATTTCTAGTTTTTTTCTCAACCCCATTTATTTATGTTTTTGATTTTTCTCCTGAGTTTTATTTAACCTTTGTCTTAATCAAATCCCAACTCCACCATTTATTTGTAGAACAACACTGGAAAAGTTATTTTCCTTCCCTGTGCCTCAGCTTCCTCATCTGTAAACTGGGGACAATAACAGTCCTCACTCTCGAAGGTGTTGTGAGAAGTAAAAGAATTGATGCAAGCGGAGACTTAGACCAGAGCTCGAGGCCCTGTAAGCGTGAACTGTTGTTATTATTCTTTTAGCTCCTTTTAAAGTCTCTTATTTCCTAGCCTTTTATCTGTTTCTTTGGTGTTTTTTGTGAGGAAGATTGGCCTGAGCTAACATCTGTTGTCAATCTTCCTCTTTTTGATGAGGAAGATTGGCCCTGAGCTAACATCTGTGCCAATCCTCCTCAATTTTATGTGGGATGCCCAGCGTGGCTTGGTCCTAGCATGCCACACACGCTAGGTCCATGCCCAGGATCTGAACCTGTGAACCCCAGGTCGCTGAAGCAGAGCACATGAACTTAATTGCTATAGCCCCAGGCCAGCCCCCTGTTTTTATCTGTATTTTAAACCTCATCTATTTTTATCTCATCATTATTTTTCAGCCCTTGAATTCTTAACTTACTTTCAACTTCTATTACCTTTCCTTTCCATTTTCTTTTAACTTGCTCTTAATGTTTTAGTTCCAATTTCTTCTTAATCATCACCTTTCTCTATATTATTTATTGACTCACATGTAGTTTTTCCTTCCCCTCTTCCTTGCCACTTACATTTACTTATGTGTTGTTATAGGGCTTTCTGGTAGAGTGGCGGTGGTGGGGTCTTAACATAGTCGGGCCTGCAGCCAGCCCTCAGACATCCCCACTGGAATCCCTTCCCAGGAATGGCTGGGGACACCTGCAAGTTACCTCTCACGGTGTAATTCTCTCTCTGCAGATGGAATGCTTGACTCTGTAACAGCTACCTCACTACCTAGGGCTCAGATATTTTAAACCCGTAGTCCCAAGGATACCATAAACTAAGTTAAAAGACAAACAAAAGGGGGCCGGCCCGGTGGCCGAGTGGTTAAGTTCGCCCGCTCCACCTCGGCAGCCCAGGGTTTTGCTGGTTCGGATCCTGGGCACAGACATGGCACTGCTCATCAGGCCACGCTGAGGTGGCATCCTACATGCCACAACCAGAAGGCCCTACACCTAGAATATACAACTATGTACTGTGGGGCTTTGGGGAGAAGAAGAAGAGAAAAAAAGAGAAAGATTGGCAACAGATGTTAGCTCCGGTGCCAACCTTTAAAAAAAAAAAGACAAAAGACTGGGAGAAAACATTCGTAACGCTTAAAGAGACAAAGAATTAATATTAATAATCAGTGAGGAACTACAAATAATAAGACAAGCAATCCTCCCACACTCAGCAGAAAAAGGATTTGCACAGTTGAATTCCAGAAGAAGCAACACAAGCAGACAATAAAGAGATGGCAAGAGGATGAATCCTGGTAGTTATGGGGGAAATGCAAAATAAAGCAACATTAAGAGGCACATTTCCTCTAAGCCACTGTTTGTTTTCTCCTTGTTTTAATCTCATGGACCCTTCTAATTGTGGAGATGCCTGTCTCCCTCTATGCATTGGCTTCTACTCAGAACAAATTTCATACAAGTATCTTGTACCTGACAACATGAATTTCATATAATAAGCTCATTTTCTTACTCCATTTTATTTTGTTTATTCTTACACACACACACACACACATACATATACGTAGACACACATACCCCTAAGAGTTCCACAAAATAACTCTTTAACAAATAAGGAAGGAATAATATGCTAATGATAACAAAAAAGTACATAAACCTCCCTCAAAACACTTTATCTGTAAGCAAGACTAGACATGAGAGAAAAATCACACACAATCAACTCAGAAGAGTTGGTGGTTGGTGACAGGCCGTTAGATATTGTCACTGGCTCAGAAGGCTTCCTTACAGACCCAAGCGCTGATTCCAACAAAGACAATGGGAGAAAGTCACCAAAAGAAGGTTTCTCTTTTTCCTGGGAGTGTGTTTATAAACCCTGGCTCCACCGATTCTCCAACGGGAGATCAAGAAGGGGTCCCAGGTGAGCAAGAGTCTGTGTTAGGGAAGGGCCAGAGGAGGTACTGCCCAAAGGGACAGGTGAGGGAAGTGAGGAGAGTGAACCTGACCTGAAAAGACAATACTGTGTGGGGACTGATGTGGTAACTTTCTTCCAAGGAACTAGGAATGACTTGATCTTGGCTACCACAGGGAGTAGAGTTAATACCACAGAAAAAAGTCATTATGACATTACGGCATTATGAATTACCTCACATAGGCTAGGGGTTTATGAGCTTTCCAACAGTGGGCAGGCTGCCTTGTGGAGTGATGAGCTGCATCCTTGTAAGTATCCAAGCAGAGGATGGAAACTGGCCTCTCAGAAATGCACCTGGAGAAATTTCTCAATGGGATGGATTGTGACTGAGCAGGAAGACTTCTCTAGTCCTTCCAACTCTTAAGTGCTATGAGTCCATCATTAAGATACTCAATTTTTCATCTGGGGCTGAGTCTATTTAATCAGATGGCCACTTGACATCATGAAGAATGAATCTGGATCCCCAGGATATAGATTATGGGGCCTTTTGGACACAATATACGGATGAACAAGAAAATGAGAAATGGATGGACTAGGATGAGTGAGTTTCATCATAAAAGTCTGCAGGTCCCCAACATCTTTTTCTCATATAGGGGCTCAGGAGGGATTGGAACTTTCCTCCCCCTGTGCTCATCCCTCTACAGTCCCCTCTCCTCGCCCCCTCCATGGGAAGATGCTGAGATAATGGGACTCTAGAAGCCCTGGATTGGAGAAGTGCCACCCCTGTGCGTGCCTGTCTCAGCGTGCCCCAGATACAGGCTGCCTGGCTGGAGACAGACCTCATTAATGTCCTCACTAATTGGATCTGCTTTTGCCAACCTGAGAATATACTCAATATTGCACATCTTTGAATCTAAGATGACCATAAATTTAGTAGCAGCCTCTGTGTTTGAGCGTGTGCTGGGGGAGGGCAAGAAAGAAATCCTGCTGAATTAAATATTCTTGATCATAAGATGAACGCCATTTCAAAAAAGTTAAAATGTTTAAAAAAAAATGTGTTTCTGAGACTCTGGTGGTAAAAGCCTGTCCCAGTTCCTGTAATAAGGCAAGGAAGCTGACAAGGCTGCCTCAGGATCCAGGGGTCACCAGAAGGAGCGCCGAAGACAAGGAAGCTTGGGTAGGAAGGTTGTTAGGACAGAAATGAAGGAGGCTGCTGCCATCTGTATGAGGAGGAAGCCTGCCACCCTTCACTAACCAGCTCAGGACTCCCCTGGCCAGCACTCTCCAGACCATGGCGTCCAAGATACAGCGGCATCTGATGAGAAGCTTCTCTAGGATCCCAGGAGCCTGGTTTCTGCTGACCTGGTGGCAGTGCCTAGGTGGGCTCTGGAGGGAGGCCCACCTAGGTTGGAGCCCAGCCCACACCACAAGCAAGCCTCGCGGAGGGACAGAAAGCCCAGCCTCAATACCTTCCTGCCAACGCCAGACGGTGATGGTGTGCTCAGGGTCCACGCCCACTGACACCAGGAGCTTTCCGGTTGCACTGAAGTTGATATAATTCACCCCCTTCGTGTGGAAGCACCGCAGCATGGAGAGGGTGTGTTTGGTCATGGCGTCCCATATGTGGATTGAAGGTGTTGTTCCTGAATGTGGGAGGCATGACAAAGAATTCAGGCTGGAGGACAGCGGAGCCAACGCAACACTTAGGTTCACCTAAAACCCTTTTTAAGACAAGTGTTAGGGGCCTTACAGTGACTGGGCGTAAAAGACCTACAGCCTGACCTGGCCAGAGGTGGAAGACAATAGGGAACATCTGTTGCACTTTCAGAGGCCGAGACCCAGGGGCATTTATGTCCAACACACACACTTGGGGAGGAGTCTATATGTAGGAAACTGATGAGGTCAATGATTTGTATCTGCAATTCAGCTAGATACAAGCAGCAAACATGGTACATTGACATGATTTTGCTGTGCAGATTCAAACTACTCACGGATGGAACAGCCTTACCTGGGGTCTCCGTCATATCACCTGCATTGGGTGGGCAATGGCAATGAGGAAGCATCAGGGAAAAACAATAGCCGCAATAAGTCATGTTTCTAACAGTGAAGCACTCAACACCAGCATCAGAAAATTCCAAATTAAAGTTAAAAATGGACATGGCTTCAATGAAAGCAAGCAAGAAAGTATGTTTGTAAAAACTGCCTTTGAAACAACAAAGGTAAAAAAAAAAAACAACTTTTCACAAATGTGAATCGGTTCACATTTGTCATTGGCAGTTTTCTGGGGTACAGAAGAGCCAGGCACACAGACTGCAATCTACCCTTGCCGCGCACAGCCACCAGGCTTCAGACATGGGGCTCTTCATTTGACACCTGGGGTCTGAAAAATTCGCACAAGTCCACAGGGATGGGGGCCATCCATTGATTTGGCTTATCAGGCTCTGGTCTGACTTTATGGTCCCTCAGAATCACCAATCACTGGATGCATCAACTCAAGTGACACAGATACATTCAGGGCTCAAAAAATCACCAGCAACTTCAACGAGAAAGGATGGATGTCAGCGACCCACCCGCTCTCTCTCCCAATAATTGCTAGGAAGTCAATGTCCCTGCTTAGCTGGGAGAAACTCAGCTGCCGCAGGACTCTCCTACCTATCTGGCTGGTGGCCACCACGTTTCTGTACTTGGGGTGCTGGTTCACGGTGAGGCAGAGGATGTCATCTGTGTGCTCCAGGTAGAAGCTCTGGCTCCCTAGGAGAGAGACATGTGAGGGTGAACAGGGAACCTAAACACCTCTCAGGGCAACCCCAAAACTTTGTGTGGAGTCTTTGGAAATGCCTTGCAAAAGTGAGAGCTTAAAATGCCAAATTCTCACTTTCAGAATCATCCTTGGGGAGATGGGAGATGAGTTTTTACATTACACATTCTGTTCCAAGTTTGGGAGAAGAGCTGGTGCCTGTTATCTAATACATACAAGCTCTACTTCAATCCTTCCCACTGTCCTGTGTGGGTCCAGAGCACAGTCCAAGCGCAGAGGCTTCCAGAGTCCAAAATGCTTCGTCCTCCCCATGGCCCAGGAATGATGGCTTCTCAATGTCCACCTCTGGGCAGAGCGGGGTGGGGACCTGGAGTTAGCACTCTACTGAGCAACATGGCACCACTAACTCATTGTCAGGGGAAGACTGAAGTAGGAAAACAGGTAGGGAGTCCCTTTTAATTGTCTTTACTTATTAAAGTACCAATCCACTTGGGTGCCTGGATGGCACAGGTCATGGCTTCACTCCCTAAAGCCCTAACTTGACTCACATCACAGGAAGTGGGAAAAGGACAAGAAAAATGTTATCATCTACTACAGCAAATGGGTTTGCTGACTTCCAAAGTGGCCACCATAAACCCACCCAAATGCACAAGAACAGAGAGGTGAACAATGGCATTGATATACACGGAGATAGCACACTGCTACTAAACTGATAACATGTGGCTAAAACATTAAGAAATTGTATAGAAAATTTCAAGGTCTTCCTCCCTCCAAAAGACAAATCATTGTGTTGCCCAGTGATTTCACTGTCTAAAAATCTATGTATTAACAACTGCACAGAATTGAGAAGGAGTATAAAATTTGGGGGGAAAAAAAAGGTTTGTTTTACGATATGAAGCAAATCATGCAAAACATTAACATATTTAGAGCCAGCCCTGATGGCCTAGTGGTTTAAGTTCAGCATGATCCACTTTGGCAGCCTGGGTTCAGTTCCTGGATGCAGAACCACACTACTGGTCTGTCAGTAGCCATGCTGTGGTGGTGGCTCACATAGAAGAACTAGAAGGACTTACAACTAAAATATACAACTATGTACTGGGGCTTTGTGGAGGAAAAAATAAAAAAGGAGGCAGTGCTGTTGACTTAAAAAAAAAATGTTAACATATTTAGATCTGGTGGTAAAGATACGTCTGTTAATTTCTGAATCCTTTTTGCTTGAAGTGTTTCTTTTTAAACTAAACTATTTTTTAATTTAAGAGTCATCCTATAGTTAAGAAACATTTTAGGTATTTTTGTTTATTGTTTAATTGTTCTCATTCTCACTGTAAATCTAGGTAAATAGTCAAAACAAACAAAACTTGAAAATGTGAGCTGCTGAACAATTGGTCACTGTTAATAATTAAGGAGAACAGCTCCCCCATGCATGTTTTTGGTTACTGTCTATAAGGATTTTCTCTGATCTTCTCTCCATCCCTCTCAGCCTCTGAGGAGCTGATGGAAACATGGACACCTCCCTTTCAGGGCCTACACAACCCGGCTGGGTGAAGGTCAGAGACAAAGAGGGCTTTGACTCTGAATGTGGCCTGAGCATTTTCTAGGACTAAATGATACTAGCCTGGAATTGAGTGGAATGGCTCTTTTAAAAGGAAGAGAATGCTTAAGCTTCCCCTAAACAGCGGGAAACCACATAAAAGGGCTAAGATAAAAGCCTGTTTTCAGACGGAGGTTTCTCTGTTCGAGGTACCTGTGGACAGGTTCTGAACAACGCCAGCCGCTGCTGTGTGGAAGATGATGTCGGCGCCGTCATTCAGGTAATGCAGGTTATTGCGACAGTCGAAGCCTCTGTAGCCGAACACGTGGTCGAGAGCCAGCTCCTACATTCCCACACAAAGACGGAAGCGGCCCTTAGAGGAAGAAGCAAGAGCAGAGGAACAGACCCGCACTGCGGGAGCAGCCAGGGATCTCATGGGAACCGCATGGCTGGTGAGACAATGAACCACTTGCTAAAAACATTTTGTTTCTTGATGACGATAAAATGTAGCCCTTTCTTTAGTTCCCTGAAACTCTAGGGGACAGGCTAACACATAGAATTACAGTGAGTTTTCTAAATAAATTAGATTTGCTTCCTGGCTCCTCAGGTGAGCCAAGATTTATGGATTTGATGCCCTATCAAGGTTGTCTAGACACTTTCTACGTGTGCCTTGGCAGGCGCTCTTTAGGTGAGCTGAATGGTGCCTCCGAGATTTGCTCTGATTCCCACAAATGCAGCTGGGATCAGCAGAGCAGAATGTTCAGGCAAACGCCATGCTCTGTGGCTTGGTGCTTGCCCTACAAAGTTTCTACACAATTTGCATTTTTTTTCCACAACTAGATACTGTTCTGGGTTTACAGTCTTTCTCTTCTTCTGGTCTTGTCTTCCATGACAAAGAACAGTGGCTGATTCAGATCATAACAGTTCTTAATTCGATTTGACACGTGTATAATTGGCAGTTCCTCTGTGCCAGGACTGTTCTGGTTGGTGAGACGCAAGATTAAGAAGATGTGGGTCCCTTTTCTCTAGGTTCCTGATTCTAGTCTTTTCTCTCTCCAAAGCTCACCGATTGCAAATATCAGATTAACTCTCCTAAACCACGACAACACTTCCTCACTCAAAAACATGCACTGACTTTCACTGCTTATGGGATAAAGCCCCAACTCCTTGAGTGGGCACAATCAGCCCCAACTCGACATCTCCTGTACCCCTCGGTCAAGCTGACATGTCTACTGAGCCCACATATCATGAGCTTTCCTACCTTTATGATTTTGCTTTTTTTATCTTTCTCAGCTAGAAAGCCCTTCTCCGCCTTTCAACTTAATGAGTGTCTGCCCACCCCTCAGTCTACCCTACCCCTCATCTCTCACCCCCATGTGTTTCCCAGAAACTGTGTAATATGTGACCCCCAGTCCTGGTGGCCAAGTGACTCAAGCTGGGCCAATCAGATGGTTTCTCCTGGGAATTTAGAATAGAGGACACTGGTAGGCTTGGCTGTTTAATTAACTGAGGGGATGTAAACTCAGGTGCTGGGTAGCACCCTTTAGTCTACCAAAGTAGTTCAGAAAGTCCGTAGAAAAAGAGAAGAATACATCAGACACATGCAAAGCCCTGCTGGGCAGAAAAAGGCACCATCTTGGCATGGTGGCTTTTCAGCTCCTGGATCCGGTCTCTCCTGAAGCTCAGTGGCATTTCCTGATCTGTGCTATATTCCATGATAAATCTCCTCATTGATCCCTTTTCCAAGACAAAATTTTCAGATGGATTTTTCTGGCTTCAGTGAGTTCAGAGTGTAGTAGGGAGACAGGTGAGTGAGAAATAATGGCAGTGTAGTGTGTGACAAGGGCTGTGGAGGAGGGGAGGTGTGGGGAGTGTGCAGAAGGGTTTAGGGTGAGGAGCATCGGGGAAGACTGCACAGAGGAGATGCGAGGAAAGGGCTTGGAAAGACCAGGGTGTGGGGAGGGAAGAGGAGGAGGATTCTAAAGGGAAGGAATGAAAACACAGGGGCTTGAAAGTCCAAGGCAGCTTCAGAGAACACTGAGTAATGGGTTTGGGGCTGGAGGTTTGAGTTGTGGTAGAGAATCTCAGGTGATGAGCTTGGAAGGTGGCTCCTGGGTAAGATTTTGAAACCGTAAACTTGGATCCCATCGGCAATGTGGAAATCTCCTGGGTCTTAAAGCTGAGGTGAGGCGGGAAGAGTTATATTTTAAAGGGCTAACTTCGCGGGCAGCCCGGCATGTGTCTGAGAGGGAGATGAGAGCGAAGGCCAAAACAACAGTTAGGAAGCCTGTCTCAGAAAACACTGGGTTCACTGGAGCTATAATCCTCATGTCTTAACAACTGAGTTCAAATCCCTTTCCACTTACAAGCTTGGTGATTTTGGGAGTGGCACCCAACAAGTCATTTAACTTCTCTCAGCTACAGTGTCTTCATCTGTAAAATGGAAACAATAATAGTTCCTACCTCACAGGTGAGGAATGTATGAAACACTCCTTGGGAAGTATGTAGCATGGCACCTGGCACACGGGGAGTGCTCAGGCAACATTAGAGAGTGACTAAGCTCTCGTTCTCCCTGAGTGGTACTAGGTAGAGGGAAAAGGAGCCAGGTTTGAAGGACATGGGACATTTTTGAGCTAGTACTGATAGGACCCAGGGCCATGGCTGAGGGAATGTGATGCGGTCGATGTGATTCTGGTTACTGGGATGGGGGACACAATGCTATGTAGAAGGGAAAGGGGACAAGAGAGAGTAATTGGATCCGTTCGGGTTCACTGGAAGGTATCTGTGGGGCAGGCAGATGGTGATGTCCACCAGGCAGGTCTTAGAACACCAACATCAGATTAAAAGCAAAATAGCTTAATCTCCTCACCTCAACCAGTTTCTTTTTTTTGGTGATATTGTTCTTCTGGAGTTTCTCAGGCTGGGGAGCTGCTCTGCTAACAGGTGGTCTGGAACAGAGAGTGACCAGAAGAAGCACAGTGTTGAGCAAAAGGCAGCGAAGTTGCTTCTCAGTGTGGTCAGCTAAGGCCAGTGCCAGGCTGCTCTCTCTCTTCTCCCCGACTCAGAGGACCTTCCATCTGGGTTTCTTCTTTCCTGCCCCCTCCCTTGCCTGTGCCCCCAGCACCAAGAAAAGTAGCTTCTGATATTAAGGGTCCTGCATGATGAGACCTGGATTCACAGGCACTGGGGTGGGCTTCCCCATACCTAAGGCATCGTAGTCAGGGATCGGTCCCCTCCTCCTGGGAGCCAGGAAGAACACATGAGCCAGAGGGGCTGCTTTTAAAACTAAAGAGGACCCCAAGCATGAGAGGGAAGATGCTGCGCTTCCTGAACCCACTGGCAATTTTTCAGACGGGGATGTGTCAATGCTGTTCAGAATTAGGTAGTCAAAGATCACGGCATGCGGTGAAGTGGGACTTACAAGCCAGGCTGGGGAATGGGCCCTGATGGCCAAGTGCCCAGGTTATTCTCACTACACAGAAAGGAAAGGAGGAAGCAACGGGATGAAGACAGAGAGAACCCCACTGTGCCCCATCCCTCAGGGTTATGGTCCGAGTTCAAGAGCTACCATCATACCAAAGGTTGCTTTTCCCTTCTCAGTTTGGGAGATCTGGGCCTCCAAATTTAACTAAGAGATTTTTATAATGGGTAAGCCCTCATGGACTCTTCTATGAGTAGGCCAATTTTTTGTAACACAGGGTTCCCTTAAATCGGCCTTCTCAGAGTTCAGGAAACTGGGGATGGCAGGGAGACTGTACCAGCTCCCGCTGCATGTTCCAAATCCATTAGCTATTGCTCTTGGGTTATGCAAAGAGAAAGGATTACCTTGATCCCCTTGTAAGCAGCAAATAAAGCCAAGTGAGAAACTTAGTACAGTTTAGAGCTGCATTAGCAACCACCTCATTCATGCACAAGCATTTTCCAAGTGAACAGACATTCCTGTGTGGCACAAACCATGCTTCCCGAGCATGCCAGCAAAGAACTAAAACAGAAATGAAAGAGTGCACCAGTCTACAAATTCAGAAAGCTCATACCCTGGCGTCTCTGGGCAAACTCTGCACTAAAGCGCCTACAGAATAGGGAGAAAAAAGGAAGCCTTGTCAATGCTTCCCGCACACTCTCTGCGACTCTGCGAATGTGCCTGGGGACTCTGCTTATTTTAGAGTGTGCTGGGGAGAAACTTGTCAGAAAAACAATCACATCCTCCTGGATGTCGCTGGGAGTTACGCACAATGGATGCTTTGTTTCTGAATCAAGTTCGACTCATAATTTAGCCTAATAATTCCCAGTGTTTCTTGGTAGAGCAGCTTGCCTGCTGGAGCAGCTTGCATTTTTGTGCTGGGGAAAAACAAGGTACCTTTATTTTCTCAGAAACTCTTCAATCAAAACATGTTATGTAATCATAAGTGATAATTGGACCAAATGGTATGATAATCACCACCGAACAATGGGTAGAGAGCACATCTCTGCAAAACGACACCCCCGGCTGACGTCAGCGCCGCCAAATTGAGCAAACCCGGGAGGCCGGGGCATGCCAGTTCTCACAACTAGACACTTCCTCCACGTTAATTATCGCTTCCCAGGACATCTGCTCTTTCTTCTGTTTTAGTGGGACTTCCAAATGAAATACGTGGGTTTCTTCTTTCACCTAAGAATGTGTAAGTGTATGACAAAAGCAAGCCAAGGTCTGAGATGGGAGCAAGAGGACACCAGGACCGTAGCATGGTTCATAAGGCAGAATTTGAGATTAAACGCAGGGCTCGTTTTCAGGGTACACAGAGGTTGTATAATATGTCACATATTATACAGTGTCTATAGAGTATGCATACAAGCACAAACACTGTGTATTTATATATACACGAGATTGTATATATAGACACATAGAGGCAATCCGATGCTTTTTTCACCTTGATTTTCAGTTAAAAACTGAAAAGTAAAGCAATCTCAGAATGTTTCTTTCTTATTTCGCAAGCATATGTTTACAGCTGTATTGCTTCAAACTGAAGATGAGAGGTGGAAAAGGAAGAAACCTGCATTGTGGCAAATTCAGCGGATTGTAAGTATAGACCCTTCACGCTTGTGGATTCGGCATGAACGTTTATTACTGGATGCTCATCCAACACCTGGGCTTTTCCAGAGTGCTGTGAATACTTACTTGACAATTCCCTGCCTCCAAAGGAAAGCAAGTTAAAACACAATACAAGCATTAAAGGCTTCTTTCCAGGCATCTATAAACAGTGTTCGTAACATCAGACGTGGCAGGGACTGCCAAAAATTTCAAACACTGCCAAACGCTGCAGGTTTAGCATTTTTCAGTGGATCTAAATCCTTCCAGATTTAGATTCCATTGGAAATGTGACTCTGAAAAGCTTTGCTGAGGTGGGAAAGAGTGCATGAGAACATTCACTCATTTTTCAGTCCAATAAACTCTTTATAGCTGGTTGTTCCCAGTTGGCACACAGGATGGGAGAGCCAGGAAGGTGGTGAGTGTTACTGGGATTTAGCAGAGAGACTCGGCAACGTTAAGAGCTGGGAAGGTGAGAGGGTGGAGATGGTTGGTGGGAGGAGCAGAGACACAAAGGGGCCTCATGGGGGCAAGTGGGGCTTTGAAGCAACTCAGGGAAACAAAGGAGAAAGTTTCTACTGGGCAAGAAATTTAAGGAAGGAACCTGCCTAGCGAGCAAACAAATTGGATGATCAGGAGCGAGGATGATGGACAGGCTTGAGTTCAGAGAGAGCAGGAGAGGAACTCTGCCAAGGAAGAGAGAGGGGAGGCAGGAAACTCAAGGAGAGGCCTGCGGTCTCAAGCATGTGACTTTCTGTTAAGTAATGAGGCAACCCTATGCTTGCCCAGTGCTACGGGTGCAGGCTGCTGAAGATCCATTCCACACCCGTGGGTAGAGTCACTACTTTGTGCCCCATGTCCCCTGTGGAAATGGCACACTCTGTGGGCAGGGAAGGACCATGGAAGGTCAATCCCTATTGTAATCTCGTTGTCCAGCAGCTGGGCTACTGAAAAGAAAGATTAGACTCACTTGAAGATTTGTAGAGTGTTACCCTGACATGGGCTTTCACTCCACAAAGGCCCCCAAGGGTGGCCAGTGCCTGGGTGTTTGCCCCTCCTTGTCCCCTCCCTGGGTATTAGGCTGGCAAAACAAGGGTTGGAGCAGAGCACACAATGACCTGAGATGCGCACGAGAGAGTTCAGAGCCAATGCTCTTAGGGAAGCTTCTGAAGTGACTCAGGAGGTTACGAAAGTCAGTCACAGACCTGAGATGGGGGCAATGTGAAAGCCAACTGGGGAAAAGGCTCAGAAAGCCAGAGAGAAACAAAGTTGTTCCAAGCAGCTTCTATAAAGACGGGTGTGGGTGGGGAGAAACTCAGCTACATTTAGCCAAGAAATGCAAGTTTGGAATTGTTTTTAGTGTTGTTAGTCAGACAATGTTCAAA
The DNA here is from genome assembly GCF_041296265.1 of Equus caballus. Lineage (NCBI taxonomy): Eukaryota > Metazoa > Chordata > Mammalia > Perissodactyla > Equidae > Equus > Equus caballus. Next base: position 60,975,208 of record NC_091698.1, read on the forward strand.
GTGTCCTTGGAGGAAACATAGCTTTCTTCAGATTCCAAAATGTGCCACAAAATGCTCTAAGAGTTTTCGAAATGTCTTGGGAAGCCAAGCTACTCCTGACCCTGGTTTTAGGTAGGGACCAGTAGACGACCCAAGCACTATTTTAGAAGTATCTATCTATCACTCCACGGATGGGCTTCAGGGACTCGGTGAACCTCCTGACACTCGTGCCAAATTGTGTTTGCACATGTGCATTTTTCTGGGGAAAGGAGGCATGCCTTGATCAGGTTTTCAGAGATGTCTGTGATGCGAGAAAGAGAGATTAACAACCACTGCTCTAGTATACGTCCAGGTTTAGGAAAAGTCTCCAAAGCCATGGGGGCTCTCTATTATCGAAACAAGAGGAACTGGATTCTGTTAAATGTATTCCTAAGCCTTCCAGAACCAACAGTAGAGCTGCTCAGTGGTGAAGTGGAGTGGAAGAAAGTCAAGCAGGAGAACTATGGGATGCCCTGAGAGAAGCCTGCCATCTTGAAAATGCTCTTGGCTGATGCCTATAATACAACCCTTAAAAAAAAAAATGGAGATATAGTTCAAGACTTGGCCATTATAGGTAAATATCAAATTATTTGGCCATAAAAAATTTTGAGGGCATAAAGGATAGAGCGGAGGGAACTATGAGTAAAGGTGGGCAGACTATTGAAGAGGCCACTGCAATAATCCAAGGGACGGATGATGAAGATCTTGACTAAAGCAGTGGTTGTGGAGAAGGAAACAAGTGCATACTTGGAGAAATATTGGTGAAGTAGACTTCAAGGACTTTGTAACTGATTGGCTCTAGGGGATGAAGGAGGAGGAGCAGTGCAAGTGGAAGACCAGTTTTCTGCTTGGCATCTGGGTGGATGGTGGCACCATTGACCGAGACAAGAGGAAAAGATTTATGAAGAAGGATGATGAGTTCAGTTTGGCATGTCAAGCATTGCACGTCCGTGGGTTGGCTATATTAGTCACAAGTTCACCTGAGAGGTGGGACTCAGAGATATGGCCTTGAGAATCATCAGCCAGGGTATCCAATCAGGGTAGGATAAATGGAGGTTAATTAGGGAGAGGATTTACGGCAAAAAGAGAGGATGGGCAAAGTCGAAATCCTGAGGATCAACAGCACGGGAGGGGCTGGAAGATGGAACACTGAGAAGGAATGGATGGAAAGGTAGAAGGGCCAGGAGAGAATGTTTCCAGAAGTAAGTGAGAGAAGAATGTCTATAACTGCACTGTCCAATATGTAGCTACTGGCCACATGTGGTTACTGAGCACTTTAATTGTGGCTAGTCCAAATTAAGATGTGCTATAACTGTAAAATACACACCAGATTTTGAAGACCTAGTAAAAATAATTTTTAAAAAGAACATAAAATCACCCATTAATAATTTTAATATTGATTACATGTTGAAATGATAAAATTTTTAATATATTGGGTTAAATAAAATACATTATTAAAATTAATTTCACTGTCTCTTTTAACTTTTTTTTTTAAAGATTTTATTTTTTTCCTTTTTCTCCCCAAAGGCCCCTGGCACATAGCTGTATACTCTTCGTTGTGGGTCCTTCTAGTTGTGGCATGTGGGACGCCACCTCAGCATGGCTTGATGAGCAGTGCCATGTCCGCGCGCAGGATTCGAACCAACGAAACACTGGGCAGCCTACAGTGGAGTGCACAAACTTAACCCCTCGGTCACGGGGCCAGCCCCTCTTTTAACTTTTTTAATGTGGCTACTAGAAAAATTACATATGTGGCTCGCAATATATTTCTATTGGACAATGCTTCTCTAAGAGAAAAAAGTTCTTCCTTTTAACGAGACAAAGATAGAGGAAGAGTAGATTGGATTTGGGAATTAAAAAGTCACCATGTTAGCAGCACAGCAGGGACAGAAGACAGATGGAATGGGCTAGAGTGTGAAGGAGAGACTTAGTGAAGCCTGGAGGAGAAGAGGAAAAGGGAGGAAAGCTGAGGGTGGGAATATATGTGTAAGTATATAAGATCAGTCAAAGGATTTGTTATTTTTCTGAAGAGAGTTGAGTGGGGATGGGAAAGACGAGAACGTGTTTCTTGGCTGAGGACACAGATCCAGGTATGGGAGGTGGCATAAGAACACAGGACAGAGGAGAGATGATGAGGGAGCACAGATCGATGGGAGGCCGAGGTCCAAGTACCAGCTGAGGGACCAGCCTTGAATAGGAGAAAGGATTCACTTCCTCTGAGAAGAGAAGGAAGGAGGTGAATTGTTTATGTGGGGTGGAGGATGGGAAGAAAGACAGAGGAGAGAGAAAGAAGTGCCAAGATGGAGTTCATGCCTAAGGGCTTCTGTTTTCTCAGAGAAGGAGGATAGAAAAGCCATCTGCCAAGAGTGGAGGAGGTAGGGTTTGGGCAGAAGGTTGAGAAGTGGGAAAAAGTGTGTCTGACTGCTGAGAGGGTGGCAGAGGGAGCCAACGAAAGACAAGAATGAAAATGAAGAAGCAGGTAAGGGGGCCTAAGGGCAGCTGGCAACACAGACTCTGGTAAGGGCTGCACTGATGTGATTTTCTAGTCAGAGTGTGGAGAGAGGGGTTGTGGGAGAAATATGAGGTAAAGAGCCAAAAGGACTGGAAAAGCGGCATTCACACAGGCAAAATAGTGAGGCCAGCAGGGAGCTCATGAACCTGGAAAAAATGGAGGTGTCTAGGCACTGGATGTCTTAATAAGGATGAAGGTCAGGTGTACTAAGAAGGAGAAATCTAGAAGGTGGAAGGTTAAGTCACTAAGGGAGAGAGGAGTTACAGGTGACAATGTAACCCATGGTATGGCAGGAGCTGGGGCTGGCCAGCTGGCCATTAGCTGAACTTCTCAGAGAAAGGAAGTTGATAAATGACAGGAACAGGGAAGGGGAGAAGATGGCAGAGCATGACATGAATTTCATTGGAGTGGGATGGGGCTGGATAAGAACATGCCAGCATACTTAAACACACCCACAAAAGCACCCTGATCCTCCACACTTTACACCCACTAATATCCTTTCAAGGGGCACAGATTGTACACCCTAACAATTGCTTCTGCAAGTATCTCCTCAGTTACCACATCACAACCACACAGACTGTGGTAGCACCCATTCCCTCCAAATGGAGATCTGAGAGATGTCCAGAGACTTGATTAAACTGATCGGAGCTCACTCCGCCACTGTCTTCTAAGAGACACACCTTTCGATAGAAAAGCGCTTACCTAGTTGTGATGCCTTCTTTATCTCCAGGAGTGAGTGGGTTTGAGTTGACTGATTACCCTGTAGGAGTATGACTTCCTGGGTGTATTAATCTTTTTAAAAAATCATTACATAGCACTTTACTTCTGCATTTTTATACCTTGGTACATTCTTTGCAATAAAAAGTGAGCAAACTATTGAATGGCAGGTTTAATTCCTAAAATTATCAGTTATACAGAAGCCATTACTTTGCTTCAAACAATATAGAAAATCAAGGGATTTGAACAAGGTAAATCATTTACGAAGGCAGCATTAAATTCCCTTTTTAAAAAAATCAACTATTCAGCTTTCAGTGGAGTTACATAGCTAAACAATAGGCTTTTGAAAGAATAAATTTCAGCGTTTTGGGGTTTAATCGATACTGTAACTTCAGTTCTTCCACCTTGCTAAAGAACAGGAAACTTGCTACCTTCTACCTGCCCAGAGCGGCTCCGAGTGTAAACGGGATGGAAATGTGTGATTAGAGCTTCCTCCCCATTTACGGGACCAAGCTTCAAGACAGGACATAGCGGTTTTGACAGAGCTCAGGGTGGTAAACTCAGCAGCACCTGCTCCAGCGATTGTCAGTTCTTAGCAACTCTCACAATACAGGCTCACAAAGCAGCCACTGATCACTGATGACAAAGGGCCTCTGTCAGGCCGTGGAGCTGGGGAAGGTGCCAGGAGAGGAGGGCTGTTTACTCGTTGACATCACCGTGGAAGGAAGCATTGTCCTGCTTTATCATGCTCACTGTGCCTCAGGCAAACTTCAAATGTGGATTGACTGATTAAACAAAGCATTTCTTAAAAATTGGGGGCAGGTTCTCCCAGCAGATTTCTGTCCCCAAACATAGCTTAAAAGGTTAGAAGGAAAACTAGGATTACCTATAGGTGGTGGTTTCTTTCAATTCAGGCAACTTTAATGCAAACCTTTCCCATATTTTCACATTTTGCCACTTGTGAGCATGTCCTTTGTTTCACTGTAAATCTCTGACAAAGCAGCTGTGTATGTAAAATAGGTGTGATGGCTACAGTAACACAGAATTTTCTTTTCAGTTCTTTTTGCCTTGGGTTATTTAAATAGATTTACACCAAATAAACATTTATTCATAAGCCAAGATAGGCATTTATTAAAAAACCAAATAAACATTAATTCCTAATGGACAGATGGTCTGAAGATTTAAAAATCATTTAACCAAGAGCAGTCCCATGGCCAGCTGGGGCATCATCAGATTCTACATGGGTCACACCATTTCCCACAAAGACAAGACCACCAATAGGTGCTAATAAAATGCAGGTAAAAGTGGTTGCTGATAAAGAATGGATTTGTAGACCATTTTGAGGACAGATTTTTTAATTTAAATATTAAGAGAAGCAGGCTAAGTAAATCCATCCATTCATTTACTTATTCAAGAAACAGTTGTTACTATGGACTATGAGGAAGACGCTGTATTAAGCGCATGGTGGTACCCATGACAGACATGGTGCCGACCCTGGAGGAACTAAGAGTCTCATAGACAAAGTTTACGATCCAGTGGAACTTTAAACATCTTGATGCCATGGACCCATTTATTAAGGAACCAAGGGTTAAAAGTAGCTATTACTTTGTGGCTGAAGAAAACCAAATAAACAAAACCCCCTACATGCTTCTTTATAGACCCATGGTGCACAGTTTTCTTTACAGAACTTTCTTTTTGCTTAAGTTCATAAATATGTGCAAATTGATTCAGAAAGGATATAAGACAGTAAGAGAAGATAAATTTTAGGGCATTCCCCATTCAGCCATAAGCACAGTTTAAGAAAAAGTTTGGAAAACCCTAGTGCTAGAGTGGAATTTTGAGATCATTTGGTGCTAGGACCCATCAGTTCAGAGATGAGGGGACCACCACTTATAAAAGGCTCAGAATCTGCTTCTAATCTTGGTTTGGTTAAAGCTTCTTGGTTTCCTAAGGAACACATGGCATAGATTGAGAGGAGATATGTACCAGAGGGACTAAAATATTAATGGAAGAGTATTCGCAGATTCCTTTTTTATAATTTCCTTGCTAAGAATAATCCTGGCACTGCCACCTCAGTGCTTCCTCATCCTGGTAGCTGAGATGGATGGAAGGTGAAGTTGCCTCGTTGGGGAGGGCAGTTTGTGGGGTGGAAATTATTCCTTTCCCCTCCCCTCACCACGAGGGGTTGGGAGGGGGATTCTACTCAGGACACAACTTCCCCCCTACATGTCTAGGGGTGCCCAAACCACCCTTCCCAGAGTGGGATGAAACAGGGGAGGGGAGGACAAGGATCCCTCTTTAGGGTCCTGATGTGTCTGCAGGTCCACACATGGGAGTTATTGAAAGATAATGAGATGCTGACACCTGGGGATCAGCCAAATGTAAGTGAGTATTGCAAGGAGCCACTGGTGCCTGGGGATGAGTACCCATCCCTGGAGACAATGGGAGGCACCACTCATCCATCTACATAGAAGGAAACTTGCTGCATATATGACTGAGCAGAGGAGTTTCCTGATCTCCTAGATCCCTCCTAAACAGCCACAGTCACACACTCCTTGCCACAGAGATTCAGCCTAGGAGCTAGGGCCTCTCCACTTCAGGCTGTCATTTGGAATTGCCTAAAAGCAGAAGCCAGATGGAGACTATAATCTGAGAGCTGGAAGGATGGCCAGGGGTACCAATTGCTTAGAGAAAAAAATGTCCAAACTGGACTATGGATATAAAGACAAGATGCCAACAAAAGCCTAGACTCTGATATCTAATCCATGTGTATCAGTGACTAGAAATCAACCTAAATCTTGTTAAGTTGTTAAGGAGTTTATTCATTCATTCAACAAATATTTACTGAATGCTGGCACTGTTATCAAATTTGGAGATATCAGAAATTTTGCTTTCACAGAGTTGACATCCTAGTTGGGTGGCAGGGGCTTTAGGAGAATCCCCAAATCTGACAAACAACAAAGGTCTGTGATTGTTCAACTTTTAAGGCAGTTCTCAGGCCTCAAACCAACAGGACTAAGATAATAAAGAAGTGAAGCCCCAAAAAGGTCATCCCTCACAAAGCCAATCTGAGGCTTGGCAAGAGAGAACTAGGACACACAAAGAAGATCTTGAAGAGCACAACAGGTACAACCAGAAGGATGACAAGGAACTTATCCCACTGTGTTGGAGGGGACCTCAGGCAGCTTGAAACCTGGGCATGCTGAGGCATGATCCTGGTAAGGCCAAAGTCAGTTTGCCTAATCTCACAGTAAGCATGTTCAAGTGTGTTAGAATTGTTTGATAGTAGTTATTTATACCTCCTGAGCTGGTAGGCATGTAGTAAGACTATCCTAAACATTTGGGTATGTGTGTGGAGATTGAAGGTATAGAAAGGTATAAAATAAAACCTTAGGAAAATAGTAAAGAAAGTCTCTTGTGCTTGAAAAAGCCCTCATAAGCATGGTTGTCTGTTTCATTGGGGCAATCTGAGGACTTGGGAAACCATAACACTGATTGAGGAAATGCTGTTAGCTCTTGCCTCATGTAATCAAACCTATAGATTTCCATATACTCTAAAATTAAAGAAACTTTACAATCTCTAACTTTTGTACAATCATGTGCTGTCTAACAACATTTTGGTCAATGACAAATTGCATATATGACAATGGTCCCATAAAATTGGTACCATATTGCCTAGGTATATAGTACGCTATACTATGTAGGTTCGTATAAGTACATGCTATGATGTTTGCACAACAAAACTGTGTATTGGTGCATTTCTCAGAACACAGCCCTGTCATTAAGTAACATATGACTGTATTGTCATCTTTCCATCATTCACATCACTGTCCTATTGTCACGACCAAGCAGATCAGTGTCAGAAGTGGTATTGATGCCAAGGACCCCCTCAAGCCCTTGCTAGAATTCAGTCAGCCACTTTCCAGGTAAACACTGGATATCTATTGAGGTTTTAGATGTAAGAAGAAGTCCAAGAGGAGCTGAGTTTTGCTTTGACTCTCACTGAGCCAACTCTTTTTGTAAAAGTTAGAGATTCCAGAACCAAAAAACAAGAGGAATTGAAAAATGCCAAATGTTTCAAATATTGGAGAGGTGATAGTAAAAATAACAAAGTTGATATAAAACTCTGTCATTAACTAACCTTTGTTTTTAAAAATGGCCAAGATGGAGACTGATTTTAAATTTAAAATTTTAACTGTGAGGATTTCTACTTTAAAATACATATACTATCCCAATGAAGAAAAGCCCAGGACTGGAAGGCTTCATTGGTGAATTTTATCAAACGTTTAAAGAAGAATTAACATCAATCCTTCTCAAACTCTTCCAAAAAAATCAAAAAAGAGAGAACACTCCCAAACTCATTTTATGAGGCCAGCATTATCCTGTTACCAAAACCAGAAAAGGACAGCACTAGACAAGAAAACTACAGGACAATATCCATGATGAATATAGATGCAAAAATTCTCAATAAAAGACTAGCAAACTGAATTCAGCAGCACACTAAAAGTATCATTCACCATGATCAAGTGGGATTTACCCCAGGGATGCAAGGATGGTTCAACATACACAAATCAATCAATGTGATATATCACATTAATAGAATGAAAGAAAAGATCATATGATCATCTCAATAGATGCAGGAAAAGCATTTGATTCAACATCCATTCATGATAAAAACTCTTAACAAATTAGGCATAGTAGGAACACATCTCAACATAATAAAGGCCATATATGACAAGCCTACAGCTAACATCACACTCAGTGGGAAAGGTTGAAAGCTTTTCTTCTAAGATCAGGAACAAGACAAGGGTGCCTACTTTCAGCACTCCTATTCAACGTAATACTGAAATTCCTAGCTAGGGCAATCAGGCAAGAAAAAGAAATAAAAGGTATCAGAATTGGAAAGGAAAAAGTAAAATTGTCGCTATTTGCAGATGACATGATTTTATATAATCACGCACCACATAATGATGTTTTGGTCAACAACAAACTGCAAAAATGATGGCAGTCCCATAAGAATAGCACCATGTAGTCTAGATGTATAGTAGGTTTGTGTAAGTACACTTTAGGATGTTTGCACAATGACAAAATAGCCTAACAACATATTTCTCAGAACATATCCCTGTCATTAAGCAACACACAAGTGTATACAGAAAATCCTAAAGACTCAACCAAAAAACTGTTAGATTTAATCAATGAATTCAGCAAAGTTGCAGGATACAAAATTAACATTACAAAAATCAGTAGCATTTCTATACACTAGCAACAAATTTTCTGAAAAAGAAATCAATCCCATTTATAACAGCATCAAAAACAATAAAATACTTAGGAATAAATTTAACTAAGGAGGTTAAAGATCTCGACTCTGAAAACTATAAGACATGATGAAAGAAATCGAAGAAGGTACAAATAAATGGAAAAGTCTCCTGTGTTTGTGGGTTGGAAGAAATTGTTAAATTTCTTAAAAAATTGTTAAAATTGTTCTATTGTCAGTACTACCAAAACCCATCTATTGATTCAACGCAATCTTTATCAAGAGTCCAATGGTATTTTTTAAAGAAGTAGAAAGAACACCTATAAAATTTATATGGAACCACAAAAGACCCCAAATAGCCACAGAAATCCTGAGAAAAAAGAACAAAGCAAGAGGCATCACACTTCCTGATTTCAAGCTCTACTATGAAGCTATAGTCATCAAAACAGTATGGTACTGGCATAGAAACAGACAAATAACCAGTGGAAAAGGGTCAAGAGTCTAGATAAACCTGAGCACATTTGGTCAACTAATATTTGACAAGGGAGCCAAGAATACTCAATGAAGAAAAGACACTTTCTTCAATAAATGGATAATTGGATATCATTGCTGGATAATTGGGTATTCACATGTAAAAGAATGAAACTGGACCCATATCTTAACCACTTACAAAAATTAGTTGAAAAGGATTAAAGACTCAAATGTAAAACCTGAAACTATGAAACTCCTAGAAGAAAACATAAGAATAAAGTTTCTTGATTCTTGGCAATGATTTTTTGGATATGACAGCTAAAGTACAAGCAACAAAATAAACAAGTAGGACTACATCAAACTAAAAAGCTCCTGCATGGCAAAAGAAACCATCAACAAGTAAAAAGACAACGTAAGCAATAGGAAAAAATATTTGCAAACCATATATCTGATAAGGGGCTAATATCCAAAATATATAAAGAACTCATAAACTCAACAGCAAAAAAACAACTCAATTAAAAAATGGGCAAAGAACCTGAATAGACGTTTCTCCAAACAAGATATACAAAAAGCCAACAGGTGCATGAAAAGATGCTCAACATCACTAGTCATTAGGCAAATGCAAATTAAAACCACAATGAGTTATTGTCTCATGCCTTAGAATGGCTATCATCAAAAAGACAAGAGATAACAAATGCTGGCACAGATGTGGAGGAAAGGGAACCCTTGTGCACTGTTGGTGGGATTGTAAATTGTTACAGCGACTATGGAAAACAGTATGGAGGATCCTCTGAAAATTAAAAATAGAACTACCACATGATCTAGCTATTCCACCTCTAGGCATATATCTAAAGGAAACAAAAACAATAACTTGAAAAGATAACTGCAACCCCATGTGCAAAGCAGCACTATTTGCAATTGCAAAGATATGGAAACAACCTAAGTGTCCATCAATGGATGACTGGGTAAAGAAAATGTCTATAAATACAATGGAATATTATTCAGCTATAAAAAGAAGGAAATTCTGCCATTTGGGGGGACCTTGAGGGCATTATGCTAAGTGAAATAAGTGAGACAGAGAAAGACAAATACTGTATGATCTCACTTATATATGGAATATAAAAGAAAAACGAACTCATAGAAAAAGAGATCAGACTTGTGGTTACCAGAGACAGAGGGTGGAAGGAGAGGGAACTGAAGGAAGGTGGGCAAAAGGTACAAACTTCCAGTTATAAGATAAATAAGTAATAGATGTAATGTACAACTTGATGACTATAGCTGACACTGCTATAGTATAATATATAGGAAAGTTTTTAAGAGAGTAAATCCTAAGAGTTCTCACAAGGAGAAAATCTCCCTTTTTTCTTTTCTTTTTATTGTATCTATATGAGAAGACGGACGTTAGCTGAATCTATTGTGGTAATCATTTCACCATATATGGAAATCAAACCATCATGCTGTACGCCTTAAACTTATACGGTGATGTATGTCAATTATATCTCAATAAAACTGGAAAAACAGGGGCCGCCCAGTGGCACAGCAGTTAAGTTTGCGCGTCCTGCTTCGGTGGCCCGGGGTTCGCTGGTTTGGATCCAGGTGTGGGCCTACGCACCGCATGTCATATATAAATGGCATATATATATGTCATATATAAATATATATATATAAAAGTGTCATACATAAATGTCACATATATGGCAGGCATCCCATATATAAAGTAGAGGAAGATGGGCACGAGTGTTAGCTCAGGGCCAATCTTCCTCAGCAAAAAGAGGAGAATTGGCGGCAGATGTTAGCTCAGGGATAATCTTCCTCAAAAAACAAAAAACAAAAAAACCCTGGAAAAACAAACATTAAAAAAAAGATACATTGATATTTACCTAACATTGGATGAGAGGGAAGTGAAGAAAAACACGCATTCATACTAAATATTTCCCTTTAGGCAGGTGGACCTTTTAACTCTGTCATTTAGAAAAAACTATTGAAGATGATACTCAGGAGACAGAAATTTAAAAATTATTTTCTAATTATATTAGGGACCTCCCTCTCTGGAAAATAGATAGTATTTAATTAAGACACAAAGTTTGATTGATAAAAGTGTGTAAAAAGCATTCTTTCTTGAAACTTCTTTTCAGAAGATAAGATGAACGTGTACATGTTACATAGCCAGGTGAAACAGCTGAATACCTGGACTAAAAATATCTGGTAAATTGAGGACTAAAACTATAAATATCATAATTTCTACACTCATTGATAATTCATAAGTAAAGTACATTAAACTGGTGCTAAGACAATACATTTTAAGTGTTAAAAACTAACTTTTCTTTTACTTCAGACTTTTGTTTTAAGGGAGAGATGATCTTCCCAGTCTGAGCGAATCGGGAAGCCCAGCAGCAAGTCCAAGGCCTTTCCGAGAAGGGAAAAAACACGCATTCGCTCAGTCTGAGATTTTGATTTGTGGCCATAAGTTGTGCAGCTTCTGAGATGAGAAGACGGGGGAAGAGTGTGAACCTCTCCTTTAAATAAAAGGTGAAAAGTGCTAAAGTAGAATAATGTTATAAAGATGGTGTAGAAACAGAAAAGATTAGGTCTCACATTCTTTTATTCATCCCCAGAAAGTGAGCCAAAAGCTGCAAGCCTCAGGACCTGTTCACCTCAAAAAAGCCAGACTGCTGACTCAGGGGTGCTAAGAAAACAATCCCTGAGCTGATGACTGTATCCACTTAGAAAAATAAAAATTAGTGAATATTTATACGTTGATTTCCAAAAAAATAGTTCAATTTGTGTATCTTTAGTATTTCACCATAAAATTATGCTTTTGTCTGAATGCAGGTTCCAAATAAATATATCAAATAAAAATCTCCATTACTACCATTCCTCATGCAGATGGTTAATCTAAGCAGTCAGGTGAGGAGGAGATGGGGACAATTGTGACAGACAGACTTTTAAAAATAAATTACAAACCACAGCCCCACCAGGTGAAACTTGGAAGACTGATGGCTGGTCAGCTCACTTGGATGTTAATAAAAGACTATACCCCACATTTGGAGATATTATTAGATCCTATGTATAAATTATTAAGAAAATGTCTTTGTGACTCATCTCTGTGGTGATCCTACAGTTACCACAGAATACAAAATTGGATTTGTATGATAATTTGGTCCATACATAACCTTAGATATTAACACAACATTTCTATGGTTCTAAGTTTCTAATTTCTGGGTTTTTTCTTAATGCGAAAATAAAAACATCTGAAGATAGGCCAAAGATGTTATATATTATTTTTAAAGATATTCAAGAATACAAAAATGTAATGTGAATATAAAATATCAATTTAAAAAAGGTGTAATTCTCAGTGTACTAATGTCTTTTAGAAGTTGATTCTTGTGGCATCCCCAAAGCTCTGGCTCATCAAACTGCCCCACTTTAGTTGGGGAGAGTTTTGTATGTCTCAAATGATTCTTGATATCGATTTGGTTGTATTTACTGGCATCTTTAATTGATTGTATATATACAGTTATAACACTAGGTAATAAATACCTATGTATATCCAAAGGCATTTATAAATGCTAGTAATTACTGTTCAACATTAAAATGGCCTGAGCTGCTTTTCTGTGATAGTGGCAGTTTCCAATAGAAAAAAAAAAATTAAAGGAGAATGAGCTGGATATTTTCCATGCACCCCTCCACATCTACTCTCCACTCTTCTCTGCCTGTGCTGTGCCCTCCAAGGCTGGCCTTCGTGGACTGCATCTACGGGCTCTCCTGCCCTTCAGCTTCTGACTGGACTCAGCTAGAGAGGCACTAGTGGAAGTTAGGAGGGTAAGAGGAGAATGCAACTGGGGCATTTATTCCCCCATACCTCCTTGCTGAGACTCAGATTGGTTACTTTCAACCCTCTCTCTCAGGTCTCAGCTCCTGTAAGAGGGCCCGCTCCCACAGCTGTGCTCTCCACATCTGGCAACACTTTCCTCCCCTGGCCTTCAGGCCCAGGGCGGGTAATGGCTTCCAGCGGCTGCTGTCCCCAAGGTGCTGCCCCATCCCTGTTGTTTCTCTTAATCCTGCCTGTACCTTTGTTAACAGTCCCTTTATTAAGCTCTCTCCAAATTACTTCCTTTTCAGAGTAGTCTCTCCCTTGCTGGGGCCACAACTTACACAGAGTTTTGGCCAAACTTGAAAGACTTCGGTTATAATTTTCACTGTCTACCAATTTTGTGAAATTCTATCTAAGATACTAGGTAGCCTATATTTTTGTATTCTGTGAAGCCAACTTTAGGGAGCTTGAGCCAAGAATCAAATCAGAAAAGAAAGAGGAAAACTTTTGAAGTTTTAGACAACATCATCCAATATAGTCTTTAGAAACACAATATATAACGTGGTGTCTCAAAGACAGCCCCTTCCCACTCCCCAAAAAAGCTCCTATTAAAATGAGGCAAAAAAAAAAAAGAGTTAAATTTAAAATATCAACATAACCTCATGATCTTAAAAAATAGAGTAATTTTTTCCTATTTTAGATCTACAATAATTTAAGTAACCTCTAGAAGTTATGGGGAGAAAATTATTGTGTACTCATAAAGACCAGATTCCATGCTTGGGACAGAAAACCGATGATGTGTATGAGACCTCTTGTCAAAAAACAAGGACAATTTCAGAAGTGCATGGTGGTATTATAAAAAGCTGCATACACTAATCCAAAGAAAGGTCTCTAAAGACCAAATTGTGACAATTTAAACATGAAACAATGATAAGAATAACAAAACAGTTCATTACAATCAGTTGAACCTAAAAAAGGTTATACTATTATCTTGTCGAGATAAATAAACTATGCTTTAAAAAAGGAATATATACCAATAGTAATCAATTAACTGGTGCTCAGTTTATCATCAAAAAATGAGGTTAGAGAGTAGAAAATGACTTAATTGATTTTCAAAAATAAAATACTAATTTAATTGATACACCTTCCCCTTCTGGAGAATTCAAGCAGTTATCTGTAGGAGATATAAAAAATGTTTTTCCTCCTAAGTTGATGCTATGAAATGCCAAATCTTAGGCCACAGGAAAAAAACGATAAAAATGGGATTTAGGCTGACCTGAAACTTGGGCCTTCTGGGAGCTGTCTCTAAAGGTTGACCTCCCCGCCTAACCCCAATCTTACAGCTATGTGCACTGGTCACAGTCATCTGGGGAGTGGCCAAGTACAGCGCCAGAGTATCTCTAAGAGTCTGGGAGGAGGTCACGGGAGGGTGGGAGGATATAAATTCTCCCATGAGAATGACAAAAGAATTTCCTGTGCCTGGCAGAATCCTTACTCCACAGAGGCATCGTCTACATCCCAGGAGGAATTTGGAATACTTGCGAGGCTGGTTCTCTAAGAGAATATTGTGTCATCTCCTACTTTATATTTCACTCCCATATGTGTATATTTTGTCATAACAGCAAACAAAACCTTTTCATCCTTTGACTGTTGGCGTCTTCAAACATTCATATCACTGTCCAGTGGTACAAAACATGCACATGGCAAGGTCAGGAACCCTTGACTGTCCTGTCCAGCTGAGGATGGAATGGGCATGGACCAGTGACCACTGCATATTGTGTCTTTAAAACAACTATCCTGGGGTCGGCCCGGTGGCATAGAGGTTAAGTCTGCATGCTCTGCTTTGGTGGCCTGGGGTTCACTGGTTCGGATCCTGGGTGTGGACCTAGCACTGTTTATCAAGCCACACTGTGGCAGGCACCCCACATATAAAGTAGAGGAAGATGGGCAAAGATGTTAGCTTAGGGCCAATCTTCCTCAAAAAAAATAAATAAATAAAATAAGAGAAAAAAATAAAACAACTATCCTCATTCTGTCCTGTCTCCTCCACTGTCTATTTGGCATGTTATGGTAGTTAACATTATGGTTAGCCACAGGACTCTGAGGAACTTTATCCAGACCTGGATGAGAAGACTTCACAACTCCCCAAGATCCTGGATGTGTGGTTGGATGCAGTATATGACAAGAAAAGGGTGGAGTGTAGTAGTCATTTGCTGTTTCAGTCCTTCCAGAAAGCAATCACTCTAATTTTGATAACAGCCCTGGATTTTTACTTCTGGTGGAGCTAATTACACTGCTGGTCTATGGGTGGCATGTGACTTCTTACTTAAGAATTGTCAAAGGTTTACATTTTCCAGGACATGGTGATTGGTTCCAGGGTGGTCATGTGACCCACCAGAGTAAACAGCACATATAAGACATTTGTGGGGACTTGTGAATCAGAGGCAGTTCTTTCCAGCTGGTTTTGAACAGCAAAGACTGTAAGCTCAAGGTACTACAGTCATTTTTCTACTTGAAGAAATGCAATAGCTCAGAGGAAGCAGCACTGAGATATGGAGAGAGAACAGAGTCCTGCCAGCAAGATCTGAGTTTCCATAACAAGTGACACCTGAAGTCACCCTATCCCTGGATTTTCAGGTGTGTGAGCCAGTGGGTTCCTTTCGCTTAGGCCAGTTTGGGTTGGGTGACCCCCTTGAAACTAAAAGCCTTACCTTATAAATAATTAAACAACGATATATAAACAAGGTGTGATCTTGATAATATATTGAAAGAAACTTCATAATCTTATAGGCAACACTAGTAATTTGGTACTGAGCAAACTTTAGGAATTTTGTCCTCTGATGAGTTTGGGAGAAGAACCGTTTTTACCTAAGTCAGAATACAGGATTTTGGTACCATCCATTGTGCTGTGATGATGATAGGCATTTTGTATGGTAAATTGCTCTAAAAATCTATGCTTCCTCCTCCTGTTTTTCTTCTTTCAAAAGGAACTTCCTGACATTTTAAATATTTATTAAATAATAAATTTAAGTTTGCAGATGGACAAAACTGCTCTTACATTATGAGAAAACAGGGCAAAGTAGGAGACAAGGTCAAAAGTTGAGAGCAAGGGGTGTGTCAGGTTGGAGTTGGGAACTTGAGAGACAGGGGAGGTCTGGAAAGGCTGCTCTAGACCATAATGAGGTGGAGTCAGCTGGGGGCGAGGGAGAGCTGTGGGGCAGCTCTGAGTGCCTAGATGAGGTCTGAAAGCATGGATTCCCGAAGTCAGAGAAGACTTCAAGACTTTCCTCAGCCATATGCCACACAAGGAAGTGGAGCAGCAGGATTACCCAAGGGCTCACCCATGGTTGGGTATTGGCTAGACCAACGTGGGAGGTCAAGGAGGCCAAGGCGTCCCAGCTCTCTAGAGCAAAGTTGAAGTGAGTAACCAGGAGACTCGATTGACACCTGCAAAGGACTACAGGTTGGTAGGTGTCGCCTATTCTTTTGAGAACAATTACAAATTTCTCTGAGCTTTCCCACTTCTCAAAAGATTGGAATTGAAGATCATATGACTTCTGGAGAGTAAGAACTCACAAGGTGTTAGAAATTGTACAAAGAAGCACAATCCAAAGCCTCACAGCTATTTTAAAATCAAATACCTGTCTAATTAGAAACAATCTATGACTGCCTTAAATTTTAGGAATTAGGAATACAGTCGCTTAAAATTGATTGATGCATAATATGCAGCTGCCTTCAGGGCATTGTTCTCAGTGGGACAGATGCCGCACTCACGCTGTAGTTTCTAAGCTGGAAGGAGATTTAAAGCGGAAGTAGAACTTCCTGAAACACTGGTGAGAGGCAAAATAGGTCTTTGCACTGAGTGGGTGTTCCAAGCTCAGATCTCTTGCGGCCCTCGAGTATCTGTCTCCCCTTAGCCTTACTGGTGCATGTCACCGCACAGGTGTTTAGTAAAGGCACCCAGGTGAGGCCGGTATCTGCAGGTATACACAGGAGGGAACAATGAAGGGAAGGTCAAGGAAAGACCCTGCCTCTCCAATCGGCAGGCCTTGAAGTAGTCAAAGGGAGCAAGTGTCTGGGTTGACAGCCCTGAATATTCCCAGGGAGAACCTGGGTGCTGCCTGGCCCCATGCTCCTGACGGCCGAGGCTCCCAGCATTTCTCTGTCTTTCTCTCTCTCTGCCTGGGACGCTGGGAGTCCATGGAGCTCATTTCGTACCCCAAGTGAGGACTCAGGTGAGCTGTCTGCCTGACTTATTGTTAGGAGTCCCCCGCCCCAAGGGCTCAGTCCTGCCCCACCTTTCCTCTCTCATCCTGCTTTCCCACAAATTTTCCGAATGTCCCACCCTGCCTGGCACCCTTTTCTCTCTTCTGCAGTTCAGAAGCTGCCTACAGTCCTATTTCTGAGGTTCAAGCTCCCCTAAAATTATTGACAAGGACTAGTGGAGACCACTTGTTCTCACTCTAATTAAGACTTGCCCTCATGAAGGCTGCTGAGACACCGTTAACTGCTCCTTCTCTGCCCCTTCCTGGTGTGGTCCTGCTTTGCTCCCAGCATGCTGTGCAGCCGGCATCCTGCTCTCTAGTTACAGCCCCCTCAGGGAACTGATGCTGTCAAGGCTTTTTAAGTTATCAAAGACGTTGCTATCTATGGAAAAGGCTTGATTATTCCTCTGGACCCTATATTTATGCTAAAATTGTTTTCTTCACTACAACTTTTCTTCACTACACCCTGGTGTGAATTATTTTTTAAAGTGCCAGTAAACTACTGAAATGCCTACTTCTATATCTCATAATGCTATGAAGTATTTTTTTTCTTTTGTAGACATATTTTTAAAAAAGTCAATGATATGTATGCTAATGTATGACAAGTTCCCAATCTGGGGTGAAGAAGAAAATGAGGGAGCTTCAAAATTCTGGATTTCTAGACTGAAAATTCCTCTTAGGGTCCTCTCTACCTTCACCTCTCCCAACTCTTCCTAAATTGAGCAGGTATGAGATTTTTATAGACCTGTCCAAAGAGACACCAAGACCAAGAGAGGTTCAGATGAGCTTCAGTTTAGGCTGGAAATCAGCTGTAGAATTTGGAATTAGGAATTTGGTTAGATTTCTACATCTTAGTGGCCAGTCTAAATCTCAGCATGATGAAACATGGGGTTGTAGAAATCAGCAAGACACAACCTTGGAATAATGGCCAAGTCAATTCATTTCATAATGTTATGTGAAATTGGAAAGGTTGGGTAATTCTTTTTCAAAAGTATGTTTAATTTAGGCCAAATGTTTTTCAGAGTGGATAATTTAAGTGGTAGGCCTTTTCATGCACTTATGTGCATATGGTTCTTTTTTTTGATTCTTAGAATTAGGTCCTGCAAAATTATTTCCTCTTTGTGGCCACTAAAAAACCAAGTCGCAAGCAAAATAAACTATAATTTATAGACTATAGCAGAAAAATCTCTATAATTTTTTAGTAATCAAAAGAGAACTCTAAACCTTCATAGTAACATCTAACAAAGATGCCAGGAAAGATTTAGGGTTTTTCACATCAGATTCAATCTTCTTGCCCATAGTACACCTACCATTTATCATGCTTATATTAATATCTGGCACTGAACTGAAGCAGGAGGGGGAAATTACATTTTATTTCTTTGTGTTTAAATTCCCACCTAATAGTAAAAGGAGATAGATCAGATTTATTAAGTAGTTATTATTAGGCAGAAAGCCATGCTGACTGCAAAAAACAACTTGAATCTCATTAATTATACATCATGGGACCAGGGTACTTGTGAACACTGAACCCATGTCAATGTGAAGAGCTCACAGAGAATTCTTAAACATCTTTGAGATCCATGAAATTCCCTTTAGATTCTCTGTTATTCAATATTTATCCTCCCTAGTATGAATATGGTACATTAAGTAACTGTAGTAATTATAGTTGTTTTTTCTAGAAGTGTGGAAGTGCCTGACAATTTCTCTTATCAATACTTAACAATAGCACATCAAAAAGGCCTAAAATAATACTAGAAACCCTCCTTCTACACAAAGGATCCAAGTCAAAAACATCAAATAGATTAGGCCTGGAATCGCCCAAAACACTTGAACAAATTTGGGCAGGTGAAGACAGTAAGAAAAGGCACACCAAGTGATAGAGTGTAATACGGAGACTCCGATTAGAATAGAAGATTATTTTTCACAACCCACAAATATTCCTCCATGACCTTAGAAGCCTGCCCTTCCACCTATCTCTCTAGTCAGCACACTCTTAGGTCAGCCATCACATTCAGGACAGCTTTTGGGCTACCCTGACATGCTCTCAGGGCAAGGGGTAGACTAGTCCAACCAAATCTCATGTCTATTCAAGTCATATTCCATAAACAATTTCTGCAAAGCATAACCCTCCCTTTGCCACATAATGAGGGCTGTGGACAATTTTCCCCAGCTTAGGCCTGTGTACGGATTATGACTCTGTGCACATACATAGAAAACTAGCTCAAGTAGCAACTTTGAGGGCAAAGCAAATGCACTCTGGTTTAAACGAGTCTCTTGTCGTCAGGTGTAATAAATGCAAACAAACCTGGCAACACCATACCTTTCTTCCATCGAAACTTCTTTCATCTGCTGGTGTGGTTTGGTGCCTTCCATTTCCCTGATGCTCACAGCATAGATCTTGGTGGTGTAATCAATGGCCTTTTCTCTAGCAACATCACTGTCATAGCCTCAAACAACAGAAAGAGATGGGGAGCGGAGTTGGTTTGCTGTGGCACAGGAGGGGATGTGAAGGAAGGTGCAGTTAGTGAGTAGCAATTGGGGCTCACCTCCATCCTCTTCCACGTCGGTGTCCGATTCCTCACTGTCCACCAACTTACTCTCCTGGGTCCCCACAAACTCCCTTGTCCAGATCATCAAGGCTGTGTCAGCGCCGCCAACCGTGAGCAGCACAGAGTCATTGTGCAGCCATCTCACATTGGTGACATGTGCACTGTGCCCTACATACTTCTTGAATCTTGCGTGCTGGCCCTGTAAAGCCAGAAATTCGCAATTACCCCATCTGGAGTCTCATTATTTCTGTCTCTGGACTATTTCATACATGCTATTCTCTAGGGTGGCTTCTACTGGATACAAATGAAACAGTTCATGTAAGTGGCAATTGCCCTACATTTCTCTAGAATGCAAGCTCCATGAGGGCAGGAACTAGGTCTCCTTTTTCCCTAAAGCATTACCTGGCTCATCATAGGTTCTCAATAAATAGTTCGGAAGGAAATGAAAAAACTTTTAGACTACAGAACCTATTTCTGGGAGCCTAAGGACGTATAAAAAGCTTGTTTCTGTTTCTCTCAAATATCAGATGTGCATTCTCCACAGGTCTCTAGTGTGAACTCCTGATTGTGGGCTGACTGACATTTGAGATCAGAGGTCTCTACCCAGTCATCCTCCACAGTGGCTTCTGTTCCACAGCCCAGGCTATGACAGAAGAACAAGGAACTTCCTATAATCCTGGGGCCTCAAGTAAGATTTAAAACGTACGTGACAGTTTCTGCCACAGACACTGGAAACAACTTCTAATGCTAGAAACACTCAAATAATTGATTTAAAAATGAAGTAAGCACCTTCTCAACAAACATGACCAAATAAATTGAACCCAATTTATTAGTAATTACCGAAAGCTCTTGAGAGTGGTATGCTCAGGGCACACCATGTTTATCCCCAGGTGGCGAAGGATGAGGGTGGAACGTGAGTTAGCTGCTTACTCCAGGGCAGTCCTGACAAGTGGTGGGAAGCCGAAGCTGGCACCAGAAACCAGCTTCCATTTTTGGCTCATGAGCCACAGCCTGGCAAAAACAGCTCCAGTGGAAGTCATTTAAAGAGGGAGAGTTTTTCCATCCTCTCAGCGACTCCCAGGGAATACCTTAAGCAATGTGAGAAGTCGCATGCACTTTCTGAGGTCGTGAGAGGGCCAGTGGTGTCCCAGATAAAATCTTTATTTAATAATTGACAAGAGGCTTCCAGAGAATTTTGGACTGGCCTGTTGGGGAACCTGAAACCAGCACAGACACATGGCAGGAGACAGGTGCAGGAGAGTCCGTGACTTTGAAATACTCTTGGTCAAGATTGCTCTGTATTCGGCTGACCCCTACCTGACAGAAGAGCTGAACTGCCCACTCCTCAGCAGAGTACCGAGTCTAGAAAGATTAGGGAAGCAAACAGGCAGGTAGCATTTCCAAGCAGTCCTGCAGAGCCAATAGGTGGAGCAAAATAAGGACCTCCAAGGAAAACCACTGTGTGAGCATGTGAGATCCAGAAGGCATGGAAACAAAGAGACAGTCATAGTGGCTACAGCCATGTGTCTTCCTGCTGGAAGCAGGAACCTGCCCACTTTATCTACTACAAATGCAAGCTGGTTTCTTGAGAGGAGGAGAAAGTAAAAGAGCTGAGAAATGCCTCTCTACATTCCTACTTATATGAGGGAACACAGGGTCTCTAGACAGGAGAATTCAAAAAGAAAGCTTCAGGGAAAAAAGTATTCTAAGGTGATCAGAATTGGGTTGCAGGGGGAAAGAAAGCGACACAGAGAAGAAAGAGAAAAGAGGAAAAAATTCTGATTCACTGGAGCTATTTAACAAAGCTGAGATTCTTCCAGTAGAGGGTGAGTCAAGATTCTCAGAATAGGAAACAAGATCACTGCTCCATTGAACAATAAAGGGAATTTAAAGTTACCAGAAGGTTCCAGGAAATCCCCTTCCTCCCCCAGGAGGAAGAGGCTGGCAGGGATGTTTGGTGGCTCCCTTGGAGCCTATGGAAGGAGCCTCCTAAAGACCTGGCACAGCTGGTCAGATGAGCTGTCTTTCTGGGTCATCATGCCAAATGACACATTTCTACAACACCCATCAGGACTTGCTACAACAACTTTCCCCTTTCATTGAGTCATGGAAGAATAGAGAATCTGGAATATATCTCTAGAATGCTGGTTGTTAACTGCTTTCAGTGAGAAATTCCTGAGAACCTGACGAAAGTTATGTACCTCACATTCACAACATTTCACATACAGTATCTCTCTCTGTAAAATTTTACTTACAAGGTTCCTCTTTGAAGAACCAATCTCTAGAGCCTTTGATGTTCTGAGAAGGAAGCTTAAGAACTTGAGGGTGGGTTTTAAAAATGTAAATGACATGGTGGTATTTTAACCTCTGATATAGTGGAAGGGTACAGCTTTGGAAAGGAAGGGAGGCTCTGGGAAGCAATCAGCCAGCTAAATAGATGGAGTCAAAGGACAGAGTTGGGTTTCTGGTACACGGTTTAAAGTACTGGAAAAACAGGGGCCGGCCCAGTGGTGTAGTGCTTGTTTGCACTCTCTGCTTCAGTGGCCCGGGCTTCACCAGTTCAGATCCCTGGTGCAGACCTAGTACTGCTTATCAAGCCATGCTGTGGTGGCATCCCACATAAAATAGAGGAAGATGGGCACAGATGTTAGCTCAAAGACAATCTTCCTCAAGCAAAAAGAGGAAGATTGGCAACAGATATTAGTTCAGGGCCAATCTTCCTCACACATACACACACAAATAATTTTTTTAAAAAGTACTGGGAAAATGGGTGAGCTCTGGCAAAGGAGAGTCTATCTCATGGAGACTAGAAACAATTGATTATCAGGGGACTAATGACCTCATCAAGAAGATTTTAAACTGTAAAACTGAATATACAAGGACACGTTTGTCAAGGAAAGAAAAACGCCTGGAAGAGAGGCCTCGTAACTCACAGGAAAGGAGAACAGGAAAACGGTCAAGAAGACGACACTATATTAGAGTCTAACGAACGGATTTGAAATTTTGACAGAGAGAGCTGTGTGGTGATACTAAGACCTCATAAATATCACCATGACTTGATGACATGGAACTCAATGCTAGAATACTGCAATGGGATGATGTCTCAGCTGGCAGGGCTGCCCTAACAAAATACCACATGCTGAGTGGCTTAAACAACAGGAATTTATTTCTCACAGTTCTGGAGTCTGGGGTTATGACCAAAGTGCCAGTCAATTTAGTTCCTGGTGAGGGCTTTCATCCTGGCTTATAAACACCTTACATGAGCACATAGAAAGTATTCATGTGGCCTTTCCTCAGAGTGTGTGTGTGTGTGTTTGTGTGTGTGGACAGGAAGTGAGCTCTTTGGTGTCTCTTCTTATAAGGACACTAAATGTATCGAACCAAGGCCCCACCCTTATGATCTCATTTATCTTTATTTCCATCAATGCCCTCTCTACATAAACAGTCACATTGGAATTTAGGGCTTCAACATATGAATTTTGGTGGGGGACACAAACATTCGGTCCAGAACAGATGGTGAACTTTGTCCAACAGACCCAGAGCATTGGAGAAGTGTGACTATACAGCTGGAAATATTCATCAGCCTGGGTCCATGTATTTGGGAGGAAGAGCGTGCCAGAAAATTCAAATTGAAAAAACGGTGAAAGAGAAATGATACTATCAAAGTAGTTTATATTGGCCAGTGGTTTTCAAATGCTTTTAAATTCTGACACCATTTCTTCAATCAAATCTTACACAGTAGAAACCCAAGAATAAAAAGATAATCCAATTTAAAATAGTGGGCAAAAGATTTGTACAAACACTTCACAAATGGCCAATAAGCAAATAAAAAAGTGCTCAGCATCATTACTGATCAGGAAAACATAATTACAAACACAATGAGATCATACTACTCCCTAGGACAGCTAAATTTTACAAGTCTGACAACACTGAATGTCGGTAACTGGAACTCTCTTACATTTTTGGTGAGAATGTAAAATGATACAACCACTGTGGAAAAAGGTCTGGCAGTTTCATAAAAAGCTAAACATAGATTTTCTCCTATGACCCGAAATTTCACTCCTACATATTTACTTAAGAGAAAGAAAACTTATGTCCACAAAGATTTGTCCAAAAATGGTCATAGCAGCTTTATTATAACCAAACACTGGAAAATCATGTGTCCATTGATAACCATGTGGATAAACAAATTCTATTATATCCATACAATGGAATTCCACTCAGCTTTAAAAAGGAACAGACTATTCTTACACACAACAATTTGGAGAAATCTCAGAAACATCTGAGTGAAAGAAGCGAAACACAAAACAGGACCTACTTGATCATCCCATATGAAGTTCTGGAACAGGTAGAACTAATCTATGGTTAAAACCATTGTAACAGTTTTTTCATCTGAGAGTGGAGTGGGAGTGGAGTTTGACCTGGAAGTTAGCATGAGGAAACTTCCTGAGGTGATGATAATATTCTACATCTTGATAGGTGTTTGGATTATATAGGTGTATGTGCTTGCCAAAGCTCACCAAAAGGAACCCTACAATTTGTGCCTTTCAACTGTATATAAATTTTACTTAAAAAGTACCACAAACAAATGTTGAACTCTAGGTAATGATATATGCATGTTGAAACATTTAGGGGTAAGTATCCTGATGGCTACAACTAACTTTCAATTATAGAATCCAGGTGGTAGGTTTCTAGGAGTTCACTTTATCATTCTTTCGTCTTATTTGTATGCTTGAAAAATTTTCATAAGAAAATGTTGGAAAAAATCTTACACAGAAGCCCAATGTATAAAATACAAAACACAGAGTGACTCTGGCTGAAGCAGAGACAGGGCCCCAGAGCCCCTTTACTTGGCCCCTCCCTTGTTTCCTGGGGTTGTCCATGAGGAACCTCCCTAGAGCTCTGGGAGTCTGAGGAACACAGCCTGAAATTGGTGCTATAGACAGTACACCTGGTCAGGCTGGGACGTGGATGATGAATTTCCAAGACCAAAAATAAATCTAGAGCAGGAGCATGATGCAATAGTATTACGGAGATTTCAGCGATCTGAATATCTGCCAAAACCTTAGTCTACTGATACAAGGGTATCGCTAGTTTTTTGACTTGTCCTGCGAGCAATCTCATTTCCAAACATGTAGAAGTAGCACAGAAAACTGCTACATAGAACTGAATTCTGAGCAAATAGGGAGGGCTGGTAAGTGACAGGGACATGATGGATCTTTGGGAGAAGGCCACAAGGTGGCTTTGAAATTTGAGATATATAATGAAGGGAATGTGGACACAATCAGAAGTGAATCTTAGAAAAGGCTACCAAAAATTATTACCTGAACAGACAATAACAAATGAAGAAGGAAAGAGGAAGGCATCTAAAGAAACCAAAGTGGCTGCAGAGGCAACTGGGATGCTCAGGTTTTAAATGTACAAATGACAGAAGGAAGAATGAAAAACCAAGGATGAACACAAAAGTCTTGCACAGACAACTTTAATATAGTTTCTGGAATGCTAAAGTCAAAAACTAAGACAACTGAAAAATATTTTAAAGCTATATATTATAAAGATACATAAACATTACAAAGATACTAAAGATATATAAAGGTAGATTTTAAAGATATATTTTAAAGATACATTAAAGCAGATTTACTTTTCCATTAAAGAGAATGCTCTTCAAACCAGAAAGGCCAAAATAGAGTTCAAATACTTGAGTACAGGTGCCTTCAAATGTCACCACAGAAATAAGGTCAGTAATCGCCGAGGAGTTTAGAAACCAGGAAAGGCGGCATCAGGCATAAAAAGGTCCCTGTATCTAAAAGGGAAAACAAGTACACTCTAGCAAATATTGATCCATGAGTTGATGCAATGCCTGGAAAATATCTAGGGTGAATTATTACACAGAAGATCGATAAGCACTTGGAAAGAGTTACCAGGCAGCAACAGGGGTCCACTGTACTAACCCCGTATCTTTTATTGATGGGTTTATCAGAAGGAGAGATTAGGGGTACCAGAGACACAATCAATCTGGTTTTTAGCAAGATATTTGCCAAGTCTTTAATGAAGTCTTGTTGGATTAGAGATAGAAGGGTGAGCATAGTCAGATAGATTTATTGTTACTGATTGAAGAACTGTAACTAAATGTGTGCTTTAATAAATAAAATGGCAAGTTGAACAGGGGCTCCTGGTGGTGGTGTTTGGTTGTTTTAGCCTGTCTTTTTTTTCTTTCTATAATTAGAACTGACACTTGTGAAATCAGAGGATGATGTGATGCTGGAAGGGAAAGCAAATAACTTTGAAAAGATATTTTAAAAATGTTGACAGGTTGGAACAATGAGATGAAATAAACAAGATGAATCTTATTTGCTACAAACATAAGTTCTGTACACAGATTTTAGAAAATCAATTTTACAAGCACAAGATGGGGGATAACCTGAACATCTTGGGAACAGTATCTATGATTCAATTGTGTAGTGTTGCAGCCAAAAGAGTTGATGCTTTAGTTCAGTTTAACACAAACAGAAAAGCAGAACAAGAAGGTAAGAGCCCCACTATACCATGAGCTGGTCAGATGACATCTGAAGCACTGAATTCAGTTTTAGATGAGATAGTTTAGAATGGAATTGATAAAGTAGAGAGTGCTTAGAGGGAGGGGGCAGCTGGAAACCATGCCATATGGGAACTAGCTGAAGGAACTGGAGATGTTTAGTCTGGAGAAAATGAAACTTCAGGGAGTCAAACACAATCTTCCTATATATGAAGACTGTGAGAGGATTGGAGTTATTCAGCTATAATTCAGAAGGCAGAACTTTGGCTAAAGAGAAAAAAATTTCAGCTCAATAGAGAGCAAAACATTTTAACAATTCGAGCTATTTAAAAATGAATTGGGCTGCTTTATGAGGTAGTAAGTTCGCCATCTCTGGAAGTATGCTAGCACATGTTAGAAAGGCACGGGTCCAAGACGTAAAGAAAATTCATACTTTGCAATTTGTGAGATGTTGGATTTGATGACCACTGAAGGCCTTTCGAGGAGGAATTCTATGCCACGGGAATCTGACTCAAATTAGTAAACATAATGTAATGAAGGTTTTTACATAGCATAAATAACAATGATACTGTAGATAACATTATTGATTGCTTATGCCTTTGATATTTAGAAATCCACTTAGATACAACAGATAGATTTTGGGTTATTAATGAGACTGAGCAAGTACAGGATAAACATGAACATTACCTTGACAGGATATGAAAAAAGCTTAACGAAACCAAAATCATCTCCAGTGGCTAAGAGGGAACAGTCTTTGGTAAGACTGGCAGCATTTACATCAGTCACATCGCTATGTGCTGGCCAGATTCCCTCACAGGTGGGCCCCAGGACACAGGTCCACGTGTCCCACTCTATCTTCTCAATCTTAAAAAGAAGGAAAGAAAATTAATATATTTTTGCACAGCCTAGAGATCTTTTTGTTTTACTTAAAAGAAACAATTGAGGCTGAGTGGTTCTTCATGATGACTTTGCCAACATCAGGCATTGGTGTTGTGCGCTCAGGTGCACAAGTTGTAAGTTACATTTTTCAAGTGGTATATGCATTGTCTTCATAAAGCAACACTGCAGACAAATAGCCATATATTTTTCTCTAGATAAAATGAACATTTTGGAGTTGTAGAAATCTGACAATAATACAAGTTTTCACTTCTTACCTAGATATTTATCATTGTAAAAACCATAAGCTAGATCACGATTTCTGAACCTCAGCACTATTGACATTTCTGGCTGCATAATTCTTTGTTGTCAGAGGCTGTCCTGTGCATGGTACTATGTTCAGCAGCATCCCTGTCCTCCATCCACCAGTTGCCAGTAGCATCGCCTCCCCAAGTTGTCCCCAGATATTGCCAAATGTCCCTGAGGGAGGAGCAAAAATTGCTCCCAAATGAAACCACTGAGCTAGACTGATCAATAGGGCTGGTCATTTAGCAAACATTTTAAGAAGTTACAAGATATAACTTTTTTTTTTTAAGGACTGCTTCTTTGGAGGAAAGAGTAACAAGATCCTGCAGCTAGCTTAATATCCTTTATGCTCCCTAGAGACTATCTCAAAAATCTGAAGAGCTGTTCATATTGTGTAGCCATGAAGATACATATTATCCTTTAAAACATATTATCCTTTAAAATTCCTGGACAGAAGATTTTCAATTTGTATAGGTCAAATCCTGATAAAATCGAGGCTTTTCTCTCCTTTTTATTAATAAAACAATAATAAACAAAAACAAGAACTCTGTGTATTAGACTGTCCTGGGGGATTTGATCTCATTTACTTTCATTCAAGATCTGCTAGTACATCTTAGCATGACAGTTTCTTGAGATAAGCGTTTTACAGCACTATTTAAGAGGGTGTAAAAAAATCATGAGAGAATTGTAGCTAAAATTAAAGGCCAGACGGCTCCGTTTGGATGTGGAAACTGCTTTGCATATTGTTAATGCACCTCGCCTCCATTTCTGTTTTCTGCTTGCTGTCAGTGCTTAGAAGAGAAAGGACAAGATAAAGATGCAGCCAGGATTTTGGTTTTAGTCACTCAAATTTCTTTTCATTTAATGTTCTCTCTTTCTTCTGGACACATGCAGAACTGGAACCAAAAAGCTGCAGCTGGCCCTGGTGACCCGGGGTGCCTCAGGCAGGGCCACAGACTGAGGTGACAGGAGGCAGTTCCCCAGCAATTCCCTCAGATTTCTGAGGTACAGGTGGAGTCTCTCTAACTCCTTATGACCTTCACAGGAAGACAAGCAGGGAACTACCCCTGCTGGTTCTACAAGCAGGCTTTCTGGCCACTGACTGCCTTCTAGGTTCCAGATTCCACTTCTGAGACCCTCCTTGTCCATCCCCACTACCAGCTCCCTGCGAGGCCCCTTTCCTGGCCTCCTTATTGGGGCAGGAAAGAGGAGTAAGCTGGTATTGCTCACCTTCAGTCACCCCAACAGAATACCCTTGGCCAGGTCTGGACGCTGTGCTCTTTAGAGGAAGCAAAGGTCTAACTAGTTGGAAGCTACAGAAACTGCATTTAAAATGGAGCAGTAAGAATGACCCCTGTAATCCACACAACCCAAACGGGGTAAACATACTTGCTAAAAACCCAAGAACTTAGATGGAAGGAAAGCCCTCAAGGGGTCTCTTCCATAGCACATTCCTCAGGCAGAGATGTCATTATCATCATCATTTTTCAGAGGAGGCAGCTGGAGCCCACAGAGAGGTTAGCCCCTTCCATCATAGCTGGCTGAGGAGGTGGAGGGGAGGTGGAGCCCCAGAGAGTCAGCCTCCTAATGCAGAGCAGCTTTAACTGCACCACGCTGCATCAGATGGGTTTAAGTGGACATTTTAATATTTGTCATACTTAACAATTTGCTAGACAAGCTTTGATTACTTTCACTATGGCTGTTTCTTAAAAAAAATTTTTTTTCTTCTTGAAAAGGAGATTTTCAAAATCCTTCATACTCTATTGAAGGGCCTGATAATACTGGTGATTAAAACAATGAGCTACCTTTTCGGTGCTCTCAGTAGTGGCAGTACCAGGGAGGCCAGGACCAGGAGACATCAGCTGGAGGGAGCCCCCAGCCAAGAGCACCAGAGACGAGCCTCTGGATAACAAATGTGCACCGCAGAGTGACAGATTAACTCTGCAGAGCCAGAGCCTGGCATTGCGGGAAGACTTATAACACGAATTTCCCTCTTACATGTATTCTTCTAAGTAATAATTGCTCATCTGTCCCAAGCTGGTAGCATCCCCCTCCATCATTTGGTTGAACTGTACTTTATTTTAGTATGCTTACTTTGGGGCACTAGAACAGGATGGGAAAATATAGGTGAAGTGACATAAAATGATACTTAAATACACAAGAGAAATGCAAGAGGCCGTGTGGTCTAGGCAGTGAGTGACCCATGGACCCCTCTAGACTGGGACCACAGTTCCACGGGCCTCTTACTCTCCTGGATCCTTTATTTCCTTATCTGTAAAATGAGACTGACAACTACTATGCAAGACTGTTGTGAGGATTAAAACACAGGTATGTGACGTGCCCGGCACCTTCAACAGATGTTCAGTGAATGATTGACATATTAAGATATCCCTTACTCAAGGCTATAAATGTTTTTCTGTTTAAAAAAGTTAAAAAGAGGACTGATCAGAGATAAATAAAGTGGAATTGAGGAGCGAGATCAATTGATCAGTAAACAGTTTCCATTAATAAAATGCCATCATCTAAAACAACTCATGAGTCTTAAGCACTATGCATATACTTCCTCTAGAAACAATGAAAACGTTATGACTGTGCACATGTGCAAATATCTCTGGGAGCACTTTACAACCCTGGGCAAACTGAAGCTAGAGGGAGGCAGGTGCTTGGCCCTCAGCGGCATACTCTCACTCACTTTTCCTCAAAGGAAGTAATATTTCTTTTTCATCAAAGGTTACATAGCAAATAAATGAGCCAGATTGTCTCCCGGGACTAAGGGGACATTCTTAGTGCTCAATCAGACAATGACCTTTTCGCCATCAGGGTCATTTCATGAAAGAACTATACCACTGAACTTGCAGGAAGGCCGTAGATGATAAATTCAAAAATTTTGAATCTATCTAGGCTTTGATTTCAACAATGAAAAAATTACGTATGTGGCTAAGGACATGAGGAAAACACAAAAATAGAAACAGTTTGATACATTAGGATGGTCAGGTTGGGAATAGTTTGTTTTGAAAAATAATTTGTCTTGTTGCAGAAGATACTGTTTATTATTACAAACAGTAAACATTGAGAAAGTATGTTTCAAAACTTATGTTCATAAAAAGCTTTGCATAAAACACATCATGTCCAATGGAAAAGTAATATAGAGGATCCAAATTGTTAGCTTAAGCATTGTCTTTGGGCAGAGAAAAATTAAGCAGAATCCCAACTGCATATTGTTACATCAGTGTATTATAGTAAATCCGTACGTTTTCAGAAAGGAGACCAGATTAAGCAATTAGATTTGAGAAAGGATCAAGGTTAAAGGTACTCTAAATGTAACCCACACGAGTGCATAGGAATTGATAGGTTTTATTAAAACGCATATATTAAATCTTTACGAAGTATTTTTTAAAAAGCTTTGTGTATGATTGTTACCTCCGAGGGTCTTATTATATGCCGTTTGCCTCTTGGAGCTTCAAAAAAGAGTTGTTCTTTGGCACCCGAATTTACTTGTAATAATTTTCCTGTTATGACAGAATGGAGTAGAGAGACAATTAAACTCTGCATTTATCTTTTTATTATAAAGTGATAAGCATGATCGCAAATATTTTGATTTATTTTAATCAAAGTCTCATAAATTGTGTAAATATATATTGAACTATCCAGAAGTGCATGTAAAGGCAGTTACACAGCATGGTATAAAGCCCAAAGCAATGATTTTTTCAATAAAATCTGACCTTGAACATTTTTAAAAAATAGAAGAATCAAGCTTGTTACGTTTTACTCTGTTGCACTGAAAATAGCTATTTTTCCAAAGCCCGGCACAATCTATTTTTTGCTCTTTTTCCCTGTTGCCTTCTGGCACAGAGATGTAGTAAAAGCAAATTGCTTTGGCAAGAATTATGGCATTGGAAGTGAGAACCTTGTTGCAAGTATTTGTATTTATTCAGGTCTAATTCTAAATTTGCCCTTTAAAGTTTAGAAACAGCTCATTCCCCTTCCCCCATCTTACTTGAAATTTTGTAAAGAAATCCAAGACTTTCCTAAAAACAAAATGTTGAGCAAAAACAGTCTTTGTCTGATGTAAAATTATAGTCTTGGATTCATTTTGATAAATGTTGAAAAGATTAGATTTCCTAATCCTTCTCCTACCACATCAGTAATCCTTTATGACTTGAAATTTAAATGACTCAAAATATATACTTCCCAGTATTTTTTTCAGCATTTTTTAACTATGGAAAATTGCAAACACATATGGAAACAAGAATACTATAAAGAACACTTATGTACCCAATGCCTAGCTTCAACAGTCATTGGCACATGGTCAACACTGTTTCATGAATCTCCACTCATTCCCTCATCCAAGATTATTTTGAAGCAAATCTCAGACACCCTAATATTTCATCTGTAAATAATTCAGTGTGTATATACATAATAACATTTCTTCCTCCTCTCTTTTTTTTCCCCCATAACTATGTACATTTAGTAGTCTTGAAATGTCCTTCTTGGAAAAATAATACCAAAATAAGAAATTCATGTTCTTTAACATTTAGGTGGGCACCCCAGGTCTGAAATCTGGCATGTCTAACCTTCAGGAGTCACAGGTCTATTTCTAAGTAGCCTATTAGAAAAAGATTCTCTCATTTCTTAACTGATAATCTTAATCATTTCTAATTTGTTGAGTTATAACATGGTGATGAGGGAGTTTTGCCTCAGCTGTGAGGAGCAAGTGGATTTGAAAATGTTTTCTCTGAAATGGGCCCCTTTTCCTGACTTTATGGTTGATAATACACTAATGAGAAAAGAAAAAACTGAGTTAAACTACCTTTGGTTATTTAACGTCACAAGAAAATGAGTGATCAATATATTTCCAATGAACCAACTATATTTGCAAAGCATATTTTTAGGATTCTCAAGAGTGTCTGCAAATGACAAAGGATCTGCAAAAAGGATTAAAGGGGTCAATGAAAACATTCTCTGAATGTGGCTAACTTTAGAGGATTTTGGGCCATGAGATCCTAGAGAAATCAAAGGATTGCAATTCTCAGATAATTCCAACAACTCACTTTACACCATAGTTTCAAAGATCATACTTTATTTAAAAAAAACACCCCAAAACTATTAAAATATCTAAGTGAGGTACTTTATGATTGCAAAAATATGAGAAAATCTAACCACAATAAACACGCACCGGAAGTGCTGTGTAGCCCTGTGGACACCTGTAGGTACCCACACCCATGCCCCTTCGCTGAAAACTGTCCTCACCAAGGGCTGGGCCCCTGCAGTTATGTTTGTGCTCTGGAGGTGGGTGCTGACCCAGGAGGGGCTAGGTTGGAGCCTGGGCTGGGCAAGCAAATTCTCTCTTCTGGGAAATTGGAATCTGGGAGGCTCAATCAGGGGGTGCCCAGCTGGGAGTAGATGTGGACTTTGAGACTGAGGGTGGTATTTTGGGGGCAATGGAGACTTGGCCATGTGCAAATAAATTAGGGAAAGCTTGCTTGTGCAGAGAGAGGGGCCAAAAGCAGACACCAGGCCCAGGAAAGCCGTGGACACTGAGACGAGCCGCCTCCGAGCGGGAGACGAGGGGAGAGGAAGGGCTGCTTGGTTTCTAGGCGTTTTCCAGTTCTTTCCTAAAGCCAGTTCCTTGGGAGATGTTGCTTCCTGCTCTTAGATTCTATGAGATATCCCTGCATCTTTTTAATAAACTCATCCTTTATTATTATTTTTAAATTTAAGCTGGTTTGAGTGGGTTTCTGTTCTTTGCAACCAAGGATGTGAAGAAATTTTTAAAAACCCAACTATCCTGTGTTAGGGAGGTGGAATTGTGACTGTGTTTTTTCCACCAAATTTTCTTTACTGCTGTGATTACACTGTCTTCTTTTTAAGCACAGGGGAAATATTTAGGTCACCATTCCCCTTTTTCTTCTGGCTGCTGCTCTGTAATATATAACCACTGAACCATTCTGAGGGCAGGGGCAGAAGCAAAAAGTAAAAAGTGTGCATAATCCCTGTATAATTTGCCCCTGAATAACAGTAACCCTATACTTTCAGAATCTTCACATTTTTATTCACCAGAAATGTCTACTCACACAGAATAAGAGAATTGAAAGAGACAGATGTCCTCATTACTAAGCAGGTATAATAAATCACACATCTTGCAGGTGCACAGAGCTTTATAACCCACAAAATCGTCCCAGTTGCTGTATAATTTATAAGTTAGAACAATTCCAATATTGGTACCAAATTTACCAAACAGAAAATGGGAATGAAACGTCCTCTCATGGCTAAAAATGTTAATTGGTAAAAGATCTTAAAGTCTTGACATTGCTGGAAATGAACAATAGCAGCTAGAAAATATCCTTCCATGTTCTATCTCTCTCCATGTATTTTCTTTCTTTCTCAAGCATTCTGTACAGGAGCTTTCATTCAGGGGTAGCTGATGTTCCTGCAAAAGCCCAATGATGCACTTTTTGGTTTTCCTAGGACTTGTGGTTGCCATGGACACAAAAGGCTGCAGCAGCTAGAGGCTGCGCCACTCCCCACCCGTGACGAACCAGCTGGCTCTGGCAGATGCATTCACTATTTTCGACAAGATAATGTGTTCACTATTTCTGACAGGATCAAAGGAACGAAATCCACCCTTGCTCCTAAATTCTGCTCTCTATCCTTGTCAGACCCTTGAGGCCCTGCTGTGAAAAGCTAGGCTGGTCTTGAGTTAGCATGGCACATTCTTGAGGGCAGGGAACTGGGTTATCAGAAGCACAAGAATATCAAATATGACACATGTCTCATGGCAACGAAATTGGAGTTAAACCAGGGAAGATTCATGGGCACATGTGCTCTTATTCTCAAGACGGTATGATTCTTCCCTGAAAATCAAAAGTATTCTATTCTCTCAGTCCATGGAAACCATTTGGTCTGACCCTCTCATCTGACTGAAGGGGCCACACAGAATGAGAGGTAAGGTGGCTTTTCAAAGACGTTGGCCTCCTTACTCCCAGTGCCTTTTCCATCACCCTTAGCTCTGGTTGGACCACAGAGGCTGGCTTTGCGCAGAATTGTGGAATTGGTGATGTTTGCCTCTTTCCGCACAAAGTAATGCCTCCACATTGAGGGCCTTTATATAGACATTCACCCAGGCCCCTCCATGGGGCAACCCACTGATCCTGGCCAAGATCTTGTTCTTTCCATCTTGGACATACTCCTCTTTATATCCCTAGCTTCCAACACAGGGCCTACACATTTGCAGAATAAAAAAATAATAACAATCCTCTCAAAATGCAAATTAAACTACAATAAGATACCATCTCACATCCATTTTGATAGCTACTATCAAAAAAAAAAACCCCACCAGAAAATAACAAGTGCTGGTGAGGACATGGAGAAGTTGGAACCCTGGTGCACTCTTGGTGGGAATGTAAAATGGTGCAGCTTCTGTGGAAGACAGTATGGCAGTTCCTCAGAAAATTAAAAATGGAATTATCATTTGATCCAGCAATCCCACTTCTGGGTATATACCCAAAAGAACTGTACAACCATGTTCATAGCAGCATTATTCACAATAGCTAAAATGTGGAAGCAACCCAAGTACTCATCAAAGGACGAATGCATAAACAAAATGTGGTATATACATATAATAGAACATTATTCAACCTTAAAAAAAAGGAAATTCTGTCACATGCTACAACATGGGTGAACCTTGAGGACATTATGTTAAGTGAAATAAGCCATTTACAAAAAGACAGATACTATTGATTCCACTTATATGAAGTAACTAGAGTAGTCAAATTCACAGAGACATAAAGAAGAATGATGGGTGTCAGGGGCTGGGGGAGGGGGAAAGGGGAATTATTATTTAATGGTATAGAGTTTCAGTTTTACACAGGAGAAAAGAGTTCTAGAGATGGATGGTGGTGATGGTCGCACAACAATGTGAATGTACTTAATATCACCGACCTGTACACTTAAAGCTGGTTAAGATGGTAAATTTTGTTATGTATATTTCACCACAATTAAAAATAATTTTAGGGGCCGGCCTCATGGTTGAGTGGTTAAGTTTGTGCGCTAGGCTTTGGGGGCCGGGGTTTTGCCAGTTCGGATCCTGGGCGCGGACATGGCACCATTCATCAGGCCATGCTGAGGCGGCGTCCCACATGCCACAACCAGAGGCGCTCACAACTAGAATATACAACTGTGTACTGGGGGGCTTTGGGGAGACGAGGAAGGAAAAAAAGAAAAAAAAGAAGACTGGCAACAGATGTTAGCTCAGGTGCCAAGCTTTAAAATAATAATAATAATAATAATACTTTCAAAGAAATCCTCTCAACAAAAACTTACTCTTCGTATGTCCCACTTTCTCTTAGCTCTTTACCCCCTAATATGTAAGTAATAATTGGCTTTAACGCCTCAATGGTCATCGTACTGGTGGGATTTCACATGTTGTTTCAGGTATTGTGTGTCAGTGTGTGCGCGCGTGCGTGTGATTCTAAATAAAACTTACCGTGCTCTATTCTATGTATACATGAGGCTGGCCCTGATTGTTCTAAATCTTTCTCCCAAAAAGACATATCCAGTGATGTTAGCCAAGAATAAATAGGGGGAAATCACTGCTTTCTTTTTTTTTTAAACAATAAAGCAGAGAATTCAAAGGGGGTTGAGAAGCAGCTGCTTCCATCGACCCCCTCAGCCTCACAGGTTCCTAGATAAGTCTCAGCCAGCTGGTGTCCTGCCCGATCACAAATGCCAGTCCAAGCCCTCAGCACCGTGTCTGGCATGGCCAGCACAGGAAAGTGAGAGGGACTCATGTGATCCCCCTTTGCCCTTGATGGGACTTGCACCTCCTACAATAAATGGCAAGCTTTCTTCCCATATATTGCAATATATAATACACAGGCAGGTTATAAAGCTTAAATAAAGTCCAAATTCCAGGGCAGCAGGTGGAGTTACAACTAAATGCCTGCCTGGAAGAAGGATCAGTCTATAGCCACTACTTCAAGAAATACTTGAAATAAAATATTCTGGCATCTCTGAAATAACCTCTTTTTGGTTGAGGCCCTCATCACCTCTTTCTCGTGGTTTATTTTAGTTGCTTTCCAACTCCAGGCTCACTCCCCCTCCCCCAGTAGACAAGGTAGGGAATGCCCCCCCCAAATCTCTCAGAGTTACCTAATGTCTGCAGGATAAAGTTCAGCGTTAAAGCTCTTAGCTTGATGTAAACGTTCCTTTACGTTCTGTCTCCATCTGCCTCTCTGCATTCCCCACTCCTGGAGATGTCAGCCACTCAGCATCATTCACTATTTCTTAATTCCCCCTGTTCTTCCCACCTCCACATCTTAGCACACCATCTTCCTTTTATCTGGAATGCTCTCTTAGACTTCGCCATCTGGTGAATTTCTGCTTATCTTTCAAGATCATCTTAAAGGTCACTCTTCTGAAGCTCCACAGATTCCCCTGGGAGCTCTGTCCTCAGAGCACATCACTGACCTTGGTGCTTTTCTACCACAGGGGACTAAAACTTCTTTGAAAGCTGGGACCCTGCCCACTCCTAAACACCTGCCCCAAAAGGTAACATCAGGGGGCTGGCCCCGTGGCCGAGTGGTTAAGTTCGCGCGCTCCGCTGCAGGTGGCCCAGTGTTTCGTTGGTTCGAATCCTGGGCGCGGACATGGCACTGCTCATCAAACCACGCTGAGGCAGCGTCCCACATGCCACAACTAGAAGGACCCACAACGAAGAATATACAACTATGTACTGGGGGGCTTTGGAGAGAAAAAGGAAAAAAATAAAATCTTAAAAAAAAAAAAAGGTAACATCAGCAACGTCTCTGGGATAGGGACCCACCCTATAAGCACTGATGCTCTACCCTGGGTGCCTAATGCTGACTTGGCTCATTCTGAACCCCTCTCACCACTTCCCCTGTGATTCA
Organism: Equus caballus; assembly: GCF_041296265.1. NCBI lineage: Eukaryota > Metazoa > Chordata > Mammalia > Perissodactyla > Equidae > Equus > Equus caballus. The sequence goes on from NC_091698.1 coordinate 61,012,433, forward strand.
CCATTTCTTACGGCCCAGTTTCTACTCTTGTATTATTCAGGTACAAGAATGTCTCCCTCACTAAACTAACTCTGGATCCTCTACATTTTCTGGCTTAAGACTTTGCATATGGTAGAAGCTAGATTTGTTAAATAAATAAATAGACATATCCCCGTGGTGTTTGCGGGTATGACTTGAAGGAGGTTGGGGTAGGTTGGGAGTTTTGGAGAGCAGAGAAACTTTAGGAGAGCTGAATGTAGCTTCTCTCTGCTGAAGGATGAAAATTGCTTGAGACTCCTTGGGCAGCTCTCCAGGAAGTGAAGCATTGGTAGGAGAAGAGAAAGTAGGAGGATACATAAGGCAAGGACACAGCACACCAAACCCAAAGGTGAGGTGGTAGCTTGCTATGGTAACAGAAGGCATCATATGTCCTCAATGGTCTTGAAATTCAATGGCTTGAATTAATAATAATTACAGTAATAATAATTTTAAAAGGTGGAAAAAATACTTAAAATGTTAACAGCAGCTGCCTCTGGGTTGTAAAATTACAGCCATTTATACTGTTGTGAGTTTCCCCATCTTTCTCTGAAACTCAATTGCCATCCTCTCTGGAAACAATATAGGAATGGACGTTGACTTTATTTACAATGAAAATTATATTTTAAAAGCCACAACATACTTTACCTCTAGAGTCCCAGTCAATATGTGTGATATAACTTGAAGCACCTTTACAGATGCCAACCCTTTTGCTTGTAAGCACGTTGTAAATATCCACAAAGTTATCATGGGATGCCACAGCAAGGTATTTTCCTGTATCTATAAAGAAAAATGTGCAGTTAACACTAAAACATTTTATAGGGGAATTTACTACCAGGAACTTGGCATTTTAAAATGGGGACAAGATCAAGGAAATATTTTAAACAGTCCCCTCTTGTAACTTTTTGTCCCAATACATTTTTTAAAGTTTTTACTGTCATTTTCACCTTTTGAAAATTTAATATCAGAGATCATTTCTTTTCTGTGATGGAAGGAGACCATGTCTTCAACAGTGTCAGCATTTACAACCAGGAAACTCCCATCATTCAGGCCAACTGCTAAGGCTTTCCCATCAGGGGAGAAGGCACAGCATCTTCCACCTACAGAAGAATCCACAAAGAACACTGTTATTATTCATGACTTTACCATCAAACAAACCAAATGAAAAGATGGAGAAATTTGCATATGTGCTTTATGCATGGACATGTGACTGTGTCTTTAATACTACTCATGAGAACTAAAATTTCATAATTTAAAACGTCTCTTCCCTCCACACCCAAGGACAATGATCATAATGTTAAAAATACATTTTTAATTTGAGTTTCATCCATTTATTTCCTAGTATCTGAATACCTGGGATTTTCAAATGATTAATATAACCAGTATCTTTGCTCCCAAGAGAAGAAGTGATACTTAAGAATGGGAGTTCTGTAATAAAATTTCTAGAAACTAATTTTATTCATCCTGCCTTACACACAAAACTTGCTTTGGAGAACCTTGTTCTACTCTGAGTCATTCCAATTCTCTGATCCATGGATCATAACACACAGTTCTAGAGGTGAAAGATTTTGTTCCTGCCTCTTCTCTCACAAGAGTGGGATATGGACAACATTCTCTCAAGAGGTGTCTGTAAAACTAATCTTGGCCTGACGGTGCTACGTGAGCAATGTTTTCTACTGCTTTGTGGGTCACATGGAGACATTTCTGAATGAGGAGTATGAACTCTGTGGAGCTAGTTTTAATAGGAATCCTATTTAAGAGTATGCCCCTGCCCCCATTCTTATCGTCAAGACTGCTAAGCAGAGCCCCGGGGATGGGACAGTCATGCAGCCTGGTGCTAAGGCATTCCACACTGAGCTTCCATACACACTGCTCAGTCATTGTTCATGGTATGCTGAAAGTTATGTTCATACCAATAACTTTAAGTTGCCTTATCTAAATTACATAATTCATTCATTCATTCATTCACTTAGTGAATAGTTATTTACCTACTATGAGTCAGGCATGATGTTATTGCTGACAGAACAAAAAGATGAGCTTGCCCTTTAGGAGAGTCATCAAGATTAGGCTAACTATATAATTTATTGTACAAACCAGGACACTTTTGAGAGTGAAAGGGGAGAGTTATTAATAATTACACCAGGACAATATCTGTAAACTGGGTTGAAAGGTCATCTTATCTAAGATATGTCAGTTGTTGTTGCTGTTTTTTTTCTTCTTCTTCTTTTCCCCAAAGCCCCCGCAGTACATAGTTGTATATTCTAGTTGCAGGTCCTTCTGGTTGTGCCATGTGGAACCCACCTCAGCGTAGCCTGATGAGCGGTGCCATGTCGGTGCCCAGGATATGAACTGGTGAAACCCTGGGCCGCCGAAGGAGTGCGCAAACTTAACCACTTGGCCATGGGGCCAGCCCCATTAGTTGTTATTTTGAACTAATTTTTAAGATAGTGAATAAAGTCTACTGTCTGATATTCAAGTCACTCACAGTGAGGACTTGGTTCTATCATTTCCCCAATATAAATTAGTGGCCAAATGATTCAGTCTTGTAGTGGTTAAGAGCATGGGCTTTGGAGTCAGATCTGTGGTTGAGTTCTGGCTCCACCACTTACTAAGGCCGAAAAGTCCAGTGTAAAGAGAGGCAATATGGTAGAGGGAGGAAGCGTCATGCAGTGAGCACAGGTGTGCTCTCTGAAGCCACACCATCTGAGTTTGAATTCCATCACTTACCAGTTGTGTGACTTTGGGCAAACAACTTAAGTCCTCTGTGCCTCAGTTTCCTAAATTGTTTGTGGTAATAATAATGGCCTTACTCACTGGGTTCCCATGAAGACCAAACACAAAGTGCTAGCACAGATGCTGGCTCAGCATATTAGCCATACTGTTACTACTAATACTGTTACTACTGTCTTGACACCTTTTTAATTTTATCCCCCTAGAATACGCTCCCCATGTCTCTCTGCTTATAAAACTACTCATTAAAAATACTTTAGAGCCAGACCCCCATATCTCATCCTTTCTTGTCTTAAGAACTTTCACAAATCCTTTAAGCTTCAGCTCTCATGCTCCCCCGCGATGAAGCCATCCCTGCAGCAGGCCTTCCTCTGAGCCTCCTTGGTACTTTGTTTGTGCCAGATATCTTTGGTTTGTCTCTCCACATCTACTCTCCACCCTGCTGTGTGCCTGGAACTGGCCTGCATCAATGGGCTCCCTTGCCCTCTGGCTTTTGATTGGGTTTGGCCAAGGGGAAACATGGGTAGGAGAACGGGACAAAGGAAGGAAGGATAGGGAGGTTGAGATATGTATTCCCCTAGCTGCCTCCCTGCAGGGTCACTGCATGCTGGCTGAGTGCCCGAGCTGATGGTCATAGTTCCTGTCAGGCTGTCATCTCACATAGCTCTCACATTCAAGGTTCCAGCAATTGCTCCCTCCTCTCGCCCCTTCAGGTCCAAGGCTGGTAATGGTACCCAGTTGTTACTAGCTGCATAGTGCCACACTATCCCTAGTCATTTCTTAATATCTTACTCACCCCTTTACAAATAGTCCTGTTTTTAGACTCTCCTCAAATTACCCAATTTGAATGGACCATCTGTTGCAAGGACCATATTCAAATCTTGCCCATCTCTGACACTAGAGACGAGACTGCTCATCTTGGGATCCCCAGTGCCTGACACATAGAATCTACTCAATAAATGTTTGCCAAATTTGTACTTCTTGGCATACCTCTTCGTTCCAGTGCATATAGGTGTTTAATACATATTTACTCATTTCTTGATATTAAGTATTATTTTCCTATAGCTGACTTTCACTTTTCACTAATAAAATCAATTCTGGAGACTGTTAGACAAAGATAAACAGCATTCTTCACAAGCTGATGTGTTTCAACTGACTCTCACAGCTCTCGAGAAGAGGAAGGACATATTGCCCCCAGGTGGCAAATGTCTGTGCAGTGCAAGGAAAATGAAGGGAATAATAGAGCTGGGCACTGATGGATCAGGCCAGTCTTTCTGGAACAATTCTGTAAGTACTTAGTTATGACTGTAGCAACAAACATCGACTTCCCATTTCCTAGCATATTTTGGGGCCTAAACAGGTGCTCTCAGTAAATATTAGTTGAATGAATGAATGAATCCAACACATTCTGTTGTTTGTAAACACTTTTACAGATGTGTAAGGTGATGCCGTGTACCTTTTTTGAGTTTCCGTACTGCCAGCATGCGGTGCTGGGAGGATAATTCCCAGATGCGAAGCGTTTTATCATCGCTCACTGTTGCACAGATGGGCAGGAGAGGGTGAGCCGCCAGCCCCCACACTTCTCCTTCCATGTGCCCCTGTGGGAGAGGAAACGCGACAACATCAACTCGGTTCACGCTTCTCCAAGTGCCCCTGTGGGAGAGGAAACGCGACAACATCAACTCGGTTCACGCTTATTGGCTAGCCTTTCTACAGCCTTGTGCTGCAAATTCAGCCCAAGAGTATTCCAAACAGTTCAAATATGAACAAACACAGTTTGAGCTTCCTTGAGCCAAAATGATGGCCCCGAATAATCTTTCCATCTGAACTTAAATGCTAAAGCATTCACTTGGAAAGCAAAATACAGACTCATTGCTTTTAAGCTTTATTTATATAATGCAAAACATCTCATTTAGAAAGATATGGGTGAATAATGAAATTCCCTCATTTTATCCTGTTGTTTAACATTGAATAAACACAGCATTTTTGTACCTTCTTGTAAAACAGCTTGATCACAATGACACAAACCACTTCCTTCAATAAAACCATATTCTGAAAGATGTAGGCACCACCTATCTCTGTCAGAGGAACTGGACGGCAATATTCTTGTTAATTTAATTCAGTTTTAGCCCTTTGAATGTACAGCATTTGGCAAAACAGAAATAAGGAGAGCAAGATTTTCATTTCAAGTGTCCTGGGTACAGCTCAGGTTCAGCATTTCTTCACAAATTGTTCTATCCAGTGAACATCAGAAAACTCCTTAATTAATAGGCATTGGACCAATTCCACATACCTATATCTAATCACCAACAAACTTAACTGGCTTAGAACAATAAGTGAGATAAAACAGTATTAAAAAATGAATTAGGGAGAAAATGAATCTGATTCCTAAAATTTATCACTCAATAAAGCAGAGTAAAGAACAGACTAGTATACACAGCAATAAAACAGACCAGACTGTTTACTGAATTTCTGTTTTCAGTGGCTAATTATACAAAGGCTCTGCTTAGTAAAGCAGAAAGGAAGACTCTGCACAGGCATCCAAAAGGTGTTTGGAGCTGGAATGCTTTGGGGAACAGGTGGCTTTCCAAAGAGAAACTGGATGATTCCGGTTTAACTGGGAAGCTGTTGGAGCAAAACAGTAATTTGGCAGAAGATACAACGTTCCAAATACAGCTGACATTCAAATTTCTGAGAAGGGCTGAAGGGCGGAGATCGTGTTTTTGAATTTATTGGATTTGGAGCACCCTATGTCCCTAGTTTTCTAGTTTTCTTCCCTTCAGCATCCTCCCACTTCCAAGGTCACAGTCAGAGGCTGGGTCAGGAGTCAACCCCCCTGACCCCCAGACTGGATCTGCTTGGAGCTCTTTCACAGACCAAGTCCCTTTGTAAATTGTGCTGGAGGAAAGTTGCAGGGTTCTGAGACTCTTTCAAACCACTGCCTCATATACTGATTTAAAAATTATATTTCCTTAATCTGATTATTTTAATTCCAGTATAACGAATGGACAGTGAGCAAGGCAGGCTGGAGGTATCTTGAGTGGCACAAGGAAATGAGCTTGAGCTCTTACTTTCCTACTGATCACCCATAAAGCTGATAATAAAGAGCTGGTAATAAAGAGATAATAATTGAGAATTGATTACATTCAAAATGTGTTTACAATGGGAATTTTCAGAACTCACCTCATGTCACTTTTCTCTTCCCCTAAACTACTTTTCCTTCTCTCAAAAAACAAGCAGTCCATTCCAGATGACATTGGATTGCCATGCTACTGAAACTGGAAAAGTGGTTCTGGTATCTTCCCACAGCAGGATAGTTGATGGTCTTAACCATGCTGCCTCTAGTGTTCCTTAACTTTCCCTCAGTATGTATCCTCTCTCAGAACCGGACTGTGAGCCTCCAGAGAGCAGGAAGCCCTACTCTACCATGGACAGCACATGGCACAGGGCAGAAGTCGGCAGGAGCCCAAGAAACATTGATTGAATTGAACTACTGAGTTCTACCTAGTGACAGATCAGAAGATGAAAGAGAGATGCTGATACAAAAGGAAAAGAATGGTACACATGTAAGAAGAGAAGATGGTTCCACCATCTGCACCGCCAGCCCATAGCTCAGGGGACCGCACCTTCTGCACTGCTTTCCTGCAGTCTCCATGCTAAGAGACACTTGGGGAACAGTCTGTTGTAGTGAAAAAGAAAGGGCTCTGGTATCTAATAAACCTTGGTTTGAAACTCAGCTCTGCAGTTCTTAGCATGTGGCTGTGGGCAATTCACTGGGCTTTGGGTCCCTATCTATGAAACTATTTCAAATGAGCCAATCTGTTGTGGAGAGGAGAGAGAAGGTTTTTTTTTTCCAAAGATTTTATTTTTTTCCTTTTTCTCCCCAAATACCCCCAGTACATAGTTGTGTATTCTTCGTTGTGGGTCCTTTTAGTTGTGGAATGTGGGACGCTGCCTCAGTGTGGTTTGATGAGCAGTGCCATGTCCGTGCCCAGGATTTGAACCAACGAAACACTGGGCCGCCTGCAGCAGAGCGCGCGAACTTAACCACTCAGCCACTGGGCCAGCTCCCGAGAGAGAAGTTTTATACGCCAGTATTGCCTGACACATACGAGGCACTGAATAAATGTGGCTATTTCTATTATTAGAACAATAGAAACAAATATAGGAAAGAGTAGAATTGCATAGAGCAAAAAAGTGAAAAGTTTTTATTGTCAAGTTTAAAGCATATTTAAACAATATTAGCTCAACTGTAACTTAAATCTTACCGTATTGTTTAAATCATATCATAGCATAAATCTTACAAAATATTTAGAAACATAGCATGTATGGAAACAATTTAAAGTCTAAAATATCTGGGGATTAAAAAGAAATAAACACTTACTTTTCAATAACATTAAATAAGAGGTCATGGCCAGAAAGAAAAAGAAATTGATTTGGAAAGAAACAAGCAAAGCAAGAGCAGCCGGAGAACGAGTCACATCTCAAGGACGCGTCTCCAGCAGAGTTCTCAACCCTGCAGCCTGGCACAGTCAGCGAGAGAGCTTTTCAGGTTTGTTTTCAACACAGAATTTTTCTCTAAACACTGATTCTTGTTCAGGATATCCAAGGTGGGGCTTGAGCACACACATTTTTAAAACCTCACAGTGTTCTGAGCGATGATATGTGTGCAGACCTGTTCCCAGGGTGTAGCAAATCAGAGGACCCCTCTCAGTGGGGTTTTGGGGTTCATCTCTAACACAGCAAGCCCACAGGCATGAATCATGTCAGGGGAAGGAGGCGAAGCTCCTTCACTGGACCACAGAAATCCTGAAGCTTATATCATCAGCATTTTCTTTTACTTCTTCTTTTGAACACACCTTCGCCTCGCCCTGTGCCTCTTCCATCTATAAATAAGTTCTATCCATCAACACATCAGGCAGGACTGCCTGTTCACCTCCACATGCCACTACGCCCTCAGATGAGATTTTATCACTGCTTTGATCTTTGAGGATTTTGTTAATGTTTATTTTAATCTGCTTTTATCTGAATATAATTCTTGAAGGGAGAGGGAGGGTAAGGAGCATGTAATATGTTTATGCAAATCAAGGCTGAGATTAGAGTGAGCACCAAATCTAAAGAGACATTTGTATATTTGGTGTGAGCAGATAACTTGTCTTGTTAGTTTTACAGACTGACAGACCAAGAGGATCTATATCTAAGGAGACTCATCCACACCTGGACTTGACTTAGATGATGAGATTACAGACGCTAGCAGATACTGTAATGGGATAAGGCTCTTGGGGGCCTTGGGAGGGGGGAACGTATTTTGCATGTGGTAGGGACATGAATAATTGGTGGCCAGAGAGCAAACTGTGATGGAAAGACTGTTGAGTGACCCTCAGGATCCTCCTGGTTTTCACACTCTTGTGTAATCACCTCCCTTTGAGTGTGGCGTGATGTGTGGCTTGCTTCTAACCAATAAAATATGGCAAAGGGGATAGATGTTCATGATTATATGTATGTGATGATATGATTATGCTACATAAGATCGTAGTGCCTATTTTTTCTCTCTCCCTTGCTGGCTTTGAGGAAGCAAGTGGCCATATTGGGTAACCCCATGTGGCAAGGAACTGCGGGCAGCCTTTAGGAGCTAAACATGGCCTCTGGCCAACAGCCAGCAAGAAACAGAAGCCCTCAGTCCTACAACCACAGGAAACTGAATTCTGCCAACAACTTGAGTGACTGTGGAAGCGGAATCTTCCTCAGCTGAGCCTCAGATGAGACCACAGCCCTGGCGCTTGTTGCAGCCTTGCCAAACCTTAAGCAGGATCCAGTTAAGCCATGCTCAAATACCTGACCCACAGAAACCATAAGATAATAAATGTGTGCTGCTTTAAGCTGCTAAATTTGTGGCAATTTGTTACACATCTATAGGTAATTGATACAGCACTTGCATGACCCTGAGAGTGAGTGCCTCCCTAAATTTTGTACCCTAAACACCCCGTTGCCTCACTCTAGTCCCAGCTCTGATGTGAACTGTGGTTTAGAATATGTACAAAGACAGTACCTGAACAAGCAGTGTCATTGGGCCACTTTTATCGATTTCCAGGATCTCTCCATTTTTTGTTCCCACCAGGATATGTCCATGTCCCAAAGTGATGGCACGAATTGAAGGGTTATCTTCCAAAAGCAAGCCTGAGGGAAGGCGGGGGGGCTCATTTTGTATTTAATATTGTAAATATTGTATTTAATAGAACAAAAAATAAAAAGACTGACAATTATACAAATTCTGTTTTATAGTTCCAAAGTACTAGGTACTAGGCAACCATCCTTGATATTTCCATCAGGGGCTGAGAGCTATGAACGTGGAAGAAAGAAAGAGAATCGATTTGGTTATAGTTTTCCAAGAAGGTTAGTACTATCTTTTCCATCCCTATGAACAGAAAGATTTCTATTGCATATTTGGGAGTGGCACCTTTTGAACTAGTAGACAATGCTGCTCTTTTAATGGCATAAGTCTTCAAGCATCTTTCAAACATATCATCCCAGAGCTCCACGATTCCATCCTTTCCACCTGTTACAAAACCCTGTGAAGGCACACATGGGAAGAATTATATACACATCAAAATGACAAGTTACTCACCCGACCTCAAAAGGATTCCCCCTTGGGTACAGCAGCTTTATCTTTGTTTTCTTCCCAAGTATGGGAGACTGGAAAATCTGATGATAATATATAATATGAATATAATATTTTCCAGAAGCATCTCTCCCCTACTTCTTTTGTTTTTGTTGTTGTTGTTGAGGAAGATTCTCCCTGAGCTGACATCTGTGCCAGTCTTCCTCTACCTTGTATGTGGGTCACCACCACAGCATGGCTGACAAGTGGTGTAGGTCTACGCCTGGGATCTGAACCTCCGACCCTGGGCTGCCAAAGTGGAGCACATCGAACTTAACCACTACACCACAGGGCTGGCCCCTCTCCCCTACTTCTCTAGCAGGATTAAGAACATTTTCCTTGTGTGTCCCCTGCACTTTCCTCAGCCCATTGGTTGGCACTTGGCAACCCTGGATCATGGATGGCCATTTCCAAGCCTGGCCCCCCTACTAGAATGTGGGTTCCTATGGAACAGGACCAGCCTCAAAGCCTAGGAGAGCTTCTGGGATTTCATATACTCCTACTGAATGAATCAGAATTAACATCATAATTAAAAATGATTGTTAAATATTTACATCCAGGAGAAAATATCATTATTTATCATTAAGAGTAACTTAGATACTTCATACAACAAAACTATCCTGCTGATTTGTTCAAGTGACATCAATTTCCACAACAATTAAAATCCTGATTAATTTTTACAAAACCTGGAAAGTAAAAAGCTTAACATATTGGATATTTTTTACTGAACAGGGATCTTTATTCTTGTTCTAAGCTTATGGTTTCTTGGCTTTAATAGTTGTCTTTTCTGGCAACTTATATATACCAACTGTTCTTAGAAAAGTCCTTTTTTTTGCGGAAAATACTGAATAATTCATTCTATTTTCTTACAAACTTTTAATTTACTGCATTTCAATGAAGTTCACAAGGAAATAATATTTTGAAGGTTATTATATTAAATATCCTTATTCTCATTATAAATTTTGCACCCAGGGAGATTCAATCTCCAAAATAAATTTAAATGAAGTACATTATACTGTGATATCCTTGTCTTTTCCCAAGATTTTTCAGTTTAACTTACCAAACAATAAAAGGGTTTAAACAAGTTGTCACATCAACTTCTGAGCTTAGAAAAATTTTGCTTTCTGCTTTAATCTTTTCTAACATTTGCATTTTAACAAAAACAAATTTGTCTATAAAAAACAGCTTAACCACTAAAACAACCATTACAGTGGCACATCTGACAAGAACGTACTTCTGTAGTGAGATCAGCATATTTACCTGGGAACAGGTAAGCGCAAAATGAGGCTTGGCTTAGTTAGGTGTACTGGGTGGCTTAGATTGTTGGGAGGTCAGAGGGCACAGATGAACTAGTACCACCAGCAAACTGGCAGGGAATGAAAAATTGGTATTTTTCTGGCAAATTGATTGAAGAAAGCTTTAACAGCACTGAAGGTACATGTGATTTTTATAAAGAAACACTGCAAGGCAGGTGGGTAGCTGGACAGACCAGGACAAAGATGAGCTTCAGCGAACATATGGTTGGCGTGATGGTTAATTTTATGTGTCAACTTGACCGGCCACAGGGTGCTCAGATTAAATACTATTTCTGTCTCTGTCTGTGAGGGTGCTTCTGGATGAGATTAGCATTTGAATTGGTGGACTCAGTAAAGCAGACTGCCTTCCCCAATGTGGATGAGCATCATCTAATCCTTTGAGAGCCTGAATAGAACAAAAGTCAGAGGAAGGAGGAATTCATCCCTTTTTTCCCTGTCTCACTGATTAAAGCTGGGACATCTTATCTCTTCCAGCCCTCAGAATGGGATTTACACCATCGGCTCCCCGGTTCCCAGGCCTTTGGACTTGGACTGAATTACACCACCAGCTCTCCTGGGTCTCCAGCTTACTTACGGCATGGTGGGACATCTCAGTCTCCATAATCACATAAGCCAATTCTTCAGAATAAATCTTCTTTTTTGTGTATGTATGTATATGTATACATTTATACATGTATATATATATGTATATTCTACATATATATATATATATATGTATATTCTACTGGCTCTGTATCTCTGGAGGACCCTGACTAATACAGCTGGTGAAAAAATTTTAACACTCTTGTTAAAGCTGAACCTATCTACCAAGGAACAAATTGGTTATCAATATAACTTTTGGTCAAATTGATGGGTGGGACAATAATCTAACCACTTGGCACTTTCAGATCTCAGCTCATTGTGCCACCAAGGATGAGAACAATGCTGAAATATTTCTCAAGACTCTTCTGTTACTGTGTGTCTACGTTCATCCCAACACTTCTTAAGGAGTTCTTAGGAGTGAGAGCCAGAAAGAGCAAGTCTGAAAACACGGAGAGAAATTGCACATAAAGAAATAATTATAAATGAGAGATAAGTTATAAAAATATTTGTACTCCCCTCTCTGTCTTCTCTTGACTGGAGGTTCATGACGGAGGTTCAGGAGGTACTTCCTAATTCAGATAGTACTGTTTTAGATACAACCATCCTCTTGCTGTGGGCCTTCCTAAGACTACCTGATAATTTTAGAAAGCTGATGAGAAAAATGAATTCTGAAAAATATACCATACCTTATCCAACGCGTACATAGCAAACACAGGCCCATCATGAGCTTTCACTGTCTTTAGTAGCAGAATGTCTTTCCAAATAAAAATATCTCCAGTAGCTGCTCCTGAGAATACTAGATCTTCCATTCGTCCATAAGAAACACACATCATTGTTTCCAGTTTTCCAACACTTCCAAAAATTCCTCTTTTAGAGGTGAAGCCCCCACCTGGAGTGGATAATGAATAATTATTACTCTTTAAAAATTAACACCTTCTATGAGCATGTAACTATCTTCAATGAAAAAGTCAATGTGTCTACATATCATGTGGACATAAAGATGTATAAAAATGGAAGAAAATATCATAGACAAAAATATTGTAAGAAGGTTTCTCATTCACTCATTTATTAATTCAGTGTTTACTGGATCCCTACTTTGTGACAGGCACGGTGGTCAATTTCAGGGTACAAAGATGAAAAGAAGGAGTTCCTGCCTTCAAGGAACTTAGGGTCTGGTTGGACAGACTCGATATGCATCTCAGTCCAATGAGACATATGTCTAACTAAGTTCACTGCAAGTTCTGTGCCAGCCCAAAGGCAGGAGTGACTAAGTGCCTGGGGGAGCCAGGAAAGTCTTCATGAATGCTGACCAAAAAGAATGAAAACAGCCCTGGCTGCAAATGTAAAATGTAAACATGTTGTGTAGATTTTGCCTCAATTTTATCACAGCAACTTTGGGGTGAGAAAAATGAATCATTGTGTAGGAGAAGGTACATCAGATTTGCCCCTTAGGTGTTCACATTTCCCTGCACTTCCTGGTTAGCACTGAGAAACCCAGATTCATTCCAGCCAACTATACACAGGCTGGATCTTCAGACATGTTGGGTGCCATCATCCTGTCTTTGAAAGCAGAAAGTACTGGAACAGTGCTTATTTATGTTTTGTCTAGTATAAGATTGAGCTTGGTATCAAAGCTGATACTACGAATGTCAGAAATAATAGCAATAACAGGTATGGCTTATTAGTGAAAAGAATAAGATATCCTTCCATATTCTATCTTGCTTATTTATTCATCATTATTATCAACATTATAATCCACAAATATTTATTTTGACCACCGACTGTGTGTAGTGTCAGGGTTTAATTTACTTGCTAAATTCAGTGATAAATTAATAAAGGAACCCTCATAATACTGAAAATTGTATTCGCCCAACCAAAATGATTATTTTGCTTTCTGCTCAGTAACCCAACATAATTATTGCTTTCAGGACAGATGATTAAATACAAAAATAATTATTTTCACAGCAGGACATTTTCCAAAGCTTTCTAGATATTGATGAATATGCATAGCATCACATAGTGTTCTAAGTTTTACAGCTTGGACATTAAGGAATCCAAAATGAATTTAGGAGGGAACATCTTCTAGGCACATTTTAATTTTAGATTGCAGAGACAGGCTAGGTAGTGGTGGTGGGGTCTGTTCAGCTGGAGCAAAGCTCTCAATCACATAAACGATGAGGCCCAACAATAGTACCTGCTTGTTGCCAGAATTTGATGTGCTTCATCCCAACCGTAACCAGTTTGTCCACATGGTGAGGGTTACACTTCACCACAAATATCTTATCCTTATGTCCTCTGTAAGAGACAAATAGGAAAAAAAATTCTAGTTCTGAAGGAAGCAGTGATATAGAGTTTTATTAAACGTATGCATTCGGTCTAACTTTCATTAGGCACATGTAACACGACAACTAAATTAGAAGATGATTTAAAATACACATGGGTTCTACATTAAAATAACAAGCTTTGGCTTTTCTTCGCATGTTTGAACCCTTTCTTGTTACTCTAATATTGCTACTAAAAGTTACTTAACTATACTTTAAACAAATTAATGAAACATTTAAAATGGATCAGAATGTCTCCATAAGATTAAATTAATGCCACCACCATAGGATTGTGAATAATTCTCAGGATACAGGGATCTCATACAGGAGAAAGAAGATGACACTGCAACAGCATTAATGAGAAGCTACCAATGTAATATTCTTGCTGTGGAAGGCATAACTTTGTGTTAAATGAAGCGTCAGCTAGAAATGTATTCACTAGAAATTGAAGCTCTTGGCTCACGTCCATGAAGAGAGAAATGATGTTATCTATTGATTCAGGCACTTTGTGATGCTGTGCATCCTCAAATGTAGGTTTATAACCCAAGAGGCAGAAGGAGAAATATGCATGTGAGCATTTATTGTAGACCTGGAGCTGGAGACCTGGGATTCCACAGTGCCAGGGAAATTTCTGCTTTAGAGGATAGAGTTATCACATTAAAATCTAAGGATTTCCTGGTCTTAATGGACTACTTGATGATCTTCTCTAGAGTGTTATGACATAGCTTTCATTATGTAAAAAAGAAGCAATTAACAAGAATATAACTGACCAGGCTCTCTTATGAATACAGACATGAAGAACTCAAGTAAAATATTAACAAAGATAATCCAATAACACACCAAGAAATAATACATTATGATCAAAAGCAAGGGCGGTTCATTATTAAAGAATCAAATAGTACAATTCATCATATTAATATATATAAGGAGAAAAGTTATGTCATAATTTTCACAGATGCTGAAAAGATAATTGACAAAAATTTAACACTCATTTGTGATTTAAAAAACACTCAATTAATACTCAATAAAGTAGGAATTAATAGATGTGTCAGACTTATCTCTTAGACATTTATATTTCCCTGCAGTCCTTGACTCCCACAGAGAAACTCAGATTCATTCAAGACCAATTATACACAGGCTGGCTCTCCAGATGCTGTGTGCCATTATCCTTTCTTTAAAATCAGAAGGTGCTGGAACAGCAGCTTATTCATAGTCTGTTTGCGTGACTCAAAAGTCACGTTCTTACTTAATATCATTCCCAATAAAGCCAGAAACAAGACTATTACCACTATACACTGTATTGAACACATTAACTAATGCAGTTAGACAAGACTTTAAAAGTTAAAGGGAGAAAAGCTGGAATGGAAGAGGTAAAACTATTTCTATCTGCAGAGTATATAATTACATGCCTAGAAAATTCAAAAGAAACTAATATAAAAACAATGACAAACAAGATAATTTAGTAAAGTTGCAGTATATAGAGTTAAATACAGAATGAATAACCTTAATATATACAAAAACCAGTTGAAAAATATAATGCACAAGAAGACTTTATGAACAACGACGAAAACATCAAGGCATAAATTTAACAAGATATGTGCAATACATAAAATGAGTAAAATAAACAAAAAACCCACATCTGTAAGATAGAAAAGCAGACTTTAAAAAGGAAATATATTCTATGTTCTTGGTTTGGAAAACTCAATCATAAGATGTCAATTCTCCCTAATTTTGTTTATAAATACAACTTGATTCCAATAAAAAAAACATTTGGTGTTTGTTTGTATTTAATCTAGAGTTAGACACCTTGGTTTTAAAGTTCTTATGGAAGAATAAACCAGCAGGAATGGCCAGGCAAACTCTGAAAAAGTAGAGCAAACTGGGAAGGGCAGCTCTCCTAGATATTAAGACAATTTATAAAGCTTTCAGAATTAAAACAGTAGGTGCTGGTGCATGAATTGACTGACAAACCAATGGCAAAATAGAAAATCTAGAAAGAGACCCAAATGAATATTAAAATGTGATATATAATAAAGACAAGGTCTCATATCAATGGGGAAAAGAGGAACTTCTAAAATAAATGGTGTTTGTCTTCAAATGCTGGCATGGATGTGGAGCAACAAGAACTCTCGAACATTGTTGGTTGGCAACGCAAAATGGTACAGCCACTTTGGAAGACAGTGGCAGTTTCCTACAAAACGAAACATACTTTTACCATAAGATTCAGCAGTCATGTTTGGTATTTACCCAAAGGAATTGAAAACATATGTCCACACAAAAATCTGCACATGAATGTTTACAGCAGCTTTAATTATAAATGGCAAAACTTGGAAGCAACCAAGTTGCCCTTCAGTAAGTGAACAGATAAAAAAACCATGGTACATCCACACAACAGAATATTATTTAATGCTGAAAAGAAATGAGCTATTAAGCCGTGAGAAGACATGAAGGAATCTTAAATGGATATTATTAAGTGAAAGAAGCCAATATAAAAAGGCTACATACTATATAATTCCAACTGTACGACATTTTGGAGAAAGCAAAACTATAGAGATAGTAAAAATATTAGCAATTGGCAGGATAGAGGGGAGGAAAGGAAAGAGAGATGAACAGGCAGAGCACAAAGGAGTTTTAGGGCAGTGAAACTATTCTCTATGACACTATAATGCAGGGCACATGTCATTATACATTTGTCAAAACTTATAGAATGCACAAACACCTAGAGTGAACCCTAACATAAACTACAGACTTTAGGTGATAATGATGTGTCAATGTAGCTTCATCTATTGTAACAAACATACCATTCTCATGGGAGGTGGGGATTTGGGGGAGGCTGGGCGAGGCCATATATGGGAACTCTATAGTTTTGCTCAACTTTGCTGTGAATCTAAAACTGTTCTAAAAATTAAAGTCTATTTAAAAGAAAAATGGTGTTTGGAACACCTTGATAACCATATGGAAAAGGATGAAATTGGATCTGTCCCTCATAATAGATACTAGGATAAATTCTAAATGGTTTAGAGATCTAAATGTAAAGATGAAGCCATGACAGATCAGAAGAAATTACAAGTGATTTCCTTTTAACCTAGAATGGGGAATATTTCCTAACTATGTCTCAAAAATCTTGAAGCAAAGAAAAGATTGATACATTTGACCACCTAAAAATAAAAATCTTCTGCATGATGGAAAACACCATCGCAAACTGAAAAGACAAATGACAAACTGGGAAAAATATCTGCAAGTTAGACAAAGAACAAATAAGCCTAAAATTTAAAGGACTACTTCTGGTGTGAACTGTATTTTAGAGAGACCAAATGGTTCATGAGGGAAAATTCTTATTTATAAGAATTCTACTAATATGAAGAATGAATGATAGAATTTGAAAATTATCATTTTCAACCTCTAATTAAATAATCAGTTTAACCCACAGTTGTAAATAGATGCTACAACCATTAGGTAATACATTGATGGAAAGCTTTATAACAAAAGGATCAGGCTGATGCTACCAGATCCCACAAGTGAGCTGAGTCTTACTAAGAGTAGGACACACATTTCGTGCAGTGGTGTTCCATGGAGGTGTGCTGGAGCAGCACTCTGCCCTGGGGGAGAAGAATTCCATCCCCAACATTGTTTAGAATTGCTGGCTCATGGGAATACCAAAAAGCAGACTGGCTTTTAGTTGGTTTTATTGGTCTTTTTAAATTTTTCTGCAGCTAATACAGCCCCATTGCTAGCACCTGGGAAGTACCACTCCCACTGCCCTAATCCTCTGGTATGCAACTGATTATGTTTCTTCTGATGTGATGAAACAGGAAGTACCTATGAAGTATTTTTGTCTAAAAAATTGAACATGGGAGAAAATATCCACAAATCATTTATCTGATAAAGGACTTGTAGCCAGAATATTATACATATACATATAGATATATAAAAACTCTTGGGGCCAGCCCTGTGGCCCAGTGGTTAAATTCAGCGCACTCAGCTTTGCTGGCCCAGGTTCAGTGCCCAGGCACAGACCTACACCACTTGTTGGTGGCCATGCTGTGGCGGTGTGCCACATACAAAATGGAGGAAGATTGGCACAGATGTCAGCTCAGTGCAAATCTTCCTCAAGCAAAAAAGAGGAAATTTGGCAACAGATGTTAGCTCAGGGCAAATCTTTCTCAGGAAAAAAAAAACAACTCTTACAACTCACTAATAAAAAGATAAATAGCCCTATTTTGAAATGGGCAAAGTATAAAAAAAGACAAAATCGTCCCATTTGCAACAACACGGATGGACCTTGAGGGTAATATGTTAAGTGAAATAAACCAGACAGGGAAAGACAAAAACCATATGATTTCACTTATATGTGGAAGATAAACACATGAATGAAGAGAACAGATTAGTGGTTACCAGAGGGGAAGAGGGTTGCAGGATGGGCAAAAGGGGTAAAGGGGCACATATGTATGGTGACGGATAAAAACTAGACTATTGGTGATGAGCACGATGCGAGTCTATACAGAAACTGATATATAATAATATACACCTGAAATTACACAGTGTTATAAACCAATATGACCTCAATAAAATAAAAAATATATATTAATAAAAAAATGGGCAAAGTATCTGAATAGACAATTCTACAAAGATGTACAAATGGCTAGTAAATACATGAAAATATGCTCAACATCATTAGCCATTAGGGAAATGAAAATCAAAACCAAAATGAGATACCACTTCACACCCACTAGGACGGCTGTAACGAAAACGACAGACCATAACGTATTGGTGAGTATGTAGAGACACTGGAAACTTCATCCATTGCTGGTGGGAATGTAAAGGGTGCAGTTACTTTGAAAAATATTTTGACAGTGCCTTAAAATGTTAAACATACAGTTACCAAATAACACAGGAATTCCACTTCTAGGTATACACCCAAGAGAAATTAAACATATGTCTACTCAAAACCTTGAACACAAATGTTCATAGCAGCATTATTCATAATAGCCAAAAGGTGGAAACAACCCAAATAGCCATCAACCATCAAATGATAAATGGATAAATTAAAATGTGGTATATCCATACAATGAAATATCATTCAGCAATAAAAAGGAATGAAGTACTGATACATGCTATGACCCATAGATGAACCTTACAACACTACGCTACATGAAAGAAGCCAGTCATAAAGGACCTCATATTGTATGAATGAGACATTTGTATGAAATTACTAGAATATAAAAATTCATAGAGACAGAAAATAGATTAGTGCTAAGGGGTATGGGGTTTCATTTTGGAATTGTGAAAGTGTTCTGAAATTAGATAATGGTGATGACTGTGCAACTCTGTAAACATGCTAAAAGCCACCGAACTGTACGCTTCGAATGGGTGAATTATACGGTATATGATTTATTTACCAATGAACGGTTGAGAAAAAGAACTGAATTAGGCACAAATGTGTGGTGAGGGACTGTAGTTAGTTTTTGGGTGGTGAACATGATGTAATCTACACAAAATTTGAAATATATTATGATGTACATCTGAAAGCTATATAATATAGTCCAATGTTACTCCAATAAAAAAAATTTTTTTTTAATTTAAAAAAAAAAGAAAAATAACTGAACATGGATCCAATCAAGACTATGGGTCTAACTACCATTTATAGGAAATGCAGGGGAATGCCTGAAACACCCCCATGAAGAATCAGTCAAGTTCAGAATGTGAAACATCCTATAGGTCAAAGAACTGGGTTTCTCAAATGTTTTCACGGCATGAAAAATATGAGATTGCCATAAAATAAAACAGCCTAAGAGATGTAACAACCAAATGCAATGTGTGAGTCTTGTTGGGATGCAGATTTGAACAAACTAAATCTCCTCTTTGAAACAATCAGAAATGTTTGATTATTAATTGAATAACCGATAAAAGAAAGAAATTACTGTTGCTTTAGTTAGCTGTGATAAGGGCATGGTGGTTTTCAAAAATATGCCTTTTTCCATTAGAAATGCCTAATGAAGTATATAAGGTCAAATAATATGGTGTCTTGAATTTTCTTTAAAATATTCTAGCAAAAAAAGTGAGAGACAAAAATAAGGGAGGACAGATTGGTACCATTTGGAGGAAGCTGCAGCTGGGTGATGAGTACAAAGGAGTTCATCATGCTATTTCCTTCACTTTCATGTAACTTTGAAAATTCCCATAGTAAGAAGTTAAAAGCGAAATAAAGAACAGAGCATCTCCACACCCATTATGGCTACAAGAATGTGGGTCTTTACGGTGAGAGGCAGGGAAAGGAGAAGGAATTGATTTTTGAACTTTCTCTCTTTGTCTCTTTGAAAGTCAAAAGTCAAGCATGGACACTAGAGCCAAGATACATCACCAGATGTATCAGGAACAATCAGGACCGAGAGGAAAAGGTTTAGATAAAAGAGAAGAGAAAATGTGCTCAACACAAAGAGGAAAAATGAACCAGATACCATAAAAGACACGAAGCATCTAAAGATTTCTCGACTGAAAAATCTATGGAAAATACCACAGATTCCAAATCACTAATATAAACTTTAGAGAGATGATGCTAGAGAAAACCGAAATGAAAATTGAGAACAGATACAACAAATTACATTTCCTAGAGAGAGAAGAGCATTGTTTCGTTTGCTTGTGTCTATACAATGTCCAAAATTTAGACAGTCGGAAAAATATTTTTTGAGGGAATATTTTGGCTTTCATCTAATTTCTTGGTGTCATAAAAACTCAAGTAGTTTATATTATGGCTATATTTCTAAACTGACTAATGATGGCATGTAAATGTTTAGTTAATGTCAACATCTAAATAAAGAACACTCATTGTATTCCTCTGTTATTTTTCCTTTAGACACTTGCTAAATTCGTAGGGAATCTCCCTACAACTGTGTATGTGTGCACGAGTGTGTGTACGAAAAGCAAAATGGAAAGACTTTCAGGTCCTAAACTGAAAGAATGTGAATGTAGCCGACGGGACTGCTGCCCTAACACAGGACAATTCCTCCTGCCTGACTCATGGGTATTCACTGCATACAACCACATTTAAACCCTATCAGCAAGCCCAGGGGCGTGAGAGGAAACGCCCCTCTTCTGGAAGCCAAGGGCAGCTGCACAGCAGGTGAGTTGGTTTCCTAATCTTCTATTGGAGCCCTTCGATTTGCACAGACGCCCAGTCCTGTGTCAGATTTGGTTTTCTCTTCTTTTGTGAAGCCCATAACACAAAGACTGAATGAATGTTTGATTTATACTCCATCTTGAAAAAAGACTTAAAATGGCTTACGATATAGAATAATACTATAGAATAAGCCAAATAACATAAATTAGAAGACAGGGAGATGATATATTGGTGAGTGAAAAAAAAAAGCCAGTTACAGAGCCATGTGTACAATGCCTCACATGAATAAAAATGGATAAAAACACTAGAAGAATACTCTAAAGAACATGCACTGAGATGAGCCATGGCTATGTCCGAGCAGAGGAATTATGGATGATTTTCATCTTCTTCTTGGTGCTTTTCTGTGCTTTCTAACTTTTCCTATAATGATCATGTATTATTTTGAAAACAGAGAAAAGAACAATAAATGTTATTTTTAAAGTGATACACATTTTTTAAAAAGAAAGTGAAAAAGAAAAGGTGCCAATTTGGTATGCAGGAGACTTCATCATATTCAGTAAATGTACGTAAGGGTAGGGACCTAAAAGAGATCCAACAGCGAAGCTGGCACAGAAGTGCATGTTCTGAAGCTCTACATACCTGCCCTACGTGGGCTGCATTGTGTCCCTAAGCTTTCTAGTAGCATGACTATTTCCCACTAACATTGGAAGCATTCTTGTTAGGCACCTTGATAATTGTACCTTTTGCCTAAGATCCTTACTGCTCAAACTTCTGAGATAAAGCAGGTTAATAATAATTGGTCATTATCCCCCATAGTCATGTTACCAGTGCAGTGGAAATTCAAGTAAAGGGGCATAATAGAGGCACCTGATTAATTATCTCATTATTGTGCCCTCATTGACACTGATATTAGGCAACTTAACTAGTGCCCATAAAAGATTGGCCTTGGTTCCTAAATGGGTTACTTGTATATTAGACTAAAATCTGAACAACCTTTAAAAGGAAAAAAACCTAAAAAATTCATTGGTAATGGAAGTGACAAATCCTTCATGAAAATTAGCAGAGGCAAAGAAATTTTCACATAGATTGCATAAAGGCTCATAGAGATCCCTACGTGCCAATTCTGAATTTCTCTGAACCTACTATAAAACGTAGGCTCACTTAAACATTTTCTCAACTGAGAGGGCACTTTTGAGAGTGCAGTGTCGTGCAGGAGACACACGTGAGCCCAGGGCACCAGCAGCATTGCCATCATGGCCTCCTACTGTGCCCTTCCCCACGGGGAAATCTCATATCCTGGGTGACGGGCATAGCTGTAGAACATCACCCTCCCAGAACAATGCAGCCTGCCAGAAGCAGGTGTACTGTTAACCCTTGCTAGTGGCAATGCTGGCAATGACTGACACACAGAGGTGCACAGTGAGGGGTGTCAGCCATTCTCTGAGAGCAAAGTAGGCCCTCCCAGGAGGTGCAAGGACTCCGCAAGCCAGGAAGGTGCCATCAGTAAAGTATTCCTTCTTTCTCTTAGGCACTTCTTTCATGTCTCTGTTTTTAAAGTTTCTATCTACTTAAACACCCTAACTCAAGGTCATAAATAGAACTTTTATTTATTTGTTTTGTTACGTATTTATGTAAATATTTATTATTTTTAATATTATATATTTATTTTTATGTAAATATTAAATATTGTGAAAATATTTATTTAATAAATATTGTGTAAATATTTATTATTTATTATTTTAAAATCCAGTATTCTTCCAAAGAACTTTAACAATCCTTGACATTCCTTCTTGGAAAGAGCAGTGGTTAATGTTGCAATTGCAAATATGTTCTCCGAGGGCAATTCTGCAGGTGTCCTGTTTTGGGAATGTGACATAAGGCTTGGGAGCAATTCCAAAAATAAATTGCGTCATTAACATAATGGTGTTAAGTCACTTTAATTTAATTAAATAGAAGTAACACTATCTACCAAGCATGTCAAATATATACCTTTTTATATTAATAAATATGTCTTTCTTCCATTTCTATTACTGTTTCTGGCACACAGCTGGTGAGCTACCCACAGTTGCAGAGGGTTTTCTGGCAGGAAAATTGAATTTCTGTTGCTTTTGAAATGCAGACATGTGCTTTGCCTGAAATCATCTGTAATGCAGATGGTATGTTATCAGAAATATTAAACTAAAATTCAGTGTGTTAGTCTAGGAGGAAAGCCGAGTTCTGACCAGGAGCTGAATCTGAGTACTAGAGGGAGTGATTTAACACTGAGGAATACTAGAAAGAGGCCAAAAGAAACCATTTGGGCAGGCGGACTGATGAGCTGCCATTTGCTGCCAAAAATTCCATCTCAATAGCAGTCATCAGAAAAGCCTCTGTTTCTCTCCTAAGATGGTCAGCTCGAGTCCTCAAGGCTCCATCTGCTCCTCCTTCGAGTCTCCAGCAATTTATATATCTTCATTCATTAAATCAAATTGCCAAAAACCTTTTTTCCTATCTGATATCGTGGAGGGAAATATTAATTTAAAAAGTGAATTTTGAGGTTCAAAGCCATTCACTTAAAAATGATTTTCTGTTGCAAAATAGAAAGGGAGTTGGTTACTGCAGGGAAGAGCTAGCAGAGAGGTAATGCGCCTTGGGCAACAAATTGTATTGCTGGGCCTTGGCTGCCAACTAGCTTGACCTCTGACTGCAGCTGGGCAAACAGTTAAGCCCAATGTAAGTAGGAGTGGAAAGTAATGTTCAGACTTAGGGCTGATTCAGCAGGGAGGGAGGCTGGGGTAAGGGAGGACAGGTGGTCTATAAACAGCAGTCGGTCTTGAAAAGTCTATTTATAAGATGGGGAGATTAGGGAAACAATTTGCCTGCTTTGAAAGCAAGTGGCAGATGTACACGATGGGGCCTCCTTTCCAGCATGCCACAGCCTCATGACAAATGGTACTTCTAACTCCAGTGACATTGACAATCCTTCACCAGATGCTAAGACAGTGGAAAAACAAGGGGCAAGGCACAAGCCTGAGAAAAGCTGCTTTTCTACTGCTGATAAAAAGCTTTCATACAGATAATGCATATGTTACTAAATGCAAAGTGGGGAATAACTCTCTGGAAATGATTTCAGAACTTTCCAGTTCCCTGACACAAACATCAACTGCTTTAAGTCAGGTTTGAAACCATGAAATATTGCAATGCTTTCACTTAGATATTAAGCTACCTATGTGAATTTCATCTGAGCTTGAAGATGAAATCTTACCAGAAAATGAAAACTATTGACCTTTACTAAAGCATGATCATCAGCAGGATGCCATAAGACCCCAGCAGCTTCTTACCTTGTTGTGGCTATCTTTTCTCCCTTTTTCCAGTCCCAAAATACAATACTGTGAAAATCGTCTAAACCAACCGACACCAGACATTTTCCATCGGCTGTATGAAAACAACACAAACGTCAAATGATTCATTTCTTCGATGAAAAGCCAAAACATTTTACATACTGTAAAGAGGAACAAGAAATTGCCCTTAAGAATGTTATTTAGGCTCAGATACATTAGAAGCATCATATACTAAAGGGACCTCACTGAATGAAATGGATAGCTAGTGACAGTTGAGCTTCTTAATGCATAATAACTGGGTGCTGAACTAAATTGCTGACACAACATTCCAACCTGAGACAGAGAACTATGGGAGGGCATCTCAAGTAAGTCATAAAAACCTTGTCTATTTTGTGACAGACAAATCTCATGATTGTTACTGGAAAAGCCATTTGGCTTCATGACTCAGTCTATTTTCAGCTCTAACAAACTGGGTTCTGTTTAACCCTCCAAGATAAGAGTATTACAGCAATTAAATATTACTTCAGTCGGCCCAGTGGCGCAGTGGTTAAGTGTGCACATTCCACTTTGGCGGCCCAGGGTTCGCTGGTTCGGATTCTGGGTGCGGACGTGACACCTCTTGGCAAAGGCCACGCCGTGGTAGGCGTCCCACATATAAAGTAGAGGAAGACAGGCACGGATGTTAACTCAGGGCCAGTCTTCCTCAGCAAAAAGAGGAGGATTGGCAGCAGTTAGCTCAGGGCTAATCTTCCTCAAGAAAAAAAAACGCCCAAGTTAGAAACTAAATATAACTTCAAAAATTCTTTCAAGAGATGATTTTGTAATTTAAAAATCTTAATTTCTTAGTTTCTCTATTTCAAATGCAGTATGCTTGTCATAGGACATTTAGAAAATATGGATAAAGGAAATTTTTTAAATATCCAAATTTCTAGGCCTACATTTGATGTATATCCTGTCAGTTTTCTTCTGTACATAAATGTGCTTTTAAAAAACTACACCAGGATCGTACCGAACATATTGTTTTTTCATTTATTACATGATGAACGTTTCCCCTTAGTATTAAATATTTTTTATAATATTACCAAGGATTACTATAATTTGGACATTTAGGTTGTTTTCCAAAAAATTTTTTGAAATTATTTTGTAATTTGAAAGAAAAATAGTTAATTTGCTTTTTCCCTTCAAGAAAGAAGAAGAGAAAGGGGCTGGCCCAGTGGTGTAGCGGTTAAGTTGGTACACTCCATTCCGGCAGCCTCGGGTTTGTGGGTCCGGATCCTCCATGCGGACCTATACACTGCTTATCAAGGCATGCTGTGCCAGCGTTCAGCATAAAATAGAGGAAAATGGGCACAGATGTTAGCTCAGGGCCAATCTTCCTCAGCAAAAAAGAGGAGGATTGGCAGCAAATGTTAGCTCAGGGCTAATCTTCCCAAAAATAAAGAAGAAAAAGAGGAGGAAAAGTCAATAAGCCTTTCCTTTGCTGCTTTTCCGAAAATGTAGATTCACAGAAGAAGTGTCTCTGGGTCAGCAGTTCCATCTTAGCTGCTCACTGGCTCAGAGATGGGTAACCAAGCATCAACCAACCATGCATCAGTTTAGCAGGGTGTCTTCTCTGTCTGCAGAAGGCCAACAACATGAGGGTAAAGAAACCCAAGTCTGCAATAAACTGCTTCTCCCCAGTCCACTCCGGGTCTCAACTGATATTTTCAAAGGCAGTCCTAGAGTAGACCCCAAATTAAGGTTGCCAGATAAAATAAAGGAAGTCTAGTTAAACTGGAATTTCAGATAAGAAACAAATAATTTCTTTGTAAAAGTATGTCCCAGTCAATATAAGTGTAAATATTGCCTGGGACATATCATACAAAACATGGAATATACTGATACAAAAAATTATTTGTTGTTTATCTGAAATTAAAATTTATTGGGCCTCCTATATTTTTATTTGCTAAATCTGGTAACCCTACCCCTAACGCTAACCAATGCTCAACATGGGAGTGCCTTTATTTGTGCCGGAGACCCTCCCCTGACCACCTAGGAACACTGGTCTGCTCCTTTTCTGGAGGAAGAAGGGAAGTAAGAAAAAGGAAGAGTCTGGCTTAACAAACCACATCTTCCCCAATCCTCAACTATTATTCCGCATGAAGCAAGGATCTGAAAGTTACGTTAACTTTCAAGCTACTAGGCTGTAGTATTAGATGAAGACATTAACACTTTCCTCAAGGGCTGAATCACCACCAGTAATTATTATAAACAGTGTCTTCTGAATCACCGCTAATGACATGTCCTTATGCTTAAATGTTACCAGGCTTTAAACTGGACAAGGTCTCTTTTTATGCGTTGGGGAGAAGGGACTGGTAATGACTTCCTACTCATTACCAATAACATTACTTTTTCCATATCTCTTGGTATGGCCTGGTTGTTTTTCTATACTGGCATGCCTCTGTATCTAGGGATTTTATTTTAATTGGCGTTTTCTCCCTTTTTAGATGACAAGCCTTTCTAAAGTTTTTAGCAATCATATCATGTTTCCTTTGTGATCCTCACACTGAGCTGGTTTTCAACGAATGCTGATGATTCTGGTGACATTGAGGAGGACAAGAAAGATAAAGATGGAATGTGCCCAGGATGGTCTGAAGGAAAAGGGAATGTGCTATGTCATATAGCTACAAAAATGTTAATTGTTTTTTAATTACCATTTATTTCAAGAACACTGCACAAATATTCAGTGTCTCTTTTTTTGCTTTCATTAATTCTATATTTTCTTTTTTAATCTGCATAGCTATTATTATGTCCTCCTTAGAATGCAAGCACCCACGCATTTAAGATGATAGCTGTTTTTTTGAGGAAGATTAGCCCTGAGCTAACTACTGCCAATCCTCTTTTTGCTGAGGAAGACTGGTCCCGAGCTAACATCCATGCCCATCTTCCTCTACTTTATACGTGTGACGCCTACCACACCATGGCTTTTGCCAAGTAGTGCCATGTCCGCACATGGGATCCGAACCAGCGAACCCTAGGCTGCCAAGAAGCGGAACATGTGCACTTAACCGCTGCACCACCGGGCCAGCCCCTAAGATGATAGTTTTCAAAGTGTTATCTCTCTTGAAGAAGGCCTCAGGAAAAGTTGATTTTTGTGGCTTCTAATTCTAATAAATTCTAGTAAAGAATTTCTGCAAGGCCCCATCAGCTTGTCCTCACAGTATACAGCCTTTCTACCCCAATAGAAGTATCATGACTCTGAGTAGCAATGGAAGAAACAGTACGAATCCAGAGTCACCTCAACAAATACCTCTCCTTAGGATGGTGACGTTTTCTTGAATCCCGCAGGTGTAGGCTATTCCTGCATACCACATGGTTTGGAAATATAATTGGCTACCTCTTAATTTTTTCCCAGTTTTCATTTCCCCTGCAGAGGCTTGACCTCAGCTTTGAAAACCCAGTGTTCCCTCACCAGTTAGTTGGAGTTTTTGATTTTCAGCCATGTTTTGAGAGTCTAGGTGCTGTCCTTTTAAATCTTTCCAGTCACAGTATGTATTAATTATGGATATTTTATGACATAGTCCAGAAATAATTCGAATGCACTTAATGTCAACAGTAAAGGGCAAATTAGAAAGAGAAATTTTTATTCAGACAATTACAAGTTGGTCCTTTTATTCAAGGCTCATAAAAAATGCATAGGTTTTCAGAATTGAACACAATGAAATCAAGTTAGACTTAGAGGTGCCCTTGTGGAAATCATTTATTATTCCATGAAGGTTTTAAAATAAGAGGATGATATTTAGCCTAGAAAATATGTATGTGGCTGAAGCTTTCTCGTTCTAATTTGGTTTTCTGTTCACGTGGAAGAACTTTCCTCAGGCCAAGCACAAAAACAAAGATGGCTCTATTTTCCCAAGACAGTGATGATAAATTCACAAAGTTAAAGAGTTGCTCAATTAAGTGAGATAATGTAAATTCATTCCTTCTCATTTACACAATTTAAAGTTACAGATTATAATGTAAGAAATGTTTTTGATTAAAAATGTCTTCTTTTTGTTTGCTTTTGGACAGTAGCAAGAATAATCTAACTCTCTACATTATAGCTGTTTGTTTGCTGTCTAGTTTTCACATCATTTTCCTGCTTTGTATTTCCAGGACAATTTCTTTCTCTAATGAGAGACAAATGTACTATCAGCAGGTCTTTCCAACACCGCTCCAAAATGGGCTGGCTTGTAAGAGATAGGCGGAGATGGGGGTACTGAGGCACATAGACGGGGCCACCAGCTAGAAAATAACTGATGTCAGTGTCCTGTTTCCACGGTTAAAGGAGAATCTAAATAATCTCCTCTCTCGGGATTTTTACTTAAACCACTCACTTTTCTATCAGTTTCCAAAAGGAAGGTATAGTTGCTCCTGCTCCTATTCAGGAAAGTGTGTGATTCAGGGCTGTTCCAGGATGGAGGTCTCTTTTCATAGGGGTCTGGTCCACATAGCAGCCTCTATGCATCACCATGCCGACTCCTCCTTTATACTGGAGAATGGGAGGGGCAGCTGGAGACGCTAGTTGGGTAGAGGGAGCGGGGAAGTGAGCGAACATGCCGCATGCTCCAGATACAACTCCCATGGCAAAAGTTGACACAGCCCCCTGGTGGAGGGCAGGGGCAGGAGAAAGCAAGAGCACTGAGGAGGGAGACCTCCCCGCACTGCTCCCACCAGCTCACAACCCAGCCAGGAGACCTTGGTTCTAGCTCTGGATCTGTCACTGTGTTTGACTCTTCCCTGGGCCATACCACAAACTCTCTTGATTTCCAATCCTGGCCTGTAAAGTGCTGCAGGGGTTTAAGACTAAAGCCATATCATTATAACACAAGGTACTATCAATACAAATTAAACCAAAGGGGCCTCAACTCATACCTTCTAGAAGCACCATGGAGACCACAGAGATCAATCAACCACTACAACTCATCTTCATGTAACCATTCATGGTGATGGATCAAACACAATAGATAATAGTGAAAGTTATTCCTGAGTAGTCCTTAATATTACTGCTTTCTAAAACTATTAACTAGTTTCCTTTCTGCCATTTATTTTAACATTGTACTTAAACTCTGAGACAAAAATGTAATTTTCCCAAATTAAAAATAACACATTTGCTGAACAAATGGGCTCTTCCACAGTGATTGTTATCTGGGAATAAAGAGTGAACTGTTAAAACTAAAATATCCTTTTTATGCAGAAAATATTTCATATCTGGGTTTTTCTTTTCTTTCTTTCTTTCTTTTTTTTTTTTTTTGGTGAGGAAGATTGGCCCTGAGCTAACATCCATTGTCAATCCTCCTCTTTTTGCTTGAAGAAGATTGTCCCTGATCTAACATCTGTGTCCATCTTCTTCTACTGTGTATGTGGGGTGCTGCCAAGGCATGGCTTGATGAGCAGTGTGTAGGTCGATTCCTGGGATCTGAACCTATAAACTCTGAGCAGATGAAGCAGAGCACACAAATTTAATCACTATGCCACTGGGCTGGCTACCATATCTGGATATTTTTTTATTTGCTCAAAATGAGAATTAGAAGCAGTGGCAGAATCAGCTTTTCAATGTCTTCTTAGAGCATCTGGTTTCTCTACCCTGGCAATGATGTGAGGAGCTGCCTTATGAGCGAAAGATTTCTAAGCTCACTTAATTTCTTGATCTTTATTCTATAAAACTACTAAGCCCAGAAGAGATGTGAGCTCTCAGAAACGCAGAGACCAAGTTACTGGGTACCAGCTTATTGCTACTAACCTGTCTCACAATCATTGTGTTTGATCAAAATTCCTCTAATCCCTTCTCTGAAGGTATTTAAGTAACACAAGCTAGTCTTTTTGACTTTTCTAAATTTAAAAACTCCCAAAGTAATCAATTCTATAGAGTAAATAATCTAATAATTATTAAATTCTATTTATATTATTCTAAATTTCCTGCCACTTTGTTCATATGTTAATACACATACAGACATTTTCAGTTGAAATCAGTGAATAGATGCTATTTTTAGTTCTATTTTTTCTCTTTCACTTAACCTGATACATAGAAATGTGTATGAAATACACATAGTCCATGTACTTGTCACTTTGAATTATAGCTTTGATTATATGGTGCCAAATTGTCTGCTAAAATTGCTGAGTCAATTTTCAATGTCACCAATATGACTATATTAGATTCTCCATAATCTAGTACACATTTTGGGTGTATTGTTTTATTTATTTTTGCTACCTTAATGGGTGTCTTACCACTCTTCTAGAGGATAATTATGAATTCATTTTTTATATTAAGTATACACATATGTATCTGCTAGCAAAGTTAACTTTGAGAAAAGGGCAATTCATCCACTGAGAAGTGAAACTATGGGAAAAAAAAGCAGAAGAAATTCATTCACATCTTTGGAATAGAACCATATTTGAACTCAAATTATGGTTTCCTTTTAGATATTACTGATTTATTATGGACACATGGCGCATCTATTTTAAAATTCTATGTTCATCAAACTTCTGGAAGTTTAGGACTTTGTACTCACTGTTTATTGGGTTATTACATGTGTTATCTGAGCTTTCAACCAGCAGGTGGTATGCTGAGTAGTTCTTTCTCCCTCCATTCTCAGGTCTTCTCTACCTCACATGCCCACTAGTGTAGAGTATGAACTGTTTAGTCTTGATTTTTACTAATTCAATAACCAGAGAAAGTATGAAATAACTTCTAATAATGATATAACAACTCAGATTTGTATAATACTTACAGTAAGTGAAAATGTGCATGTCACAAAAAAAATCCAAAAAAACTGCCCCATGTTATTGGTCAGAGAATAGATAAACATAATTTTCACCCAAACTTTGTGAAAATGTGAAGTTCTAGTCGTAATAGTGAAAGGCAGGGCAAATAGCATTAAGCAAAACCTCATTCATTTATTCATTCATTCATAACATTTTTGGAGTAGCTTCTATGCCCACAGCACTACAACATGTGCAGTGGGGAACAGAGAAATGGGCTCTGCTGCCCAAGTAGTTTACTGTGTGTGAAGGGCATAGGAAATGTTGACACAAATAACTACTGCACCACATGGACTCTAACAGGTCCCACAAGAGCAATGACAACAATGGGCTAAAGGATGCAGAAGAAAGGACAGGATATTTCTCCTTGGAAGGTTGGAGGAGAAAACTTTCAGCTTGGTCTTAAAAGGTGGTGGGACTTGAAGAGACACATGGGAACAGCAGGAGCAAAGGAACAGAGGCAAAAGAAGGAGAAGAGTGCGTTTAGGTTCTGAAGTTCGGTAGCTGTAAAGGAACACGAATGGGTTAGTGGTGGAAAACACTGCAAAGGAAGGTTGAGGGCAAATCAGGAAGGTCATGAATGTCCAACCAAGGGCTCAGCCCTGAGTCAGTCAACAAGAGAGTCCATGTGGTGGCAATGTACTTGTGCTTCCAGAAGACTCCAGAAGTGGGTTGGATGGACTAGAGGAAGTGGGGATGAAATCAGGGACCAGCATTACTCATGGCACAGATGAGAGGGAGTGAAGGCTTGCACAAAGATAGTCGAGAGAGAGGGACATATGAGAGAGACTAGGGTTGTGGAGTCATGGAATTTGATGACTAATACACATTTCGCATATATTAAAAATTTGAATGAAATTTAGAAAAAGGAAATTATAGAATCGGTTTTCTATAGAGAGTTTAGAATTTTTGTCTACTGATCTAATTTCTACAATTGGGATTATTAAAAATTTCTAGTAAAGACATCTTTTGTGATAGGTTCTCATTCTCCAATTCTGCTTAAAGAAACAGCCTTACCCTAAAGAAAATGATGTCCATCAGTTAGTATTTTTATAGTACTGTGTTCAAATTTTAAACTAAGGAGATGGAAATGTCAGTTCTATTTCTTCAACATGAAATTTATTTCCAAAACACCAGTGTTGTAAAGTGGCCCTCTGCAGAGAATTTGCAGCCCTCCCTCTAGTTCTTTATATTTAAATCACAAAAGCTGTGCGCCCACTTGTTTGGAGAGATGAAATTGATGTTCTGAGTCACTGTCAGACAATTACAACAAGTGTCTCAACAGCAACAGCTGTTCTGGGTTTCAAACCGCTCAAGCAAATACAGAACACGGTGCAAGCTCTTGGTAATGACTTGGGAGAAGGGAAAAGGGGAAGACAAAGAAAGGACATGTAACCTAAAGGCCACATTTTTTGGTGAGGTGTTTACATATCTGATTTCCAGTCAAAGCCTGGGTAGCTGACGTACGAAGAGCTTACCTCATTACAAACAGAACTCAACTAAACAGGAGGATGTTAAACAAACAAACCTGGAAGTAAATGTAGAATCGTCTGCCAAGGACTCTAGCGGAAAACTGGGGCCTACCTGAAAAATCAAGTGCACACACTCCTCTCTGATGTTGTCCTTTCAAGAGTGACAAACATTTTAGAGTTTGTGTGTCCCACACATGAACAGCAGCATCTCTTCCAACCTTAAATAATAGAATGAGTGTTATTGACTACTTACAAATTATAGTAAGAATGATTTTGTTCTTTAGGGTCAACTGCTACTCAGAAACCAAAAAACACACATTTGGAGAGTAGGAAGACCTCAGAAATCATCTGACCCAACTCCATTATTTTCCAGATGAGGAAACTGAGGACTCAAAGAGTCTAAGAGGCTTGTTTTGGCAGCAAGGTGCGTGCCCAGAGCCTAACCTGGTGCACAGCTCCTAGTTAAGGGACTTGTAACACTCTGACTCAGATGTCCACTGGGCTTTGCTCTGTCAGTTAGGTAGGTCTACCCCTTCCCTGCCTTCTCAACACCACACAAGATTCTACTTCTTGGGCACAGAAGTCACCTGTATGTTGTCACGGCACTATCCTTGGAGTTCTATCATCCATCTCAATTATTTTACCCACCCCAAGAAGCCTTAGCCCTGCTTCTCCCCCTGGGAAATGACAGTTTCATGGCTTAACTCTCTCTCATTAAGACGGATTCTCCTAAAGGGGACACAAGCTCCTATCACACTGATTCCCAACACTAGAGAAAATTGTAATAGTAAAGTAGTTTGCCTCACTTATAATACACAGCAAAAAAGTCCTATTGGGTACTGACTCTAAAAGGGAAGTGAAACATAGAGCCAGGCACCTAACTGAGCAGAATCTTGCCAACTCCTACATTGGTTGGTAGAGGCCCGGTTACCCCTGGAGTGGCTACTGGCATACTGGTTTGCCTCCCAGCAATTACAGTATAGAATGCAGTATCTCCTCAGGGGTTTATGTAAAGAACTAATCTCTGGTTTTTCTTTCAAAGGAAGGCTATTAAATACCCACAAATCAAGAATCATCTATTAATAATAAAGACAAAAAAGAAGTGGGGGGCCAGTGAAAAGGCAAAACAGTGATCAATTACTTGTAAAACAATAATGTCAGCCAATGCATACTGGATGGTCCATCTGCAGTTAGAGGGGCAGCAAGCAAGTGTGTCAATTAATGGCTCTTTCCTTTCAGAGCATTGTAATATTCTGACAAATAAAATAAAAGCCATGGATTCTTCTTCCCTGAAAATGCACATTTCTGGGGTTGACTCCCTTCATGCCCTCAGTTTCATCTATGGATCTCATGAACCCTGTTCAAAGACTTTTACTACCTGCATGTCAAGTCTCAGAAATGGCTACTTGTCTCATGTTAACCTTTGACCCTCATTCAAGAGTTTTTCTTGGAGTTTTCTACTTAGATGTTGAGAATCAGTTGAAGCATTACATGCAGCTAAAAGCCCATAATAAAAGTGAATGAAAATGTAATCTATACATTGGAACAGTACAAAACTTAAAATACTTTTGACAGTATTGTTGCTTTACCAGCAAGATAATAAATCTGAGTTTAACAGATTCTTTGTTTACTAAGTTGACTTTCTCTCTTACCTTTTCCCACACGAAATGACTGAATACAGGGCTCTGTTTTGAGTAGCTTTTCAATTATAGACTCAATCGAAATTTTAGGCATCCAAAATAGTTCAGACAAAATTTATGGTTTTTTGAAAGGGTAAAATACAAAATAATAAATTAGCCAAAATTCATACGACTTTAAGCTTTACAAAAATAAACACTAGATGTTATACTAGTATGAAAAGATGGTTCCTTCAATAAACATTTACTGAGTACCCAGGGTATACTAAGTACCGGGCACACAGTGATGAGGAAAATATATTAAAACTGCATTCAAGGAATTTACATTACACTAGTTTTAACCAATCTTATTCACAGATCTCATCACGTTAGGATAAGAATCCTTCAAAGGCTTCCCAATAGTGCTAGAATATATTGGTTGATTCTCCCATCATCATGAAATGATCCAGCATTCACTGAATCTTCAGCTTCCTGCCTCATGTTTATTTATATCAAGTATTTCTTGAATTTCTAACATGTAAACTGTATTCAAAATTAAATCCTCTCTCTCTTCAGCTAGACACCCATCTTAGAGGAGAGATACATACCTGCCCAGTAGCCACATAGTCCTTCACTGGGTGGATGGTCAGGCTGAGAATGTCATCATCGTGCCCCAGGTACAGCCTCTGGGAGTGCTGCTGCCTGTTGTACACAACAGCAACTGCAGCAATGTGGTAGACCACTTCTCCAGCTTGTGTGTAGAACAGATTGTTTCTACAGTCATAGCCTCTATAACTGAAGCACAGGTCCAAGAAACGCACATCAGGTGAATAAACAGTGAGTGAACAGAGCAGGAGTTGTTAGAAGGTAAAGCTAACGCACTGACATGGGCAAGTACAAGTAGAGACCTAGGTGCCTCCATAGTTGCTCAAGACAGTGATCTTCAACAGGGGTATGAGGACCTCTCAGGGTATGTGATGACTTTCTAAGGGGCAAATGAGCAC
The DNA here is from genome assembly GCF_041296265.1 of Equus caballus. Lineage (NCBI taxonomy): Eukaryota > Metazoa > Chordata > Mammalia > Perissodactyla > Equidae > Equus > Equus caballus. Next base: position 61,047,364 of record NC_091698.1, read on the forward strand.
TCATAATTTTAGTGGAATCTGTTTCCAGATCTTCAGCTACTGTTTGTGCTCTTTCTTAAACTGACCAGTCTGAGAACACACTTGTGGAGAGGTGCAGGTTTTCTTTCCCCCTTCTCCTTTTACCATCACTTTCCTCCCACTTTAGGAAGTCATTCCTCTTGTCCATCTGTTATCTTACTACAGTGTATTACCGTGGAAGTCAAACCTTCCAGGGATGCCAAAACAAACGGACAATTCAAAATACAAGTGTGGGTGTTGAAAGTGAACAACTCCAACGACTGGGTAAGAAATCCTTTTGCAAGTCAAATGATTTCCAATTTTTGGCTTTTAACAAAAGTAAAGTGATTTAATTGAATTGTCAGCAGATAGATCATTACACTACTTTTTGTGTGATCTATCAAAATCATGATATATATTTTTGGCCTATAATTCAAGAGGAGTTTTGAAGAATTGGATAATGTTGCTATGATAAAACTGCTTCCATTCTCATGTACTTAATCATGTGAATAAGCTTTCTCAGTGCTTATATATATTAAAGAATGAAAGATGAGAATAGACTCAATGCTAAACTCTGTCACATTCTAGCAATAAGTAATATATATGCACATACATATGAACTCATTGAAAAAATTCTCTTATTAAAAGTATTTTTCCAATAAAATTTTTTATGTTTAATAACTGTTTATCAGAATCTGTACTATATCTTGGTTGATTTGGTCAGGTGTGTACTACTAATAGTTGTAACAATTATTCAATCTAGAAAAAAATTGTTAACTCTTAGAGCAGCACTGTCCAATAAAAACATTATGTGAGACACATGTATAATTTAAAATTTCCTAATTGTCACATTGAAAAAATAGATGAAATGTATTTTTAAAACATTTAACCTAATACGTCTAAAATATTATCATGTCTACATGTAATCGATATGAAACATTTTGATGAGATATATTACATTCTTTTTTTCACACTAAGTCTTCCAAGTCTGGTGTGCATTTTACACATACGGCACATCTCAATTCAGACTGGTAATATTTCAAGTGCTCAGTGGCTACAAGTGGATACCATCCTGGACAGGGCGGTATATGTCTTATGGTCACAAGGAATTAAATTTACATTGAACTTCTAGACCTTTTTTTCCTTGCAGAAGGTATGACTGGGTGATCAATAAAAGACTTTCAAGTACAAAAAATATTACATTAGGGTAAAATTCTGTGGGCAAGTAGAATGGAAATACAAGTTCAAGGAGAAATATGAATGATACAAAATTTCCTACTTTTATAGAAGCACTTCTTCATGTAATTTTTAATTTGATGATGGTGGTAACCAAATATCCATGGTATTTAGGTTCCATTGAGTCCATTTAAATGAATGATGTATTTATAAAACACTAGATATTATATTCTTCACAACCATTTACACTTTTGTTGTAAACTCAAAACTCAAAATTATTTTGGGCATATGTGAACAAAAATGTTTGAAGAAAACATTGTCCTAGGTGGAGCTAACAAAATAGAGCAGGAATTACAGAGATAAAGGAAGTAGAGACAGTAGAGAGAATGAAGTGAAATAGCAGTGAGCCATAGTCACACATGCATCATGGAAGTACATGACAGAAAAAACCTAGATACACACATTGTGATGGCCACGGAACATCAGCTGAGAAAAGTGTACAGAGAATAATGGTTAAAATATTAACCCAGGTAAGTGTAAACTGGAAAGACTGGCTAGCTTGGTGATAAGGCTGGTGACAGGCCACCCACCCGTGTATGAACTGGAGTTTCAAGCTGTCCTCAGGAGCCTTTTCTCGCTTAAGGAAGGGCACTGCATGGTTTTTCTCTTTACTTTGTTGCTTTAGCTGAGGTAGATCTTCTTTGTAAACCTTAAAGCACAACAGAAATATTTAGTTGAGACTCTTTTCTTCAGGTTTCAAAAACACGAATATCTTGGCATTCTCAGGAGAGCTTTAATTGCAGGAAATCAAGTTTTTGAGAACATAAGAAGCTAAAAATGTTCACAACAGACCAAGAAGGTCATTATATAATGATAAAAGGGTCAAAGTTCATCAAGAAGACATAACCATTGTACATATTTATGCATCCAACATCAGAGCACCTCAATATATAAAGCACACAATAATAGAACTAAAAGGAGAAATAAATATCAATAAAATAATAGTCAAAGACTCTAATACCCCACTCTCAACAACAAATAGATCATCCAGACAAAGAATCAATAAGGAAATAGCAAATGTGAACAAGACCATAGACCAAATGACCTAAGAAGATAGAAATTGTATCAAGTATCTTTTCTGAACACTATGGTATGAAACTAGTAATCAATAACAGGAGGAAAGCTGGCAAATTCACAAATATGAGGAAATTAATACACTTCTGGACAGCCAATGGATCAAAGAAGAAATCAAAAGGGAAAAAAAAAATCAAGACAAATGAAAATGGAAACATAACATACCAAAACTTATGGGATGCAGCAAAAGTAGTCCTAAGAGGAGAGAAAGTTTGTAGCTATAAATGCATACATTAAGAAAAGAGAAAGATCTCAAATAAACAACCTAATATTACAACTCAAGGAAGTAGAAAAAGAAGAACAAATTCGGCCCAAAGTTAGCAGAAGGAAATAATACAGATCAGAGTAGAAATAAATGAAATAGAGACTAGGAGAAAGAAATAACAAAACTAAGAGTTGGTTCTTTGAAAAGATAAACAAAATTGAGAACATGAGACATGATATCAAGTTTTACTTTGTTATAATGAACAAAACTAACATGAAATATCTTTTAAGTCATTGGGATCTAATTTAATTCTTTTTTCTTAATTTGCTATTATGTTTCTTAAGTAATTTATATGCAGAGACTATGATATTAATTTTCTTGTAAATAAGAAAGGAAATTACTAAAGTTATCAATAAAATATAAATAAAATATTTTGTTATAATTTCTTCTAAGGCAAGAAATCTCTTCACGTTTCTGACATTTGCACAATATGGACCTCATGAATCATGGGGATCACACTTTGGAATTATTTTCCTTTCATGCCCTCATGCATCTTGACAGATCAGACTCTGAGATAGAAAGCAAGGCTCTTGGTCTAACCTGAGATCTAAAATGCGCTGCTGAGAGAACATTTTCTACAATTTAATTTAAATGTCCATAAAAATCAATCTTTGTCTACCATGTATTTATGTCCTACTACCAAGAGATACAATTTGACACATTAAAAACGAAATACAATCTATTAATAACTTCTCATCTTCATAAAGGAAAGTTTTCACTTGATCAAACTATATTACTAAAAAAATAATGAGATATTATTATAATAAAGTCCCTGCTTAGGACTGACCAAAAATCTTATTTAAAAAGGAAGTCAGAAGACATCTCATTACTGTTTTGTCTATTAGAGATGCAATGAATTAAGCTTTTAAAATCTAAAGATAACTATTCATCTGACTTCATGATGTTTTTAATAGTTCATCCATCACTTTAGAACACTGAATTCTAGTCCTTGCATTTCTACTGCTTATTTGAACAAGTATTATAACGTCTGTGGGTCTCAGAGACCCATGGAGAACAGAATAAAAATCCCTTCTCAGAAATATTGTGAATGTCAATTAAATAATATAGGTGAAAGCTTTGGAAAGTAAGATGTCAGGAAAAATATATAAATCCTAGGCAAAGATTTCAATACAGTCATGCCTTTTTATTCTTTTACTAGTATCATTTTATTAAATAAAAACTTCCCCACTAAAGAAAACTGCTTTTCTTTTTTCCCTAGATTTTATGTTCATTTTGCTTAAATTCCATTTCCCCTTGATATCAGGGTATAATATTATTTAGTGTTTATGTGGTATTTCCACATTAACAATTTCCTTTCAAATCCTTATCTTTATTTAGTAGTTTTATTGCATAATACATTCTATCAACATACTGTCAAACTGATTTAGTCCTGAAGTTGACCCAAACCATCGGTTTGGTCCATCAGTTCGACTGCCTTTGTACTAATCTAACTTTTCAAACACTGAATCAATGAGTAATGATTATGAGCTAAAAAAAATGTCATCTGAAAAGCAGTAAATTCAGTGCGGGCAGTAAATTCATTGCCTCTGTAGAGGCAGAGCCAAGCAGTACATAGAATGTGCACTTTGGAACGAAGCCCAGATCCACATTCGTATCCTGACACTACGGGCAATATGGACATGGGCAAATTACTTAACCTCTCCAGGTTATTGTGGGCTTGGATCTGGTGCAGATAAAGCACAGGATCTGGCCCCACAGAGACACTCGATACAGGGCAGCTGCCCTAGGTCTACATGGTAAGTCTCCACGGGGAACTCTGACAGGTGCTGTGTCTGGAATCTTATTCACTCCATGTTCATGTACAGAACCCGCTTCATATACCCTTGTTAAATAAGAAGAAAGAGAAGAGAATCCCTATGGTTATCACCATAAAAAGGCCATATGTGTCCCGACTCCTTTGAAGGATTGCTTTCTTTAATACTCACTATTTAGCGCTAAAATGAAACGTCTACTTTCAAAAAAACAGAACCCAATTTGGATGTAACTGCCCAACTTTTGTACCAGAGATGATTTCCGACTAGGGAGATAATGGGCTTTTACTTTAATCAAAAGGATAATGGTCTCCATAAATTAAGAGGGAAACCTGGATAACAGCTCACTTGCAAACTACCATGGCTCTGAGGTAACCTATTCTGTAAAGAAAACACATGCTTTAATGATCTGCTAAGAGAATGAAAAGTCCTGTAGCTTAACCTGCATATTTTTATGCAAAAAAATATTTTTAAATTATTGGTGCGAGGGAAGCAGAAAACCCCGACTCTCAAGGGTTTAGTTTTGAAACTTTGCTACCACTTTCCAATAAAAAAAATTTTAATGATATGATCAGGTAAATGCCTGATTTTTAACCTGTATCTAAAGACAAGAAGTAGGCAATTTTCCTCATCCCTGTCTTGATTCTCCCCTGCCTAAGTACCAGCCTTTTTTAGCGCAATGTCCAAACCCAAGGAGATCAAGATTTCTGAGTTCTGAGGCACCTACATTGCTCCCTGTGTACTGACCTGGCGATCATAATTGATTTGAGTTTCTTGCTCAATATCAGAGTCCAACTCTGGCACATCGGATAAATCTGAGTCAGATTCTTCACTGTAGGAATCAGTGCCACCTTCTGCAGAAACACAACCCACAAGAAACAAGCAAAAGTTCTGAGACTCTAAATAGCTAAAAATTTTATATAAAATATTTTCTTTCTTCTATTCTGTCAAAGTAAATAAAAAATAACTATACCACAGTTGTCATTTAATGTAGATTCTTAAAATGTCTTTTTTTCCCTTTCATCTTTGGGTTAAGTTCAGCACACCCCTGACTCCCTTTCAGGAGTATTAACAGATGAGGACAACTTCCCCCCAAGGAGACTGAACTCATTTCCACATTTCTATTAGATAATAGATCTTTGAGTTTTAAATCTTGCTGGAAAAGGGCAAAGAAAAAAGGGCAGATTTTACCAAGAAGAAGGCTGGGGCACAAAGGGATTCAGCCACTTAGTTCAGGAAAGATCCCTCTTTAGCCTTTCAACATGCCCACAAAGTACCAGTAATCGCCATGGTCAAAACCTCTGCAGAACCCCTCCCAATAAAACCATTTCCTCATAGTTTTTCATTTTATTTCCTAATCATTCCTTCTGACATCACAGTAAATAAAAAAACTACACCTCCATTGAACTGGAACACACTGGCCCCAATCATGGACCATTCCTTGAACTCCACTCTGGAGGCAACTTCTATTCCAAAGGTTACCCTGTCATCCACAGCCTGACCAAGCAGACCCACTGCCCATGACAATCGTTCTAAGGAGGTCAAAATGTACACATTCCTGTTATCTTCTAAGGTTAATTCTTTTTCTTTTTTCTTTTGTAAGGAAGAGTGGCCCTGAGCTAATATCTGTCGCCAGTCTTCCTCTTTTTGCTTGAGGAACATTGTTGCTGAGCTAACATCTATGCCAATCTTCCTCTATTTTATATGGGATGCTGCCACAGCATGGCTTGATGAGCTGTGCATGAACTCCAGGCCACCAAAGTGGAGCGTGTGAACTTAACCACTACACCACCAGGCCAGACCCTCAAGGTTAATTCTTCATGTAAACCTTAGACCTTCAACTTGCTTTGGGCATAAGCAAAATCCTTTGAAGGAAATTATCCAATTGACCCATATTCATCTCAAAAGTTTTTTCTCTTCTTTTTTTGTAACTTTAAAATTTATTATTGGAATGAATTTTTCAAAATTGCTTTAACTCTACCTCCAGAAGAAATGTTAGAACATCCTTTGAAATTTTTGTTGAAAAATAAACAGGTGTTGGAAAATTACTATTAATTTTACCCTGGGGTGCAGTTTCCAGCAGGCCGTTGCTGACACCTTCTGGAATAAATCTCCACTGGAAAAGCGAGTGGTCAGCCCCTCCTGTGCTCAACACCCACTGAAAGTCATGAGACCATCGGACGTTTGTGACATGTGCAGAATGGCCCACATACTTTCTAAATTTGGCTCCTGAAAAGATATTTTTGAGGAGAAGATTAGTTATGCAAAAAATAGAATTTACTGGTTAAAAATTATATTCCTAGTCACTTGAAGAGTAAAATCTTTAAATATATTAGAAACTAATTTTCAGTCTTACACATCATATTAAGCAAGTGTTCCAAAAGGCACCTCAGTTATTTCAGTATGAAGTAACCTAAAAATGGGTCTTAAATTTTAAGCCCTGTGGTTAAAGACACATTTGAACCTGTTCCAAATAACGCCTACTGCTTCACTGATTCTGAAAACAAATGCTAAAGAATGAATCTCTTATAAATTCTTATTTAAATACAAGATAAAACAGGCAGTCCTTTGCAATTGGGAAACAGAAAATCCTTCTGTGGAAAAAAAAAGTCAAATTATTGTTTGGGGTCAGACAGATGTAGCATTGGGAGAATAAAATTTTTTTTATCTTAAATTGATTGCTTTACTCAGTAAACACCATCTGCAGGTAAGGAAAGCAACAGAAAAGCTATTTGAACTTATATTTGTAGTTGAACTGCTGCAGTAAGGTCTCCAGTGTCCGGTCAGGGCGCAGAGGCATAAAGGCGCTCCTGGAAATAAACAGGGTCCGTCGGATCATGTGGAGGCCTAGTACCCCAAAGACTACGGGAGATTTCAGGGGCCAACAAGCACCCCATCTTTCCTTGAGAAACACTTCTACCTATTACAGTCCCTCTAAATGAAATCTCTTTAATGGGGAAAAAGCCCATCTGTTCAACTATCACATGTTTAAAATTTAAAACGCAATTGGAGAGGTAATGATTTCAATTTACATGAAGGTGAAAATGACTGCTACAGGTCCCTTTCCTGAGAGCATGTTCTGACCATGAGGTGAGGTCCTATTATATCAGGTGAGGTCCTATTATATCAGGGCCTCCAAAAAAGACTAGGGGCATGCTGCCCCAGAGGGGAGAGGAAGGTCTTGGGTCTCAAAAGCAACCCTGCCTATTTCAAAGAGTTGTGTAAATCAGTTTTGGTAATTTGATAAAGTCAAACAGATTCCAACTAAGATCAGTTGGAAATGCTGGCTGATAATTCAATAACTGGGGAGCAAAGTACATTCTTCTCATATCTCTATACATCTTGTTGGGCTGTCCCTTGCTGCCTGACCTCTCATACCCTCCTCAGACATCATTTAACCTGTCTCCTTGTAGTGGTTTAAAAATATGCCCACAATTCTAAAAAAGTTGAGCTCATAGAAACAGAGAGATATGTGGTTACTAGGGGCCTTGGATGGGGGAAATGGGGAGATGTTGGTCAAAGGGTACACTCTCAGTTATAAGATGAATAAGTTCTGGGGACCTAAGGTACAGCATGGTGACTATTGTTAACAATACTGTATTGTATACTTGAAATTTGCTAAGAGAATAGATTTTAATGTTCTCACCACAAAAAAAAATTAAAAAGTAACTAAGTGAGGTGATGGATGTGTTAACTAACCTTAAAGTAGTAATCATTTCACAATATATACACATATGTAATCGTCACATTGTACACCTTAAACTTACACGTTATTTGCCAATTGTGTCTTGATAAAGCTGGGGAAAAAGAAAAGAAAAAGAATACATCCAGAAGTTCTTTGATACAAATAAAAAAAATAGAATATGGCAAAAGTGAAGGTGTCTGGCGTTCAAGAGGATGTCATACACACAGGGATGGTTCAACATCCACAAATCAATCAACGTGATACACCATATCAACAAAGTGAGGAATAAAAACGACATGATCATCTCAATAGATGCAGAGAAAGCATTTGACAAGATCCAACAGCCATTTATGATAAAAACTCTGAACAAAATGGGGATAGAAGGGAACTACCTCAACATAATAAAGGCCATATATGACAAACCCACAGACAACATCATACTCAATGGGCAAACACTGAGCGCCATCCCCATGAAAACAGGAATGAGACAAGGATGCCCTCTATCACCACTCTTATTTAACATAGTACTGGAGGTCCTGGCCAGAGCAATCAGGCAAGAAAAAGGAATAAAAGGAATCCAAATAGGGAGGGAAGAAGTGAAACTCTCGCTGTTTGCAGATGACATGATCTTATATATAGAAAACCCCAAAGAATCCATTGGAAAATTATTAGAAGTAATCAATAACTACAGCAAAGTTGCAGGGTATAAAGTCAATTTACATAAATCAGTAGCATTTCTGTACTCTAATAATGAACTAACAGCAAAAGAACTCAAGAACACAATACCATTCACAATCACTACAAAAAGAATAAAATACCTCGGGGTGAATTTAACTAAGGAAGTGAAAGACCTATACAACAAAAATTACAAGGCCTTTCTGCAAGAAATGGATGACGACATAAAGAGATGGAAAGACATTTGCTGCACATGGATTGGAAGAATAAACATAGTTAAAATGTCCGTTCTACCTAAAGCAATTTACAGATTCAGTGCCATCCCAATCAGAAACCCAATGACATTCTTTACAGAATTAGAACAAAGAATCCTAAAATTCATATGGGGCAACAAAAGACCTCGAATTTCTAAAGCAATCCTGAGAAAAAAGAACAAAACGGGAGGCATCACAATCCCTGACTTCAAAACATACTACAAAGCTACAGTGATCAAAACAGCATGGTACTGGTACAAAAACAGGTGCACAGATCAATGGAATAGAGTTGAAAGACCAGAAATAAAACCACACATCTATGGACAGCTAATCTTCGACAATGGAGCTGAGGGCATATAATGGAGAAAAGAAAGTCTTTTCAACAAATGGTGCTGGGAAAACTGGAAAGCCACATGTAAAGGAAGGAAAATTGACCATTCTTTCTCACCATTCACCAAAATAAACTCAAAATGGATCAAAGAGCTAAAGGTGAGACCTGAAACCATAAGGTTTCTAGAAGAAAATGTAGGCAGTACACTCTTTGACACCAGTATTAAAAGGATCTTTTCAGACACCATGTCTTCTCAGAGAAGGGAAACAATACAAAGAATAAACAAATGGGACTTCCTCAGACTAAAGAGCTTCTTCAAGGCAAAGGAAAACAGGATTGAAACAAAAACGCAACCCACTAACTGGGAAAAAATATTTGCAAGTCATACGTCTGACAAAGGCTTAATATCCATAATATATAAAGAACTCACACAACTCAACAACAAAAAATCAAACAACCCAATCAAAAAATGGGCCAGGAGACATGAACAAACATTTCTCGAAAGAAGATATATGGATGGCCAATAGGCACATGAAAAGATGTTCATCACTGCTGACCATCAGGGAAATGCAAATCAAAACTACACTAAGATATCACCTTACACCCATTAGAATGACAAAAATAACTAAAACAAATAGTAACAAATGTTGGAGAGGTTGTGGAGAAAAAGGAACCCTCATACACTGCTGGTGGGAATGCAAACTGATGCAGCCACTATGGAAAACAGTATGGAGATTCCTCAAAAAATTAAAAACAGAACTACCATATGACCCATCTAACCCACTACTGGGTATCTATCCAAAGAGCTTGAAGTCAGCAATTCCAAAAGTCCTATGCACCCCAATGTTCATTGCAGCATTATTTACAATAGCCAAGACGTGGAAGCAACCTAAGTGCCCAGCAACAGATGATTGGATAAAGAAGATGTGGTATATATATACAATGGAATACTACTCAGCAGTAAGAAAGAACAAAATCGTCCCATTTGCAACAAAATGGATGGACCTTGAGGGAATTATGTTAAGTGAAATAAGCCAGATAGAGAAGGACAATCTCTGTATGACTCAACTCATATGAGGAAGTTAAAAATGTAGACAAACAGAACAGATTAGTGGCTACCAGGGGAAAGGTGGGGTGGGGGCTGGGCACAAAGGGTGAAGGGGTGCACCTACAACACGACTGACAAACAATAACGTAGAACTGAAATTCCACAAGACTGTAACCTATCATTAACTCAAAAATTTTTTTTTAAAAAAAAGGATGTCATACAAAGCACTGCAGATTCCTCCATGCTCTCCTCTTTAGGTCTCTAGGTACTAGGTACTAGGCAAGGACACTCAAGCAGTCTATGGAGAGGCTCACATGGAAAGGAATTGAGGCCTCCTGCCAAGAGCTAGGTGAGTGAGGCGTCTTGGAAGTGGATCCCCGGCCTCGGTCTAGCCATCAGACGGCTGACACGTCATGAGAGACCTTGAGCTAGAATCATACAGCTAAGCTGCTCCTGAATCCCTGACCCCCAAAACCGTGAGATAACAAATGTTTATTGATTTAAGCTGTAAAATTTTTAGAGGGGGGATTTGTTAATGGCAATAGATAACTAATACACCCTTGGCTGGCTGGAATTAGAACCTGCAAAGCATTAGTGTCATTAATATTTAGGCCTTATCTCTTCGATCTTTTGCTGTCCTCTCTCCCCCTCCTTCCCTCTGCTCTAGGCACACTGGCCTCTCTGCTACTCCTCAGGCATGCCAGGCACTCTCTGTCTCTAGGCCTTTGCACTTGCTATTCCCTCTGTCAGGAATGCTCTTTCCCTCGATATCTGAACGGCTGGTTCCCTCCCCTCCTTGAGGTGTCTAGTGAAATGAAACCACATCAGTGAGCCCCCTCTTTGACCACCCTATTTAAAATAACAACACTACACCACCCCACCTGAGCACTCTCTACTCCCACTGTTTGCTTTATTTTTCTTCATAGCACGTTTCTCCACCAGATGTGTTTATCGACTATGTGCCCTCAGCAGAACAAAAGTTCAATGGGGGTGGGGATTTGTGCTTGTTTTATTCATTGATGTATCTCCAGCCTCTAGAATAGCACTTAACAAATATTGAATAAATGGAGGCCACATCCATCTCTTCCAAGGCTTTCCTTAGAACACTGAGTGACCTCACAAGGCTACCCTTTGTTCTATGAACCACAAGGAAGGCTCAGGCCTCAGCCCTCATCTCCTCTCTACTGACCCTTTCTCCCATGGCTTTAAATACTGTTGATATGCCCTCGACTGCCAAACATTCACCTCCAGCCCTGAACTCTCCCTGGACTGCTGTCAGCCTGTGTGCCAGGTCCACCTGACGTCTAATAGGTGCCTCAAACTTATCACGGACAAAACAGACCAAGGAGTTTCCCTTCCCATCTTACCTTCTTTTCTCCATAAAACACACACACACACAGACAAAAACTTTTCCTTCCTCATTTTCCTATCTCTATAAATGGTGCCACCATCCACCCCCTTGCTCAAGCCCAAAAGTAGAAGTCATCCTCGATTCCTCTTTTTCCCTCTATTTCCACATCCAATCCATCAGCAAGATCTTCAGCTCTATCTTGACACTAGTTTTTAATCTCAACCACCTGTCTTCGCATCTGTCCCTAACACCTTTATCCAAGCCACATCGTCTCTCACCTGGACACTTGCAATAATCTCTCTCCTTGAAGCCTCCCCTTCCCTAATCCATCCTACACAATATCAAAGTGGTCTTTTAAAAACTTAAATTGGTCATGTCACTCCTCCATTTTAAACCCTCAATAGTTCTCCACTGCACCTAGAATAACACCCAAATTTCTAACAGTGGCTACCAGACCCTTCACAACATGGCCCCACTGCCCTCTCCAGCCTCACAGTGCACAACTCTCCCCTCATTCATCACACTGACCTTTCTGTTACTGCACTGCATCAAGCTCATCCAAGCTCTACCGAAGGCCAACACTTTCCCCTCCAACGTCCAGAGTTCCTGCAACTCAAGTCTTACAATATCAAGTCACCTGTCATGGGAGGTAGTTGTTCAAGGACTGTGTGTGTGGGGTGGGGGGTGTGTGTGAGAAGAATTATTGAGATGACAGAACACAAATAAAACATGGAGATCCTCAGCCTGGAGCCTCCTCTTGGAGCAGGGATAGTTGCCAAGGGTGTCATGACAGCAAACGTTAGTGAGCAAGGTTTTAGATTTTACCTCATGTCAGTGTCTGTGGGGTGATGATCAAATAGGAAGCAGTCTAAGTGACATCAGGGAAAATTATCAGCATTGATTCTAATTATTTTAAGATTTGAAAACTGTAAAAACTAAAGAAAAAAATAAATTGGTTTGGTTATGTAAAAATAATACCAGTTCTAGTCATTTTTGTTAACTGCAGAACATATGTCTAATTATTGTGCAACAGAATACTACACACATGCAATCATAAATGTGTCGATTAACTTGATTGTGAGTTTTATTTAATCACAAGGGAAAACTATAATGTTTGCTCAGTCTCCACACTTTCTCAATAGTCTTCAGCCCCTGCTTATGTTAGGCTTTTTACAGGTTCAAAAGTTGGGGAGAATACTTGTCACTGTTACCCCGGGTTATAAGGAGACGAGTTGCACCAACTGTTACCATTCCCATCAACAACATTCTTGTATTAACTTCCGCACCAGTAGCTTTGGCACAAAAAGGCCACAAAAGCCTGAATGTCTCTGAGGCAATTTGCAAGATTTATAAACCACAGGTCAAGAAAATTAGAACAAGCCCGTTTGCTATGAAGACATGGACACTTTTGCAGATCGTTGAGGTGGAATTATTACTCTCACCATACTGTCACTCTGGCTGTCAACCTCTCCTTGTTCATGCAGATGTCTCCCGTGTGCCACCATCCTCAGGGTTGTTTTACATATAAGGGTGTCTCATTTTGACAAACAGCCCTACTCACCACCTCCCTCGCCCTCCATTCTAATAAACAAACCAAAGATAGACATTTCCACTGCTATTTTCCAGACCCAAGTCCACCCTACAAGGCTTGGTGATACACAGGAAATACCAACTCTCATTGAGTTAACTTTATTCCCAGACCCTGACACTCAGATCACTGGTATTGCTTCTGACCCTGACGATGTTTCTTCTAAATTCCCAGATACCTTCGGGTTGCCTAACTTACCTTCTGCAAGTACATTGCTCAATCTAACAAGATATGCCCCATTACTCAAAAGACCCATTAGGGAAAGACAGAAGAGTTTGAAGTAGGCACTTTGAGGTAATTTTGTGCCTTGAGCATTTTAAACTGATGGTCATTTTGTCAAGTGTAAGAGATGGTGGTTTTGCTATGCATTTTATGTTCAATTTTGTACCATAATTGTCACTGCTTCAAAATGACCAGTTAGCTGAAAATGACTTTCTGATTACATTTTTCAATCCCTTTCCTTGCTTAATCTAAAAGTCATTCAAGTGAAAGTGTTTTCAGGCAACAGCATGTCCCTATTGATTATTTTCCTAAAATCAGATTTTCAGGGTGCAGGTGGGGAGTCTCAGAAAAGCCTGTGTATGGGCCTTGCTTAAACTTCTGAAGGAAGAAGAGGACAAGGTCATTATGTGGTTAATTCAGTCTCAGTCTACAAAGCCTGAAGGCGCCACAAAAATTGAAGTGACGGGATTTTAACAACAATAAAACAAACAAAATAGTAAAATGTAAGGGCAGAGAAGGTTGTTTTGAATCAAACTTCTCTCTCAAAAATTTCACCTTATGCAAACCCAGTTTGCAAAATTAGTGCTATGACAGGGGGTCCACAAACTGGACTATCGCCAGAACAATCATTTTCAGATTTTATTTTAAGTATGTCTAAAAGGATTTGCTTTGCTTTCCATGTATAATCACAATTACCTGTGAAGCAGAAAAGAATTTTCATTATAACATTTTAATGTAATATGCATAATTTAAATAATGGATATTTATTTACATAAATATAAATAAAATAAAATATGACATTTAAAACATGAGGCTTATGAATCACAAAACAGTAATAACTCTGTTAAAATTCTGACTTAAATTGGCAAAACCTTCTATTTAGAATGTCAAAAGTAAATGACATCAACAACACATTCTACCTAAAAGTGTTAAAAGAGTAAAAATGAATATAAAGATAAAATGAATAGTCCGCAGGAATAGACACAAAGAAAATAAGCCTTAATTATACTGCACATACATTCTAGAATAAATCTCTTTCTCAATAAAATATCTCTTTTGGCCTTACCTTTCTTGAGACAAGGAAATTTAAACAACTTCACCAGTCCGAAATCATCTCCAGACACCAACACTGAGCTGTTGTAATTTGCATCCACTGAGTTGATGTCAGTGACATCAGTGTATTTTGGCCAAATTCCACTCACTTCTGGACCTTTCACACATGTCCAGGAGGCCCAGGGAACCCCTTTGATTTCTTCTTTACTTGTTAAAGGCTTTCCAGCTGAAAATAATCAATAAATTTTAACAGTATATTTAAATAAAAAGCATATTCTAACTGACTTTATGCATTTTTCTTATAGAGATCTAAAACCTTTGTTTTAAAATATCTATAAACCAAGGAAACCATAGATTCTAATCTCTTTACCCAATTGGTGATTTTTCTTTTCAGCAGCGTTTAAAGAGAATACATGCTCAAAACTCAGACATACGGAGAAGAGAAAGAAAATGATCACTCTACTAAATGTAACGTCTTAAATTACTTTTAAGACATTAAAATTAAGAAAGAAAATGATCACTGTACTAAATGTAATGTCTTTATTTAACATTTACTTGGCCTTAATTATTTAGACACAGATGCTTTGTATTATCGATGAAAAGACTTTTATTAAATTATATATTATTATAATTAGTCACCAAGTTTTGCTAGGTTTTCAAAAAGCTTATTCTGAACTTTGACCTTTCATAATTCAAGGAACTGTAGAAGTAATTTTTTAAAATTCAACCTCAAAAAAATTAGTGAAAAAAAGAATGGACTTTATTTAAAATGAAAAGTGTTAGACAATGAAAATCCACGAAATTTTGATGAAATAAATGTAATTGGTTGGGGGAAATAGTCCCGACAATTTTGCTAGGTATGTTCTCAGATGTATGGCACATACCCAGTTTCTATCAGCAGCTGGTGAGGGATGTCCCCAGGGAGTAAGCAAAGGAAGAAACACACAGATAAAGAAGTATTGGGGGAAATATTTAGCCATACCCAATTTTAAAATTCAAAATCAAGCCAGTTAAGTGTACTACCTCATACTTTCCCCTCCATAATAAATATTTTCAAATAAAGAATCTGTGAGAATAGATGCTCCTGTACAATACTGGTGTATTATCATACTGGCACCCAGAAATTCTGGAATGTAACAGCGTTACAGAAAAATTCATTACAAATATCATCAAATCAGAGAGTTGATAGTGGGAACAGAGTCTTTGACCCCGTGTTCCCACTTTGGGGAATACAGTCCAAGGAAGTAACTCAGAAGACAAAATCCCACCTTTACAAAGATATTTGGAGCTGCACTGTCTGCAGCAGTAAAGAAACTGGAAATAAGCCCAAATGCTCAGTAACAGGAAAATGAGAAAGCAAATTATGAATTATCACTGAGCACGGTGTTATTTTGTTATCGCAAATGACAAATGTGTGACCCATATTTTTTCATGTGTGGAAAATATATACGAAATAATATTGAGCAAAGAAGATAGAAGCAAAGAAATATGCACCTAGTAACGGGGCACTGAGGAATCCGATAGGCCAGAGGCTCTTTAAAAAGCTGACGCTATATTATATGTTATATATTATTTTATGGTAAAGAGTAATTTTTCAATAAAAATTTTAAGATAAAATATAATTATTTGAGGACAGGATTCATGTCAAATATTAAATTTTTCCTCTTACATTTAAAAAAACCTTTCATCAAAGATTATAATACAGAAACTTGCCTTTTATTTATGACATTTTAATATTACAAATTAAATGTTACTAAATGAGTATTATATAAGTCAGATGAATCTCTTACAAAAGTTATAGTGTTTATTTTAAAAATTGTGTTTTTTTATCCCAATTAGCACACTTCACCAAATAATCACATAATAAGGGCTTCTGAATTATGAAGAACACAGATTTGAGCATAAAGCCATCATAGTAAATGAGGCCTATGATCCTCAAACTTTTAGTATTTTTCTAGGATATTTTTCCTTTCACTTATCTTTAGGCATGCTTTAAATATTCTAGGTATATACCCTTTATCTATTATAATAATGCAAGTATTTATACCCAGTCTATGCCTTGTCTTTTCATTTGTGGTCTCTTTTGTTGTAGTAATTTTTTATTTTAACGTGCTCCAATGTATTAATCTTTACTTTGAGAGTTTGTGGATTTGAGGGTCTTGTTTCAGAAGACATTCCCTGCCTCGAGATCATAGCGACATTCTCGGATATTTTCTGCATGTGGTTCAGTTTTGCTTTTCACACACATCCAGTGCCGAGGTGACTTACACGGCATTTTGTAGAACAGTCGTTCTCCTGCGCCATCATTAGTTTGCAAGTATTTACTATCCAGAGACCAGTCAATGTGCGTAATGAAACTAAGGGACTTGTTGCATTCTCCAATTTTCTTATACCGCTGGGCAACAGCGTAGACGTCTACCGGGCCATCATTGGACCCCACTGCGAGATAAGAACCATCTGGAGAAAATTTCATTTCATGAATGACTTCTTTTCGATCTTTGATATGAACCACTTCTGTCATATCTCTATAAGAATAAAAAGCAAAGTGATAAGCAGCAAATCTAGAAACAGGAACCTCAAGTCATATTTTAAAGTGTGTGCGTCAGAGAAAAAATTGTTTTGAAAGGGAGAGAAAACCTACAGGAATTACAGGATTAACTTTTGAGGAAAGATACAAAATATTATGTAGTTTATGGTCAATTCAGAAAAAAATTAATAAATACTTTAAATAATATTTTGGGCTTCCAAAGTAAAAACAAAAAAAATTAATGAAATGCATATCTGCTTTCATATTCAATTATATATTATTTTTTTCTAAAACTTTTTGTTAAAACAATTGAGTTTGTAAAATTGTCTTAAAAATATATCATAGAGACAGGTAAAATATGTCAGGGTTAGCATAAAATCAAACCATCTTTTGTATACTTTAAGAACAAGAAACCAGTGACTGTTAAGCTTATTGCTGAAAAAAGAGCAAGTCCAAAAGGCAGAAGAGGACTTTTAAATACTTTTTTAATATTAAATTTTTGTGAAATTATTTAACTTTCACTATGAAAGGTCAACAATGCATACAATAACTCACTGGGAATATTTTGTATCCTTTCTGATGAGATTCCGGTTAGAATTTCTGCCCTCATTTGAAAGCTCGCTGAGGAGTTTTTCTACAACTATGAGACAGGATTATGACCAGTAGGTCCCCAAAGCCAGGAAGGATGCCTTGATTAATTCCAAAACAGACTGAATGCATAAATAATGCCAAATATTTGCTTCCACATAATAATTCCCCACATCTGCTATCATTTATTAACAGCATTATACTTTACTATAATGTCATAAAAGAGGTGTGAGGGGATTTTTTTGTTGGCTTGGGAAATCCATCCAAAAGAAAATCTGGTAATTAGCTATATTTTTGCTCATCATGAAGCAGAGGAAGAAAACGTTGCCCACCACTTTGGTAATAAGTTACGTGTGGCTGATAATGAGAATTTAGTATAATAAACCATGCCAAGAGCATTTTTCACAGCTAGAAAGAATGTTCTATGTACAAAACATGCGGTATCTAATTTACAGCTGCATTCCGTTTCTGTAATCACAAAATGTGTAAGCCAAAAGAACAACTAATGTGTTCAGAGGAATTATATGGGTGGGTCATAATTTTTGTCCAGTAAAAATTATATAGGATGTTAATAAATATACAGTATTCCATTTTACTGTCAATTATAGGTGGAAGAAATCTTTTATTCAAGCTCACTTCTAAAAATCTGGTGCTGTTGGAGGCTGCTTTCTTCTTTGTTCCCCTTTTCTTGGTTTACTACAAGCCCATAATCTCTTATCCAAAACCCTTGGGACCAGATGAGCTTAGGAATTCATTATTCATTGGATTTTAGAAAGGTTCTCATATAGTATATTATGTAACATCCCCAGGAGGAGTTAGGGCAGCACCTCATATTAAACCCATTAATATTTTTGCAGCAAATCACATGATACATGATTATTCCTCCTAAGAGATTAATAGACTATAAGCAGTCTCACATCAGTTCACTGGATCAGGCTGTGCTGATAAGTTACCAAAGAACTTCAGATCTTCAGAGTGCCTGGATTCCAGAATTACAGATAGGGGACTGTGAATCCCCAGTGCTTTTATTTGAAAGGGTAAATGTATTTTTCCTAAGGTCCTGGCATACATTATGACCAGAATTAATTTTAACAAAAGGGCATCTCTAATATCATTTTCAACATCAGTACATGCCTAACTCGGAGAACAATGAAAGAGCCATCCTTCATGCCCAGGGCCAACTGAGATCCATCGGGGCTGAAAGCGACGCTGCGAACTGCTTCCTCCATGTTACAGCGGGCAATCAAGGCATGGTCAGCCAGGCTCCACAGCCTAAGAACAAAGCAAGGAAGAAAACAAAACCAACTGCTCATAGTCACGAGCCAGCTCAAGGCTGGAAGGCCTGTCATCACTCTGTGATAATAACAAGAAAGGATGCAGTAACTTCACACTAGTGTCCTTCCTCATTGCATGTCTAGGAATCTAGGAAGCTGTTTATTCCATCTTTGAGTGATTTTCACATTTCAAAATACCCAGCAAGAAATACAAAATGCAGTAACATGTCCAAAGATTTTAAGATTCATAAAGTAAGGAAATTGTAAACACTTTTTCACACAAAATCTTACTTTTCTCTTTGGAAATTAAAAATTGTTCTTTATTTATACCAATAGTTGTTAATATCACTTATAAGATAAGAAGTACTACTAGATGCTATTATCGTTAGTTTAAAAAAATATATATGAGTACCCTTCTAGTAACTTTTATTTAAGCACACGTACATCGAAATACATTTGTTGGTCTCCCTAGAAAGAAAACGCATCTGAGATGGAAAAGAGTGAACAATACCCCTACCCAGGATGGTTCCAAAGTTGGTCGCACACAGTCACATGCTGTCATTCCTCACAAGCTCCCTGGGCTCCCCACTGCTGATAGGTTCACTCTTGGTCGGGGCAGACACTTCACAGTGCCCCTGGCTAATGAGCACAGCTACCGCTGCAGATATAGAGGTCAAGGGACAAGTGCAGCTAACACAGTTTTCAGCAGCCCTAGAACACCTAATCCAAGCACCTCAAACTGAGTGAACAGAAATTAAACATTTGAAGATACAAATAAGGGTTTACAAGTTAGTCGCAGCTGTGGTATTTGACTTCTATCTGTTAGTACTTTTAAGACGGTCTTCTCTTAACACACAAACAACAGTACCTGCTAGGGGACCAAGAAACTAGAGTTCTGTGACAGAGAAGCAAGAAGTCACATGTGGTGCAGTTTTTCCAAATGCATTTTGCCATCAGGAGGGATGGGGCCCACACCTGACAGTGCAGAGTGCACACTGAATAGTTTACTGACCCTTCAGGCAGCCTGCAATGTTCAGCCTAAAGCTTATGGTATTCTTTCCACACCTCGTCCATTATTCATAATCTCATGCTGTTTTTAGCCTTCTACTATTTTAAGCAATGTAAGCTTTGCTTTACTAGCATGAAGAAACCACTCCTCCATAAACTGTACTATCTTTACAAAGTCACTAACCTAATCTTTCTCAAGAAACTATGACTTATACTCTTCCTAAATTTTAACACTCAGCGTAAAATTACATTTAAAATTTTAGCCAAATTAATGGTTAAGGAGAATAAGACAAATTCTGGCAGGCAGGGCTCCTTGGGGATGTTTGCAATTCTGAGACTCAACACAGTTGCTAAAATACAAAAGCCAAAGACCTTCTTGACACCATTTCTATCTGGATGGGTATGAATCAAGTTTCTCAGGGGTTTAAATGACTTGGTGGCATGTTCTCTGTTCAGGGAAAGCTCAGAGTAATGAAGGAAAAAGAAGAGAAAAAGAGGAAGTGAGTAAAGAGAAGTGTAAGCCAAATAAACACCTATGTCACATGAGGAGACAACTGTAGTTTTCACTGATTTTTAGATCAATGAGGCTTTAATGCTTGGTAGACTGAAAAACAGATTTATTTTTGGATTTATACCTTACCAGTGAGCATAAAGATTGTATCTTGATCCGATTCACAAACATACAGAATAAGGGCAAGGGGGAAACAGTAGCCTTTACTCCAGTTTACAATGTTCTATTTTAGCTTTTAAAACCCAGAGGCAGTAATCAATCCATCGAGTAACAATCAGTCTCTTTCTCTCACCGCCACTCACCCTCTTTCTGGCCTGTTTGTTGTTGAGCACATTTAAAGCTCAGGAATAAATACGAAAATACTGAAATTAGTGTTACAGTCTTCATCTCACTTTCAAATCATATGTTCGGCCCTTCAACAGTCACAAGAATACTGGAAGCATACTCATTTTGCTCATTTTACGCAATGGCAGGCTCTAAGGAATAACAAAAGTTCCATGGCAATAATCCTTTAGGCCCTAATAAAATCGCATATTTTCTCAGCAGCCAGCACTTTCCTTTGATTTGAGGACAACGTTCAAAATTCCATCTGAGAATTTACAAAGAAAGAATTATTTACTCATATGCTGAAGACAACTTTGAAAAGCAGAATTTAAGTTCTATGGTGATGAATGAGTGCCTGGACTAAACTGTGAAATCTCTGTGCAGATAACCAAGGTACCAGGGTGAAATACCATCTTATCGCAGATGAGTAGGGCTAGCTCACATCTTCAACTGAAAGAGAAAGGGAAGCCAATCTAACCCGTAGTAGTGTATTTTCACTTCTAAGAACATTTTCACGACTTAAGATGGAGCCAAAGAAAGAGAACAACAATAAAATGCCAAGAAGTCAACGTGTTTTGAGCTAAATGTCCTAACATTCCATTTGGAAATTATCTGGGTCTGCACTGCAGTTTATCCTTCTGTTAAGTAACAGCCAAATGTGGTCAAAATAAATCTGTTATGTCAAGGAAGTCAGTGAGGTGACAATGGCCACTGCTGGGGCCTCACCTGACAGAGCGGTCATCACTGCCTGTCACAGCCAGTGGCTTCTTGGGGTGCAGGGCCAGAGCCCAGAGTTCCCCCTCACAGTGGCCTTGCAGGATCAGCATCGGCTTGTCTCGTTCTCGCACGATCACTTCAAATATCTCACTGTCCTGGGTCCCTGCTAAAAGGCGGTCTGCTTTCCAGCACACACTCCGGATAGAGAGGCCTGACAAAAATAAGTAAGTAAAACAAAAGCTTATTTTCACATCATTTACAAATAAAAGAAAATACCTAAAGTAAAGCCCCTTTCACCAGGATCAATTCCACACACCATTCGGGGTTATTTACCACTTCCTTGCATGTTGGTCGTTGCTCCATCCCTTGGGATATATTTTGCAAGAGTGATCACTCTTTCCTGTCTGACAGGATAACTGTAGGTATTTATAGCCAGATATATTTTAAAGACTACTTCTTAAAATGAATATAAGAGGAGAAATCAGTCTTTATGAAAACCTAACCCTCTTTGAAACAATTTCCTTCTGATGTGCTATGGAGAAGTTAATAATCACTTCAATCTTGAGGATGTCAACACTGTATTAAAATTATATGTGAGCGATACAACAGAATGGTTAATTCATATTAGGCAAGTTTAGTATGTATTTGATGAGAACCTAGACTCATTCTGCTGGATAAACAGACGTACCATGCTCAGAAATATGCAAATGACACTCTAATTTAAATCTCAAAATACCATCAAACATTTGTCAGTGAAGATCTTATTCAATTTACGGAAGGTCTTAACAACTTACGAAATCTTCCCTAAGAGCATTGTACTCCTTTTAAATCCAATCTTCTACCTCCCTAGTATTTCATCCTCTCCGGGCAGGTCTTCACTTGCCTGCCTGAGTTTTATCTCTCAGACTTCCTGTGATCTGTTCTGTTCCTTACTGGGTTCATTATTTATTTACTTACATAGAGAATTTTCTCATGTCTGAATTAGAAATACAGAAGCAATCCCACTTTCATAACTACTTTAAACAGGGTAAGGATGTGATAGGCTTTGAGATTTGAGTTGCCTGCCCAGGGGACATTTTGTCTTTGGTGTAGAAAGCTAGACATCAGAGCACCCGGGCTTCAGTCCTGCTCTACACCTGACTGGC
This sequence comes from Equus caballus, assembly GCF_041296265.1. Classification (NCBI taxonomy): domain Eukaryota; kingdom Metazoa; phylum Chordata; class Mammalia; order Perissodactyla; family Equidae; genus Equus; species Equus caballus. The sequence goes on from NC_091698.1 coordinate 61,070,009, forward strand.
CAGACCCACGAGGGAGAGTCCCTTTCTCTCCGGGGACCAGTTTTCTCCCCAGAAAATGTAGACTATAATTATGGGGACTACGTAATTTATCATCCAAATTGGGACCCTCTGAAAGTAAAAGGAGGCTCTAAAAATAATTAAATTGACATAATTTTTTGAAATATTTTATTAACCAAGAAAGTAGTTTCATTACGTTTAAAGACTTATTAAACACTTCTATCAAAAATATTTTTCAATATAAAATTCTAATAACAGTTTATTATAAAATGAAAAGTACAGGACAGAGAGATGAATAGGCAGAGCACAAAGGATTTTTAGGGCCGTGAAGCTATTCTGCAGGACACTAAAATGGTGGATATATGTTATTATACACGTGTCAAAACCCATAGAATATACAACACCAAGAGTGAACCCTAATGTGAACTATGGGCTTTGGGTGATAATGATGTGTCAATGTAGGTCCATCCATTGTAACAAATGTACCACTCTGGCGGGCGATGTTGATAGTCAAGGAGGCTGTGTGTGTATGGGGGCAGCCGATATATGAGAAATTTCTGTACATTTTACTCAACTTTGCTGTGAACATAAAACTGCTCTAAAAAAATAAAGTCTATTAAAAAACAGTCCAGGACAAATACTAAGGCAGATGGGATGCTGAGACAACAGAAATGTTCATTGGGGGTATATGGATACTCGATCCTCCGTGGTCTTGAAAGGATCAAATGAGATACACTCATTTATGAAAAAGTATTTTTTAAGGCTATATTTACACAAGACAACTCTCTTTACTGCCTGGTCTGAATGCAGTGTTATGTGTCTTGAAATAGAAGGAGACAGCACACAGGCAGATTTATTATTCCTGCTGTGAGTAGTAAGTGGGGATACCTTGGCAACGGCTAGCTCAGGGTCAGTCACTCAAAATCCTCCTCTGCAAACATCATGACAGGCTTTCAAGGCTGGGAAGAAGAGATGTGTAGCGAAAGCTGTCAGGATAAGATGGCAGGCTGACAGGGCAGCAGCTCAGCTGTGGAGGAAACTCTGCCTTGTAGTGACAATCCTTTTGCCACTGTCCCTTTCTTGTCTTTATCTCTTTCCTGTGCCTTTTCGGAGGTTTAATTACCATTCACTAATTAACATATTTCTGCTTCCTCCAGGAGAGCGGGTGAATTTGTTGTCTCCCCAGCAGGCTTTGCATCATCTATAATTTTATTACAGAAAAGGTATAGCACTTTGTTCTTCAGAAACAGGAAATAAAGAGGGATATTAATTATATTCCAACATCAGCAAAAGATATCAGATAATTTACTTATTATATTACATTTTTGGTCCATTTTCTCTCTCATGTCTGTGAAAAAAGAGGTTTCTCGGTTTTATACACTGCCGTATCCTCAGTACCAAGCACAGTGGCTGGGATTTGATAAATGCTCCATAAGAATGGAATGAATAAAATACAACATAAAAATCACAAACACTTCTTGAGTCCCTGATGATACTAAGAAATAAGAGACAACATCCCCATTCTCAATGGGAACACTCAAAGAAGAAGAGATATATTCAAAACATTTTTATTGAGCACCTATCCTTGCCCAAGACTGGAGCTCAAACAGTGAAGAACCTAGGCTCATGCCCTAATGGAGTTTACATTCTAAGGAGGAGCCAGACATTTATAAGCAGATATCTACACACCAAAAACAAACTAAAATGATACATACAAGGTTCTGGTTCAAGATGGTGACATAAGGGGATCTTGAACTCACCTCCTCCCATGCACACACTGTATCTACAGCTAAATGTGGAACAATTTCCTCTGAAAGAAACCCACAAACTAGCTGATTAATTCCTACATATTGGATGAGTGAGAAAAATCCACATGAAAATAGGTAGAAGAAGATGAGACACAATCTCGCCGTAAACCCCACCCCTGGTAGAGCAACCCACAATTGGGAGGGAACTCATAACTCCAGGCTTCTCCCTGAGAAGCAAAAGGTTTGAATCCCACATCTGGTATCCAAACTTTTAAGAACTGTACCTAAGAAATGAGCTCCCAAAATATCTGGCTTTGAAAGCCAATGAGGCTTATATCCACAAGACCCAAAAGGCCATAGCAAACTGAGAAATAGTTCTTAAAGGATTTGTGTGGGCTCACCATGGCTACACTCAGGCCCAGTGCAGAGGCAGCTGACTGAAATGCCCAGCCTTTTGGTGAAAGAGGACTATTTGCTTATCTTAAAGCTTTGGCCCAAAGGGCAGGCATCTAGTTTAACAAATAATGAGGGGCACACTGAAATACTCTCCAAGGATCGAGGAGGCCAGAGGGTACCATCTTTGCACTCTCCCTCTGCCTCACTCCAGCTATTTGGAATCTCCTAGAAAAGCACCTGTGCATATGTATGAGACCCCAGTATTTGTGGCTGCTGCCAGGGGCTCACCTCTTGATCACCTGGCTCTGGTGGCCAGTGGTGTCTATGTTTGCAGGTCCCACAGGACTGTAACAAACAGAAAAACAGTTCTTAACTGGCTATCCGATGCCTCCCCACCCCCACCCCAGGGCACAGAGTAAAAGCAACAGACTGAGATACCCAGTCTTCTGTGAAAGAGGCCTATTAACTTATCTTCACTGCTGTGGCCTGAGAGGCAAATTTCTAATTAAATACACATCTAGGGGCTGACTACAATTCTCTCCAGAGACCAGGGAGGCTGGCAGGCACCATTATTGTACTCTCTCTCTGCCTTGATCCAGATCATGAATGTCTCCAAGAAAGGAGCTTGGGTACATGTCTGGCACCCCAGCTGTTGTGGCTGCCAGCCAGAGGACACATCCCTTGATAGCCTGGCTCTGATGGCTAGCAGGGCTTGTGTTCACAGGTTCAATGGAACAGTAGTAAACAAAGAAACAGTTCTTAACTGGCTATCCCTTCAGGGCTCAGTAGCAGAGGGACTAGACAGAAATGGCCATCTCCCAGTCTTCCACTGAAAGAGGTATATTTGCATATTTCAAAAGCTGCTACCTGATGGTCTATCTTCCAATCAGCCTGAATCTAGGTACTCACTGAGATCTTCCTCTTTGGGACACTGGCAGGTCTTGGCACACCCTCAACTAATGGAAGCCTACTAAGAACAAAGTAGGCTGCTTAGACAATAATATAGGTTTGAGAGACAAGCAATAACTAGGGCAGGGTTGAACAGTAAGATTCATCCACATAAGGCTACTTCTTTTAAGACTGGGAGAGGTAGCTATTATATGCAACGCATAGGAACAACAGAGTCAAGGAAAATGAGGAAACAAAGGAATATGTTCCATATGAAAAAACAAGATAAAATCTCAGAAAAAGACCTTAATGAAATGGAGATAAATCATTTACCTGATAAAGAGTTCAAAATAACAGTTATAAAGATTGTTACTGAACTCAGGAGAACAATGCATAAACAAAGTGAGAAATTCAACAAAGATAGAAAATGAAAGAAAGTACCAAACAGAAACGACAGAGCTGAAGAACACATTAACTGAACTGAGTAATACAATAAAGGGGTTCAACAGCAGACTAGAAAAAGCAGTAGAAAGGATCAGCAAACTTGAAGACAGGGTAGTAGAACTCAACAATTAGAGCAGCAAAAAGAAAAAGGAATGAAAAAGAGTAAAGATAGCTTGAGGGACTTACGAGACAACATCAAGTAGATGAACATTCACATTATAGGGGTTCCAGAAGGAGAAGAAAGAGAGAATGGGGCAAAAAAACTTATTTGAAGATATAATGACTGAAAACTTCCCTAACCTGGGGAAGGAAACAGACATCCAGATCCAGAAAGCCCAGAGAGGTCCAAAGATTAACCCAAAGGGACCCACACTAAGATGTATTATAATTAAAGTGTCAAAAGTTAAAGACAAGGAGAGACTCATAAAAACAGCAAAAGAAAAACATTTATTATGTACAAGGGAACCCCCATAAGACTATTACCTGATTTTTCAGCAGAAACTTTGCAGACCAGAAAGGAGTGGTACAATATATTTGAAGTGTGGAAGAAAATAACTGTCAACCAAGAATATTCTACCCAGCAAAGGTGTTCTTCATAATTGAAGAAGAGATAGTTTCCCAGACAAGCAAAAACTAAAGGAGTTCATCTCCACTAGACCAGACTTAGAAGAAATGTTAAAGAGACTAATTTAAGCTGAAATGTAAGGGTGCTAATTAGTAATAGGAAAACACGAAAGTATAAATCTCACTTGTAAAGGTAAATATATAGTAAAATTCAGAATAATCTAATATTGTAAAGGTAGGTTAATTACTTATAAAGGAAATATGAAGGTTAAAAGACAAAAGTAGTAAAAATAACTAAATAATTTCTAATGGATACAAAATATAAAAAGATGTAAGTTGTGACATGAAAAACATAAAACATCAGGGACAGTAAAAATGTAGACTTTTCAAATATATTCAAACTTAAGCTATTATCAACTTAAAATAGATTGTTATAAATATAAGTTGTTTTATGTAATCCTTATGGTAACCACAAAGCAAAAACCTATAGTACATACAGAAAAGAGAAAGAGAAAGAGAAAGGAATCTAAGCATACTACTACAGAAAATCAACAAATCACAATGGAAGGAAAGCAAGAGAAGAAGAAAGGAACAAAGGAATTACAAAATAGCCAGAAAACAATTAACAAAATGTCAATAAGTACATACTTATCAATAATTACTTTAAATGTAAATGGACAAGATTCTCCAATCAAAAGATATTGAGTGGCTGATGGATAAAAAACAAGACCCATCATATGCTGCCTACAACAGACTCACCTCAGAAGTAAGAACACACATAGACTAAAAGTAAAGGGATATAAAAAGATATTTCAAGCAAATGGCAACTAAAAGAAAGCTGGGGGAGCTATACTTATATCAGACAAAAAAGCTTTTTACACAGAGACTCTAATAAGAGACAAAGAAGGTCATTATATAATGATAAAGGGGTCAATCAAACAAGAGGATATATTTGTAAATATTTATCTGCCCAACCTAAATATATAAAGCAAATATTAACGGACCTAGAGAGAGACATAGACAGAAATAAAATATAGTAGGGGACTTCAATACTCCGCTTCTAACAACTGATAGATCATCCAGACAGAAAATCAATTAGGAAACATTGGCCTTAAATGACACATTAGACCAGATGATTTAACAGACATTTGCAAACATTCCATCCAAAATCAACAGAATGAATATTTTTCTCAAGTACACACAGAACATTCTCCAGAACAGATCATATGTTATGTCACAAAAAAGGCTTAATAAGTTTTAGAAGAGTGAAATCATATCAAGCATCTTTTATGACCACAATGGTATGAAACTAGAAATCAATTATAAGAAGAAAACTGGAATATTCACATATATGTGGAGATTAAACAACACGTTATTGAACACCAATGGGTCAAAGAAGAAATCAAAAGAAATAAAAAAAATACCTTGAGAGAAATGAAAATGGACATACAACATATTAAAACTTATGGGATGCAGCAGAAGCAGTTCTAAGAGGGACATTCAAGTGATAAAAGCCTACATTAAGAAACAAGAAAGATCTCAAATAAACAACCTAAATTTATACCACAAGGAACTATAAAAAGAAGAAAAAACTAAGTCTAAAGTTAGTAGCAGGAAGGGACTAACAAAGATCAGAGCAGAAATAAATAAATAGAGACTAAAAAGACAATAGTAAAGATCAATGAAACTAAGACCTGGTTTTTTGAAAAGATAAGCAAAATAGACAAACCATTAGTTAGACTTACCAACGAAAAAAAGAGACGGCTCAAATAAATAAAACCACAAATGAAAAGAGATGTTACAACTGATAGCAGAGAAATACAAAGGATCATAAAGGACTACCATGAACAATTATATGCCCACAAATTGCACGACCTAAAAGAAATGGATAAATTCCTAGAAACATACAACCTACCAAGACTGAATCATGAAGAAATGGAAAATACGAACAGATCAATAATGAGTAAGGAAATTGACTTAGTGATCAAAACCACCTAATAAAGAAAGTCCAGTACCAGATGGCTTCACAAGTGAATTCTACCAAAGATTTAAAGAAGAATTAATATAAATTTTTCTGAAACTCTTTCAAAAAATAGAAGAGGAGGGAATCATTTCAAATTCATTTTACAAGGCCAGCATTTCCCTGATACCAAAACCATACAAGAACACTAACAGAAAAGAAAATTACAGGCTAATATCCCTGATGAAGATATGTGCAAAAATCCTTAACAAAATAATAGCAAAACAAATTCAACAATACCTTAGAAAGATCATACACCATGATCAAATAGGATTAATTCTAGGGATGCAAGGATGATTCAACATCTGCAAATCAATCAATGTGATACACCACATTAACAAAATGAAGGATAAAACTCATGATCATCTCAATCAATGCAGAAAAAGCATTTGACAAAATTCAACATCCATTCATGATAAAAACGCTCAACAATGTGGGTATAGAAGGAATGTACTTCAATGTAATAAAGGACATATATGACAAGCCCATAGCTAACATTATACTCAATGGTGAAAAGCTGAAAGCTGTTCCTCTAAGATCAAGAACAAGACACAGATGCCCACTCTCACCACTTTTATTCAACTAGTATTGGACTTTCTAGCCAGAGCAATTAGGCAAGAAAAAGAAATGAAAGGCATCCAAATAGAAATGGAACAAGTAAAATTGTCTCTATTTGCACATGACATGATACTATATGTAGAAAACTCTAAAGATTCAACCAAAAAACTGTTAGAATTAATTAATGAATTCAGTGAAGTTGCAAGATACAAAATCAGTATACAAAAATCAGCTGCATTTCTATACACTAATATAGAACCATCAGACAGAGAAATTAATAAAACAATCCCATTTACAACTGCACCAAAAAGCATAATATACCTAGGAATAAACTTAACCAAGGAGGTGAAAGACCTATATAAAGAAAACTATAAGACATTGATGAAAGAAATTAAAGACACAAATAAATGCAAAGATATTCTGTGCTCATGGATTGGAAGAACTGATATTGCTAAAATGTCCATACTACCCAAAGCAATCTACAGATTCAATGCAATCCTTATCAAAATCCCAATGACCTTTTTTCACAGAAATATAGCAAACAATCCTAAAATTTGTATGGAACCACAAAAGACTCCAAATAGCCAAAGCAATCTTGAGAAAGAAGAACAAAGCTGAAAGAATCACACTCCCTGATTTTGAAATATATTACAAAACTATCCTCATCAAAACAGTATGATACTGGCATGAAAACAGACACAGAGATCAAAGGATCAGAATAGAGCCCAGAAATAAACCCATGCATATATGGTCAACTAATTTACAACAAAAGAGCCAAGAATGTACTATGGGGAAAGGACAGTCTCTTCAATAAATGGTGTTGGGTAAACTGGACAGCCACATACAAAAGAATGAAACTGGCCCACTATCTTACACCATACACAGAAATTAACTCAAAATGGATTAAAGACTTGAATGTAAGACCTGAAACCACAAAACTCCTAGAAGAAAACATAGGTGGTAAGTTCCTTGACATCAGTCGTGGCAATGATTTTTGGATTTGATACCGAAAGCAAACACAACAAATGCAAAAATAAACAAATGAGACTACAGCGAACTAAAAACCCTCTACACAGCAAAAGAAAAAACAAAAGAAAGAAAAGAAACCATCAACAAAAAAAAAAAAGGCAACCCACTAAATGGGAGAAAATATTTGCAAATCATACAGCTGATAAGGGGTTAATATCCAAAATATACAAAGAATTCATACAACTCAATAGCAAAACAAACAATCTGATTTAAAAGTGGGCAGTTTTTGAATATACATTTTTCCAAAGAAGATACACATATGGCCAACAGGTACATGAAAAGGCACTCAACATCACTAATCATCTAGAAAATGCAAATCAAAACCACAATGAGATATCACCTCAGACCTGTTACAATGGCTGTTATCAAAAAGACAAATAACAAGTGTTGGCGAGGATGTGAAGAAAAGGGAACTCTTATACACTGTTGGTGGGAACGTAAATTGGTCCAGCCACTATGGAAAACAGAAGGGAGGTTCCTCAAAAATTAAAAAGAGAACTACCATATGATCCAGCAATTTCACTTCTGCGTATTTACCCAAAGGAAACAAAAACACTAATTCAAAAAGGTATCTGTACCCGCATGTTCATTGCAGCATTATTTATAATAGTCAAGACATGGAAACAACTTAAGCGTCCATTGATGGATGAATGGATAAAGAAAATGTGGTGTATATATACAACGGAATATTATTCAGCCACAAAAAGGAGGCAATCCTGCCATTTAGGACAGCATGGGTGGAACTTGAGGGCATTATGCTAAGTGAAATAAGTCAGACAGAGAAAGACAAATATCATATGATCTCACTTATATGTGGAATCAAAAAACAAAAAAAAAACCCAAAACCCCAAACTCATAGATACAGAGAATATTGGTGGTTGCCAGAGGTGGGGGGTGGGCAATGGGTGAACATAGTCAAAAGTTTCAAACTTCCAGTTATAAAATTAGTAATTCCTGGGGAGGTAATGTATAGCATGATGACTATAGTTAATAATACGGTATTGTATATTTGAAAGTTGTGAAGAGAGTAGATCTTAAAAGTTCTCACCACAAGGAAAAAATTGTAGCTACATGTGGTGATGGATGTTAACTAGGCTTACTGTGGTGATCATTTTGCAAAATATACTCAATCATGTTGTACATATGTCAAATCATGGTGTATATCAAATCATATATGTCAATTATATCTCAATAAAAATGATATATACATACATATATACGGATATATATCACGTTATATATCTCAGCAATGTGTTATATATACTTTGTTATCAAAACATTCAAACCACAATCCCTTTATAATTCCACGGTTTTCTTAAAGATTGGGCCTTTCCAAGCAGGCCTGGCATCTACAGCTCCACTCTAAGCACGGGCATGCCGATTCTTCTCATGGCCTCCAACAGCGTGTCCACGCACACCAGCTTAAATGGCTTGAAAACAGAACCTTCTCCCAAAGATCCAGCATTGTATTTGGTCCAGTGTACAAACATTTATTCTTACCACCACCCCCACACTTTTTCACCTTCTGATTTTCAGGAACAAATTCAGAAAGGTACAAAGATATTACAACAAACAACCCACCACCTGGAACTGACAAATGTTAACATTTTAAAAACATCTGCTGTGTCTTTTTTTCTAAGAGGTTTAGGAACAAAGCAAAACTTTCCAGTTCAGCCAAGACTGATGAGCCAGTGAAGTTACACAGCACTGCGCTGTGTTTTCAGGCTGTGTTCAGGGAGTTCTTGGATTCTTCAGAAAAGGCTTGGGTCGGGGGGCGGCCTGGCAAGGAGAGGGTGGGGAAACGAGGGACCACGGGGCAGAGTTTGAGGATCCCACTCCACTTTTCCCTCAGCACTTCACAATTTGTGTTTTATAGCAGATTTCACTTGGAAAAAAAAAAAAAAGAGTTCCACTGAACTACCCAACCTAAGGGAGAAGCTTTCCACAAGGCAAAGGAAATGAAGTTAACCTGATATGGATTATTTCTGACCAATATGGGTAGGGGCAGAAGGAGAGGAAATGAGAGAAGGAATTGTTACGTTTTCATCGTTTACGACCTAAACTTAACGAACTGTGAATATTTTCTCTCAGAGACCAACTCAGACTCTCCATAAACACTCTGTTCTTCAAACAGATAAACTGTATTTTGTCACGTCAGACAAGTCAACCCCAGGAGGCTACCTACAAAGATAGACAGGACACCGAGCCATTCTCACTTCCAAGATAACCATTTAAAACAGGGGTTACTTCCTGTAGACACCTCCTCAGTGGGCAGAGAACTGTATTCAAGTTTCTAAAAACATCATGTTTTCATCATTTCTGAACCTAATTGCTATTCTGAATGCAAAGTCGTAAAGAGAACTGCAGGGCTGCTTCTGGGCACACTCTGGAGAGACCCTGGCGAGTGGCAGATCCCTGACGAGGTTCTGACAGTATTTCCCTTCTCCTGTCTATCCAGGCTTGGTTTTAACTTCTCTGACACAGATGTGGAGAACAGTAATGTAAGCATGGTTTCCTGGCCGAGGTGGCCATTGCATTGGGAAATAATTAAGCTGTTTTTTCTTCTGTTTTGGAGACCTCTGACAGTATGAACGGAAGACATTTCACTGAATTGGTGAGGTGTGCACATTTTGGACCCTGTGGCCTTCCCTACCCATCCACTATGAGAAATGTGGGACTCTTGCCTGTGCTTGGCACAGGTAGCCAGCAGGTGGCAGTGGAGAGCAACCAACTTATAAAAATCCTCTAAGACCAAAATCTCACCGCTCTGCCCAGGTTTTATATTCAGACCAGAGAGTGGAAAACAGCATCCTTCTAATCCTCTCTGTGACAGTCCTGAAACCTGGGCATAGGGAGATCTAGTCCATGAATATCATGAATATGAACACAGACCTAAAGGGCATTGCTTATTTTCCACCAGTTCATTAACTGGTTAAGTACACGGACCGGATTTGTATTCCAGCCTCACCCTCTCCCAGCAGTGTGACGTGGCAAGCTATTTAATCTTTCAAATCTTCAGTTTTCCCATCTGTAAAGTGGAGAGAAGATTAGCACTCATATCTCATGGTACGGTTATGAGAATTCAAAGCAGTAATATATTTAAAAACTTGACCCAGTGTCTGGCCCTTAGGAAATTAATCAATAACTATAAATTGTTACTTTTAACTAGCAGGTTTTGCGCTTTTTTGGAGCCTTTTTTTTTAAGTTCACATCTCAGCGGAGAATGACTTGCCGCTGAGAACGACTTGCTGTACCTGTACGCGGTCAGATTCTGGCCCCAGGGAGGGTCAGCACAGGGAGCTATGAAGAAATTGCTGCAGGTGCCTTCCTTGTGTTACAACTGATTTGTTATTTTGATGTGCTAGCACTGCAGACTCTCAGAAGGAAAGGCTGTGATCCAATGCACAAAGAAACAACTATTTGGGGAATAAAATGGCCTTTTCCCCCAATTATTTGGCCCAAGAAGGGAAGACAGGCAGTGGGGAGGGGTTGGTACTTATTAGTGTTCCTATATCTGGTGCTCCTAAGCCTGAAATGTGGTAAAGGACCAAGAGCAATTGCTCCAACCCCTACTGTGCATCAGAATCTACATGGAAAGTGTTTTAAAAATACAGATGCCCAGACCCCACCCAAAGACTCTTCTCAGTTGGTCTGAAGTGGGACTAGACATAGTTATTTTTAGCTCCCCTGAATGGAGAACCACTGCTAGTGTGTTCAGACTTCAGTCAAATTGTTGAAAATTAAGATTTCCAGGCTGCATCACTGGGTGATTCTGATGCGATGGTTCTTCAGTCACATATTGGAAAACTTCGCCCTGGTGGATTAGAAAGCCTGAGGCCTGATGAACAGACCGCAAAAAGAAAGTGCAACTTTGAGAGTGGATTCTGACTCAAACGAGCCAGCCCTGTAACTGGGCAGGAATGGTCTTCACTGACCTTACCGCCCTGCGCCCAGAGCTTTACACACACGCCTGGGAACACTCACAGCTCAAGAGGAGGCCCCACGGACAGCGCCAGGACCTAGATATCTGTTGAACAAATGAGGACATCAAAGCATAGAAAGCTTACATTATTTGCCCAGAGTCCTAGAGTGAGCAAGCAATAGAGAGAAAACAAAGATTCAGGTCTGGAGCAAACTCTCTTCCGCACAAAGGTATTTCCTTTCCCTGCAGATGTGGGCCCAGGACACGGTACCAAAGATTAAACAGGACAACGTGATGGCCTTTTCCTGTAAACCCAAGCTTATTAAAGATGCATTACTTAGAAGCGCCTTGGGGAAAGACATAAAAGGTAATAGAAGAGCGAGTGGGAGAGGGAGAAAGATGTCACTGATGGGGAGGAGGGACTGTTGGGAGAGGGTGTCAAAAAAGCAGCAGGGACATCTGAACCACCTCCCCTCGCCTCCCCTCAGGAGGGGGTAGCTGAGGCCTCCTAGGGAGTCTGGAGCCAGGCCAGGGGCTTCTGGGTGCCCTAGGGTAACACTGAAGACAGAGTTTGGAACCTGAAGGAAAAAGAGGAAGGAAAGACCTGCATTTCCCCAGGCATTTCTGAGCACAGATGACTGGGGGACAAGCCTGGCCTTACGATTTGCAGGGCCCAATATAAAATGGAAATGTGTAACCTCTTATTAAAAAATAATTAAGAATTTCAAGGAAGCAACAGCAAAGCACTAAACCAAGCGCAGGGCCCTTCAGAGCGTGGGGCCCTGTGGACTACACAGATCTCACGCCCACGAGCCAGGACCCTCAGGGCTGTTTAAGGATTAACTGGGATCCTGCCTGCAGAATGCTTAGCACAAAGGCCACCAAAGAGCTAGCATTCGGTCCTGGGAGCTGCTGCAGGAGAGTCGCAGAGCCTCTCCACAGGCTGGGCAGGGGCTGGGCCTAATTTGGTCTGTGGGTCACCTGCAGCAAGAAGTGCCCAGAGCCCGCTGCTCCTGTTTACAAGGGCTCTCCGCCTAAGAATTTCTGGCAGAATTCATAGCTACTCTTCACAAAAATCCCTGGCTATTTCAAAATCTACTACACAGGATCCAAAATCCTACAGCCACAGGAACTCCAAAGGATCCACACAGCCTAACAGGACCCCAGGAGACAGAAACACACCGCCAAGCCCCCGGCCTCCACCCCAGGGAAGGAACACTCAGGCTGCTGTTTATATAATGCTGGCTCAGGAAGAGTGTTCACAGAGGCATTAGTACCAGAACAAACCAGACAGCCAGCCTCTGCTTGTCTGACACCACGTCCTGTGCCAACTCTGAACAAACAATGCCACACACGTCCCCTCAAGGCATAGCCCACCATCTGCAGCTCCACCCACGTTCCTCTGCGGGGCCTCCACTTTCTCAGCAGGACAACAGTGAGACAGGAGGCAGGGTCCAAAGGACAGTGGTGGGAAGACAGGGAGAGAGGTGATAGAGGTGATGGGAATAGAGGTGAGTAACGAAGCCACTCAAGGGACCAGGAGAACAATAGAATGTGCTTGCTTTATCTCTACTGTAAACAAGGACACTGGCAGATTGGACAGCCGGTCTTCTGAATGTTCTATACCAGGGTTTCTCAACCTCAGCATTATTAACATTTGGGGCCAGTTAACTCTTCCTCATAGAGGCTATCTTTGTGAGATGTCACTGTAAGATGTTTAGCAGCATCCCTGGCCTCTACTCAGAAATGCCAGTAGCACCCCTACAGTTGTGACAACCAAAAATGTCTCCAGACAATGCCACATGTCCTCTAGACGACAAAATCACCACCGGTTAAGAACTACTGGATTGTATGATCCTCAATGTACTCCGAGGAGGAAAAATGGTAATAAGAATGAATAGTGGGGAAGAATAACCTGGACTCCCCCCTCCAATCCTGCCCGACTCCAGTCCACTCTCCGCCCCAGAGCAGGGAGATCTGACCATGACCCTCACCTCCCTAAACCCTTCTATGACCTCCCACCGCTGGTCCTTTGGGGTGAAGCTTGAACACAGCACGCTGACACAAGGAAGGGCCTTATCTGTTCCTCCCCCTGCAGCCTTGCCTGTTGTGCTCCTCCACAAGGCTCTATGCTCCAGTCACACAACACACTCTTCACTCATTCATCTGGCAGTTGTTTCCAGGGCACCTGCATGTGCCAGGCACTGTTTTAAGTGCTTGGGAGGTGTCAGTGAACAAAGAGATTCCCAGCCTTGTGGAAACAGACAACAGCCACAAACATAATAAACAGTTAAATTATATTGTTTGTTACAAGGTGAAAAGCAGATCTGGGAGAAGGGGATCAGGAGTGTCTGGGGTGGTGGAGGCAGAGTGGGTTGCAATTTTAAATAAGGTCACCAAGGCAGGTTCATCTGAGGAAAGGCTTTAAGGAGAGGAGGGCAGTGGTCATGCCGATTCCTGGCGAGTGTGCTGTAGGCAGAGGCAGCAGCCTTCGAGTGCAGAGTTGGGAGGTGACAGGAGCAGCCTGAGCAGAGGGCAGGGCAGAGGGAGGGAGGCATGAGGGCAGAAGGGGCTGGCTGGCCATCCTAAGGATTTTGACTCTTTTCTTGAGGAAAATGGGAATCATTGCAGGGTTTTGAGGAAAAGAATAATGTAATCTGGCCCATGTAAATTGTGAAGCATCACTCTAGCTGCGGTTCTGAGAATAATGGTTGAAGCAGGGATGCAAGTTATAAAGCAATGGCAGTAACTTATGTGAAAGACAGAGCCTCAGACCATCAAGGGGGCAGCAGAGGTGGCAAGAAGTCTAAGAAGGGGCACCTTGTATCTTGGGGACTTGCTCAACGCCAAGGGAATGCTGCTTGACCTAATCCAAGATATCTCTGGATTCAGAGTTTATAGTTACATTAGACACAGCAAGAATTCAACAAATATGTGTTGGAGGTAAAATAAACACACAAAAAACTCCAATAAAATGCCTAAGGCATGCTTTTTTAGAAGAACCTATCCAGTACCTAGCCACGTATCTGATATCTGACACTTAGGAGATGCTAAACGTTTACTGAATGGATAAATAAATGAATAATGCATCTTATACTGTGTGAATAATTACCATATTCCTTTAGACATAATCATTTACAACCATTAACTCAAAGTATTTTATCACCATAGATGTAATTCAATTCAGTTGCCTTGCTTTAAGAATTATTTTCTGGCTTTTCTTGCCACCACTATAAGTCATGTAAGCTTCATTATTTTACCTAGATTATAAGTTTGTTTTAAAAATGATCAGACTCAAAATGCACTGTTATTAAGCTTGGTATGAGATTTGAGTGACAACCCTAATCCCACAATTAGCTTGATGGCAATGACCTTGAGCCTCATTCTACTCATCCAAAAGGTGAGAGTTCTACAAACTGACATCTAATGTCTCTCCCAGGATGAAAATTCCAGAATTTGATATTCACTGAAAAATGTGTTAGAGGTCCAACATCCCATATATCTGAAATTTTGGGGGGTCAGATGCATTTTGGAATTTAGAAAATTTTGGATTTTGAACTTATGTAATACATTCAATAGAGTCTGGGGCAGCAACTTGAAAACAAATATTTCTGCAGTGAAGTGTATGAATATTCATACATATAAAAACAATAAACAGCCTCATATAAGTTCAGGTCAGGTTCTGTTGCCAAATTAGTTATAAAAAATATTTTGGAAAAAAAGTTGAAGATACCTTACCTTACACCATATGAAAAAATTAACTCAAAATGGATTAAAGACCTAAACATAAGAGCTAAAACTATAAAACACTTAGAAGAAAATGTAGGGGGAAAGCTTCATGAAATTGTATTTGGCAGTGATTTCTTGGACATGACGCCAAAAGCACAGATAACAAAAGAAAAAATAGATATACTGGACTACATCAAAATTAAAAACTTTTGTGCACCACAGGACATAATCAACAGAGTGAGAAGGCAACCTATGGAATGAAAGAAAATACTTGCAAACCGCATATCTGATAAGGGGTTAATATCCAGAATATATAAAGAACTCTTACAACTCAACAACAACCAAAAAACCAACCTGATTTAAAAATGGGCAGATATGTGAGTAGAAATTTATCCAAAGATGATGTACAAATGGCCAACAAGCTTATGAAAAATGCTCAACCTCACTAATCATTAGGGAAATGCAAATCCAAACCACAGTGAGCTACCACTTCATACCTGTCACAATGGCTATTATCAAAAAAACAGAAAGTGTCGGTGAGGATGTGAAGAAATTGGAACCCTTGTGCACTGCTAGTAAGAATGTAAAATTGTGCAGCTATTCTGGAAAACAGAATGGCAGTTCCTCAAAAAGACTAAAAATAAAAATACCATATGATCCAATAATTCCACTTCTGGATATATATCCAAAGGAATTGAAAGCAGGGTCTCAAAGAGATATTTGTACAACCATGTTAATTGCAGCATTATTCCTAATAGCCAAAAAGAGGAAGCAACCCAAGTATCCACCAACAGATTAATGGATAAATAAAATGTGGTATATACAATGGAATATTATTCAACCTCAAAAACAGAAGAAATTCTGACATGTTATAACATGGATGAATCTTGAACACATTACGTTAAGAGAAATAAGCCAGTCACAAAAGAGCAAATAGTATGTAATCTCACTTATATGAGGTACCTGGAATAGGCAAATTCATAGAGACATCAAGTAGAATGGGTCTGCCAGGGGTCAGCAGGAGAGGGGAACGGGGAGGTACTGTTTGATGGGTATGAAGCTCCAGTTTGGAAGATGAGAAATGTTCTGGAGATGGATGGTTGTGATGGTTGCACAACCATGTGAATGTACTTAATTAATGCCACTGATATGTCCACTTAAAAATGGTTAAAATGGTATATATATATATATTTTTTAATGTTATGATAGATTACAACCTTGTGAGATTTCAGTTGTACATTTTTGTTAGTTATGTTGTGGGTACACCACTTCCCCCTTTGTGCCCTCCCCCCACCCCCCCTTTTCCCTGGTAACCACCGATCAGATCTCCTTATCAATATACTAACTTCCACTTATGAGTGGAGTCATATAGAGTTCGTCTGTCTCTGACTGGCTTATTTCGCTTAACATAATACCCTCGAGGTCCATCCACGTTGCTGTGAATGGGCCAATTTTGTCTTTTTTTATGGCTGAGTAGTATTCCATTGTGTATATATACCATATCTTCTTTATCCAATCATCAGTTTCTGGGCATGTAGGTTGGTTCCACGTCTTGGCTATTGTAAATAACGCTGCGATGAACATAGGGGTGCAACGGACTCTTGGGATTTCTGATTTCAGGTTCTTAGGATAGATACCCAGTAATGGGATGGCTGGGTCATAGGGTATTTCTATTTTTAACTTTTTGAGAAATCTCCATACTGTTTTCCATAGTGGCTGTACCAGTTTGCATTCCCACCAACAGTGTATGAGGGTTCCTTTTTCTCCACAACCTCTCCAACATTTGTCGCTCTTGGTTTTGGATGTTTTTGCCAATCTAACAGGTGTAAGGTGATATCTTAGTGTAGTTTTGATTTGCATTTCCCTGATGATTAGCGATGATGAACATCTTTTCATGTGTCTATTGGCCATATTCATATCTTCTTTTGAGAAATGTCTGTTCATGTCCTCTGCCCATTTTTTGATCGGGTTGTTTGTTTTTTTGTTGTTAAGCAGTGTGAGTTCTTTGTATATTATGGAGATTAACCCTTTGTCGGATAAGTGGCTTGTAAATATTTTTTCCCAATTAGTGAGCTGTTTTTTTGTTTCAATCCTATTTTCCCTTGCCTTGAAGAAGCTCTTTAGTCTGATGAAGTCCCATTTGTTTATTCTTTCTATTGTTTCCCTCAACTGAGGAGTTATAGTGTCCGAAAAGATTCTTTTGAAACTGATGTCAAAGAGTGTACTGCCTATATTCTCTTCCAGAAGACTTATTGTTTCAGGCCTAATCTTTAGGTCTTTGATCCATTTTGAGTTTATTTTGGTGTGTGGTGAAAAAGAATGGTCAATTTTCAATCTTTTGCATGTGGCTGTCCAGTTTTCCCAGCACCATTTGTTGAAGAGACTTTCTTTTCTCCATTGTAGGCCCTCTGCTCCTTTGTCGAAGATTAGCTGTCCATAGATGTGTGGTTTTATCTCTGGGCTTTCAATTCTGTTCCATTGATCTGTGGACCTGTTTTTGTACCAGTACCATGCTGTTTTGATCACTGTAGCTTTGTAGTATGTTTTGAAATCGGGGATTGTGATTCCACCAGCTTTGTTTTTCTTGCTCAGGATTGCTTTAGCAATTCGCGGTCTTTTGTTGCCCCATATGAATTTTAGGATTCTTTGTTCAATTTCTGTGAAGAATGTTCTTGGGATTTTGATTGGGATAGCATTGAATCTGTAGATTGCTTTAGGTAGTATGGACATTTTAACTATGTTTATTCTTCCACTCCATGTGCATGGAATGTCTTTCCATCTCTTTATGTCGTCATCAATTTCTTTCAAGAAAGTCTTGTAGTTTTCATTGTATAGATCCTTCACTTCCTTGGTTAAGTTTATCCCAAGGTATTTTATTCTTTTCGTTGCGATTGTGAATGGGATTGAGTTCTTGAGTTCTTTTTCTGTTAGTTCATTGTTAGTGTATAGAAATGCTACTGATTTATGTATGTTAATTTTATACCCTGCTACTTTGCTGTAGTTGTTGATTATTTCTAATAGTTTTTCTATGGATTCTTTGGGGTTTTCTATATATAAGATCATGTCGTCTGCAAACAGTGAGAGTTTTACTTCTTCATTACCTATTTGGATTCCTTTTATTTCTTTTTCCTGCCGAATTGCTCTGGCCAACACCTCCAGTACTATGTTGAATAGGAGTGGTGAAAGTGGGCACCCTTGTCTTGTTCCTGTCCTCAGAGGGATGGCTTTCAGTTTTTGTCCATTGAGTATGATGTTGGCTGTGGGTCTGTCATATATGGCCTTTATTATGTTGAGGTACTTTCCTTCTATACCCATTTTATTGAGGGTTTTTATCATAAATGGGTGTTGGATCTTGTCGAATGCTTTCTCTGCATCTATGGAGATGATCATGTGGTTTTCGTTTTTCATTTTGTTGATGTAGTGTATCACGTTGATTGACTTGCGGATGTTGAACCATCCCTGTGTCCCTGGTATAAATCCCACTTGATCATGGTGTATAATCTTTTTGATGTATTGCTGTATTCGGTTTGCCAAAATTTTGTTGAGGATTTTTGCATCTATGTTCATCAGTGATATCAGCCTGTAGTTCTCCTTCTTTGTGTTGTCCTTGTCAGGTTTGGGGATCAGAGTGATGTTGGCTTCATAGAATGTGTTAGGGAGTACTCCATCTTTCTCAATTTTCTGGAACAGTTTGAGAAGAATAGGTATTAAGTCTTCTTTGAATGTTTGGTAGAATTCTCCAGAGAAGCCGTCTGGTCCTGGACTCTTATTTTTGGGGAGGTTTTTGATTACCGTTTCTATTTCCTTACTTGTGATTGGCCTATTCAGATTCTCCATTTCTTCCTGATTCAGTTTGGGGAGATTGTAGGAGTCTAGGAATTTGTCCATAAAATGGTATATTTTATTACGTAAAATCTACCACAATAAAAAAAAGTTGGTTGCTCTCATAAAAGAAATGCTTTTGCATTCTGAGTGTTTTGGCTTTCAGAATTGTAGACAAGGGATCCTAGATGAATTAGGTTATTGGTTTATGTCATCATCTGTTGTTAGAAAAAACTTGTTTGCAGACTCAACAGTCAGCAAAAATCTAGCAACTCACAAAAGTTGTGCAAGTTACTGGTGTAAATAAAACACTATTATTCCCTTGATCGAGGAATGGTCCTCCTGGCTTATGAAGGCCATTTTCTTTGACTAAGACTTGGGGAGAGGCCAGGGAGCCCTGAGAATCACCTCTGGCCCTACAGATTCCAGCTGATGTGAGCGTGACCCATCCCCAAGCTGGTTCACCCTCAATCTAAAGTAGGGTTAGTTGTTTTCACTGGAAGTCAAATGTCTTGATTAGCTCAAGCTCACCTATAAAGACGCAAGAGAACAGATTAACACTGTCTATAATAAAGCTATGATACCGGTTTTTTTCCTGAGCTTAGTAGTCATCTTAGTTCATCTAAAAACTGTTGACTTTCTCGATGTTTAGCTATTAATAGTTACTAGAAGATGCAAATCTTATGAATATTTACATAAATCAACTTGGAAATGGCCAGATTCATTTTGTAGATGTTCTGGAAGTCTACAGGAGGGGCAATAGAAGTCTTTATAGGTAGCATACTAAGTAAGTGTGATCTTTATAAATAGACTTGGATTCCCAAATGCTAGTAAGTAGCAGTTTCTGAATTTTAACTAATATATTTATATTTAAGGAACACAGAATATCAGTACTACGTCATAGGAATTGGGACATGGCCATGATTAATTCTCTTGTTAAATTTGTTTAGAAAACTGTTTGGCTGTTTGAGTAAAATGAGAAATCACTATATTCCAATGGAAATGAATTCAAGAGTCATTGTTACACAAGCAGTGAAAATATGGAAGAAGGTTTATTTATATCGAGAAAGTCTTATAGTAATGAAACCATCCACACATGTAGCTTCATGTCCAAATTGAGAGCAAGGAAGTTCAAACATTGCTTTGCTTGAATCTGTTCTTTGCAAATGGACTTTGTTTCTATTTTTGAGGCAAAGAGCCTGAAAGTGGAGGAGAAAGCCAAGACTTCTTTCAGGGGTGGGAGGGGTGGGATGAAGTACACCCAAACTTCTGTTCACTCTGCCTTCTTCCTCCTCTTTTATCCTTTTCCACCCTCTTTCCTTCCCTCCTCTTTACCCCACACTCTCTGCAGATGCTCAGAGGACCAAGATACGGTATTGGCTGGTCGAAGGGGAAGCTGGACCAGAAAACTGTTTACATTTAAATTACTTTTAATCTTCTCTTCAAATCCTACTTGTTTCAATCCCTATACTTTTGCTGAGTCTCCTTTCTCACTCTGACCTCAGCTCCTACCTTCATGTGCCCTAGAGGACTCCCCAGTCACAGGGTGGCCCCAGCCGCTGGCCTCAGACAACACCACAGAGAAGGTCTATTCTGAGACTCTCTCCCTGTAGTGAGCTATGCAAAGCGGCTTCTGAACTCACCAGCCTCCTTCCCTGCTTCAGTGTGATGATGGCACCGAGGCCTGGCTGAGGGCAAAAGAGCATCTCTGAGGGAGAGTCAGGATCATGATAGGTTTCCCCTGCACGGTCCTGTCCACACAGGCTCAAGAACTATCTGAGCTGGGGCCAGATTTTGGATTGTTACCAACACTTCAACCAAGAGCCTTTCATTCTTTTGACTCTAGACATTTATCCTGTTTTTCCACTGAGGGCTGGAATAAATGCCAGCATTCTGCAGAAGTTTGGTAGTACATAACGGACTTCTGCTACAGTGTTGTCAAAAGTGTGATAGGCAAAGGCACCACTAAAGGGGGGGATGCTACCTGGACAAAATTTTTAATTTAATAGTTCGAACTTACCTTAATGAGTAAAGAAATACATAAATAAACAGTTTATTAAAGCCATGACTTCACAGATAGTGCTTATGATGAGAAGTAAAAAGAGAAAGATGTATTAACGTCAATTTAAAGTAAAATATTAAGTAAATAAGAGTATTGGTAGTGATCAGCAAATGCAAAAATTAAGAAGGTGGCAAGAACACGGCTGCCATGTCAAGAACGGCACCTCTTCTCATGGCTCCCTAGGGCCCAAACTGCAGTGGGGTGTACACGATCCTTTAAAAGCACAGTCCATTACTGCCCCCGAAACATAGGCTGTTGTCCCACTTGTCATCCATCTAAAAATGCATGCCAATCCCTCCCCTGATAGACTGGAAGCCCAGGTCTTCTAAGCCACATCTACGAGGCACAGGCAGGCCTGTCTACTGTGCACCACCTGTTTCTGCTTTGATCTTGACAAGGGAGTGTGTGTGGGAATCTGTTGAGAGTGATACAAAATGAACGGTGTCCCTATCTTCCTTTGACTCTGGGAACAGGAGCTGGCCATGGGGTTAGCCGTGTGCAATCAATACAAACCTCTGGTTATACGGATGCTTATTCTCAACCGGCTGCTGAACTCTCCTTTGAGAGCCCAAAGTCAGACTCGATATCAGGTGGGAAAAGTATAACAGGGTAAATACAGCTTCTGCCTTGATCCCCACACTTTAAGATTTATACCTTAATTATGTTATACAATTTTTGGATGAGCTGGATAAAGTGACTGCCAAAAAGGAATCATCATTTCTGATTGATGCTCCCCAACATCTAGCCAGTTTATGGTCAATAATCTCATCTAGTACATTAAGTCACCAGTTATTTATGTTTTGCTCCCAGTTTACCTTGAAGGAAGAAGTTTCACGGTTCAAGGTCAAACACTTTTGGCTGCTTTACTAACATTTTTTACATTGCTATCCTGGGTGCTTGCTTGCTTATATCCGCTTTAAGTATTTTTCTGGATATAATTACATTGGCCCACACTCTACGGCAGAGAACTTAAGGGCCCTGATTGTCTCCTGTTTGATGCACTGAAGTGGACACTAAATTCTACAACTCCCTATGTCTACCCTTTTGCCTGGCATTCAGAAATGGATCTGCACCAGGATTCTGAGCTTCCATAAAAAAATAACAATCCAGGGGCCAGCCGGTGGCATAGCTGTTAAGTTCATGCACTCTGCTTCGGCAGCCCAGGGTTCACCATTTCAGATCCTGGGCACAGACCTACATGCTGCTCATCAAGCCACACTGAGGCAGTGGCCCACACAGAACTAGAATGATCTACAACAAGAATACATAACAATGTGCTGGGGCTCTGGGGAGAAAAAAAAAAAAAGAAGATTGGCAACAGATGTTGGCTCAGAGCCAATCTTCCTCACCAGTAAATAAATAAATAAATAACAATCCAATCTCCAGATTAGCTGACTGTAAATGCATTTTTTTGTATTTAACAGATATTTAAAGAAGCTGGACTCTGGGTACATATAGGAAGTACAATATCCAGCTCACTTCCCTGTTGCTCAATTTTTAAGAAAAGTTTGGTTGAAAACAACATTATTTAAGGAAGATAGCCTGAAGAATAGGTAGTCTGTGCATTCTTCTCTCCATCCTCTGAAATCTATCCCAGGCCAGCAGAGCGCTCCAAGTACAGCCACGTGATTTGGTCTATGGAAGAATCTCTCTGACCACACTGCCATTAGCCTGCATCAAGGGGCTTCATGAAAAACAACCTGGTGAGTAATAGCTCACTTCAGGCCTTTTGAATACTTTGGGTTTCATTCACAGAGTCCTCCCTAGGAAGATTCTCAGGAAATTTCTCATTTCTGCACTGGGAATAACTCCCCTTCGGGTGAGCGATGGGTAAGTTTTTATCTTGTGGATGCCACAACTCATGGTGCTGAGCACCCCTCCTTCAGCGCTGGCCACGGGAGCCAAGAGCCGGGTCCGGAGCCCACCTGCCACAAATGAACAGAGCTCCCCACATGTGCTCAGTGTACTAACATCACTTGTGACTTCGTCTTATCTTTCCTATTTACACTTTCCACCTTAATCTCTCTCAGCCCTAAATTCTTTATCTGTAAAATGAGATAATAAGCCGATCATGAGAATTTTAAAAGATGTACACACACTGCTTCATATTCTCTGCTACGCAGACTCAATATGTTGTAATAATCGCTAACATATATTAAGTGCTGACTACGCGCCATGATTAATTCTAAGCACTTTGCAAGTGTATATAATCTTAATACAGCTCTATGAGGTTAGTGCTAGCATTATCTCCATTTTATAGATGAGGAAACCGAGGCCCAGAGACGTTAAGAAATTTGACCAAGATATCAAATCTATCACGGATAAACCTTGGATTTGAACCCAGGCCCTCAACTCTGAGCCCATGCTTTCAACTCCCACTACTATGGTAGCTATTATTTTAAAGCTATTTTTAATACAGAATTTCTTTGTCTTGCTTTTCATATCAATTTCTTATTTATTTGTTTGTTTATGTTCGGAGGCGGGGTGCAATCACATTTAGGCTCACCAACTTGTCCAGAACCTCCTAGTTTTATAACTGAAAGTCCCATCTCACAGGGCACCGCTCAGTAGTTTTACCATTATGTTGTTCATCTTTGCAGCAGGGCCACTGCTAGTACGTACAGACATCTTTGTGCAAATCAGGAAAAAGGGCTATCTATTTTTAACAGATTTTTGATCTGGTACTCAATATATTTATGTAAACTGCCTTAAATCCGTTGTTGAATAAGATGGGGTATGGAAAAACAAATATAAATACAGAACTTTACATCGTATTTTACACTCTCAGAGTTATGGGTAAATATTAATACATATATTACCTTTATATCCTTGTTCTGTCTCCCTGAGATCAATTTTGGTTATTGGTTTGAAATCAGTGTCCCATAATCGTATACACCCATCTCGTCCGCCAGTGGCAAAGCCTTCTTCGCAAGCATACATGCTAAAGATTCCAGCCTGTTGGTGAAGGCAGGTAATACTCAATGCTGCAACCATTCTAAATAGGCATTATAGTTGGCTCTTGATGATTAAAAAACAAAATAAAAATAAGAACAAATCCCTTGTTCTATTGAAATCCTGACAATAGACCAAGCAGTCATTTATAACATCCTTCATTTTAGCTAGATTAAAAATTAATCATTATAATCACCAAAGCAAACTAGTTCAAGTGCTCCTTTGCCATTTCTAAACTGATAGCAGGTTGTAAAAGAAAAAATCACTCAGGAATTCCTTGATTAAAGCAGATATGAAAATCATAAATTCCTTTATGTGATCCTTATAAAGAAAAATAAGACAATGGAAGTGTTTTACAAAAATTGCTGCCCAAAATAATCAAGTAAAAGATATGTGGGCTAGGAACATAAACACTTTTACAGGTACAAAGGTGCCTGAATTGCATCTCAATGAGTCCAAGGGAGCACCACCTGAACCTCATTGAAAGCATAAATTAGATTTGTGTTAGCTTGTTAAGTAAGCATCATTTGAAGATGATTTTTCACATCTGAAAATAGTTTCATAACTTAAAGATGCTTTTCCACAGGAAAATATCTTGTTTGATCTGTTCAAATATGCTACAAGAGTATAATGTTGACATAAGATCCAATGTAAAGAGAAATTAGGTTACTAAGGCAGCTGCTTTTATGAGTGAGGACAAATATTGATTGCTTAATTGTTTTAGATTTTATTTTTTTCCTTTTCCTCCCCAAAGCCCCCCAGTACATAGTTGTATATTCTTCGTTGTGGGTCCTTCTAGTTGTGGCATGTGGGACGCTGCCTCAGCGTGGTTTGATGAGCAGTGGCATGTCCGTGCCCAGGATTCGAACCAACAAAACACTGGGCCGCCCACAGCAGAGCGCAAGAACTTAACCACTGGGCCACGGAGCCAGCCTCTGACTGCTTAATTGTTTTAAGAGCTGATCATAATTAGCAAAGCCAAGAAAATTGGTCTTCAATATTTAAGACAATGAGAGATCTAAAGTTTTATAGCTCTTTTGCTAAGAGTTGCTTAAACTTTTCTTCACACTAAAAGTAATGGGGGGGCCGGGCCGGTGGCACAGCAGTTAAGTCCGAATGTTCCGCCTCGGTGGCCCTGGGTTCGTCAGTTCAGATCCCGGGCGCGGACATGGCACCACTCAGAAGGCCATGCTGTGGTAGGCGTCCCCCGTATAAAGTAGAGGAAGATGGGCACAGATGTTAGCTCAGGGCCAGTCTTCCTCAGCAAAAAGAGGAAGATTGGCAGCAGATGTTAGCTCAGGGCTAATCTTCCTCAAAAAAAAAAAAAAAAAGAGTAATAGGGGACCAACTTGGAGGGTATAAACTAAAGGTCTATCAAGCTTCCAAAAATGTTACCAAATTTCCATTTACTATAATAGGCTTTAGCTTTCACATTACCTCCCCATTCTTCTGGGCATTTCCATTGTATCATCCACAGATATGGCAATATAACTATTTTCATATATGTCAAAGAGAGCAGAGTGGTCAGAAGTAAAGTTTGCCCATATTCTTACAGAGCAGACCATCAAAAGAGAGAAGTTTATCAATGTAAACTGTAAACTGGTAACGTGGACGTGGAGGTGATGCTCACTCACTTGGAGTGAGGAAATTCTACCCTTACTAACCAATGTAAAATAATAATTGTCTACACCCTCGCTGTTCAACCTGTGGGCCACAGACCAGAAGCAGTGACATCATCCCAGACCCACTGAGTCAGAATCCATGTTGTAACAGGATACCCAGGAGATTTGTAGGCACATTGAAGTTTGAGAAGTGCTGGACTACAAGATGAAACTGATGACGAAATAGTTCTGGTCTTCTGTCAAGCGACTGTTGAGGAATAGCAACACTAATCAGCCAATCAACGATTGAGGTGAAGGCTAATTAAATTACTGTGCTTTCGAAATATTTATTTCCTTTAAGTGAACAAAAAGTAATTTTGGAAATTTTTTAATGTTTAGGAAGTGTTCAGCAGAGTCTGCTGATCCTAAAGCAATGGGAAAAAATAGAGATTTGTGACCTTAACTTATGTAATAAATCATCCCCAAATTCCCATATGGGAATACTTACACTATGTGCTCCTTGAATGGTGCGAACTAAATTGAGCCCTTTCCAGACGTAGATGTCGCCATTTAAAGCACCAGAGTAGGTGATATCTTCTTTGGCACATGCAAGGCAAAGGATGGTCTGAAGATCCCCTGTTTTGCCAAATATCCCTCTTTTTGCAGTCAGGGCATTTCCACATAGAGTCCAAAACTAGAAAGTAAGTGATAAAATAAACAGATCTAAAATAGAGTATTCTGATGCATCACATTATTGGTATTTATTCTTTTATATTTCAATACAGTTTACCTAATATGCTATAGCTGAACTAGGCACACACATAATTTGTTTTACTGTAACCAACAGAGAACTGCAAAATATTTGAGCCAACTAGTAGCAGCATAAGAAAAACCTGTAATGACATTTTTAAAACTTCCAAAGTTCCAAAATTCCAAAACTTTGCTAATTGTTTAATGGTGATTTAAATAAAATGTCAACGTTCTCAGAGTTGGAATAAAGTGCATGAATGACATTTTTGTTTGATTTTTTTGGTCTAATTATAGAACCAGTATAGGTTCATTGTAGAAAAGTTTGGAAATAAAGACAAATGTAAAGAGGAAACTGAAATTATTCACAACCTCCTGTTAACATGTTGATATATCTTCCAGGCATTTTTTGGTGTGTGTATATACATATATTTGGAAATAATTTCTTTCTAACTAAAAATATTATAAATCTTCCCTGTAGAAATGTTACTCAGAAATATGTGTCTAAATATGAGTTACATTTCCATGTAGCCAAATAATTGACTAGGCTTGTCAGTTTTAGTTGCATAATTTATCATGAGGAGACCATGCGCATGAAGCTTAAGCTACTTTATAGAAGGCAGCAGGGAGATTTCCACAGTTATATAGAGGTTAAACATTTTGCTTTGACATAATTCTTTTAAATGTATGAACTGGTATAACTTTACCACCATGTATGTATCCCCTCACGGTTTATAAGGACTCTTTACATTTGTTAAGTTATTTGATCTTCAAAATACCTTGAGAACTAGCAAAGGCAGATATTATTACTCCCATTTGGAAATGTGGGAAAGAGTTAGGCATACGCGACTTGCAGAAGGTAAGGGTTCAATGGAGGTCATGCATGAGAGAATACTGAAATCTTGATCGTTGCCTTGAGAACTTTAAATCTAATGAAGAAGACACATATAAGACAAGAGAGAATTTCAAGGCAGCATATTCAGACTACATACAAGCAGCAAGGGAATTCAAAGATAGAGAAGCACGTTGAATTAATCGGAATGAAAGAGAGTAGGATTTGGATTAGCGGTGAGGAAGAAATTGTGTCGGGGTTCAGGAGAACAGGATTGGGCAAACCCAGGGGACAGGAAATGTGCGAGGAAAATTCAGTGACAACTCTAATATTTTGTGTCTGCAGGAGAGGAAAAATGGTGGTCTTCTCAGAGGAGTTGGGTCTTCAAGAAGCAGTTCTGGGACGGCTGCAGCACTGAGGAGGGCCGGCACTCAGGCATCTGTGGAGAAGGTGGCCCTTAAGGACAATGAGACAATCTGGGATTCTTCTTTCATTGAGGAGGAAAGTGTCAACTCTGGTGATTCATTTCTTTGGGTATTATTATTTTTACGAAAAGGTGCTAACGTATACATGGAAAGAATAAAAAGATCTGAGAAAAAGATAGGCATAAGTTTGGGAAAATATTTCAGTACTAACTTTGAACCTGCACAAACTACTAGCTGTAAACAACTACTGGCTGCCAAGAACTTGCTGTTTGTGGTGACGTTAAGGCAGACATTTTCCCTTCTCACTGTCTCCCCATGCATGAAGATTAAAAAGAATTATTTATTTTGTAATTATTATCCCTAAAGGAGACTAATTATTTTGTAATGATTATCCCTTTAACTTGGGACGTACACCTCTGACACTTGAGTTACTGAAATATTTCTAGATGGACAACCACAAAAAAAATAGAGACCATTATCCTTAGACACAAAGGTTTTCTGATAAATCACCCAGTCAGATGGTGTAATGCCAACATAAAACATTCCAAATAAATTTTTCTCTAAAAAGGCATAAGTAGATGTAATGCCAGGATAGGCATGAGATTTTCAGCAGAAAATGGCAAATCTCTGAAAGATTCTCTCTTCTTAAGAAGCACTTCCTGTTTGGAAAACAGTGACAGTTTAGGGTAGCAACACACCATTAAATCCACATGACATGAAGAGACGTTGCTTATCTTCTCCAATCTTCATTCACAGCTTGTAATGCAAATTCTGTTAGAACTGGCAGCTACCTTGGAGCTCATCTGGCCCTAGGTAATCCCCAGGGTCCCTTCTGTTTGTGACGAGAGACTGGAGAAGGATCAATATCCACAAACCTGGTAGACTCATTTGCCGTAAAACCAACCAAGCAGACAATGCTCAACTGCTACTGTTTTTCAAGCATTCATTTCAGATCATTGTAATTTGCCTGTTTGGCAAACACTGGGGATTTGCAAAACTAGAAACGATTTAACTTTAGCTACAAAAATTTCACATCAAAATATTTCCTTGGAGTGCAAAGATTTTACAGTCAACTTGTGACTAGAATTATTCATTTGATGTTAGACAGGTTTTGGGAAAAAAGGTGGGGATCCTGGAACTGGATGTAGAAAATACAGGAGAGTGAAAATAATTTGTTGAATCCTGCTGAAATTTGTTGTGGATTTCTTTCTAAACAAAATTAATAAAGAATGGCTGGATGGGCATTTGCAGATTCTTGCATTTGAGGTAAAAATGCTTGTTTTTGTTTAGAAAAAATACCTAAGTCTTTTAAAACACAATTAATAAATTTAACAGGATAAGCAGCTTTTAGGATTTTCAAATGAAGTTCCAGGGTTTTATCTGTCTCTGCTTTTACAATTAACTGATTAAAAGTTAGAGTTACCCAAGGATGAAAAGAAATAGGGAAGAAGCCAGAGAATTCTATCAATTAAGCAACTAATCTATTATTTTTAATAATCTGTTTTGGGGGGAGAAAGTTAAGCCAAAATAGATCATTAAAAAATAATTCCTAAGTGGAAAGAGCTCTACACAGGGAGCCAGAGACGGAGTTTAAATCGTATCTGTGAGCCTCAGGAATGGGAAAAGAACCTGAATGTTACTGTGCCCCTGCTGGTCCCACACACTGTTTAATGTAACTTAACAAATTCAGAAGGTAGTGGTCCTTCTTTGGGGGATGAGAGGGAGAAATTCAGCCTCAGGGAGATCAAATAGTTTTCCCAGAGTCAAGCAGAGGAAGATAAAACCAGGATTCAAAATCAAATAACTTCCTACATCTTGGCTTCGTCACTGTAGAACATGCAGGTTAGATGATGGCTCTCCAGTCGGGGTCCCAGACTTCAGAGAGCCGCCACAGCCTAATGGAAATCAGGCTTATCATGAGCTCACCTGCTTCTTTGCTGTGGCTGAAAGAACAACTCAACCTTTGCCACACGATAAACTGGTTAGAAACTCATGGTGGCGGATATACATCTGCGATTAATAAAAATTGTTAAGGGAATCAATATTTAATGGCTACAGTGTATTTTGTGGCCCAAATCTTTCAAAATGTTGGTTCCCTTGGAAACAAAGTTAAGAAAAGAGGTTCTTTGGTGGTGAAAATGTTAATAACGATAATCTTTGAACATGTTAGTGGCCGTTCTGCTCCCCAGTCCCATGATTCCATGGGTGACCAATGCCGCCCTCTTACCTTCCGAATGAAGTGCGGTCCCTCCCGTGGGTTCTCTGCCTTCCAAGACGTCCCCACCAAACTCACCTACTCACCAAGGCTCAGCTCAAAAACAATCCCCTTCCTGAAACACTTAACGTTCATTAAACCAGTCGGGATCTCTCCTTTATCCCTAGAGAATTTCCGTTTTGTTTCTTACATAATTTTCTGTTTTAATCTTTTAATCGTTAAACTTCAAGCAAATTGAAAATAGGGTCAGTTTTTATTCCTTCACATGGGACAAACTCAACAATGTTTATCAAATTTAGTAAGTTTTCTGGTCTTTCCGGTGGGCTGCAAAAGACATACAGAAGGATCCTCCAACTGCTGCTGAAGCAAAATGTGTCTGTATTTCAGCAAATACAGGTATTCTCAGGTGAAAATCAGGTCTTTGCACAGGGATTACAAAATTTTAGGAAGCCAGAAGGTGTTGGTAGGATATCTTGGACCTTTGAATAGTGTAATCTATAGATTTATCTTTTTGTCTCGTTTTTTTCTTATTTTAGAAGTAAAATATGTTATCGGAAAATAATTTAAAAATGGAGGAAAATATAAAAGGGAAAATTTTTAAACCATCCATCAATCATTACCAAGAGATAACTATTTAACATTTTGGGATATACTTCCAATTTATTTCCTACACAAAAATATAGTCTATTTTTTAGGTAGAAAAATAAAAGCCACAAATTTGCCCCACTCAGAAGTAGACTGTAAACAGATCTTGAATATTTCCCAGTAACATTAACCATCTAGCACCTGACTTACAATGATTGCGCAGTATTTCTTCATAGAGCCATACTATACGTTTTTAACCACCTGGGGCAGTTAGGTGGTTTCAGGTTTTCTTTTGTTTGGTTTTATTAGCTACCGATGTTATTCAGCAATAAATCAGAGTTTGGTTCACACTTCTAACAACTTCCTTGGGATAAATTCCACGATGTGAAATTACTGACTCAAAGGGTATGAACATTTCTAAGGTTAGTGATAGATATTGCCAAATTTCTGGACTGAAAGATCATACTCATTTACCCCTCTGCTAGCAAGGCTTGAGAGTGTTCATTCACCAAATCTTTCCCAACACTGGATATATCTTAACCATAATTTTGATACATTAAAAACATTGTTACTTTAAAACTTTTATTCCTTAATTATTAATGAGATTTAGTATTTCATATGTCTATTAGCCAACGTTTCTATTTTTGTTGGTTGTCTTTGTTCGTTGTCTTTGTTCTTTATCTGTTCTACAGATTTGCTACATAGGTATTTACATTTCAAGAACAAGCCAACATTCTATCTAACTGCCATGCTTGTTGCTTATGCTTTGCTCATTTGTCGTTGGCCTCTTGTTTCTTTTTTTTTTTCCCTTTCTGCTTTTTCTCCCCAAATCCCCCCAGTACATAGTTGTATATTTTAGCTGTGGGTCCTTCTGGTTATGGCATGTGGGACGCAGCCTCAGTGTGGCCCGACGAATGGTGCCATGTCCGCACCCAGGATCCAAACCAGCGAAACCCTGGGCCGCCGAAGCAGAGCGGGCGAACTCAACCACTGGGCCACAGGGCCGGCCTTGGTCTCTTGTTTCTTGGGGGTAGGGTGTAAGTAGACAGAACACTTTAATATTTATATAGTTGAGTCTATAATATTATCCTTTATAGTTTCTTACTTTGCTTTTACATTTAGAAAGGCCTTTCTCCAACTTGAGAGCAGTTAAACATTTACTTATATATTCCTCTAGTTATTTTAGTTTTTTGTTAACATCCAGCTCTTTAATTCATAAAGAATTTATTTTAGTGTATGGTATGAAGTAATAATTTTTAACTTTTCCCCCCAAATAAATAGATAACAAATTGTCCTACTGCCCACTTGTTGGAAATACAATTATTATATTCTTAATTGTCATCCACATTAAGGTCTATTTCTCAGCTTTGTTTTGTTGTTGTTTATTCATACATATCCTGTTCTTATACCATTTTAATTATTGTAATTTCTTAATATGCTTTAGTAAATAGTAGTGCAAATTCCTCTTCATTATTCTTTTTTATTCCAAAGTTCTCGGTTATTCTCGTTCTTTTGTTCTTCCAGATTAACTTAGAATAACTTAAAGGGAAATGTTATCAGGTAACAACAAAATTTAGAGATTGTAATTGAACTCATACTAAATATAAATTAACTTGGAAAGAAATGATGCATTTATAATTTTTAGACTTCATGTCCAGAATCAAGGTTGTCTCTCCATTTGTTCAAGTCTTCTTTTATCTTCCTCTGTAAAGTTTTGTAATATTCTTTAAATAAGTCTTGCATATTTCTTGTTAAATTTGTTTCTGAGCATTTTACCATCTGTCCCTTTCTAACCATTAAGAAGGAACAATGGGAAAGATCAGGAAAAACTAGACTAAAAGAAGAATAAAAGAACTCGGAACCAGGAGGAGTTTTTGGAAGAATATAGATCTCTCTCTGTTCGTACAGAAATACAGCATTTTTGTACCCACAGAGATCCACACATGCTCTATCCAAGCAAGTAATCCTTATACTCTTATTGGTAGACTCTAATTTATATTATCTATAAACCTATACAGAAGATCCTGGGCCATATCCCAGGGTCCAGGAGAAACTGTTGCTATGACGGAGCAAATGATGTTGATGGTGTTAATTTTGCTACCTGTGTAACAAAATAGAAAGAAGCAAATAGGCAGAGGTAGGTCCTGGGCCACTAACAGTCTTTCAGGCTGTGCAGTCTGGAGGCAGACAGAGGCATTTAGAAACCAATGGCCCAGGTAGGTTTGTACCATGTATCCCTCTATTACCTAGGCCCAACACAACATGGCATCTTTCTTCTGAGAGAAGAAATCATGCAATATGTGTAAACATTCATCATAATGTGAAAACTTAATTCACAAATTAAAATCAGAACTGTTTTAAAATATGCAATCCCAGAAGTATTATGAGTCTTCTGTTTAGTATTTAATTAACATAAAGTTCCCTTTTCAGCTACCTGTTGAGCACTTCACTTCACTGTCTCTACATTGCATTTCTGAAAGAGAGCCCCATCAGCTGATGTTAGCTTGCTTCAAGATCAGAGAAGCAAGTAAGAAGGCTCTAAATTTAAGGAAAAATATGTAAAATCAAGCAGTTTCTCAAAACCAAATTATATATATATAAAACACCTAAAATTATTTTCATCCAAGGTACCAAAAATTTATAAAAACACTACTTTACCTTTATATGTTTTACTCCACAGCTAACCACTCTGTTTGGCTGATATGGATCCCAGGAAATATCAAAAATCTGTTTAAAAAAATTAAAAGTTGACATGTTGGTCATTTACGTGTTTTGGCCTTCTTTCAGATATCAGTCCAATTGCCAAGACTCTATCTTAACACTTAGAACACAATGCTACCTACACAGACTGGAAAATGCAGGATTGGTTCTGGGGATGATTTTATCACCTCATGTCTACTTCCCTTAGGCCTGAAAAGAGAGATAATAACCGCAATCATTGAGAACAAACGGATGTCATATTTTTAACTTTGTCCATCTGGGGTAAATAAATTGTGATGATTTAGGATAATTTTTTTATCAAATTTTCTATAGCTCTCCACAATGCTAATAAAATACTTTTGTGATAGCTTTACAATAAAATGAAAAGAATTATAAAATGCTTCATTTTAAGTAGGAAAATGTTTAATAGTCAATTACAATTCAATGTTGCCCACAGTTTTTAGTAATCACAGAAGTTGATATTCCTAAACTAAGGTAGAGGCATTTATCTGGCACTAACTTAGCCCCCCCAAAATAGTCCTTTAGGCCATCATTTTAATCTCACCCAAAATACCATTATATTTTCAGTTCTCCAATGAACTGAAAACATCCGCTAACACAACTTTTCCTTAAGAAAAGCTACCAGACAGTTTGCATGTATATTTCCACTTGGGGACCAGGGAAGAGAAGACTCTCTGTCAACACTGAGGGTCAAATTACCTGTGGCAATTGTTTAAAGTGCATATTCCCCCAGCCCACCTGAGAGATTCTGATTTAGTGGGTCTGAAAACGGGTCCAGGCACATGCCTTTGTAAACAGGTCCCAGGAGATTCTGATGCAAGTGGTCCATGGACCACACTCTGTGCATCTCTAATAGACAGAAGGACCAGATGTCAGGGCTAGAGTCTAGAAAGAGAAAGAGCTTAGGCTGCTAATTTCTCATCACATAGGAAGGAGCAATATGGACTAATCATCAGAGAGAGAAGGAGGACCAATAATCTTCTGTTAGGTAGGAAGGAGGAATTATGGACCTCAGCACGAGCACTGAAGAAGGAGCATGTGGTCTAAGTACCCATTCTAGCTATGCGAGCTCAGCTAAGTCTTAGTATCTCTAACCTTAACCTCATCTTCTCTAAAAGGAATGATACCACCTCAGTTGTTACCATGTCAATTAGGATAATGTATGTAGGATCATTTCGCAGGCTATGAAGCACTCATACAAATGAGTGCTAGGGATTAAGTATTTAGCCACGAAAATATCTTAAAGATAATCATTTGCCCATAAGCAGCCAATAATAATTCATCCTGGCATCAGTTATAAAGAGAAAAACTATGTGTGATACAAATTATGGGCTCTAGGAGAACAGTGTTCTAAAAGAACAGTATTTCATTAAAACATTCTAGGCTTTTTAAATCACAGAGTTCTCACTAGAGAAGCATTGCACTTTTTACAATCTACTTCTAACAGGAAAGGGTACAATATACTAACAAAGCAGTAAGAAATTCACCTATCGATCCAGTCCAATTCAACTTACTTTATAAGACATAATGGGATCACAGCATAAGCAGAAACAGTAATATCCAAAATGTAAGCACTGCATATATTTTTAACCTGTTCATTCAATATTAACTTAATACCAGTTAAATACTAATAAGTTAATATAGAAACCTGGGGGGTAGAACTTGAGCATCATTATGATGTAAAATCTGCCTAGAGGATTCTCGTGTGTAGCCAGGGGTGGGAGCCATTGGGACAGAGCGGTGCCAGGCCTCTTCCAACACAATAGTTCCATTGCTGGTCACTCCCAGACTTTCTGAGGATTTAATTCTCAAGTACAATGAGTCCAAATGTGCAGCAACAACTATGGGGTCCCCTTAAACCACAATTCTCCCTACTTGAATGTACCATTCACATAAAATTTTTTTAGAGTTCACATTAAGCAAGAGACAGTGAACGTAATATTTAATTAGAGCCTCATTCTACATGGACACTTACATTGTGCAGAAATACAAAACAACTAGGAATCAATGTAAGACAGTCATGTAAATTCATTTTTCTTAATTAGAAAATCAAGACAATAAAGTAGGCAAATTTTTTTAATTATGCAAGACGCTGGAGAAATAGATTTCTAACCAGTTAATGCATATGTCATCTTCATTTCCTATCTTGCCAGCTCTGACTACATGGAATTATCATATCGGATCACACTGACTTCAGTATGTATGATAAGCAAGCCACAGTTTACATTCGATGTTTCAAATATAACAAAGAATCACAAAATTGTCACTACATTCATTTGAAATTCAAATGCATACACTTGTAAACATTTTGTGAATATTATTTTCTAACAACGATTTCCATCGCCTAATGAATACATCTAAATTTTACATATAATTTCAAATTCAATTCTATTTTGGCTTTATGAAGAAGCTAAATGATAGTATCAAAAATTTGCTTCACCTATGAAAAGCACTAACAATTTAAATAAAGCATCTGACCACCAGAAGAGCTCATGCCAACATAGCTATTAATCAGAAATTAATTTTTAAAAACAGTAAGTTTTTAAAGTTCAATGTGTAGGAAAAATTTACAAGTGGCAAATTTACTTTTAAAAATATTACAACTATGAGAAGCTATATCACAATTGCCCCCCAGTTATGAAATCTGCATGGCTTGATCCAACAAGTTCTTCTTACCCGATCAGAGTGGCCGGTGGCTGAGGCCAGAAGTTTTCCCTTCCTCCAGTCCCAAATGCAGACTGTGTTTTTGGCATCCAATCCCACAGAGGCTAAACGCTAAGAATAAGAACCATATTTAGTAGCTGAAAATGATGGGAAGATTTCCTATTATCCACGCCTTCTTTCAACAAATGGTTATTGATTACCTACTATGGGC
The DNA here is from genome assembly GCF_041296265.1 of Equus caballus. NCBI lineage: Eukaryota > Metazoa > Chordata > Mammalia > Perissodactyla > Equidae > Equus > Equus caballus. The sequence continues at coordinate 61,106,141 of NC_091698.1, forward strand.
CAAGCATTGAACTTCTCATGAAAAAAATGATTTCTCAAAATCCATCTTAAAGCAAAAACTAAAGATATCACAGTAGATGACTTCCATTAACACATCCTGAAATTTCAAAAACCTGAAAACTACAACTCATTTGTCCTTCTTAAGCATAGGAAACATGCAAAGTCTGATGAAGTCTCTGGTTAATCAGTGGAAATCACAGGAACAGAACTTGAAGGCAGTATTCAGATTTTTACATTTAAGATCTTAGTGCGAGATTTAAGAGAGTCTAGGATTCTATAGTCTAAAAGTATGACCAAACTTCTAAAATTAAAGGGTTTAACAAATGCATAGAGAAGAAATCTCAGAAGTAAACCTTATTTTCATTCTTCTTAATTTTCATAATTTCATAAACATTGAAAGTGATTAAGAAGGATACATAATTTTAATAAAAGTAATCTGGTACTTCATCTCTCAGTCTAAATTCTTTGGGTTCAGATCAGAACTTGTCCTCAAAGGGAAAAGAAAATTCAACACATACAAGTATACACAAAATCAAAAGTGTCCAGTGTTAGGAACACCAAAATCAGATTCCAGCAGCACACCACCTCTAAGAAAACAGCACTGTGTAACAGATAGAGGTCTGGACTGGGAGCAAGTAGATTTGGCTCTTTTTTTGACTTTGAGAGTAGCCAGCCCCTGGAAAACTAATTAATCTCCTTAAATTTCAGTTTTCTCATCTGTAAAATGAGTATAAAATATTTGTCTGTCTACCTAGTAGGACTGTTGTGTGGATCAGTGAAATAATGTAAGTCAAAGGGTTTTAAAAACATAGTACTACCCAAGCTTAAGAGTATCTGAGCTTATGCATTTCACCGAGTACATCTGAGTGTGTGTGTGTGTGTGTGTGTGTATATGTGTGTGCATATGTATGACATATGACAGAATGATAGACAGCCATGTGTGGCTAAATGTATACATATTTTGTTATGCAGGGATTACTCAGGTGTCTTCACTAAAGATGGCTTCCATTAGGAATATTTAGTACAAAAATTATATAGCTGGAGGTTTTAAAATGTGCCCTTAAGAAAAGGGGGTCTTTGTTGTGATTTTTAATTTAGGGTTCCAGCAATGATTATAACACACGGTTGTATTTTGGTCCATATACAGAAATTTGAAGTAGGTGAATTCCATTCAGCTTTTTTAAAAAAAAATAGAAAAAGCAGTTAACATACACATGGACACTAAAGTAAAACCCACATTTCTTGATTGAGAAAAAAACAAAAGAAATCTATTTTGTTCCTTTGTAGTGAGAGGCCCCACAGCTACCTGAAAACATTTCTATTGCCTTTTGTTGCTTGTGAAGTGAAGGGCCATTTGTTATTTTCTAAATATCACTCGATTCCAGTGAACACTGTCCAGGGAATAAGGCTGACCTGAAGCAACAGGCATCAACAAGCCATGAAATTCACCATGGCAAACAAATAGGAGGTTATTTTTCTCAATTGACAGTTAAGTGCCATGCAGTCCATACCTTCACCCTTCAAAATGGAACCTAAGAGAGAATAGCTAGGATTCTAACACAAAATAATTGGACAAAGACCTAAAAATTAAAGCTGGATTTCCCTCTGCCACATAACATTTTTCTTGCGATGCTTCAGAACAAATTTTGAAAAAGAATGTTTGCTAGAAAAACAAAATCAAATTAGAGAATGTGCATATAAGTACACATCTAAGCATAATGTACACTTGTACTTGCTTCTTCACTCTGACACACTCATTCAATTTAGTCAGGAACTCAATAACTACAAGTCTGCACAAATGTCACTATCCAGCTATTTCTCTTTAGATGTGAATATACAATGGAATATATGCATTATCCTGACTAAATTGGATGAGATTACAGAATAGCAAAATCAAAAATGTATATATCAGGAGTCTACATACGTAGTGAATCTAGTTATAGAAAGAAAAATGAACAGTTAATGATCACTACTCTCTCAAAATAACAGAAAACACCAAGTAAATGTTAATTGCTTAAAAAGTGACTTAAACCAGATCAAGTCTTAAAATCCACTGAACTTCCGGTGAACTCTCAGTTTGGTCAAACTTTTATGAACAATTTCACAGGTCTTTCCATGCCACGAACTTACAGAATTAACTCTGAGATTCACAAAAAATTGTATTGAAGGAATTAACTGGCAGAAATACGGAGGGTGAAAGAGACAGAGGAAGGTAGCCTAGGAACATGGAGAAGGCTGTGGGGAAAAGGCACAGCCTTAGCAAGGAGGTGAATGCAGTGGAAGCCAGGAATGATCCTCCTAGTTTCTACTCCCTGTTCTATAACATATTTTTTATGAGATATAATTGATATCTATAACACATTAACAAGTCTTTTCTGCCGACTGTTGCTGGAAGTCAAAAGAAAGAGAGGAACATTGTTGGGGGAACTGGGAAGACGTCATGAAGCCCTTTGAAGTGTCTTGGAAGAATGAGTCACTTTAAGGAGCAAATAGGTTAAGTCAGGCACTTGAGGTAGAGAGGACAGCATGAGAACGGGTCCACAGGTGCCAAAGTGCAGGTGTCATAGAGTAATCTTGTTGACTTGTCCAATTTGACTGCAAGGGGATAGTGAAGGCTAGAAAAGTTGGTTAGCCTAGAATGCCCAGCTACGTAGCAAGGACTTCATTCGTGGGTACTTCCAGCTTTTGTTGTTTTTAAACAATGCACAGACACCTTTTTCAGTTGGTGAAATGTATTAGCAAAAAATTGTGTGGAGACCAGTTAAGAGGTTACATAAACTGTCATGCATGGTGGCAGAAGAATGGGAAGGAGAAGATGAATGTTAGAGTTGCTATGAAGAAACTAATAAGTACACACGAATCAGTCACGGCTTGAACTGGGGAGAGTGGGTAGGGAGAAGGAGTTAGAAGTGACCTCAAGGTAAAGAGTCCAAGAGAATCTTCTCAGTGAATTATTAGGAGGTGATGTTATCTTCTGAAAGCAAGGGGAACCAAGGAGATGCTCAGGGTTTGAGGTCTGTGAAAAAGGTTTGGTCCAATCCTTATTCCAAATAGGAAGCTAACAATGGAAGACAAAGGGGAATTGCTGAGTCATGATGGACCCTATCATGACTTCCTTTCTGGAAACTTTTTAACCAGATCGTGAGACTTGGGGAACCAAAACTGAGGCCTATCCAGGGCTGAGTGTCAGTGCCCAAGCTTGGAAAAGGATCAAACAGTTGAGGATTCTAGGAGGCTGCCAAGAGGAGACAGCAAGCGTTGATAGACTTTGAGCCTGTAGGCTCTATAATTCTAGGTGACTTGTGAGAAGTTATTAAAGAAAAGAGAAACAGAAAAAGATACACACCTGTCCATCTGAGTCGAAAGCCAGGCAGGCAACTCCATGTGTATGGACATCTTTAAGAATAGACACAGTCTGGACATTATAGGAATCCCATATACATATATATGGCTCCTTCCCAACTTGGCCAGTTGCAACAAGAGTTTTATCTGGGTGTAAGGCAAGGCTGAAAAACAAAAAGACCTCTTTTCACATCCTCCAACTGAAAAAAGTTAAGAAAAACATTGATCATCTTTTAGCCACATTTATTTCTCACTTAATCATCTAAGAAGATAATGTCAAGAGATCTCTGAGTCTAAACTGTCCCCCAAGTAATTAATTACCCAATTGGTCTAAATAAAACTGTTCAACTTTGGCAAAGACAGGCTTAGCACAGGTTTAACAATAATTTCATCTGATCTTAGGCACTTGGTTACTTTGAAACCAGACACTACTATGATCATAATTCTATGATTAAAATATCTTATATATGGTCCTATAATTGCTTCATGTCATGATATTTACTTGCTGATTTTGAAAATATTACTCAGTTTTCAAGTTAGCTTTTGACTTTAATTTGGAAGAAAAAATGCTGTAGCTAGGAGGAAGTGCGCTTCTCAGAATTAAGTAAGTCTGCTTGCAGAAGCTCTGGATACCATTAGGATTTCAAAGCATGGAGGGGGTCCCAGAGTCAAGTGCTGTTTCTGTGTCTGTTGCCATAGATTGTGTATGTTAAACGAAAATTTCTATTTTACAAAAATTGCTGTGACACAAAGAGAACTACAAATTACTATGCTTGTGGTTCATGTAGCATTTTTCCTCTGTAGTCCAATCAAAATAAAACTTTGTCAAATACCAACTAGAATTTCAAGGAGTCTGTAGCAGTCAAGAGGAAGAAATGTTATTCTTCCTAGATGAGAAATTACTCAAATGTTTTAAATTCATTGTGTAAACAAGTTATGCCTTTATAAAAATAGGTGTTGGGAATTTTAAAAAACAAAAAATAGCACATTACCTATATGAAAAACTAGCAGATGACTCTGTTTCCATGATAACAAAAGGAGGGGTTTTTTCTTTCCAATTTCAGCATCTATTTACAGTTAACAGAAGTAGAATTTTTTTTCCTTTTCAAAGTTCAGCATGATTTAATAAGAGCATATGCTCTATTGGCTGCCCCTTACTACCCCTGGGCCTTTGGACATATTACCTGATCTCTTTTGCCTCAGGTTCCTCATCTATAAAATTGAGATACTATATAAAAACAGATAACATAAAGAATATAGACCATTTAGCACAGTACCAGACACAGAGTAAGCACTCAATACGTTTCATTATCATCATCATTTGTGTAACTGGCATCAGATAGATACAACCAATATATCTGTCTCTTTGCATTGTGACAACCATAATGTCTCTGTGGATAAAGTGGGCCTTTCAAAAACAAACTATTGTCAGCTTTTCCCCTGGCTCCATGTGGGGTCCCCAAATTCTGCAGCCACAAAGCTCCGTAGGCTGTCACAGTGGCCCTCATTCCACTGTTCTCCCAACAAACCTAGAGTCATCTTTTGCATAGGATCCCTGAGTACCGGCCCTCTCAGGCCCCTGTACCCTGGTGCAGGAGAGCAGCCTGTCTTCCCAGGAGTTCCCAACGACCCCCACCACAGTCCTCAGTTCCGGTGCTGCCTCCAAAGCTGGAGGTCCGCTCCACTTGCATTCTCACATCGTCAAGGCCAAGTGCTTCATCAGGTTTTTGTTTTTCTTTTTAGATGAAGAGGGTGTAGTTGGAGTCCACAGGGAGTGCTCTGTGGCTTCAGCTGTGTAGTGGGGAGTGAGTGCGGGTCCAGATGGAGAGGCTGGGAGAGGATGGGTTGGGAGGCACTGAGCATCAGGGGTGGTGCGGAGGATGGCCGAATCAGGCCCCAGGTGCTGCTGCTGCCGCAACCACTGTCCCAAGAGGAAACTTGATGTCACAGGATCTCGGGAGTACTACCTGGGCGAGCAGAGGAGTCCTGGGATGAGAAACAACTGGGTGCCCCAGATCTGAGTCGGCCATCTAACAAGTGCTTGCTGGAATATATATCCTCAGAAATCTTTATAAGGAGTAATATTAAAAGATAACACCTTTTGCACAATAGGTGAATGCTAGAGGCTTTAAAACTTTTTAAGGTTATAGAACTCTTTAGTATTCAGATTGGTGAGTGATGACCAATAAGATATTAAAGGACCCTCTCAATCTCGATTTTGCTGGAATATCTCCGGTATTTGATGGTATCTAGATGTCCTAGAAAATTGCAAGTAGACTATGGAGTGCCATATTTGTCTCATTAAACTAAGCGGATGGAAGCAGTCTGTGAAAACCCTATGACAAACTGGTATATTTTAGCTCATTGTGAAATGTCAGGTACAGCATTATAGATACATAAACAGAAAATACATTGCCCCTCTTTCAAGAAGCCCACCTTAAGAGGAAGGACAGACATGTAAACAAATAATAACAAAATGTCTCTCTCTATATATATACACACAATGACATAGACAGATGGAGGATGGAGAGACTGGCTACCCAGGATTTTAGGGATGATATGAGTTCATATGAAAGACAAGGTGCAAAAGGCATCCATGTAAAAAGACAATGTCCACAGTTAAAGTCTTGCAGGGAACAGCAGGAAATGAGATGGGTCAGGCCGGCCAGGGCAGCCTTTTAAGCATGCCAGGAAGTTAGGGCCCCCTGACAATTATTAGCAGGATACAACATGAATAGTTTCATATTTTAGGAAGGTAACCCTAGCAGCAGAGAAGCACAGTGGGAAGGGCAGATGGGTGAGGGGTGTTAGGAGAGGAGGCAGGAAGGCAGTTAGGGACTAAGTGAGAGAGAGTGAGGTAAGACAAGGACACAAGGGACGCAGAGGCTGAGTCAAGTGATATTTAAGAGAAAGAGAGAGAGAGAGAAAGGTTTGGGATGTTTGAGGCTAGGGAAAAGCTTGAGCCTGTCAAAGCTGACAGATGTTTTTTGCTTGGACAACTGGGTTTATAACTCACAGAGCCTGACAGCATGAGAGTTTGTAGCCTATGAGTCTGATCCTGGGAAAAAAATGGCCTTAATTCCCCCCAGTTTTAGTGGGAAAACCAAGGAGACTCCTCAGGTTAGCACCACGTGTGGAGTCCTAAAGGCTATGAAGAAGAGGATTTGACTGGACTGTACGCTTTGTGGGGGCAGGGGCTGTTTCCATCACTCTATACACAGTTCCTGGAACATCACATGGCAGAGCAAGCACTGACAGAGTGCTGCTGAAGAGGGAGCCAATGATGCCAACAACACTGGCTGCCCTGTTTCCTCTCCCCCCTGCCATAGGCAACTGGTTCCAGCTAGGAACTGGAAAATGAAGAGGAATGAGCATATTTCCCCCAATGGCCAGAGACATTTTCAAGAGATATAAATGAACACTCTTTTGCTGTGATCATAGCTTCTATTTAAAAATGCTTGAGACACTTGGTAGATCCTGGGGTTCTCAAGCACCCAGAATAAAAAACATTTGCTGTTCCAGGCTGTCGTTCTTACTATAATTTCATGATTTCTGACTTTTCTCAGTTCCTTGAATGAGGGGGGAAATGAAATAGACAGCTTTCAACAAATCTTTAGAGAGGGCTTCAGAATAATTTATCATTGTCTAAGTTACTCAATTAGCAGTATGACCCAAAAACATCCCATTATGAAGGATTTTTACTCTGGTTATTATTGTTCTTTTCCTTCATACTAAAGCTCATAAATTTATCATATTTATTAAAAAGTCTACACTAGAAATTTTTTTTTTTTTGGCTAGAAGTTCCTTTATGCTGTAAAGTCACCTCTTCCCAGCCCATGATACCTCATTGATCCAGGTTCCTCCTTTGCCATTTGAATACATTAACAAAGTTAACTATTTCTCCTTATAAAGCTGAGTCTCTGACCTCACTTCTCTGGCTTGCATGCAAAATGATTGCTTAAAATGACTCATAATGTTCCTATTTATCCATGTCCACGTCAAGAACAGGAAGAACAGAGAACAGCCTTTATTCACTTTGCCATTTATTACTTTCCCATCAGCTTCCCAGAACTCCTTTCACCCGGGTAACAGAATGACAGTATCCATGTATCTTTTAGAACACAGCCAAGTGGCATTTACTTTTATTTTAAATTTTTCATATCATTTCAACAGCAGTTTTTAAACCTTGGGGGGGGGAGACCCTACAAATTTTAATCACTGGATTTGCAAGAGCATAATATAAGGTATCAGTAATGGTGCGGCTGCAGAAGCGTTTATTTAATAAGGAAGGTTAAAGCTACCATCAAGGTATCTATTCCCTTTTTTCCACATCTCTGCATTTAGGAACTCAAGAATTCCATGAAAAGTCATGTTGAGCAGGATCTGCTTTCATCTAATCCCAAAACATCTTTTGGAATTTTAGTTGAGTAGCATTTAAATGACAGGTATATATATATTTTCTTCATATAAAACCAAATCCACCCCCTGCTGCATACTTCAAAACTGCTCTTTGCTCCTTCCACAGAAGTGCCCTGAGTCTCAGAAGCTACCCTACAGTAATGTCTTTAGACCAACTAACAGATTAAGGGAGGGGAGGTCCCCTTATCCTATTAAGGGGCCATGATGGAAAGAATTATGACCCCTTAATTCCTTCCGATAAGATTTCATCAGAAATGACCAAGTATTGTGTCCTTCCACGGAGAAAATTACCAAAGTGGAAAGTACCACCATTACACAAAATATCTGTGCCACTCTGGGCTTCTCATCGTCTTCTTTACCACATCCTACTATTGTGAGTCTTTCTGTGACCAGAAGCATTGACACTACTTACTTATATTTTAAGTCTATCTGGTATTTGAGGGTCCATAAATCCATCTCTTTGCTTTTCTAAGAAAATTTGCACTTTTCAAATTCTGCAAATTATTATAGTTACTTCAGCAATGTCACAATAATAAAATTTTTAAAATTGACTCCCTTTCACTGAGGATCTCGATACATTGGAGGTCTCATTCCATACCCACATAAAAAGGTTTGGTGTCATTCTATTTTTCCCTTGGTCCTCAGTTTATTGCACTCATTGTACTGTATACACGGCAACAAAAAAGGGATCCAGCTTTTAAAGAACTGCTTTTCTTTGTGTATATATAAATCTAGTTCCATTGGGAAATCCCATCTTCTGTTGCCATAGCAATAGAAAGCACTGCAGAGAAGGACTTTCATCACGCTATGTAGGAGAAGGAATTGATTTGTTTCTCCAGCACGCCAGGAGGGCAAAAGCATGTCTTTCTGATGTCAGATGAGATCAGGAAGATTTGCAAGTATGTTGTGTGGGGAGAAGATGAGAATTAATAGGGCTGTGGAAAGAGATAGCTTTGCTTATATGGTTAAACAGAAAACACTAATCAGCACTAATCATTCTTGATTCTTGAAGGCAAAAAATTATATCTGAGTACATGTTCCAAATGCAGCATTTAAAAAACGTTCATGATTCTGACTTTAAAGCCTCATTTCATTGTTGCCCAGGCTGCTTCAGTGATTCTCTCAGTAATAAATTTATACCTTAGTATCTTTTTTTTCAATAGTCTCACCGGGAAAGAGTGACAGCCTTCTCCCTCCCTTCCCTGAAGATAACCCTGAGAGAACTTTTCCGATGTTGGAGGCATAAGTGCATCAGAGTGATTAGGCTGGACTGTTTGAGGGCAGAGGGGGAGGCTGCTGCTTTCTGGGCTGAAGAGGGAGTGGCCTAACCTCAGTGGATGTTCTCCTGTGAGGAACAAAGGCTTTTTTGAAAAGAGTGGGCTGGAGGTAGTGAGGCCTCAGAAGGGGATGGCTGTGCTCCAGTCCTTGTACCCAGAGCCACACTTTGCACTGGAGTACCACCACTGGGACTGTGATTGGATCTGAAAGCATGCAGAGGGCCCTGCCTTGCAGGCGGGTGTGGGCAAGACAAACGGAAGTGATGGCAATGTGGACAGACCACCAGGGTCCATTGCTACGTTCCTGAACTGTGCAAGCCCCAGGGTACCTGTGTAATCCATGGTTGAGCAGTGGTCACTCAAATTGGACTTCTCAGCAACTTGATGAGTGGTGCATCTAATGAGAATTAATGCGATTTGGAAAAATAAAGAAATGCAACATATCTTGCATGCTGAGTGTTGCCATACCTATATCGGTATGGAACTATATCCTAGCAATATCACATAAAAGAGCGGTTAAGAGCATAGCGGTTTGCCTGCCTGGGATCAAAGTCTGCAGTGGCATGCTGGAACCAGCTTGGACTGACCAGCAAGAACTGATTGTTAAATTTTAGCAGTTCTCTGAATGAGTTGTTAAACATGCCTGCCATTAAAAATTAAATTATATAAACTAACAACTAAATAAATTATATTAAAAACAAGGGTAATACATACTAAAACTCATCACTTCTTAATTATTTTACTACAATTTCCTATTAACTATAGTCTTGAGGTTATTAATTGCTATCCTATCTGTACGGTAGAAATATTATAGAACAATGTGCAGCTGCACATGTCTTTCCAACTCTGTTCTCAATGATGTCACATTAGTGGTTTGAAATCAGCCATAGTGGGAGTATTTACATCATGGAAATCAAAAACGCTACAAATCAGGGCTTAATTTATCATTTTGTTGACTATCTAGACTTAAGACATAGAAGGATAAAATGTCAATAATGCAGAATAAACTTAAAAGCGTGTCAGGTCTGTAGCTGTTACAGTGTGAATAACACAAAAAATTGAGAAAATATTCAAAAAGTAGTATCCAGTTCAACAAAGAAGTCACTCACATCAGTGGCAAATGATTAAAGTTCTGATGTATGTCTTTGTTGTTTCATTTTTCTTATTAATATCAACAAACATTCAGAACTATCCCTATTTATCAACGATGTGAGAGACTTCTTTTCTGAACCAGCTAGTAATCAAGCATTTATTCATCATCTGATTTTGTCAAATCATGGCTGAAGTGCAACTATAGGTTGGCCATAGATACAAGAGTTCAGCAAAAAAATCAATGAATGCATTCTATGAGAATTGATTGCCTATATGGAATTTACAATAAAGTGTATTATATACTTTATTATTATTTTGTAAATTGTGTGCAACACATTTATATCAGTAAAATTTATAACAAACTTATGAACATGTATGTATACATTTTTTCTCTTGGAGAGCTTGTTGTTAAACTGTTATCAGTACATCACTGAAGCATATCTCCTCTACTTACTGGTATACAACAGTTTCTCACAAATCACCTTCATCTCAACCTCTCTGTGCCTCAGTTTTTCATCCATAAAATGAGAATAATAACAGTACCTACCGGAAAGAAGGTAGGTATTATTGTGAGGATTTAATAAGTCCTAAAGCAATGATTAAAACAGTAGTGCTTAAAACACAGTGACCACTATAGAGGTGGTTATTACTAATTAACTGCCATGTGATAGGATCTGCTCAAAACAAACATGTGAAATCTACTCCTCATGCCTAAGGATTAACATTCTAAGCCAGGAAAACTCAAGTACATAGAGAGCTATTGTGAACTAACCTCCAAAATTTAAAAATAAGACTACCCTCTGAGAGTTAAACTGGTAAAAACCACGTGAAATGGACAGGATTTGTTATCTAAAGAAGTCATCCTAAGGAGAAAGTATCCTAGGTAAGAGGATGGGAAATCTAATCCAGTCATGATTGACAGTGAGGGAATCTGGACTCAACTATTGAAATCAATAAATCCAAGTAAAATGTTAATAGAAGGGGAAGTTCTGTGTGAAGCCCTTTTAAAGGAGTCAGAATTACGACAGTAGAGTGTTGGAATAAGGATAGACATATAGATTGCTGGAACAGAATTGAGTCCAGAAACAGACTCACACTTATATGGTCAATTGATTTCTAACAAAGATGTTAAGATGACTCAAGGGGAAAGGATAATTCTTTCAATAAATAGTGCTGGAACAATTGGACTTCCATATGGAAAAAACTACCTCAACAACTACATCTCATCATTCACAAAAATTATCTTAAATGACCAGAGATCTAACTGTAAGAGCTAAAACCATACAACTGACAGAAAAAACACACGACAAAACCTTTGTGACCTTTGAAAGACAATAGTTTCTTAGAGAAGAAAGAAAAACCATGAGCCATAAAAAAAAAAAAATTGATAAGTTGGACTTCAAAATTAAAACTTCTGTTCTTTGAAGGGCACCATTAGGAAAATGAAAAGTCAAATCATAGAATGGTTAAGAAAATTCACAAAGAACTTGTACCCAGAATATATAAAGAATGCTTACCATTTAATAGTAAGAAGACAACCCAACTTAAAATATGGCTAAAAGACTTGAACATTGTCAAAGACAACTAAAATGAAAAAGACTGACCATACCAAGTGTCGCTGAGGATGCAGAACAGCGGGAATGCACATCCACGGCTGATGGGATGTAAAATGATAAATCACTTAGGAAAGTAGTTTGGCAGTTTCTGATAAAGTTAAACATACATCAACCATATGACCTAGCCATTCCACTCCTAGATATTTATCCAAGAGAAAGAAAAGAATATGTCTAAATGAAGACATATAAAAATGTTCATAGCAACTTTATTTATAAATAGCCAAAAACTGGAAATAACTCAAATGTCCATCAACAGGTGAATGGATAAATGAACTATTTATATTCATACAATGGAATTGTTCTCAGGAATAAAAAGGAATGAACTACTGACATACACAGCAGCTTGGATGAATCTCAAAAACATACTGAGTGAAAGAATCCTGGAGCCTTCAGTAGAATATTCATGTCACTAATATCTTCATCCTGCAAAGTTGGGAGCCAAGAGATACTGTCTATAGTTGATGACCCAAAAAATAAAGATATAAAAATATAACTTAAAGCTACAAAGGTAAATCTTAACGGAATTAAAAATAATTAAATCACCCTTTGGGAAGGAGAAGGGAAGTGATGTAAGAACAGTATATGTAAGCTACATCCTCATGTATTTTAAAAGGAAGTCAATCATATCTAAAATGGATAAATCGAGAAACAGCAATTAATCATTTTGTTTTGAGACGTGGAGGTAACCATCAGAAAGAAGAGTCATAAGAATTAAAAGTGTTCCTTGGGAGAGTAGATTGCAGATGGGAAAGGGCGGGGCAGGGAAAGTTTTTTATTATAAAGCCTTCTGTAATTTTTTATTTGTGTGTTAATATTGCTTTGCTACAAATATAAAAATTTAAAAAAGAAAAACAAAAAAAATACTTACAGAGAAATAAAAATTGATTAACTTATGCAAAAAAAAGATAATATATGGTGGTTTAGAAATCTTCCACAGGCAGGAAGCAGGAAGGGATGCCTGATAACTATATCATATTTATCAACTCCCAGATGTTTTCATCAAATTTAATTGTTATTGATAAAATGATTTGATCAGCATGGCTAGTCTTACAATTCATTCTTTGAAAAAGGAGAAATACTGCCTTAAGACTGTAACACAACAATCTGGTAATAAGAAGTTTCACTAATGAAAGGGGTCTACTTGAAACCCAGCTTTCTGAAGCTATCCATCTCTTTTTCCTTCTTTAAGCAAGGAGCATGACTCAAGCATGGAGGGCTATATTTGGCAGAAGTCCTGTTAATTTAGGATAATTAAATATGCCAGTCATGTGTTCCAGTAAGGTCTGATTAAATACTTGAGAGAAGTCGTTAGTGAATCCATCTGGCCTAGTGGCTTTGCCAGATGGCAAAATGTTACTACCTCTATTTGTTCTACTCTTGGAATATTCTACCTCTATTGTAGAATAGCATGTGGTTATTTTCAAGGTAAGTCTTAATTTGCTAGTTTACATTATCAAGGAATCTGGAAGGCAAGCCTAACAATTGTGTTACACCAGGCAAAATGAGCCACAAGGTTTCAAGGCTGTATTAAATGGCCTGTTGTTCTACTGTTGAATTCAAAGTGATTTCATCATTTCCGGTTCCTCAGAATGTTCTACGTCAAACATTTCAGATGGTGCTCCATTTGCGACTAGAGAGTCAGAACCAAAGGGAGAGGTAACCAGCTATATTTCACGCCCACAAGCTTATAATACTTCAAGATGAGGAGAAGCCTGGAAGTACTTCCTCCATGTGGCTGGTCACCTAAATGGAAAAGAGGCCAGTTTTGATTTTTTAAAATTACAGAGTTGTACAGCTTTGTGAGAGTGCCTTAAAATGACAATCTTAAAGTTGTCTTGGTTCTTTGACCATGCAGAGCTAACTTCTGACTTACCAATTTCCTAACCAGTTGGGCCAAAATGCAAGGTATTCTCCAAAGCATTGATGATGGCAAGTTTAATACAATCACTTCACTAATTGGTGTCTAAGGTAAACGCTTAAACCCAAGTGATAATTGGGGGCTTGGAGCTGCTGGAGGAGGTCTGGGGATGGCTTGATGAAGGTATGAGGCCAAGATAAAGCTTAGAAAAGAGCCCAACATTTTATTGCGCTCTCAACCTCCAACTCCTCAAGTATATTCTAAGGCTGAGCATTAGGTTGAGCTAAGCTCCACTCTTTCCTAATAAAAGCCAGATTTACATATCTAATTGACTGACAATTGACTGTGATCAGACAGCATTTATATTCACGGAACTGTTCCATGCCACCCGCTGAGCATCTGGGAACTAGGAGTACCACACTACAGCAACTCTTTTTTTTCTTTTTTTTTTTTAAAGATTTTTTTTTTCCTTTTTCTCCCCAAAGCACCCCCATACATAGTTGTATATTCTTTGTTGTGGGTCCTTCTAGTTGTGGCATGTGGGACGCTGCCTCAGCGTGGTTTGATGAGCCGCGCCCAGGATTCGAACCAACGAAACACTGGGCCACCTGCAGCGGAGCGCGCGAACTTAACCACTCAGCCACCAGGCCAGCCCCACTACAGCAACTCTTGCATTTACAGCTTTGGTTTTTATTTTACTCTTGGTTACAAGCACTTCCTCTTCCCTTTGTTTTTATTTTATTCCTCTTCCTTCCCTTTCAAGTTTTCCTCTGTCTTTACTTGGGGATGTTATATTTTATCCAGCATTCCTATGTGTATGGAGAGAAGTAGGGAGGACGGGAAAGTACGTGTCTGTGTCACCTCAGTGCCACATGTTGCCAGAACTGGAAGTCCATGCTTGACTCTTGACCACCACCCTCAATTCTGAACAGTTGGGATACTATCACTGTGGAACTATCACTGTGAACTTGGCATAAATGACTAATTAAAATCTTTTTAAGATTCCATATGTGTAACAGCATCTGTGTTTCCACTGAGTAGAGATGGTTGCAGAATGACCCTCCCCTCCCCACTTCCCACCACTATGTCTCATCACTATGGACACTTTTAATGCAATGTGGCAACAGCTGGAAAGATCAGAATGGGGTTTAGGATCACCTACCTTCGAATCATCTGTGCCCTATGGTAAAGTAAGAATCGGTCATCCTAGAGGCCCAGGCAGAAAGAGCCAGGATGAGCAAACTGGCTTTTTCATGTGGGTCTGAATTAGGTGAGGAAGGGATGATTGCCACAAGAAAGTGCTGAGAAAGCGCCTAGTACCTCTGCCCTTAGGACAGCAGCTGCCAAAGCGTACTATCAGACCTCCTGGCCCTCAGGGCAAGGACTAGTTCCAGTTTGGACTTTGCTGTGCCAGAAAAGAAGAGAGGCGGAGCACCTTTGCTCCTTCCTTTGCTAATTTTTTTGCCTGCTTAGTCAATCAACCACAGAAAGGAGCACCAATATCTTCCACCAATTGTGGATGGATCACTTTTTCCAAGCAGTTCTGCTGAGTTTTGCTTTACATTTTTTAGGTTATGTTATTAGGTACATACAAGCTGAGAACTTTTTATTTTTCCAGTAAATAACTTGATCATCATGTATTTACTCTCTTTATCTCCAATATTTGACCATGCTTTAAATTCTATTTGATCAGATATTAATTGAGCCATATCAGCTTCCTTTTGGCTAGAATTTGTCTAGCATATCTTTCCTTTTTATTGTCCACCTTTCTGTGTTCTTAACCTTTAGGGGTGTCTCTTACAAAAGGATATAGCTGGATTTTTTTAACCCCAAGTGAAAATCTGTATTTATTAACTGGAGAGTTCAGTCTATTTATATTTAGTTTAATCACTGAAATGTTTGGATTTATTTCCACCACTTATTTTATGCATTACTCATCTTGTTTTTTCCTTTTCTAGTTTTTCTTACTTTTTAAATTTTTTGAATTTATTTTTTTCATTCTATATTTCCATTCTACTAAAGTTTTTTATCTTTTATTCTTCTAGTGATTACTCTAGAAATGTTAATGTGCATTCTTACAAAAATCTAAAGTTAAGAATTATCTGTGCCTTCCTCCTGAACCACATAAGAACTTGGGAACAATTTGACTCTATCTTTCCTGACTCACATTCTAATTCTACCATTATTTTAGTTTCTTTAACAGACAAGTTAGACATTATTACTGTTACATGCCGTCCATGTTCATTTAGTTATCTATGCATTTACTAATTACTTTGTTCACATTTCTCTTGCCTCTCAGACATTTCATCTGGGGTCATTTTCCTTCCACCTGAAGTATATCCCTTATATTCCTTTAATGGAGGTCTGAACAAATTCTTGTTTATCTGAAGAATTCTTTATTTTGTCCCTGTTCTTGAAATACAGTCTCAACAGATACATCATTCTAATATGCCTCCTCACTCTATCCTCCATATTTTTAAACCCCTCTGTCCTAGACAATTTATTCAGATATGTCTTCCAATTCACTGTCTTTCTTCAATTGTGTTTAATCTGCTGTTTATTTTGAAACTCTAGTTGTTTTTTCAAGTCTTATTTTAAATAGCATCTAGCTCCTAATTCATATTTTAATTCCTTCTTTTATTTCTTTAAACATATTAATCATACTCATTTCCAATATCTAAATTCTTTGTGGACCTGATTCTGTTGCCTATTTTTCTGCTGTCTCCACTTATAATGTCTTATTTTCTTAATATATGTTATGATTTTTCTTCACTACAGTCTCATGCTTCTTGGAATGTTATATATGGGAATCTTCAGAGGACCTGCATTTGCTTCTCTGGGCACCTGGGGGCACCACTGTCCTAGGATCATTGTGTGAGGTTTTGTCAGACCACACAGGCAGTATTTGTTTCAAGCCTATACCGAGAGCCATCTTGTGATCATGAATTTTCAAGAAGGAGATTTTACTTCCTTCTTCCACACTAACCCCTTAATCAAAGGAGTTGTTTTGTTTGGGATTTTTCCTAGTTCACTGCTACAATGTGGGTCCAGGTCTATAAGGTTCTAGCTACACCAGCACCTACCATTAGATGCCCTCTTTTGTCTCCTGTCATCTACATCCCATGAGGCCATCCAAATGGAAGCTCAAGAACACCAGAGTTCAGCACATGTCCCAGAGCAATCCTACGTTGAGTATTGACTTGTCTTTCTGAGTTTCAACCTTCACTTCACTTTGGGCCTCTAAGCATTCCTTGACTTATCAGCTCAGAAATGAATTTTAACAAAATGTAATGTAAATATTTTATCCAGCATTTTTAATTGTTCTCTGTGGGAGTTGTTCAAGTTAGCTGATCTTGCAAACTACTAAAAATATGAAGTCTGTCCCTTCTTTTGCAAGCCCACTACTACTGCCGTGGTTTAGGCTCCTTCCTAGTGTTTAGAAACCACTTTGTAATCCTTTCCTGCACTTATCACGGTCTGCCTAGAATCATCATTAGGCTGCTTTGAACACATTTCTCTTATGTTGTGAGCTCTACAAGGACAAATAGTCTGATTTATTGGTTATTATTTCACAATGTCACCATCCACCACACATACACAAGCATATGCGTTCACATACACTCACACAGCCGCACTCACCCCCTCACACACCTACAGTCATACACACAGACTTACACGCTGTCATCCACACACACACTGCATAGCACTGTACCCTGTACTGGAAACACTCAGGAAATACTCAATTCAGTCTTGGTTGAATTAAATCTCATTCTCATATCTTTAACTTATGAAGCCTAACTTATATCTAGATTGTTGTTTTTGTGAACTCTGTGATTTCTGGATTTGGCCATCATCTGGGATCTTGTTCTGAACATGCCATAATTTCATTGATTTCTGCTCCTGATCTGTGACCCAGGTTGGAGGGACTGTGTGCGATGGATAAGAACTCTGACTTTGAAGTCCTGTCAACCTGCATTTGGTTTGAATGTCAACTGTACCATTTACAGACTGAAGGAAGGTCAAAAGTTAAGTTATGTCTCCGGGCCTCAATTTTCTCATCTGCCAAATGGGGTAAATGTAAACATTTAGCACAGGATCTGGGACTCAGTGAGCACTCAATAAATGGTAGCAATAAGTGACAAGACCCTTTAGCACAACAACTAAAATTATCCATTACCAAGTGAACTAAATTTAAAGCCTGAAACATACCATATAAGTTACTTACTTTGATTTTTAGATTTGGAAAATGAATTTGAAATGATTATCTTTTTCTAGTTCTTTGTCTTCTTACGATCATTAGTTCTAATTCTACCTGTATTTCTAAAGAATGTTAGCTACAGGAGGGCAGGGATTTTAAGCTGTTTTTTTAATCAATGAAAATATTATTCTATTATTCCATAAAAAAAGACAAGCATGCACAGTGCCTGGCATCTAATGGATGCTTTATAAATACTTGTTGAATGAGTAAATAAGTAAACACACATAGCTCCTAATATCTGAATAAGAGTAAGATGGATGAAAGAACACACTAAACTATATAGGCACCCTTCATGCTGTAATTCCTGCCATGAACTCTGCAGACAAGAAAGATCATGAAAAATGCCATTTGTACTAGATATTAATAGTTCCCCAAAAATATTTATTTAAAATTACCCAGAAGTTCAAAATCCAATTTTTAAAAGCGCCATTCTGAGAATGATGGCATAACATTCTAATTCATAGGGGCACACATTTTTCTAACTAAATTAGGTACAAAATAAAAAATAACCATGTTTGTGATATTGGTTTTGAAAAATTGCATATTAGATTCCTTACAATAGTTTGTACAGCAAAAATATTAACTAGAAATGAAGAAAGGGTCTTTGAAACCCAAGAACACTGCAAACAAGCCTAATTCAAAGTCACTGATTTTCCTTTGTAGTTTAGTTCAAACCACAAATGGTTTCATGGGGGAAAAGAGCTTTATCTATATTCTATTATTCCACAAAAGAGACAAGCACGCCCTCCTGAGAGCAGAGGCATGGAGTTAGGTCCTCCTCAATCCTGACATTACACTGGGGAGTCAAGCACGAATAAACTTCCACTTTAAAGCAAGTGTCTGCCCAGTGACGGGAAGTCTTGTGAGTAGCGCTTCAGCGCCCAGGCCAACCTAGCCCACGTGCATGACTTCATCTTCTCAGACGTGTCACAGGAAATGATTTTCAACTCTAATGAGAAACTTTTAAGAGCAGAAATTAATGTCTAGGGCTAGGTAAATTCAAGGAAACAGAGTACATGAAGAATAACTCTATTATAGCTCCTTAACCCTTAATGCAATGGTGGTCCTCTGCCAGCTCCTGTTCCAGAGGCTTTGAAGACGTGACGAAATTTAATCCCCACGAGTGGTCTAGCTGGGTTGGGGCTGAGGATCCTACACATCTACTATGTAGAGGTAAGTAACATTCTTTTCCTCCCCTTGTCATTCCCCATATCTGTTTTCATCCACTGTGAGCAAAAAAAAGAAAAAAAATACTTGGGGACCAAAAAAATTGCACTCTTTCCAGAATGGTGGTTCATCCATGCATCCACTCAAATATCTGATATGTCAGGGGTTGGAGGGAGAGTGCAAGGAGCTCAGGCTGTAGCAAGGGCCAACAGACCCATGAAAGAATTGACCATCTTGGAGGGCAGAGTTATGTCCTTGAGCCACGTCTAAGTCAATTTGTGCTAGTTTTAAGAAAAATAATGAAAGCACCCATATGGTGGGGGTTTCTGAACACAGTGATTATTTTAGGACATGTCTGATGATGAAAAATGTCCAAATTTTAAAAATAAGTACTCCAAAAAAATCCGGCTAAAAGTGTATTTCTTAATTCAAGCTTCGTTTTGATGGAATAGTGGGTGATATCTTTAACAACTGAGTTCTGAGCTATCTAATCCTTCTTGAAATACGAAAAAAATAAGGCATAGAGTAGTTAAGTGGCATGCCCAGAATCTCCCAGTTAGTGGCAGAGCTAATAGAACTCAGGTCTCTTGACCTCTAGATCAGCCCTGTTGCTAGCCTAAAAAACGGCTGGATTTCAAATGAGCAATATGTCCTCCAGAGAAAGACACCATATAAATAACCAGGTTGTGAACAAGGAATCTGAGCCAGTAATAGTAACAACCACTGTTACTGCTAATCCTCAGTATAACCCGGGAAGATAGTTATTATTCTTCTCACTTGACAGATGGGGAAACTGAGGCTCAGAATACAAGATGACTTATCTAAGCTCAGTCCATAGATGCAAGTTATCTAAACATGACTAATATAAACTTGCAAAGAATAAAGAGACATCTTGCTCAGATCCTTTGAGCTAATATAAGCCAGAATTTTGACCTCAAAAGGAAAAAAACAATGAAGTCCCTAACATGTGCCCATTGGTTTGCTAGGCATTTTCACATGCACTGTCCTTTTAAATAACTTCTATTGAGGGTCAGAGAGCCCCATTTAGTAAGAAGTTGAGCAAAGATTCAAAATAAGGTTTGCCTGATTCAGAAAATTTAGAGCTAATTAATTTTACCTCTCTAACATCAGTTTCTTTTCATTACACTAGGGGTCAGCAAACTTTTTCTGTAAAAGGTCAGACAGCAAATATTTCAGTCTTTGAATTCCACAGAGTCTGTATAGCAACTACTTGACTGAGCCATAGTGGTGTGAAAGCAGCCACAGGCAATACGTAAATGAATGAACACATCTGTGTTCCAGTAAAACTTCATTTGTGGACACTGAAATTTGAATATCATATCATTTTCATATGACCTGAAATACTATTTTTCTTTGGATTTTTTTCACTTAAAATGAACTTAAAATGTAAAACCATTCTTAACTCTGGGCCACACAAGAACAGGCAGTCCACCAGATCTGGCCTGTGGGCTGTTATTTGCTGACCTCTGAGTTATACCATCCTTCTTTTAGTATCTACCAGACACCAACAGCAATTAAGAAGTCTTTTTAAAAATCTAGTTTGTTAAAGGGTTATTTTACTTCTCAGCACCAAAATCCATGATTTTGATGTTGAGCACATGGTTTAAAAAAGAAAATAACTTTTTTATTTTTTATTATAAAATATTTCAAACACCTAAATACAAATATATACATTTAATGGGTGTATATATAGGGCATAAAAGAAAATAAAAGGAATATCCATGGGCCCATCATCCACTTTAAGAAACATGTTACCAAACAATGATGCTCTTGTATGCCCCTCTCTGGTCACATCTCCCTCCTCTCCCATGAAGACACCACTATCCTGAATTTCGTCTTTATCATTCCTTAGTCTCTTTAATTATAGTTTTATTATGCATGTATGCAAGTTTGTGTTTGAACTTTATTTAAATGTGTATTATTATATGTATTCTTCTAGGACTTGCTTTCTTTCAGTCAACATTATATTATGAGATTGCATCCACATTTGATGTAGCTGTATGAAAAAAAAGAAAAAAGAGAAAGCAATCCACATGTCTATCCACAAGAGAATGGATAATGACATCATAGTATATGGAGTACTATACAGGAGTAGATTTAAATGAAATAAAGACAATAGATTTCTAACTAAAAATATAAATTGGATTTCTAATAAAGAGTCATTTTGATGTTTAAAAATAAATGCCAAAATCCTTTTAACAAAAACTTATCTTCTGGGGAGTTGTCGATCATAAATATGATCTATACACACAGGGTTCACAGATGGGCGGAGGGAGAGAGAGAGAAAGAAAGAGAGAGAGAGAGAGAGAGAGAGAGAGGCAGAAAGACAGCAAATGAATTCCTATGGAGAGTGTAATGCTGGGGGTGTGAGTTGAGGGGGCAGATTTTCACTTCCTAAAAGTGTTTCCTGTTCTGGAAAAATGGACTTATAGAGCTGTGCCATGGAGGCCCAAATCCAGCTGCTCAGAAGTTATGTTAGTGAATTATAGACATGACTGATTGAGAAAGTCAAGTGATATAAACCATTAGTTTTCTTTTCAAGCCAGTAAAATGAATAGCTCTATTAGTATACTGAAACTATACATTTATCTAACTAGAATGACCAGGTCCTTTGCTTTTCTTTATAAAAAAAATTACCTCTATAAATTAATGTTAAAACTGACATCTCACTAACAAATCTAGAAAAAAAATCAGTACAACAATGCTACATTAATTCATACTAAATGGCTTTAAAATTCACTGCAAAATCACTGATTGACTTATGAACAAAAAAATGTATTTAGAAATAAAAATCAACAGAATAAAATATGCATTTATGTATATCTTATAACTTCATGAAACATATGTTGTGATGAAGCTAAAACTTCAAGTGTCTTTCTAGAATTTGTTTGCCAATGTCAACAAGCACAGTCTACATTCCCCAGCAACAACAGGGAAGTGGCATGCCTCCCTGGCAGTTAACCTATCTCTGTGGCTGTTCCCTGGAGCTCTTCCTCTCCTCCCCAAATTTCTTTCCTTCTAAGGTTCTGAAATAGGATATTTACTCCAACATGTATTATGTAGCCTGTCTAAAACATTACTCACTCCCAGCTCTTCCCAAATCAATATCATTCTCTAGTATTCCAGGAAGATCCAAGTTATTCAAGTTATTCAAAATTATTTTGAGCACCCACAAGGTGCAGGAAGGTTAGAAGTGAGTGTGGATATAAAGAGAGTTAGATACAGAACCTGCCTTTAAGACATCCATGATCCAGTGAGGAAGACATGCACGTATACAACAGTAGAACATAGGCTAGAGTATGCTGCAGTCACCAAGAACCCCATAGTCTCAGTGACTTACTCCTTCCTCATGCTACACGGCCCTCATGAGTCAGCAGGGGGGCTCTCTCAGGGACCCAGGCTGGTAGAGTGGTCACTATCTTGAACATACCAGAGGGGAAAAACATGGTGAAATATGCACTGGCTTTTAAAGCTTAAGCAACACATGTTACTTCTCCTTGTATTTCATTGGCTAATGCAAGTCATGTGGCCACACCTAACTCTAAGTGGGCAGGGAGATGCAATCCTACCATGTGCCAGGGAGGTGAGAATATTGCAATATCTGTGAATAGCATTAATGACAATGCAAGAACCAATTACTGTATAATAAAAGGAAAAATAATCAAGGTGCTGAATGGTGCTGGAGAATAGAAGGAGGATTAAATATGACTGGGACACAGTCATCTTTAACAAGACCAGTGGCACTTGAGCTGGGACCAGAAGGATTATATTAGGTGAAGGCTGTGGAGTGGGAAGACAATCTAGGCTGAGGAACAAGGCAAGCCAAGGTGCTGAGGCATGCACCTGCAGGGGGCGTTAAGAGTGTACAGGAAATGGGACCCGGGAAGTATGTAGAAAGTTCAAATGGATGTAGGAGAGAGAGGAGGCTGAATGGTCAAACCATGTTGAGCACAGATACTATAATGACGAATTTCAACTCGGAAAGCAGGAGGCCCCTGGAAAAATGTTCTGTGCATTAATAACAAGATTTAAGCATCTCAATAATTTTTTTTGAGGAAGATTAGCCCTGAGCTAACATCATCTGCCAATCCTCCTCTTTTTGCTGAGGAAGACTGGCCCTGAGCTAACATCCATGCCCATCTTCCTCTACTTTATATGTGGGACGCCTGTCACAACATGGCTTGAGCGGTAAGTAGGTCAGCACCCGGGATCTGAACCAGTGAACCCTGGGCTGCTGAAGTGGAACATGCAAACTCAACCGCTGCGCCACTGGGCTGGCCCAGCTCAATATTTTTTGAGTGATGTTATCTACGTTTAACCCTCATACCAACCCTGACCAGATGCAGTGTTGATATATTCACTATAAGTATGAGGAAATTGAGGCCTAAGTCACAGCACAGGGAAGGAGGGGGCTTGAATTCCAATCTCATGCTATATCCACTAAAGCACATTACCAAGACATGGCTCAAACTGTTTTTTATTCACTCATTCATTACTTCAACAAATATTTACTGAATGCCAGGGCCCGCCCCGTGGCCAAGTGGTTAAGTTCGCGCGCTCCGCTTGGGCGGTCCAGGGTTTCGCTGGTTTGGATCCTGGGTGCAGACACAGCACCGCTCATCAGGCCACATTGAGGCAGCATCCCACATGCCACAACTAGAAGGACCCACAACTAAAAATACACAACTACGTACTGGGGGGCTTTGGGGAGAAAAAGGGGAAAAATAAAAAAATCTTTAAAAAAAAAATTTACTGAATGCCACTGTGGTAGGTGCTGGGGATATATTGGTGAATACAATCTGTAATTCCACATGGTTCAAAGCGTCCTAAAGGAGACAGACAAGCAAGCAAATACAATAAGTTTTTGGATGCAAGTATTAAAGAGTGAGCACAGGAGAATGAAGAAGCAAGAGAGGGGATGCTAGGACCTTTCAGAAAGCTATTGAGAAATGGGGAGTTGCTATTAAACAGGCACAAAGTTGTGCTTATACAAGATGACTAGGTTCTAGAGATGTCCTGTACAACATTGTGCCTATAGTTAACAGGACTGTACTGTACGCTTAAAAACTTGTTAAGAGGGTAGATCTCATGTTAAGTGTTCTTACCACAATTTTTAGGAGAAAAACAAACAAAACTATTAGGAAGTCACTGCCCCTGGCCAGTGTTAGAAAGGATGCAAAGGAAACGATGAGTAGGGAGGTAAACCAAGGAGATGGGATCAGCCAATTGACAGAATAGCAGAAGGAGTGGAAGGGGCAGGGGAATAGATCCCAGGGTGGAAATGGGAAGAAACCCAGGAAAGAAAGCCAAGGAGGAAAGAAGATGAACTGTAGGCAGGGACCATGCCTCTTTGTTCACAGTGTCTGACATACAGTGGGATCGGATAAGTAATTGCTCAAGTAACGAATACCTCCATTTTGGATATGTTGAGTTTTAGGCAGCTTCAGGTGGTCTAGCAACGGGCTGGAAATTTCAGTCTGGTGCTGTGGAGAGAGATTAAAGCTGAAAACATGGAATTGGAAATTACATAATGAAGATCATGTCAGTGGCAAAGACGAAAGATATGTCTATAGTCTCATCAACCTCGCCTTCCTGGTTTTAGCATTCTCGGTGATTCCAATGTTCCTGGGTTTGCTTCTCTCCTTTGTAGTCATTCTTAAAATATCCTCTTAAGCCACTGCACAGCAAATACTCTCCGCCTCATTGTAGGAGACCCTAGGGCTCTGTTTTTTCAACCCACACACTTTCACTACACACTGAGGCTTTCTGACTCCGAAGCGTGTTCTTTCTCATTAAGCCAGGAAGATTATGATATGTTGTGAAATGACAGTGGTATATTTTTTCCTCCAATAATGAACACGTATGGATTAATCAATTCTTATCAGTTAACTCAGGATTATTATTATTACCTCAAATGTTATGAGCTTGAGTTTCCTAAAATAGTGGATTTGATAAGTCTAATATGTTGGGTTAAACAATGCTTGGAGAGAGCATTTAATTATATTTTAACAAAATTCATACAAAATAATTTTTTATGAAAAGGAATTTGTCTTCCATTACAAATCCCTGAGAGACATTTCTACCTCACATACTAAAGGAAACTAAAATAAACAATATTTATGTAGTACCTCTTTTGGGTACAGGCCTCAGATGCTTATACACCTGAATAAATTCAAAGAGATAAGTTCTAACGTGCATGAAAATATTGTATAGAATCAGTATAGATAATTTTAAATACTTGACATTTTAATTTCACCACCAAAGAACACTATTAGATTTCAAAATTCCTAAGTTGTTCAAACAGTGTGGAACCATCAATTCTTCGGATGTGGCAAAGCACTGCCATTTACTTGAAGTGAAGAAGGCTGTGGGCAGAAAGGTGTGAACCAATCTGGGATTTCACTGGGATGGGCCAGGAGCCGGGCAGACACAGCTGCAGAGGCTCACAGTCGGGGACAGACAAGCAGGCAGAGGAGAAGAAACCCAGGTTCCCTGGGAGCTGTGGTCTGGAAGGTGGGAAGATGAATGAAGAACAGCCAGGCATGATGCTCCACAATCAAGGCAAGCAGACAGGGCTGAGGAAGAAGAACCTGTGCTTAACAAGGCTGTGGGCACTAG
Organism: Equus caballus; assembly: GCF_041296265.1. Taxonomy (NCBI): domain Eukaryota; kingdom Metazoa; phylum Chordata; class Mammalia; order Perissodactyla; family Equidae; genus Equus; species Equus caballus. Next base: position 61,131,808 of record NC_091698.1, read on the forward strand.
GTGAGGCCCAGGAGCAAGGTGCTGGTATTAGGGAAAGTAACTAATATGAGCACGACAAAGTCCAGTTCTCCAGAGACCCTGGGAGGCCTTAGGGGAACTTAAAAATGGAGTGCCCAGTAGCAACCTCAATTCACATGCTTAAAAGTGGGAAACAATGCACAAGCGCATAAGCAGGGGGTTTGGGGAGCCAGGAAAGGGGCTAGAACTTATCTCCATCAGAGCTGTCCCAGGAGCTAAGCCAGAACAGCCTGCAGATAGAGGACGCAATGGACTTTGATATGGGCTGTGACATGGGTACTGCAGAGGCAGGGGGAAAAGAAGGGTTGACAGGAACTCACAGAAGGATGGTTTCTAGATTATTGATTGAGGTTAAAGTTAAGTCAGTTTAGAAGTGAACCCAAGATATTCTTTTAAACTTAAATCTAAATGTTAATGGCAAAGATTAATCATTTATTATACTGATTCACTTAGAATTTTCATGGCATAGAAAGTCTAATATTGGGCCAAGTTTCTTATTCACTGCGTTCTCCAAAAGCTGCACTCTCTTTAATGATTCCATTTGCTAAATGAAAAGAAAACATGTAGGAGTCCTACATAATCATTAAACAGAAATCTTCTCACTCACTCAGGTTTTATCGGAATTGCTAATTTAAATAGAAAAAAAAAAGCCTACATTTTCTTATCTAAGCAATGTCCAGGCAGTAGATAATACCCTTTAAAGCATGAATGGACAAACCTATCAGAAAACCAAAAAGCTCTCAAAAGTTATAAATTTTCAGAACTGCCTAAATGTCAAATCACAGCCAGCAAAAAGAACTGAAAATGTTGGAATACACTACTCTTAAAATGGCTTCTGAAAATTACTCCAAAAATAAGTAGGAAGGAAGTAACAAAGATAAGATCAGAAATCAATGAAATAGAAAACTGAAAAATGATACAAAAAATTAACAGGGCCAAAAGTTGGCTTTTTGAAAATATTAATAAAAACGAGAGGCCACCAGAAATACTAATTTAAGAGAGAAAGAGAAAGAGAGAACAGAAATTATCAATATCAAGAATGAAAGAGAGGATATCACTGCAGATCCTACGGACATTAAAAAGAATAAGGGAATATTAAAAACAATATTACACCAATAAATTTAACAACTTAGATAAAACAGGCAAATTCCTTGAAAGACACAAATTACCATAATTTTCTCTCTCTCTCTCCCCCTCTCTCTCCCTCACACGCACATATACACACAAAGAGAGAGAGAAAATCTGGATAGCCCTATATGTACAAAATTGAATTCATAATCAAAAACTTTTCCACAAAGAAAACTCTAAGCCTGGATGGTTTCACTGGTGAACTGTAACCAACGTTGACAAATTCAATGCAATTCCAAGTAAAATTCTAACAGGCTATTTTATAGAATTGACAAGCTGATTCAAACTTTTATATAGAAATGTAAAGATCCTAGAATAACCAAAACAATCTTGAAATAATGCCTTCTTACACAAACTCTTGTGGAAAATAGAGGCAGAAACCCTTTGCAACTTTTTCTTTTTTTAAGATTGGCACCTGAGCTAACATCTGTTGCTAATCTCTCTCTTTTGTTTTTCTTCTTCTTTTCCCCAAAGCCCCCCCACACCCCCGGTATATAGTTGTGTATTTTACTTGTGAGCGCCTCTGGTTGTGCTACGTGGGACGCCGCCTCCCATGGCTTGATGAGCAGTGCCATGTCCGCGCCCAAGATCTGAACCAGCAAAATCCTGGGCTTGCAAAGTGGAGTGTGCACACCTAACCACGCTGCCACGGGGCTGGCCCCCGCAATTTATTTTTGAGGCCAGCACAACTGACACCAAAAATTGACAAACACAATCTAGGAAAATAAAATTATAAACTAATATCCCTTATGAACATATATGCAAAAATTTCCTAAGAAAATATTAGCAAATTGAATCCAGAAATGTATAACCAAGTAGGGTTTGTCTCAAAAGTTCAAGGTTGACTTAACAGTTAAAAATCAAAGTAAATCTCCACATTACCAGAATGAAGCAGGAAAACCACACGATTGTCTCAAGAGATGCAGAAAAAGGATTTAACAAAATATAACACCCATTCATGGTAAAAACTCAGCAAGTTAAGAAAAGAATGGAAATTCCCAACCTGATAAAGAGAAGTGATGAAATACCTGTAGCTAAAATATTTAATGTTGAAATACTGAATACATTCCTTTAAGGTGAAAAAGAAGATAAGGATGTCACTTTCATCACTTCTATTCATTAATGGGCTGGAGGTCCTAGCAGGGAAATAAGCAATAATAAAGAAATAAAAGGCATAAGCATTTTAAAAGAAGTAAAACTGTCTCCATTCACAGAAGATATTTTTATTTATGTAGAAAATCTGAATAAATCTACAAAAAGCCTATTGGGAATAATAATATAGCAAGGTTGCAAGATATAAGATCATGTACAAAAATCAACTGTATTTTCATATACTGGCAGCAAGCAATTTTGAAAAAAATTTAAATGCCACTTATAATAACATCAAAAATATAGAGTACTTAGGAATAAATTTAACAAAAAATGTGTTGTTCCCTTATACTGAAGAACTACAAAATATTACAGAGAAAAATCAAAGAAGACAAATAAATGAAAAGATATACTATGTTCATGGATTGGAAAACCCAATATTATTAAGATGCCAATTCTCCCAAAATTGATCAGTTTATTGTAATCTGAATCAAAATTCCAAAGGCTTCTTAATAGAAATTGACAAGTTGATTCAAATCTTTAAATGGATGTCCAGAGGTCCTAAAATAGCAAAACAATCTTGGAAAACAGCAAACTTTGAGGACTCATACTATTGATTTCAAGATTTAGTATAAAGCTATAGCAATTAACAAAATGTGGTATTGGCATAAGGATAGACAAATGGATCGATGAAATGGAAGTCCAGAGGAGTTAAGTAACTTGCCCAAGATCACACAGCTGATAAGTGCTAGAGATGGGATTTGTACTCCAGCTGTCAGGCTCTACAGTTAGTGCTCATAACCACTACACAGACTCCCTCTCCACAACACAGTTTCACTAAAAAACCAGTTGTTTCTCATAGACCCCCTCCTATCAACAGTAGTCTTAAAAATTATGATGATGCTAATAATAATAATTATAGCCACCATTTGTTAAGCAACTATTATATGTCAGGCATTGTGTTAAATAATTTACTTATATTTAACCCTCACAACAGTAAAAAAAAATAGGACTCAATTTTACAGATAAAAAAACTGAGTCTGAGAAAAGATAAGCGACTTGCCCAAGTCACACAATGTATCAATAGCAGGGCTGGGATTTGAACCCACGCCTTCTAGAGTCCAGAGCCAACTGTGATAAGCTGTTTGATAGATGAACCAAGCCATAAGATACCAAATAATTACTAAAATGTGTAAAGTATTTACAATTTACCAAATTCTTTTCACACATATGTATGCAAATGAGTTGTTTATAGTGCCTTTATCTTTTTACGTTCTTACTTTTTATATCTCTGCTGCATTACTGTAAAGATCAATGCATGTTTTGCTTTAAAATGTCAGAAAGATCTCAAAGCTTTGGTCCCAGTAAGCACGGATAAGCACTTACCAAAGCAAGAAAAACAAAACCCCAAAGTGCTTATACAGGGGCACAGTCACTGCTGAATGAGTCGACAGCATCTCACCTGAACTAAAGTTGAGTGAAGCAGTTCCAATTTCATTTATACTAATTACTCTAAGCCAGTGTTGTTCAACATTTTTAAATGCGACCTTTGGTGAAATGCCACTGGGGACTATTTAAATTGATTTCACTGGTCACTAATGGGTCTCAAGAGCAGTTTGAAAAACACTCCTAGTTGTAAAGAATTTGGTCTTGTCAAAAGAGAAGGTCTGGCCTTTGCCCTCTGTTCCTGGGGGTAATCTATGGACCCTTGGAATGTCATGCATGATAAGAATGTCTTTGTTTGCTGGGTGGTCTTGAGTCATGTACAGAGTCTAACAATATGACTTAGGGTGGGGGATGACTACATTAAAGAGACCAACAATGTGTCCTTAGGTCACACAGTTTCAGTCCATCTGGAGGCGGAGATCAAACACATCAGTGATCAATCAATCATGGAGCCCCAGTAAAAACTCTGAATGCTGAAGCCTGGGTGAGCCTCTCTGGTTGGCAACACTCTGTATTGTTACACATCAATACCAGGAGAATAACGAGTCCTGACTCAATGGAGAGAGGATGGAAAAACCCTGCACTGGGAATGCTGCTGGACTCTGTCCCAGGCATCTTCTCCTTTGAGCTCATCTTAATCTGTACCCTTTCCTTGTAATAAACCATGACTGTGAGTATAACAGCTTTTGGTGAGTTCTGTGAGTCTTTGTAGCTAACCATCCAAACTCAGAGTGGCTTGGGGACCCCTCAACTCGCAGTTGGTGTGAGAGGTAAGGGCAGTCTCACGTGGAGACTGTGCCCTCTCACTGTACGTTCAGGCCTAAAATTCCAAGCGTTCCACAAGACAATCACATCCAACGAGATAATCAAATGTGTACATGACCAAAAATCCTTGAGACAGTCGCTACGAAACTGCAGAACACTGACAACCAGGCTGTAAAACAATTCCCAAGAAAATTCTAAGTCACTGAATGATTTCCTGTAAACTTAAAGATCTCAATTCTGTTCTTATTAAATAAGCAAGGCACCCAAACTTATTATTAGGTTGCCTTATGTGATGCACAAATACAGGTTTAAAAAGGCATTTTCAAAAAATAAGGAAATCAAATATATATCATTATTTTTCAGAAAGTCAATTGCAATACAAATATAAAAAATTAACTCAGAATCTAAAGTTTACTCCTTTGTTTGATTTATACCTGTCCCAACCTAGAAAGAAGTCCTTATTTTACATAGGTGTTACTAACTTTTTACTAAAAATTTTGCAGAGATTTTCCTCCAAAATTTACCCCTAAATTTCCATTTAATGAGTTACTCCTAAGCTCCATCAAGTAGGAGTATGTAAACATATATCCTATTTGATAGACATTTTCTATGGTCTGAATGTTTGTGTTCCCTACAAAACTCATATGTTGAAATCCTAACCTTCAAGGTAATCCTGTCAGGAGGTGGGGCCTTTGGGAGGTGATTAGTGCCCTTATAAAAGAAGCCCAGGAGACCTCCTTGGTCCCTTCTGCCACGTGAGGACACAGGGAGAAGCTGGCAGTCTGCAACCCCAAAGCGAACCCTTATCAGACACGAAATCTGCTGGCACCTTAATTTGTCTACTTAAATACGTTTGTGTGTGTCTGTATCCTAAGCAGAGAAATTAAGACATGACTATTCACATCACAAAAGGTGAAAGAGGGTTAGAGAGAGGTCTCCGTGCCAGCCTATATTAATACTCCTTTCTTTGAACTCCTACGGTTGTTATCGTTCTACACTAGCCCCTTGCTACTCGAAGTGTGGTCCTTAGACCAGTAGCATTCACAACAGGTGAAGCTTATTATAAATGCAGAGCCTCAAACCTACAATACCTTCCCCACCCCACCCCCACCCCAGGACTCCTCCAGCTTCAGGGTGAAAAGCATTATAGGGTGAGAAGCCCTAGTCTGAATCACGTACTCCTGCACTTAATCCTATATGGCCTGGAGGTGCTCTGAAATGGTTTGTTCCACGCATTCCCTCCATGTCACCACACAGAATGGAAATTTTCTTCTAAGTAGGGCCTATGTTAATCCCAAAAAACTTTACTGAATGCCTAGTTTGCTTAAATTCCTGTTACTCTAAGTCTTTTGGGGCTGAGCCAACAATAGCCACTTAACTATGTATGTGTGTATGTGTGTGCATGTTTAATATACTCAATTTTCATTATAAAAGGATTAAGGCTTCCTTTAAAAGAGCGAACTCTCCAAGTGTATTTAAAGTAGGATTTGATTTACAAAAAAAAATCCACCAAAACCAAAATAAAACCCTCAATTTACTCAGTGCTCTTCAAAAAGGCACAAATTACATAAATGTGAATTCCACCCAAAGTAGGAATATTTCATTTCTCCTTTAAGAAATAGACTTTCTAAAGAAATAGGTCATTTAGCTTCTTTATGCTCCTTTTGTGTTATTCTGAATGTAATAAGTAAAGACTGAATAGAATAGGAAAAGTCAGGAGGAGATATTTTCTCTCATCAGTCATTTTTAGAATCCATTAATCAGACTGATTCTCAAGGGGATTTCTTGAGGTTAAAATTAGATATAGGTATACAGATACAGAGATGTCATATACAGATACGATACCCTAGAGATTTTATTTATACACTAGATGGGTTTTGTATCATACTTGCCTTTTCTGTCTACGAATCTTTTGAAATCTTTATTTCCTTAAACTCTCACATAGAAACATTGTAGTTTAATTTATTTATATAATTTTATCTAGTACCCAATGTTTTTAATAAATTTAGATAATGAGAGCATCTCATCTAGATTTTGGAGCTGGCTTTTTAATGCTAACAATTGTAAACTGCTCATATGTCCGTGAAATAGAAATTATGCAAATTCCACAGAAGCAGCTTCTTCTGAAGCCAAATGAGTAACATTCATCTTAAAGGTTGAAGATGTACCTCCCTAACCTGCTCCTCTGCATTTCCTCACTGTTTTTCTGGGACCAGGGAACTGGCCTCACTCATTTATCAAATGTTGAATACGGGGGAGTCACATCTTCCACGAGGGGCTGGATTCTACAGTTTGCTTGTAGTTGGTCCCTTAGCCCACCATCGGGGGCAATGCAGTGCACGTGGTTTGTGTCTGTGACTCTGCACAGCACTGAGGCCCACGAGGAAACCAGACAGTGCTTCGGGGCATATACTCCTTGCTGGAGCAGCAGGAGGCCCGGCGGTGCTTTTTAAGCTGTTCTCCCCGTCCCCACCCTCTCTCTCCAGGACGCAGGAGGTAAATGGGTTTGATGAGACTCACTGTACTAATTCTATACTCCCAAGAAGCTTACAATCTAGTTGAAGAAGGAAAACCAATCTAGAGAAATAGTTGCCAAATAGTAGAACGGCATGGTAAGATTCTGGGGTAAAGGCTAGAAGAAAAGAGTCTAAGGAAGAGTAGGTCAGAGGGAGCTGGTGTGGTCAAAGAAGGATTAACAACCAAATCAGCATTCTCAAATGCTTAGTTGCTATCAAAAAGACAGGGCCAGTCCCAATACCAGAAGCTACTGAAGCTGCAAATTCATCTCCAATGACCCTCCTTCAGGCATTTACTGAACACAACAAATATGGCCCTTGTCATATAAGAATGTTTAAAACCTTCTAAATACTCACTAAACATTTATAGATGACTGAGACTTCACTCCACTTAAAGGAAAACGGGGCTGTTGGACACTAAGAAGCTTTTATGGGGAGAACATTAGGCAGACAGGATCTTTACTGGGGCATGTGAAACCAGTCAATTTAAGGAATCCAGAGGGATGTAGTGGGAGGGGTTTGAATTAAGGCAAACTGAGTTGACTCCTGCCCACCCTCCCTCCCATCCCCCAAAGACACACTTCCCAGATGTTTCTGCCAGAGAAGAGGATTGAGAACTGATGTTTTAATAATGAAATCACAAGGTCGGCAACTGATCAAATTAAGACTTGTGCTACGAGAAATTTGTATAATATAGGATAATAATATTCAGGGACAGAGAAAGAGGCAATGGATAGGACTCCGTGATGCTGAATTGGTGTCTTTAATGTATGTAAATAATCTACAGTAACAAGGGTTTGAGGGAAGACGAATGGGCAGCATAGTATAATGGCACAGTCTGGAAGCAAAGGCCTCAACTGAAATCTCAGCTCCCCCACTGTGCGACCAAGCTGCAGGGCCAGCTAGGTGATCCAGCCTGGCCTTTCCATTTCTTTATCTGTGAAATGTGAACTTACTTCCTAGGGTTGTGAGATTTGTATGAGATGATGTATGGAATGTGCTTAGTACACTGCCAGGAAAGTGGAAAATGCTCAGTAAGGGTCAGCTTTTTACATGTTTACTGGACCAGGCAAGTCAATGACCAAATGACCAAATGACCAAAGAGACATTTAAGGGAAACCAGCAATGAGGACTGTTCCATCGACTGTTAAGTAAAGACTTTTTCTCTCAGTGGAGAGGGAACTATGTCGTAAGGGTTTATTGAGGGGGCAGAGGGAAGAGAACTGACCTAGGCTGGCGTTCCAGCCATCATGCCTACATTCCAGGCAGCAGGAGGACGGGAGAGGGAGAGGTCCCACCACCCTCACCACCCCACCATCCTAGCTGAGCCAGCTCCCCTCATAAGTGCCTTCCTGGAAGTCCACACAACACTTATGCAGTCACCCAGACACATCTGACTCCAACGAATGCTGGGAAATGTCATTTTTTAGGGACACATTGCTTCCCTGAAAAAAACTGGGGTTCTGTTGCTAAGGAAGGGGACAATAGATACTTGGCAGACAACTGGCAGTCTCTTCCATGGTCCTTGAAATGATAATTGCCTGTAGTGGGTGTATGTGAGGAGTTCAACAGGATTTAGTGTTCACAGTGATCATCTGTCTTCCTCGAATTGCACAGAAAAATTCAGTATACACAGATATGCTTTCATAATGTAAATGTTCTTCGAAACGAAGATTGTCAAAAGTAGTTTTTATTATATGTTGGGATCAAAACATCAATTCATAAATATTTACCTTGTACCTTTGCAGGAAAACAAGGTTAATCTGTGTTTTATTACTTGTTTTATGACTTGGTTCTTCTCCCCTCTCCTGTCCCCTGAGTGTTGAAGTATAAAAAATTACTCTAAACCGAACAGATTAGTGGCTACCAGGGGAAAGGGAGTGTGGGGGGTGGGCACAAAGGGTGAAGGGGTGCACCTACAACACGACTGACAAACAATAATGTACAACTGAAATTTCACAAGATTGTAAACTATCATAAACTCAATAGAAAAAAAAATTACTCTAAACCAACATATAAAAAACCTAGATGTCATCCTTTAAAAGTTGTTTGTATCTTGAGTGATTTTTTTTCCTGTTTACAACTCCTCTATTTCCTTCAGTTGTCTGGTAACAACAAAAAAATGAATGCTTCCAATAATCTTTGTGTCCTAACAACGTCTTTTAAAAAATCCTAAATTTTGATTTCCTGAAATAAAGTATAAGTTCCTTGTGAGCAATGTCTTACATTTCTACGACATCTATATTTCTTTTTTATCCCAAAGTGCCCAACAGAGTATTAGGTATTAAAAACACTTCATTAGATATTTGAAATATTCTTTTCTTTTCAGGTACTTTTTTTAACAGTAACTTTTTTCATTTTTTAAAAATTCAGAAAAAAATTTTCATTTTTAAAAAATTTTTACAATTTACATAAAGGAAAATTCACCCTTTTTACAGTGTCCAGTTCTGTTTTGACAAACACCTGTGGTCATGTGACCACCAGCACTGCAAACGCGATACGTAACAGCTCTATTGCCCTCACAGTTCTCTCCGCACCCCTTTACAGTCAACCCCACCCCTTGTGTTTGGCAATTACAAATAAAGCTGCTAGAACCACTTGTGTATAGGTTTTTGCATGAACATAAGTTTTTATTTCACTTGGGTAAATATCTAGGAATAGTAGCATTGCAAGGTCACCAGGTACTTATTCAAAGCCCCAAATCTATCAAGTTTTTATTAAGCATTTTGACAGTCATCCCCAAAGATCTGCATAATAACTTACTAAAAAGAGAAATTGGCACTAATACTATAAGACACAACCCAAGAGACATTAATAAAGTAGGCTAGAAGTGAAGGGACAAAATGTATCAAGATCCATTTTTCACTGTGCCCAACACAACAGGAATGAGAGGAAATATTAGATGTTGAAAAGGCACAAGGAAATATATGATTTTAAGATTAATGTTTTCCTACTGGTGCTATAATTTATACTTCCTTCTATTACTGCTCCTACAAATCACATTCCTGAACTTTAAAAAGGTTGTTGAAGAGAAAGGGGATGACGTTAGGAGGTCCTGGTGCATTCTGATGTCTGCTTATGTGGAAACTTCTAAAGAAGAGCTCACTGTAATAAACACCACAATAAACCTTAAAGAGATCTGTTGGGATTTTCTGAGACAAACAAGACATATTACTCCTTCATAGAATCAGAGCTAAAATATAATATAAATAAAATATAAATATAAATACACTCTCTTCCCATCCTCTCAATTCACGGATTAGAAGAAAACTAAAGCTGGTGAGGAGAAATGACTTGCCCAACGGCACAAGATACTTTGTGGTAGAATCCAGGTCTGGACTTCACAAGGAGAAAGCAAGTGGAGGGGTGGACATTACTCAATCTCTAATATAATTCTGTTCTATAATCTTCAGTTCTCAGTAGCTCTACCATACAGGCCAACATCATGGGTATAATGTTTACTTTACCCAGGGACATAAATTGAGAGGAACAAAAAGAGTACCTGTGTGGCTTTCTGTTTGTTTAAGGTAAGTATTTTATTAGAGTACCTCAGCAATTCTTCCTTCTAATGATGGAATGTGCTGACTGGAACTAGAAGTGGGGACAAACTGATCAACTGCAGGGTTTATATTGTAAGAGAAGTCTACCAATGATGAATAATCTTGTATCACAAGTACAAAAAGCTGGGGAGGGAACCGCAGAATTTTTTTAAATTTTGAAGATGTGTAGATTTCAGTAAAAAAACTAGGACTTATTCTCATCTCGGCAAAACACCGATGAAATCACTATCTGAACAGAATGTGGGAAGCTCCCTGATAAACAATCTTGAAGGAGATAAGAAAAAGACCCATTTGAATGAGCATGCTGGTGGGACTCTAGGTGAGACTATAACTTCCTGTCTTAGTCCGTTCACGGGGCTATAAGAGAATACCATAGACTGGGTGCCTTATATTTATTTCTCACAGTTCTAGAGGCTGGGAAGTCAAGATCAAGGCACCAGCAAATTCACTGTCTGGTAAGGGCCATTTCCTGGTTCATAGACAGCTGTCTCTCTCTACAGTGTCACATGGCAGAAGAGGCAAGGGAGTGTTCTGGGGTCTCTTATAAAAGCACTAATCCCATCCATGTTGGCTCTGCACTCATGACCTTATCACCTCCCAAAGGCCACATCTTCTAATACCAACACAGTGGGGATTAGGTTTCAACATAATTTTCGGGGGACACAAACATCCAGTCCATAGCACTTCCTGATCAAGCATTTACTCATCCCATCATCTGTGTTCCGAAACACAACTCAGGAGGAGCAGAAAATAAAGTTGAAAACTTTATATCTCACTCTGAATTTATCTCTATACCTATTTTATTTTTGTAAACTTTATTCAGAGGAAATCTGGGTAGTGATGCAACAACTTAGGCCTATGGCTAATGTTTATGTTTTAAAGTTTAAAAATTAAATTACAAACATCCATCACACGTTATAGGGTCCTGATATCGACATGGATGTGACTGATCAACTGGGTGGGAAAGCCCAGTGTTAAGTATTTTTTACATATGACCAATCTCGATTTTGCTTCCAAGTCTATTAGAACTTACATCCTTGGTCCCAAGTGTTCATATCTGAATGTTATAATACAAGTCAAGACTAGGCCTTCTAGCTTTGAAATAGGTGGTGGCAATGAAGAACTTATGTAGTAGTGTCTGCACAGATTAAGAGTGTATAGCATGTAAATGTTGTTTATTTTTCCTACTCATTGGAAATGTATCTATTATTCAGTGTACAACTCACAGTGAAGGTGCTTATTCTGCCCAACAGTAAATCTGAAATTAAGTATCATAACAATCTCTTGGGCACAATATAAAAATTTGAACCTATGTAACTCACTAATATATCAATGAAAACAATATATACACGTGTGAAAAAATCGTAGGAGATAAAATATTATTAAAAAGTGGATGAATTGGCACTGTACACACAGGGAATTATCCAATTTGTCTTTCAAATGGCTCATTAGAAATAACTGCCCACTAGTCAATCTTCACTAATTGAGATCACTAGTAATTAATGAATTTTAAGATATATGAACTAATATTATTACCTACTTGAAATCTTGGGAAGATATTATTAAAATAAATAATGTACAGGTTACTTTTATATTTTTAGTATTTAAAAATAATATAATACAAGTTGTATAAAGCTTTGAAAAAACGAGGTGAACACACGCACACACACACATACACACATATCCTGAAGGTTGTTCTAACTCATGTGTCCAAGAGCCAAAGAAATTAAGCAATACTTGTAGATACTCTGTGTCCTAAAGCTCTCTTTTTACCTGTTGACCAAGCATCTAGGTAGAAGACAGCCCTGGAAATGAAAACAGCATGTGTGTTGGATTTAAACAGATCTGGGTTCAAATCCTCTCTCTACTACTTATTAGTTATAGGACCATGTCTCTGACCCTTTAGTTTGCTCATTGATAAAATGAGAATACTACTAACTACCCTTCAGGTTGTTGTGAGGATTGAATTAAATAAGATATAGTCTGCAAAGCACCTGAGACAGTATCTGGCACATAATAGGGTAAGAGAAGAAAAATGAATGCAAGCATTGAAGGTATAAGAGTGAGTGGACTGGTGACATCCAGCTCATGTCTATTTTGAAAGTATTCTTTCTAAAGTCCACCATTAACACCCCCTAAAAGTGAATTTTTTTGTTCTGTTTTGCTTAGGCAAGTATCCTCCAAAAGCTATTTATTGAAACACAATCACAACGCTGAAGGAATCGGGCAGAGAGAGAATATATTAGTGGAAAACATATGAATGGAAAAAGATAACATGATAAATATAAGAAAGAGAACAGAAGCAAAAAGACAGCAAACCTGTCTAGTTTTATCAAGAAATGCAGGTAAGTGGAAAGCAGGGAGAAGAAAAAGCCAATGTTACTAACCATTTGGATTTAGCATTAAGTCTACGGAACCCCACCCAGCCAGAAATGACATTCATTTTCACTGGATATATGAAAAATGGAGACTAACAGATACATATTAAAAATGGTAGGGTTATTAAAACTTAGCATATTTTGCTCAATGATATGCTGTATCAAGCCCTGTGCAACCTCTTTAAGGAAAGTTTTAACCAGGACTTCCATTGTTCTGCCAGGCTTGCAGAGTTGGATTGGGTTCTGGAAGGGTTGGGGTAAGGAGGAGGTTTAGACAGGCCAGGGAGTACAGGCAGGTTCCAAGTTCAATAACTGTCCTCAGTTTACACTTCCAACAGCTTCTTTTTACAAATGACACAACTAATAATGTGCAATAATCCTACACAACAATTTAGTCATCTTAATCGTGATGATGCAAAATATGTAAACTGAGGTAAAATCAATACTGATTTTATATTAGAAGATCCCCTTTAAAACTTACAACACTTCTTCCCTTTATGATCTTAGTTTTTTTAAATGGAATTAAAATAACATATTATATGGCATTTATGTCACACTTTATAAAAGTGAGGCACTTAAGAATTGAATTTGTCTTTGCAAACAACCAAAATAACTCCTTCACTCAGCCCAACATCTGTATGTTACCCCTGGTGCAGTGCTGTCTCCCCTCGCCATGTTCAGTGTCATCTTCTCTGGTCCTCATTTGGTAAGGGGTGTCCAGGTCACAGATGCCCTGTGCTTCACCCCGCATTCCTGTCGAGGAAAGCTGCCATCTTTTGATGAAGGGAAGTAACAGGATTTTGTCTGTGACATGCTACACCATCCTGCTGTCTTCCGTCTGACTCGACAAATACTAGGATAGAGCTAAAATAACAAAAAGCTCCAGAATTCTAATTCACCATGTCCCAGCAAGAGACTTCTAAAAGCAACGATGAACTGTGTAGTAAATTGACACGGTAGTCTACAGTCAGTCACCAGAACAACAAATAAATGACAAATACAGAGCAAGGGAAAAAAGGGAGAGTCAAGAAATAGCCCAAATATAGAGACAGAGATAGAGATAGAGGTATATACATATAAACTAATAGTTTATAAATTTTATTTCTAAGACAAAGAATAAGGAAGGATTGTTTCAAATACTATGTTGGGTGAAGGAGTTAAAAAGTTTATTCACCTAAATAAACTGCAGAGGAATCATGAAAGTTTAAATAAATACAATAATTTAAATTACAGACTGGCAAAAATGCAGAACATCAGGTATGTACAAGGATGATAACTTTCTCAGCTTTGAAGCAATAGACACCAAGTAAAAGTCATGGCTTCAAAACTAAATATATTTAAACATTTACACAGTAGAATAAGAACAAAGCCAAAATGAAAAGGACAAAGACTGATGGAAATACTTGCACTAAATGGAATGAATGTTAACACCTGCACTATATTGAGGAGGAGTTTAGAATTTTAACTTTGGAATCCTACTGCCTGAGTTCAAATCTCTAATCTACTTATTAGCTGGATAACTTTGAGCAAGTTATTTCTCTTTAAGCCTCAGTTCCTCATCTGTAAAATGAGGACATAAGAATTCCTAGCTCATGGGGCTGCTGGGAGCATTGGCACAGTGTCTGGACATCACAAAAGACTCAGGAAATGACAGCTCTTAAGGTTACAGTACTGCCAGATAAACAATTCACCCAAGGACAGGTCAACAGAAAACTGAAGGTGTTTTTATTCCCCTTCAGCAAAATTAGAGCATCTTTAAATGTCATTTTACACTCCTAAGCTACAAAAAAAATATAACACCCAATGTTGGCAAAGCAGGGTTATACATATTCACTATTGGTGGTACAATGAAACATTACAACACTTCTAGAAATACGGTAATAGGTAGCAAAAGCTTTATTAGTATTTATACTCATTTACGTGGTAATTCTACCCATAAGTATTTATCCTAATTCAACATAAAAGAGACAAGGACAATAGACTTAATTGCTTGCTAATCGATTTAAAAGCTTATGACTACATAAAGACGGAACATTAAAGAAAGAGTTCAATAAATTATGGAACAGGAACATGGTACACTAGAATGTAGATATTTAAAATAATAATGTTGCAATGTGAATTTACTTAATATTGAATGAAAACAGCAGAATACAAAGTAGCATGTACTCTCTCATTATAACTATATTATGATATATACCAATACAGATAGTATTATGCAGAAAGAAAATAGACAATTTTAAGGTAGTGAAGAAATGAGTGATTTTAATCTCATATTTAAAAGCATTGTCTTCCCAAAATCTATTTTTTAAAAAATCAAGGCTAAAAATTGTTCAGAGTATATAACTCTATCATAGTTGAGTCAAGCTAGCCTCAATTATTATAAACTGTAGCTAACTTGATGGACATTTTTTCTGTTCAACACCAGATATCCACATTCAACTGCATTTTAAAAATTACATTGAGTAGAGGTGTACGGCTCTATTTCACCTCCTTATCTATTTAGACAAGCTCCTAAAATCAAATATAATTTTGTTCTAGATGTGCAAAAGGATTTTACAAACTGAGTACAAATTGACCATACGGTAACAGCAAAAACTATTTGTGATGTTCTGAGGATTCCTTAAAATATTAACTAGTTAAAGTGCAGATTTTAAAGCATAAATTAAAAATATAGACTTAGGCTTGGTTTTTGCTTGCAATATAATACAATGTTTCCTTACATACTTACATAACATCCATAACAATAAAAAAGAAATATGCATAAACATCAATTGCCTTAAAATATGAATAATTTCCCATTTCATGAGACAAGATTTGAGGTCGGCAAGTGACA
The DNA here is from genome assembly GCF_041296265.1 of Equus caballus. Lineage (NCBI taxonomy): Eukaryota > Metazoa > Chordata > Mammalia > Perissodactyla > Equidae > Equus > Equus caballus. The sequence goes on from NC_091698.1 coordinate 61,147,541, forward strand.
TTTCCCAGGCATTGTCATAAAGCATTTTCCATGTAGGATGTGATACAGTGATATAGTATGATATGACTTTTATCAGTTATTATTTACTGATTGACATAACATATGCATGCATACATACATATGCACTTTCCCATCATGGAGAATAACCCACAGGCACAAAGCTAATGGTCACTGACAGCAATAAAAACATCTGTAATTCACTGGGAAGGATGCTAAGCCCTTTACACAGACTATTTCATTTAATCATCCCACTAGCCCTATATCAGGTGTTACCCCCATCGTCTCTTTCCTAATGAGACACCTGGGGCTCACCATAGGCTACACAATAGACAGGTGGTGGTGCAGGTCTGAAATACAACATTGTCTGGCCCCACTGTTATTAACCTTTGTGCTTATATTCAGTTATATAGGCTTTCTGAGGAGGAACATGAAAATGCATTTTAGAACAACTTCAAACCTGGGTTGCAATAAGAATTTTTTTGTTGTTAGCCCTCAACTAACTGAAGTTAATCAGAACAGCCTAATATCCCCTGCAAATATTCTCAATAGTGGAGGTTAAGGCTTTTAATCAAGAAGCAAGGGGTTTACAAAATGGATATGTGGGTGGGGATGAGCAATGAATGAATGTAGGAATGCTGAAGCATCTTAGAGAAGAACACAGGAAGATAAAACATTAAAAAAAAAAAAAAAAAATTCAAGTTGATCCATTAGAGTTAGTTATAACCTCTTATGATGATCAGACACATTCATTATACTTGTTGCAAAGAGAGTTGAGAAACCGAAAAAGTATCCAGAAGACCAAAGTAATTAACAGATAATCATTGCATATATCTTAGTTGGGCTCTAGAAGCAAGAACTGAGCCTTCAAAATTAAAAACAAGGCCTTGAGTTTGATCAAGAAAAGTTAAATAATTCCAATTTAGGAAAATTACGTCTTTTTCAATTTCCCTAAGAAATCTTCCTAACATTTCAAAATATCATGTCAATTACTGTAAAATCTGTTTCTTATCATGCTTCCTAGTATATAAATTAGACTTCAAAAACACAACATAATATTTCAAAAAGAAATGACATTCTGTTAATATTTTTAAAGATGTTGTTTACTATTAGGGAAATACCAAGGGAAAGGAAGTAACCAACAACTAAGATTAATGATGAAGAAAAATTTAATCTTTGAAGTAAAACTTAGAAGTACAGACAGATACTTATTAGGTGGTACAGAAATTTAGAATAATGCCACAACTAGAAGGACCCACAACTGAAAATACACAACTATGTACCGGGGGGCTTTGGGGATAAAATGAAAAAGAAAAAAATCTAAAGAAAAAAGAAATTTAGAATATAACTTGGTGAAAGCATAGATTTATTTAAAATGTTTTATCATTTCATGCCTAATTTCTATGCAACATAGAATGCAATTTAGTTGGAATAAAAAACAGAAACCTTTTTGTTACACTTACTATAACTAAAGCTAGCAAAGATAACTTGATATTAACCAATTTTTAAAATTTAAAATGTATTTATAAATTTATACATGTACTTCACTATAACACTTGTATGCTTTTTACTATTAGGTATAAGCTTTAAAACACATTTAGGATTCTCTAACTTCAATACTTTATCAGTATTGTCTAGATACAACTACCTTTCAAAATTTTCACCACTAGAGGAAAACTGCCATAATTTGGGCAAGTGTCACAGACATTAAGTTTAAGCATGGTGGTAATATTTTAATTTCTATGTGAGCCAATTATCTGAGAATGAAAATGTTTCCCATTCCATAGCCACAAGCTGCATCTTCTTATCTAAACCACTTTTTCCAAAATCTCATGTCATTCGCTGGCCACAGAAGGGTCTGGTCAAGAATGTGAATGGACAGCTAGCTCAATGCAAATCTGTCACCACTACCAGAAAAATTTCTCAACACCTAGCCAGCCCTGCCACTCACTAACTGTGTGTCCTTGGGCAAGATACTTACCCTTTCTGTGCCTCATGTGTAAAGTGGGGATAATAATAGATGTATCTTGCAGGGTTACTGGGATCACTCAGTGTTCAAGTGCTCAGAGCAGTGCAGGCACATAGTAAGCATGCCATAAAGGTAAATTGTTATTTTTACTATTCAGCAGTACATCTTCGTGTGCAGAAAACCATATGCTAGTACTACCTTTTAAAATTTGACACAAACCCACAATATGAGAGATCATAATTCCTTTCCTGCTGCCCAAAGACAAATCATAAATAAGTGTAGGATTTGAAGCTTTATAATTAAGTAGCATGTCAAACACCTAGTGGCAAGAATGAACCATCTATCATACTCCTGCAACAATTTCAACATTCACAAAAATTCAAATTATTATTCACGCGACACACAAGCAAAAATGCAGTTGATTCTTAAGCACTATCCGTTAACCATGTTTCTATGAAAATACCTTATTCAGGTTGCCATTTCCTATTTCCAGCTAGGGTGCAATTATTCCATTGGAAAATTGTGTAGTACGTTTGAAGTATTTCCCTAAAGAATTATAATTATTATACCTCATCTTAGAGAATGACATAATCATTGTGCATTTGTTTTTTAACCTTGAATTCTCCTCCAGATCTCCAATATTATAGTTTCCTTAATTGCTGGGAAAAATAAATATAAAATATAGGAAGAAATAAGAGGCTTTTTAAACCACTCACCCAGTGCAGCCCTCTTTGAGAGCAAGCACATGCAAAGAAGATCTCTGCACAAAGTCAATAATTTTCCTGGGCAGTCAAATATCTATTTGTGCAAGTCTAAAGCTACGAATGCCATTTTTGCCAATGCATTCTAAATGCTAAGGGATATTCACTTGCTTGGGTTTTTGACCTTTTTAGTCATTCTAGTTTTTGAACTACCATTTTAAACAACCCAGTCTAGTAAATTATTTAGATTTATGTAAGAGTACAGACTGAAATAATTTTTATCATTCTAATTCATTATTCATTTCCAATTACATTTCAATAGATATTAAACTATTTGGGTTAAAAGGCACTTAGTTGTGTAATATTTATAATAGTGAAAATCTACAGCTAAATGTCTCTCAGTTGGTTAAACGCATAAATGTTGGCATCTACATAGAGAAATGTCTGTCGGGATATACATCCAGCTGCTAACAGCAGTGACCTTTGGAAAGCAGGATTAGGAAGCAGGCGTTCGGGGAGCCTCATTCCACACTCTACATTTTTGTATTATTTGGAGATTTCACGACCATCTTGTTTCACTTTTTCAACTTTTGCAAATATTTTTTTTAAAGGATATTCTAAGAGAACTAGCTAGTGCCATGTCAGATAGGGCTGAAAGAAAGAGATGTCAAAAATCTTGGATTTTCTTCTCAGTTCTACCACTAAGTTCATGAGACTGTGACCAAAATGGCTTTCCCTGCCTGTTGGCTCTGTTGTCCAAAATACCTACTCAGACTTTATTAAAATTGTACTTAAACAAGTCAAATTTTGAAGCTCTGTCAGTTCTCAGGTGAAAGTATGAAGTATTAATCCATTCTTACTATCACAATTATAAAGAATGTAAAATAGGATCTTTTATATATTTAATATATATAATATAATATATATAATATATATAAATTTTACTCTTTGCAATGCACTTCTAATTATATTTCTTTCTCTTCTTTCTAACCACAATAAAAAGAAATATGTGGGACCTGACAGCGCATGGCTTCAGCATCTCGAGCACAGTGATAAAATGGACCGTGATCACAATCACCACTTGGAAATGCAGCAGTGTTAGGGGTCAGAATTATGGTTCAGCCCCAATCTGGGAGGGGGTGTAGAACTTTCTCCTCATCCTAGACAGAAAACTCTTTTGTTTCTCCTCTGCTCTCATCGCTCCTCCTCTCTCTATTCCTCTGTCTCTATATTTAGCATAAATTTCAGAGCCTCCTTTAGTAATAAAGTTTAGCACTTAATAAGCTTTACTGAAATCTAATACAAATCCTTCACCTGTCATCTTAAACTGATTTCATCTCATTTTCTTTTGAGGATTAACTCTGGATTTGCATATTCTGACATAATCCCAAACAAACCAAACATTTAGAGATTCATAAGTACATATAATAGAAAAGAACTCTTACCCTGACACGTCTAAATGACCCAAACAGCTAGGGAGAAAACAGAAGAAAGTCTAATCAAGTTGAAATTTCAAAACTTTGAATGTTTAAGTGATAAACATTTAAATAATCTTTTGGTTTAATTTTTTTTTTTTGCTGAGGAAGATTTACCTGAGCTAACATATGTTGCCAATCTTCCTCTTTTGTATGTGAACCACTGCCACAGCATGGCCACTGACCCACAAGTGATATAGGTCCGTGCCCAGGAACGAAACTCGGGCTGCCAAAGCAGAGCATGTCAAACTTAACCACTAGGCCAAGAGAGCTAGCCCTAAATATTTTTTATTTCCTTTTTTTTTTCCACTTTACAAGCTTAGATTTGAAAATAGAACCACTAACATTTGTTCATATGTAAATATTTCCCAATAATTTTATTGAATTCATTTTAGAAAGTCTATTTTGAAGGCAATGGAACTCTGCTGTGAATAAATTACATTATAAAATAATTCACTTATTGAGTTTTAAGATAATTTCTTTACCAAAGAAAATGTAGATACTTTCAAGTGAACTTTCATTAATAGACCATTTCATGCCAATTTGAAACGTCCAAGCATAGAAAGGGCTCTTCTTGTCACTGGAATCACTGAGCTGAGGGTGGACTGTCACTCTCAGGGTGAGGAAAGAATTCTAGTGCTGGATGAAACTCATGACTCAGTCTCTCCCAAATGGCCAATTAGAACATACAGAAGTTAAATGAGGCTCCTTAAGGACACAGCAAGATAGTCATTATGTTTTCGGTTACCACAGCTTTTTCTGCACTATCAAGATCACACTAGAGTCTTGTTTTGATGAAACTAAGTACTGAGAAAGATTGTTAACAGCATACCCAAACTTTTGAGGCATATCTGGAATAGAAAGCAAAGGGCTCAAATTTACATGGAAAAAATTTACAAGCAAAAGACCTGCAATCTAAAGATGAGCATAAAAGTCCAAGCTCCAAGTCAAATAAACATAAGAAGCAGGAGTAGTCTTTAAGTTATCATTAAATGACCTCCTGAAGAAGAGCTGGACCAATTTTAGGCTTCTCCCCATCGCCCTGCCATCACAACTGCCCCTACCCATTGAATAATTAGCTGACAGTGAAAAGACATTTGGCTCCACGTTAAAACCTTCAGACATACACCAAATGAAGCATCTACAGAGCTAGGAGACTTTCCTTCTGTAAGTGTTGGGTCAAAGAGAGGCAAGCTAGAGTCTGTGGTAACTCCAGGTCTCCATAGGGCAGGGATGGAGGTAGATGGCCAAGCTGTGTCCAGAAGTACAGCTGTCCTTACTTTCACAATTGTGGTAGAATAGAAAGCGATCTTAACATATAGAAAATAAAACAACTACTACAATAACAATGACAAAGTAGATTTGATTAATAAAATCAGGGTGGTTTTGGTAAATAACAATAAAGTAGATAAAACTTTGTCAAGTTTGATTAAAACCAATGAAATAAAGCACAAATAAGCAATGTTAATAATGATAAAGGGGACTCACTTATAGATACAAGAAGAATTAAGAAACCTACTACTTATAAAATATCTGAAAATCTAGATAAAATGAAAGCTTTCTTGGAAAATAAAATTATAGAAATTAACTCAAGAAAAGGAAACTAAGAGACCAAAAATCATAAAAATTATAATGATAATCAAACTTTTACCCAACTTGAAGGTATCAAGCCCAGATAGTTTTACAAGCAAGTTCCACTAAACCTAGATTAAACAGGGATTCCTATTTTTTTTAACCGCTCCAGAAAACAGAAATACAGTCACGTATCATTTAATGACAGGATACACTCTGAGAAATGTGTCATTAGGAGATTCTGTCATTGTGCAAACATCATAGAGTGTACTTTCACAAACCTAGATGGTATAGCCTACTATACACCTAAGCTATATGGAACCACCACCATATATGCAGTCTGTCATTGATAGAAAAGTCATTATGTAGAACATTACTGTACATAGATAGCATCCCAAGTTCTCCAATGAGGCTGGCATAATTGTGATAATGTTAATGGTTATCAAAACTGGATAAAGACAGTAGAAAACTACAGAAAACCATTCTTACATGCCAATACTAAATGAAATACACAATATAAAAATATTTTTTAAAAATTTTATATCATGACCAAGTAAGGCTGTCATAGGAATGCAAGAATAGTTCAACATTAGAAACTCTACTATAATCATTTAGTACACAATATATTAAAAGAAAAAATTCTCTAATTTTTATTGCACCTTCTGTTGAAATGGGCCTTAGTTGTAGACTATATTTTCCATGAGGGCAGGGTCCATGACTGTCTTATTTATCATTGTATTCCCAGAAGCCAGCATACTCACTCCTTCATTCAAAAATTTACTGAGTGCCTGCTTGGTGACACTCTTCTGGGGATACAGCAGTAAGTAAAACCGAAGTCCCTGCTCTCTCAGATCCTACACTCTGGTTGGGGAGACAGACAATGAACAACAAACAAATAAATACACAATTAGGTAGTAATAAGTGCTATGAAGAAAAATAAAGTAAGGTGAGAGGGAGAGAAGTGGTGCCACTTTAGAGAAAGAAGTAGGAAAGGCCTCTCTGATGGGGTGACAGGGGCATAGAGATCTTAATGAAGCAAGGGAGTAAGCCAAGCACAAACCTAGGGAAGAGCATTCCGGGCACACGGAAGAACAAGCGCAAAAGTCCTGAGTCAGGAACTTGCTTGGATGTCCGAGAAACAGCAAAGAGGCCGGTGCGGCTGGAGCAAAACAGCTGGGAGAGAAATGAGGTCAGGGAGGTGGCAGAGGGCCAGAGCCTGCAGGGCCAGGCAAGGGATGGCCAAGAATTTGAATTTCACTGTAAATACACTAGGCAGCTATTAGAGGGTTGACAGTGAAGGGATTGATAAGACTAACAATTTTTAAAGGACCACTCTGCTCCTGTAACGAATAGACTGTAGAGGGGGCTACAGTGGAAACAGGGACACCAGTTAAGAGACAAGTGTAGAGGCACTGTGAGAAATGCTGGCTTGTTTTGGGTGGGACGGGCATGTCACAGAGTGCATGCTCTATAAGTTTTGTTTAATGAATGAGTCTCTTCATTTAATGATCTTATTGTCAGGAAATTTCTATGTGACACATTTGCTAACTGAAGTAACGAATATCAGTAATACAGAATCCTAAGCATAAAAAGCACTTTCTATATTTCCACTTTGGTGAAAACCAAAAGCAAGAGCAAAGTCAAAACGATCTTTTCTAATACAACTCACTGGAAGAGACCTTGACTAAACATCAACCAACGTGGAACAGAAAGTAAAGATTTTTCAACACAATATTTCCTAAATTTGATCACTAGACTAGGGATGGCCAACTCTTTTAGTTCCAGAGGATGCTCTGAGAGAAAAATATCCTGTTAAAATAACTTTGGGAAATGCTATTACTACTGCTAAGACCAATTGGGTACTTACCATAAGTCAAGTCCTCTACAAAAGCCCTCTACTTTTTATTTTATTTGATGCTCACAACCACTCTATGAAGTAGTGTGGCAGACATGCTAGCTCTTCTCTTCTCTCTGAGATGGACGCTAAGATGAATCACCCAGAATCCCCTGCCATAAAGGACTTGTTGGCCCAGTTGCCCCCTGGTAGCACTGCTGGAAGAAAGCCTTCAGTTGTGAGTCCCTTTAGGGGTCACTTCAACTGCCAAGAATTGCCTTGCCCAAGTCCACACCTATTCCCAGGCCAGCCCATATCTAATGACTGATCAATACAGGAACATAAAGGCCTGGCCATCTCAGCTCCAGAGCAATCTGTAGGGCCCACTGAGGCTGTCACAGGGTCTGCTTTGCAGCCTGACTTTTCCTTCTGTCCTCCCTTCATGGCTGTTGATACACAGAGCACTCCTTAATAAACATCCTGCAAGCTAAACTTTGTCTCAGAGTCTGCTTCCTGGGGAACTCAACCTACGATACTCCTCTTCTTTCTCAGAAATAGAACATCCAAACGTCATCTGGGCACATGAATAAATGCCAGGAATAAAGACTATAGTTCTTAGCTTCCCTTGGAACCAGTCCCGTGTGGTCATTCAACCAAGTTCTGCCAATGGGATGAAAATGGAAATGGTGTGTACGGTTTCCAGGAAGTGTTCTTAGTGGGAGGAGAAGGGCCCTTCCCTGTGCCCCCTTTCTCCTTCCTGCCAGCTGGGATGCGGACATGAAGGCTGGAGTAGGAGCAGCCATCTTCTTGGGAATAGCAAAGCAACAAGATAAAAGGAGGCTCTGTGCCAGTCATCAATGGGGGCATTTTATACTTAATCCTTTTTTTACAAATGAAGAAACTCACTCAGAGTTAAACAGCGGGCCCAAAGGCAAACTGATGGTAAACAGCAGAACTAGACTTGAATCCAGAACTCACTCCAAAGTTTATGCTCTTATACCACACTGACCTGCCTCTGAGAGAAAATTTAGTGATAATTTTACTTAAGAGAAGTGCAAAGTATGATTATCCATCTCTTCTGAGCACAGAATAAAGAGATCCGAGGTTCAAATAAAGTATGCAGACTTTAAGTTAGCTGTAAGAAAGAGGTTCCCAGTTGTAAACATTGTAGGAGATTAAAGAAGAGAGCACAGAGAGATACGGCTCTCTCCGTGGAGATCTGAGAGATTAGACAATGTAAATGGGAGCTCATTTTCTAGTGATACTTTGCCAGAGATATAGATGTTAGCTCAAAAATCTCCCTCTAGGCCTGCAATTCCTTTCTAAATATGAACACTGCCTTTTCCTGTCTTGAGTAATGAGGAGTGTAAGAAAGTTCAGCCCTTCAGGCCTGATCTGCTGGGAGGCGGGGGAAAGGGAGTAGTGGTCAGCTCCAGCTATACCAGCCAGGCTATTGGCCCAAGAGAGGAAGGCCAAGATCAGTTATGGATCTGAGATAAGGAATGTGACAGCCTGGCAGAGATGCTGACAGAGAGAGATAAGCACACAAGTCCCAGGGAAAGCAGTTCTGAAGCTTGTCTGAAGTGTCTTGTCTGCCCAGCTTTGGGCTACATACTGGACCTCATTGCTAAGTGGTGCCTTCTGATCCTAAAGGACTAAGGTCACTTACCATAGCTCTGAGTCCTCCTGAGAGAAAAGATTTCTCTTAGCATAGCCAGGGGCCTGCAGCATCAGCACCTCAGGAGAGAGTCACAGCCCCTGGCTGGACAGTTACCTCACGAAGGCCACTCACACGCTGACCCCTCCTGAGAGAGCATGTCTGGGATCATGGAGGGGCTCTCTACTCTCTTGAGCATCTGGGCCTTGTTCTCCATGAGTCAGTTACCCTCTGACACGGGAATAGCGAAACAGACCATTGTTGTCCTGTCCTGGGCCTAACCATTAGTACCTAAGTTCTCAGATCACTGAGCCGCCAAAATACTGAAAAGTGCCTGGTTCCAAGACTTGCTCAAATGCAACGTTTGGTTAAATCAATCCAAGATCATACACATGAACCCTGCTGATGTCATCACATTCATCAACCAACAGTCACAGTTTTAACAGTTGTGTGTAAAAAGACAGTATTCTGGGGGCTGGCCCCGTGGCAGAGTGGTTAAGTTCGCGCGCTCCGCTGCAGGTGGCCCAGTGTTTCGTCGGTTGGAATCCTGGGCGCGGACATGGCACTGCTCATCAAACCACGTTGAGGCAGCGTCCCACATGCCACAACTGGAAGGACCCACAACGAAGAATATACAACTAAGTACCGGGGGGCTTTGGGGAGAACAAGGAAAAAATAAAATCTTTAAAAAAAAAAAAAAGAGTATTCTGTAGGGGGAAAAGCATGGTCTGTGAAGTTCAACAGACCTGGGTTTGAAGCCCAGCTCTGCCATTTACCAGGTGTGTAACCATGGGCCAGTCTCTTGACCTTTCCCACCTAAATTATATTGATATTACCTACATTGCAGAGCTGCTATTAAGTAGTACCAGGTACATGTACATAAGGCATCCAACATATGGTAGGTATTCAATGAATGTCTGCCATTCTCATGGATAGAAAGATGGCCTCAATTCAGGGAAAATTTTATCTTGGAATAAAATTACCAAATCTCCTTAAAGGTAAACAACATAATTAAAATTAAAATTGAATTGGTCCCACAGTATTTTATTTTACATGAAATGTTTTGCAATTTCCACCATCCTGGATGACCGTTCTCTGCTTGGTGAAACCGTCAAAGTCCACATCTATTATCCCCTATTTCCTTTTTGTTAAAACCAACCAGATGGAATTAGTCCCTCTCCACCCACATTTTCATAGGACTTCTCTCACATGACTAACCAAGTCACTTGAAGCTTGGTTTTATGGATAGCTTTTTCTCCTATTAGATTCATCTTTAATGCAAATTGCCTAGCATAGTGCCTGGCACAGAGTAGGAATTCCATAAATACTTGGAAAAATTGTACCAAATTTAATAAATGCTGTGGATTCTATGGGTTTCATAAAAACCACTCTCAGTTCCATAATCCTGATGGCAGCTGTGACCTTGGAGCATAAAGCATTTCAGGGACTATTTAGTGCCAGTACATTTCACTGGGGAAAATATCATTTTAATGAGAGACTGTCAATTTAGTCTGTATAGCCCACAGGGTCCTAGTTAACAGTGACTGGAAGAGATCCCATTTTTCATTACAAATCTGAAATTAATTCAATTTTCAGCTTTGCTTGCCTAGTCAATTTAATTCTAATCCTCGTCTTGAAGAGGTAACGCAAATGAAACTATCAAAGCAGAAAAATAGGCTGCAGTTTTGCTGCCCAGTGTCCAGTCATTTTATACCTCAAAGACACCATGTTGACACCACATCAGTCAACAGATTATCAGACAACTGTGAGGAACAATCTCAACCCAAACGACGTATGTGCCTAAGTACACGTAAACATACACACATACACATACACATGTATGTGATAGCTCCCATTTTACAGAAGGCACTTTGTAGCAGACATTGTGCGAATGGCATTAGCAGTATTCATTTTCACAGAAGGCATCCTGCATCCAGAATTTCCTGCATTTGTATTCATATATGCAATTAACAATAGAAATGCTGCTGATAAACAGTTGATGAAGATTAGTTGAGGCAGAAAAGCTATATAATTTAAAGATTGGCTTTTAAATAACAGCACACAGGGCATGAGATATCTACAATTAATGTATCTGCTCTGGTATGAGTAAGAAATGGTTACCTGGAGTTTTACAGGTGACATTGTGACTCAGAGGATGACAGAGAATGAGCACGATAAGAAAGAAAGAATTGGATGCCAGAATATCAAAGGACACTTAATCCAGCAAGTCTAGATTCAGGGCCTTAGGGATGATCTGGTGAGAAGATGCTGAACTCAAACAGTAATTATAACTGCAAAAATTTGCAGCATACCATTAAGATTAACTGCACAGTAAACTACATAGGTTGAATGAGAGGGTTTAGTTTTTCCTGACTAACTCTTTTGTCATCTCCACAAAGCATCAAGTTAAAGGAATCTCTTCAGGAACAAGTAACGGGAGTTAAGGAACAAATTTTTGAAGTAACTACTTGGGTGCTTAGATTAGTTTAATCCAGCAAAAAGCACAGAATGGTCTCCACATAAACATAATGGGGAAGGTAATGATTTGGTAACAAGAAAAAGCACGTACAAAGCTTATGAAGGCCTGAAGCAGGAAGACCACATGGAGGTGAACAGCAGATCGACAGAGGAAACAGAAACAGGGCAATAAACAGTGTTGGTTTTGAAATTAAGAAGGGTCACTCGTGGTGTTGCAGAGCTGCCTGGGACACAAGTCATTCTGGATCGTAGTGACCACTGTTCACTCATCCAACGAGAATCAAGTGCCTAGCATGTACCAGGCACCGTTCTATGTGCTGACACATGAAAGTAAATAAAACAGACGTGCTCCCTGCCTGTCAGAAGTCTACATTCTAGTAGGCAGAGGAGGAGGGAGATGACAATAAATGCATGCTCTACAAAGAAAGTACATAAAGCAATGGCAAAAACAGTGATTTGGAGGGGGACTACTACTATCTGAAGTCAGGAAAGGCCCCTTTGAGATGAAATTGGGCTGAAACCTGAACGAAGGAACTAGTCATGTAAAGACCCAGGCAGAAGGAACAGCAGGGGCAAAGGCCATGGCACAGGGTGAGCTTGGTGGTTCTGAGGACCAACAAAGCCCGTCTGTTGCCAGCGCCCAGCAAATCCAAGGGGCCTCAGAGTGGAGGCTAAACAGACAGGCACGCAAAGAGCCTGGATTTTCTTCTAACTGCAATTTGATGCTGTAAGCAGACCTTGAGCAGAAAAGTAACTTTTAAAATCTCTCTGGCCACTAAGTAGAAGACGGGCTAAGGGAGGAAAAAGAGGATGCAAGGAGACTTGTTAGAACTCTGAAAAAGTTCAGGCATGACGATAGTGGCTTGCACTAGAGGGGTAGCAGTGGAGTTAACAGAACATTAGAGACAGAGCTGACAGGACTTGCTGGGAAGAGGGAAGGGTGGGAATGGAAGGACTCAAAGGTGATTCCTGGTTTGGAGCCTGAGCTATGAGGGAACGGTGGTGCCATGTACTGAGACGGAAAGACTAGAAGAGGATTAGGTTTAAGGTGGTGGGGGTGGTGGGGGGTGGATCAAAGGCTGTTTTGACCATGTCAGGTTTACATCCCCAGATGAAGCGGTCAAGTGGGCAGTTAGACACATGAGTCTTGAGCTCAATGGAGGGATCAGGACTGAAGATACCAATATTGGCTTCAACTTGAAGATGATAATTACAGCCATAAAACTGAAACTGTGGATAGGGAAGAGCCTTGGGGCACTTCAACATTGAGAGGTCAAGCAGAGAAGTATCCAGCAAAAGATAGTAAGATGGTGACAACAGAAAGTGGGGAGAAGCCAGAAGCATATGGGATCTCAGAAATAAAGGGAAGAACATGTTCTAAGAAGGAAGGAATGATCGACTGTATCGAATAAGAACAGAGACGTGGCTACCCTGGATTTGTGGACAAGGAAGACGTTAATGATACTCACAAGGGCAGGTTTGGTGGAGTGGTGGCAAGAGAAGCCCAGCTGAAGCAGACTAAGGAGAACAAGAGGTGAGAAATGGAAAAGAGGGATGCTGGACTAGTGTAGAATTAAGAAACTTAGTCTGAGCTCTGAAAGCGAACAGGTTCCTCTAAGAATTACTGCAGATTCCCTATTAGGAAAATCAAAGGGCAAGAAAGGAATCCGTCATCAGTTCATTTAGGGTCAATGCCCAGGTGTAGTAGAGAACACGGCCATGTCATTCAACAGGGACCAGGAACCATGGAACAGAACAGGAAAGCAAGTCGTCCCAAGGGCACTAACATCAAACTTTAGAGTGACCATGTGTCTGGACAATCCCAGTTTATACCTGTTGTCCCAGAGTAATTATTAAGGACTCTCAAAGTGGTCTGGTTTGGATGATAAATTATTTTGTTACCCTATTTATAGTTTACCATCTCCTTACCCAACACTGGACAAGCCCTATCACTTAGGTGAAGTCCGGATCACTATTTAAGTTAGAAAACTGCCCAAGACTGGTCCCAGGCAAGAAGCCAGGGGCAAATATCGGAATATATAAGTAGACTATCAATTTACTTGGGAAATATTAAAGGTTTCATCATACCATTTCATAGAATGCAAAATTATCCATAATGTCAAGTACTGAATCCTAAATTACAAAAACATAACAGTTATTATTAATAATATATAAAAAATGTTGCTGTGCTTAGAGAAAGGCCCACAGGACCCACATCAAATTGTTTATAGTGTCTGCCTGTGGCAAGTGACAGTTTGGGTAGATGGAGGTAAGAACTCCACTTTCCATTTTATACACTTCAGTAGTTTTCAATGATTTATTTTTACAGTGAACATGCATTACTTTTGTAATTTAAATTTCTTAAATTTATTTAAACATACCTATCCATTTCCCAAAAATAAGAATCCATCATAGATCAGATGTATGGTATTAAAATCTATATCTCCAGGCCTGGTCCCATGGTACCTGATGCTGTTGGCTCTGACAGCTAAACTGAAGTGAACAGATGTCCTCTGCAGCATCCTCTATGGCAATCTTCAAGCCTGGAATTACAGTGAGGTCTCCTGACACCACTACTAATTCATCAGAGCCTCCTGACAACCATGAGGTGCACACTGCAGCCAGACTGGCTCATATTAGTCTTGCCACTTTATTTACAAAGTCCCATCAGAGTCTGGTGTCTCAACCAGCTCATCTGTACATTATATTCTGATTAATTAAAGTAAGCCATTTCCTAGCCTCTTGGCAAGTGTTGTTCTTAGTTGCCCAGCTTTCAGCTGAAAGCTAAGGACCCTACAGCCAAAATCTTACACCAACGAAGTCCCTGCAGCTGTCACTGACATGTAAGCTTGTCCCAACTCCAGCTCTGTGATGCAGAAGTGAGGAATTCCAGGGCAGCAATGCGAGCCCTATTTACAACAGAATCAATCCCACATTTTTCCAAGTCATACTAACATTCTCAGTCATCATTACACACATGTGTTGGCATTATGTAAATATAGACATGAAGTATTTCCATTGGAACCAATAAATGATACGTATTTGGATTTACAATTTTTTGTGTGATTTTCATCTACATAGAAGCCAAAAGTTCATTCATTTTCTGAAAAAAAGAGAATAATTTTGAGTAGAACCAACTGTATACAATTATATACATAGACAAGTTTTAGAGCTGTAAGAATCCTTAGAGATGACTTAATCTATCTTTTTAACAAATGAGAAAACAGATTCAGAGGAGGTAATAGCTTGTCCAAGATCAAACAGAAAGTTAAGAACAGATATTGGACCAGAATCTGGGTCTCCTGACTCTTAGCATCTCCACCATGTTGCTTGGCATGAACAAAGTAAATTCTCATGGACAGTCCACAGAGAGATGTTTATGCAAGTTGACCATATGATGATAAACAATCTACTTAATGTAAATAGACTGTTTACAAGTCTTCACATCACTGTGTTGCCTGCCACCCTGAAAACCTTTCAAAAGAGTCAATTCAGAATGCCTCCACTCACAATGGGAAGGAGAATAGCAATGGGGACAAACTTAGAAACTTCCTTGCAGGTAATCCTTGAGATGCTATATCTCTGAGTTGGTTCTAGCAATAAGAACCCAAAACATTGCTAAATCAGCTTTTTTTCTTTGACCGTTGTTGAATCTTTTTAATTAAAAATTAAGCACGTAATTTAGTGCCATCTCTGAGATCAGCTAAAGCTAAAAAAAATGTTTTTGTTGTTCTTAAAGACCAACGAAGCATCAAAAAATGTGGTTTTCTGATATTTAGGAACTGTGATGAGATCTGAAACAGGATATCACTAGTCAGGAAAAGGCCTTCAAATATGATCTCATCCACAACATTGTGTGTCAGGAGGTCTACTCCCGAACCAATGTAGAAAACTTACCAGAAGACAATGCTACAATCTCTGCAAAGCCTAAGAATCTTTATCCAGAATGCGATCACATGCAGCTGTTAGTAAATGGAATTTAAAATTAAAGTATTTCTTCCAATATTTTTTCAAAAGTTAAAGCTATTACAATTATATATGTATGTCTGTATATATGTAGGTGAGTGTATATGTATATGTGCGTGTGTATATATCTTCTTTTCACATAACCTGTCTACTGCACAGGCTCAAGAAGGCTACTCAATAAATATGCATTACACAGAACTGAATTGGAACAGAAATAGTAGAAATAAAGTAATCTCCATATGAAATATCTCTTTAGACTTCACATTAAAAGTACAAGCTTGGGGGTTTTTTAGATAAAATAAAATATGCTTTCTAGTCTTGATAAAAATACCTACATGCATGATATTTATTTTTAGCTAGTAGATTCTAGTTTATCACCATATAATAAAACTACAACACTGTCTCTGTGTTGATCGATGAGAATCTAGATTTTTTTAAGCTGCAGATTCTTCTTGATTGATATAGCATCCTGAACAGATTAAGAATTGCCAAACTGTCATGTTAATACTGAGTTAAATTGTGTTTATGCTGCACCAGTTAATACTTTGTCACAACAGTGTAAAAAAGGATTCAAGATGCTTCAAAGAGAAAGTGACAGCAAACAGATGCTCTACAAAAACCTACATTGATTACCTCACTCAAGGAGAGTAATTTTGACAAGATGATGAGAAAACAGGCGATTCTGCTAGAGATACTTAAAATATTAGGTGCTACTTTTAGCTTCAATTGCAAATAAAGGGGAACAGACGAACCTACTATCATAAAAAGTATTGTTTACGAAGTTATTTATTTGTGGTAAACACCAGGACCTACACAAAGAGAAAAAACCATAGTGCTAAGAGAACTAAGAGAAAATTTTGAAGCTAAACAAAGGATATTTATTATTCAAAACAAAAAAAATGAATTGATTTAGATTATCACCATTTGGCAGCCATGATATTAATGATGGATTGATTATCACCATTTGGCGATCTTCATATTAATGATGGATTGATGCTAAAACAACTGGATGACAATTTAATGAGAAATACATATTTACATAGCCTCAAGGTATCTTCCCACAAGATACTTACTGAATACAAAGGAAAAAATAGTAACTTTAAAGTAGGAAATCTGGCACTAAACCAAGTGACCAAAGTTAACATCACCAGTAATAGTATAAATCAACATCATGTGCCTCTTGATAACATATACAGAGAAGAATACAATGTCACTTCCATGATTTTTCTGCCAAAAATGTGTAACCCAAATTATGAGGAAACATTGGACAAACCCAAATTGAGAGACATTCTACAAAATAACTGGCCTCTACTCTCCCAAAATGTCAAAGTTATGGAAGACAAAGAAAGCTTGAGTAAATGTTCCAGATTAAAGGAAACTAAAGAGACTTGATATATAAATATAACATGTGATGTGGGATTTTCTTCTGCTCTAAAGGACATTATTGGGACAATTGCCAAAATATTACTCATATTTGTAGATCAGATAATAATATTGTTTAAATGTTAATTTACTGATTTTTGAGAATTGAACTGTGGTCATGCAAAAAAAGGTCCTTGTTTTCAGGAACAATACATTGAAGTATTCAGGGAAAAAGAGCCATCAATCAGGTCTGCAACTTATTCTCAAGTGGTTTTGAAAAAAAATACATATCTACATACATATTTGTATATAGGTATACGTGTGTATGTATAGATGAATGAATAGATATGTAGATGGATGGATGGTTGGATAGATAGATGAAGGAAAGGAAGGAGAGAGGAAGAGAGAAAGGATGGAGTGAAAGGAGGAAGTGGAAGGGAGAGAGCAAGAGAGAGAACATTAAAACCAATGTGGCAAAATATTAACATTTGGGAAATCTTGGGTGAAGGGTATATGGGTATTCTTTGTATTAGTCTTAGAACTTTCCTGTAAGTCTGAAATTATTTTTTTTAAAGTAAAAAAGAAAGTAGAATGTATGTACATAAAGAATGGTTAAAGTACTTACTAAGAATTAAAAATAATAATCGACTATTAAGTACTTATTATGCGATAGAGATAGTTCTGGGTGCTACAGGGACTACACTAAGAAGAATGTATGAAATGTTTTTGTCCTTAAACTTACAAAGGAAAGAGGATTAATACAAATAAAATAATCAAAGAACAGTTCAAAAGAGTAAATATACAATTAAATGCTAAAAATTAGAGGTGTGCATAATTAATTCATAACAATTTTGAGCCACTGTTTAAGGTTTAAAATAATGACAAACCATACCAAAAATCTAAGATCTATCAGCATTTTTGTTCTTGCAAATATGCTTATAAATAATTTCTAAATATATGCTTAGGTGTGCATATAATTACACACAAGAATTCAGAGGCTGAATATAATAAAATATTTACTGTTTCTAAAACTTCTACAACCACTTGGATTTGAAATGCAGGTAATTTTTCTGCTTAAAGTAAGATAGCCAGCAAATGTTATTATAATAAAGGGGAAAATAGAAAAAATATTCTAATGCTAGCAAAAGAGAGAAAGGAAAAAAAATTAAAAACAAATAGAAACAAATATATGCTGCCAGCACAAACATTAGCTAACTATTCATATGTGTGACTTAACCATTTCCCACCAACCAAATGTCAACAACCCCAGACGAAGAAAATCCACTAAAAGCTTTAATGGAAGCACTCATGGATAAATTTTAGCATAAGCAATTTTATAAATAGAAGAGGTTAAACAGGAGAATCTGGCATGCTCTACACTCATACACTGAACAGAAGTAAAGCTGAAAAAGCCACCTTAGCCTTCTGCGGCCCCATTTCCCCAACCTGGGTTTGATCCTGCCCCGGGCAGAATATTATTTAACTAGCCACTGCACTGAGAAGATAGGTGATGTTCTTAAAAATCAAGTTCCCCTTTCAGCTCACCCCTGAGGACACAGTTTAATTTCGTCTCTCCCAAAATTAAAGCCAGAGAAAATATCACTTTAGCCATTCAATAACTAATCATTAATGTAAGCAATGCAAATAAGCCTACAAAAGCAACAAGAGGCAAACAAGTACAATTTAAGGTTAATGTACCTCAGATTCCTTATACAAGGGGAGGGCCCCAAGGTCTCACAAGCAATAGGGATAATGAATTTATTTATGATTACTTTGGGGGATCAGAGGTTGAGTTAATTATCAGCTCAAGTTTTTCCCTCTTGGTCTAATCTCATTAATTCCATATTTACTTTAATTAGCTCTCATTTGAATTTTCTGATTTTGTAATGTGTGACTAATAAATAATTTTTCCACCATGTCCACTTTGTGCTGGTTCGTTTTGTATTAGGAAATTATATGGACTTAATCTTATTTCAGATGCAGGTAGACACACGGCACGCATGGTTGCTCTTTACACCATTTCTCAAATGGTAGAATGAAGAAAATTAGACAACTTCAGCTTTGAGTTATGACCTTGGACAAGTTATTTAACTCTCAACCATTTTTGCCAACCGAAAGAAAACAAAAAGTTGACTAAAAAAGGCAAGAAGATCACAGGAGAGAAGACCGGAGACCTGAGAATGACCCTATCTCTCAACTTCTATCCCACTCCTGGGTCAAAACCCTAAGAGGGCACAGAACCACCAAGAGAGTTTTGGACGGCCTCCAGGACTGCCTATCCTGAACCTCACGTCCCAACCTCAGCCTCGCAGAGGAGGCCCAATGGCACATCTGAGCCAATGCGCCCCCTAGCGTCATGTAGGGAAAGCAACACAACCTTTCTAAGCCCCCAAGGCTGCGGAGGCTTTTTTCCAAAGAAATTAATGTTATTCCCATTCTGTACCTTAACTATTTTGAACTGCATTCCCTCGTGTAGGCCCCTGGTATTTCACTTATACATTTTTTTCCATGCCTTGGAAAATAGACATAAATATCCTCTACCCACATACCTATCGAAAAACAACACAGACACATTCAGCCGTATACTACGTTTGCTTTTAAATTATCAATATTCTTTAATAGCAGATTACTAACTTAAAAAGTAATAAAATAAAATAAGCTTGTAATAATTCTCTGAGTATATCTTGTTTTCGTCTAGTCTTGAGTTTTGGAACCATGTTCATGTTCTACAAATTCAAAAAATTAAATTAAATCAAGAATGGGGGGAGGATCCTAAAAATTGAATGCAAAATAAAACAAATGAACCAAACTGTATTTAAAATGAATAACATAACTAAACTTAATTTTTAAAAAAACAGAAGTAATCCAAGTAACTTCTGAACACAGAACTTGAACTATTCTCAATGTAAAGAAAAATAAAAGAACTGCAAATAATCTTGAACTCTTCTCAGTAGGTTTATTTTTCATAGTCATGTTTAGCAATCCTAAAACTATTTTTATATATATTGCAGCATTGATCAAGTGAGTAAATGTATTAATATTTTTCTGTGAACCAGGCTTTTCACTGTGGAAGAGAGGAGACATAAATAAAGAACAGGGGAATGCAAGGAAGAATTTGGGGCGGGAAGCCATATTGGAATTGAGGGTGTCACTAAAAATTCAAGACTTTAAAATATAACTCCGTCTTTTTAGCTGTATCTATGAGAGTGGGTAAGTATATGTACTTCCCAGCTCTATCTGCTGAAAAGGTCAAGAAGCAGTGACACTCTAGTACAGCAACGATCACAGATCTTGGGTTTTAAATACCAATGCCCACTAAAAGAACCAGGCTCCTTGGAGAAATGGTTGATTCCATTGCTGCAGCAGGGCAAGTAGAAGACAGACCTGGAACTAATTACGCCAAAAAGTAATACAGTGGTAAAAAAAAAAAATTATAACAGCATATCAAAAAGATGCAGGAAATAGCTTAAAAGGGCTCCTACTGGCCCTGGGGATAATTTGAGCATCAAAATAAGTAACAGCAGGAAGCACTTAATTATAGCAAAATGCTGATTAACAAATACAGAAGGAATGATAGAGTTTTTAAAAAAATCATAAATTCAGACATAAATAAGCAGCAATGGATACTATATTTGGAGGTGGGAGAAACTTGATGAGGAATAAGACATTTATATAGTCTTAAAGTGTTTCCCTACATATTACTTATTAATTACAAAAGGAAAAATGGTAACCATACAGTGGAGAACATGGATAATAGTTTAATGATCAATTTTAACATGATTAATTTTTTTTTTAAAGATTTTATTTTTTTTCCTTTTTCTCCCCAAAACCCCCTGGTACATAGTTGTATCTTCTTAGTTGTGGGTCCTTGTAGTTGTGGCATGTGGGACGCCACCTCAGCGTGGTTCAATGAGCAGTGCCATGTCCGTGACCAGGATTCGAACCAACGAAATACTGGGCTGCCTGCAGTGAAGTGCACAAACTTAACCACTCGGCCACAGGGCCGGCCCCTTAACATGATTAAATTTAACATCACCAATAATGGGTGAACAGACATCATGCACCTCCAGATGTGATGCCCTAAGGAGGACACATTATCACTCTCAAGGGACTCCAGCCAAAAATGCATACCCTGAACCTAATCATTAGGAAACATCAGATGAACCCAACTCGAAGGACATTGTGTAAAATAATTGGCCTGGATTCTTTAAAAATATCAGTGTCTTAAAAGCCAAAAACAGGCTGAGATACTTTTTCACATTAAAGACAGACTGCAGAGATATGAAAACTAAATTTAATACATGATCTAGACTGGAAGCTGTACCAGAAAAAAACTGCACAAAATTATTGGGATGACTAAATTAGAATATAGACTAGATCACAGTATTTCATCAATAATAAATTTCCTGAATTTAATAACTGTACTGTGGTTATATAAGACAACATCCCTGTTCTTAAAGTTGCATGTTTTAGTATTAAGAGTAAAGGGTAATAATGGATGCAACCTACTTTCAAATGACTCAGAAAAAAGCAATAGCAGTATAGATTTATAAAGAGGAAGACTGATAAGGAAAATGTGTCAAATACTACAGATGGATGAAATCTGTGGGTTGTTCTTGCTATTTTTCTGTAAATTTGAATTATTCCAAAGTAAAAAACTAAAAACAAGTTTATATTTTTAATTTAAAGTATAGATACCTAAAATTAGTTTTTTTTTACCATTTTAAATGTTCCCATATCATAATTCAGACAAACTAAAGTCAAGCTATATCTAAAGAGTTTATGATTTATGTTCGTGAAAGAAGCACCTTCAATCAAATTACACATGATTCATAAATGTCCAATCGTATGCCTTTGTGATTTTAAAAATGATTAGCCAAATATTTGATATTTTAATTAATTACATTCATATACTCAAGCATACTTTAGATAAAACTGGTAAACTGCTCTGAAAATGGAAAGTATCTTATTTGACTTTCTTCTTAGTAATTATAAACATGGAAGTACCAAAAATTTTTAAATTCCTGATAATTCCCCCAAGGGTAATAGAAATAGGCACATAATTTATGCTTTTTTCAATTAAGCATTTATAAAAAACAAAACATACTGTTTACTGTTCTACTCTCCAGTTTACAAAATTATGCAAAATTCAAATTTACAACATTGAACAAGTCCACTCCACAAACTAGGAGTATTATGATTTGCAATCCATTTAAAATCACATTCTTGGATAAAATAACTATGGAAAACAATTTCTCAACAATGATGAGAATCATTGTCATTCAGTTGCACTACTAACGGGAATAAAGAATTAAAATCATAAAGTTGAGAGGCTGAAAATCTGGCTTTTAAAATAATTTGGGATTAATTTCACTAACATAAACCTGAAAGACACTAATTACAGAACTCAGAATTTCCCAGATTAATAAAAACATCATTGGTCACCATGCAAAATACTACGTCTCATCTCCTCTGTGCTCAGGAGGTTTGTTTCTCAGCTCCCCTAGACACAGAGGGTAACCTCCACTCTTTCCATCTGTGACATATTCTTTTTCTAGTAACTATATTCTCTTCATGTCAAAGCAGTAGGAAGAGGTTGGAGGGTGGGTGACGGGTCTCATGTGCACCTCCATCATATTTGAAATCTTCTAAATTCTAGCGCAAGAGTAGCAGTTAGCTGTCAAGGTTTGCTTGTGAGAGGAAAAGATGGATCATTCACAAACTTCTTTATTCATATAAGAAAGGAAACCCAGATATAATCACATTTGGAATAAGAATTAAATTTGATAGTGTCATATACCAGCAAGGTCATGAGGAAACTGGTTTTCTTCAAGTCTGCTGCCTCTTGGAGTGAAATTCTGCAGAATATATTACAACTGAAAATGGGCATAGATATGACTGACCACGTCCACCTCTAATCTCCCTAGAAGGACACTCCCCCATGTGCACAATTATTTATCAAAATACTGCTTGAAAAGCAAAAGAAAGTAAATGTCTCCCAGGAGGAATTTATTTAGAAAGAGAAGAAACACATGCACAAAGAATACTGTGTAAATTCTTGGGTAGATAAGTGAATACAAAGACCTAAAAAGATACACAGCAAACTCACACCAGTGGTTAACCTCTGGGGATTATAGAGGGAGACCAGCAATGGAAATTAAAGTTTTATCTGGGATGTTTTAAAGTTTAAAGGAAAATGTATTCATGCATTACTTACGTAATTAAAAATTAATTTTCAAAGAATAAAAAGTAGATAAAGTTAAAAGTAAGTAAAGCTAAGACAGAGATCAATCTGACTATAAAATGATGGAAACTGAGCAATACTAATAATTAGGCAAAGTTTGAATCACTAACATTTTTAATACATCAGAGCAATGGCCCAGAATCAGAGTCTGGATCTTGATCCTGCTGCATTTAATGAAACCTACTGATTCCTAAAGAGAGATAACTATCTTATTTCCACATCTATACTTAAAATTTTTGAGAAACCCACCTGAAAGAAAGGAAAGAGGAAGTGGGGGAAGGGAAAGAAGGAAGTTTCCCCAAGTATTACATCTAATTTTATTTGTCTAACTTCAAACTGCCATCTTGGATCATGTATAAGATTTGAGTGGTGGGGAAAGGAATGCCAGCAGAAAATTCTCTCAAAAATCTTTGATTTAAAATAAAACCACAAAATAAAGGGGGAGGGAGATATTCTACTACAGAGACCTTGAGGACGCCAGACTCTAGAGAGTTGAGAATATTAACTCTTTTTCAGTAGACAATACGGAAACAACTCCCAAGTCTAGGGAAATACATTTAGGACAATTAGCAGAATGAAGGAATCCACTTAAATAATTTGTACCGACGGAAGATGGATACATTAATGTGCATCTTGTTCTGAACCTAATTAGTAAAACTTAGGAACTGTTCTCTCACATATGTAAATTTATTTCCTTAAATGCAACAGAAAGTAGCACTAGGAAGAGACAAGAGGACTAGCTACCCTGGCAAATTTTATATCTTCTATAAAAGGCGAGAGGTTTGTTATTACATTTATTTCTTATATTACTTTGTAGGTTCTTTTGGTGGTTACCCCAGAAATTACAACCTATACCCTTGATTTCTAAAAACTTAATGTTAATTCATATCTTTGCTCTCTTTCCAGAAAGAACTTGGAACACTTTAAGTCCATTTAGCCCCTTTCAACTTAAACACTATTGTTGTTATGCATTTTTAAAACATTACACATATTTTTAAAACTTAACAAAATATTATTACTATTGTTCTATATAGTCAGTGTTCATTTATATCTACATATTTACCACTAGTCTTTCTGTTACCTGAGACTTTCCAACTGGGATCATTTTCCTTCTGCCTAAAGAACACCCTTTACAACTAAAACTGAGAGGATTTGCCACCAACAGAACCACACTGAACGAAATTCTAAAGGGTGTTCTTTTAGTGCAAGTCTCCTGGTGGCAAATCCTTTTGGTCATTTTAGTCTGAAAATGTCTTTATTTCCCTTTTTTCTTCCATTGTCCTGTTGAGAAGTCAGCTATCCATTCAACTGTCCTCCTATGAAAGTAATCTATCTTCTTTCTCTGGAGGCTTTTCGGATTTTCTCTTCATCTTTGATTATCTGCTGTTTCACTATTATATGTCTGGATGTGAATTTCTTTTTACTTATCCTGATTAGAATTCTTTCGGCCTCTTAAGTATGAAAGTTGATGTCTTCTATCAGTTCTGGAAATTTTTCAGCAATTATATCCTCAGGTATTGCTTCTACCCCATTCTCTCTCTCTTCTTGTTCTTTTGAGCCACCAAATGAATATATGCCAGACATTTCTGATTTTCCTCCCTCTTGTCTTGTCTACTCATATGCTTGATCATCTCTGATCGTGGCTGGACATTGTATTTGAAAAATTATTTGCAGACATAACTAGAAGTGTGGATGCTATTATTTTCCAGAGGACTTCTGTTTGCTTCTTCCAGACGCCTGAGGCTCTAGAAGCCCTATCAAGACAAGCTCCTCACTTAAGGTTTCCTGATTTGCTTAAATGACAGGAATCCAGGATTCAAGCTGTGTGAGGGATATTTTGCTTCTAATTCACCTTTATTCCTATGGTGAGGACAAGTATACCAGGATTCATTGACTCCTACCAGAGTCCAACTTTTGTCCATGAAGGCCTTCAAAAGCCCAGCTTCTCAGCCTCCTCTAGAGACACTCCTAGAGGAAAAACACTTCCCCTCTCTAGATTCTCAGTTTCTCTGAAATCTCAGCGCCAATAATTATTCACTATCTTACTATTTTTTTGATGTTTTTTAGAAGATTTTATTTTTATACTTCATCTAACTTTTTTAGTTGTCTTCATCAGGAGAACTGGCCCAAATTATCAAGTTTGCCATTACCAGAAACATAAGAGTAAGTTTACTCAAAAACAGTCACAGAATTATAGCATTAGTTATTGCCTCAGCACAGCCTAATATTTAGATGTAATTAACATGTATCCAATTCCAAACAGATCTTGAATACTCTCTCCTGAGCATTCACATAATAGCTTGAAGAAGAAGATGTACCGATGTAAATCTAACTTTTCCTTGGAATTAAATGAGTTGGCACACGTAAAGTTTTTAGAATAGTGCCTGGCACATAGTAAGCACTCAATAAACATTAGCAAATATTATTATTGCTATTTCCAAAATAAGTGAATCCTTACAGTATTTCCCCACAATCTTACAAGTTACCACCACCATCCTTCATTCTAGTATTACCATAAGAAATACTCCAGAAAACCAGAAGTCACTCATTCATTTAGCCATTAAAAATCCCAAAAAACTTTAGACAATATTCCTAAACTCCAGTTTTGGGGGTAGCTACAAGAAACACCAGTCAAAGCCACTATAAACTGTGAGTCTAATTATCAGATATGCACATTATTATTTACCCAATATGAACTTGTCATTTCTTACTACCTGAAAAGAGGGCACCATAGGTACAACAGCAGATTGTTACACAGCTGTTCTGTAGTCACACATTTCACAAATGAAGGAGGAATTGAAAACATTCACTTGATGGCAGCAGCTTCACTGTATATAAGAAGCTGTGCCATATGCTGGGTGCCAAGCATTCCATCAGAACTTTTTGTTTTCAAGCATGTGACCCATTTACATATTATATGTGGAAGTGATGATAACAGGAATAACTTCTATAGCTCTAAAAGACAACTTATGAACCATTCACATCTTATGCTTGGAGAGCAGCATCCCTGTGTCACCCTACCTGACTCCATGGAGGAGTGTCACCTGGGGTGCAGCAAAACCAGGACAAAGAGCAATGCCCTTGGACCAGTCTGTAACCCATTCCTGCAAAGCCTCTTAAAATGAGATATAGCATCACATTCATTTAAGAAATATTTAATGACACCTGGTTTCAGCCAGATATTTTGGGAGGAACTGAGTATTTAATGGTGAACAAGATAACATGATCCTAGCCTCCCAGAATTTAGTCTAGTCATACAGAAGAAAGAGAGAAGTAAATGCATGACATACTGCAGGGTAACAAGTACTATGATGGAAGAAGTACAGAGGACTAGGTGAGACTATAGGGAATGGGAGATGAGGAAAAGTGTCCCAGGAAAATCAGTTCTAAACAGAGACCTGAGAGATGAGCAAGAGCCAAGCAAAAATGAGAAAACAGAACATTCCGGAAACCACATATATAGAGGCCGGGAAATAAGAGAAACCATAAGGGCACATTCTGGTCAAGCAGAAGCAAAGGCCAAGCCTACTCTGTAGGGATGTTTCCACAGCAGGACAGACAGGACTCCCACCAAAAAGAATATTCCATACAACAAAGGAAAACAAACCACCATGAGGAAGAGTGAGAAGACACAACAAACAAGAGAAAGAGCACACACACCCCTAAAGACTTGGAAATAATAGAATAATTTGAAAGATTGTAAATATATTTAAAGTCATTAAAAATATAAAAGAAGGTATAGATACCACCTGGCAAGACAGTACAGACGAAAACTGAACAAAGAAAACTGAAAATCTAATAGAACTTGTAGAAATGAAAAGTAGAGTCACTGACATTCAAAATCCAATGCAAAGGGCTGGCCCTGTGGCCAAGCGGTTAAGTTTGCACGCTCTGCTTTGGCGGCCCAAGGTTTTGCCGGTTCAGATCCTGAGCACAGACGTGGCACCGCTCATCAGGCCACACTGAGGCAGCATTCCACGTAGCAGAGCCAGAAGGACCTACAACTAGAATATACAACTAGGTACTGAGGGGCTTCAGGGAGAAGAAGAAGAAGGAAAAAAAAAAGAAGAAGATTGGCAACAGACCTTAGCTAAGATGCCAATCTTTAAAAAAAGAAAAAATCCAATGCAAGACGTCTACTTTTAAAGCATTTATCTATGCATCCTCCCAAAACCAAACTAAAAAGATAAGCACTTTGCATAAAGAGAAGTTAGTCCTCCAATGAAAAAGCTGGCTCGCGACCTTATCACTCCACGGTGAAGCCACTCAACAAGCTCCAGCCTTCCCAGAGCTTCCAATCAGCTTTACTGTTAAATATAAAAGGAGAGCCAAAGGCTGCCCAACATCTGATGGAAGCCTTGAACCTAAAAGATAAACACCAACACAAAAATATAGGGAAACAAAGGACCACTGAGGTGTTAGAGACAATGAAGGAGATAGAAAAAAATTTTTTCAAATCAACAATAGTTAATATCCTCAGAGAAATAAGAGAAAACATTTGCAATATATTGAAACAAGAACAAGAAGCTATAAAAAAAAGAAACATTCCATAAATTGAAAAGAGCTTTTCAAAATACAAAATATGA
This sequence comes from Equus caballus, assembly GCF_041296265.1. Taxonomy (NCBI): domain Eukaryota; kingdom Metazoa; phylum Chordata; class Mammalia; order Perissodactyla; family Equidae; genus Equus; species Equus caballus. The sequence continues at coordinate 61,175,382 of NC_091698.1, forward strand.
TAACAGAAATAAAAATTCAACAGAAAGTCTGGAAGAAAACATTGAAAAAATCTACCAGAAAATAGGAAACATAACAATGATATGGAAAATATGATTATAATTACAGATCAAGCCAGGAAGTTCCCAAACCACTAAAAGGACTTTGAAAAGAAAAAGCAGAGAAAATAGTGAGGAAGATTCTCACAGCAACAATGCAAGAAAACATTCCAGAACTGAGGCTCATGGGTTTGCCGACCGAAAGGTCCCAAGAGAGGCTAGAAAAATGAATGGAAAGAGACTCAAACAAAGTCATATTACTGTTAAATTTCAGCATGCCAGGAATAAAGAGAAGTTCCTAAAAGCTTCAGAGAAATTAACAACAAAGAACAACAGAAATAAATGAGTAATTCTACTTAATAAAAAAAAAATCCTAAATCCAGAATAGGATTTTTGTAGAAAAGTGTTCACCAGAGAATCATTTGTGAAAAAGAAAATAAGGGAAATAACCTAATGTCTAACTATTAGGGAGATAGTTAAGGGAACTATGTTGTATCTGACAATATAAAATCAGGACTCAAACTTATATAAACAGGACACAGAAAGCATTAACCATAAAGTATAAGATTGATCAAGATTGAATAAATTGAACTTCATTAAATTAAGAATTCCTAGGGCCAGCCCTGTGGCCGAGTGGTTGAGTTCGCACGCTCCACTTTGGTGGCCCAGGGTTTTGCTGGTTCGGATCCTGGGCACGGACATGGCACTGCTCATTAGGCCATGCTGAAGTGGCGTCCCAAGCGCCACAACAAGAAGGACCCACAACTGAAAAATACAACTACGTGCTGGGGGGATTTGGGGAGAAAAAGAAGAAAAAAAAAAAAGATTGGCAACAGTTGTTAGTTCAGGTGCCAAGCTTTAAAAAAAATTAAGAATTCACAATTATCAAAAGGCACCATTAAGAGTAAAAATGCAAGCTACGGGGTGGAAGAAGATATTTGCAAAATATAGAATTGACAAAGGATTCACATCCAGAATATACACAGTTCTCATATATACCAATAAGAAAGAGACAGACAAGTTAGTTATTTTAAAGGGTCAAATGACCTCAACAGCACTTCACAAAAGAGGGTATCCGAACGGTCAATAAGCACATGGAAAGGCGCTTGTATTAGATTCCCACCACTGCTACATACGAAATCACCACCAACTTGGCGGCTTAACACAACACAAATGTATCCTCTTACAGTTCTGGAGGTCAAGAGTTCCAAATGAGTCTCAGTGGGTGAAAACTGACATATCCTCAATTCTGGGGGCTCTAGAGGGAAATCTGTTTCCTTGTTTTTTCCACCTTCTAGAGGCTGCCCACATTCCTTGGCTAGTGGGTCCCTTCCATCTTCAAAACCAGAGTTGAGTCTTTCTCACAGTGCATCACTGCTTTCAACAGGACCTCTCCTTCTCTAACTCTCCTGTCACCCTCTTTCACTTATAAAGACCTTTATGATTACATTGGGCCCACTGGGATAATCCAGGACAACTACCCCATTTTAAGAACCTTAACTTAATCACATCTATAAAGTCCCTTTTGCCATATAAGGTCACATATTCATAGGTTCCAGGGACTAGGACATGGACATCTTTGGAGGGACATTATTCTGACTACAACATGTTCAACTTTATCAATCATCAGAGAAAATCAAATTAAAGACACAATGTGCTAATACCCCTGAGGATGTCTAAAACTGAAAAAGATAGACAATACCAAGCATTAGCAAGAATGTTTAGGACCAGAACTCTCACATTGCTGGTGCATATATTAATACAATCACTTGGGGAAACTGTTTAGTAGTATATCTATTAAAGCAAAACGTGTGTATTCCCTATGATCTAGATACATACTAACAGAAAAGCACACATTCTTCCTCCAAAGACATGTGTAAGAATGTTCAGAGAAGCATTATTAGTAGCTCCAAATCAGAAACAACCCAAATGTCCAAGAGTGAACAGAGAAAATTATATTCACACAATAGAATACTATACAGCAATGAAAAAGAAGGCACTGCTTCTACATGCAACAACATGCATGAATTTCATAGGCAAACTGTTGAGCAAGTCAAACCCCACACAAAAGAGCACATACTGTATGATTCAATTTATAGAAGTTCACCAACAGGTAAAACTTATCTATACGAGAGAGGTCAGAATAGTGGTTATCTTCTCGAGGGGATAATGACAGGAAGGTGGCAGGTGAGAGGTTCTGGAGAGCAGTAATGTTATATTTCTTGATCTATGTGGTAGTTATATAGTTATATTCACTTAGCTAAATTTCATCAAGCCAGAACACTGACAATTGCTGTGCTTTTTTTAAATATGTATGCTTGAATTTTAAAGTTTACAAAAATGTAAACAGAGGTTTGGTGCCCAACTATGGACAAATTTTTCTTTCTGCTCTTATTTTCAAATTTTGTTTAATGAGCATATATAGATACTATAATGGGGGAAAAAGCAACTTTTAAAAAATAGCAGAACTGAGATTTTTGTGAGGTTCCTAACAAATCTAAGTACAGCGTGTAATTTAAACACAGTGTAACTGAAAAACATCAGGTTGCTAGACATGCTGAAAATGATGACTTAGAAGGAACTCAGCCTTAAGGTGGGGAAGAAGAAGTAAACTTTTGGAAGCCTAAGTTACAAGAGAGGATGTTAGCATTTACCTTCAAAATAGTTAACCGTGTGATATACAAACTTTTAAAGCATTTCAGGTATCATTACGAACCCAAAGTTCTACTACCCTTATTTCTTGAAATTGATTACAAAATTGCCTTAATTTTCATAAAGCAAACTGAAGGTACTTACTAGCCAAAAAGTAACAGTAAATGGCACCCATGTATTTTGCATAACAAACTTTGCATGATCAACTAGGAAAACTTTTAGGCTACTTGTGACAATATGGAATAACATATTCTGTATGAACTGCAAAATAAATTTAAATATAAGCCCACAAAATAACTTCAGTGATTTTTAAAAATGAAACTAAAGTTTATGGATATGGGGGACAGGGAGGGGGGATGTTACTGTGTGTTACAGAGCAGTTGTCCTTCCTTTTGTAAATTTCTCTTTCTTTAAACATAATCCTATTTTTTTTCTTTTTCTAGAAGTAGAAGCTCTAATTTAATCCTCTCTGTTCCCTGGTGTTGTGCATAAAATAACTAAAGTTCCTTGTGAACCTGTTTTTCGGTGTTCTAAAGGAAATCTTCTATTCAGAAGCTTCCGTTTTGTCTATACTGCGTTAGAGCCCTCCAAGGTAAGAGCAAGCTCATGCCCAAACTCCCTTATGTCTTTGTATATTTCTCAGGAATTAAACCAAGGACGTGAGCCCTGTCCTCCATACCAGTAGTAGGTTCCATATTTGCTGTTCAACAAGCCCCATATCCTTCTGCTCCTTGCCCAAGTAAATTGTCTTTGTCACCATAAAAATGGCTCTGATTCTCAACCTAAAAAGATATTGGGGAGGTGACCACCCCATTCAAAAAATAACAAACAGGGATCTATTCCTCCCCTGGATTCACCTGTTCTCTGAATGATACTTCAAGCTCAACAACCTATCATTTTCCAGGCTTTCTTGTGACTACCACTTCGAAATATCTGTTGTTTTAGAAAGCCCAACATTTCTTTCTCCGTCTGGTAATAACACTTCTCCCCTTTTGTAGGAATTAACCTCTCCCCAGCCCATGTGGCCCTGCAAGGACTGCCAACCACAATTTCTTACACTGGCTAGACAACCGTAATACCCAATTTTTGGCTTCAGCGATAGGTCCACAGGATGTGCGCATGACCCATGCAAGGCCTATCAGAGTGTGCTTCTCTGTAATTTTATAATCTGGTGCTGGAAAAGCTCCCTGTTTCTTCCGAGGTCTCTAGCTGAGAGGCTGGAAACCTGCAGCCATGGCATCACCATGCTGCCAACTCCTTATTGCTTGAAAAACATCTGTTAGCAAAAGGGAGAGAAAGAAGCCAATGACTCGAGAGAGACACAGCCAGTGGCTGGAGAAAGAGTCTATGAGAGAACTGACAATGTCATTTGAGTCCCTGTAGGCCCTGATATCAGCACCAATCTGGAATTTTCCAGCAACATAAGCCACCAAATTCCTTTGTTTCCTCAGGCCAATTTAAATTGGGTTCTGTTACCCTGAACCAAAAGTCTGAAAACACCAAAACCCTGCAGTGGTGGTGATGCCAATCTCTAGCTGCTCTCACTAACTCCTTATAGCTTACCAGAGAAGCGAGTATCTCAGGGTGTGGACTGAATAAGCGGCCGTGGAGCCATTCTAAATGGTAAATTTCAGGTCTAAAAAGTGAATCCAGTCCCAGAAGCCAAGAATTACCAAAGTGCATGTTACCTGAGTTCTCTCTGGGCCACATCCAGAAGCCAGACACCAGGCTCTCAGGCTGGCAGCCAGGCTGAGGGGATGTGGTACACAGTGAGGCATGGACAGTGTCGGAGCTCACCACAGCAGGCCCTGGGTGTGCTGAAGTGCAGTGCTTCTGTCATAACCTATGTCTTTTCTGTGGAAAGTAACTGATGCCCCTTCCTCCTTGTTCAAGAGACAGGGATTGTTGCCTTTGCTTTCAGCAGATCCATCAAGAAAAAAAGTTGATCTGGACCTAGAACCAAGCAGAAGTTCCTAGGAGAAGAGACCTGGATTTTTCAACAGGGACCACTCTGAGCGCCACAAATGGATATACCTTAGTGGGTATTCATATTAGACTCATGTCATTATTTTCCTTTGGAAAATATCACTGATTCTCACCATCAGATGACAATAACTGAGTGACAAAAACAGGCCAGGCAATTAGGTATACAGTAAATTAGGCAACTGGGGCCTGGGGTAGGAGCGGCCTGGATTTGAATCCCAGCTTGACAGTTATTAGCTTTTGTCCTTGGGCAAATTACTTAAATTCTCTAGGCTTCAGTTTCTTCTTTAGTAAAAGGGTAACAATAGCATCTACCTTAAGGACTTAGTATGAGGAATAAATAAGATAATGTACACAAAATGCTCAGCAAAGTGCCTAGCACATGATAATATATTATTAATCAATAAAGTACACATACAAAATGTTGACTTTTTATCTTCTCTCTGTATCAACAATTTATATTATAACTATGCTACAGACAATATCATAAAATAAATCCTTATTTATAATATTATGACAGCAGTGAAACTATCACATATGAAATCATCAAGCCAGAGATATTTGAATATAATATTTATTACTGAATATTTTAACAGAATCTATTTCTGTGAGTCTTCACGTATATAGATGTAGGCAATACCATTAAAAGGACCAAACAGAAAGAAGAAACTTTGTTTACTCTCATCCAGAAATGCCTCACTTTCTTAAATTAGAAAATTTCCACATTCCTTCTTACCTAAGGGGAGTTCAAATTAATCTGATGCCAGATCAGCAGAAGCTGTAGAGGCACGTCATTCTCCTACACATACATCGGTATATCTCTTTTCGGAAAGAAGTTTGTCAGTATCCATTACAATATAAAATGTACACATTCTTTAACCCTGGCCATTCTACTTCTAGAAATATCAGCTACAGAAATACCCATGCATACACTCTAGAAAGTACATATAAGAATGTCTCCTACAGTATTACTTATAATAGTGGGAAAGTGCCCACCAATAGGAATGCTGAGATACAAAACAGAGACTCAGTTGGCAAACTATTCTTCCAATAGCCACATGTAGGTAAACACTGGCCTCTGAGTCAATTCAAGTCAACAACCATTCATTGAGTGTCTTCCCCATCCAGGCCGTGTGCTGCGCATGTGAGGACAAGACTGAACAAGACAGACTCTGACCCTTTAGCCAGAAGAAGAAAGACTCCAAGACAGATTCCATATTCTCCCACTCCAGGTTGGTTCTTATAAGACTGTTTTCAATAACATCCATGATTTTTAGTTTATAACTTCAACTAAGGATCATTTAAAAATTATGCCCACTAAAAGCACTGGGGCAAACTTTTGGAAGAAAGGGAAATAAATCTTTATTGAATCTTTCTTTGGCACCATATAATCATAGTTTTGATAATTTCTTATGTCTTACTGTTTATTTCTTACTGTTATATCTTACCGTTTATTTCTCCTGAGTTTTCTGTCAAATAGCTGTAATTTGTTTTTGGTGGCTTGCCAAAAATCAATAAACAATTTTACCCTTTACAATTTTTGTAACAAACTGCACTAACAGGAATCAGTTTCCTCTAGAATTACTGGAACACTTTGCACATATTAAAGCGAAATTTTCTTAACCTACCAATTCTAAAAAAAAATAACCAGAACAAAATTAGGATGAGTAATAATGGCTCAGTTCTGTAATCCAAAGTACTAATATAAAGTAATAATCCTAGATAAGTTTATATAATGCAGTTATGAATAAACAAGATTAAAACGAGTATATTAATAGAACCAAGAATTGTTTAACATTCTTCCACATATACTCCAAAGGCTTTTTTTTTCCCATAATTTCACATATCTCAAGGATAAGTAACACACCAAAAAATCAATCATGCTAATTAGTATAGTAGTTTTGCTTAGGACTCCAACTTAATAAAACAAAAAGCCTGAAATAAATTTACTAAGTTCTAATTCTCCTTACAATTACTATTTTTTTATTGCTATTTTAGTCTTAAATAAGAATTAAGTTCATTCACTATGGGTGCTTCAGACATATGTGCTAGTTTTCTCAGAGCATAGTGACAAGCAAGGTTATAGCAGAAATGTATAGAGAGTTAATGATTTTGTTTTCTGTTATTTCACAAATGTTTGCTTAGTTCCTCTATCAGGGTTTTTGGAACCCCCAAACAAGGCTAATATAATTTTTTTTTTTTAAAAAAAAAGAGTTTTAAGGTCTCATTCTTAACTTCCACTGCTTTGAATTTCTGGGATCCTGTCTTGTTGTAGTATAATTCCTGTCTAATTATTTTCACTTGCTACCACCCGAACAATCTAACAGAACTTTCACCTTCTCAGAAGCACACAGTATGAAAAGAAGGGTGCCCTTTGCTAGATTTGCTTCTTTTGTGGTTAAGAAGGGTGAATTGCCCTGCTCTCAATATGTGAAGACCTTAGATTCTCAAGTCACTGTATAGGGTGATCTAATTATGAAAACAAATGAAGCAGTTTATCTACCAACATACTGGAAACATTTGGGGAAGGTCTAAAGTCATTATTTTTCCACCTTACACGTATTTACCAAAATGTTGCATATCTCCTCAACATTTAATAAAATCACTTTTTAAAATCCTAAACTTAAAATTCCTAAGAATGCTTAAGGGAAAAGGTCAAGGATTTGTGTTCAGTTCAAATGAGCAAAGGCTATAGAAAATGCACAGTGCTCATACCGCAGTCTCTTTGAAGGGCGTACAGCGCAGGAGAAAAGTAACTTAGATATCCAGTAACCGACAACCTGTAACCCCCTTTGGGATGTCTTTTGAGCAGTTGCCTCCTTTATATGGCACCTCTGCATCATCACTCGTGACATGCTACTGCTCAATATTTTCATTGACTTATTGCTGGAAATACGATTTCTACTCTTTTGTGGCACCCTGAAGGAAAAAGCTAGCTGCTGAACTAGCTTCTGAGATCTGAGAGAGATTTAGATGAAACTAGGACATGTATGGAACGAAATACACTTATAAACAGATAATGATTTTCCACCTATAAAATAACAAAAAAAAATTATCACAAAGAGAAAAACCGCTCTAGCTCAGAAAAAAATAAGATCTGAAGTACGTGAAACTGGAGCCTATAATTTAGTCTTTATAGTGTGATAGACTATAAGGATTAACAAAAAAATAAACTTCCTTTCTTTTTCCTTTTCTTTTTTTCTTGTTAAAACATTTAAACAGAATGTTATATAAGTCTTGCAATAAAATAACAAAACCAGATGAAATCACAAGTCTGTCCTTAGGAAAACAATAAATGGGTTTTCAAACCTCCGATTTGTTGCTTCCTTAAAGCAGATACGCCTCTTGGTTAAGTATAGCTTTGGGAGGAAGAAACGCAGTTGATGGTCAACTGGCACCTTCATTCAGTATTCCCTACTGAAACAGATGGCATCTTGCGGGTGCTTAATCTCCCAGAATAGGTGCCTATGAGCAAGATGACTCTTAAATCTCCCAGATATCAGGAAATATTTTGCCCAAGTACGTGGGAACGTAGCCCTAATTAGGTGACACCTTCCTGTTGCCTCCACATTTTCATTCTTCCTCACTGTTCTAGCAATCTGGGTTCTGCCCCCGCACTACTTGAATGAAAATGCTCTTCTCTGGCTTCTTTTGAGCCCCAGTTCCGCTCGATCTCTTGGCTGGACTCCACAGTGGACCCTCCCACTACCCCCTCACGACCAGCCCCACCAAAACACACACAGAGACGGGCATTTGCTCCTCCCTTGCTTTTTGTTGTTGTTGTTGTTCCTCCCTTGCTTTCCAAGTCCCTGCACCCCCTCAATTCTTCCTGTCTCTCTGCTCCTTCTCAAGCCCTTTTGTGCTCCTTTTCCTCTCCTCATAACTTAAAGGTAAGGGTGTATCCCGGGGTTCTATCTTAAACTCTGGTCCTTATCACTTCACGTGCTCCCCTTTGACCTCAGACATATGGCAACCACCATGAGTGTTCCTGACAGGCACTCAATATCCATAGATGAATCTCACCTTCATCCATTCTGGCAGCCACCATACAAGAGACTATCTAATCTGGATCTCCATCCAGCTACCTTCTCTGACCACCACTCCTCCCATGAATGGGTTAGGGACTACAACTCCCGTGAATGGTTTGGAGACTACGACTCTAGCTTAACAGGTTTCACAATGGGCTTCTTAAGGTAATTGTGGCTCTCTCTGTCTCTCCTTCCTGGTATATAGTCTCCAAATAACAGAAAGAGCATTGTTTTGGAGTCAGATAGAAATGGGCTCGAAGCTGGGTGAATTACTAGCTATGTGAATATACCTTTGAATTTTTTCAGGATTATACAGAAAAAAATATATATATATATGTAAAGTATTTATATGTACATGTTAAAAAAAATTACACAGTGCCTAGTGAGGTTTCTTTTTCTTTATTACTCTTTAACTCACTTTGCAAAGCTCTTTACATGTTTTATTTAGTTGAATTCTGACAATAAACCTACCAGTAGCTCTTGAGGAAGAAGGTGAGGCTGGCCGGGTAACAACTAATAAGTGGTAGAATCAGATTCTGGCTGGCTCTGAAGCCCTAGCTCTTTCCACCACATAAAGCGTGTCCAGGACACAGAGGGACCATTAGGCTGCGTGGGTGCAGCGGGGAGACACACAAATGGAAAATTATAGCATAATGTGAGAAGTGCTATAAGAGAGGTATGGAGAAAAGCTGTGGGGGTACTGAGGAAAGAGACATTGATTCTGCGTCAAGAAATCAGGGAGGGTTTCAGAGAGACGATGCACTGGAGGTGCCTCTTGGATAAGAAGAATCTGCCCTGCAGACACACCAGACAGGCAATTCTAAGCAGCAGGGCCGTGTGCAGTAACAGAGAGGTGAAACCGTTAGAGTTACTGCAGAGAGTATGGTATGATGGGAGTAAAAGCAAGGGAGGGTAGAACAGAGTTGTGGTAGAAGATGATGGCAAAAAGGTAGGGTGGGGCCATGCCCAAGTGTTCGAAGCCCATTCCAGAAGCAACAGAGCCTGCCGGAGTTTTCAGGTAGGGTAGGGACAGATCAGATCTGTACTTCCAAAGGCTAATCCCAGTGCTAGCATAGTGCAGGGATTCCAGAACCCAGAACCACTTGGGGAAGCTTTTTTTAAATGACTTGGTTTGTCCCATTATTGTGAATGTTAACTTCGATCATTTGGTTAAGGTGGTGTCTGCCAGGTTTCTCCACTGTAGTTCTTGCTTGTCCTTTGTAATTAGTAATTATCTTTTGTTGAAGCACTATGTAAATAACATGTTCCTCAACAAATGTTCATCATTGACTATAACATCCATTGATTTTCTAACTCCATCACTCCATCTATACTTAATATTGACGTTACACTCAAGGAAGAGCTTTTTCTTCTCCCCATTAGTTACTTATATCACTATAGATGTATGGGTTTTTATTTTATTCAACGGATTATAATTCATGCTCAAATTATCCCCAATGTGGTCAGGGGAAGTCCCTTCAAGCTGGCTCTCATGTCATTGTAACATCTCCCTTGGGTGCATGGGTAGTTCAGTGGTAGAATTCTCACCCGCCATTCAGGAGGCCCGGGTTCGTTTTCTGGCCCATGGAGCACCCCATCCCCTTTGGGGCCGGCCCAGTGGCGCAGCAGTTAAGTGCACACATTCCGATTTGGCAGCCCAGGGTTCACCGGTTTGGATCCCGGGTGCAGACATGGCACTGCCTGGCAAGCCATGCTGTGGCAGGCGTCCCACATATAAAGTAGAGGAAAATGGGCACGGATGTTAGCTCAGGGCCTGTCTTCCTCAGCAAAAAGAGGAGGATTGGCAGCAGATGTTAGCTCAGGGCTAATCTTCCTTAAAAAAAAAAAAAACCTCCCTTTGTTCTTTGAACACTGCTGACTTTCTAGCGCAGGAAGATATTCCAGACTCATTTTGTGTTTTCCCTGCCCCAGGCCTGGAATCAGCTTTTTTTGTAAGGAGTTCTGACCCTTTCTTGCGGAGAACAGTATTTAGAAACCAAGTTCTGGGTGCTAGGTGTTTTCCTACTACTGATGTGTCATTGCTTGTTGGTCCTCACAATGGACAAATTGTGTGTGTGTGTATGCAGTTATATTCACCTATATCTATATTTCTATGGGAAATTTCTTCAAAATACAGATTTTAAGGGCTTACAGCCAGAGCTACTGAATCAGAATCTTTAAGAGTGGGCTCATAAATCAGCATTTTTTTAAAGTTTTGCCAGGTTTTCAAACAGAGGATTGACTAGCGGAGTGATAGAGACAGGAAGACCAGTTGGGGGCTGCTGTAACTGTCCAGGGGTGTGAACTAGGGAGGAAGCAGCAAGACAGAGAGCACATGATCAACTGCACTCGGGGCTGACTGGATAACAGAGATGCAAGAGGGAAGGAGTGACAGGCACTCGACGTTTCCTGCTTGGAAACCGTCACCACTGTGGCCTGTGCGCTGTCATTTACACAGTAAGCACTGAACATGTTTATTTAATTGAACTTCTCCTCACTTTTCTCTTATAGATTATATAAAAATCCAAGTGACATCCTAGGGAGAAAAAAAATTATAAAAAATTCTAGAATTTATATCTCCTCCATTACATTTTATCATATGGACTAAAAACTGAGTCTTACTCAAAGCAAGAAGGACGACTTGTGAATTCATTGTTAGCAGGCCAGGCGCTCACATAGATAAACACGGCCTGGCCAAAGTCATTGTGTTCATGTCTACTACACAGAATAATAGACCCGGAAGGCTTTTTACCAAGAGGCAATGTCTGTAACAACATCTCTTATTGTCCAAAAAAAAAAAAAGAGCCAGAGTCTGCTAGAGCTAGAAGTCATTAAGCTGAGATAACTGCTTACTATCACCGCAGCATAAAACCCAGTGGAGCATGAGCAAAATATAGAAAGGAAATGTAAGAAGAAAAGTAAAACTAAAAGGAAATGATCCTTGGAATTCTAACTGCTATAACAGAAAGTTTAAAACACAGATAAAATACAATCCAGAGAAAAATAATTGTTCCCAGTGTTTAGGTAGGAAAAGCAATACATCAACGACCTTCTCATTGCTAAATCCACAGGGCCCTTCTCCAGACTTACCTTGTTATACTCTATTGATACTATTGAGGGTCTTCCTGACACCTTCTCTGCTCTTGGCCTCCAGGGCACTCCACTCTCCTGCTGTGCCTCTTACCCTATTACCCCCTGACTACTACCACCTTTCACAAGCACCTCTTTCTCTGCAGATCTCCTATAAGTTGATCTGCCTTAAAATCCTGACCCTGGCCTCTTCTTTCCTCCATATGCTCTCTGGTTATCTCATCTACTCCTACACACTCACTGCAACTCCCACGGCTCTCTCCTGAGCAAGAGACCCATATATATAATCACCTCTTGGATGTCCCACAGACACCTCAATCTAAATATGTTCAAAGCTGAACTCATCACACCCTCACCCTGAACCTGCTCCCCATTCTATTTCAGTGAATGATAACCACCATCCAAGCAGCTGACTATGCCAGAAACTTGACCATTACCTTATACCTTCCTTCACCTCCACCACCTACAGCCAATCAATCACCAGGAATCCATAATCTCTAGAATATATTCATTGCTTTCCTTGCATATCACCATAATGATCTCACACCTGGACTACTTCAGGTGCCTCCAGACTTTCTCTCCAACAATCCTTTAGCCACACTGCAGCCAGAGTGACCAGCACAGAGCCTAAATCTAATGATGCTCCTTCCTTTCCTCCAGATTGCCTTCTCTGACCACCACTCCCCTCCCATGAATGGTTTAGGTGTATGTCCTAAGGCTCTCATATACCTTGGGCTAACTAATTCTCATAGAACTGAACACGCCATATCCAGCTGCTCATTTATTTATGAATATTGCCCTCATGATTACAATCTCCTTGAGAGGAGATGCATATTGTTCACTGTTGGGTCCCCAGTACTTAGCACAGTGTATGACACATAGTAGAAACTCAAGAAATCTTTGCTGTAAGTCATTTTTGTTCCTCTAACCCAGGGGTTCTTAACCTGGAGTCCATGTATCCCTTAACAGAATTCAGGAGGGTTTATGTCCTTAGATGGACTAAAAATATTTATTTTCACTAACTTGTAACAGACTTTAGTATTTCCTATCATTCAGAATGTAGGCAACAAACCACAGTAGTATTAGCAGTACCTGTGACCTTGAGACCAATAAAATCACAGATATTTTCATATCACATTACAGTTGTCACAGATCTCTCAAATGTCATGTATATGCATCACTGCTTTGACATGATGGTAATTATTAAAATTGCTAGACCTTTCAATTGTATGAGTTAATAAACAAGCACATATCACAACACATTAAAAACATTTTACAACTATATTTCAAAATAATTAATTTTCCTTATAGTCCTATTTATGCATTTTATTTTATGCATTAGGAAACATTATTGTGTGATAGTGGGAGTGTAAACTGATATATCCCCTTTGGAAAACTGTATGGCAGTGCCTAGCAAAACTGATCACACGTGCAGCCCTGGCCCCAGAAACACCACGCCTACATGAAACTGCATATGTATGTTCACTTGTACTAGAATGCAATAATGGCCAAAAGAAACTAGAAGCCACCCAAATGCCCATCTACAGTAGAATGAATAAATGAATTATGGTATTTCTATGCCCATCTACAGTAGAATGAATAAATGAATTATGGTATTTCTATACAATGAAAAATATGGAACCGAGAATAAACACGTAGAAACACAGATGAAGCTCACAAACATAACGTTGATTGAAAGGAGCCAGACACAAAAGAATGCATACTGTACCACTTCTGTTTAAAGTACAACATTAAGCAAAACTAATCTATGCCGTTAAAAGTCAGGACAGAGGTGACCGTTGCAGTGGGGGTTGTGACTGGAAGCGGGCATGGGGGGGGTCTCTGTGGTGCTGGTAATGTTCTATTTCTTGATGTGGGTGAGGATTACAGGTGGGTGTGGTTGGTGAGAACTGATCAGCTGTACACCACGATATGTGCATTTTTCTGTATCTACATTATGTTTCAATAAAAGGGTAAAGCAGAGCAAACAAACCTATTATTCTGAGATGGGAGCCCACAGGCTTCACAGCCTGTCAAAGGGGGTCCAAAAAAGAAGTTCTGTTCTAAGCAGAAATTCCAAGGAGGTGATCTTAAAACAAGCAAAAGTCAACATATACAAGTCATTCATTGATTCATTCAACAAATACTTATTAAGCATCTTCTACATACCAGGCACCCTTTTGGGCACTGTAGTCAGGACAGTGAACAAAACAGCCCTGCCCAAATAGAGTTTGTATTCAATGGAAAAACAATAAAGATCAAAATAAATAAGAGCCAAGGAAAAAAACAAAACAGGGATGGGTAATAAGGAGTATGTTGATGAGGGGTATGAATTTTAAGTAGAGTAATTGGGGAAGGCCTCACCAAGAAGATGACATTGAGTAGGGACCTAAAGGAAGTGAGTAAAGTCATATGGATGTCTGGGGAAACAAGGAGCCAGACAGAGGGAACAGCAAGTGCAAAGGACCTGGGGCAAAAGAGTGCCTGGGTATTCAAGCAGCAGCTGGAAGGCCAGTGTAGCTGGAGTGGAGAAAGAGATGGGAGGAAAACAGATCAGATCATAGAGGTAACAGGAGGCCAAATCCCCATAGAGGCCCCATTATAAGGACTTCAGCTTTTACTCTTGAAGGTTCTGAGCAGAAAATTGATATGACCTGACTTAACCCTGCAACTAGATCAACTGGCTGCTGGGTTGAAAGTAGAATGGAAGGGCAAGGATGGAAGCAGAGAAGAGGCAATGAGTAAGAGGTCTTAGGGAAACAGCATGGAATGAGAAGAGGAGAGAACAGCTGCCCTGAGGAACACAAACACATACACACACACATACAAACACACACAGACATATTATTGTTGTTGTTGTTACTGTTGCTACTGTTGTTGTTACTGAACCATTTGAGAGCAATTTTCAGCCTTCATGACTCTTAACTCCTAAATATTCCAGCACAGATCTCCTAAGACAAGTACTTTCTCTTACGTAACTGCATTGCTACAATCAAATTCAGAACAGTTGATGTTGATACCTGCTATCACCTAATATATAGTCCCATATTTAAATTTTACCAATTGTCCCAATATGGTCATGTATAACAATCCCTCCCCACCCCAATCCAGAATCACACATTACATTTAGATTTATCTTTTTAGTCTCCTTTAATCTGGAACAGTTACTCAGTCTCTTTTGTCTTTTGAGAATGACATTTTTTTGCAACGTACGGACCAGTTGTATTAGAGAATATCCCTGAAATTGTATTGGTTTGTTTCTTCAAGATTAGCTTCAGGTCATGCATTTTTGGCAGGAAAACCTGATTAGCATTGTTGAGAAGCCCCCAGACGTAAAAGGTGGGCGAGGGAGAGGAGATAAAGGGCCGGCAGGGAGATAAGAGAGAAGCAGGGGACTACAACCTCAAGGAGAGGAAAGGAAGGATATCGAGTAGAAGACGTCAACTGGACCCAATGCTGTGAGGAGGTTAAGCAGGACGTGGCCCCCAGTTTAGCACTGGAGGTCACTGGAGCTGCTCCAGAGAATGATTCCAGCGGCTGGTGAAAGCAGAAACCAGTTCATTATGTTGAGGAAGGAATGAGAGAGAAGAAAATGGAGGCAGTAAACAACTCAGAACCTCAGCACTTTGATTTAGAAAGGACTTTAGAAGGATCTTTCCTCATTTTTAGATGAGAAAACTCAGGCCCATGTCAAGTTAAGTACCATGCCCAATGTCTGGTTAGAGACAGACCCAATCCCCTTGTACAACGCCATGCTCCCTTCCTGAGAAGTTTGACACTGAAAGGAAAAAGTGTGGGGAGGAATCTTGAAGAAAAGGTTAATAGGAATAAAGTGGAAATCCTCTGTCTTCAATGATCTTCCTAAAATGTAAACTGGTCTTGTCTCACCCTGTTGAAATCCTCTCACTGGTCCCCATAATTTGTGGGGTGAGCTATAAACCCCTTAGTGATCTGGCCCCAACCCACTTTTGCAGCTTCATCTCCCATAATATCCTCCTCATTCCAGCAATATCGAACCACTTACTCTCCCTTCAAGAGACCCTGCTTTTAAGCCCCTGAGCCTTTGCACAAGCTGTTCCCTCCATGGTGTTTCCTCCTTCCCCTATTCCCTTCCCACCTGCCTGCCAAACTGCTCTTCATCCTTCAAAAGTCCCTTTTGCCAGAAGGCCTGCCCTTGAACGCCTATTTCTGTATCTTGGGTGAAACTCCTCTGAGCCAGGAAAGACTTAGAGTCATTTAGAGCCAGCAGTTGTTATCTTACAATCTCTGCAGACATCCCTCTTACAAAGATTCCATCATATTTTCAACAGTTGCTTAAAAGACCCCCACGTTTCCTAAATATAACAGGATACAAATCAAGATTTTCCTTATAATACAGTCAAAAAAATCTCAAGTCATTCAAAAACAGTGTTTCATTGTAAGATCCATGAATGCATTTCAATAGAAAAACACCATGTCTTCAATGGCTGTATTTTCCATCTAGACCAGGAGAGCAGTAGACAGAAGAAGCCAAATAGAATTTGGTGTGTGACTTCAAGCAATGCAGTAATTGGTCATTATTGCCATCCAAGTTTTTTTTTTAAATGAAGATTCTGAATCTTGTATCTAAGTGCCAGCTGATAATATACTTTCAGGACTTTCTCCTCACAAAGTGTGTATAGAGTGAGTTCCTTAGAAATCCCATCCCCATTTCACACCTTGTGCCTTCCAAATAATTTGAGATATGAAGAACTAATAACAAAGAAAAATATACTAAGCACTTACTATGCCCACAACAGGTGTTAGGCACAGGGACACACACAGAACTCAGATCAGGTGGAGAGATGGGTAAATCAACAAACACAACACAATGCAATGACTTCAGAAGAGATGTATTTACATGGTGGCCTGCATGCATGGAGAAAGAAGGACTTAAAATAGTCTTGAGCTGTCAGGTAAGGCTTCAGGGGGAGATGACACTGCTTTCAGACTGAAGGAAGAAAAGACAGTACAAGTGGAGAAGAGAGGGGCTGTTTCAGGCAGCCAAAATGGCATGTGCAAGGATGAGGATACACAAAATAGGATGCTGAGTTCAGGGAACTACAAGGAGTTTGATGTGGCTGGAGAATGTTAGAAGGACATAGAGGGACATTAGGCTGGAGGAGGAGCCAGGAAGTAAATCACAATAGGCCTCAGAGACCACGCTGAAGGAGCTTGAACCTTAACCTGCAGGCAATGGGGAGCCTTAGGTAGATTTTAAGTCTGGTTTTACGAAGATTTGTTTTCAATATCTGTTAGATGGCTAAGCTCACTAAATCATCCAAGACTTCACACATGCAACCTTTCCACTCATAGCCATGGTTGGTCCTCAGCAGGTATGCACCAGTATCTGTGCCCGGTAAAGTATGGAAATATTTCTTCAACAGCTGGCAAATAGCTGCAGCCTCTGATCCCCACAAACATCACATTGGCAGGCTGTGCCAGCCCCAGGAAGCCTCTCACGAGTGCCATCAGGCCACCTCCCTGGTACCTGCTAGCATCAGCCCCCATTCCCATATGCTCCCCTCTGCCCTCCACCCCATCACCACGCCCCAGCACTGACATCCCAGTAGGCAAATGCTTGATGTCCACCTAGCCCTCCACAGCTGTGGTCAACAGCCATTGGCCAGCATTCTCCAGAGACACCCTGGCATGGCCTCTTATGAGAACTGAATATTCCATGATATATTGTATCACCAATATTTTGTGTTTAAGCCCTCTTAATATCCCTTTCCTTACCTTTTCTTGCCCTCAACTCAGTATTTCTCATTGTCCTGCTCTTTTCTCTCCATCAAGAAATCACTTGCCTCCTCCTCTTCTAATCCACCTCCTGTATAGAGCTGCCATTCCTTCCTTCTCAGCCCATACCTCCATTATTAGACAATCTTCCTTAAAGGCAAAGTCATCTGAAACATGGTCCCACCCTCCAGGCTATAGCTGATTGGACTGGATGGACATCCTCATCCATGCTAACTCAACTAGATTCTCTTTTCTGGAAATTTGGAATTAAGGCTCAAAACATGGATTCAATTGGTTTTGTAGGACCAAGCTAGATAGTCATGTGTGCTGATGGGCCAAGTCAGATGGGGGGGTGGGGTAGGGAGTGCTATGTGCAAAATGGATCATTGAGTTAGGAAGCCAGTCCGCAGTCAGAGAAAATCAAACTACATATTATCCAGAGAGTAGAGATATGAATCCCTGGGATACATGGGAACACTTGCAAGAGAAATAGGCAAAGACTAGCTCCCGATAACCATGCAGTACCTGAGGGACCAGCCATGCTCCCTCTAATTGAGTTCCAAAAGATTCTCTTGTCACCTTATGATCCCATCCCTTAATTGTGTTTCTTTGAAAAAGTTTCAGTTTCTTGCAACTGATGATCTCTTACTTAGAACACATCTCGTTAATTCTGGATCTTGTTTTATTCTTACCCATAAAATCAATTTACAATGAACACAGAAAATGTTTTAATGACATTATGAAACAGCAGTTAAACTAAACAAGAATCCTCGTGCCTTAAATTAATTCTCAATAGCCTTAGGATAATTCTCTGACCAGGCTATTTATGTACTACCAATCTAGAGAAAGCTTCTTTCATCTCAGGGAGGTAGAGCTGGCCTGCCCTCCCCTACTTCATGCCGATGGAAAAGGGAGTGGCAGTAACTAGTGGGCAATCCTGGAATCCAACTTCTGAGCTGAGGCCATCCAGGTGCCTGCCTCCCATTGAGGGAGGAAAGGAATGAACTGACAAAGGGGTAGAGGGCAAGGGGCACATTCTCCGACCACTCCCTCTGCTTTCCATACCACCTCCACCCCCTCAGCAGCCTCAACAGATCTGTCTCCAGCAGCAAGGCTAAAGGTTGTAAATTCATTTTTAAAAAGCAAGAATCTTTGGGAGTAAATAAAGCCAACGTACAGACTGTTACTGGTCCCTAAACCAGCAGTTACTAAATACTGCACTGGCTCCTCAAAGTATAAATGGTTATATTCTTTAAATATATAAAAATCTATATATACTTCATAGGATCTAATAGCATATTTACAAATATACAAAAAGGTTAATCTTTTCAATGATTGTTTCAGTTTCTGGGTCCCTAATTGTTCAGCCTCTTCTACATGAGAGGAAGACCTCCTGCTAGGGGAATTCAAAGGCTGTAAACATACAAGACAATTCACTGGGAAAAGAAAAGTCTTTCCAACAAATGGTGTTGGGACAACTGGATATCCACATGCAAAAGAATGAAGTTGAACCCTCTACCTCACACCATATATAAAAATTAAGTCAAAATGGATCATCAGCCTAAATGTCAGAACTAAAACTATAAAACTCTTAGTAGAAAAAGTAGGAGTAAATCTTCACAACCTTGGATTAGGCGATGGTTTCCCAGACATAACACGGAAAGTATAAGTGACGAAAGAAAAACTAAATCGAACATCATCAAAATTTAAATCTTTTGTGCTTCAAAGGACACCATCAAGAAAGAGAAAAGACAACTCACTGAATGAGAGAAAATATTTGCAAATAATGTATCAGATAAGGGACGCATATTCAGAATATATAAAGAACTCTTACAACTCAACAATAAAAAGACAAATAAACCAATTAAAAACGAGGCAAAGGATTTGAATAGACATTTTCTCCAAAGAAGATACGCAAATGGCCAATAAATTTATGAAAAGATGATCAATATTATTAGTCATTAGGGAAATGCAAATTAAAACCACAATGAATACCACTTCACACCCGGTAGGAAGCTATAATCATAAAGACAATAACAAGTGTTGGCAAAGACGTGGAGGAATTGGAACTCTCATACATTGCTGATGGAATTTTAAAATGGTGTGGCTGCCTTGGAAAACAATTTGGCAGTACCTCAAAAAGTTACACATAGAGTTACCATATGATTCAGCAATTCCACTCCTAGGTATTTACTCAAGAGCCCAGAAAACATATATTTACACAAACCCTGTGGACTCATTCTTCCACTGCTCACAGGGACAGGCTCGCCATCTCCTCAACTTGTTCCAGCCAGTGCCTACTTAGTTTTTTCTGGAAAAGAAAGAACACTGGGCTAGGTGCCAACCTAATTTAAAAAACTGATTCTAAGAATTTAATAAATATATGAATCATGTATACATATATATTATTATATGTCATCTATTTTATTGACATTATTATATTAGATTGGCATTATTATATGACTTATTATTATATGTCAAATAGACATACATATACATGTCTATTTCACTGGCCAGCAATATCTTTTGTGTTGGAAAAAACACTGGTCTACTGAACTCTGAAACATACCAAGGAGGTCCCTAAAATCTTCTGTGTAAAGAGTGGCCTGTGGACCAGCAGCATCGGCATCACTTGGGAGCTGGTTAGAAAGGTAGAACATTAGGCCCCACACCAGACTGACTAACTCAGAATCTGGACTTTAGCAAGTACTCAGGTCACTCCTATGCATAATGATATTTGACAAGTGTTTGCTCTCAAACATTCTAATTACATCTAACATCAATCTACATATGACAAACTCGAGTAAAACCAACAAGAGAAGTCTGACTGCTGAAGATGTGCAGTTGGCTGGCTAAAGGATGGCTTTCCGGGTGGGTCCAGTCTGCTGGGGGAAGAGTCAGTCCCAGAAGCAGAACCAGCAAGTCAACCTTCCCAGCAGCTTCCTTTTTCTTTTTTAGTGGTAAAAATATCACCTACATTGCAAAGGTGTTCAGACCCACATCCATGTGGGCAGAAGATGCCCTAGGACAGCCTTGTTTAGAGATGCTGCCATGAAACAGTTTTTCACTTACCACAGTACAACCTACATTCTGATTGACCATTGGTGGTGGGGCTAATATCATTCTTTATAAGACAGTATACTCCAGTGCAATATTTTCTTTTATTTTTATTCTATTTATTTATTAATTGTTGAGGAAGATTAGCCCTGAGCTAACATCCACCACCAATCTTCCTCTTTTTGCTGAGGAAGACTGGCCCTGAGCTAACATCCATGCCCATCTTCCTCTACTTTATATGTGGGATGCCTGCCACAGCATGGCTTGACAATCGGTGCACAGGTCTGCACCCAGGATCTGAACCGGTGAACCCTGGGCCGCTGAAGCAGAAAGTGTGACCTCAATTGCTGTGCCACTGGTTTGGCCCCCAGTGCAATATTTTTTAAGCAGTGACCCGTTATATAGTAACCATATTTTCCAAATAAAAACGTGGTCCTATATTCTGTAGTCAAAGTAGAGACCCATGATATGACAAGAACAAATGTACCTATGACAATAACTGAATGGAATATCTGTGACTGTCCTGGGATATCTAGGACATACGGTGTTAAAACCCATGAAGCATTAATGACTTGGATGAGAATTACAATGACCTTGGTCTTTCTCTGGGTATCTATACCAGAATTCTGGGCACTCTGAATTCAAGTTTTTTCCCACCCTGGTGCCTTTACATATAACCTCTCCTCTGCCACCAGATCTTCACTTATCTTCCCCTTCTCATCCTTCAGGTCTCAGCTTAAATGCCAGCTCCTAGAGAACGGCTCTGGAAAGTTATCTAACGTAGTTCCCACACCCCTACCCAACCCAGTTCCTCTCTGTGATCACGCCCTTCTTAGTAGATAACACAATCAATATTCACCTTGTTTTCTTGTTCTTTCATTCTTGGCCTCCCCTCACCAGAATGGGGGCAAGAACTCAGTCATGTTCACTGCTGCAGTCCCTGCACCTTGTATGTTCTAGATGTGGAATGAGTTTTTGATGAATGAAAAAATGAGAAAGAATAAAATGTACCCAATTTAGAGAATAAATCTTAATAGAAATCACCAAATAGACTATAGCTTATTAATAAGAATAACAATAATAAGATCGCTTATGAACACACCATAAGCTTTCATCAAAATCTTTCACTTCATGTTCTTGTCAGTGAACAGAGTAAGTGAGATCCAATGAACAGGATGGCACTTCTGAGGGACTTTGCTTAAACTTCTTTCCCTCTCAGAGCCATATCTGTAAAATGAGAAGACTATCTCTCAGAATTGGGAGAGAAGGGAATTCATTCAATGAGATGATCCATCTATATAACGAGGCTGGTACAGAGCAGGCACTCAAGGCAATATGGATTTGATTCTTTATAGCTACCCCTGTTTCCCTTATTCCAACTGGTCAAAGGACTAAAGAATATGTAATCACATCTCCAGGCCTTCAGGTGAACCTGTTTACCCAACCAACCATGGCTGTTAGACCCCTCTCTTCAAATTCAACAAGTTCAACTGTATTTGCAGCACCAGATTATTTTAGCCATGTCACAAGTGAGACTTAAAAAAATTTTTTAAGTATGTCTAGTAGATGATTGTTTCAAAGCTAGTGATGTTCCTAAAGCGAACTTGAATATGGTTCCATTTCTAGACTGAGTTCTTGCAATCTGCTTCAAATACTCTTGAGTAAAGCACAGGATTGATAAACAGTTACAAGGAGCAACAAGCTCACTAAGTTCCGGTTAGAATTAAGGCACAGTGGTAGGGACCACAGTGACTGAGAAAAATGAAAGAGTCTGTAAAGCAGTGAAGCAATAACTTTGAGCTTCAGGATTAGACCAACTTGGGTTCCAATTCTCACTCTACAATCTGCTAAATAGTGACTATGGGCAAGATCCTTAACCTATCCATGCCTCAGTTTCCTCACCAGTAAACTGGGGCTAACAACAGTACCAATGTCATGGGGTCGTTGAGAGGATGGACGAGATAAATCTGTACACATATTTAGCCCTGAGTCTGTACTCTGGTTATTAAATTCATTCTCAGCCTCAAGGATCTTATATACATTTACAAATGAAAGTATTCAGAATGAAAGAATAGCACTAAATGATACCTATTAAGTGAGCAGAATTGGTCACAAAAAATGCAAAACTTTAGGAGTGCAAGGCACCCCTTTATCTAAGGATGGTAAAAGGTCTCGTGGGAGAGGTGAGACTGAAGTAGACAGAGCCGTGGATACAAACAGGCCTCCTGTGGGGGGCACCTGCCATTTGCCAAACACCGTGGGACACCTTGTACATAATCCCCACAAGCTACCAGGTAGATACCTTTAAACTCCCGTTTTATATAAGAGAATCTATTTTACTGATGATAGCTGAGACTCACAGAGCTTTAGTAATTTCCCCGTGTCAACCAACTGGCGGCAGATCTAGGTTCAAAATCAGGTCTGCCTGACACCAAGGCCCTTGCTCCCAGCACTATTCTGTTGGTAGAGGGGTGTAGGGGGAGAAGGGTGAACGGGGAGATAAATCACTCCAGTATGAGGCAGGAAGGAACAGAGTAATCTTACTATATGGCAAGCGGGAAGCAAACAATTTACGATTTTTTTTAAAACAAGGAAAACAAGGGTAGAAAGGTGGGTTGGGGCAGAGAATGAAAAGCTAAGGAGCTCAAACTTCAGCCTGTGAGCAATAAGAAATCATTTTTTTGTTTTGGTGTATGTGTGTGTTTTTAATTAAACACTACTACCACTACCACTGCTAAGAGCACTTATTGAGCATCAACGAAGGGCCAGGCCCCACGCTAAACTGTTTGCATACATTATTTCTAATAGTTACAATTCTGGAATTTAGGTATTGTTACCCCTATTTCACAAATGAAAAAGGCCCCAAGAGGTCAGGCCACTCACTCAGATGCCTCCAGTAATGGCAGGGTGGGGTTCATAAGTGAGTGTGCGTGAGATCAAAGTCAGGGCCCTTTCCCCTAAAAGAGTATTGCAGAAAAACGTCCCTCACTATAGAGAGCCGAAAAATAGGCAAAAAGAAAATGGAGACAGGGAACTAGGCAGAAACCAATACAGGAGATAAATGTCTCAACTGGAGTCACTGTGAAAATGGAAAGGAGGTGACAGAGAGCAAATGTGTTCATGACCTTTTCTTTCATCTACTCCGTTTCTGTGTCACGATCTGCTGCCTGAAGTAGAAACCAAGTTAGTCATTATTCCAGTCTCTCTCACTGTCCTCGCCTTCAACCCCTGACGTGAGTCCTGCTCTTAGCCCAACGCAAACGCTGTTTTAAGTATTCACTTGCCCGTCACAATGTAATCAGGGCTAAAATATGGCATCATTCTCTAATCTGTTATCTGTGGTGAAGGGCAATCATTCAAGAGAATAAAACTAAGCTTCCACAACTAATAAATCACATTACGCTTCACATACCAACATTTAAAAAAACCTGACTCAAACACAGAGTCTGTCAAATCAGGAGGACACACATGCTGAGCTCTAATGAGTTCCGCCAAATCCTACATTATTATTAAAGTTCATCGTGATCTCCTGGTTTTATAAAATGGAGTGTGGTACCAACATTTGTTGGGCTGCTTTCTAGTTAATATTCTAGGGAAAGTAGCACAATAAATAAAGCAGTAGGAAATGTATGCATTATGAATATATCTTTCAAACTAATGAAAAAGCTAAGCGGACAATTACATTATCTCATTTGGTGGAATGAAGGGTTAGAAGTTTTAACATTCATGTAATGATTCCAAAAAACCCAAAACATTTTTGCACTAAAACCTTAGTCCTACTTATTCAATTACGAACTTCAATATTTTAAGTGGAAAATCAGTAATATAACTAGGATACACAGAAATGAGCTGAAATTCATACAAATAAAACAGTACAATTTTCCTGTCCACATACACAGTCAATACATAAATATTCCTAACATTTTACAATATTAATTTCAAACATCTGTTTCTGGGAATAAAATTATGAAAGACACGGCACTTACGAGTCCCATATACTAAGGATAAAAACAAATAGGGTTTGTGCAATACTTTCACCAGAAAAAGATATTTACATATATAAGATAAAGCAAAATGACAGCATAAACATTATAATTTTACAGCTCTTAATTATGTAATGATCTGTGGTTTGTTTTTTAATCTGTTAGACTTAATTTTATTCCTATGTGCAAAGACATACATGGGTATTAAAGAACTCCGCTCACCTATACAAACTTAAACTCAGCCAAATATCATGGAAAATTTAGTGATAAGGTCCTTTCTCTGAAGGCAGACTTACTACTATGTCACTCTTCAGTATAAAGATACAACTACCTTAATAAACAGATCAGAAGCCAAATCATCTTTTTTTTTTCTTTTCATCAATTGAGGCTCCCTGAAAACCCAGTTACACAAATAACTTCATTCACCTTTTCTCCAAATCTGAGTGTTTCGTTAACTAAGCCAGATAGCACCACATTCCCACTGGTCCAGCTACCTGTCATAACAGCACTTTACTGCAACTCCACCCTTTTCCCACCTTCAGTTTCAACTGTGCACTCAATTTTTTTTCCTATTAGAGAAAAAATTAGGAGTTCCAATCCTCAAAGTAGTTCAGTGAACTGTCACATTAACATTGTTTAACCCCGGGGAATTTTCTGTTTAATTGCCACTCTCTCCTTTCCCCCAAAGGACTACATCTTATGGTGATGGAGTAATGGAAGGCACTGCATTAAGAAACACAGAGCAAAAACATCATGGGTTTACATTTTTAAACATCTAACCTTTTCACGAGGCACTGTTAATCATTTTCACCTGTGACTTTAATAATCAGCCTGGTAATTAGAGAAGTAAAATCTTCAGGATAGAACTAGGTGAAGATGCCCCATTCATAACCATTACCGTATCAGGGAAAGGAGAAGAAAGCTATTTTGTCGTATGTGATATGAAGAAAGTTTTACACGTTGGTTCCACCAAATCTTGAGACAGTAGAGCTCCTACTTAAAATATTCGTCTTCTAAAAGTCAAGATTTTTTTAAAATAATATCTTACTGTATTTTCAAATACTAAGTTTTTACTTTCTGTAACAATTTTTCAACTTTAGGGCTCAGGGGAAAAAAAAGCTCCATAATAAGCACAAAAATAGAAGGGGGGAAAAAAGCTAGTGCTTTAAATTATTCTTCCCCGGAGAAATTAAAACCATTAACATTACACCACTTAATCATTTATTTCATTATGAAAGGCAAACTGAAAGCACAAGTGGTAATATTCTGAAACTGTGATGGAAATTCTTCTACATCAATGAACACACAAGTTTGGAAGGTACAAATATGTTCTCTGTCAGCTGTAGTCCATCCTCAGCAAGTCATTTTCCCCTGGGCTCAGGCTCCATGCCATGGAAATCTTCCTTAACTGCCGAAGGCGGAAAGGGATTCCCTGCGAACAGCATCTGGACCACACCTTGTTTAGTCACACAAGAAGCTGACAAGGGCTGGAGGAAAATGCATCTGGTCCAAAGGTGAGAGGACAGGGCCAACAATCAAAATACAATTTAACAGAGAGGGCCCCTAAAATGGCTATTCATCCAATCGTGTTCTTCTAATCAGTCCTGGCCATCCGCTACCAGATGTTGGTCATTCTGTGGGCTGGCTGGTAGGATTTTGTGGTCCAGCAGCTGCCAGCCTTTTATAACCTCAGTAACATTGTGGAAGCATCCATTTAGGGTATAAATATGCTTTTTGGCATTAAAACACTGCCAAGTGAAATATTAGAGAACACCCCACTCACTGCAGAAATTTCCCAGTTTCAAAGCGTCTGGGATGAAGATTCCAAATTACCTGTAGCAAAATTTCTTTTAGATCTTTTTTTTAATCCTCTTGCTTGCTGAAGAACCTAGTGAGGAGCCTCACAAAGATGATACCCACAGTTTAGGTTATTGGTCCTACATTTACCTAGTTAGAGAAGGAAGGAGAAGTGCTTGATAGTTACCCAGGATCCTTCCACTTGTAGCAGGAATGAACACCAAAAAAGCATCAGGACACTCAACTCCTTAGAGATTCAAAAGCCTTCCAGAGGAATAAAGAGAAAAGAGATCTCTCGCTCCCCACCTGCACCACCCCACACACACCCTGTTTCTGCCCTAGCCTTAAAAGCAGCAGCCAGTCTGTAATTCCATGCGGTTCCAGAGAGAATCCTTTATTCCATGGGGCTCCCGGATCTGACCCCAGGAAAGCCCGGTCGGTCATCCTTCTCCCCACCTTTCCAACCTCCACATTCAACTCCTCCTCTCCGCCCCAGGCCACCTCCTTACCTGATAATGTCGTCGTTGTGTCCCAAGAAGAATTTTTGGCTGTGCTCGCGGGTGTTGTAAACCACCCCGACCCCAGCCACAAAGTAGACCACCTCCTTGCCGGCCGTGTAGTACAGGTTGTTGCGGCACTGGTGACCCCGGTACCCGTACACCCACTCCAGCCGGAGCTGGCAGCTGGGAGCTGTCCGATCCGCCATGATAAGCCGACCCCACTCGCCCCCCGGCCCCCCCGCGCGCCGGTCCGCGGCCCCTGCGCGCCGGGTCTGTCCTCGCCAAGGCTCGGGCTGCGGAGGACCTGCAAGGGCTCAGGGCGCAGCGCCGGGCGCTGATTTCCGCGGCGACGCACAGATACAGCCCAGCGCGCCCGCCGCCACCATCATCCGCCGCCGCCGCCGCCGGAGACCAGCCGCCGGTGCGCGGCCGCCAGACCCCACCGGGCGCCCCGGCTCCCTCTGCCCCGGCGAGGCGTCTTCGGGGGCGCCAGCACCGGCGCGCGCACGCCTCACTGCACCTGCGGGCTTCGGCCCCCGGGGGAGGTTCTTGGGGGGTTCACCCTGCCTTTTATATCAGGGATCTGCATATCCAAACAGTGATTACCCCAGTTCTCTCACTGAAGTTTGCAGTGCGCAGGGGGCTTCGCAGCAGGCAGCGGGGTTTATTCTGTGACAGCTTTGATTTGACAGGGAACCCGGGTAAGCTTTGCCATCATCATCCTTGGATCCGAAACTGACAGTCTATATCCAGGACGCGAGAGCGAGGAAGAAAAAAAACAGATTTTTTTGCATAAGTCACCCAGTCGAAGAAAATGATCCCCAAACTAAACTAAGTTGTTTTTTTTAATTGTCAACTACTCCCCCCTTCTCTCTCCAGTTCCATCTTCTTAATGATATGAAATGTGCCCTAAATGTTGCAGGCTGGTGGTTGCTGATATGACTTGAAAGAACATTTGCTGTCTCCCCATTAAGCCAGGGTGAATACGTAATGGACATTTTTCAGATGCTCCAATTAGTTGTGTATGTGTTTAAAATTCATATCATCGGTGAACCCTCTTTTGGCCGAGATACCATAAAGAACTTAGCAGCTCCCTAATCAGCAACTCCAATTGCAAGCGTCATACAAGATTTTTCTGAATCGGAGGAAATGAGACACTAGTGCCGGTGGAGGCAGGAAAGCACTACCTACAAACGCTCCCGGTCCAAAAGAAATTAAACAATTAACAAGTGGCACAAATCGTGTACCTCTCCCCAAGAAGGTCTGCGGTAGCTACAGGGTCCCGTGGGCTCAAGGGTCACGCCTCTAGCCCGGCTGGGGGCGGGGGCGCCCGCGGAACCACAGGGACAGTCAGCTCCACACGCGCGCGCACACACATCCCAGGCATCAGTCGCCGTGAGTCCGAGGGACGCTGGCCCCTAGGGACACCCCGGCCCGCGCGCACTGCGCCCTAGGGGTGTCCTGCACTCCTCCCACACCCGATACGGCCTCGCCGCCGAGCATCCCCGCTTTCTCCGCTTCTAACCTCTGCTCGGAGCTGGCGCTGCCAGCACGTCCTGGATCTCGCACAGGCGAGCGAAATCCTCTGCCTGCCCTCCCCTCCCCGCCTCCCGCACCCGCGGATGGGCTTCGTCACTGGAGCGCCGCGGGAGACAGGTTCTTCCTCCAGCCGGGGCTCCGGGGGCGGGGCCACCGCACGGCTTTCGGGAACCGCGGCGGCCAGTTACTAGGCAAGATCACTGCTCTTGGAAACCGCGACGCCCCAAAGCGTTGGGGCCGCCCCTTGCCTCTCCCCGCCCAGGTTGCCCTTTCCCCGGTGCATCCTGGGAAGTGTAGTCCTCTCAACGCCGGCTCCGGCTGGGAGAGCAGGGAGTGCGCGGCGCTAGACCACAAGTCCCAGGATTCCGCGCGCCTAGAGGGAAGCGTGGAGGTACCCGTTACTGACGGCCGCTTTGCCTCCTGTTCTCCCGCTCAGTAGAGGAAGGCGCACCAAAGGAGTTCGCTTGCCAGCGCCCTGCGTTCTCTAGTGACCCAGGCGGCTGACCTGCGTGCAGGTGTATCCGTGTAGAAGAGCAGTGGAGTTGGAGTAGAGACAATCTCTACGGCCCACCTCGAGAATTTCTTCTGCACCAGTCCCTGAGGGTTACTCTAGTAGCCGACATCCTCCTCGTTCTGTAGCCGACTCAAGCCAAAGTTTGTTTCCTACTTGAATTTTCCCTTTTATACATACGGGTTGTGCTATATTAAAGTCCAGTGCTGCCAAATTTAAGAAAAATGCTGGGGAGGTGGTCTCACTTTGCCCTATCTAAGAACCAGCGCCTTGCCATGAGCTCCCTTCTAAATTAGGGGACTTGGGTATTTGAGGATGACCAGATTTTGGAAATGGGAAAGATGCTTGCTCAGCCCTAAGCAACTAACTTTGGCCCTCAAACCCAAAAGCAGGTGGCATTTCTCCTTAAACTGCCCGCAGTGAACTATGAGTTACACGGTGTTCTGAAGCAGCCTGTTTTCAAATTGGGGCCACAGCGACCTGTGGGAAGAGATTTCAAAATCCCAGTGACTAAAAGGCTGCAAAAGGATGATAGAAGAAACGTCAGGAGCATGTCCTTTCCATTCCGTGCTCTCAGTGTGATTGCTTACTCAGTTCTTCAACTACCTCAGGCTTTAATATAGTGCTCTGAACGGTAGGAGAGCCTCTGGAAGATTAGAATTGTCAGAGTTTGGATGAGCAGTTGGTACCTGCAGCAGTGAAGACGAGGTGAATTGGTCTCATCTTTCTTTTAAGGAAACAGGAATCTACAAACAGGTGACACTGTGCTAGCCAATAAGGACATAACAAAAACAAAAACAAAAAACATGGCCTGAAAAAGTTTTGAGACATAAGCAAAAATATAGATGACCAGTAATGCCATGCCATAAAACAGTGCCAATGAATTATCCAGGCATACCTTGGAGATACTGTGGGTCTTTTTCTAGACCACCACAATAAAGCGAACATCACACTAAAGTGAGTCACCCAAATTTTGGTTTCCCAGTGCATATAAAAGTTGTATTTACACTACACCATAATCTATTAAGTGTGCAATAGCATTATGTCTAAAGAAAAAAAGGTACATGCCTTAATTAAAATATACTTTATTGCTAAAAAATGCTAACCATCATCTGAGCCTTCAGCAAGTCATAATCTTTTTGCTGGTGGAGGGTCTTGCCTGGATGTTAATGGCTGCTGACTGATCAGAGTAGTGGTTGCTGAAGGTTGGGGGAGCTGTGACAATTTATTAAAATAAGACAACAATGAAGTTTGCTGCATCGATTGAGTCTTCCTTTCACAAACGCTTTCTCTATAGCATGAAATGCTGTTTGATAGCTTTTTACCCACAGTAGAACTTCCTTCCAAATTGCAGGCAGTCCTCTCAAACCCTGCTTCTGCTGTATCCACTACGTTTACATAATGTTCTAAATCCTGTCTTTTAACTTCAACTAGCTTCACAGCAACTTTGCCAGGAGTAGATTCCATCTCAAAAAACCACTATTTTTGCTCATCCCTAAGAAGCAATACCTCATCCATTAAAAATTTTATCAAGCAATTCAGTCACATCTTCAGGCTCCACTTCTAGTTCTCTTGCTATTTCCACTACATCTGCAGTTACTTCCCTCACTGAAGTCTTGAAAAGTCATGCATGAGGGTTGGTATCAGCTTCTTCCAAACTCCTCTTAATGATATTTTGATGTCTTCACATGAATCACAAATGTTCTTAATGGCTTCTAAAATGGTGAATCCTTTCCAGAAGGTTTTCAATTTATTTTGCCCAGATCCATCAGAGGAATCACTATCTATGGCAGCTACAGCCTTATGAAATGTATTTCTTGAATCATAAGACTTGAAAGTCAAAATTACTCCTTGATCCATGGGCTGCGCAATGGATGTTGTGTTATCTGGCATGAAAACAACATTAATTTCTTAGCACATCTTCATCAGAGCTCTTGTGTGACTGGGGGCATTGTCAATGAGCAGTAATATTTTGAAAGGAATCTTTTTTTCTCAGTGGTAGATCTCAACAGTGGGCTTAAAATAGTCAGTAAACCATGTTGTAAACAGATGTGCTGTCATCCAGGCTCTGTTGTTCCATTTATTTACAGACACAGTAATTTTAGCATAATTCTCAAAGGCCCTAGGATTTTTGAAATTATAAATGAACATTGGCTTCAACTTAAGTCATTAGCTGCATGAGCTCCTGACAAGAGAGTCAGCCTGTCCTTTGAAGCTTTGATCCAGACATTGACTTCTCCTCTCTAGCTATGACAGTCCTAGATGGCATCTTCTTCCAATATAAGGCTATTTCATCTACACTGAAAATCTGTTGTTTAGTGTAGCCACCTTCATTAATTATCCTAGATAGATCTTCTGGAGAACTTGCTGCAGCTTCTATCTTAGCCCCTGCTTCTTTACCTTGCACTTTTATCTTGTGGAGACGGCTTCTTTCCTTAAACCTCATGAACCAACCTCTGCTAGATTGAAATTTTTTTTCGGCAGCTTCCTCACCTCTCAGCCCTCAGAACTGAAGAAAGCTGGGGCTTTGTCTGGATTAGGCTTTGGCTTAAGGGAATTTTGTGGATGGTTTGATCTTCTATCCAGACTGCTAAAACTTTTTCCATATCAGCAATAAGGCTGTTTCACTTTCTTATCATTTGTGTGTTCACTGGAGTAGCACTTTTAATTTCCTTCAAGAACTTTTCCTTTGCGTTTACAATTTGACTAATTGTGTGGCACAAGAGGCCTAGCTTTCAGCCCATCTCAGCTTTCAACATGCCTTCCTCATTGAGCTTAATCATTTCTAGTTTTTGATTTAAAGTGAGAGACGTGTAGCTTCCCTTCACATGAACACTTAGAGGCCACTGTAGGGTTATTAATGGGGCTAATTTTAATATCAGTGTGTCTCATGGAATAGGGAGGGGAATAATAATAAAAACAGTAGTTGTCAAAGCATGAGGTATTAAAGGCTTGAGACAGTGCTTGAGGTATACATTAGAGGTTGTAGCAATAGTCCAGAAAGGGACTTCTTCCAAAGACAATGTAAATGTATGTTGAAAGGAGTCTCCTAAACAAGTAGAAATGGATGTGATATGACATGTTCATTTCCTCAGTTATCTTTAATATAACTAATGACCACCATGCTACACTAGATTGCACGTTTAATTAAATGCGTTATAAGAATAAGTTCTGGGTCTGCCACATTCAGTGTTACCTTAGGCAAATCACTAAATCCTCTGATCTTTAGCCTACTCATTTAATAAAGTATAACAATCCTCACAAGAATAGTTGTGGGGATGAAACAAAATAATATATATGAGCAAAGAGTTAATTTGTAAAGCATTATATAAATGTTAATTAAATGGCATGTATATTAACTTCTATTTGAAGAAAATGTGAAATAACACTTGGCAATACCCTTTGGAAATAAGCAATCTAGAAAAGCAAGAGTAAAACTCATAGTAACATTATGTTAATATGATTAATAGCACCTACCATGTGGCAGGCATGGTAAATGGTGCTTTACATGTATTAAATAACATAGTCTTCATCCCAATAGTAATCCTATGAAGTAGGTACTGTTATTCCTTTATTTTATAAATGAGGATACTAAAGTAAAGAAAGTTTAAGTAACTTGCCCAAGGATGCACAATAGTAGTGACAAAGCCTGGGCTTGAACTCAGGCAGTGTGGCTCCAGAGTCTGTGTCCTTAACAACTAAGAATTTTGAAAGAAATTGGTTAGATGATCGATTAAGTTCAGCTGCGAGTGACAAACCCAAAACAGCAGTGTCTTAAACTAGATAAAATTTTATTTCTCACAAAAACCTGGAGGTATTCAGGCCTAGTTATGATGGCTCTGCTTGAAGAAATCCTTGAGTACTCAGGCTACTTCCAGTATGCCAACATTCCGCTCTGCTGTCCCTAGACGTCATGGTTCAAGATGGAGTGCCAGCATCATATGCACAGTCCAAGTACTGTTCAAAGAAGAAAAGAAGAGGCACAGGGTACATGTTGGCTGTCTTTAAAAAGAAGGTTCTCAAGGCTACTGCCAGTCTTTTCTATTTATATCCTGTTGGTTTAAACTTAGTTACATGGCCATACCTAGCTGCAAGGAAATCTAGGAACTAGTTTTCATTCTGGGCAATCATGTTAAAAGAGGAGATTCTTATACTATGAGAAAAGGACACAGGACACTTTACATTCCTTATCTCTTTTAATCCTTGCAACAACTCTATCAGTAGATATCTCCATTTTAATTTGAGGGAACTGAGACTCAGAAAGAATCAGTAATTTAACCAAGATTACACAATAAATGGCAGAGCCAGAACTCAAACTCAGGTCTGTCCAACTACAGAGCTAGTACTATTAACCACTACCCCTATACCTCCCAACCCAAATCATAGACCTTTTTATTATTAAACAATTGATGAAAAAATATAGGAGAGTAAAGCAAAATTATAGAATTTTTCTCCTCAAGTTTCTTAGACAATAAAGGGGAAAAATATTCCCAAGAATCAGTAAGGACATCAGGTAAGCTGAAGAATTCGTGGAAATTCTCACTAAAATACTTCAATTTGTAGAAAAAAATGAGACGGTAAGTGTACAGTTCCTGGGTGGAGGAGGGGATACTTTTAGAGAAGAAGACCCTATGTATTACCTTGGGTCTTCAGCAGAAATAGAAAGTTTCACCAGGACCTGCCATCATCAGGGCACTGTGCTGAGTGAAGGGAATAAGCCAAAATACGTAGGAGTGAGATACACCTTTGGCTGCATGGAATGGGCTCTGGAGCTGGACATTTCATAGGATCTCAAGAAACAGCGAAGGCCTGCCCCATAGGAGAGGCTATCCTAAATCCCAATAGATCTCACCCTTTTCCCTCCTCCACCTTTTTCAATATTAGAATACAGAAAAGTGGATAAACAGCAATGCCCAGCCACCAAATTACAGCTCTGAGAAGATCAACTCATTCCCAGATAAGTGGGAAGAATGTCACGAAGAATTCAAACTCGATGTATCAGAATAAATGATTTGGAAAGAGCTGCGCTATGAAACATAAGCAACAAGAAAAGTAAGGGCATAGCAAAAGCAAAGCAAAATCCTGGCAGAAAGGTACATTATATGCAAAAGATGTTTGAAGAACCCCATCTAGAAGAAAATTTTGTCAAAGAAGTAGATTCTCTACCAAAGAAGAACTTAGTCACCATATGAATTCAGAATATCAAGAGCTTAAAGATGGATACTAAAAATAAAAGTCAAGCTACAGAAATAATCAAATATCAACACAGTATCAGAGCTAATGAATATGTTTGAAACAACAGAAAAAGACTGGAAATCAAATTACCAGTATGGAGGAAACACTGGAAATTATCACAGAGAAAAAAGACAAGGAGATTAAAATAAAGAGAGGATGCTTGAGAGGGCAAAGCTAACCCAACACACAGATCATCGGTATTCCTAAATTAGAGAAACCAACAAACAGAACAGAAAAAATAATCAGAAATAAAATAGAATATATAAAATAACTGAATCTACAAATTAAAGGGGTTTATTCTATACCAGAAAAGAAGACATAGAATATTCTCCACGGAAATATATTCTAACAAAATTATTTAACTTCAAGAATAAATAATATTTCAAAATCACTTGCCAACTTTAGAGGGGAATACGACACCATCTCTACCAATTAGTAATTAAAGAGAAACATGTAAGCATTTCCTCTGTCTTCTTGGAGGAACTGAAGTTTATTCTCAGTTGATAAAGGTAAGCTATTTACCTAAGAATGCTAGCTAATAAATGTAGGAAATATGATAAATTTAGAAAATCATCCAGTGGTGTAATTGATGAGATTGATGTAAGGGTCATAAATGTATATTAAAATGATTAGATGAAAGGAGATTCCCATAATGCTAAAGAATCACCCCGATAGATTATGTACCTTTAAATGGAAAGGTCTGGAGGTCACCATCTCAATCAAATTATCAAACTTAGTGTCATCAGTACTGGAACAACCTGCTCCTTCTGCCTCCTGATGTGATACAGTATAAAATACTGCATTAAAATATTTTTGACCAAAGAATATCTAACCCAAGTCTAATCAAGCCTTAAAATCTAACTGAGTTTTAAGAAAATATGGAATAGAGGAACAAGTTAATCAAAACCACAAAGGAATGATCAAATAAAGCCAGAAGATAGGATAATATAGAACACAACTGGTCTGGCCTCATCAAAAAAGTAAATGTAATGAAATAACAAAAAATACAGACAAAAAAAATGGGAGATTATTCTTGGTTAAAAGAAATGAAAAAG
Source organism: Equus caballus (assembly GCF_041296265.1). Classification (NCBI taxonomy): domain Eukaryota; kingdom Metazoa; phylum Chordata; class Mammalia; order Perissodactyla; family Equidae; genus Equus; species Equus caballus. Next base: position 61,210,605 of record NC_091698.1, read on the forward strand.
ATATAACCACCAAATACAATGTGTGAATCCTAATGAGAGCTTGGATCCTGTTTTTGTTTTTTGTTTTTTGAGGCCACAAAAGACAATGTGGGGAGAAGGAACAATTGGGGAAATTTGAATACAAAGCAGATACCAGAGGATATTAGGAAATTACTGTTCTCATTCTTTGGAAAATCATATTCTTAGGAAACACATTCTTAAGTATTTAGAAATAAAATGTTATGTCTGCAGCTTACCTTCAAGTGATTCAGTAAGAAATGTGTTGTCCATATACATACAAACACAAACGTGTAAGAGAGAGAAAACAGATATGGTAAATACTAGCAGTTGCTGAATCTAGGTATTTTTCAAAGTTTTCCATTTAAAAATTTTTTTTTTAGATTGGCACCTGAGCTAACAACTGTTGCCAATCTTCTTCTTTTTTTTTTTTTCTGCTTTTTCTCCCCAAATACACCCCACACATACTTGTATATCTTAGCTGCAGGTCCTTCTAGTTGTGGCTACATTTTAAATGTTTTATTATAAAAAATTGGGAAAATTTTTTCAGGGATTTAGTCAGAAACAAAAATGGAGGATGGGTGTGGAAATCAGGCTGGCCTCAGCCTTCTGCACTGCAACCTCCAAAACCAGACAAAAATGGAGCAGTTATCTACAAGTTCTGGTAGAGAAGGAAAGTGTGATATCAAAGTTATACCCGGCTAAATTAAGCGCAAAGGCAGACATTCTCAAACACTAAAGAATTTAAGGGCATTTTTTAGCACTTATGACAGTTACAATGAAGTTTAATGGCAAACGACTAAACACTCTAAATAAGCCATTAAAGAAGGTAAAAGTTTCTGCCTCACTTAAAAAGTCTGGAGATATAGCAGCTTAAGGAAATTGTCAGATACCCAGAATCCTCCTGTGTTGTTATACTACATTGAGTACAGATCTTCCACCTCATGGTTTAAGATGACAGATCAAACTTCAGCATTTACATTCGCACTCCAGCTAGCAGGAAGGAAAACAGAAGATGGGCATATCCTTACAGGATATTTTCTGTAAGTTTCATACAACTCTTCTGCTTACATCCCATTGGCCAGAACTTAGAGTGCATCTGGCTGCAAGGGAAGCTAGGATTATGCCCTATATTTTGGGGGTCAGTGTGTACATTTAAAATCAGGAATATTTTTCTAAGAAAGGAGAAAGTAATGTTGTTCACCAGAAGCTTCTGCTACCACACTCACGAGACCTTTTTGAAAAACTGCATGACAATATTCAGCCACTCAAGAAAGGAACAAAAGAATCAGAAATGGAGAAATCATGGTAAAAAGATGGGAGGTGAGCATTGAATCAATTTAATAGGGAAACAGTTCTCTCCATTCATTCTTCAGTTTCACTTAATTATTTTTTTCTCTTGTTAAGTAAAATTAGTTGAAACATTTTTATTTTTCAAAAGCTGGTAAAATGTGATCGCATTCTCATGAAACCATTTCTATCCATTCAACCTGCTGTCCATACATCTAACTGTATCTGCATAGAGACATTGTAATATAGTTCTCCAAAACCTAACCTGGTTATTTCTGCAGCAGTGCGATTTAGAATGATTTGTTGCTTTCTCTGTGTCTTTTTGATGGCTCAAAAATGTTTGAGGGGCCGGCCCAGGGGCATAGTGGTTAAGTTTGCACATTCCGCTTCAGCAGCCTGGAGTTCGCAGGTTCAGATCCCTGGCGCGGACCTACATACCACTCATCAAGCCATGCTGTGGTGGTGTCCCATATACAAAATAGAGGAAGACTGGCACAGATGTTAGCTCAGGGCCACTCTTCCAAACCAAAAAAAAGTCTGAAATGAGCATGTACCATTTTTATTAAAACAATGCCATTGCTCTTAAACATATCTGTTGATGATGAATTGTATTTTTTTTTTTAACGATTGGCACCTGAGCCAACATCTGTTACCAATCTTTTTCCTCTTCTTCTTCTTCTGCTTCTCTCCAAAACCCCTCAGTACATACTTGTAAATTGTAGCTGTAGGTCCTTCTAGTTGTCCTATGTAGGATGTCCTGATGAGCGGTGCCATGTCCACACCCAGGATCCAAACCAGGAAAACCCTGGGCTGCCAAAGCCAAGCATGTGAACTTAACCACTTGGCCACGGGCAGGCCCCCTGAATTGTATTTTTATTGAAACAATATTTGGAGTCATTAGGACATAACCTTTAGTTGATCCATCCACTCCCTGTTAACTGGCAAAAGCAAGAGCCTGTCAGATGACTGAACAAAGTTAGGGCATATGAGTGTAGCTGTTTAACCACAATTTTCTCTATAAAAGCTAACCAATTTGTTTAGAGCTAGACCTTGTAGCCTTGACCTCATTAGCATCACACCTTAGATACCATTGAACTACTAAAAATTGACAAAGCTATTTCTCCAGCTATCAGCTAATGGGGTTACAGTCCACATTTTTGAGCAAGTAAAAGACTTAAAAACAAAAATGGCACATGAAAAGATGCTCAACATCATCAACCACCACGAAAATGTAAATCAAAACCACAATGAGATACCACTTCACACCCACTGAAATAGCTATAATCAAAAAGACAATTATCAGAGCATCAGAGAGGATGTGGAGAAACTGGACCTCTCACACATTGCTGGTGGGGATGTAAAATGATGCAGCTGCTCTGGAAAACAATCTGGTAGTCCCTCAAAAAGTTAAACAGAGTCACCACGTGACCTGGCAATTCCACTTCTGGATATATACTTAAGAGAAATAACACACGTCCGCACAAAGACTTGTATGTGAATGTACATAGCAGCATTGCTCATTATAGCAAAAAGTGGAAATAATCCAATGTCTATCAATTGATGAATGGATAAATAAAACATGTATATCCATGTAACACAATATTACTCCTCAATGAAAAGGAATGAAGTACTGATACAAGCTATAATATAGAACCTTGAAAATATTATTCTAGATGAAAAAAGCCAGTCACAAAAGACCACATATTGTTTGATTCCATTTCTGAATAGAATGTTCAGAAGAGGCAAATCTTTGTAGAGAGAAAGTAGATTAGTGGTTTCCTAGAGTGGAGGATGGGTAAGTGGGGGAAATGTGAGTGACTGCTAACGGGTATGGGACTTTTTTGGGGGTAGGGGGTGATAAAAACGTTCTAAAATTAGATTGTGAAGATGATTGCACAACTCTGAATATGCTAAAAATCATTGAACTGTACATTTTAAATGGGTGGATTTGTAGTATGTAAATTATATATTGATAAAGTTATTAAAAATACAAACAAAGTTCGACTCATTTTACCTGGTTGTTGCATGCTTATTTCCTGTATATTATACATACTAATCATTTCCTTCTATTTGATTCCTTAAATGCCAGGCATTTTTAGAACAGAAATTATTTCTTATTCATAGAGGAAAAGTTTGATTTTTAAATTGAAGTTCATAGTTTTAATCTATCATCCAGAACTTATGCTATGTTTAATGTTTTTATAGAAATATTAACCATTTTGGGTAAACTACACACGTCACATTAGAAGATATAAAATGCTTAAGGCTAAAAGGGAATGGGCAATTATCAGTCATTTGTGGAGAAAAGAACTTTTAAAGAGTTTTCCCCCATCTCCTTTCAAACATTTTTAACAAAGGATAAAGAGGTCTGTCTACTGAGCTGTAGTAGACACAACAGCCTAAGAGAAGATCAAATCAATGAAAACTTTCCATGATTTTTTATTAAAGATAGAGTTCCTCTACATTCTCTGTCAATAGAGGTAACATAAAAGAACCAGGTCAGACAAGTAAGAAAAGGCCTCTTTAACTCACATTTGAAAAGGACCGATTCTCAAAAGCATTCCAACCCAAGGAGAGTCTGTCTTTCAAATGTGTGTAGCTATGACTTCAAGTAAAGTCTAGTTTACCTGAAGCCAGCTTGCAGTGTACAGACATCTACAACGTCAGCACATCATTTGATATTTCTTTTTTTTTTTTTAAAGATTTTATTATTTTTTTCCTTTTTCTCCCAAAGCCCCCCAGTACATAGTTGTATATTCTTGGTTGTGGGTCCTTCTAGTTGTGGCATGTGGGACGCTGCCTCAGCGTGGTTTGACGAGCAGTGCCATGTCCACGCCCAGGGTTCGAACCAACGAAACACTGGGCCGCCTGCAGCGGAGCGCGCCAACTCAACCGCTCGGCCACGGGGCCAGCCTCCATTTGATATTTCTTAATTGAAACAGTGGCCCTGATAATTTTTTCTTTTCCTGGTAATAATTCATTCACAGTGTTCTTTTCTAATAAAGCCCCTATTGAAAACTCTTGCATGAGATCTCTAATCTCAAAGAGAGATATGAAAAATTAGTCATATAACTAATAACATATGCTATACTTTCAGTACATTTTAAATGTTTTAGGTCGGTTATAATAGGGGTAACATCTAGTTGTTAGATCTGGATTACTGAGTCCAACATCACTACATATTCTTCCTAGGCAGACCCTAGAAGCTAACTAATGTGCTTTCTCTAGAATTTTTGCAGTGTTTCCTAGTAAGACAATGAAAGGTTCCAATAGAAGATGTTAATTTATGTTTTGAAATTTTAAAGATGTGCAGCAATCTCAGTGGTAGGTAGGCTCCTATATAATAATTCAATTATTATTAATAATAATTATCACTAATTATTACTTTTGTGTTACCTTCAGGTACACTTTAGTGAACATTGTTCAAGCACACATTGAAGGGGAAATTCTAAACGTCTCCACCTAAGAAACATAGGACTCTAGAGCTGGAAAGTATCTTAGAGATACTTTATTTTACTATGAAAGGAGGCTCAGGTGATGGCCAAGAATGAAGATAGCCCATAACAACAACTTTACTGAGTGCTTGTCTAGTCTCACAGATGATTCCTGAGCATGGCTGTGGGGAGAGGTTAGTAATGCTACACAGAAGGTGTCAAGGAATAGTGCAATGGGGAAGTCCTTTCAGTTCAGAAGACAGGGCTCTGAAGTCAGACCAACCAAACTCTAATCCTTACTCTGTCACTTAGTCGTCTTTTAGCCTTGGGCAGGTCACCTAATCTCTTTAAGCCTCAGTTTCCTCCTCTGTAAAATGGACGTATCTCATTGGATTGTTGTATGGATTGAACGAGTTAAATGCGTGTAAAGCAACCTGGGGCCCCATATGCACTCTCCTTTTCCTTATGGAGCAAAGATTTCACAGGGCCAAGGAGACATACCCACCTAGAACCCATGGCCCTCACCACCCCCCAATTTTTAGGCCGTACTCCAGGTATCTGAATCCCTGGAAATACCTGCACAAATGGCCCTGAGTCCACTTACAGGGCAATCTTCTAGACTGCTCTGCTGGCGTGTACTCTCCTAGATCAAAGGCTTCCCTGAAGGGACAGCTGTTTGTGAAGTGGGAGAGCTTGCACCTGGAGCTTGGATGCATGGGCTGAGTGCCCACAAACTTGTGTGCAAGGCCCCTCTTAGGCGGTGTGCAGAGTAGGAGGTGGGATGAGAAGGGAGGCAGCCTGGAGGCAGAGGGCCGCTTCTCCCCACACTCTGGCACGGCACTCAAGGGAGTCTACAACTTCTACATTTGAATCTGTCCGTCCAGGTTGACAGGAAGGCACAGGTGACAAGGTAAGAGAAAAGAACATATTTAACAGATAGCTTGCACCGTATCTAACTTTTAAGTACGCAGACATGTGGAATGGCCTCCTTTAGTATTCTCGCCCTGCCCCCACGAGTGTTGGGGGTAAGCTCTGTGCCTTGTACATACTAAGCATTCAATACACTTTAACCATTATTATTGTTGTTATACCATAAGAAAGTGACTTTCTCACAAAAGATAGCAAAATACAATCTTTCCTTTCCCCTCCGACCGGAGAGAACACAGCCTGCCAAGAGAAGGCTGATGTACACGCACTCAGCTTGGAGATTTACTTCTGACAGCCCTGGCAGACAGGCCAAACCACTTTCCAGGTTGGTGAATATGACAGGGAGGTAGGCAAAGCCCTCTGCAAAGATCAGTTGACAGAGTTTCCATACTAACCGGGAACTCAACATCAGCATTTGTAAATATGAAGAATAAGATCTCCCCAGGAAAGTCTCTGCAACAAGGAAGCCCACACTCCCAGCACAGAGTTGTGTGGAGTTAAGAGCCCTTAGGACAAGAGGGCAGCCAGCAGACAAGGGAGAAGAGGAAGCCAGACCTGGGTAGACCAGAGCATGGACTATTCTCGAGGCCTCAGGGCCCAGGTGTAAGCACCAGTTCTTCAGTAAGGATGAGCTGGGAGTGGACAGCAGAACCCCGCTGTTGCCCTCCACTACTCTACTCTAACTATGGTTACACCAGAGATGTCGGTCCACATATTCTAAACAGATCCCTTTGTTATTTTTATAAAGTCCTGAATTTTAAAACCTGCTCTGAAGAAGATACAATTTGATTCATTCCTTACACCTGACACCTGGACAAATTTCAGTTGGGTCAGAAATATAAATGTAAAAGTAAAATCATCAAATACTAAAATAAAATGTGAGTTAATTCACCCACAACCTGGAAAAACATTTCTAACTATGATGCAAAATCCAGAAGTGATATGAGTAAAAATTGATACATCCAATTACAAAAAAAATTAGGAACTTTTTGCATGGCAGAGAGTATCACAAGAAAGTGAAAAGAAAAATGATTGAGAAAATATTTGTAATCAATATCACAGAGAAAGGATAAATAGTTCATATCTAACATATGAACTCCTTTTGATAAAAATAAGACCACTAACTCTACAGAAAAATATGAATAGGCAGTCCACATAAGAAGAAATAAAAATGACCCTTAATCATATGAAAAAAGAAATGCTCGCCGGCTAGCCCCATGACCAGTGGTTAAGTTCGGTGTGCTCTGCTTTGGTGGCCCAGGTTCAGTTCCTGGGTGCAGCCCTACATCACTCGGTGGTGGCCATGCTGTGGCAGCATCCCACATACAAAAGAGAGGAAGATTGGCACAGATGTTAGCTCAGGGCAAATCTTCCTGAGAAAAAAAAAAGAAAGAAATGCTCAAAATAAGAGAAATGCAAATTAAAACTTGACTGTTTTTAAAACATGGAAGTTCAGCTGTACATTCCCAAGGATATACCTAAGGAAAGAAAGAATAAAATGGAGATGTCTCTGAGGCTAGACTCTAAAGTTAAAAAAAGTTAGATTTTTTCAGTCATCATAATGGAGCATAATAAATAATAGCACAGGAATGCAATCAGCAAAATCCAGACTTCAGGCAATTCCAAAGGACAACATATTTTTGGAATTTCTAAAAAATCAAATAACAAGAAATACAAATGAGAGTTCGAAGGGGAAACTATATTAGAAGATACTTAAAAGACATATCAATCTCATGGAGCTTATTTGGATCCCGATTTGAACAAACTATTTGAAATATAACACTCACACACTATGGGATAATCATGGAAATGTGAACACAATATTTGATGATTTTAAGTCATTATTAATTTTTAGGTGTAATAATGGTATTGTGATTATGCTTTTTAAAAGAATCCTTATCTTTTAAGGATACATGCTGAAATATTTATGTTTGAAGAGTTTTGAGGTATAAATTTGTTTAATTTGCTTAAAAATAACCTGGGGGGGGGGGTGGTCCCGTGGCCGAGTGGTTAAGTTCGTGCGCTCCGCTGCAGGTAGCCCAGTGTTTCGTTGGTTCGAATCCTGGGCGCTGACATGGCACTGCTCGTCCGGCCACAATGACGTGGTGTCCCACATGCCACAACTGGAAGGACCCACAGCGAAGAATACACAACTATGTACCAGGGGGCTTTGGGGAGAAAAAGGAAAAAAATAAAATCTTAAAAAAAATAAATAAATAACCTGGGGAGGGTGAGGAGAAGTGGGTGGGGTTATAGATGAAATCAGATTGACCCTGAGTTGGTAATTAGTGAAGCTTGATAATGGCTACAGGTAGCTTCACTATACTATTCTCTCTACTTTTTATCCATTTGAAATTTTCCATATACTTCAAATTTCCAGTTTTTAAAATAAATTTTTTAAAAACTGCTCCAAAATTGTTAGAGCCAGGATTCTGGACATGACCCATCCTCTCTGAATATTACAGCCAAGATTCTAAGTGGCACAATCAGATAAGTAGCATCTCCTACAGTACCTTCTCTTGGGTTTATTTCCGTCTGAAAGTGTTTGTTCCCCCTGCACAGGATTTTTAATTATAGTTTCATTAAAATGGGTCAAGTAAAATCTTTGTTCATTACTTCCTCCACTGAGAAATATGGAGGAAGTACAGGGTGATGGTTAGAGATTCAGGCTCTGGAGCCAGATACCTGCAATCAAGTCCAACTCTACCACCTGGATATGAGACCTTGGGCAAGTTATTTCCCTCCCAACATCTCGGTTCCTCTATAAAGTGAAGATAACAATAATACCCATTTCACAAATGTGATGCGAGGATTCATAAGTGAAATAATGTATGTAAAGTGCTTAGAATGCCTGGCACATAGTAAATATTCAAAATATTTATTATTGTTAATAATATACATCATCAATATTTAAAATATCCTTCCATGGAAGGATCCCAAAGAATTTAAAATAAGATTTTAACTTAATTGTGCATGTGTCTATGTGACTGGCTGAGTTACTGTTGCTGTGTTTATATGCTGCCTGGCCATGAAATTGGTGTCTGTTCTCTGAACCAAAGATTTCTGACAAAACTGTAGAAGATATTGGAACTGATGCTGTATCAAACTAAAACTTCTCCACAGCCTTAAAAGCGTCAACATTGCTTAAATGCAAAGACTTTAATGAGCCAAATAGTATGTCACAAGATCATTAAATCGCTATCACTATAGAAGATAGTTGAATCACTTTTCAAAATTGCACACAGAAGGCACAGTAGTCTGTCATCAAATGAATGGTAACACGAAGCCCTCAGAACCAAGTAGTTGTGCCATAGAGTGAGGAAAATTAGAGAAACATTTATAACCCAAATATCTTGACCCCTGAAATCCTGAATTTCTGAAAATATTTTACTAATGGGAAATAGACTGAAAACACGTACTTTTATGAACACTGCTGCTGGTCCCACCACATAAGCTTCCATAGTAGTGAGGTTTTTGACTCTGCTGACGAAAGGTAAACAATCTGAATGGAGGACAGAATCATCAAGCCAGGGGCACGTGGGATGAAGACAAGACCTGGTTCCAGCCCTAATCACTTTCTGCCCGGCTGTGAGCAAGGCACTCGATCTCTTCAGGTCTTGCTTTGCTAGACTGTAAAATGAAGGAGTTAGAATGAACCATCTGTAGGCTCTCTTAATGATAAATTATACACATATACTATTAATAAATTATGTACTTTATAAATCATACAAAAACAAAGACATTTTAAAGATGCCATAAATAGAAATTCTAATATTTTCTTCCCATACCTCAACCAACCACCTTTCACAATCCCTGTAGTACCCAGGGGTTAAGGCTGCCCTTGACCCAGCCAAACTTAAGATGTTAATATCCCTGTGAAGCGTGTACAATTTAATAGGATATTCTTAAAGGGTAGCACTCAAACAGGTGACTTGTTCATATGGAATTTTAGGCCCCATGAAAATCAAGGGGCATTTTTTTTTAACCCTAGAGGCTTGGCTTGGAGAAAGCTCATTTCAGTCACTGATAAAACAAGCTGGCTGCGATTGACCAGAATTTTTGGTTTATTCTAGGTTATCTACACATTTATACAGCAAAGATTGATTCATTATGGAAAGAAGAAGGAAAACATTCACTTGACAAGTGCTTATTGAGAGCCTACGATGGGCCAGAAACCATGCTGGTTGCTGGGGATAGAGCAACATGGACAGGGGCCTGTTGGCAAAAAACCAAGCATGTTCCAAGGAGCGGAGGAGACCCCACGCCAACAGACATAACCTTAGAAGGAAACAAGATGCAGTCTCTCCTCTCCTCCTTGAACATAAACCTTTAGAAAGCAAGGACTGTGCTTTCAGGTTTATTTTAGGAGAAATTGTTCAATACATTAGAGCTTGATGAAGACTCCAAATTTTCCTTAAAAATGTAAAAGCAACTTTTCCTAATCCTCTACTGTCTCTAAACTGTAGTCTAGTTTTCAGATCCTCTCGAAATGCTGGGCTGATACAAAGTGCATTACAAAATTTGTTTTTTAATTTTGCTTTGCTCTCTTTGTGCATTATAATCTTTGGTTGAATCATGAAGGTACTGAAAATTGACAGCCCAAGTAAAGATAGAGGAGATTTTTATATCTCTTCCTCAAGATGGCGACGTAGGACTGTGTCTTTAAAACAGGGGTTTATCGTGTGTACCAAGAGACCAACCCGTGGTGGTTAAATTAAACGGAAAATACAGAATGTATTTCCTTACTAAATCTACAAGGGAAAAATGTAAATAAGTGATATCTGCAGGACTAGATTTGTCTAGTGTCCTGTTAGTTTATAGGGTAGACTATTTGGATGGCTTGTTTCCTTTGTGAAAGTAGCAATAGGAAAAAAAAAGGGATGTGAGTGGAAAGAAGAAAATTAGGGTATTGGATTATACATTGAACTGGGTATGTCAACAATTCTTCAGGTTCCTTTCCTTGTTTGCTATGGTGACTCCCAGGTTTATTTATCCCAGACCTTATTTAATACAGCTCTGAAGTCAGTGGGACGTTGGAGCTGCAGTAAGACTGCCTGGTTCAAATCCCATCTCCACCATTTACTAAACATGTGACTCTCAACAAGTTGTTTAACATCTACCTCCATGTCTCAGTTTCCTCATCTGTAAAATGGGGATGATGATTAGCTGAGAATAAGCATGTGAAGCACTGAGCACAGTGCCTGGCACCCACTACACAGTCAATAAATTAGCAATCATCATCAAACCACCATCATGGCCATGTCTATGCTATCTAGGAAGACTCAACAAAACATTTCTTTCATCATATTTTAGGAAGAAGCATGGTCCTTAGTAATCCCAGACAAGGAGAAAAAATGCTTTTGAGGCTAAATAGTACAACATAATTTGAATCTTTGACTCATTGCTTAAAATGTCAAATTGTTCAGTTTTTCATTTTGATGCAATCAAATAATTTGATTGATGAATCATTCTATTTAATTGCCATTTAGAATCGTTATAGTTTTTGCTTTAAAAATTACGTAAAGCAAATTTATGCAGATAGACACATTTTTACCAAATTTTCTATTTCTCCTTTTAAATAGAGTTTTAGGTACATTTGAAATCCCAATCCATGTTTCTTTTTCAGCATTTACTCTGTAAATATTAGAAAAAAAGAGAATAAAGATAAGCACCATTTTTCAAATTACATGACCTTAATGAGCAAGATCGATCAACCTGCATTTGCAGAAGCAGCTTGATTTTATTTTACACTGTCCTCTTTTTTGCCTTTCCTTCTTGATATTGTTAATTATCTCAGGGGTAAGTAGTTCTTTTAGCATTCATCCTTTCTACTGTCATTATTTTTTTTAATTGTCAAAAATAGCTTTCCATATTAAGAGCGAATGTACCTGCTCCCAGCTGGTCGAGATTCAGTAAGCCTGTTGATTTGGTTGGTCTGTTTTGCTTTTTCTTTCAAACAGTTCAATTTATCTACAAAATCCCAATTTTCTTGCCAGCATCCTGTAGCTAATTAATTATTTGTCTTCTACACGGAGTTGTCTTTTGAATTTGAATGCTTTGCTTTTGATGGAATCATTCCGCATTTCCGTCTACTATCAATGAGACTCAAGCCCTTTGGTAGCAGTGACGGTTGGCACAGTACCATCCATCCACACTTGTGTTCCCCTGCTTCAATCTGATGGCAGGAATTGCAGAGAAATCTGGGGCCACTGGCAGAGATTCTCCTAAGAACCCTAAGACAAAGGGAGTCAAAAGGACCCATAACTATAGTAAAGCTTGTCTCCCATTAGCTGGATAAACTGATACTTTCTTTCTTTCTTTTTTTTTTTTTTTTTTCTGCTTTGTCTCCCCAAACCCGCCCGGTACACAGTTGTATATCTTAGTTGCATGTCCTTCTAGTTGTGGCTGATACTTTCTAAAATTATGCTGCACTTTACACATTTTACTTTTGCAATCCACATTACTTGGCTGCAGTCTAAGATTTTTGGAGGACGTTTTTAAAGTCAGAGAAAATTCACTTGTGTGATATCTGGCACTATTTCACTGTTTTGCTTGCTTCCTACTAGTGACTTTATCAAGAGGAAGTCAGCCCATCCTTTCAAACAAAACATTAGGGAAAAACATGGTTTGGCAGTCTGTTACTTTGGTGTTCCCAGTGAAACACACTTCCTGGTATTCATGCCCTTGTGTATTCAAGCTCTTGACTGTGGCCTTGGTCCTGTGACTTGCTTTGGCCAATGGGACATTAGCAAGTGTGGTGCAAGCAAAGGCTTAATAAGCATTTGCACATACGGCTTTGTCTTCTTGGAATGGTTCATCTTGGAGCTAGACCTCTGAAGGGTGAAAGGCCAAGTGGAGGGTCATTTGGACAAGCCAGCTTTAACCAAGCTGCCAACAGAATGCAACAGTGTGAGTGCCCTCAGCCGCACAACCTGGAGCAGAAGTTCCTCCCGATGGAGCTGAGTCAGGCCACAGCATTGTGAGAAATAATAGAGACCGTCCTTTAGCTACTATGTTTTGGGATGGCTTGTTACACAACAGTAGATAGCTGAAACACACAGTAATAAGTTACCTTCTCAATTACGCATGGTGTTTACCCAAGGTTTCCTCTCAGGAAAGCGTTACTGTGTCTACATTTCATTTTGATAAAGATTCAGCTCTAAATTTATATCCAACTGAAATGTCAGAAGGATGCCTGACACCCTGCAGTGTGCTCTGGCCTCTGAGCTATTTAAAAACATGTCACCCAGTGGAGCCCTGTTCTCACTGACATCTCTACCAGGGAGCCTGGCTGGCTGGTGCTCCCGGATTTGCACATCTCATTTCTGAAAGTGCTGACAGATCGTTTCACAGAAGATTGTCATGATACTGTGTCACTGAATCTTGAGGTACCCTCATGGTAGCAGATTTCTGTCAGGATTGGTCTTATCTTTTTAGCTTTCTATGACTCTGTTTATGTCGAATCTTTGAAACTGTAAATTCAATATCTGTGAATTATAATTAATATCTGCAAATTTTGATGCAGTTTAATAGACTAATCAATAGTTTTCATAACGTTTCCTTTTTCATTAAAATTCAAATTTATGAGAGGTAGTTATGAAACTATAGAAAACTATAAAGAAAAACTTTACCTATAGAAAAAGTATGAACACGAACAGTGGACTAGTTGAATAAACTCCAGTATGTCCACACAACAGAGTGCTGTGTAAGTAACTGTAAAAAATGAGCAAGTTTTCTAGAACTGATATGGAAAATGCTCCTAGATAAATTATTAAATGAAAAAAAGCAAATTTCAGAACAATATGTATGGTATGCTACCTTTTCCACTAAAAGGGAGAGAAATCTTTATTTGTATTTGCTTGAATGTGTAATATATTTAAAAATCTAAGAACAGAAGTGGAAACAGACACCTGGGGAATAAGTACAAGAGGAAGACTGTTCACCACACACCTTTTGAAACATCCTGGTTCCTAAACCATGTGAATGTGCCACCCGTCAAAATATAGAGGACGTCGTTTAAGTTTGGGAAGACATGAATTACAATATTAACAGTGACTGCCTCTGGGTGGCACAATTTGATATTTTTTTTCTTCTTGTTTATTTGTATTTCCCTTTTGTCCACAAGAAAATTCATGTAATTTAAAAATCAATATTTTTAAATTATTGAAGAAAAAACCCATTGATAGTCCCACCATTCAATACAATCACCACTATTATTTTTCTGTGCATAAGCTTTGTAATCACAAATATATACCATCTGGTATCCCTTATCTGAATATACTAAAGTTTACTTAACCATTTCCCTATAGCTGAACACTGATATTTTTTATTGTATCCTTTCATAAATAATGATGCAATAAATCTATTTGTGTAAAAAGTTTTTTTATCTGTAGGACAGATCTCAAAAGTGAAATTCTGTGACCAGCCCCGTGGCGTAGCACTTAAGTTCACGTGCTCTGCTTCATTGGCCCTGGGGTTTACCAGTTCAGACCCCAGGCGTGGACCTCGAACTGCTCATCAAGCCATGCTGTGGTAGGCATCCCACATATAAAGCAGAGGAAGATGGGCACAGATGTTAGCTCAGGGCTAATCCTCCTCAAAAAAAAAAAAAAAGTAAAGTTCTGCTTCAAAGGATATAAACATTTTCAGAAGCCTGATATGTAATGTCAAAATGTTTTCCAAAAGGATTGTTGCCAATAGAAACTTAGGAGAACTGAAGGGTCATTAAACTAGCATTGTTTACTATTTTAAAAATCTCTGCTAATAGAGCAAATTTGAATCTCTCTATACTTTGTCTTTACATTTCTTTTGCAACTAATGAAGGTGATCATTTTTCTATTTCTGTGTTGACCAGTTTAATTTCTCCCTAAAAATCTTTTTTTCAAGTTCTTTGCCCATATTGAGATCTTAGATGTTTTGTTTTGTTTTGTTTTTTAAAATACATTTTGGTTATTAGCAACTAAAAGATCTTGTCTGTCTTTTTCACTGGAAATATTTTTCCTCTGTCATCTGCATTTTGTTTTATTTTATTTTATTGCATTTTACAGTGTTAGGTTTTTATGTATTCACAACCATCTTACATAGATAGATTGACATTGCTACCTTCCATCAGAGATTTCATAAAGATTCCCTTCTATTTTCTTGTAGTTTGACATATTTAGATTTAAAAAAAAATTTTCTTACCATCAACAAAATGAAAAGACAACCTACCAATTGGGAGATAAGATTCGCAAATCATGTGTCTGATAGGGGATTAATATCCAAAATATATAAAGAACTCATACAACTCAACAACAAACAAGCAACCCAATCAAAAAATGGGCAAAGGATATGAACATTTTTCCAAAGAAGATATACAGATGGCCAACAGGCACATGAAAAGATGTTCAACATCACTAACTATTTGGGAAATGCAAATCAAAATTACAATGAGATATCACCTCATGCCCGTCAGAATGGCTATTATTACAAAGACAAGAAATAAGTGTTGAATAGGATGTGGAGAAAAATGAACCCTTGTACACTGCTGGTGGGAATGTAAATTGGTGCAGCCACCATGGAAAACAATATGAAGATTCCTCAAAAAGTTAAGAATAGGAACTACCATATGATCCAGCTATTCCACTTCTGGGTATTTATTCAAAGAACACAAAAATACTAATTCAAAAAGACATATGCACCCCTATGTTCATTGTAGCATTATTTACAATAGGTGAGACTTGGATGCAACCTAAGTGCCCATCAATGGATGAATGGATAAAGAAGGTGTGGTATATATGTGCAATGGAATACTACTCAGCCATAAAAAAGACAAAATCTTGCCTTTTGCAACAACATGAAGGTATTATGCTAAGCGGAATAAGCCAGACAGAGAAAGAATTACTGTATGTCTTCACTCATATATGGAAGATAACCAAACAAACACATAGATATGGAGAACAGATTGGTGGTCACCAGAGGAGAAGGGGGTGGAGGGAGGGTGAAAGGGGTTAAAGGGCACATGTGTATGATGATGGATAAAAACTGGAGTGTTGGTGGTAAACACAATACAACCTATACAGAAGTTGAAATATAATGATGTACTCTTGAAACTTATATAATGTTATAAACCAGTGTGACCTCAATAAAAATAAAATTTTTATTTAATTTATTTAGAATTAATTTCTTTGTGCAATGTTAGAAGAGGATTTGCATAGATACTTTTAAGGCTATCCAAATTCCTTAATAGCCTCTATTGAACAATCTTTCCTTTTCCCATTGATCATGTGACCTGCTTCATAATATTTTTAGTTCTTATGTATAATAGTGTCCATTTCTGTAATAGCTGCTACGTTCCATTGATTTATATCAGTACCATACTTTTTATTATAGTTTAAGAATATCTTTTCACAAATGGCAGAGCTAGTACCCATTATGACCATCAAGATCGTTTTCTTTGATGCCATCTCTTTCCTTGATACTTATTCATCATCTATTTTAGGTAAGTAATTTCATCTTTCAAAAATATTCCATGGTTTTTATTGAAACTTTGTCAAACCTATAATTTTGCTTCAATAAAAACTGTTTCTTTAAAATATTCTTGCTTCCGAAAGAAGCATGGTTCTCATTTCCATTTCGTCAAGGCTTCTTGGGGCTCACCACCATTTTTGCTTATTTATTTGGTTAATTAGTTGGTTTTCTTCTTACAGGTCATACATATTTCATGTTAGAGGTATTCCTTGGTACTTTACAGGTTTTGTTTCTACTGTGAATGGGGTCTCTTTTTATTACATATTTTGAACTGATTATTCCTTACATTGAGGAATGCTATTGATTGTATACTTACCTTGAATCTGGCCCTTTTTGTGGCTGTATAATCATACTGCAAAATGATTTCCAATTTAGTTTCTCTGGGAATATGGGTTGTTTTGACATTTAAATTGGTCTAGAACTCGGTTAATTCAGGGAAAAAAAATCATTACTGGTATCATATGGTCAATCAACTGGCCAATTTGAAAGTTTACTTTCCATCAATTTTACTGGTTTATGGACACAGCCTGTGTCTTAGGGATGTTACCATGGAACCTTATAAAAATAGAAATGTGAACATATGCTGATGAATTACAAGTATAATAATGGTTCTTGATCTAGATATGAGCAACATGCCCGGCTAACTGTCACTCTATCTTAACAATGGCAGGTCAGGAGAAGTGAGAATCTCAAAACGGAAAGGAAATTGAAGAAGCCAGCAGAATCAGTAGCTGGTTTTAATTACTTGCCCAGCTATCTGAGTTCATTTCATATTTAATTGTTTCTCCCTTACCACCTTTGTACAAAGATTCCTACGAGAACTGGAAAGACACTGGCTTCATGGAGATTTTTCGCTTAGTCCTGCTACAGAGATAGCCATTTTGCCTTCCTTTCATCTCAGCCAAGAAGTGAGGTCCTTCTTTGTCCTCTTCATTGCAAATCTCCTCTAGATACATATGGAAGTGGGCTCTGGTTCTCTTTGTTTTATCTCAGGAGCCAACATAGCCCACAGTGCTGCCTCTGCTGGGAGAAGCCACCTTGCCCAAGCCCCTGCCTACAAGGATGAAGGGAGAAGGGAGCAGGGCATTCTACTCCAATGAAGATGACGTGCAAGGAGGGCAGGAGAGAAAAACACTGAGAGGACTCTTAGGAGGGGCAAGAAGAGGGCGGGAAACTGAGAAAGCCTTGGTAAGGACTGATCTGTGTCACAAGAGTCACAGGGAGAACTGCTATAATCCATCCTCTGTATTCTGTGTGTGCTCCAGTATCTAAAAGTCAGATTTTCCCTCAGATAACGGCTGCAGCTTCCTGCCTTCCAACTGTGAAAGGCCTGGCTGAGGAGTTCCCTAACACACGCATCTGCATCCTCCCGACAAAGGTCAAGAGAAAGGACTGTAACATGTGAACAGCTCTGTGTGCTTGGAACTCCTGTTTCTCAGTCAAGAAATGTGAGGGAAAAGTCAAGATGGAGTAAACATTTAGCAGAAGATGAATGTTCGAGTGGTGCGCACACATTAGTAGGACATTTCCACTGAGCAATGCCAGGAAAATGCTAGGAGTTTCAAAGAAATACAGCTAGTAGAGAGCTAAGAGAAATGATTTGTACCCTGAGAAGGAGCAGGAAGATGAAAGAGAAAGGTCATTTTTTTAACAATAGTAAAGTAAAACTAAAGTGGGCAATCTCTTTGTTTGATAAGATGTGTGACAAAGGACCTCTGCCCTGGAAATCGGTGTCAGGATGCAGAGTGGTACAGGTCTCCAAGGAGAAGCCCCCTCAGGTCAACATAGCTTAGTGTCTGCGAGGCCAAAGGAAACAAGTGTTCAGTGGCTTTTCTTCTTTATTTGTGCGTTCTGACTCGGCGGCTCCCTCCCTTCCTCCTCCTCAGTGGCTGCTCTCTTGGTGGCTTGCTCTGGTCTAAAATTAGGATGAACTGTCCTTCCCCGTTACCTGGGGAGAAATGAGTTCAAACCCATATCCTGTCCTGGAAAATCTATTCTTCCTCCAAGCTAGGAGCAAACCTGGACCACCCTGCATTGGGGGTTGTTCGGCCCTGTCCTTTCTGGAAAGGGCCTTGCTTGCCTTTCTCGTCACTGCCCCCAGAGCATGACACTGTGTATGGCACCATTAGACACACAATAAAGGTATTGAGTGAAGGCAGGTGCCATCCTGTCTTTTCGACCCTGTACCTGCTCATTCCTGCTGCTCCACAGGACCACCTGTCCTTGGGAACACTGTTTCAGACTTGCAGTCCACTACGGAGGAAGAAGGGACTTCTGTCTTCCACCCTCCTTTCCTTAGATATTGAGTCTCTGCTGTGATCTCTGGCAACACTAAAAACGTATGTTTTCCCGAGAAAATTGCCCCAAGGCTGGAAATTCACTCATTTTCTCAATTTGGTGGGAACCAAGACTATGCCATAAAGAACCACCTCCATTCCTGGGAGAGATGGCCCAGGCCAGAGCTGCCACAAAGGCCTCCACTCTGCGTAGACCTCGAGACCTCACTAGCTGAGATGGAGCTGTTAGGAATTGGGAGTGGGGTGAGGAGGAGGATTTTGTCAACTTTAGACTTTCAGTTATTTAAACTTTAACTCACAAGGGCAAGATAATTTAATTTCAAAACTTAATTCCTTTGGAATTTGCCATCTTTGGATTTTAACATGAAAGTAGGTCTAATCTTTAAACTTTTATTTCTCCTTGAGAATTTGTTATGGAAGAGAGATTTATATTCACAACTGGGGCCTCTTTATAATGTTTGCATTTTATTTCTGGAGTGTCTTAATGTTATCATTTGCTCGCATCAAAGAACCTCTGGTGATAGACAACGTGACTAGACTTAAGCAGGGGTCAGAACCCAAGTGGGGAGTGAATTTCCAGCTCTGCGGAGAGTAACCTTGGAGCTTAATGTGTGGTTCTAACTCATCTCAGAGCCTTCTGTGGGAAAAACCTAAACAACACAGCAAATTTCGGGGGCCTGAAGCTTATACAATTTGCAACGAGGGAGCGGTTTAAGGAAAAAAACAAAATGATAATGCAAAATTAGGTATAGGGCCGTGGAAGGGGCTTGAGCAAGACAGGGGTCATGAAGCTTCAGCATCCTTAGCTTTGTGATGAATCCACCTCTGCTGCCCACCAGCAGTCTAGAGGATACCCAAAGAAACAATGAGTAGTCCATAAAAATGGGAGCAGGATTACTCTCCTGCTACTGATGGGTTGCTGATCTCCCACAAGATAGCCCCACCCCTGGTTGACCACAGGCTTAACAGTTGTTGCAAACCCATCTAAAGCAATTTGGTTATTCACAACAGACTCCCTCCATGAATATCTGTGGCTTCTACTGTAACCTCGCTACCAAATTATAATGAAATTAAGTCTCAGATTGAATTATGCCACCTATGTAAAGTGTTGATTAGCAAGCAGGCACAAAATGGTCCTACAACCCATTCTGGGATCTCTGTGAAGTCCCAGCTCTGTTCTGTGCATGGAAGGTTAACTAGATGGAAATGTGACAATATTCTGTTGACAGGACAAAGTCAGATTCAGGCACAAGAATCCTCTATTAAATATTCCAGAGTGGTTTTTTTCCTAAGAACAAGGACATTCTCCTACATAAGAACAGAATTAATATCAAAATCAGGAAATTTAACATTGCTACAAACCTATTATCTAATCCACAATCCATATTCAAATTTTATCCTTGTCTCAGTAATGCCCTTTATAGCTCTTTTTTTCTAGGTCCAGGATCCGTTCCAGGATCACACAGCGCATTTAGTCATCAAGTCTTTTTTACTTCCTTTAATCTGGAACAGTTCCTCAGACAGTTTTTGCCCTTCTTGAACTTGACATTTTTGAAGAGTAAAGGCCACTCCGTTTGGAGAATGTTCTTCATTTTGGCTTTGTCTGTTGTCTCCTCATGATTAGATTAAGGATGTGCAGGAATGCTACAGAAGTGATGCCGGTCCTCAGGGCATCATATCAGGAGGCATGTGATATTGGCATGCCCCAATATTGGTGATGTTAATTTTGATGGCTTAAGAGGAGGCATTCCAAGATTCTTCACTATAAAGTTAGTACTTTCTTAATAATTAATAAGCGATATCCAGGAAGACACTTTGAGACTAGGTAAACATATGGTTTGTAATGAAACTCACCCACTATTTTGGCTAACATCAATGAATCTCTAATTCCATCATTTCTTTTATATTTATTGTTGAATTTCTGTTTTAAGGAGAACTTTCACCTCTTTATTGATTGATTGGTTGATTTATATCAGTATGAACTCATGGAATTTTATCGAATGGGTTGTAATCCACTATCACTAAAATTTCAAACTCTGTTTAGGGAAGAGTGGGATTGCCTGTAATTTCCAACCAACATCTCGCATACCTCTCATTTGACTGATGACATCCATTTGTCTAATTAACAGAGCCTCTACTACTAATCCGAGATAAAGATAGCTGAAGCATTTTTAGTAGCCTACTGACCCCTGGAGTGTATATTCCTAAAGTAGGAAAATGGAATCCTCACAGAGTGTGGATTACAGCAAACATGCATATTTACATCACAGCACCTATGCTGAAGAATTTAAAGTAAATTATAGAGTACGTAACAGTGGCTAAACCTGAGAGGTCAACAGAATGAAAAGTTGGGTATTGTTAAGAGAAAATGCACCCACCTCCTCTTGGAGCTAAATTAGAATTGTTTTTGCTCTCTTAATTCAAGCTCAGCTCAGCCCCTCCCCTTTTCCATTTTGGAAATCCA
This sequence comes from Equus caballus, assembly GCF_041296265.1. Lineage (NCBI taxonomy): Eukaryota > Metazoa > Chordata > Mammalia > Perissodactyla > Equidae > Equus > Equus caballus. The sequence continues at coordinate 61,231,523 of NC_091698.1, forward strand.
GTTTCCCCACATGGAGCTCATGCTCCCTGCTCCTGGCCACACTGTAGGCTTAACCACAAATGTTCTGCCCTCACTGGGGGAGGCCTGAGATGGTCCAGCACCTTCTGTAACTGGGCAGGTACATCTGTCTAATGCTCAGATTCAGTTACAAAGCCCACTTCCCTAAAACAAAACCACCTCCTCCAACCAGGCCTTGACCCAGTCATAAAGTTGATATTTCGGCCTTTTTCCACATATTTCTTGTCTTAATTCTCAGGTGGTTTAGAACATGGTTGGGAAGAGGCAAAATTTATCAAAACCCTCAGACACCTCAACCTTCCAAGATCTACCCCTTCCATTTCTACTTCATGGCAGTTAAACAGCCTCTCCTTCTGGGGATGACTCTCTCTCAGTTTATCAACGTACAGAAGTGTCTTCTAGATTAAGAGAAAAAACCCAAAGCTTGTCATGATCCTCCTCACTAGGAGGCCAGTGCTCCCCAGGATCCATGTCTCCTCCTTGTTTCTCAGCCTCACATCCTCCCAAGTTGATATTCCACCTGGCAGCCAGAATTATGCTGTGAAACAAACCGAAGCACTCTCTGCTCCAAACTCTCCAGTATTCCCCATCTCCCTCGGGGTTAAAGTCAAGCTCCCTCCCATGGCCTATTGAAGAACAAGCACGGTTTGAATAACAAAATGGGTGGATTAGATTAATTTTATCTTGCTGTGGCCCAGCCCCTTGTTCCCTCTCCAACCTCCTCCTCCTCTTCCCTTTGCTCACCCTCTCCAGCCACTCTGGCCTTAGTCTGTTGCTCAGACACACCAGATGCATTTCATCCTCAAGACCTCAGCCCTGGCTGTCCCCTCCTCCTGGAACAATTTCCCCCACTTATCCTCTTTGCTCATTTCCTTACCTTCTTTAGATTTAGTCGAATGTCATCTTCTCAGTGAACCCATCGCTGGAACTCCCGTCTAAATTGCAACCCCCTCTCAAATACATACACCTCTTTAATCTCTTTTCAGCATTTATCAGTACCTAATATAACTATATATTCTACTTAAGATCTTGTTAATCGACTGTGTCTCCCCGCTAGAATGTAAGATCCCTCAGGACAGAGCATACACCTGAAGAGAGAATTAGAACTCTAGAATATAGAAAGATTACCTAGAAGGCCACTATTATGAACTGAATGTGCCTGCCTCCCCCAAATTCAGATGTTGAAGCCCTAATCCCCAGTATTTGGAGATGAGGCTTCTAAGCAAGTAATTAAGGGTGGGGTTCTGATCCAATGGGATTAGTGTCCTTATAAGAAGAGACAACAGAGAGCTGCCCCACCCCCTCAGCACATGCACAGAGAGATCCTGTGAGCACACAGCAAGATGGCCGTCTACAAGCCAGAAAGAGAGTCCTCACCAGAAACTGAATCTGCTAGCACATTTATCTGAGACTTCTAGCTTCCAGAACTGTGAGAAAATACGTTTTTATTGTTTAAGCCACCAAGTCTGCGTGTTTTGTTATGGCAGCCTGAGCAGCACACAGATTTTTTTTTTTAAAGACGCACAAGAAGATGGTAGAAATAAATCCAATATATAAGCAGTTACAACAAACATAAAGAGATTAAACTTTCCAATTAAAAAACTAAATTTTTAAGAATCTAGGTATACGATATTTACAGGAGATACACCCAAAGCATAAAAGAATAGAAAAATTGGGGGAGGAAATGGAAAAATATACATTAGCAAATATTACCAAATGAAATTTCTATACTAGCCAAATAAAACCAATATCAGACAAAATATAGTTTAAGGCAAAATCATTACTAGATAGAAAGAAGGTAGCTAGATAGAATGTAAAAACTTCAATTCACCAGGAAGATATAAAAAATTTTTTAACTTGTATGGACCTAATACCAATGCTTGAACAACATAAAGCAAAACGGATAGAATACTCCCCAGTACATCATAGGAAGCTATCGTAACCTTGATGCCACACACATAAAAGGACAGAATAATAAGGGAAAATTACATCAATCCCACTCATGAACATGACTGCGAAAATCCTAAATTGAATCTAATAATGTAAAAAAAAAAAAAAAACTAACTAATACATCATGACTAGTTTATCTCAGGAGTCCAAGTTTGGCTAAATAATATTATTACTGATGCTATTCATTTGTCAACAAATTAAAGGGAAAAAACCATACAATTATCTCAGAGACACAGACAGCTCTGCCCCTAACACTTGCAGGGCTTGGGGCAAGAGTACAAAAGGAGGCTCATATATCATGTAGATGATTTTTAAAAGTTATAAATCAATCTAAGAAACTAATAGGTAACACATGCTTTATCCTCCTACCTTGATAAATATACCTTTGTAAGGACAAAAATTTTAAATGTGCACAAAGCTTTGGGTTTTTAGTAGTATCAAGAGCATGCAAAAATATCCAAGATGACTAAATTTAAATATTATTCTGCATATCTGGACTGGCTATGTTTAGATGAATACTAAAGTTGAAACATATAAAATTTTTAAGGTATATATTTGTCCAATAAAATATACTTTGTTCTACCTTTGTTTTAGTAAAATTACTAATTTTGATGTTATTCAATAGTAATGATCTAAGTGACTGAATATAAAATATAATCGTAATGAAAGTATACAAAATTTGAATATATTTTCATCAAAAAAGTAAATTAAGATAAATGTAAAAATTGAGAAAGTAAAATTATTTTTACTAAATTTTTAAGAGAGCTATTTTATGTATACCCAGGATCAAAGTGTAATGCATGCTTGTGAATAGAAATTGCAAATAAGTTTAACAGGCCACAGGTTCTACTCGGCAATTTCCATCATCCTGGAGACGATCTGTGGGTTAGATGATACCGATTGAACATGAAGTTAAGGACTAATCAGACAGTGTTTGAGGTTCCACACATGTGCTGACTTTAAATTGTTATTGACTGAGAATTTTTCAAATGAAACCTTTTGATGGATTTCTGGAAACAGTCTAGTGACCATCACCGTCTTCAGAATTGGAAGCTCTGTCCAAACCCCACCAAGCGCGTGCCCGATCACCACCTCCATGATCCTACTTCCCACCAGCACTCAAATCTGAACACGAATATTCACCTCTGATCACATACTGTGTCAACAAAACAAAACTGTAAAAACCAACAGCATTAAACTCCTGGAATTAGAAAATGACAACAGTAAAATGTGTGGTACTGGTGGAAAAAAACATATACAACAGAACAAAGCTAAGAAACTAGAAATAGGCCCCCAAGTACAAAAAAGAGGATCATAGAGTGGACTAGTGAAATCAACATGGACGGACTGAAATATAAATTTATTATTAACACTCACTCATTCATTCAACAAATGCCTAGACAGTGTCATGCTTAGGCACTGTACCAGGTATAGGGGATTCAACGTGAACAAAACACACGGGCCTGGATTCATCCTGCGTTTTTGCTATGAGACAAAACTTAAATAATGTTAACTGTACCTGGCATTTAGCAAATATTAGACGTTCAATAAAAATCAGATATTAAAATTCTAATATTGGAAAGAGAACAATTGAAGATTGTTTACTAAATAGTATTGAGTTAATTGGCTAGAAACTGGGAAAAACAATTAAGTTAGAGGCACTCCTTATAAAGGACATCAAAATAAATTTCAGAAGAATTTATTGAAGTATAAACACTGTATAATAAGCACAAAATAGAGCCAGCCCTGACGGCCTAGTGGTTAAAGATCGGCACTCTCAACACTTTGATGGCCTGGCTTTGTTTCCTGGTCACAGAACCACACTACCTGTGTGGTCAGTGGCCATGCTGTGGTGGTGGCTCACACAGAACAAGAAGGACTCAGAACTAGGATTTACAACCACACACTGGGGCTTTGGGGAAGAAAAAAACAAGACAAATCACAAAATAACCAGGTTATTAGATCTATGAAAGAAGATGAGCATACTCAGTGTTGAAATACTAAAGTCACAAAGGAAAAAAAGGATGGATCTTAATATTTAAACATTTTTGAATTCCATACCAAATCAAAGCAGTGGACTGGTGAAAATATTTGATTCTGTGTAACTGATAAGGGGTAAAAATATAGAGAAAGCATTTCAATGAATATAACTAAATGAAAATGACTTCAGTAAATAAATGGGCTAAAGATGTGGTGGATATTTGTCTTTTTTGGGGGGCAACTGGTAGGCAGAATAATGGCCCCCCAAAGATGTCCATGTCCTAATCCCAGAACCTAGGAATATGTTACATTACATAGCCAAGAAAATTATTTTTTTTTAGGAAGATTAGCCCTGTGTTAACATCTGCTGCCAAGCCTCCTCTTTTTGCTGAGGAAGACTGGCCCTGAGCTAACATCTGTGCCCATCTTCCTTTACTTTGTATGTGGGACGCCTGCCACAGCATGGCTTGCCAAGTGGTGCCATGTCTGCACCCAGGATCCGAACCTGCAAAGCCCAGGCCGCCAAAGCGGAATGTGTGACCTTAACCGCTGCGCTACCGGGCCAGCCCGCCAAGAAAAATTAAAGTTGCTCATCAACTGACCTTAAAATAGGGAGATTACTCTGGATTAAGCAAGTGGGAGCAATGTAATCCCATGAGTCCTTAAAAGTGGAAGAGAGATGTAGACGTTCGGAGTGATGTGTTCTGAGAAGGACTTGTGTCCGCTATTGCTGATTTTCAAGATGGAGGAAGAGAGCCACAAGCTGAGGAATGCCGGGGGCCTCCAGAAGCTGGAAAAGGCAAGGAAATGGATTCTGCCCTAGAGCATCCAAAAGGGAATGCAGCCCTGCTGACACCTTGACTTTAGCCCACTGAGACTTGCGTCTGATTTCTGACTTAGAAAACTGTAGAAGAATAAAATTGTGTTTTCAGCCTTAAGTTTATGGTAACTTCTTACGGCAGCAAAGGGAAACTAATACAGCCATCCAATTTTTTAACACTGTTCCTATGTTTGTGGACTCCTCCACCCCTTGAGGCAGAACCCTCTCTCTATAGAAAATTAGGATGCCTTTTCCCAGCTTCCTTTGCGGCGAGGGTGCTGGTCCATGGCCCATGTCTGCCAACTGTATGCACCTGCACGACTTTGAATTGGAAGCTGGTGATGTGAAGGAGGAGAGCCTGTGCAGGACCCGCTGTCCTCCAAGGCAGCCGGGCCGCAGTTCCCGCTGCAGGGTCCACAGGGAGCAAGGGTGAGCACTGGCAGGGTCTGTGCCTAGTGGTGAGTTCAAGGAGCCGGTCCTGCAGCAGGACTTTTGGCATCACTCAGGCTGTAGAAACTCTAAGCCTGGTACTCTGGCCCTCCTGGAGATTCTAGGAGCCTTAATAAATTCCTTTTCTACTAAATTAGCCAGAGTTTTTGTGGCGTGTGACTCAGAACCCTCAGTGAACCAGGTATGAACAGATAATTTACTGAACAGGAAAAAGACATGTCAAATACAGGAGAGAAAGTTCACCCTAGCTAGTAGTCAAAGAAACTCAAAGCAAGCTTGCGATGCCATATTGCACTTACTAAAAATCAAAACAATCGTTTTTATGGCAAGATCGTTTGCCTTGTTTACAGCTAGTAACTAAGCGGGATACATTGTTTGGAAAGCAGTGATACAAACACGAAGAAAATCTGCAAACATGTTCTTAGCTTGTGACCTAGCAATTCCCAAGAAAATGTGGCAAGGTGTGTGGTAAGATGAAACTTAATTATTTGTGTTTGCATGAGAGAAATTATCGATGCGGGCTAAAAATTGGTTGGGCTAGAGATGGTAAAATTTGCACTAGGATTCCAGAACTTTGAAGAGAGTGAAGGGATTAAGATCCAATCCCAGTTTCCTAAAATGTGAAGTTACTGAGGCTGTCAGGGTGGCTGAGATTAAGGACCAGAGCCGGGCTCCCGAGGTGTAGCCCCTGGCCTGAGGGAGGTGAGTCTATGAAGTGGAAGGAGTTCATGCCCCTAAAGCACTGCCCTTGGAAAGAACCAAGTCAGAGCAGTGATTTTAGGAACACAAGCCTATTTGGTGGGGAGCGATCTTATTGCTAAATACCTAGAATTTGGAGAATGTTTAATAACTGATGGCGCATCGACCCCATGGATAATGATATCCAGCCCTTGAAACAAGAACCACAAAGCCTCTGCAGCAACATGGTAAAATGTTTGTGATGTAAATATAAGTGAAAATACTGTACAGAATAAGTACATGTAATGTTTAACTGTGTAGGATTTTACGTATGTGGGAAGGACAGCCAAGGGGTAAGACGCACAGACTGCAGGGAGAGTCAGACATCAAAGCAAAGAGAAACGACAGAAGTCGGAGAATAAAGGGGCCCCGTGGCCAGCTCAGGAAGCTGGACTGAAAATCTGACCCATCCCAGCTGGAGCCTGTCAGTTCCCGTAGCTTGTCTCACATCCTTTGGCTGTGAAGGAGATTGAAGAAACCTGTCCACATAGACCAAGGGCTCATCTTTTCTTCTTCTTCTTCTTCTTCTTTTTTTTTTTTAACACCGAACACGGGCGTGGGTTGTATGCCGAGCCATGATTTATTTTGTGACCTTTCTGAGGCTACAGAGTACCCAGCCAGCCGGTGGATCTTTCCACTCTCCCTTCCCTCCTTCCTCTCTTCTCTCCTTCCCTCTTCTATTCCTTCCAAATATTTATTGTGTCCCTACCCTGTGCTCTTTATCTGATCCTAAATTTGATCCAAAAAGGACTTCAGCACACAGACAGTCCAGATCTGGGCCGCTGGAGATCTGCAATGCTGAATTAGGCATCAGCCACCCTCCAATCACGTGGCACATGCCTGTGAGAGCAAAACTCGTGGTTTGCACATCTAAACTGTAGAGTAACGTGGGTGCTGAGAGTTGGTAAAGAACTGTGGCTTTGAGACCTAGCTTTGGGTGGCTGTTGCGTGGCCCTGGCACTGGTGGTCATTGTAGTCCTTTCCCTAGATGCCCACCTTTAGGAGGATGGTTTATGCACAAGAGACCCCCTACTGACTGGCTCTGTCCTATGACAGTTGTTTCTCAGCCCACAGAAGTGCAGGAGAAGAATCTAGGTGAGGGACATCCAGCAGACTGTTAGTTTAGTCTGAGGAAGAGTGTGGCCTCCGGAAAAGTGTCGGAATTCAACACCCAAGCTGCTCTTTACACAAGTGCTTACCTGTCTAAGCCTTAGTTTCCTCCTGTGTATGATCAAGACAACCAACGTGACCTGACAGAGTTGCCACGAGGATTCAATGAGATAATGAAATTCAAGCGACTGGCACAATGTTATACCCTATGTTAGCTGCTATTATTTGCAAAATAAAGTAATTCTGTCTGGAGAACAAAGGGAGAAACATGTAGAACCAGTTGTTCAGAGTCCCATACCTAAACCACCGGCTGGGTTTTTCCAACCAGTTGTTCTGGCACATTCAGACTTGTGCTCATTTCTCAGCAAAGACCCTCTCCCTTTTCCTCTGGGGTAATGCTCACACTCACATGCCCTCTTACACAGAGCCTGGGCTGGTGGTGCAGGATGCCAGTGAGACCCTGGGCCAATACCCTTCTTAGAAGTGAAGATAACAACCCAGCTGAATGAGGTGAGGCGGGGGACAGGTCCGTAAAGGAGTCAGCCAGACCCTGTCAAAGCTTCAGAACACTCTGGGATGCTGTGGTCTTGGTTCTACCAGCTCCGGCTTGGCTCACTGTCTTCTGTTCCCTCTGGTGACAGTTCTGATCTCAGCTATAACAATACCCCAGTAACAGATGTCTGCCTCACAGGGTGATTGCGAGGTCAAATGAGTGCTAAGGGTGGCCTCAGATGCATACAGCAAGAGCTCAACAAACGCTGGTTATCAGTCACAGCCAGTGCAGAAATGACACTCCTCTTGGTTGGGCTCGAAGTGCTGTGAAGACAGCCATGGGGTGCAACATGGGCCCTCCCCTGGTCCCAGCTCCCAAAGATCTGAGACACGAGGGGAGCCATCTGCTTACATTCCCACAGCCAGGCTGTTTCCACCTGAGAGCCAACTGTAATAAATGAAATGAAATGACGGAAATGCCAAGTGTCACAATTGAAAAGATAACATAAGGACAGGTTCATCTTTGCAAACTGTTCACCTACGGAATTTAAATCCTTTCCCCTCCTAACTGAGGAATGCCAGACATTCTGCCTTCTCTCCATTTCCAAAGACCAGTGGCATCCTTTTCCACCAAGTCCTCTTACCCAAGCAAATGGCTTCCCCTGGACCCTGCTCAGCACCCCCAGCCCAGTCACATTACTATTCTAGGTAATTTTGCCTCCTGTCAATGATAGAGACTTTGTAATAAATAGGGTGCTAAGTGATGAGGGAGCTGCTCCCTCATGGGGCGGGGCACCCAGGACACTGTGCACCCACACAGAACGTCTCTCAGCCAAATGATGTTCCAACAATGAACTCAGATACTTGGGAATCCCCAAAGAAACAGATAACAGCACCTTTCGGAGGACTTCATTGCAAAAGGAAAAGAAGTCAACTCCTTAGACAAGCATTTGGTTAATTCATAAATTTATAGCTTCCCAACATCAGCTCTTTTGCTGCTGAGCTGTTGCAGTGTCTGAAGTAACCCCTGTGACTGCTGGAGAAAGGAGGCCTGCAGATGGTACAAGTGCGACTAGACTCCTAGGAACCCCTCCTACTCGTTAACCCGCATCTGTTCTCCGAAGACCAGGTGCACAGCAAACAAGCACCTCAGAGAGGAAACCCAGGGGCAATACCAACCCGTGTGGTCAGGGGGCAAGCTTGAATACATTAGCAAATGTGCTTTCCACCACCCCCCCAATTTTATTGAGATCATAATGGTTTATAACATTGGGTAATTTCAGGTGTACATTATTATTTATCAATTTCTGAATAGAATTCATTGTGCTCATCACTAGTGGTCTAATTTTTTTTTGAGGTTATGATAGTTTACAACATTGTGAAATTTCACTTGTACGTTATTATTTGTCAGTCCCCATATAAGTGCACCCCTTCACCCTTTGTGCCCACGCCCCAACCCCCTTTCCCCCAGGAACCACTAAACAGTCCTCTTTGTGTGTTTGTCTGCCTTCCACACATGAGTGAAATCATGCGGTGTTTGTCTGTCTGGCTTATTTTGCTTAAACACATACCCTCAAGGTCCATCCACACCGGTCTAATTTTTGTCCATCACCATACATATGAGCCCCTTTACCCCTTTTGCCCACCCCCTAACCCCCTTCCCCTCTGGCAACCACTAATCTGTCCTCTTTATCCACGTATTTGTTATCTTCCACATACAAGTAATATCATGCAGTATTTGTCTTTCTCTGTCTGGCTTATTTCACTTAACATCATACCCTCAAGTTCCATCCATGTTGTTGAAAATGGGATGATTTGTCTTTTTTTATGGCTGAGTAGTATTTCATTGTATATATATATATACCACATCTTCTTTATCCATTCATCTGTAGAAGCACACTCCAGCCTAATTCCAAGAGGAGATCCTTCTTGAACCACCATTTCTCCTTTTTCAAGGAAAAAGTGGCTCTCTCAGAGAAGCCCTCCCTCCCGTTTCTCAAACCCTACCCCTCTTTTTGGGGCCAGCACTTTCATGCCGAGATATGCAGCATTTGGGGGCAAGGCAGGAGGTGGCGGCTTTTGCACCCCCACACCCACACATAATCTCCATCAACCCCCCCCTCGCCCAAGTCACCCCTTGATGCTGTTATTCGTGGAGGGGGTTTTCCCAATCTTACGTTGCGAAGGAACTGGGGGTCCATCCCACCCACATCCACTCTGTACTGGCCTGGGGTTTGGATTGACCACGAGGGCACCCTGGTTGCCTGAGGTGATTTCTCTTGTAGTAGATGTGGTTCAGGGATGAGTGCAAAACCTAAATTAATCCATTCAGAGTGAAACTCAGGGCTTCATGCTATGTTTGGGGGAAGAGGAACCCTCTCCCTCTTCCTAGATGTGAACAAGGACATGACCCCGGAGGTGCTGGCAGCCACCATTACCATGAGGGAAGCCAGTGTGGAGCCAAAACGGAGCCATGGAGGAGGGCGGGCTTGAGAAAAGACAGATACATCACCTGCAGTCCTGATAAGACCGAGAACTTCTGGAGCAAATCAACCCTTGAACTTGTCCTACCTTGGGATGTTTTAGTTGTACGAGCTGACAAATTCCCTGTTATTGACGCCATTTGGATGTGGATTTTCTGTTACTGAACTGTGAAGCACTCTAATAAAATCATCTTTAGAAAAAAAATACAGAGATTCTCCTGCCCGGCAACATACCATGGGAGGAGAGAACCGATTTATGGAGTGCAGCGTCTGTCACCTCACTGCTTCAACTCCCTTTTAGAGAGAAGACGAGACTCAGATGAAGCAGATGGTAAAGAGTATAATGTGTTGTAAACGCCACAAGGGCTGCTCCCCAGAGTGGCTGGCACTTAGTAGTGTAACCTCGGGCCCTCCAGGACCAGCTCAACTGACCCCATCTCTTATCAACAGAGAGATTAAGAATTGCCTTTCAGAAAATCTGCACAGTCATGTAGCCAGGGCATGTGCAAAAGAAGAAATCGTGACCTGAAATGACCTTGGAACTAAAGATCCTCCTCCCCACAGAACCCATGGACGGAGACATGACCGGAACTTGAAAGTCAGACTCTTATCAGAAGCAAGGGGTCCCTCATTCAGGAATATCCGGTATTAAAATTCCTTCCCCACTCTGTCATAACTGTTTACCTTACCATAAGTGCTTGAAGCCCAGAGTCAAATCATGTCCCACCAGCATTTCCACATGCCAACTTGTTTCCCCTAACCTCTTAAATTTTGCCCCAAATCCTGATTAAGGGAGACAGATCTGAGGGCACAAGCCCCCTGTCTCCCTGCAGATCGATCTTGCAGAATAAAGCTGATTTCTTCCCCAAAGGCTGATGCCATAATTAATTGGCTTGTTTATGAGCATCGGCAGAGAACCCTAATTCTGTGTGGTAACAGTAGTGCTTTGCAAAGGTAACGAGGGAATACTTGTTATTTGGTGAAGGGGCCATGATTCCAACCAGTCTGAGCTCAGAGCCCACGCTCTTTCCCCAACAGAGCAGAGGCTGAGCATGCCCAATGAAGTAATCAAATCACATGCGCCCAGGAAGACCAAGTGCAGAGAAGTGACAGACATGTGTGGCAGATGGCAGTGGGAAAGGGCCAGCCTGTGCACCCGCAAACACTGGTGCAGACACAGGCTCTTTCCTGCCATTCTAATTAAGGCTATGGGACCTTTCCCTAAGATGGAGGCCCTGGATGGGAGATTAAAGCCTGGAGAGACTGCTTATTTCGCAAAATCAAAGTTTGAAGAACAGCAACATTGGAAATAATTAGCTGTGACAGGGAAACTGAAATGGTGACTGAAAACCCAGCAGGTTCTCCAGGGAAAGTGTTGTGAGTCGAGGCTTGTCTCAGCTCCAGTGGAGACAGCTCCCAGGTTCCCGCCCCACACCCAGGCTCTGGAATGCAGGATGCCCCACCCCATGGAGAAAGTCCCCGTGGGCTTATGTAAGAGAAAATTCCCCTTTCCCTTTAAAGAATCACCTTCAGGAAACTCCAAGGATATTCTGCCTCCTCCATTTCCACTCCCAGACACAATGGGTCCCCAAAGTGTGATAAATATCCGAGGGACAAGTGAAGGCCGAGTGGAAACTTACACAAGTCCACATAACTCTTGTGGCCCTGACGTGGCAGCCCTCCAGGATGGCTGTGTGCCGGGACAGGAACACAGAGAACTGGGCTGGCCGTGGAACAGCCACAGGCCTTGAGGGAGCAGGGCCAGCAGGGGAGCGAGGGGAGGCCCTTCCAGCTTCTATGAGTCCAGGTGTCGTCTTCCTGCTGTGACGCTGACCTGACCATAAGAAAAACAAACCCCTGAGAGCTGACATGCAGGGCAGCTCAGGCAACTACCCCGTGTGCCTAAAGAACCCCGGGCATTCCTGAGGAAGTGTGCTCCAAGCTCTCTGCAGAGAAAAGAGCCAAATGAGACTCGAGTTCTACCAAATAATTCTACCCACCATCACGAACGCTCCCAAATCAGCCCAGCGCACGAGTCCCTGGGGTTGGTGCGCTTCCTCCGCTTGAGTGAAAACACCTGAGCAGCATGGACGACACGCATCAGTTTCTCACACATCTTGATCCTTAATTTAAATGAAAGGGAAAGAGCAGTTCCCTCCAATTCCACTTCCTGACACCCTTCTTCCAGAAGGCTGATCTTTTACAAAAATCATTCAAAGCTCCAAACAGGATGTAGCATTCTTTCTCACAGTCAGGCCAGTTGCATAATTTATTTATTTTTTTTTACCAGTTGAAAAACTCCTTTTTCTCAGGCGGCCTGCATTCTTTACGTTGGGTTTAAACCTTGAAAAACTTTGAAGCTGACTTTTCTGAAAGCAACCGGAGAGCGCTTCAAGTGCTTGACCCAAAGAACTGGACAAAAATGAGGAGGAGGGGGTGGCAATTAGAAACTTATTTAAAAACATATATATCTATACACATACACGCCGCCAAGGGAATGAACTTCACATAACCCAAATGACTAGGGAACACCACACACAGACTGGCGGTGAGCATGATGTCTACAATCATCAGAGAACTGCGACTAAATGAGGGTTAAGAGGGAAAGAGCAGAGTGAGAACTATTTGCCCTGACACTGCACTGGATACAGTAAAACAGCCTAAAAGTGGGGGTGAGGGGAGGATGGGGAGAGCACATACGAAATGTTTAAAAATGGTTCTCAGCACTCTTGGGTATTTCTTTATCCCTGAGAAATGAAGATTCATGTTCACACAAAAACCCACACCTAAAGATTTATAACAGCTCTATTTGTAATCGCCAAAAGCTGGAAACTGCCCAGGTGTCCTTCAGTGAGTGGTTAAACTGTGGTACATCCATACCGTGGAACACTACTCAGCAACCAAAAGGAGTGAAGTACTGATAACGCGTGATAACTGGATGCGCTCCAGAGTGATGCCGAGTGAAAAAAGGCCGACCCTAAAAGCTTACATCCTGTGTGATCTCATTTATACATCCTTGAATGACAAATTCACAGCATGGGCAAGACTGGTGGTTGCCAGAGGTAAGAGGGGTGGGGCTGGGAAGCAGGTGCGGCTAGAAAAGGGCTCCAGGAGGGGTCCTTGTGGCGATGGAACTGTTCTATATCTTAACTGTGTCAGTGTCAATATTCTGGTTGTGATATTGAACTATAGTTTTGCAAGATGTTCCCATTGGGGTAAACTGGGTAAAGGGTACTGAATTAATTCTTACAACCACAGGTGAAACTACTATTATCACAAAATTAAGTTTAAAAGAACAAGAACTGTTCTCGGTAATGATATTGGTGGTGACATTAGCATTGCTGTTCTGAGTTTGTGTGTGTAATACAGTATGAAGCATGTGAGTAATTACAGGATACTCTAATTCTATGCCCCCTGCATCCTTGAGAGCCATGATTCTCGACTGAAAAAGATTATGATGTAATACAGAAAATGTTAGTAAAAAACCTTGCAATCCTCTATTTGAGTATGAACTGATGAATTATTTTTTCTTAGTTCTATCTACTGATATGGCCTAGAAACAAGGACCAATCCAAGAGCAATGAACATTGCTAGCACAAAAATTATGGTTTTGAAATACCGTTTTCCACTAAAAGAAACCAGGCTTTCTTAGAGAAACCTCTGATTGCAAGTCTGGGGGCAAGAAACGTACTGGATGAGCCTAGGACATCTTGTCACGCCAGACAGGAAGAAACCCTTAGAAGATTATGAGGCTTCTATCAAAAGGACCCAGAAGCCAACTTGAAGGGGTTCCCACCAGCCAAAGATGGACATTTTTATGTTTCAAAGAGGATAATTTCATTGATGGTTAGTGCTGGGAAATGGAAAGTCAAAGATTTTCACCGTGACTTTCAATGATCAGGGACGTCTTGAGCTTTGATGGACAGAAGTTTTCCTTGTTTTTTTTTTTATGGCTTTTTGGGTTATTGGTCATGCTTAGGAAAGTCAGTTCAAATAATGGGAAAGACTCAAGCATTTATCTTGCCTTTCCTATGTGAATTCTACCACTAGGTGAAAGGAAATATTTAAGTATCCCAATGAACAAATGAGAATATATCCTGGGGGGAATATCATAAGGCCCCGGCACACAACCAATCCTAAAACTGCCCAGAATGTGGTGAGAAGACAACAACGTGCCCCTTTGCCCAGTCTAATACACTCTATTTCATTGACTGAAGATGCCATGACTTGTAAGAAGCATCATCAAAGTGCCCTCAAGAAAGCGCAACACTGAGATGCCCTCAACTGAAGATGCATCTCAACTTTGGAGATGTTCAAATGTGACAAAAGTGGCCTTTTATCAATCAAGAATGCCCCTCTCCTGGCCTGTCTTATTTTACTGCTTCTCACTTTTGAGACGGATGCAGAGGCTGGTATTACCACCCATCCTGTGTCACTAAAAATTAGAGTAAAATAGCACATTACAGCAATAAAAATGAATGTGCACAATCCTCAAAATACTAAATAGGGTAGGATTAAAAGAATTCACCCACTATTAACCCTGACCAGATTGAAGATTATGATCCTATATGGCCTGTAACTTCTCCCAGGCAACACATCTCGATTTGGGTTTTCTAATTGCACCTGTTGACATCAGTTCCTGAACTGGAGAAGCCAGTCTGCTGCTGCTGCTGCTTCTCCTTCCACTGCTCATCTTTCGCTTTCAGGCCTCAGGGGATCCTCAGCAAGTGCAGCAATGAGAACAAGTATCACGAAACCCAGGCTTTGTAATCAGGGGTCTGCAGCTCTCTGGAATCATGTGCAGAACGTTCCAGGTGTACGTAGTTTTTATGGGATTCTGGGATTGCTCATTTTCCTTTTGAGTGTGGCCTGCCTGCCACCTACCTGGCTTTGTGAAGAGTAGGCTGTAATCAATCACAATTATTTTCCAAGATACTTTTTCTTAACTAAAACATTTTGGTCAGAGGTTCATCCGTTGAGAGCTGAACAACCTGATTCCAATCCTGAGTACGGCAAGGGAAAGGGAGTGTCACATGGTGTAAATGGCCTTGGGTGCACGTGAGAGGAGGGGGAGAAGATGGTGAGGGAGGTCTCAGTTCAACTAGGGGTAACAAAAAGCTCCAGTGCCATTTAGCTGTGGAGGCCAGGACCGATGCGTCATGGTAGGCACAGCTTTGGTGGAAGAACTTCCTGAAAATCCACAGCATCCATTGCTGCTTCACTAAGCAAATATGTAAGCAGTATGGAGTCAATACACTCAGATAAAACAGGACAAGTGTATCAGGCATATATGACCCATGACCTTACACTGGCATCAGCAAACAAGCCCCTGGGCCAAATGTAGCCTGCCATCTGTTTCCCTATGATCAGGGTAAAATAGATTTTACATTTTAAATGTTTTTTAAAAAAGAGTAACACTGGGCGGCACGTGAAAATTATATGAAGGACATTATATGAACATAGGCATGCCCATTCGTTTACATATTGTCAGTGGCTGCCTCATTTTACACAAGAGCAGAGTTTCAACAGAGAGTATAGCCCACAAAGCCTAAAATATTACTCTCTCTGGCCCTTTGCAGAAAATGTTTGCCAACCCCTGCCTCACAGCTCAGATTTAGCAAGCTCTCTAACTTTTTCATGAATAAAAGATAAAATTCAGATGCAGAGCTGAAAAACGTTCCATGCTTATTATTCTGTTTGCAGGAGTTTCAAAGCCGCTGCATCATCCATGCCCAACAGCACAGAGCAGGAACCCAGATGGACCGTCCAAGGTTTCCCGTTAGCTATTTCTCGCTTTGCAATTTCCCTACATAGCCCTACATAGCGTGCACGCAGGAGAGAAAAACAATAATGACCCACCGTGCTAGATTTAAAAGCATTTAATGACATAGCATATATTTAACAGATAGGGCAAAAGTGGAGAGGTACAGGTCATACGACTGAGCACCAGGCCTGAGGGACCACCTCCCTGCTCAGGCCCAGCCTCGGAGTTCATTCCTATCAATGCCATTTTGATTGTGCAGTAAGATGAAAATTTGTCATTACAATCGTTACAGTGACAGAGAAATGCACACTATGTATCAAATAGCAAGGTAATGAAGCAAATTATAACACAGTGTGGCAACGCACGAGCAAGTAACCATTAGAGTAACATTACTTTGTCCAGTAAATGCTTCAGTTCCACTTGTACACTTACCAATGATTTAAAGGGTTTATTATACATCTAGTTTTATTATACTTTGTACTAGAATTATCTCAAACATACAATATAATGTATTTCAGCAAAAAAAAATTGAAATTACAGATTATTTAAAACAGTTATCAGTTTTCTATTCCTTCTTGTATCCCGACATTCTGAACCATCGTCGCGGTTGATGCAGAAAGCTGCATGTCGTGTGTTAGTAAGTGATGCCAGATACAAACGGTTTGGTCTGTAGAGTTAACATGGAGCTGCACTATGGCTGCAGCAGATCTTAATACACGATCTGTTTAATCAAGGTAAGACCCATCGTGGGCACTTCTAATAGTCAAGACTCAAGGAAACCACTGGGAGCAAATGGAAGAGAATGGTGTCAGGAAATTGGTACGTTTTGTCTCTGGTGAGCACAGGAAATATTGTTTAAGCACCGCTGCCCTGCATACCAACAGCACTAGAGGCAGGTTATTTCCAACACAGCCTCACAAAATTGAGGAACAGTTTAAATATTGAGATCTAATCTATAGAATTTCATTAAAAAAAATCTGGTCTGCCCTCTGCACCTCAAACTTTTGTAACTTGGAGATAAAGTGTTTAGGGGTATGTTCCCCATCCCCCCAAGAAATGCTCTATAAATTAAAAAAAAAAAAGGAAATCACCACATTGAGGAACATTAGGCACAGAGAGCAATGTGTTGGTTTTGAGCTCGCATGCTGGAATTTCACTGAAAAGGTAAGAGAAGGGCAGGAGATGAAGGAAAGGAGTTCACTTCTTTTTGCCAAAAATGCTGAACCGCTTCTCTTTGTCTTTCTCTTTGTCCTTTTCCCGCTTGCCGGGACTGGACTCGCTGGTGATGGTGACAACGCTGGTGGGCAAGGTCTGTGCCCGGCTAGATGCTGGCGTGCTCTGGGTGCTGGCAGACACCTCGTATTTATCGGAGGAGATGGCGGAGGAGATGGCCTGGATCCATGTGTTCATTTCCTCCTGGACAAATGGGGAGGCACAGGTGAGACTCAACTAAGCGGCTTGGGCAGGAGATGCTCTTGCTCCACCTGGATGACCATACGAGCCTCTGTTGGCTGGAAGGCTAGGGAACAATGCGTCTGGCTGACAGAGGCATCTGGCTAACTGAGGGGTAAGCAATTCCCAAATGAACCTCTGCTTTATCATACGTAGAGTGAACATGGTTCAACTCTCACGAGAATTCAGTTTACAGACCCTGAAGGTCATCACTCCAGTATATGGTCCTACAAACCTGCAAGAGCTCCATCTGTGGGGTGTCAGGACCCACTCTGAAAAGTTGACTTTCCTTTTTTTCTATTGAAATATATTTGACATATAACATTGTATAAATTTAATAGAAGTTGCTTTCTAAAATTTAAAGCACATGTTGTTTTCTCATCAGTTGACCCTCTCTCCCCTCAAGGTGGAGCACAACCCTGAATGGCTGGTTAAAGGCAGTGGGGTACAGAGAGGAGACTCCTGCCTGGGCTTCAGGATCCACGTCTGGCCCTGGGACCACCTCGCTGTGCCTCATATACTGGGAGGGGGTGGGGAAGGTTTCCTCTGTGGACTTCAACGGACCCTGCATTAGCTCTCCTGCCATGGCCAAGGAGACAGGGAAATGACATTCCCTGCCTCCTAGAGACATAAGTGAACACCTTCTAGAGTTAGTGACGGTGAAGCCTAGATGACAGAAGCCATCGCTGACCATTATTTATTGAAGAACATCATAAATGAAACTTATCATGCCACAAACACTTGCGAACTCTTAAATATCTGGGAGAAATGAATCTTAGAAACTTACATCATCTTTGGCTTGGAAGAGGTACTCATTGCCATCATTTAGCCTGTAATTTGAAAAAAGAAAGTAAGTCACGATATAACTTAAAAAAAAAAAATCCCCCAACTTTCCTATGTGGGATACAAGCAGGCCACAGAATCATACCAGATGGCTCGTCAGAGCTCTGCACACATCACCAACTGTGCCTGTGACCCACACAGGCCCAGCAGTGGCTCCCTGGACTCAAGAAGCCATATAATTGGGCCAGTATAACATACATAGGCAACTCAGTGTTTCAATCCACTGGAAGAATCGAAAAAGTCCCAAACGTATCAACATCTGGCTTTGTTTTGGCAACGATCACTTGGATCCTGATCACTGCTCTAAACTCAAGTCAAGAGAAATCTCTTTAAAAATTATGAGCCTTTTTGAAATTCTGCTACTGAGCTTGTATCCCCCACATTTAAAAATACCAGAGTTTCTGAACAGATGTACAGAAAAGGTCTCCTAGATTTCTCTTTCCATGTATGTCTCAGAGGGAAAGAAACTGCCCTGGGGAGGCCATCACTGTGACACCAAGAGGTCACTGGCGTGGAGGGCTCAGTCATTCACTCCACCGCTGTCAAGAGGAAGGGGGTGTTGCCAGGGTGGAGGAGGGTAAGTGCTCTTTGCCAATATCCTGACCCTCTGAAGCTGCATCATGGAGTACAAAGGGGGAGGCAGCCAGGGAGCCAGGCTGTCTGCGCCTTGTCTTACAAAATGTAACATGTTCCAAGTCCCGAAGAGCCTGCTCCAGCGCTCGTCAACAGAGCTCAATAAATCACACCATTTGCAATCCTTGGCTAGTCCAACTGGCACGAGACACACACATCACTGGAGGCCAAAGCTTTTCAGATCTCAAAGCAACAGATCAAATTAGTATTAAACTACTTTAAGTAATGTCCTAACCACTAACATGTTTACTTTTTACATTTTTAAAAGATAAAATGGTTTTTCTGCCCATTTCCAAGCACAAGCAGAACTTCTGAGCCTGGATCCTCTCTGTGGGGAGGTGTATGTGTTCTCCAGGGTAGAGACATTTGGAATTAGATGGTTCCAGAGGCACTGGGAACATCTGCTGGGCGAGTCAGGGGAGCACACACACTTCCTGTTTGTCTCCATCTGGCTCCAGGATGACTCATTTAACCCATCTCCAGATAATTCATAAGCAAAGAATAGCATCTCCTGGGTCTGGATAAGCTGCAAAAACGGGGAAACTATTTTTCTAAGCTTCCCTTAAATTATGAAATATAACTTGCTCACCTTGTCTGAGGGAACAGGAAGTTCTAGCTTATAAAAACAAAAGCCCCTTTTCCTCAATGTTCAGCTATGCTGTTAACCACAGGGACGCCGGTGACTGGCCACATCCCCAAAGACCCTAACCGAGATGTGTGCCAAACTGGTTTGTCACTTATTGGTTTTTTAAATGGCAGAGAAAGGAACCAACCAACCACAGTGTCTATCTAAGAAAATCAAGGCCCAGAGTGAAAATGAACACGCCCCCACCCGCCGGCAACCACAAAGCGACAACTCTCACCTGAGCTTGAACACGTGCTTCTTCTTCTTGTAATCAAGGGCCACTTCACAGACGGCTTCTTTCAAACTCACAGGGACCTCGCTGTGGTAGGGAATTCCGGAAGCAGCGGTCTTTGCATCTTTGTAGAAACCCATTTCTTGGTTATTTATGACACAATAAACATTGTGCCAGGACCTGAGCAGTTAAGAAAGGAACGTCAAAGTGCTACACCACACTCCCTTAAAGAGTTAAGAATCTGATTAATATGAAAATGGTCCTCAGACATGGTTTGACCCCTTGTTAAGAGTCCTTCCTAAATCCTACTAAAAATAGACAGTGGCACAAAATTCCTCCGTGGACTCTCGGGACAGCCACATGCTGCTGTGGTGGCAGGCTTCTGAGGGCTACCTCTCTCTCCATATTTGCAGAAAAACATGGTTCCCTCTTCTATTACATACAGGCACTCTTGGCTCTGACGGGAAAGATTTTGTCGGTGTTTGGTACTCTTTGCTGTAGTACCCTCTTGTGGTAAGGGGATACAGGCCAGGCTCCTTCAGTGAAACATGCCTGGCCTTAAGCAGCATTTCCACCTCAGCTCCATTCTTGATGTGGCTTGGCAACCTGACAGGAGGCAGATCCAGGGCCATTAGCACTTAGGAATCTTTGGATCAATTAGAAAAAGGTGGCTTTCCCCCATCATACAGCAAACTATCATAATATACTGATTTTATAAGAACAAGACACTTTACTGCTGCCTGCCTGTATTAACAAATCCATGCTGTCCTCAACACGGATGGCAGCTCTTAGACGGGATTCCCTGGTCTGGTGTACAACCTGCATAACCACATGGTGGCCCCAGGCAGTTTGGTCTGCTGGTTAAGCACACAGGCTGTGGAGTCAGATAAGAGTTTTATCCCAGCTATGCCATTTACTAGGGTTTCTACAGAGAGTAAACTTCCATAAGCTTCCAGAGCCTCAGTCTCCTCAGCTGTAAAATAGAGATAATGGAAGCAGGACTACTGGGAGATGCTGAAGACTGATATGGAGATAAGGCAGGGGGAATGATGAATGTCTTAAAAAATCCCACGAGGAGGAATCCTACAATGAAATCATCTCGCTTTAGGGAAGACTCCGCAACCTCAAACTAGCAGCACTCCTTCTCAGGATGAACTACTAAGGCCTCTTTTTGCTATTTCCATCCACACTTGACTCTTCTCTCAGTGAGTAAGACGCGCTCTACTCCAACTTTCCACTGTCAGTCCTAAGAATCACGTGATGCCCAGGAAGCTACAGAATAAACCAAGGACATGAACACACACTCCCCTTTCAACTCAAGACCGACCCGCCTCAACCTTTAACGGGCTGACTTCGCATCTTAATGCCCCGGACTTTGCTGTCATTACCTGCTTGAGGCTTTCTTGTTGTGGGCCTCCCACTCGTGCTTCCGATTCAGGAAGCCTTCCATCTGGGCCGAAGGCGTCTCCTGGGCTCTGGCTGGCAAGGTGGCGGCACTCTGGGGCGGGAGGGCAGTCTTGGCTTTGCGGTCGGAGGTGGGGGAGGGGATGGGGCTGGACTCTTTCGAGCTCGTCCTCTGTTCGGCAGCACCGTTGACCATTTCGCTTGTGTCTGCCGTTTCTGCCATCTAGGGACAGCGGAGAGGCCATTCAGCTAACCCCGAGAGCCACGGCAGTGATCACATACGCTCTAACTGACTCGCACACGTGGCTGTGTATAAATGCCTGGCACAGATCGAGGCAGTACAGTAAAACCATTGCACATCCCACAAAGCCAGCTGGACACCAAGGACATTAGAAGGTGGGAATGGATTAATACCCGCCCGTTTATGGGGATATGAGAAAAGCGAAATGCCAGTATGAGTTTTACTGCACTCTGCTCCTCTGATCAATCCATTTTCACTAATATAACTCAGATCATTTCCTCTTGTGGTTACTTTAAAACAAAAGGACAACGGTAACAATCACACATATTAAATATGAGAGAGTGGACGTTATACAGCAGCCACCTTACAACCAAGGACGCCACCAGAAGGGCTGGAAGTTTAAGCGAAAGGGCATTCACAAACAGATCGATAGACAACTCTATCAGAGCTACACAGCATTCCCCCAAAGTAAGACAAGGAAAGACGTTTCGTTTCTGAAAATGCTCTCTGGCTCTCCTCCCCCTCCCCTCAACACATCGTCATAAACACATGCAGAAATTAGGATGACAATCATGCATTTCGCATCTACCATCCCAGTTAGACTTTGGAACTTAAGAGCTGGAAGGAAATGAGGCAAGTCAACAAACATTGTTTTAACCACATCTGCCGAAGTTGTATCGTGAGTGGGTTGTAGTTTGTGTTAAAGGAGCTGGAAAAGCCAATCACAGTCACTCAACACCACACAGCTATTTACCCCCAAACAAAGACAGAACCAGGGCCTTCCCCATCACGTGTTGGTTGATCACGGTGCCTTGCTGCACTGAGACGAGAAAGCCCAGAGACAGCCAGGCTTCCAGCGGCTCTGACCCTTCAGGCTGGAGACGTCTTCGGGAGCTGTTTCTTCCCAAGCTCATTTATATTGTAACGCTCATGGCTTTTCGGCTTGGGAAATGCAGTAGGGTCTTGATTCATTATCACTTTCAGCCTGTGTACCATCAACTGTGTACCATGAACTGTAGCAGCCCCTGGCTGATATACCCAGGGCGTGGGATTAGCGAGTTACTAAAGCTGGGTGGGTGAGGCTGACGCTTTAGTGGATTACAGACAACCTGCACCCTTCGTACGCGGACAAACATGGAGGTGTCAATGGCACGCTCATTAGATACGTCCCCCATCACTGCTGCCCAGAACCAAAATGACACTGAATTAGCAGCAACAACCTCAACAGGATAAACACTAGACTGGCCACCACTGCTTGAACACTCAGATATGTCAACTCTCAGAACTGGGTCTCTCCTTTAGGTCTTATCTAAGTGGCTGAGTGGGAGTTACAAGTTTATATTCCATCTGTGCAAACTACCACCATTAGCATCAGAGTTTAGGGTGAGACTAGAGGCTATGCAATTTAAGGGTGTTTTTGACTGCAACCCTTCACCCACATAACAATGTGGAAAGTAGATTCTTAGGGCAAAAAGGCATGGGTGATTATCCTGGCCTTGCAAGTGACAGCCTGTGGACACGTGCTTACGAGCAATAGGCTATTCAAATATTTCTCTCCTTCCTTTCACTTTTAATGGAGAGATGCAGGAGAGAAAAATCACCACCAAAAAAACAAAATCCTGAGTCAAAAGACAGTGAGTAGATTTTAAAGTTGACAAATCTGTTCTTCTGATTTCAAGAAACTTCTGATGGGGAGGAAGCAGGAGTTTGGTCTGGAAGGCCTGTGCCAGGTGTGAGTCTAGGGAGACATGAGGTTAGTGTGTCTAGAAACCAGGTTAAAAAAAAATTAGTGCTGCAGGTGGTGCTCGCAAACTGCTAGTGACAGCAATGACCTGGATAGACGAACGTTTACTGGAAAAAGGCTAAAATTTATAGCACTTGGTCGGACTTCAAACATAGGTGAAGACCAGGGGAACCTCTTCTGGGGGAAATTCTGCAGCAAAAATTTTTTTCTTTAGAGTTAGAAGGAAAGAGAAAACCCCAAACCAGTATGCAGAGATAATTAATGTTTATGCAAATGAATTACTAATCAAGAAAACAAGGAAAATAAAAGGAACAAAATGAATTTTAATGGACATGTGCTTAAGCATGCCAACAGACAACACACCACTAGAGACAGACATCAAAGCAAATCATAGTGCTACGACCAGACGGTGGGTACACGAGGATCCACCCCGGCCCCACCCCACGGTGCTTCTCTTGAGCGATTAGTCCAGAGTGCTTTAGTGGCCGGGTACACCTGAGATGTTTAAATCAGGAGGTGAACATAAATGCAACGTGACAACTAGTAGCACAAGAAACACCTGATTGGTTTTCTAAGTGCACGAAGCAACGCTATTTCCAAGTTCATTAACTTGAGTCTCTGCATCGTTAACTCAAAAGAGTGAAAAGGCTTTTCTTCTTCCGACACAATCCAATCGTAATTAAAAATTTGCTCTGGCAAGCTACAATTTAAAAATCTAGATAAAAACAGGCATGAGAACAAATGCCAAAAACATCACAGCGCTCCTTCCCTGTGTGTTTATGTGGTTCCTTTTTTTTTTTGGTCTTCTGAATACAAAAAGCATAAAATTGGGCATTAGTCCTGATGATATAAAATTTAAACATATATATGGAAACATCACATATATACATATAGATCAGTGACACATATAATTTGGAGCCAGAAACACACGTCAGGGCTCCCTAAAGATCAAAGATGAAGCACTGGTTTTTTTCTAAAACGGATTTTGGTGTATTTAAGGCAGAGACCCAATAATGGTGCACATTACCCCGAGAACATAAGAAGCTTGGCATCTATCTATATACCCATCTACAGTCACAAGTAGATAGATATGTACATAGAAATAAGGAAAAACAAACAAGATGCTACATGATGTTATCCTGACAAAAGAAAAAAAAGACATGCATCATGAAATGAAAAGACAAATTAGACTTAACTCATGGAGAACACATATCAATACAGGTTTCTAATTCCACTAACATCTAAATATGGCAAATGAGCAAGTGAACGTCCCACAAGGCTTTGATGTAACATGGATTTGGTTTTGTCTTTACGAGTACCAGGAAATCACCTCTTTCATTAACTTCTATTCCTAAGGAATAGAATTTCTGTGAAAACATTTTCAACCCCTGCTGGTGGTCTGATAAATCCCAACCTAAAAGACTCCTTACTAGAGAACTCCACAGAGAGTCCCAAGAAATGAAAAACGAATCAGAAGATCCGTACACACGGCGGAGACATACAACAGAGTTTCTGTCTACAGAGACTCTAAAATTTCTTCGGAAGCCAGGAGGCACGCAACTGCTCCCAGGGTGGTCCACCAAGCACATCCTTCAAGTAACCAGGGTGAACCAGAATGGCTTTTGTTCCATTTGTTTGAAAAATTTAAATAGTTTGACACCCTGAAGTCATCAACTGAATGGAGAGGCCTGGAAGTCTGGTAGGCAGGCCTCTGACAGATGCTGGCAACAGCTGTCACCTGCCACGTCCCTTGTCCCAGCGGTGCTGACCGTGACCACGACAAAGGTGGCAGCAGCAGTCAGTGGGCATTTTATTCCCGAGGCTGGCTGCATTATCTGCTGCAAAGAAGCCTAGAATCCTCAATTCAGGACTTGGCAGAAAAAAATAAAGGAGGAGCTGGTTTGCAAAGAGTAATAAATGATCTGCAGATCTCAAAACGTTTGAGATTCTACGCCTAAACATGAAAACACCTTCCCAAGTAGATTCTCCTTCCCTTTCTTTGTCATTGTTGATGAATGAACGCAGCCTGAATGGAATGTTACTCAGCTGACTTTAGCTTGTAACCTTAACATTTCAAGTCTCCCTCCTCATACCCCAGTCTTCCTAGTTACGAGTAAACTAGTGCAGGTTAATAAAGGGGCTATGTACAGCGCAGTACTGCACCCTGTTAGTATAACTGGATGTGTCGTACCTGTCGGATTCTAGTTCTCTTCTTCATTTTGCTGTAATCTCATTTAATTTCAATTACTCATGTAAGGTTTTCGCTGTAAAATCTTAATAAAGTAAAAAGCTCACAATAAATAAACAAAAAATAAGCATGTTGCTTTACGGCAACTGAGCATCCATCAGTTAAAAGACTCAAATAAACATGAATTAAATGCAAACAAATATGAAACCAAGGAAGTCTATGAATTAAGTAAAATTTTAACACCGTGGGTGAAGTGGAAGCCAAAAGGTCAAATCAACAGGATTTGGAAAGAATGGTTCTTGACAAATGGTAGTGAACTTCACAGTCCAGACCACGGCTGGTCACTGGCTGTCCGTCTGCTATTAAAGTTTTTGTAGTTTTGGTAGGTTTGAGAGCGATAACTAACCCGTGGAGATCCCTGTTCAGCCGGCAAACCATTCTGGGAAACTTGCTCTCCTTTGGAAGTATCCCTGTTAGGCAAAGGGGGAAAGAAGACAGAGGAGGGGAGGGAGGGAGGGAGAGGAAGGAAGAAGAAAAGAGGAGAAAGAGAAAAATGGTAAGAGAGGATGGGTGAGAACATCAATTTGATTACAGGTTTTCTCTCAGAAAAACATACACAACCTTCCTCTACATAATACAACTTTTATATTAAAAAAAAACCTTTCCAGGTGTTTCAGACGCTAGCTAGAGAATAAGACTACAGGCACGCCCCTCCCCGCATGCAGGCAGCATGAGTGGCTGTCAGGGAGCTCTTAGCACAGCAAAATAACTAGCCTTTCAGAAATAGAGAATAACTTCTGTCCTTCATGTGATGCCACAAAGAACTTTCAAAAAGCATCACCACAAAATCACTGGCCTGAAATCTAGGTGGTTCCCTCCATCCATTTAATAGCATGGAAATTCTGAGTGCGTGTGAGTGTACACACACACGCGTGCGTGTGCAGTAGAGAGGGTGCTGTCTACATTCCACTTCTGCCGCCTGCACAGCAATGTGACCGTGGACAAGTCAGTGTTCTCAGATGTTACCCAGGGATGACCATACAGATTCTAAATATTCTACAGAAGAATTAAGCGGAAGGGCATGTGGCTAGGCCTAGTGAAGCACAAGCTTAGACAGACGCCCCCAGACCTCACTCGTCCCTGCAGCTCAGGTTCCAGCAGCGCCGCTGCCTGCCACTCACCACTGCTGCTGGGACTCGGCCTCCTCGGAAGCCCTCGTGCTCGGCTCAGGAGAAGGCGGCCGCCTCTTCCTCTCCTCTTCCTCTTGCTGTCTGCGCACTTCCAGTAACTCCAACTGAGGGAGAACACAGTGACGTTCAGCAGAGCCCCAAACTCTCTCTTTTAAGGAAAGGGCTCTAGACGAACCCAGGAAGTCTTCTTGTCCGAGTTTTCCACACTGGATCATACTGGACAACTAGAAGCTCTAACACCCTAAGCAAAATGGCACTAAGGTGACAGGAACTGCAGCTACAACCCCGAAACTACAAGAAACAGAGGTGTGAGTGATGAAACAGGTCTATTCCATGGGCTGGTAGATCCCTATCAGTCGTTTGTGTGGCCCCTAGGACACCGGGTTTAATTTCTAAGTGAACTATGCCGCTATCAACTCGGCTCAGGAAGAAAGAACCTGAGCATGTGGCTCTGTGCTGGACCTCCCATCAGAGCTCAGACAAACTCCACTGAGACAGGGCTGCAGGAATTCTCAAGGAAGCTTCCTGTGCTGTGGTAAGAATTTGTGATCAGCCAAATGTGGGCAGAAGAGGTGATCAGGCAACGGGAGAATTTTCAATGGTCTAGGATCAAGCTATGACTTGACGGGAACTCTAATCCTGAAATTTTAAACAGAATTAAAAGGCTATGCTCCCTAGAAACAAAGCTTCTATTAGATATGGGAGGAAAAGCAGATCCGAAGAGAAAAGCAAAGCCCAATCAACTGACTCCCAGGCAGGACACTATGATAAGTGATCCAAAATCAAGATGCCCAGGATGTGACTGAGGGGCTGGGAGCCCTGGACAGTCACCCAGGTGCTGTGCCAAGAGAGCCACCAATTTCAGGAAGAAAACAGAGTAGTAATGTGAATTCCCTGGTCTAGGAGGCAGGCAGAAAGAAGAGGCTGTCTATAAGAACGAAGAGGCTGAGTGTCCGGCGTCCAGCGGCCACTTACCGTCGTCAGCCTTTCCAGGGCAGAGAACCTCTCGTCCCAGGTTGCTGCAGACTTTTCAAAAGCCTCATGGCGCTTGATGAGCTTCTCCACCTCGTCCACACTCTGGCCTATTTCTCTGCTGGATAGGTATGGCTCCTGTCCGAGCAGCCAAGCCTCGGCCACACTGGCGTCCCTTGAGAACTGATGGACCTCCAAAACTGCATAGGGTACCAAGAGTGAGGGCTCGTGAGCAGTGGGATGTGGCAGTAAGGGATGGCACTGCCCTCTGGTGGCAGCTGCCTGCACAACTAGTTTATAGTCTAGTGTCGATCAGTGCTGTCCAACATAAATGTAATGTGAGCTACACATGCAACTTTAACTTTTCCAGCAGCCACATTAAAAATAAACAGGTAAAAGTAATTTCAAAAGCACATTGTAGACAACATGATATATCAAACTGTTATCAATGCAACATGTAATCAGTATAAAAAATTATTGAGATGTTTCATTCTTTTTTCTTCCATCTTTGAAATCTGATGTGTATTTTATCCTTAAAGCACATCTCAATTTGGACTGGCCACATTTCAAGTTCTCAGGAGCCACATGTAGACAGTGACTTCCAGACTGGACAACGCAGGCCGAGAGGGTGTGCTCTGCTCACTCAGCCCACTTCCATGAAGTAAGCCTCAGAGCCCTGCAGGAATTCACAAGCCACGTAACAACCAGATCACGTTGATGGAGCAGGCATTCTTAAACCACTCTTTATGGGGTGCTGGTCCTATGTTTTATTTTGTGGAGTTGAGAGGGAGGGAAGGATGTGGGGAGCACTGCAGAAAATGGCGACAATAGGGGCCAAGGCTTTTGCTTTATTCGTCCTGTGCCTCCACATGTGAGGAAGCAGCATGGCTTCCACTGGTTATGAGAAGGCCAGTCAGAAGCGGCTTCGCACTGTGGCTAACACGAATTTTCACTGCATCTCAAGCAGCAGTGCTGGGGGTCATTCAGATAAGAAATGGACTGCAGGCAGCATCAGTAACCCCAGGAACTGCCAGTTGTCTCTTTTCATCACCCTGGTGGCCCCCAACATTGCCATGAGATGATGCCACCATTGCACCAGGGACTGTCACCTCATTCTGTACACCCAGCATTCACCTGGTGCCTAGTTCACAGTGGGGGTACTAGGGGTTTTGCTGAGCTGTGCCTGCCCAGGAATTCTTAAAATTTATAGACCAAATCTTCATCCAAAGAATTGTCAAGAGTGGATTTCTTTTCAAAAAGGGCTGTGGGCCCAAAAGAGTAACGTGCTTTCACTAGGTAAAAACACACCTTTAAGATCGTTTCTAGTAAGCACCCTTGGTGTCTGAGTATATGGTTACAACACAAGGACAGAGCCCAGAGCCCCAAACACAGAATGGCAAAGATGGTAAATAACACTTGAGTTGGCCTACCACTTTCAGCATTCATACCGATTATTAAGCACTATCCCCAATACTGCAAATTATAAACTCTGTGTTAGCTCACATGTTCCTTTATAAGATTAAAAATAGAATCTACCTCAGAGGGTCATCGTGGAGAGTAAATACAGAAAAATAGATAAAACACTTAGAGGAATGCCCGTTTCACTGCAAAACCTCGATATTTGTTACCTTTTACTTTGTTATCAATCTTCTACCAAGAGCACCAAATATAAGACCTAATCAGGCCACCTTTCCAGCTTCTTGACTCTGCAGTAATAATTCTTCTTAAAGACAAGTGGAGGAGAAGGCTTTTACCCACACTCTCCCAGAGGGACACGGAATTCTCTCATCCCATGCTGCTCCTTAAGAGCATCCAAATCCCACTTCCGACACTGAGATCAGTCATGGGAAGAAGAATAAAGAATATGCCACAGGAAACTACTTAAAAATATTTAGCATGAAAGTGTGAAATAGGGCATTAAAAAAGAAGCATTTAGAACTCCTAAAATCATTAAGTGATAACATCACATCAAATCGATTAAAGCAGGAAAATAAACTTGCGTACTTTCAATGGACCCCCAAAGAGAGTAAAAAGATTAAGTACGTCCTTACTCAGTCTTAACCATTCCCATCGGTCTTCCCACTTGTCAATCATTTCTTTTCTCTTTTCTGTCAACTGCAGTAACTTTTCCTTGATCTGTGAGAAAAGAAGGACCACGAGGACATCTTAATAGAATGTACCACATCCTCCTAGCCTTCCCCTTGATAAGCCACTTCATGTAAGAAAAATACATTTTTTGTGGAGACTACCACTAAACCAGGAAATATCTAAGGACTGCTCAGTCTATCTGTGTACTGGGATAGGAGAGAAAAGCATGGCAACCTTCCTTCCAGAAGGGGCTGACAGGAAGGCTGGGCTCCACTGAAAGCAGCTTTGTCGTGAGGAGGCCAACAACGCACTGAGCCCCCTCTGGACTCGGGGGCTCCCTTCAGCGAGCACGCTAAGGAAGAGAGGGCCAGCAAGAGGGGCAAAGCCCTGACCTCTCTGAGAGAACACTGAATCCCCTGAAGGGGCCACACACTGACTAACCACTTACCTCTTTACTACCACGGCCCTAACTGGAACTAGCAACCATCCACTAAAGAGCAAACTGATCTAGGGCACATGTGACAGAGAAGGGGTGGCACCTAGGAAGGTGGGAGGATGAAACCTGCACCTGGGGCATCAACAATTGTCTTCTGTGCCAGGGATCAACTGGCTCTGTGCCAAGAGTCTTGCATAAGTTGTCTTACTCTACACACAAAGGAAAGAAGGCATTCCAAAATATATGTATCTGTGTATGTGTGTATGAATGCAAATAGCTATTTCTTTCTGTATGTATGTGCATACACACACATATAGACATACTTCACTAAACAAAATCAATTTACATGTGAACACCAGCTGTGTGCATCCCAGGGCCCCTAAGCAAAGCAGCATCCTACCTCCTCGGATGCGTAGTGCTTTCTTGCCAGCAGGGATTTCCCAAGTTCAATGCAGGTTGTGAAGCTGTCATTACGGGCATCAATTTCAGCTTTGATACCTTGATGATTGTTCATTAATAATTCAACAGATGACACATCCCTAAAATTAGACAAATAATACCTCCTTTAGGAGATCAAGCTTTTCAAACAAATGTGTAGGTTTCAAAACACGTAATTAATTTGAAGGCACTATTCACCGGCACAATTTGCCTTTCAGTTCTGATTCACAGTCTGAGCTCAGGCTGGGTCACTGGAGCTGAGGCACAATGACAGTCTAATTCAGGATCAGCTATGCAACCTAACAGTAAGAATAAGGCTACCCTCATTTTTGTGGTGCACGCCTGA
Source organism: Equus caballus (assembly GCF_041296265.1). Classification (NCBI taxonomy): domain Eukaryota; kingdom Metazoa; phylum Chordata; class Mammalia; order Perissodactyla; family Equidae; genus Equus; species Equus caballus. The sequence continues at coordinate 61,262,160 of NC_091698.1, forward strand.
ATAATTTAAAATGGTTGCTTGGCAGGTACCAGAAAAACCATTCGATTTCTGTTCAAACTTATACTTTGAAATGCAATTCAGACTTTTTTCGAGAAGGTACAGAGGCAATAACAGGCATCCCCGATCATACACCAATGAGTTAGCTGTCCAAGGTTCAGGAGATGCGTGTTCCAGAGAGCAGCTGACACCACCCCCTTCTTTAGACATGAAGAGACACAGCATAGGAACCAGCTTAGAAATCAATAATTGGTAGAGCTGAGAGAGCTTCTCACGGATCAAACCTATGAACTAAAAAGTCTTGATTTAGGAAATACAGTTGTTTTACATATATATGTAGTTATAAAAATATTTCTTCTTTTGGAGCATAGTTCATTTCTCAGTTACAGCAGGGGCTGGGGCTGGCAGGAGTGAACTGGGGGTTGTATATGTGCTGCTTGGTCATCTATTAGCTTCTCTTAGCTGCTCTGCATGAAACATAGCCAAAGAGAAGATATAGAACGAATAGCAAAAAATAATCTCAAGATGCCATTACAGCAGATGTTGAGGGTTAAGAGACACCCTTAAGTAACGTGTATGAAAACGGATAAAGAGGTTTTTAATCTAATAGAGAAAAAGAACACAGAAAAGCCATCTTATTCCAATGGTGAGGTAGAGCTGGTTATGTCCAAGGTATGAGGTCACAGACAAAGGCAGGAGGGCCAGGGTGAGCGTGGAACACGGGGGCAGGGTAGGGTGAGAAACACGGAGGGCGCGACAACACTGGGTCCCTCATTCCTTGGTAACCACGCGCAGCAGACTGGAGCAGTGGTGGCTCCCCAAAAACTCCTCCCCACCCCTGCTCTGGCCTTGAAACTCTCAGGTAAGGCCCCCAGTTCTCTCTGGAAGATCCCTTCTACACATTAACCGGGGTCAACTAGCCAGATTTCCTCCTGCCCAGGAGGCCAGGAGTGTTACCTTGGCTTCTCCTGGGCTTCGATTTGCCGGATGACATCCTCCATCCATAGCATGAGGTCACGCACCATGCTGAAGAAGCGGAACTTGTCCCCTGTGTCCACCAGCCGCACCCTGCGGCCCTCACAAGCATCCAGCAGGGCCTTCCAGGCTTCCAGAACCTCATTCTCTCGCTTCTGGATGTCATCAGCCTTGTCACCCGCATAGGCTGCCTGGAGGCGGGCCGCATCCTCCTGCAGTTGCCTCACCTGCAGAGCCACGGGGAGACGAGCCAGGTGAGAGGGCTGGGCCTTCTCTCCATCGCCCCACCACTCCCTTCACGCACATCACACGCTGTCTGCTTATGCACTAACTGAAGAACCAAGTCCAAATGGATCCCTTGTCCCCCAAGAAGCTCACAATTCCATCAGGGAGATCTAACTCACAAAACCCCAAGTTTACTATAAACGTATTGCACTACATCATTAAGTTCTACATGAACAATAAAACAAATGAAATGCTGCAGGAATGCAGGTGGGAGACTTTGGTGAGGAAAGGGCCCCTGGAGGTGGCCTGGATATACAGACAGAACAGAAATCACATGGTACATATCCAGACATAGTTTATTAAAACAATAAACACCTAATCTGCTCCTTTAGGGTAAACATGATGTTTTTATCATGAATAAGAAACTGCCATGAAGAACACATTTTGAAAATGCCTTTTCCATTGCTATGTGATGTTGCTGAAAACAATACACGTATCATGTGTAAAGAGCTCTCACAATGGGAGAATTCAACTTGAAAAACATAAAAATGCAGCATCTAACGTAGTTGAAAAAACTGACTGATATTTAACAAGGTAAAATTTTAACCAGCCAAATTTCAAATTTCAAATTTCAAAAACTGCATCATAAGGAAATGCAAATAGGTCTTATGGAAAGATGTTAAAAGGAGATACTGTAATTTTTCATCTAGTAGATAGTTGGCAAAAATTCAAGTTAGACGATTTATCTGCCAGTGAGCTGATTCACTGTTGGGAGGACAATAGGTTACAGCTCCTACAGAACGCATGGGCAGCGCCCATCAAAATTACAAATGCATGTACCTTCTGATTTTATGACCTCACTTTGGGGAATTTATCCTATATACATTCTTGCACATTTAGGAAATTAAACACACATAAGGTTATTTATTGCAGCATCGTCTATAAAAGCAGAAGACTGAAAATAAAGTAAATACCCATCAGTGAGGGACTGGTTAAATTAATGATGGCACACCCATACCAGAGGCCCCTATGCAGTCATGGAAAAGAATGAGGGAGGGCTCTGTATTCTCATATGAACAGTACCCCAAGATAACAGCTAAACGGAAAAAGCAAAGCACAGACAGTCTACTTTCTGTGTAAAAAGGGGGAAAAAACAAGAATAGGCTTCACTTTTTTGGGGGGTGAGGGGTAGGGGGAAAATATGCCCTTGTAACAGAAACTAATAACTGTGGGTATTTTATACTTTTAAATTTCCTTCTATGTTTTATGTATAGAAAATACATATTAGTAGTACCATACATGTGTACAACATCTAATTACAAACATACACACGTGGGGAAACGTACACTCAGTCTTCATTTACTGATGGGTTGTGTGATCACTGTCTGCAGACAGTCATCCTGGATGATGAGAGCTTTCAGATGTCTGCGAGGGGAGTACGCGGGCAAACACCATGTAGGGAGGTTCAGGTGGGGTGAGAGGGGATGAGGATGAACAACATAGGGCTTGGGGGGAGGTAAACTACTGACCCCGATCACGAATGGTGGCAAGACAGGCTGATACAAGAGTTAAAAGGCCAGGGAGGAAACGCCACTGGCTTTTGGGAGCCTGTACCGAGAGCCTCCCCTTCTGCTCTAATAACCTGGACTGGGCCAATGACTGCAGAAGGGGCACACAGACTCTTACAGCTGTAAAAGGCACAGCCCAGTCGGGACCATGAGGTGGAGATGGGCAGGCTTTGAGGGAGTACATCTCTGTCCTGGATGTGACTAGATCCTCCATGGGCTCCCTCATCTCTCTGAGCCTCACAAGGTGAAGGGATTTCATTAAAAAATGAGGGAGCAATTCCATCATCTCTGGAATCTCTTTAAGTTTCAAAAGTAAACGATTTTACAGGATCAGAGGAAAGACCTGCTGTCAGGCAGGTGTGTTCTGTCTCTAAGCATTCCAAAAGTTCCCCTAAGCTTTTTTGTTATAACAACAGAGAACACTCATGGAGCTCTTGCTGTGGCATACGTTTTGCAAACAACATCTCAGTCCTCAAAGCGTTATGGAACTGAAGCTTAGAGGGATAAATTAAACTTGCCACAGGCTCCACTTCAACCAGGGTCTGCCCTTCTCCTGCAGCCTTGTGCTAACCACCATCAGACCGCATCTTGATGGATCCTTACACATTCATATTATACTCCTGGACCTTAGGTGCAATGAAAGCCACTGAACATGAAGCCAACAAGCTTTTGGATGGCAAGTTTTCAGAGCACAGGAGGACACCAGTTCTGAAGGAAAGACTGGAAAGGTTCATGGTGAGCACCTTTAAATTCTGCTTGATGCAGACCCTTAGCCACTCCATGTATCTCTCTTAAATATTCCCTAGACACCTTCTACCTCCTCAGTGGAAAAGTTGAAGCCACTTAATCTGAATAAAGCTCCAACTGTCAACAAGGTCCCTCTGGTTCTAGAAGGGGCAAATTAAGGGGAAGTGAGAAGACAAAGGCGGTAAGGGTGGTCTCTTCACAGAAAAAATCTCAAAGCACACCAAAGAATGGTGAGGCTGATGCACTCTAGCAGAGGTCAGCCCACAGTCAAATGTGAGCTGTCTGCTTTTATAAACAAAGATTTACCGGCACACAGCTATGCCTCTTTATTTTTCTACTGTCTGTGGTTGCTTTATGCTACCAAGGCAGAGCTGAGAAGCTGCAACAGGGATCATTATGCCCTACAAAGCCAAAAATATTTACTACGTGGGCTTCTACAGAAGTTCCCCTGCACTAGATTATCAAAGTGCTCCTAACAGACAAGAACAAAACTCCTAATAAACTCAGGGCTGGTTATCTTTAATAAAACTGACTCTTCTCCTGGACCGTGAAATTTAGGGGAGGAAAAAAAAAAGATGCAATTTATTTTTCATCTAAAAGACATAAGACCTTCATTGCAGCATTTATACACAATAGCCAAGACTTGGAAGCAATCTAGGTGCCCATCAAGGGATGAATGGATAAAGAAGATGTGGTATTTATACACGATGGAATACTCTCAGCCATAAGAAATGATGAAATCTGGCCATTTGTGACAACATGGATGGACCTTGAGGGTATCATGCTGAGTGAAATAAGACAGAGGGAGAAAGTCAAATACCATATGATCTCACTCACAAGTAGAAGATAAAAACAACAACAAAGAATCACATAGCATTGGAGATTGGATTGGTGGTTACCATAGGAGAAGGGGGGAGGGCAAAAGGGGTGATTAGGCTCACATGTGAGGGGATGGACTATAATTAGTTTTTGGGTGGTGACCATGATGTAACCTACACAGAATTCGAAATATATTATGATGTACATCTGAAAGCTATAAAACTTTATAATCCAATGTTACTGCAATTAAAAAAATAAATAAATTTAAAAATAAATAAATAAAAGACATAAGACTAAACAAGAAACTGCACAGAGAGTGAACTAGAGAGTAATTATACTGCAGATTCTTACTGTTACATTATTAACAGTTTCCTAAACATCTTTTAAAGAAAGCCTAAGTGTTAGCCATTCTATACTAGGGGGAAAAAGACAAGGGACATTAAAACAGAATCTTGTTTTCCGTCTTTCTGGAAATATAATTCAGACCCTGGTTGATGCAAAATAAACAGGTGTTATTTTGGAAATTATTCTGGATGGTATGCTAACGTAATACGAATTCTTGTTGAGAGGACTGTAACTCGCAAATGTTTGTGTGAGCATCTGGTTTATTTTAATCACGGGGACGTCCATCAAACAATGTCTGCAAATGTGGCAAACGTAGAACTTTACGGTCTAAGATCTCCCAAATGGAACATTCTAACACTGTGTGTGTGTGCGTGTAATTTGGGCAATTCTTAGAGGCAATTCCTTTGAGGAGGTAAGGAATGAAGAGAGATGCTCAGAGACACACAAAGACACTGTATGAAAGAAAACCTCCCCACCACCTGCGTGCGGCACCCCCACCCACCTGCGTGCCCAGAGCCTGGATGTCATGCTCAAAAGTAGTGTGCATTCTCTGTAAGGTCTCCACTGTGTTCTGATCTCTCCCAAGCTCCTCGGGGAGTTTCTTGTGTTTGTCCTGGATGCGCCCAAAGATCTCCTTCGCATCATGGTAAAACTTATGCAGTTCATAGGAGGCAGCCAGAATCTGTGTTCTTGTGTCAATGAGCTCCAGGAGGTCAGCCCAGGCTTCATTGAGCCCGTCCTTCCACTCGGCGATGGTGGCGGCATCTGAGTGCCCAGAGTTGATGAGTTCATCTGCCATGTGATTGACCGTATCCACACGCTCCTGCCCAATGTTCCCTGTGTCTCGGGCAAATTCCCGGAATCGTTCTTGTAACATCTGACACGGGGATGAGTGGAAAGAAATCAGTGAGACTACTGTTTCTTGATCATGTGAAGGTTCTTTGAAAACAAACGAGTAATATGCATGACTCAACAACAGATCTGAGCTCTAAGACCTGTCTCATCAATCAAGCTTCCTTCTTGTTCACTGTAGCAGAGTAAGGCACTGGCTCCATCTCATTTCACTAGTACAGAAGGGAGCACAGCAAGGTTAAACAGATTAATCTAAGTCAACGTAGCCTGGTGATAAAAATGCTGAGTTGAAACTAAACCCCATGACCTTTGATTCAAGTCCAGGGTGTTTTATGTGCTCACAGACAAGGAATGCAAATGGCCTTTCATACCCACTGCTCATTGCACAACCACTCACGCTCTGCCCAGAGTAACTTGCCGTGACATGCTCGTAGTCCTGCCCCAATTCATGTGATCCTGCGACCACCTCCCTCTCGGCAATCCACTGCTCCAGGTCATCCACCTCACGGTTGAGCTGGAACAGCCTGTGCCTCTCGTCCAGTTTGCCTCTCCTCTCTTCGGCAAGGTCTTTCAGGCCAGCATACAGCTTATCCACTTTGGACTGTCGCATGCTAATGCGCTCACTGAAAAAGGGGAGGTGTGGGGAAAAGGACCTGAAATGTCAAACGTTCTTCATGGAGAAAACAAATGAGGTGGAAATGCCAAGAGAGCATCTTATATAAAATTTCTCAAAGGAAACTTCTAGTTAACCAATTTAGCCTAAAAAAGAAAACTCTGAAATTTGACCTCAACTTCAAGCAACAAAGAGACAACATGTAAAAACATACTAATTAAGGCCGAAGGCCATCCTGACTGCAATGATGGAAGGAGGGGAGAGAAACCCTAGCTATCTGTACTGCTGGCTCTGTAAGTCAGGATTTCCTCTGATCTTAAAAGTTAATGCAAAATCCAGAAGCCGCCTTCCACTCTCAGGTACCAAGCTGCTGAAGGGACAAAGATATCCCATTACCTTTACCTTCTCTGGGCTGTATGTTCCCCCTGCCTGGAGGGCAGACCCTGTTGCCCCCCTTTCGTGGATCCTGGGAGTGCTGCATCCCCCTCCCTCCAAACTCTCCTCAGAATGACTGTCTCTTAATAGGAAACCAAAGAAAGAAGGTCTTGTTGATGCCTGTCCCTGTAGACTGGGAAGGCCACTTTCCTGGGAATCCTGGTCATGAACGCCTGAAGGACCTGCTACACCAACACCGTTGACCTCATCCTCAACTTGCCTTGGTCAATGCACAAAGCCGATCCCTTTCCTTCCTGAGTCACAAAAGGCAGTTACGTAGAAAGCCTAAAATAACTGCCATTGAAGTTAGTGTGTGAGCCTGATACATAGTCGGGGAGTGTGACACACACACCTCTTTTTTTTATTCCTAAGGTGTTCTAAGGACTTGATGTATAAGAGTTAGGAGGTGGTGTCACTTTGTTCTTCCCGGGAGCTGGTTTTATAGGTCCGTGTATTCTTGTCTACCACTCCTCTTAAAACTAATAATGACTTTCCTAAACTGGATGACTTTTTCAACCCAAGGATAGGTGCTTTGATAACCTGTGTCTGCACAACTCAATCTGTACTTTTGACTCAACACCAATAACCTCGCAAAAAGGCCTTGACCAACAGGAAATACTTAACCCACAAGTGCTATTTCCTAACAGAACAGCTCACCCCTCCTATTTAGCACAGGCTCATTGGATCTGTTTTAAAAATGCTTTCCAAAGACCTACATTAGCAGTTACTCAAGACGAATGCTACTGTTTCCTTTGGATGAGTCAGAGCAAGAGGCCGTTATTGGGAGGAACTGATAGGCCAGTCTCATCTTTACATAATGACACTCACTTTTCAGGATGGCCGTCAGCCACCAGGGCCCGGCTGGTCTTCGAGAGCTGATGCACTGTCTCTGCATAGTCCTCCACAGCTTGTTCCAAGATCTGGTGCTTCTTCAACATGGAGACGGCACTCTGCTCATCCTGCAAAGAGAGGTGACTGTCATGACCACAGATATCCCCTCCAACCCAATGCACCTTAAAGAGAGACGGGCTGACAGCATGTGCGGTAGGAGGAAAAATCATCAGAAAGAAAATAACCACAAAAGTGATAAAGACAGTGGAACACAGAAACATTTTAAGAGCGTCAATATGGACTAGACTGTGGGAGCCTTCAGTGAAAGATGAACATGAGGATAATACAGAATGACTAAGACCCCTCTGAGGTACAGAGTAAAGCCCAGGCGGACCCAGCACATCCTCGCTGGCTGAAACTCTTCACAGTCTAACAAATATGTAGATAACAGCATTCTGGAACCCTTAAATACTTCCAAATTGTCTCAAAAGCATCTTGTATGTTGCAAAGCTTAGGTAATCCTATAACTAGAGAGAGCAAGGAGGACTCTGGCAAATTTCTATTAAAAAAAAAAAAGAAAAGGCAAGATGATCCCAGTCTTAATGACATACCAGGATTCACATAAGAAAATGCTGTGTCAAGGAGAAATAGCCAGATTCCAGGCTCCTTTATGCACCACGGTGCCCCCATGACAACACTCAAAGGCAACAATACAATGTTTCACAAGGACACAGCCACCAGCAGAAAACAAGCTTGGAGGCTGAGGCTCTTCTGGGGCAGGGATGGGCCTCCACCTCGTTTTGTGGAGGGCCGGAACCCTCTCTCACCTTGGCCTTCTCCTCAGACATCATGTACAGCTCCTGCTCGCTCATCCATGCCTCCGCCTCAGCCGCGTCAAAGTAGTACTGCTGGGCCCTGTGTGCTTCCTCGAGCCGCCTGTGGCGATTCTCCGTCTCCTCGATGAGGCAGCCCCACTGCTCCTTCAGGTCAGCGAGCCTCTGCCGGATGGCCTCCGCACTGAGGCTGCTGCTGTCAGTGACGATGTTTTGGCTCCTCTCAAAGATGTCATCAATGCGAGGCTGGTGCCCCTGGATTTCTTTCTGAAGGGTCTATGGGAGCAGGCAACACAAACGAGAGGCTTGCTGAACTGCAACAGCGTGCTGTTTATGCCAAGCCATGAGGGCCAAGGAGAAATTGCAAGCCTTCAAAGCTCTCTCGCATTCTCTGTTTTGTAATTTGGAGCAATTACTTATCAGACCGAGTTGGCCTGAACAGAAACTTACCTGATTTTTCTTTATTAACAGCTGCACAGTCTGGAGGTTGTGGCCATGATCTCTGGAAGTTGCCAAAGGCATCCTCTCTCCAACCCACAACTGGAAAGAATTATAAACAGGTGATCAGGATCACTCAGAAAGAACAAATATCTGACACAAACAAGTGCAGCAGGGGCTAGCAGGGAGGCCAGCTTGAGAAAGGAATGTGTATTTGATCACCCCGGGAAGGGCTGCCTGAGGAGCCTGCCCTTCTTCTGCAATACAGGGCGAGGGCTAGTCTCCCATCCCTTTCTTCACTCTCAATGCTGGACTCACTGTGAATCCACATTCTTTATTTATTTCTGTAACTATTCCCTAGAATATCTTTAGAAAACCACACAGAACAACGAAGCTGCACTTTGTGTGAATTCACAAAGCAAGGCCTTTGCTAGCTCAGCTCACCGCCGCAGCCCAAGGTAAGTCTGACAGAGAGGTGAGAACATGGGCTTCAGGCGGGATAGGCGAGGAGGTTTACGAAAAAGCCCCTCATGCGGCGAGTGTCTACTCACGATCTCGTCCTCCACGTCCCTGTTGAACTGGTGGATCTCTTTGGAGGCCAGCAGGTTGTGCTTCCTTTCGTTCAAGGGCTCCAGCAATTCCATGAACTTGGTCTGCACAGTGAGGCGCTTGCTGTCCACCTCGTCGGTGCTCTTCCCCTCCTGACTCAGGGCCTGGGCCTGGCTCTGGAGCTCTTCGATCTCCTTCTTCCGCACCTCCATCTGATTCTCCAGCATCTGAGGGCAGCAAACAGACCAACCTTCACACCAGAGACAAGCGAAGCACAAACAATCCTACGAAATGTTTGTTTTTCCTACTGGCCAAAACGGAAGATGGAAGAATATTAATTTATACAGAGGAGAGACCAAGAAATGTTCCTAACATCTATCACACTACCACTTAGAATGCCACTTCGTCAGCTTGTCTTTTTAAAAATCCCTTTCTAGGATTTTTAAACTTGGGAGCAGCATTCAACTTTATCTAGGAACTTAGGAGGCAAGTGACAGAGGAAACAAGAATTAATTATGGGGAAAAGATAGTCTTCATCTGCCTGTACAGAAGCCATAATGATGTTCGAAACCAGTTTAACCATCAGGAAGGAGTAAAGTCTTGAGGTTCCAGTTGTTTGAGGCAAGAAGGATAGCTAATGTTATCATCTTCTTTCCATTTCTTTATTCAGAAAGCCGATTCTTCTTTTTTTAAATACTGGATAATCAGCTGAAACATACTTCTTGTTTATTTACATGAGGAAAATGGGCAGAAGTGAAAGCAGAGGTGTCTCCCTCAGGAAATACCACACCGGGAAGACCACATGCTGACAGCTTAGAGACAAGGGGACTGCATCTGGGAATAAACTGACTCCTTTCTTAGGAAGTGGAGGTAAAGAGCTACAGCTAAAAACCACCCACAAAAACACTCCTTAACGTATAACTTGAAGAGCAGAGAAACTGAATAATTTAGCGAAAGGCAAGGTGGGTGTCCCTTTGAAGAAACAAGCTTCAGCACCTGGCCAAGACGCGTCTACAGGGACTGGTTCTCAGCAGAGCTGTTGGGCCCAGGACTCAGCCACGCACTGCGGCAAACCCAGCCAGGGGGACTTCTGGAACATTCTGCCACCAAGCTGTTGTCTCAAGCCTCACCAGAGCTGTTTTCTCGTAATTTCTAAGTAAATTCACTTGCCCTTAGAGTATTCTATCATGACATAAAAAAAAAATTTTTCTTTTATCATCTAAAAAGTACCCGGAACAAGTAGGTAACTATCAAATATCTAGATGTTTATACAGCAAAGTATATGAATGTGACTACTTCCCTTCATGTAAAGTGTGGAATTGAATGAAATGAATATTTACTCAACTGTTAAATGGGGATACGATCCATCAACTAAGATGATAATTAAAAAAGTATTCCCACGCACAGACACCCAATCCTATGTCTTCCCAGTTGATTCTGGAAATGCCCCATGACACTGTCAGAGCAAACACTTAGCTGGGTTCCGTCCACATAGAGGTGGATGGCTGAGAACACAGTGGGTGAGTTAAGACTATGAAGGCTATGGCAGTAATAGAAACAGGCTCAAGTACGTAGTCGCCTCATGCTTGCCTGTTGCTTTTTCAGCAGGATGTTGACGCTGGTAAGGTCTTTGCCATAGTCATCAGACTGGATCTGACTCTCCAGGCCATGCAGCCATTTGTCCAGATCTGCGCAGCTCTGGGTAAAAAGTTCCGCCTTGTTTGCGTCAAAGAGTCGCTGGGCCTTGGTCTGGGTGGTGGATTCAAGGACTTCCCACATTTTATGTAAACCAGTGAGTTTCTCCTTCACTACGGCTTCTGTCTCAGGCTTTTCTGAAATGAGCTGCATTCCTTCCTGGAAAACACAAATAAATAATAGTTTGCTGGAGAACAAAAGTCACTGTGAAAATCAAACCTAAGATATCTGATCTGTGATTTACCTATTCATTCAACATACAGAGACTGCTCTCACATAACGTTACTGCTCAGTAAAATTGACAAGGGCCTAGTCTACGCACACTATGTGGCTTTCACGGGAGTCAAGCAAGACGTGATTGCTGAAATGGTTTCAACCCGGGCAGTGGGACTTTAATGCTAATAACCTAAGACTTCATCCCCTCCACTTCACCCACAAAGGACCATAATACATTATTTTAAGCAGTAGAAGTCAAAACAATATAAAAAGTGTGAAAGAAGAGAAGGGAGGGTGGAGAACTTTCCATCCACCTTCAGTTATGCTGCACAGAATCTCCCTGTGCAAAATAATACATTTGAAATTATCATAGTGTCTAGTGTACAGCAGTCACACAAGCAAGCTAGGGAAAATTTAAAATACGCAAGATTCCTAAAATCTGTGCAACTGGATCTGCTCAGCCTCTGTCACAGTCCAACACATATAATATGATCAAGATAGTGGGGACTCTGTCCAAGGGGCTCACAGTCTGTCATCTGCAAGATGCAGATGAGACACACAACAGAAACTAAACACCTAGACTTCATTAAAAGACAAATCAAGCGCTTTGTACCACGTAGTTGGGTTTCTGCTTTTTTTCCCTTCTGCTGGGTTGAAGTCAGGGATTGGTAAGTGTAAGTGGGACTACTACTGGCTGTGTATATAATCGGATATGACTCAAATATGCTGGAAAATGTGCTAAGTAAAAAAGGAGCTCATTTCCACCCAGTTTGTTTTTTCACCATGGCCACATTGTGGAAATGGGAGCCTCATCAAACACTGTAACTCACCTTCTCAATTTTGTCAAGCCATTCTTTGTTGGACGCGAGTTCTGCCATAAATGCTTGATGTTTTAACCATTTACTGTGCAGATTTCTGGCTTCATCATAAGACATGTCCTGGGCTGTAAGCATCTTTTCATTGATCCAGAGAGAGAGCTAGGAAAAAAAAAAAATCAGCAAAGTTTCAGAGATTGTGATCATAGACATCAGCCTTTTTTCTGCCCGGAAAGAGCTGTGTTATGTCATACTATGCATACTGCACATGTTTCCATGTCAACAGACAACCAAATATTTACTTTACAACTCTGCCCTGTCATGACAGGCATCTCCATTGTACGGAGGCTGTACCTGAGCCTTGCTGCAAACTGTGTATCCAACAGCAAATCCAGAGGTACAAAAGCTCTCTGAGCCAGCTTTCAAACTGCTTGGCACTCTTAACCAGCTCTTCCCCCAAAGGCTTGTGTTTAAAATCCTGCCCTAACCAGTCCAAGTCACAACCTTCTTTCTCTTCCAAATACTTGTGCCCGCTATACCATGTTAATCACGATTAACTGTCTTTTACTCTCTTCGGTAATCTTTTCACTCTTTTAGTTCTATTATAAAAAACCCAAAAACTCTATTCTTTTGTCTCTCCCTCCCCTTCATGGCTTTATCTATGAGAATGCCAAAAAGCATAAATCACTTGCTCACTGTAGGGGTGATGGCAACAATGATGCCCTCTCAACGTTTCCTTCAAGTGTGAGTCACCGTCACCTCTTTTTCTATAGCGGCTGTTTCTAAAGGGCCTTCCATTCAGTCCAAGAACACTTCAGAGGACTTGATTCGGAGACCTAACATGTCTACTTGGATCTGAACTCTGGAAAGCCTCACAAAGCCTGCCAGCTGCTGACACTTCTGAGAAGGGAGTTATTGCACAAGGCTCAGGGTAGGGGTCAGCCCAATCCCAGGCCCTGGACACACTTCTCCTGCTGGCTTTCGTCCCTATTTGCCTGGCTCCCTACTGCCTGCATGGAATTGGCCAGGCCAGGGTCCTAATCACTATCCCATGCCCAGCACTAGCCCAGGAAGAACTTTTTCTGTATCCAGGAGGAGGACAGACAAAGGACTGTAGGGTCAGCCCAGAACCGGAAGGAAATGTCTTCAGGGACTGTGTCCCTTTCTCCCATGTGACTTTTATATCAGTCACTGCCACAGTAAAGTTGCACCCAAACTCCTTTGCAGTCCTATCTCCAAAAGGTTTAGAAATGGCATATAAAACCAATAGAAACCCGTACAGAATCAACATTTCTAAGGCCATTCACTCGTATTCTGGGTTGCTGCTGGGAAAGACATCCCCATAAATTTGCTTAAACAATAGAAAGTCTTTTCTTTGGAAAGGATGTCAAGGAGGGCAATGCGGGTGACAGGAGCGCTCCTGACTCTGAACGTGGGGAACTCCAGGCACTATCTCTACCTTTCTCCAGATATTCACCCACCGTGCAGGAGGTGCGGGAGTTGACAGCAAAAGATAGTAAGATCTTAGATGTCACTCTTTATTGAGATGAACAACCAATAAATCTCATAAAGCCCTTTGAAAGCAAGGATCATAGATTTGTTACACAGCAACAGAAACACTAAATTTCCTACTTAAAAAAATTACCTAGTTTCCAGTTAACTGAGTAGCTAAAATCTGAAAAACTATGGCCATTCATTCAATCTAAGGGGAAAAGAGATGAAAAGGAAACCAAATGGTAAAACTTTCCCCTATATTCCACACACACAGATTAAACACAATAGAAGGCATTTATGCGAAGTGGAAAGGACATTCACATACTTTTGCTATTCATAACCACCTACCCAAGAGAGATTTTTTTTTTAAAAAAGAGCTACATAAAAATCAGAGGCTTATAAATAAATCTGCTCTTTGCTGAACACATCATCCCACAGATAAAGCCTTATGCGACACAGCACAATGGAATGGATCTATGGAACTTGCTAGCTCATCAGCCCTTCATCAGCATTCTGGAATCAGAATTACAGTTATTATTTGTGGGCATTTACAAAGGTCATTTAAGAATATACTCATTCTCTGCAGAAGAGAACACTGCGCAGACTGGAAAAGGATAGGAAAAATGCTTTGATCACTGAATTAAGCTCACAGTGAAGCAGTGCACTGCTATCCCTGTGCCACGTGCTAGTTATATTGCCCCTCTGAAAAAAGAACCAGTTTCAGAAAACAGAGGTATGGTGTGAGGGAATAAAACAGAAAAGCAGTATCTTTTAGTCATTTATTTTTCAGGATATCACATTAAAATAACACTATAAAAATTATGATGCTCTTTGTATCCCCATCTGTAACTGGGAACACAAAGGGCTCCAGCTCATTCCCCATCTCCTGCTGCAATCAATTTCTCCATCCAGGCAATGCTTATGGAGGGTGGCAATGACAGCAGATGTCACAACCTGTGCCTCTAGCCAAGGCACCCACGAGGAAGGTAGTGTGACAAAGGAAGAACTTGAATTCCCTAGACCTCGAACCATGCCCAACAGCCAGCAACGGCATTAAACCTGAGCTCAGGGTGCTCTGGAAATATCAACCAGTTTAACAGGTAGCTTTTCAAACGTAGGGCCGGTCTACACACAAACTCCATTCTCAGGGATTCTGGCTAAAAAGGGGCATATTTTAATGAGACTGAATGACGGAAAGTTTACAGCCAAAGAATAATACGCATCAACCCTTTACTTATGCTTCTACACCAAGGATTTCAGAGCCCCTAAACCTGGCGTAAATTCTGTCATTGCACGGAAACTGTGTATACTGATATGGGACAGCTGGCATGCCCCAGCAGACACTATGGTTGTATTAACTTTTAAAAAGGTTCAAGGAAAGCAAGGATAAACCAGGGTGCCTTAGCAGAGCAGTCACAAGGAGACCTGCAAATCCTCTCCAGGACATAAAAGCCCAGCCAAAACCTTTCTGCATACGTTGAGGGGAAATCACAGAGGATCGAGGCCTCTGGGCATGTCTAACAGTCACTGGCATGTGCTGAGGAGTGAACTCCTCCTCATAACCAAGGATGCTAATTTGGAACAAGCGTTAACAAAGATCTAAAGACCTAGTAAGCCTGACTATTTCCTGTGATTCCACTGGGAAGGACTATGGTTTTATCTACTTAAGTTTTTCCACACATTTCTATTTATGAATCCACACGTACGTAAAAGAAAAATTGGGGGCTGGAAATTCCAGCTGGGTTTCTCTCAAGGGTTCTTATTGTCCCCTCACCTCCTGCTCATTTCCTGGCATTTTTTCCTTAAATTTAGACCAGGTTTCACCATGCTCTGCTCAACGAATTTCATTTCATTAACTTGCCCTTTAAGGACAGTGTGGAATCCCAGTGTTCCCCAACCCCCATTATGGCCTGAGGTTAAAACCAGTCATTGATGGTGCTGCCAGGGAAACATCAAGGTGACACAGGACCTTGAATCTGTGGAAGGCACAGCGCAGGCTGTGAACATGTCCTGATCCCTTTTACTCCCTCCAATGCCAAAGGGCCCCTGGTACTCACTGCAGCACAAATGCAACTCTACACTGCTGACTTTAGCTGCCATCCCTCTGCTCCCGCCCTGTGTGCGGACATGAATGCCTTTCCATGAGCATCCTTTTTAAATGGGTTACTCAGGCTTGGATGGCACCTGAAGAGGCAGGCCTGTCTGGCTCCAGGCAAATCCCCTGGAGACCTATATTCAACAATGTGGCGCTGAAAGCCGACAGACTCTAAACTACATAGTTTAGGGGCTTTCCTTCTTAAGGTTTAGCTGCTAGAGCATATTGCAAGATTCACAGTAAGACAGCAGTTTCATGGATGAGAAAGAGTGCTTCCGTCACAGACTAACACTGTTGTTGAGCCATATTTTTTTTTTTTAACACAGTCACACATTTGCATACAAGGTGCTTGTAATGATCTCAATCATATTCTTAGCACATGACCTGAACCCACCCCCATGCCCTCTAACTCTCCTTCTCCAAGGTCCCCGGCAGCTTCACTTGGATATTCTTCATCCCATTTCTGCCTCCGAGGAGATTTAGTCTAATAAACCAGAGAGGGCTGAGTCTCACTGTTGTTCTCTGCCAGAGAAACATGATGTGCTCACAGACTTCACACATGTGAAGTCAGCTGGATGCTGTTCTCCAACTGGCTTGCAGAGAGACTGCATTTTTCTGGCTAACTTTAGTTTTCCAAGTTTGCTTATGCGTGGATCAGGGGAGTATGAAGTAGTATGAGAATCATCAGATGAATACCACATGTTAAACTCAGAGTTGAAATCAGGATTACTGCTCTTGTCATGTTAGATGCATATTAAGGAGCCTGAAAGATGGATATTTCAAGGTCTTCAGTGAATAAGAAACTCAGGTTTTATTTTTTTAATCTTTGCCTCTTACCTGGGTAGCCAGTTCTAGTTTCTTTTAGTTCTTTCCTTCCATACCATGAAATGTACATTACTTTAAACAGTTAAAACATAATATTAAATGCTTTTGGGTTATAGAATATTCTAGGATATCACTGTCTTTAACAATGGAAATATCCAATATGGCAGCCACTAATCACAGTTGGCTATTGAGCACTTAAAATACATCTACTATGATGGAGGAACTACACTCTTATCTTAATTTTAATTGATTTAAAATGTAACAGCCACATATGGCTAGTGTCTGCTGAAATGGACAACACAGTTCTAGACTATAATATTCTAGATTATAATAATCTAGTTACTCTAGTGGTAGCTTGCAGGCTGGAGAACTGACAATTGCCAAACTGTCCCACCTACAAATTATACAGGTGATGTGAATTTCTGGCCTCAATTAATTTTATAATTCCAAGGGCTCTTCTGCCAAATGCTTGCTGGCTCTTGTTAGAAACGAGGAAGGGAGGGGTAAAAGGGAGACATACCTCCTGACAATCTTGCAGGAATTTCTGAAGATCCCTGTTGTCCTTCAATCTCATCAGCAGCTCACTGGCTGCCTCACGATTCCTCCTATGTCTGTTATAACGATAACAAAAATAATTTTTAAAAAAGGAAGTAGAGAATCTTGAAAAGCAGAATTTACAACTCAATTTCTTTCTTAGCTTTATATATAAACTAAAAGCAGTTTGCTTACAGTTCTCAATCATGTCAAGGAGGCAAGATAAACAGGAGAGTTTAGCATCCTCTGAACAAGTAAGCCATGGTACAAAAGAAACCAAAATACCTGCCCAAGCCACACAACAGGCCAAGGAGGCAGTCAAATGAGCTGTATAAATTTGTGCTTCCTCACGTCCGGTGCCAGGAAAAAAACCTGAGCATGCACTGTGTTCAAGTCCCGATTTTAGGCACTGTGGGAGAATTTGAAACTTACCTTCAAGAAACTCCTAACTGGATAACAAAACATATACATAGCTAAGAAAATATATACCATCACTTAACTGGCTTTAAATTAATGTTTCCTGATAAACAGATTCCCATCTTGAGAAAAACTCAGCAAAAACAACAATAAACTAGGAATGAAAACTTTTAGACCTGAGAGATTTCTATCTATCTACTCAACCCCACTCTACATAAATAAGGGTAATCAACGCTTAAAGAAGTTTAAGCATAAAACTTTAAACAAAGAACTTGCAAGAATTAGAAGGAGCTGCTGAACTTGATGAACAACCAGGGAAACGAGGTGCTCCCTCCCCCACTGGAACGCTGGACACAGGGCTTCTTCACACACACTGGGGAAGTGCCAACATTCACCGGCAAACTTCCATCACGTGCCCGGAGGCTTAGGCTCTCCACCAGAGACTGTGAAGAATAGCTATGCGGGAGCTCTGAGTGCCAGGAAAGGACGGCCTTTACATGGTTCTAGTGCAATCATCAGAGCTACACCACACTGACAGGTCAGCACTGCCACATCACACCTTCCCCGACATTCCTGCGTAAGCTAGGCAAGCCAGCCACCCTAAGTGCAGGGTACTAAGACGGGTAAAAGAACAGGGTGCAAATGAGGTTTGGGTTTTCATTCTGATTCTCAAAGCAATTTCCTGCTGCATGTGCCTGGGCAAGGTCTCTCGTCCAGCCCTGCCAGCCCCTATAGCAGAGATGACGAAGCACCACCTCTGTTCTCCACAACGCCAAGAAAGAGCAGCTCAGTGAGCACTTGCTGCTGACCAACTTTTAAAGAACCCTCCTTTAAGCAAGAAAGATCTTAGAGCAATGACATGTGTCACATGGGCCCTCGGTGAGTGCTGGCAAAACAAGTGGCAGTGGCAGCACCACAGCTATGATCTGCCCGGGAAGCCGAAGGGAAATGCCCTCTGCTCCTAGAGGTATCAGTGACTACAGAACAATAGGAATAACATGAAAGGAAATAATACTTTCAGGAATACGCTATACACATATAAGTACTTTTTAATTCTTTTTTTAGTTGAAAGCAGTTTCATAGCTTCAGAGAAAGTGATCTTGATATATTTGTAACACTTATAAATGGTATATGCAAAATGCAAAGTGCAAAATGCAAAAATAGAAAAATATTTTTTTATATAATGTTAAATGAAGAGCTTATGTATATTCAATGATATAAAACTCCCAAGGCACAGATTAGAAAGCCAAAGACAAACTGTATGTCCTACAATGAGATGAAAGATAGTAGTTTTTCCCCCCAAATTTTTAACATTCTATTGCTTTTATAACACCAAAAAATAAAGGCCACAACCCAAGTACTTCATTGTATCCTTTCTCAGAGACCAAAAATTTTTTTTAAAGATTGTTAGTGAATTCAGAATAGCTGTTTAAAAATGTGGGTGTGTAAAGAATGTCAAGAAGAGTTCTTCAAGTTCCCTACCCTCAAATTCCAGTCACTATTTGTAGTGGGTTTTAAGAAAATTAAGCAAATCTTTACAAGAAAGGTAATCTGAGTTGGACTCAGTCACAAAATGCAAGAGTCCTGCCTTTGGTCAAAGGCCTTGAATAAAAGATCCCATTCTCCTCCACAGCGTCACACGAAAGAGCTATGATGGCAAGGAAGAATCAGATACCAGCAGTTGCAACAGGACATGCATCCTTGAAGCTCATGGAAATAAAGGAAATAAAAATAACTTCGAACACTGTCTATGATTCACTGAGAGGGAAACACAACCAGACAGAATCTCGAATGTCTCTCTTATATAATCAGGCTTCACACGTGCCCAGCAGATTTCTGCAGGGGGGGATCTTTTCTTATAGAGGGACCATGAAGAAGGAAAAGGCCGAAGGGTGGGTGATTTAGTGCCCCATGTCCAAATGACACAGACCCACAGGAGGACACGATAACGGCCTTTGAGTAATGTGCTCTGCAGAACAACAAACAGCTATGCAGGCAGCTGAGACTGTTGATGACTGAGAAAACCCTCGAGAGAAGTGAGTGTGGCTTAGCTGTTTACTAGTGGTAACCGATGGCATTCATGGGAAGTGAAACTCAGGAAGGCCTTCCAAGGCTGGAGCATGGATTTAATTACAGGCAAGGACCTTCTAAAACTTGGCCATAGTTTCCCACAGTCCTAAGCATGCTCTTTGTTCAGGGCAAGGTTAAGTCTCTTGTTTTATTTCCATCTCTCACCTTCTACCCCTATAATAAGACTCAAAAGCTCCCTTATCACATGAGGCAGATGCTGGGTTTAACTCTGGTTCTTGTGAAAAGTAAAGAATCGCAGGTGCCTGAGTGAAACAGGCTGGTAATTTTTAAGCTTTCCCCCCCATGTGAAGCTGGATACTGTTCCTTGTTCTCCAAGGACTGCACCATGGCTGGAATTTTCCTTTGAGCCAGGAAGTTCACCCAATCGTGTTCCCCAGGGCAGGCGTGGACAGCAGGCTCCTTTCCACTCAGTCACAAGCACTTAAAAGGCCACTTGCACCCCACCCACATCTGTTAAGAGTCAGCGTCTTTGTTCTGGTACTTTTTCATTTCAACAAACTCAGTGGTAATTGACAAAATTTCCGGAACGTAAGCACATTATAATGACTTTTCATTCTAAGAAAAGAGCTTCACAAGAGCATCAGAATGTTTCTGGACAGGGGATTAGATCTGAAGGTTTAGATGTCTACTTAGTTTGTGCCCCTACCCCATCTGGAACTCACAGATTGTTTATTTTTCTAACAGACAAGCATCCTCTGGGGTCAGTTTCAGATCTTGAGGTCTCTGGGGATATTAAAGAGCAAGCAGAATTCAGTTAACACCAGTGGAGGAAAATAAGAAAACACAGTCCTCCTGAGGGCAGACCAATGAAAAGTCCCCTCCCCTTTCTATCTTTATTATGCTTATGGATAGTACAGAATCATCCCCTTTCCATTTCTTTTTAAAAACAGAAATCCTAAGGAGGCTTTGGAACCCCACAAGCCCAGGCTCTCAGTCAAGGGCAAAAAGAAGGTTAAGCCATAACGCAGGGCTGCCAAAATGTTCTCTCATATCCAGGAGTCTCTGGTCTTGACAACATCACCTGCTCCCAAGAACCCCTCGCAGCTACAGCACCGGGGACATACAAACACACCAAGGAAGCTGCAAGGTAGCTGTGTGCCTGCCTGAATGTACGTATCCCAAACGACCAAGCCCGCCTTCAGGAAACCAGCTGTGCACCTAACACGGAGGAACACGGCCTCCCATGTTTACAAAATAATGAGAGATTTAGCATCAGGAAAAAAGGAAATTCTTTTTCTCTAAGCTAAGAATGCACTGTCCAATCCTTGTTTCTCATACTCATTTAAGAAGGGTTTGGCAGAGGGACTTTTTTTTTTTGGGTAGCTGTGTTAAAAGCAACAGATACAAAATTATAATTAACATATGTTATACCCAATTCCACAGTACCACCCTGACAACATGTGGTTTAGGCTCTGAATCAGACCAAAACACAGACTGGAGATGTTAAAGCCAGGAGCTCAATCTTTACGAGGAAAGAGTAATTCCCCTTTCCACCCCATATCATAAAAAGTTAATCTGGCCTAGGGTCTCAGGGGATCCTCTCAGATATGGTCTACAAGGAAACGCTCTCAGCAAGAAGTTCTTCCCTTTCACTGCACTTGAAGGTCAGAGGAGAAGAAGCCTTGAGGAAGAGCTTGTTTCTCGATGACATCAGTCTCACAATGAGGCCTCAAATCCAGCCCAAACTGGGACCTGAGAAGATCGGATGGAACAGAAGCTTGTGACTGACCCAGATGGGCTAGACCAGGATGGAAGAGGCTGGCCCAGAACCAGCCCGTGCAGGTGCCTGCAAACCTTGGTCTGCCCTGACCTCCCACTTCAGCAATAACCAAGGCAGGGTGAGAATTGGAGCTGAGAGCGAAACAGAGCACACTAGCCTTCAGTCAGCAAGAAAAACCTTTCTGAACTGCAAATAAAAAAGTAAATAAAAATAAAACAAGAGCATCCAATCTTGGAGATACCTTGGCAGAAGACGAAAAGGTCCTTTTCTCTCATGATGAAAAAGATCCTATTACAGCATCATCCAAGGGAATTTTCTAAAAAAGGCCTGATAATGTTCCTTTGTGGCCCTGCTAGGTATTCAGCACAAGCAAACCCTGCCCTCCCTCCCCACCCCCTCCTGAAAGGCTTCAGAGGAGGCTCGTGTGGATAAAGGGGATGCGGGCTTGGCTGAGGAAGTGTCTGGCTCTCAGGGTCGCATTGGGTGACATGCTGTGTGTTGTTGGGTGACATGCTATGCATCACCTCTCGAAGGGCATGGCTTATACCTGAATGCTACTCAGCATTACAGCTCTGGTAAGTCTTTGGTTAAGGATTTGTCTGGCTTCTCAGGGTTTCTTTTCTTTTGTGGACACTTGTACATGTCTGACAACAAGAACCATATTTTAAGGCAGCTACTGCTGTTGACTTTCTGTGATAGATAATTAAATTTTGCTCTGTGCACATATCCCAGCCACTAGGAAATTTCTATCCAGTCCCAAGGACTTTTGGTCAATGATTCAGATGCTTGAGAGTCCCTTAGGAACCTCAGAACACCATACCTGTCATCAATAGAGTCCACCTTCTCCTGGATGCGATCTGAGTTGATGTTCCCATCGCTCACGAGCCGCCGGCCAGTCTCCACAACAGCGTTGATCTTTTCCTCGTTGGCGTCCATGGTGGTCATGAAGTCCTCTTGTTTTTTAATAGCTGCTTCAGCTCCTTCCAAGGTGGTGGGCATTTCAGTATGGGCCAAAACATACTCCTTATTTAAGAAATAAAAAAAAAATCACAGCAGGATGAGACTTCATGAAATATGACTCACTTTCAGAATAATGAAAGCACTCCTTCCTTTGTCTTACATTTCCATGCAATATACTTCATAATGCTTGCTTCATTACACTTAAATGAAATTATCTATTGAGTCAGATAAAACAGAAAGTTGGTAGGAAAAAAACCCAGTGGAACACCATAAGTGATTAAATTTCCTTAACTGGTTAAATGCACTAAATTTTTTCCCAAAGTGAGTGAGGAGAGCAAGCAAAGCTTTGTGCACCAGCCACAAGGGTCCTCTCATGGGTCCACGAAGGCAGTAGCAACATATCCTTCAAGCTCTCTCTTTTAAGAAAGAGTAACAACCCTGATGCTGCCGACCATCCTCAGCTGTTTTTCTCTCTAATCTCTGCACTGTGTCATCACGTGAAGTCCCTGACTCTTCTAGAGCAAGGAAGACAGAAGCATTCAGTGACCAAAAAAAAAAAAATCCTCATTGTACCTTTTAAACGGAATCAACTACCTCACAGAACACTGCCAATTTAATGAGACACTATGGAAGAAGAGGTCCTCAACAGTGGTTGAAACAAATCTGCATTTTGCAAGGCAAGACAGCTCCTGTGGAAATCCTCAATTCCTGTCCCCTACACTGTGATGGGTTTCAATGCCTCAGAGGTCATTTACTTCATTTACATCACACGTGTGGTTTAAACCAGCAGTCCTAGCCAAAATGTTCCAATACGCAGCCAGAGCCTGCTCTGACAGGAAGGAAGCGAAGGCAAGGATGAACATTACCTGGTTGTTAAGAAAGGCTTCGGCCTGCTTCGTGTCCCTGAGGAACTGCTGGTAGGCGTGGGACTGGGAGAGGAGATTCTGCCTGTTCTCCCACATTTTGTGGAGCTCGTTCCATCCGGTGTCCAAGGCCTGCAGCCGCTGCCGCAGAAACATGTACTGGGCGTCAGTCTGTCCCTGCGTGACCATCTCGCCCATGTCCCTCATCTTCTGGTAGTCCTCCTCGTAGTTGTCGATCTCGTTTTTGATGTTCTCGTGCTGCGTGAGAAGCTTCTCCGCCTCGGTCAGGGTGTTGGGCATGTCTTCTGAGGCGATGGCCGTCTGGGTCCTGGAGAGCCAGGACTGGAAGTCGTCCAGGTCCCGCAGGAACTGCTGCAGCTTGCTGGCCTCTCCCAGGGAGGCCTCGCGGTTTTTCAGGGTGGTCTTCATCTCCTCCCACACGTCACTGATCTCAGCCAGCCGAGACAGGATGGCCTGAGCCTGGTCCGGGTGCTCGGACTCGAGCTTCTCCGCCTCCTTCTGAAGGTCGCTCAGTTTTGCCTCAATGGCCACCAAGTCCCGTTCCATGCCAGTCAGCTTGCGCTGCAGGGCCATGACGCCAGCCAGGTCATTGCCCAGATCCTGGGTGGATTCGATAACCTTGGTCTTCTCCCGAATCCAGGATTTGGTCTCATTGCACTCAAGGTGGTAGTTCTGTATGCTCAGGGCAGAGAGAAGAGCGTCCTTCTTCCTGTCGACCAGTTCTCTGAACTGACTCCACCTGTGAGTACAGGGGCGGGGGAGAAAGCGGTGTGAAAGAGAGGCTGAAAGCTCATGGCTGGATGATGAAACTAACAGTCATGGTCAAAGCTGCAATTTTTTTTCTCTCCATCTTTGCTTTGACTGTATACTTTCTGGAAAATCATCTCACCTAGTATACAGACACCAAATACCATCGAAACAGCTCAAGGACACAACATAATCTGGAAAAAGCCTGACATGAAGAGTTAAAGAGCTCCAACATGAGCAGCGACAACGCATCTGTCCCCTAAAGAGTCATTAATTCATGACTGCCATACACATTTTACTCAACTCTGAAGTGCACCTAATGAACATTTTCCAAAACCAACTTGACAGTAACCTTCAGAACCGAGGCTACCCCGCCACCACAGCCTATTCAAAGATGTTTATTCAACAGAAAGATAAGACCTGGACAAAGGTCTACCTTGATAATCAGGACTTTGGTTGGCCAATTTTGTCTCAAACATGCTAAGTCCTGTTCCAGAAATCATCTTAGAAGGGACAGCACAAGTGCCAACTTGATGATCCACCACATCATGCACAGGTGTCACCAAGGCCTTAACTTCTGATGTGGGAAGGGGCAGGTGTTGGGCTGTCCTTAATGATGTTGCCGCAAAAGACACTTCTTGCAATAATAGGGTATGTCCCAAAGCAGATGCCAATGCCATGACATCAGCACCACAATGCCAGTGACCCTGTGCAGGAAATTCCTGATCGCAAGGTTCAGCAAGCGGTCAACCTCACCCTCCCCGGCCACGCACACAGGAAGCTGGACACCAGTGGCTCACACTCACCTTGTGTTGAGTTTGTCCTGTTGGGCTTTGATTTCCTTCTCACTCGGGTGGCCGCTATGCATCAGCTGTCGTGCAATCTGGTTCACCACTGCGACTCGGGACGCCTGGTTGTTCATTTCTGGTTCTAGGCTCTCAAATCTAAAAAGGCAATTAACAGGGTAGTCATGTCCTTGGTCCTAAGTGGTAATAAGGGGTGGGCGGGCATCCCCAGCAGCACCCCCACTGACCTGTGCTGGATGACCTCCAGGTCCTCCAGCTTCTCTGGGATCTGCATGTTGTTGAGCCACTGCTCCTTCTCATCGATCCAGAGCTCACAGGCATCAGCCTCACTGAACATCTTGTACAGGGCCAGGGTATCCTGCAGCGCTTGCTTCCTCAGCCGCGTCAGCTCTGCCACCTCCTTGTACCGCTCCTCAATGCCCGACAGCCTGCCCCTCACATCCGGAGACTCCGCATGCTCCTGGGGGAGGGCGCTGGCTTGCTCATGCAGCGTGTCAATGGTAGGCCTGTAGTTGGCGATCTCCTCTGCCACATCCTTGTGTTTCTTGACCAGAGACTGTGTGGAGTACTCGTCGTGGCCCACATCATTGCTGGAGACGATCTTGAGGATGTCCAGCATCCAAGCATCAATGTCATCAGCATCTGCCTGGAACTGGTGGAGCAGCGAGGCCTCCTCCAGGCGTTTCTTCCGAATGGCCGAGAGCTGCTCCAGGTTGGCCCACTGCTCCCGGATGTAAATGATCCTCTCTCGGATCTTCTCCGACCCGAAGTGCTCCTCCGTGATCATGTCTTCACCTTCTTTGATGGCCTGCTCAAAGTGGCTGCTGCGGCCACTCATCTCATCCTCGAAAGCCCGGTGCTTGCTGAGCAGGCGCATGACGCTGGTGAGGTCTTTCCCGTAGTCGTCGGAGGACAGGATCTTCTCCTTCTCCCGTATCCAGCCTTCCTCTTCTGCCATCTCCCAGAAGAACTTCCAGAGACGACGGGACTCTTCCAGACGGGCCCGGCGCTCAGCCGCCAGCTGGCAAAGCTCTTGATAACAGAACTCCATGTGGGCCACGCGGTCTCGGATCACCTGGGGGTCACAGGGCTTGTAACCTGTTTAACACCAAGGAGGGAATGTGGGTGTGCGACAGAGTTTAGCATAGGTTCTCGCTCATTTGCAGGCAGTAAGCTACAGCCCATGCTCTTACTACTAGATTACCAGTTCAATTCTAAGTGCAGGGCCATGTTATGAGGCAAGGGAGCACCTTCTAGGACCTTGACTGGAAGAGCAGGGAGGGGCAATAAGAAGTCTTATTTTTTTGCCCCAAGTGTTTTTTTTCTTAGGTCACTTATGAATGAAAAAATTACATACATCGTAAGAAAGAAGACAGTTCCATTTGTTTCTAAAATATAAGAAACAAAACCAAATCCTTCCAAACATCCTTTAAACAAAGAGATGTACAATCATGAGCATGATGCTTGAGCTGCCACACTAGGTTGCTGGCATCGAGTGTGGTCTGGCAAAGGTTCACTGCCAAACATCAAGTCACTCAAAACCAAGCAGCACTTGAGTATTTCAGGAAAAGACAATGAAAAGTATTTTCCATTTCAGAAAAGCAAGACAGGGTTAAAATGCTCAGAAAGCCATCCCACTACAGGTCACGTATGCATGACACGGCAGCAGACAAACCCACAACGACACAGTAACTTCGAAAGCCCCACTGCCACATGCAACTTAACTACTTCTATAGAAAGACCTCTGGTGACTAGGAGGTAATATCTGAAACAGTCCATCCTTACCTTCCCCGTCTGTTGCAAACTTCTGGGCGGAGGCATTGACCCCTCTCACCCGCTCCGCCTGGATGCCAATGTCTGCTTCCACCAGGGCGTGCTTCTGTAACAGGTCTTCCACGCCAAGTAAGTGTTTGCCATAGTCTTGAGACAGTAATAGCACCTGTGCACAAGAGGCAACAGAAAGGACACCAGTGAATACAACGTTGACCACAGGGTCTCATCATCTTTGGACAAGCTGAGAGCCAGCAACCAAGCTGCACTCTCCCCCAGCCAGCCATCCTCCCCCTATCTTTATGGGAAGCTGATAATGAGCAAACTAGAGCAGAACAAAACAAACCTGAAAGCCTGAATCAGAAGAGACATAACACACTAAGGATCTACCTTGGAATAAGCAAGTCAAATCTACACTAAAAAGTACAGAATAGAAAAAAAAGGGAGGGGGGCCGGCCTGGTGGCTCAGCAAGTTAAGCGCGCACGTTCCGATTCTCGGCAACCCAGGGTTCGCCGGTTCAGATCCCGGGTGCAGACATGGCACCGCTTGTCACGCCATGCTGTGGCAGGCATCCCACATGTAAAGTAGAGGAAGATGGGCACGGATGTTAGCTCAGGGCTGGTCTTCCTCAGCAAAAAGAGGAGGACTGGCAGCAGATGTTAGCTCAGGGCTAATCTTCCCCCCCAAAAACAAGAAAAAAGAAAAAAGAAAAAAAAGGGAGGGAGGGAGGCAGGGAGGAGGGAGAATCAATATGAAACGTAAACTGCAGCTCCAAGAAGAAACTGCCACAGCAACAACTAGTCGAGAAGCCAACAAAGGTAACAGAGTTGTTTCACTTCAGAGTTTAAAGAAATCTCCTAGAAGTTGCTGACCCTTTAAATGGATGCTTTCCTAAGTTTATAGGTATGCCTCCACGATACTTCCACAATCAACCAGAGACAATCCAGCTACAAACCACACCTTTAATCAAATAAGGACAGGGTCAGGTGGCTGTCACGCTCAGCAGGCCCTGAGCAACTACTCTGGTGTAAGTCTGAACCCACTAATGTTTTCTTTTGCTTCTTCCATCAGTCCAATTTGGGGGCCTCATCCCACATCCTCTCCAGATGGAATCTTCAACTTCACTCCTTCCAAAGAAGTCTCTGGCCCAATCTGAATTTTAATGTGCATCATAATTTACAAAATGAAAAGCATCTCTCTGCTAGATTTTATGAACGTTTCTATTTTAAGAGGTCAAGACAGGCCATACCTGAGAACATAGTAAATACGGGACAATAAGAGGGAAAACTGATGGTATCAGGTCACCTTGCCCCTCTGCCAGGAACACTAAGAGGTGAGCAAAAGACGAGGCCTTACATCCCGGGAAGGAAATCCCTTGCATAAGGTCAAGCTTGCGAACACAATGTGCTGAGATAATGGAGGCTTCACGGTACTATCTGAAAATTGCCCTGCTCTATTCTGGCTACGAGGTTAAACGCCTTCCAGCCGGGGAACTGCTTGACATGGAGGAGCTCTCCATGGCCTGCATCAGAGGACAAGAATGGGGACGAGGCCACGGCACAGTGGCAGGCCTCCTTCTGGGTGGGGTAAAGTGTAGAACTCTATGCTGAGGGTTGTCAACAGTGGAAGGGGAAGCACAAACCAGCACCGGCAGCCATTTGCAACCAGCCCCGCCCTAAGATCTGTACACACATTACCACATTTAATCCTTGCTATAACCACACGAGGGAGACGGTTATGATCTCCACTTAAAAGACAAGGAAAAGAGGTTCAAGGAGATCAGGAAGCTCCAGCACTCACAATGTGAACTCTGGCTGCCTGGTTCCTGAGCTGCACCCTATCCACTATCCACACTGCTTACTACTCTCCCACCTGCCCATACCACCTGCCTGGATGGATTCCCTCCCCAAACCAGAGCCACTCACACACGGATCAAAGAGATGGAAAGCTAGTTCAACCCCAAAGAATTTTAAAAACAGAAAACCACAATTTTATTCCTTATGGTGGAATATATCTAAATTAGATCTGAATCACAGTCACAGATCTCTAGCTACAGAACTGGTCTTCGTTACAACTTTTTTTGTACTTCATTTCTCCTTTAATTTGTAAGCTAACCATCTCCCATGGGTGATGTGGTCCTTCTCTGGCTGTACAGTGTGGGCAGTTGGACAAGGGGCACAACTGATGCTGGGGGATTAGTGGGTCGATCCCAGAAAAGACAGGCCTCACTGGATCAGCTCTGGCCAAATTTCAGTCAAGTTTACCTTCATTTCGTCCATCCAGTCCATAATATAGAGCATTTCCTGGAATATCTTCTGCAGCCCCAGGTTCATCTCGAGACGCTGCCTCCGGGCCCTGAGCAGTTCCAGTAGGTATTCCCAGAGCCGGATGACATTGTCTTTCCTCGCAGTGATGCGCTTGATGTCATGGTAGTTCTCCGCCTCAAGCTCCCTGGCCACGGCTACCACGGCCTGCACACGTTCCTCGTATGCGGCAATATCTGTCTCAATGGCCTCGTGCTTTTTCGTGGCGGCCTCGACTGCGGGAAGGTCAAATCCAAAGTTGTCCTAGAGAGAAATGGAATGGAAAGAAACACAAAATAAAAAAGCCATCCGACTGGAACAAACAGAGAACAGAGCTGGAATCATGAGCACACCTTAATCTTTGGTGGTCTTGAAGCCAAACACCAACCCCTGAGCCGAGCCCCTCTGCTGGGTGCTGCCTTCCCTAGGACCCTTCAAGTTCCGTGCTTGAGCTCAGATGCCCTCCCCAAAGCAAATCGGCAACTTCTCACTTTACAGAGGCATCCAGCTTACATCCAGCACCCGATTTATGAGACCGGAGCAGGTAATAGATTTATGTTAAGCCAAGAAGTAGAAAAGAAAGCCACCTGTATTTATTTCATGACCAGTCTAACTGCCTCAAAGGATTACTCAGTCAAAGACTGAAGGAAAGAGAGAACTTTTAAAAAATTTTATAAATGAAAATGTTTAGAGCCAGTGACTGTGTGTGAACCAAGCTGTGCTTGAACTACTTCCAAATCTATGAAGTTAGATAAATAGAAGAGAAAGTATATTAGAAACTATAAACATCCTCTTCATGGGAAGTGGGCAAGATGACTTGACAGTTACTTCAGAACACTGGATGTTGGAAAGCAGCTGTCCTATGGTCCTTGGGCATAGTCTACATTCTAGATTCCCCCAAGAGTAGTTTCTAGAACAATGTCTAGAGCAGAACCTGAGACACCAGACGCTGGTTTTCGCTCAGCCAAGTCTCTCTCATAGCTGCCTTGCGATCGAATCTGCGGGCGAGCTGTTCCAGTTTCTCCTGTCTTATGAGCTCATTCCGCAGGGCCAGTTCTCTCTCGTGCTCTGCTTTTTCCAGTCTTTCCCAGGCCTACGGAAGTGAAAAAGAAGAGTTTTGTGCAATGTTCAAGGGACCGTCCTTGGCTACAGTCAGCAGTTAATATTTCTCAAAAAGACCCCAGAACTTAAATGGGAAATCTCATTCTCACCCTGACTCTTAGGCCTTAAGAAAAAACACATTTTCGCTCAGCTGAGCCCCGTGGGAACACTCTCCCCCTCTAGATCTAAAGATCTTGTGTTATATTTGGAAAACAAAACAGTGCAGACAGGGCGCGATATGACTAAGTTATAAATCTCTTACTTTAACTGAAAGGAAACAAATTATCTTCAACAGTTCTGATCATATAAAAAAGATAAATGCTTTTTCTCAGAAGGAAATCATATCATGAATCTCTTTCACCCTACCCTAAGCCACTTATTTTTAATTCACATATCTGAGTATTTCTTTCAAAATCCTCGGATTGTCCACACTAAATTCATTTCTATGAAATGCATCTTCATATTGAAAAAAAATTCCACTTAAACGAATCTAAATGTGTACAACTGACCACAGTTCTAGATTTTTCAAATTTCTACTTGGAAATAATGCCCACTGTGAAATTCTATAATTGCAGACATAACAGGCATGATAATGGAAATCGTTTGCCAGATGATGGAAGGAGCCAAAATCCTAAGCCCCAATCTCTAGAGATTCCAGATACATGAAATAAGGTTTCAAGTTCTCCTTTCTGCAATTTAAAGACGTTTGAGTCAACTGCCTTGGACAGACGTAACAAGGTAAGTAGGATGAACCAAGGCTTGCTTGATAAAAATCTAACATCTCCCCGTTCCCCACTGCCCCCCTGGCCTCCCAGACTCCCACAGACTAGCCAACCACAAGTATTCACTTGACCCCCTGCAATACTTGAGCAACAGCTGTCACTTATCAGTTCAGCAGGCAGGGGTGGATCCTTTCAGTCTCCTGCCCTCTTAGCAATCGAGACCCAGGGATAAAACCTGAAGCCTCCAGGGGGCCAGGGCCCAAACAGGACCAGACAGCTCGGTTTTACCTTGTTAATATCGGAGATGAGCTTCCCCTCCCGGGGCATGTACACCTTCTGATTGTTGGCCCTCATCTTGCTCTGAATAGTGAAAAGCAGCACTTCCAAGTTCCCCTTCTCAGTAAATCTAAGCACAGGAAAAAACAGCCATAAACATTATTTATTGTATTCTTTTTCCTTCAAGAGGAAAAATTCATTTGCTTCTGGAGAGAAAAAACATTTCACTGAGCCACGCAATTTTAAAAGCCATTTATCTCTGGTCTGATTTATGTGAAACGCATGTTAGAGTAACCACAGTGGGTTAGTTTTTGGGTTTTACAGACCTCAAAATGTGCCCAACTGTGGAATTTTTTTGTGGTTGGTTGGTTGTTGTTACTGAGATTTATATTTGGGGCACATGACACCACCCTTTATTAACCACCTCATTCGAAGTTTAGACCTTAAGTCCTGGATGATGGACTGACGTCCTTCTGAGAGCACAGCTGAATGCATTCAACAAGAATTATTCAATGACTACCTAATATAACTTTCAATGGCTTTCAGAGACCTTAGCAAGGAACTCACAACTGAGTTGAGTTTCAGAAAAAGGAGGAATGACTTTTGCACTACTGTAAGAGATAAGGTCCACAATCCTTATTCAACAATTAGGAGTGTTAAAAAGATGCGAAAAAAATCAAGCTTTTCTGGGCAGCAAAACCTGATCTGAACTGATACGAAACTATTTACTGTCTGATTTTATCCAACATAATGTGAGTATTTATACGTTCTGCTGGATATATTAGTGGGCCTGATTATGGGTTACTGCCTTAGCCTCACCTGGAGTCTTATAATAATACAACCTACACACACTCTACACTTTTAAAATCCAAAAAATAGGGAATTCTGAAACACAGACACAAGATAAGGGACTGGGGACCTGCACCACTTCTTAGGATCCTCAAGTATCACGTGCATCAGTGGCACAATCTCCTGGAGAGGGTTCACACAGGGCATGACTTTTAATAAATCTCAGCCACACAGGAGCAGGTGGAAAGGAGCAGAGCAGACCACTGGTGAGAGGCACTCATTAAGAGATGGGATCATGCACGTCAGAAAATGGGGGTCTGGGCTGCAGTGATCTCTCTTCCCATAATAATAGCCGCGCGCTCCACTCTGTCTTACTTGGGCGGTTTCTCCACAGTGCGGTAAGTGTTGAATGCCTGAAGCTGTTGTTGAACCCCAACCAGTGAATTGGCAAATTTGCGATTGTTCAAAATGATGATGGTTTGTTCAATCCACTCCAAAAGGTCAGAGGCAAGTGATTCATACTTTTCAATCATTTTTTCTGTTTCAATAGCATTGTCAAGCACCTGTAAACAAGTTAGAAAAGTGGAAACGTAAATTGTATCACTATGTAAGAAACACCTGATTGCAACCCTACCTGAGGACGTGCACATTTAATGACTGGCTTTGAAATGGTTCTATGCTACTTTGGCACGAGCATATTAAACTCGAAGAACCATTTGTGAATAGGCACTCAGACTATGGCTATTATTTGTGAGCAATGACAGCTTTAACTCAACTGTAATTGGTCCTGTAATCTCTCAACTCCCAGGCAAAAGGTTTAATGACTCCTACTGCCTAAGCTCCAAAATTCCTAGAGAAACAAAAAGGGCTCTACTTTGCTTGGTCCTGTCCCATGAATGACCATGAATTTTCCATTCCAGTGCATTGAGAAGACAGTGTCGTCTGGTGTGGGTGTTCTGAAATATACGGCAAGTGAACATCAGCCAAATGAGAATTAAAAAGCATACTACTGAGGCCTTTCAACTGTGCTAAGTAGGATTTCACGCCCATGACATCAGCCAACTCAATCAGACTTTCAATACCCAATTTTCTAGTAAGGTTGAGGGGAGGGATGTTTCCAGGTCCGAGATTCTCCTCAAATCCCTTCCTAAATATTTTAGCCACCACTCCTACCTCCTGTCCTTGGGATGAAGAGGCTTCTGCCTACTTCCCTGTCATTTGGAGAGTTCACCACAAACTGTTACTGGCTAAATTTATGGGTGCGTGGGAGAACAAGGTGCTCAGCGGCAGTACATTGAGACACGAAACTTAATTATGTCTCACAACCTGTAAAATTGGTGTGAGCTCACCTTTCCAATTCGTTTCCCTTCAACAGCCAAGGCCTTCATCTTAGAGAAGTAGTGGTAATAAGTCACCACGTAAGTGATAATGGACTTCTCATCAGGGTGGTCCACACTGATATCTGTAACCCAGAGAAGATGTCGTTCAGCACTCTGCTCACAGTGCTGCCACCCAGGCAGCAGGAACAACCCAGAACAACTGTTCAACTGTTCCACACTGAACAGGCCAGTGTCTGCATTTTTCCTACTTGAGAGTCCTGTCATCAGTGCATTAATTATAAGGCTAATGAGGATCTCACTGACTTATTATATGAATATTCATGAATACCTTCTACTATTGGAATAAGGACATAAAAGTTCCAAGAGACATGACCCTTTTCTCCAGAGGATCCCTGGCCACCAAGAAGACAAAATATATGCACAACTACTACAGAGAAATGAAGAGCACAGTAAGAATTTGGGTGGAATTTTTAGCAATGTGGCTACTACCCGGACAGACCATGTTCATCTCCCTGCCCACTCCCACCCCCAAACTGGGTTTGTGTGTACTGGGTCCTTAATTCTACCAATGGCACCAAAATTTTTTCCAGTCATTCAGTCTTTTGACATTTTTATCTCCTTGCTACCCACGTCCAGTTAGTCGCCAAGTCTGAGTCTGGCTGATTCTATTTATGGAATCTGTATTGTTACTTATGGTTCAGACTCTCATGGTCACATAACCAGACCAGAAGCAATGGGTTCCTCACTTGGTCTCCCTACTGCCCAATTCATTCATACACTGCACCTAGTTGATCTTCCAGAAGCACAGTCGTGAACATACTTTCTCCAGTTCAAAACTACTGAAAAGTGCCCTGCAGTCTGAAAAATAAAAGTGTAAGCCCCTTAGTCCTCTAGAGTTTGTCATAACTTTCCTTCCCGTCTTTCCATCCATCCACTAAATATTCATCAGGCTTCTTCTAACTGCCAAGCACAGTTCTAGACAATTCTAACTCTATAGCCTATTACTTCTTAGACACTATCTATCTGAACCACACTTTTCTCCATTCTCCATACACGCCCTACAATTCCCAACAGTCCTTCTCTTTCCTCACGACTTCCCTTTGCCTGAAATGGCCTTCCCCACTCCATCACTTTCTTCCAATCCTTCAAGGCCCAGCTGAAAAGTTACCACTCCAACACAGCTGTTCTGATCCCTACAGCTAGAATTTTGTCACTCCCTTTTGTTCCCTTAAGGACTTTGTTTATACTGACACACAGCCCACTTTCTGCCAGGTACTATAATTATTTATGCACATTTTATTTGCCTTACAAGACCAAGTCCCTGAGGGTAGGAATCCTGGTAAGCCCTGTGCCACTCCACCACCCAAATTCCTAGTATCTTGTCTTGCACAAAGTGGGCGGTCAATAAATATTTACTGAGGGAGGGAACAAATGAGTGAAGAAGTCCTCAAGGTTTGACAATATTCAGTGAAATACTCCACTCGGGACAGATGGAGAAAAGCACACACAGGAAGGCTCTTAATTGATCAGGCTGTTTTTCAATATGCATTCATACAGGTATCTTCCCTTCTATCCTCTTGGCAGCCCTGTGTGAGTCAGACTATTTCTCTTATTTTAAGGATGAGAACACTAGGGCACAGGGCTGGAAAGCTCCCTGCCCAGTGTCACTGAGGCAGCCAGTGGCAGTGAGGGTTAGAACCAGAGCTACCGTTCTCACTCCAGGGCCTCTGGGGCCAACTCTTGCGTCTGTTCAGTCCCACGGAAGTGTGCCCCAAGGAGAAAGAATTGGAGGGAGGCCAGAAAAAAACGCCGGTCTTGTATGCCATTTAATAAGCACAAAATGTCGATATAACCAGGAAGGTGTGAGCAGGCAAAAACTCTTGTTTTTTAACTTGTCTACAAGTGTATTTTAACCGATGCTCTCTGGGACACTGGACAACAACTAACAGTCAAGATCAAACCCACAGGATAAGTGACATCACTGCCTTTTTTAGCTCCTTGTCTTGTGATGTGAGGAACAGCAACCCCCTTTTCATACTGGGTAGTGACTAGAAAGATTAACTAATGAGCAAGCTATTTAAAACATTTGTCATAGTGATAGAAAAAGAAAAACGGTTCTTTATCAAAGCGGAAACAGCTCAGGCTGAGAAGGATGCCTTCTCACAGTGAGGTAGGGGTTAAGTATGCAGATTTATCACAGCCCAGGGAATTTCAGTTTTCTGTTTATATTAAGAAATCATTTAATGGGTTAGCACAAAGATAATTTTATCTCAGCTTCCTGCAGTGAACCTATCAGTGAATCTGATGTATTGGAAAATAGCAAGGAGCCTGCTTGGCAGCCACACGACCTCCATCTGCCCTTGAGGAGTTAAAACTTCCTGTTCCATATTTATAAGAACTTTAAACTTCCACTCACACAGTTTTCTTTCTCTAATATCTGCTCACAGCTGAAAGGATCTAAAAAGCTCCAGCATTACAAACAAATCCTCTTATATTTTAAATGCCTCTCAAAATTAAAGTGCCTATGATAGCTCCTGCTGAAATGAAGACTAAAATTAGAATTTTGTTAAGCAAGGGAGCTACAGCTGTGGGACTGTCCCACACACGTCAGCTCCATGTCACCTGCAGCCAGTCTTTGGGGGCCTGTGCAACCCAGAGAGCAGAGAGAGATCAGTTCCATGTAGAGAATGGGGTGCTGGCCTCCAAGCAGCCAGCCCTAAGAAGGGCCTCTGAGGGATATTCCTTCTTCCAGCCACACGTTCACTTTCCTGAAGCACGTTCCTTGTTTGAAATCTTACTTGCTGACAAGCAAACACTGCACAGCCTTCTAACAAGGCCCCTGTCCCCAGTCTCCACCCATTCCACACCACACTGCTTGCCACCTTGGGATGAATGTCAGTCAACAAGCAGTCACTGAGACCCTGTGCCAGTCTCTCTTCCTTGAGTACAGGTGCTGGGAACTTTCAATGACTCCCCACTGCCTGCTCAATAACCTCTAAAAATTTTAACCTGTTGGGCCCCCCATCCACCCTTCCAGTGGTGTTTCCTATTATTACTCTAAACACCACTCCCAATGACCCTTTAGTCCCCAACCATGCCTTCCTCATTCCTGGTTCTGCACCTTTGCTCATACAATTAAGTCCCTCTGCCTAGCACGCCCTTTCCTTCAGAACGTGTTTAAATCATACTCATTTTTCAAGGCCTTTTCAAATGCAATCCTTTGCGCAAATCCTCAAGTAATTCCCACACCAAAATTAAGCTCCTCTTCCTCTGACAATTCCCAGAGCACACTGTATATATAAAATAACCCAATAAAAAGACTTTTATATTAACCCCTCTATGCTAAAGGTCCCACCCTTTATCCCTCAAGTCCTTACCTTCAGGGTCCAACAGTTTAGTGAGGCCAAGGTGTTGCTCTGCCAGGTTAAATGCATTCTGCAGATTGTAGTGTGCATTGGATTTCTTTAGTTTGTCAAAATCTATCAGGTCAGGCCTAT
This sequence comes from Equus caballus, assembly GCF_041296265.1. NCBI lineage: Eukaryota > Metazoa > Chordata > Mammalia > Perissodactyla > Equidae > Equus > Equus caballus. The sequence goes on from NC_091698.1 coordinate 61,298,485, forward strand.
GTAGAACAATGGTGGACAGAACAAAAACCATGGCTTGAAAACAAATCATATGACCAACGAGACATGATTATTACTCCACAAGCATTAAAATCACCGCTTACTGAAGTAAAACTCTATGATCATTTAATCATCAAACAATGAAATCTGATTTTTGAATAAACACTTCAAAGTTTATCAGAGAACTGAAGATACTGGGTGCACTTGTTTGTTTTGTTTGGGAGAATTTACATATTCTCTCACACTTTCCTCACGTGGAATGCAGGAAGTTCCACCATGCTGCAACATCTAAGGCAACGGATATGAGATCACGAGTCACCCAGATCTGTGACAGAAGGATGTCAACATTCTATCCCAAAACTGTGAGCCTGATCTCTCAGGACTTACCGGTGTTTGTGTATCAGTGCATTGAAGGCCATGCCGTCCCTCCAGCTGGTGGTGAAATTGTGAATGTTGACGTTGGGGTACCTGCCAAAGACAAAGCACAAGAGAAAAGCAACAGCATTACCAAATCAAGGTATATTCTTTTGCTAAATGCAGTGTTTTAAAAAAAAGTTTGTAAGCTCTGTAAAACACTGAGGCAGTGAATAACAATAAGGACAATCAAGTCAGAGCAAATATTGCATCAACTTGAGCTTGTTGTAAGATAAAAATAAAATATACAACCACATGGCTTTTCTTTCTTGGTAATTCAATCTGACAAAAGATGGGCAGTGTGTCCTAAATTAGAAACACCACAACCTAGTGGGGAAAAAGCAACCACAACCTAGACACCACTGAGGCCTCTTTGCCTCCACCTGCTTTCTACTACCAAGAAAGACAGCAGGACCCTGTAGTCACTGAGATCTGAATTCAAACATTACTTTAAGAGAGGAAGCAGCCTGGAGTACCCACATGTGACACTCAGCTTTCTTTCCTCCTTATATCACTAAATTGGATATAGTTTTCTAAATTAAGTACCTCCCTGAAAAACTGCTCTGTGTTTGACACTTACCCCTAAATCAACAAGCTGACACCATATTGATTATTAACAACTTTGGATCTGTGTTTGATTAAAGGTTCATTCATAACCTGATCCCCTCATTAGAGCCATGTGCTCTTGTGGTTCCCATATTTATCACTGACTCGTCATGTCCATTACTGTTCTATCCGTCCTCCAGGTAGCTCCCACAGTAACTCTCTAATTAACCTGGTACAACACCGGTTCTCCCTAAGTACCCATGCGCTGCGACAATTTCAGCGAGCAACAAAAAAGATGCAGTTCTCTAAAAAATATCTTTACTAAAATTTCAAAGAAAGAATAAAAGGAAGGAAAACTGAGACAGACAATGTATCAAGATTACTCTTGAGTTTACTGCATGAAGCTCCCCAAAGCAGCAAAACTTAAAGGGAGGAGAAAACCCACAACTGTTTTTTAAGCATCATGGATGTGATTCCTAAACATGGTTTCAGGGTTTTAAGATTCAAGATCCACTGCTCTCTGGAGCTTCATTAATAAAGAGGGAGAAACCAATTGTGGAGATGACAGGTCCAGAACATAAATCAGATCTCTTCGTTGTGAGAGTTAGCTGAAATGTCAGCCTATCAACTGCTTATGAGTTAACACAACTTCTCAGTGGAGGCAGCGGAAGAGATACTTGTCAACACCTTGTGAGTGATGACTACAGGGGAACTCAGTCCTGGGAGAAGTGGCCCCTGATCCTCTCTGAGTTCACACTCACCCAGCTGTCTTCATCTGGCACCACAACAGCAATGCATCCTTGGCAGATTTCTTCTCTTTATTGTCTTCAGTTTCCACGCTGATATCTTGGATCTAAGATTTATAAAGAAATATTAGACAAATAGATGGGTCAGCTGCCTAACAACAGCCATAGAATAACAGGTCTGCATATATATAAAGAGTAAACTCTAGATCAAAGCCCAGCCCTGCAAACCATCTACTCTTAGCATCAATGAAAAGTGCTTTCTAAAGCCAGGGTTCACCTCATAGAAACCCCAATGAACTAGGTTTTCCACTTTGCACAGAGATGAGATGGCAGTGAAAACAAGTTACCTGTATGACTTCCCAGCACTTATTAGGGGTCACTTCTACCCCTAAGATAGCCCATCTTTCCAACTATAAGCTAGCACGGTGCTTCACATGTTACATCTTGAACCTCATTAGACCCCAGAAAAACAGGAAGTTCAGTTTTTCATAACCAAACATTATTCACACCATGGTGTGTTCTTCATAGATGAGGACAGCATATGCACCACCGCCTGAAAGCTGACCCAAACTCTCAGAAAGTGTGCACTTAAATGCTGCGCTTCCATGATCTGTGCTCTGGTCTGAATGTTTGTATCCCCTCCAAATTCTTATGTTGAAATCCTAATCCCCAAAGGTGATGGCATTAGTAGGTGGAGCCTTAGGGAGATGATTAGGTCATGAGGGTGGAACCCTCATGAATGGGAGTAGTGCCTTATAAAAGAGGCTCCAGAGAAATCCCTAGCACCTTCCACCAAATGAGGATACAACAAGAAATCTGCAAGCCTGACCATACTGGCACCTTGATCTCAGACTTACAGCCTCTAGAACCGTGAGAAATAAATTTCTATTGTTCATAAGTTACCCAGTCTGTGGCTGTTTTAGCATTCTGTTATAGCAACTCCAACAGAATGCGAGTCTGCAATCATAAGCCACTCACAGGCAGCATACTTTCAACATTACACACAGAGCCTGGTCTATTGGCACCAAAGTCAGTCTACTTGAGTCTGAATCCAAATCCAGGCTCCACCACCTACTGTAGTCCTTAGGCAAATTCCTCAGCTTCCCATCTGAGGAATGGACACCATCACAGCGGCTATCTCACAGCGCTGCTGTGTACTTCAATGAACAAAGAACATGAAGTGCTGAGCTCACAGTAAGGACCCACAAATGTTAGCTCTTTGGATTAGGTGCTGCCTACCAGTTACGTGATGTTAGACAAATGCTCTAAATACCCTTTTTTCTTTGGTTTCTTGCCTATAATAATAAAACGTGGGATAGGGGTTGGGGGTAAATGGTGTTGGCCTAGGAGGTCATCCATCATTTTTCAGCTCAAACCATTCCAAGCTTCCTTGCCCCGGCCCATGTCAAAGGTCTTTCCATTTAGTCTGGAAACACACCAAAGGATTCTTTTTGAAAAAGAGATAGGAATAGGATAAAATATATATATATAAGATTAAAAAGTCAGAAATTTTTAACTAGGAAAAACACCTAGAAGTTGAAATAATTACACTTATAAAAAAAGTCGCCATTTTTAACTATGGTAAGTATGTGAAGTTTGAGTTTGCATAAACTCCAAATTCTATTACTAGGCTCATTAGCTCATGTGCAGAAAGTAAATGTGAAAGACTAACCCTCATTCATGGGGTCAGACTGACTCACCCGAAAAGGCAGGTGGAACATTACACATTAACCTCTGTCAGTTTTCTTAAGCGTCTGCATGAGGGGAATCTGTTTCCAGACTTGTTCCTCTAGAAACAAAGTCTACCCTTCTGAAATGAAGACAACTCCCTATGTAGATGAGGCAAACTCAAAGACTTTCATTCCAGTTTCTGACACCGTCTTTTACTCTCTTCTAAAGGGAGAGCAGCATAAAACCTGTGTCATCATCAGTATTTAATGGATACCTGCTACACACATACAGGGCAGGCCACATCCTGGGAGCTCTGGGGACGGACACACACGGACATACACACACACACACACACACATTCTGGCAACATAAGACAAGGCTGTATATCCAGGAGCTGGAGAGAAAGAAAGATCTTTGTAGATACATGGGGAAGCCTCACACAGGAGGCAGAATGTGAGCTAGGCCTTGGCTAATGTGGAATCAATACACATTTGTGGAATGGGTGATGTATTAATAAAGCTGCTGGAGGAAGCTGGGTCATGTAAGACACCAACACTACAGGCCATACAGTGACATCAGCAGCCTTCATTTCTTGCCTTAAAGGAAAGGGTGAAAGTACATAGCAGTATTTACTTAAGGTTCAAGTACAGAAAAAGGCAAGCTGGCAGGAAGCTAATTAGTCAAGGACTCAATCCAGCCGAGAATCCTGGAAAGGACTGTCTGTGCCAGCTCACCGACACGGGCATTGACCCGCTGTCAAGAGAGGCCACAATCAGGACGCCCTTCCACGCTCTAATTACTACAGGCCCAAAGCAGTAGAAATAGAGCTTTTTTTACTCTACAAAATTGAGGTAAGGCAAAGAGTGTACTGCTAATTTCACCCCTGCTGGCCTAAGACCCAACAGCAATAATTAGTGATTGAATGGTATTCACTCCAGTTTCAAATCATTCTGGAACTAAACGACAGAAACCTACATAAGCGTTCTCTTTGCAAAATAAAGTCCTTGATTGTTGTAATTAACTCTACTAATGATGTCATCTCCAACAGTGGTTCCCTTCCTCACACTTACTTAATCTGAATCACTGGGGCTGGGACCAGGAAATCTGAATTAGTAAAAAAAGCTTTCCCAAAGGAGTCAGATGGGGTCAGATGGGTCACCAGGCTTGAGAATCCCCCATTCAGGGAGCCGTTTCTTGGTATGGCTCTGTTTTAGCTCCCTCCCATTTCCACCCACTCACACACACACACACACACACCCCCACACACACACCCCCACCCAGAATGCTGTAAACTTAAGCCCAATCCCAGGGGAAGCAAGAAGGTGAAGGATGTTATAGGCTGATTTCAGAGTTTTAATAAGAAATCAGAGAGCTATAATTTGACTTCTGTTTTTGCCCCTTTTTGGTGAGATCCTTACTTACCCAGAAAAATCAGACTTTATCAAAAAGGCAGAACAGGAAGGAAAGGCACAGAGAACACAGCCACGAAGAAGATGGAACTGTTGGGTCATGTGTTTGCAGAGTAATGTGATGTTATATTAAGAAGTGTTTCCTGCCTTTCAAATTTTAATTGAAATGCATGAACACCAAGCACGCGCCTGGAGAAAGTAAGCAGGTTGGAGGTACTTCACAGTCATGAAATGCTGAGCCTCTCTCCTAAGGAGTCAGAGGCATGCACTGCAGCATGACTGGCTGTGTGATCCTGGGCAAGGTGCCTCCCTTTCCTCACAGAGTGAGGGAACCGGACAAAATGACCTTAAGAGTTCTTTCCAGCTTAGGGTGCTTCTATATGTAGAACCCCCGCCTCGAGTGTAACAAACCATAAAATCATCAACTCAAACAAGCATAAAGCTTTTGCATTTTCCCTCTAAAAACTGCTTCTTCACATCCAAAGGACAATGTGGAGAAGGTGAAAACGGAACCCAAATACGTGTCATGATACTAAACAGTTTCTCCTAAAAATATTCTACAATAGGTGCCACCATCTGGTGACGTTCAGACGGTCTTGTGGTAGTAAACTAGCATCAACCACATCCTTTTACCTTGGTTCCTGAAAGCCGAGCGGCAGAGACCAGGCATTTAGAGTAGGTAGCAGTTAAGTGGTGGGCAGGAATGCAGCCCAGAAACCCCCTCATCTGACAGGGGAGCCAAGACTTTCAGGGGCTAGCAAAATTGCAGGAGGATGCGGTCACTGCCACGTGCCTACACGGCAGCTGGATGTGATACACCACTCCACACACCTGACTCTGAGATCCATTCAACCTGGTCTTCTTCCTGTTCCCTCCAGAATGAGGAAGCCAGTTTCACAAAGATGCTCATACCTGGGAGGAAGGCCTAATCCCCAGGCCAAGTCCTTTACCTGGAAGCGCAGGATGATGGTCCAGATGAGCCCAAGGGTCAGCCGGTGGTTCCCATCCACGATGTCATGTGACCCCATGTTCTCAAGATGGACTCTCTGCTCTTTCAGGAACTGAAGGGCCTTGTCCACATTCTCCAGACAGTGGATGCGCATTCGTCCCTTGGTGGGTTTAGGCTAAAAATGAGTGAGCAGAAGGTGGAAATAGATCATCCAACAGGGCAGATGCAGGCTCAGAGCTACTGCCTAGAGAGTTTACACATGCCCGTTCGTGCAGCACTCTCCTACTCAAACCAAAACATTTGAAAACCTGTGTGCTCATTCAGTCCAAGGACAGCATTTATCTAACAACCTGAGAAAAGTTTACTTAAGAGATGGTAACCGATCACTCTTTAGAGGTTTGTTTAATCACGGAAGCCGCATAATTTACAAATGAGCACAGAAGCTGAAAGTTTAGAGAAAAAGAAATTCAATTTTCATAAAGAATTTCAGAGCTACTGCTGCCATCAATACAATTTTTTGCAGATACATGCCAAAACACCTCTGAGGATTTCCTGACTACTTCAAACATAAAAATAGGTTTGCCATCTGCTGGTTTGGGTCGGTTCCTAAGGCTGGCTCAAAATGATAAAAGGGGACCCACCACCAAGCAGTGGTTTTGTGAGGGTGATGGGGGCACATTTGAGTAAAAAGGTGTGATTTTACTCAGAATAAAGGAAAAAAATATGGTAATAGTCTAATTTTAGTATCCTGAACATTTCTTACTTTTACCCAGTATATCAAAATCCAAAAAAGGCCCTTGGAAGGTAAACATTTTAAATAAAAAAATCAAAAGATAGGCAAATAAATAAATAATATATGTACACACACAAAATTTTCAATGGATCTCTATTATCTAGTGTGTCATGCGCAAGCTCATGCTCTCCACCACCAGGTCCATCCTTCCCACCCGTCTCCCCCTATTTCCCATCATTCCCTCTCTAACAGAGGCTGCACTTCAGGATGACCTCACCATTTCATGAAGACACCACTGGGTGTTCACACCCTGCTGGCCAGAAGAATGGAGTGGGCTAGGCTGACTTGGTGGCAGCCGTCCTACCTCCCCAGAGTCTCCTTGGCCATCTCAGCATACCCACCCACCTTTCACGGCTCAGGTCAAGGCACACCTTTCCTTCTAGGGACATTTCCAGCCATTCCAGTCCTCACAGGTCCCCCTTTCCCCCAAACTCAACACATTTATGGTCTGGACCACAGAGTTCAGGAACTAATCATAATCTCTTATTTTTGCTGTTGTTTTATGTATTGCTCTTATTACTTCCAACGAGACTAGTGGCTTCTTGAAAGCAGGGATGATGCTTAACACTTCTGCTATATTCTCGGTGGCCTCTGGTTCAGTTCAGAGCACAAGGTCAGCACATAGTGAACTGAACGCCTGAGCAGGGGCTGGGCACGGTGGGTGCCATGTGAGCCGGTGCGCAGGGAAAAGACAGCCGCCTAGGCACACCCAAGTAAGGGTGGTAGCTGGTCCTCTGGTAATGTCTCGCCTGTTTCCCACTTTCCCCTCTGTAGTTGAGACCCTCAGTTATTTACTAGATGGAAAACATCTGAAGTGAAGATAACTTGGGCAATCGGCGGCCATTTAAAGTCTGTCCAGAATCAGATTATACTATTTGTTTCTTGACTTTCTCTTCTCCTACAAAAAGGATTAGCGAACACAGAAGAATGTGCTTTGACCCTGAGGAAACAAGCTTACAAGCAGAGGCCTTAGCCCAAGTGGCAGATTCTATTTTCAAATAATAGCAATGGAAAAAGAAACGTCTCACGTAAGTCAAGGTTTTCACACTATTAGGACAGCGTTCCTTCACTCCACCTCCTAAAGGCATTTTCTCTTCAGAAACTTCACAATTAACTTATTTCAGGCATGTAGGTAATGTTAGGATTTGTTATGTTATGTCAAATAATAACATTACATCAAAATCAAACAATCTAACGAGGTAAGAGGTTAGACATAAAATATTAACAGGTGGGCTCAGTATAAAATTCTGTGACTGAGTCCATAGACGTGGTTTGAGGCCGACATTGGTCCTCTCTCCTTCAAAAGTACACCAGACAGCCCCCTCGGGTTGGCCACCTCACTGCACCTCATTCTGCTCCTCCCCTCAGATAGAGAGATGCGTGTAGAACCAGTGGTGTCCCTGACAAAGGAGGTACACCTACTACTGCCCCTCGAGTAAGAAGTCACAGAACTCTGCGTCTGGTTCTCAGATGTACACTTTCAGTTCTCCTGATCTACTCCGGATCAGGACTCAGTTCTCATAGCTGACAAAGTGACCATTCCCAGAAGCCCTGTGTTCTTCTCAAACCCAGGTGGCTCTGGACTGAATGAAGGTCCTGATTAAAACTTTGTTCAAAATTGAGGGAAGGGGGTTAACTGCCTCTAAGAAGGTGTGTGAATTCTGGTATAGAGGCTTCTGACACTTTGCTGTTCAGAGGCCTTTTCCTCTCATCTCTTTTCAAGGACTGTGCCCCTGATGAGTGAGACAGTGGTCCACCTACTTGTGCTGTTTCAATCACAAAGAAAATGTCCTCATGCCGAGAACTGCAGAGCAAGAAGGACAAAGCATTCTCCCACTGGAGCAGACCTTCTCCCAAATCTGCCCCCCAAGAGGACAGAAAAGGTTGTTTCCTAATTGAGGATGAGAGGAACAGTGTGGACGGAATTAGAAGGAGCTAAGGAAGAGGCGAACAAGGACTAGATTGGGGCTGTTGGTATCTTCCCAGGCTCCATCAGGCATAACCACTGTTCTTCCGGATTTTATCTTGAAAGATTTGATCTCTCACACACGAGACATTCCCAGCCTCTATTCTCTCTACATAATCTCTGCAGGATGTGTCTGTGTTTCTACACGAATGTGGGGTGCAAGAGTGTGGGTGAGGAAGGATTGTGATTGGGGTCCAAACACTCTCCTGCAGGTTGGGGAAGACTAATACCACTTCCCAGGGACCCCATGTTGATGCTGACTGGCCATGCCAGATGAGCTAAGGATGGATCACTCCAGACTCAGATGCAACTCAAGTCCATCAGATTTAATAGTGCAGGAGACAAAGGAAGGAACTGAAATAAAACCCTCCCATGTCTAAATGGTTAAAGAGCAAACCTCACCAATTTCTAAAAGTCAGAGGAAATGGAAAACTTTTAGGAGACTGTCCCATTTCTTTTTTCTTGCAATTCTCCCAAAATCAAACCAAGATTTGGTGGGGAGGAGACGGTGACGCTCTGCTTTTCTCTCCCTAAGTGTTCTGTTGTTATTTTTTTAACTTTCCTACTGCTCCTGGCCTTTATATCTTTTAAAACATCAAAGATGAGCAAACCAGATCTACACAACATGCTTCTGTTAGGCAACCTGGTATAGAAGATAATGATTCCAATGTTAAAATGCCTACATTCGAGTTACAATTTCCCCACTTTCCAGCAAATCAATGTCTTACTTATCAACAGTTTATCCATAAAATGGGGATAATATCAGTAATTATCTCAAAGGGCCACTACATAAATGAAATGGTAAACTAATCATTATGGCATCCGCAAACCCACAAAGTGTCTCTACCAGCAAAGGGCACCCCAAGTACTTTCCTCCCAACAATTCTACTTAAGACAAAAAAGAGGACGCCCATCTCCCTAGGCCACTTGGGCTTTGAACTGTGTAGAAATAACTCACCTCTACAGACAATGGGAAATGTTTAGGTTCTAGATAGAACTCTCCCACTAAGAGTGAGAAAAGTTGATATATACCAGTTGAAAGGCAAATTTAAAACCAGAAGAAAATGTGCCCCCAAATAGTGAGGATACTACTACTCTTCTCATCCTGACACCCTAAATTAAATTCTGAACTGGAATGAGGAGAAAGCGTGGTTGAGAAAAATGTGGCTGGCTGGTGTCCGGAGAGAGATGAGATGAGATGAGGGAGGGGACGGGTGTGGAAATACACAAACCTTGACAACCTGGAGCTTCTATACATAGCAAGAACTCTACAATCCAAAGCTTACTAGAAAACAAGTCTGAAAAGCATGATTTACAGAGATATTCTAAATAATATTTTTCTGCTGTGTAGCTAGTAATTCAAACTAGTCTGACTACTGCACAGTACAAGTTATTAGGAGATTTGCTTCACTGCCTCACTATACCTTACGTTTTCCAAAACATTTTCACACATTTCATCTTAGTTGAAGCTCATTCATCTTCAGTGGCATTTGAGCCCACTTTAAACGGAAGGAATAAACAAGACCCAGTGAGGTTAGATGATGTACTTGAGGCACAACACGAGGGGGAGTGACAAGACTGAGACTCAGTTATTCCACTCCCAAGTCTTGTGCTCTATTTGCCTCCAAGAGGGCTTCTACAACATTGTAAGCACAATACTTGGGCAAGTCTAGGGGGACATAATTACAGGAAATTAATTTTAGGAAATGTGAATGAGGGGCCGGCCTGGTGGTGCAGTGGTTAAGTGCCCACATTCCGCTTCAGCGGCCTGGGGTTCACCGGTTCGAATCCCGGTTGCGGACATGGCACCACTTGGCAAGCCATGCTGTGGTAGGCATCCTACATATAAAGTAGAGGAAGATGGGCATGGATGTTAGCTCAGGGCCAGTCTTCCTCAGCAAAAAGAGGAGGATTGGCAGATGTTAGCTCAGGGCTAGTCTTCCTCAAAAAAAAGAAAGAAAGAAAGAAATGTTAATGACCTCACAGAGTTATACAATGAAACACGTTGGTCACACAAACTGCACAGCTTCCAAGGTCTAAAAATTCTTAGCTGCCATTTACTGCGCAACTAACTCTGTTAAGCTCTCTATTCAGTGGTTCATTTGTTACCACATTTAATCCTCACAATAACACTGAATAACAATAATTATTATTACTGTCATTTTCCAGATGAGAACTGGTTTAGAGAGATGAAATAAGCCATGCAGCTGGCTAGTATGCAGTGGGTCCAGATTCCAAAGCTCATTCTCTTTATGCCACACCAAGGACCAAGAGTGGCAGGAAATAAGGAGACTTAATTCCCATCTGGCTGATAGTTTCCATTTTTTTAAAGAGCTATTTTTATATTACTAAACTTCCATCTTCCCAAAAGGAAGAAGAGATAACAATGGAGAAAACTAAACACAATGGAGTGAGGGGGAGGGGGTGTGTCTCTCAGTAATAAACACTTTCTTAAGCCTCACCCAAAGAGTGGCTAATTCTGCCAAAAAAGGGAGCATTCCCTGTCTTGCCTCCATTAATTATTGTCAAATTCCTAGTATGACACAAGTTCGTTCTCACGGCAACATGGGCATTTCTGTCCTGTGTGTCCTTTCTGATGGGGCAGTTTGAAACGCCATTAATGTGGAGACAAGGATCAATATCAGACTCACGTGTGACTCAGAAACAAGGGTGCTCTGCAGGCAGAAAGGCAATTCCTCTGAGGAAGTGCCTATTTTTACTGATCCTCCTTTAAATCATTTTAACAAGCTTCCCTGCTCTTCTCACACCATGGCTCGTGTTCCTGTGTTTTGCAGGCGCTTGTCCTGTTTCCCTTTCCCAAGGTCCCTTCTGTCCCTTTGAGTCCCAAATCCATATCAAGTACAGCTCCATCCCAGGCGTCGCTCCAGACTCATCTTCATTCTGACTCCAAAGGCGGAGTGGGAATTATTGGGCTAAATAACTACCCCTAGCATCTGACGACAGAATTCTAATTGCTCATTAGAGCGGCTAGTTCAAGTCCTGCCTCTGAGCAGCAGTGTGGCCTTGGGCAAACTTGCCTGAGTGAACCCAGTGCCCTTAGAAAGGAAGGAAGGAGCTGGAGCCCAGGTCCACCGCTCTGCCCCAAGTGCCCACCCAGCCTTGAGTTTGGGACAATTACACCCTGCAGGGCCTCAGGATTTGCAGAACTATGGAATAATCACAATGGCAGGGTTTCTGTCAGAGCCTAGATATGAAAAAGAGAAAACAATTGTTTCCTGGCTGATCTGGCCTCTTCGAATAGAAGAGAAAGACATAAGGGAGGATTCCTGATACGGTGTTTGGGACGTCCCCGGGGGGCTGGTAACCCTGCTCCCTCCGATTTCCTCCATCGGTGTCCAAAGTCACCCTGAAGCCACCTGAAACAACAGCTCTCCAAGGTTTGCACGGTGGACAGAGCACCAGCCCTGGGAACTGGGAGAGACTGACTGTAGGCCTAGATCTGGCACACACCAGTTGCATGGCCCTACCAGCCGCTTACTCTCTCAGTTATAGCACCTATAAAATCAAGGGATCTAACTTAATGCCCACTAAAGTCACTTTCAGCTATAAAACACAATCCATGTGTTGGAGGGTCGAAGGCTCACTAGCATGCATGGTGAATTCCAAGGTGCCTACTGATCTCTTGTTCAGGAGAAGAGGAAACAGAGAAAGGACTACCTGGTCTCAGTATACCGGTGACCTGGACACTTGCTTATGTTTCTGTCTTTTAACCAAAAATAGATTTTCAATACACACATGCACAGACACATAAATGCCTCTACTTAATACAGAGGGTAGGAGGGGAAGCACTAATTCTGAAATCTCCTGTAATATGATATATAGCCAAATGCCTCCCTACACATCAAACTTGGAACTTTAAGAAGAGTATAAACAATTTTTGCCCAATTAAAATTAATCAGGGAATAATGTACTGTGTTCCATTATCTCCTGCCTATCTGCTCACTGCTTGGGATCCAATCCCAAGGAGCATTTTCTCCTTTAGCAGGGCTCAGTGGGAAGGAAAGAGACCAAAAGACAGAAAGTGGGCTGGTGTCCACTTAGACCAGCGATACCAGCCTTAAGCAAGACCTCAGCCACTCTGCCTGTTTCTTCTATAAAACATGAGTTGTCCACCTTATGAGACTGTGAGAAATAAACGAGGTAATATGTGTGACAGTAAACACTAAGAGCGATACACACTGAAGTTACCATCATCACTCCTTCCAGAGACAAACTCCAGTTTAGCCAGGATGCTTTCCCTAGACCAGTTCCTGCCTGATGCCTACAATGCTCCCTTCACTCTTCCTCACAGCTGACACTCAACCGCGATATTCTCTGGCTATCCACATCTGAACCTCCCCTCCTAGGTCCAGCTGGAACCCTACTCAATAACTAAGCTTTCTTGACCCCCCACCCAGAAGGTTTGTTTCCCCTTCTGAACTCTAGGGCTTTGGGGCCATTCATTCGGTACTTTATCATATGGTAGCTATTACTATTAATTCACTTTTCGCATTTGTGCAACTAGACTGCAATTTAAGGGGGGCGTTCTTCTGTGCTGGTTGTTTAGAATAAAAGTAAATTCTCCCACACAAATGATATTACAAACAACAGATAGGTTCTGTGGTCAGTCCACAAAACTCCATTTCAACAATACAGGTCGGTACAGTCCTCCTAAAAAAGGCTTTATGTAAAACTCAGAGTAGTTCAACATGGATTTAAGGCTTAACAAAACTCATGGTAAATCTGTCTTCACCTAGCTCAGCCTGTTTTGAAATTAATGGTGACAAAAAAAATTCCATTTTTGTTGTTGCTCTCTCTTCTTTGAGACTGATTAATTGAGTAAGAAGACAGAATATCAGGAAAACAACCAGCAAGCAAAAACCAGTGGTAGCCTTCGATTGGAAATGGCAAGGGCAGAGTGTTCAGAAAACCTTGTCCTCTCTTGCTCTGAGGTAAGGGTTCAGTCCGTCAGGAGCAAAGCAGAAAAGTGGCCATCTTACTAACAACCATTCTTCACTGCTGAGGCCCACAAAGGGAAGGGATAGGTAAAGCAAGCTTTGAAACTGGGTTATGACCTGTGGGCTCCACTTCACCACCAAAGTCCAGGCCTGATGATTTTATGCCAGAGACCCCACTCTCTGCAAATGTCAGAGATGCTGTGGGATAAACCTTCATCTCTCAAGACCTGTTCTAATCTGGCCCTGGGATCTGGGCCCAATGACAAAGTGACCAGCACAGGTTCTGTGCTCACCACTTTTACCTGCTCAACTGATGCTTAAGCCAAGGGTGGGTCTATATTTTTCTTGGGAAATTTAAAGCGAGACCTTTATAAAGGGTTCCAGGCCATAGTAATTTCAGAGTAAGATACTGGAAAGGAACGATCTTCTTTGTCATCAACCCAATCCCAATTAGCAACAGCTTCCTGGCTCAGTTTCAGAGCGTCCTCATCGCTCCATGAGTGGACATACCTGAGGCAAAGAAAGGGACACTTCCAGACATGGATCCTGCCCTAGCCAGGACCAGAGATGGGGATTTCTGCCCTCCAATGTTCTCCAGTACATCAGAATCAAGTGTATTGATAACCCAAATGCCTACCTAAAACCGGCCCAAATTTAACTCAAATTTATTGAGCCAAAATGCAGGATGGGGTTAAGGTGGAATTCTCTGGATCATTAAACTAATGTTTGTTTGAATTTCACTCAGTAAAAATCAAATTTCCTCCTCTGTAAAGGGGGATGAACTGGCTCCAAGAATCTATTAATAAAGTAAACTTAGATACTCTAGTCCCTCAAACATTTATCTACTACCTTACTGCCAAGCTGGTGGTAAATGCTAGGGCTAAAATGCCGACTGAGACACAGCTCCAGATGGAGCGCAAATGTTTATGTTACCCAGGGTTTTGGATCACTGGTGCAGAAAGCCCAGCGCCGACTGAATGTTATCTGATGATACACACTGAGTTGTGGACATTAATTTACCCAGGCCTGGAAGCTCTAACCATCTCATTAGTTTTGGAATCTGAATATGCCAGGATCCTTTGGGGCAAGCCTCCAAGGAGGTGTCTCCTTCAGAAAGAGTCTCTAACTTGAGTCCCTGCTGCCTCTGCAGCCAACAGGAGAGAGTGGTTTGTGGTCCTTCCAGAAAGTTCCATGAACCAAACAAACCACAGGGCCAAACAGGCTGAAAATCTCCAGTTCAAATGAACAAGAACTTTTAGTTCACTCTATCTATGGTATCCTTATTTTTGGAATGAGAAGATTAATCAGACTGCCCAACCTATAATCAGGGTTGGCTGAGAGGAATGGATAATAAAAGAAGTCAAGGCACTTGAGGTTTTACAAAGTGGTATGTCATTGCCAAACAGTTTCTGACACTGACTGCCTGAGAGGTTGGAGACGCGGCCATCCTATGTTCTTCCCCATCCCTGCTCTCCTAGGTCTCTGGGTTACCGAACAAAAACTTTACTTCTAACAGCAAATAAAGAGAAGAGTGGGAAGTACGATATACAACTAAGAATTATACTTTGTTAGTTGCTTTTTTCTCTCTACTAATATTTTTGTTGCCCTGTTCAGGATAAAGAGCAATGGGCCTGACCTCATTTGTTATGTGGACATTATCAAAGACACAATCTTCTTTGTAGGACTTTCAAAGGTGAATTAACTTACTCCCTTCAGCCTAGAAGACTAGACCCTAATGGCACAAAAATAAATGTTCAAAATAATTTCTATCCACATGACCTTTAATGATTTTTTTAAGCTACTTTCAAAACTACATTCCAAAAAGAAAAAAATCAATAAACAATCATACTAGGTTAAACATTAAGAGGGAAAAAAGGTTGAGAGGTGGGGGGGGGGGGTGGGTCTGGTTACAAAAATTACATTTAAAGGTGCATATCACAGTAACTCTAGCCTAGGCTCTCAAACAAGACTCACTTCAAAACACAAATTGACATAAAACAAATGACCAGCCCTCACCCTTCTGATGTGGGCCCACTGCCCCCATTCTCACCCTACACAGCGCCCTCATGGCACCATCATGGTCTTGAGCAGGAACCTCCTTTATTTATATATATAGTTTGTCTAGCTTGACCCACAAACTCTCAAAGGAAATGAGGCAAGAAGACCTGCATGCTCCGGGAACAAAGAGCACGAACAAAACTAACTGCAGATGAGATGGGGCTTCACTATCTTTGAGAGGCTCCTGTTCTTGATGGGAGGCACAGAGACAGAGAAAACTGACTCCATTTTTACCCAGGCTCAAAGGAGCAATCCTGTCTGTGGCTAACAATAGGGCAGGGTACAACCTCAGCCCCTTGCCTGTGGTCAGAGGTGTGTGGGTCGGTCTGCCTACAGACCCACCACGGCTGTCAAGTTACAGGGTGGAGATCAAGTTAAAAATAAGGCTTTCTGGCAGTCCTGCCAACCACCAGCATCATATTTTCCTGGTGATGTCACTACAGATGTGGGGCTCTATCCCTGGGCGTCAGCTTTTGGCTCAGCCCCACCACCACCTATGGAACTACATGTGCTCTGGTAGAACGCAGCGTCCATTTTCAAACCAAGACGAGACAAAACCTGTTGGGTCAGTTACAGTGACTGTTTTAAGCTTCCTTGTTTTCAGGTTCATAAACAAAACTCACATCAGAGGCAGCCGCGGTAGCTCTGGGAAACACAATGGGGATATGATTTTCACTGTAGGCTGACAACTCCCCGGCCCAAAAAGGCACGGCAAATTCATCAGAAGCTCCAAGTTTCCAAGGAGACAATAAACACCAGCTTCTCCCTCCATCCCCAAAATAAGTGTGCAGGAAAGCAAAAACGTCAGAGACCACTGAATTCAATTCTTGCCACCTTCAAACGACAGCTCAGATTTTCCAGAGAATCAGTGAGACACAAAGTTAAAATTATTCCATGATCTCGTGGGATACACATTCATCTTGGAATCAGCACCCAGGCCTGGCCCTTCAATTTCCAGCACCGTGCCCTGTTTAATGGGGGACATGGGCCAAGATCATTCTGACCAAAGACAGTAGTAACCTCGCAAATTACCAGAACGAGGCCACTTCATTAGACTTCAAGAACATCACTCAGACTCAGAATGTTACACTGGAGCTTTCCCCAACGTGCTCATCTCACTTATCAAGATTCTCCTTCTTGAAAATATCAACCATCAATTGCAGAATTCAACAGGAGACAAGTCCACACTTGATTTTTCTAAAACATTTTCCCACCTACAGTGCAAGACAATAACATTCCCACTTACCAGCCTCTCTCCGGAGAGGACCTCCAGCAGTTTGATGAGCATCCGTCCATCTCGAAGGTCAGTGTACAGGTCTGTGATGCGGCAGGACACTCGGGCGAGGTGGGAATTGACCCACTTGGTGAAGGTCTTCTTCTGCACGGCTTCGCGTTCATCTGCAGGCAGAGGAGAGCTTGCTTTACCACCAACCAGAGAAAGGGCCGTGGTGGGTGTGTGACAGCAGGGTCATGAGACCCCAGCCAAAGAAAGAAGAGCAAAATTAAACTCTGCTGAAACCTCTACTGAGCTGCCTTCAAGCATAGTCAACTCTTTGGGAATAGAGGAATCATACAATCCTCGAACATTTGAGCCCCTAAGGAGACCACCAGCAGAATACCCTTTGATGTCATTCATTTCATTTTATCTCACCTCTACTGAGGAGGCAGCAGGACGCAATAGACCGCAGCAGGCTCCTCTGCAGTCCTGCCCAATAGTATAATATTTGACTGGTGAAGTTTCTAGTATGTATGTTATAGCTGTTGTTCCTCCAAAAGGCAATTGTCAGGGAAGCACACAGGATATGCTTGAGGTAGAAAGCATGAGGTAGAAAAGCCCAAGAGACACCAAGAAATTGCTCCCCTCATGTACAAAGGGTCAGGCAATGCATGGTAAGATAAATTCACTTGTGACCTTGATCTGCAATGACCCTTACACCTCTTCAGTCATACACCCTATGAACAACAGAGAAAATGGCAGGCAACATGCATGGTAGAGTGCAAAGAGATCTGGCCGGGCATTAGGAGAGCAAGGCCTGGGCTCAAGGTGTCACCAAAAATGTGCTAGAATACTGGATTCACTGTCCCTTCTATAACATGAGTGGGTAACTACTGTCCCCAAACTTCAACCATTTGTTGAAAAGGCAACTGTTAGTTTTTATAGCCTAAAGGTGGTAGTTGCACATTCAAGTCAGTATTCAGTTTTTCAAACTTCAGTGATCAAGTTCTGCCCAACTCAAAGCATAAAACTCTATACACATCTGCCCAGAACTGGCCCTTCACAGCCCATACAAATAGGCTTCCAATCTTCTTGCCTCTACAGAATATTCTAAAGGCAGGCTGCTGAAGACCTTCAACAGGGATTCATGGAATGTGCCCTGGACCACCCACCTGTACTCCCTGACTGTTCTCCACAGAGCTATCCTTCTGTCAGTTGCTCACCCTACTTCTAGTTCCATCAGCATGAATCTGTGCCAAAGGGACCCAAGACCTACTCCTTTCAGGGCAAGCCCAAACCCACCAAGATGTTTATGTATGAATCCACAAAAAAGAGAGCAGACTCCAACAACTTTTTATGTATTTCAACACCACTGGGTGACAACGTTGGGGCATACACCCGGTACCTGGGTACTGGGCTCCCAGGCTGGCCAGAATTTCCTGAGAAGGTCTGTCTGGAAGACTTTGCTGAGGCTCCATCCACCCCACCAAAGGGAGAGAGTGAGGCAGAGACAACATGAGATGAGCCGCCTTTGCCAGGTGAGGCAGCCGGGGCACCCACTGGGAAACCCGCCAAAGCAGCTGGCCACCTGCTACAGTGGCAGCTCCTCCCAGTCCAGCCTGTCCCTACAGGAACAGTGCAGCCAGCAGGAAAAAAAAAAAGGCCTTTCCCCAGGGACAAAAAAGCCAACCCAAAACAAAGGATCAGAAAGGGCAGGATTGGGAGAACAAGAAAAAGACAGTGAGGGGCACACTGCAGACTGAAAAAGGAGCTGCACCAGTAACACCATGATGGGTCACACAGAAAAGATCCCATGTATTATTAATCACACAATCATCCTGATGGATGGTAACTTCACAACAGCGACACAGGGAGCTTCTATTTTTCGGCCTAAGATTGGCTGTTCGAAAGAGCAGGTCCAGAGCAGAATACGCCGACACATTAAGCTTCTCCTAGGTACAGTTCACAGATGGCAAGTAACTCCTGGTTCAGAAGTATTGAGGGTCAACTAATTATTTTAAATTTTAATATCTTTTATGTGCTACATTAGAACTGGAAATGTCTTTAATAAAGCCTTTGATGGATGTCCTAGGCTGTCAGAAAGGGTTTAGGGCTCAAAGTCACTATTACACCCAGCCTATCAGGGGAACAAGATCAAAATGAAAACCTGCTTGGATTAAAGTATTTCTAAATAAACAAGCACAAAATGTGTTCCTCAGCCAACTGTCACTCCTTTGGGTGGATCCCACATTACAGAAATACCCCTGGCTTCTTTCAGGTTCTGAATTCCTTTACGAGGAGATTCCAAGGGTTTGCTTCAAAAGACAGTAAACGCACTCCCACGGCACCCTGTCCTGAAGAGTTATAGCTCGACCCCAACTCTCCTCCCCATGAAGAGGCAAACAGAGAGGTCATGGGTAGAGCAGAGAGAGCTGATGGAAATAAAACAGGCTGAGGATCTGTGAGGAGGGCCCTCCAGGGCTGCCGTGGTCCTCAGGAACTCCAGGAACAAGCGAAGGAAGAAGAAAAGAAGTCAAAAAAATAAAAGGAAAGAAAGGAGAGCTTGCTTGCTTGCCCTCTCTCCTGCTCCCCCTCCTCTTCTCTCCTCACACAGCCCAAGAGCAGGCTTCAGGCAGCTTAAGTGTGCTAGAAAATTCACGTAGGGTCTATGTTCCTCAGGCTCACACCACACTAGAAAAGGCATGGGAGAGTCTACCCAGGGACTGGACCAGAACCAACACCTTTATAACACACGAGGGGCAGGAAATGCGCTCAGGAGAGAGACACCAAGCCCGCCAGCATAGCCTGTCCTCGTACAATGGAGTGCTTGGAGAACAACAAACACTTCTGAGGCAGGAAGGAGGGGAAAGGGAGGGAAAAAAATTTACCCAGCGGCCAAACTGAGGATGAGGCTGCGCGTCCTTGGGGACTCCGTCCTTTGTTCCACCCTTCCTAGGAAGGCACAATGACATCAGCCCTGCACTCCCAATCTGGCAAGGCCCAGGCTGATTAGGCCAGACTCCTGCCTGAGGAAGAGCAGGAGGCCCCTGGCACAGACAATGGAAGACAGTCCAGAGGCGTGTTTCCCAGCTCAAGCTGCTGTCACTGTGCCTGAGCTGTGTGAGGAGATGGTGGGAGCAGCAGAGGGAAGAGAGCCCACTTCTAGTTTTACAAGTATGAGGCAAATCCGGTGATGTGAAAAGGGAGCCTTTACAAACGCCATATTGTTTTGGTTATTTAGGCCAGTGGCTCTCAACTAGGTGCGATTTTGCTTCCCAGGGTACATTTGGCAATGTCTGGAGACAGTATTTTGTTGTTGTTGGTGGTGGTGAGGAAGACTGGCCCTGAGCTAACATCTGCTGCCAATATTCTTCTTTCTGCTTGAAGAAGATGGTCCCTGAGCTAACATCTGTGCCAACCCTCCTCTACCTTGTATGTGGGATGCCACTATAGCACAGCTTGACGAGCGGTGCGTAGGTCCACGCCCAGGATCTGAACCCACAAACCCTGGGCCACCGAAGCAGAGTGCACAAACTTAACCACTATGCCACTGGGCCAACCCCTGGAGACACTGTTGATTGTCACACCTGGGGTGTAGGTGTTACTGGCATCTAGTGGATAGAGGCCAGGATCCTACTAAACATCCTACAGGGCATAGGACGGCCCCCATAATAAAGAATTATCTAGCCCAAAATGTCAGTAATGCCCAGATTGAGAAACCCTGGTTTAGACATTCTGCACTCACACCAACTGAAGTTGGCATTCATAGTGTCTCAGACTCCACCCACAAAGAGTGACACCCAAGTTAGGGTGCTATTCATTCATTAATTCTCTGAGCCCTCATCAATGGCTTTTTGATCCTGATGGTTTGCACGTTGGCTGAAGGCAGCAGAAATTCCCTGACCTCAGGCCCACTCATTCCACATGGGCTTGCTGCTTCCTTGTTGTAAGGCAGAGGAGCAGAAGGAACAGCAGCAGCCTGGAGAACCACAGGGGAGGGCTCGGTCTGGGTCCCTGTGACAGCCGCCACTTCTGTCCCCCAAGCCATTTCTGTTCACTTTTTACCTTTTCAGGGCCTATATTGCTATTAGTCAAGCCAAATCATGCCTGCAGTTCCTCCCAAGTTGACAGGGCTGAGCTTGACGCTGGGGCAGGTTCCCACCCAGCTTTGCCCAAAACTCAGTAGGTGGTGCCGCCACGGAACAGCACCTCCACAGCCCTGCTCCCTGTGAGCATCTCTCAGCTGAGTTTGCCCCCCGACTCCCTACATTATATTTATTTAGAGGGACTCACCTAAAGGTTGCTCTAGCATTAAATGAAAGGAGGTAAAGAGCACATCAAAGTGCCCAGCTTGTTGTAACTGCTCATTAAATTAGTTCCTTCTCCCTTTCCCAGGCAAAGCTGTGCTCTCCTCAATTCAACCATTTGAGAAACTTACCAGAGATCACAGAATCATATCATCTCAGGGCAGAACAAGGCTTTAGAAGTCATCTGAACCAACCTTCTTTCAAAAGCAAAAAAATCCCTTCTACTGCACCTAGGCCAGCTATTTAAAAATCCCAGAATGGAGAGAAACTGTGTGTGTGGGGGGGGGGGGGGGGGTGGGCAGGAGGTTGTTAATAGTTGTAGAGAAAGAAAATGGGTGGTTTTCTCTTTTTATTAAAATAACAGCATTCACTGAGACTTACTACGTGCCAAGTACTGATCTACATGCTTTACAGTCCTCATAACTACTCCATGAGGTGGGTTCTCGTAACTCTCCAGGGAGGCTGCCTCCAAAGCCCAGGTTCTCAATCACTATGCAATAATGCCTCTAGCACAACATTTAAAAAAAAAATTTTCAGTGATAGAAGATACAGAATCACCCATAATCTCACCATCCTAACCCAAGTCCTTACTTGGTGAAAGGGTCTGCTCCATTACTGGGCAATTCCCAATTGTTGGGATGGTGTCTCCATCAAGACTAGATCTGTCTCTTTGGCCCATCAAGGCTTGCTCTACCTTTGATCCCACAGAGAATAAGTCTCCTCACTCCGCCACGTAAAGGCCTTCAGGTTCTCACCAACTCATCTTTGTAATGACTCACAATGTGGTGGGCAGAGTGGAACCCAAGATGGTACCTGAGGACACTAACACCTTTTGGTGGCCTAGATATCATCATGTACCTACCGATATGAGCTGGGACTTGAGGCAGCTGCAGCACTAGTGGTGCAGAGATTGGAAAAGTGGGGACTCAAGTGAAGACAGGGAAAAAAGAACCAGCATCCCTCCACGGGAGAGAATTTGATGAGACAGTCTGTGTGTCAATGCAGGGGTGGAAGTCAGGCAGGACTCCTAAAGCTACTCTCAAAATAAGTTTCCCAGAACCACAAATTCTACCAAAATGTCCCTGCAATCCCGAGAACCTAGGAACCAGAAGTGGTTCCACGTGTGAAGACCCAGCCAGCTAAGTCTTTAGCTCCATGGGCTCAGAGATGAATTAGCCAACCGCCTGGTCAATGAGAACTACTAAGAAGCAGATAAGGAAACCCAACCTTGGGTGAGTGGCAACACCTACATCAGCTTCTGATCCCTGGAAGGAGTGAATTATAAATGAAATTCTATTATGGTGCTCCTTCCTGAAAACAGAATTTTATAAGATGGTATGCCTGCAATACCACCACCGTGCATCTGAACAGCAATTTATACTTTCTTGAAGCTCACTAGAACCACACAGCAACTATGTCAGGAAGGTGGGACACAAGAGGGATCTCCAGCAAAGCCCAAGGCTCAGTGAGGTTAAGGGCTGCTCAATGTCACCAACCAGTAGCAGCAGGGTTGGCATGCACTGAGCATCCTTGCGTGTTGCTCTGTCTCTCCCACTGTTCAGTCAGGTTAAGAGGAATTAAGATGCATGGCTACATCTTCTCCTCTAAGTATCTAGATTCACAGTCTTGTTTTTGATAAATAACTTGAAATTTTTAGAAGACATCTCACAGAAAGGGTATGAGATATTTAGAACAGAGAAACATACTTGCTTAGTTTTAACCAAAGGGCTGTGAATTTCTTCTCCATCATCCCCTTCTAGAAG
Organism: Equus caballus; assembly: GCF_041296265.1. Lineage (NCBI taxonomy): Eukaryota > Metazoa > Chordata > Mammalia > Perissodactyla > Equidae > Equus > Equus caballus. The sequence goes on from NC_091698.1 coordinate 61,321,278, forward strand.
CACATAACAGACTTTCCTTTCTTTTTAGGGAATGACTATTATCAATATTGGGAGGATGTAATGCTTGATTCTTAGTTACTCTGGAGAATTTGCTGTAACTGGAAAAATGAACACTGTTAGTAATGAGTTAAGCTATAGGATAAGAAATACTTTGATGAACAGATGGGCATTTTTTAATGGAAATGATTGTACGGAATCGTTCTGCAACATTACTTGCACATAGTGCTAAACAAAACCATATTCACCATATGCCACAGTTCTGGCTAGGGAAAGGGATGGGAGCCAGGGATGAAGGAAGGCCTGAAGGCATGGAACATCTCTGTATGGAAAATAAAAGAAATACAGAAACAGGAACTGACAAATGACCCCAATCATTAATTGCCCAAGATTGAATTTATACCTGGCTGAAGAGAGCAAATCTTTCTTCTACTTTTCAAATAGTCCGAACCTCCTGGTGTAACCCAAGAATATTTTCTATTAGGATCTTCTTCAATTCTGCTAAGATAATGGCCTACCGTAAGTAAGAGCTGGCAATCATGTGCAATTTTTCTTTGTATAGACACATAGCTAAGTTAGGAGTAGACTTGGGTTCACAGTAGGAAAGGAGGTGCAAGGATGGGAACTCAGAAGAAATCAAAAGGAAATGATGAAGCAGTCATCACATGAACACTTCCCCAAGACTGGCTATTTAAATCAACAATACTGTATAACTAGTTGAATAAGGACTAATCTGAAGTTGAGTGTTAATAAGCTCCAATATTTAAAAAGTGCATAATGTATGCAGAACTCTTTGTCTAAGACAAGGTCTCTTGCCTTCAATGAACTAGAAGTCTAGTTGGAGAAACTAAATAGAAAGTTGAAAAATAACAAGATATTATAAAGAATGATTTCAACAATGTATTTTTGGGTGTTTGGAAGAAAAAGCTCACTACAGTTGGGACGGTTTCAGGTTCCACTCTCTAACAATTACTGAAATCTCCTGCCTTGTGCTTTCCCCACTCTCACCCACCTTAAACATCACTGCCACAGTCATCTTCCCCAAACAGTGGTTTTTCAAAGTTACACACTGTACCAAAACCTTCAGAGGCTCCCAGTCATCCATAAGACGGTCCAAATCTCTGAGCCTGGCATTCAAGGGTGCCGAGCAGCCCCTCCAAGGGCACCTGCTTCCTCTGGGATCTTCTCTGACACACCATCTTTGTGTTCCCACCCAATAGCTCTTCTTCGCCATGTTCTGAACTCTCACCTTGCACATTTCTTTTCCCACCATTGCTTACACCATTCTCCTAACCTGGAAAGTACTTTTTCTTCTCTTACCTTTCCTTTAAGACCCAGGCCAAGATTAGCTCTTCCAAGAGGCCTTCACTTGATAGGAGGTGCTCTTATCTTTTCATTATGTATCCTGCATGCTATCTCCTCAACTAGCCGCCTCCAAGGCAAGGACCCAATTCTACAAGTTTAGAGTCTTACAACATGGCTGGCAGAGTGAGTGCACAATAAACATTTGTTGAATGAATCAGCAAACCTCCAGCGCCCAACAAATAGGCTCTTGATAAATCCTGCTGCTGCTGGAGGTCCCACCGAAACGGAGGAAAGAAATTCTAGACAGTCCCTAAGTAGTTAAATGTTATCATCGTATGTCACTAAAAATCTTTCACAACTGAACTGCTTCTGGCGACTATTCCTCAAGATCTGATAAATGATAAATATGCAATTTTGTGGTCCTGTCTTTCAGATTAAAAGGGGTCCAAAGCTAACCTAAAAAGTTTGACAAAATTTTGCTTTTATTTTCCTTTATTTTGGGGCAGCTGCCACCACATACTTGTCCAATAAAACGAAGCTGCAAAATATATACAGGTATACTTATAACATTACTTTAACAGGACCCAAACAGGCCAACAGTCACAAGACTTAATTTACACTAATTTTAACAATTTATCCATTAAATTCTTGAGTTGTTAAAAAAAAAAAGGAATCCTAATTCAAAACAAAAGAATACAGTAGGGTGGAGTCTCCATACGTTTTTAGCTTGAAAAAAATAAATAAATCATTTCCCACGAGCAACTTACAAAATACAGAGAGCAGGAAACCGGAAACAGGCAACTGGCTGTATTGATAAAGGAGAATCAAACTGTTATCTTGAGGCAGCAAAAGGAAGGAAACTAATCTTTTGACTGAAGGCCTCCCTGTGACGGATTAGTCTGGGGGCCTTTAATTTATGTTTGCTGATGTGTATATAAATAGAACTTGAGTTAAAATATTTTTCCTAACAGTTTAACCCACTTTACCGACAAAACACATGTACACATCTGTTCTAAAGGCATGTGTAGCAAATATGCAATTCTCTGCTAATACTTAACAGTCTGATATGCAGACTATAAAACAACTATGAACTCTATGTAACCTTGCACCTACGATTTACGTCAGTGGAGCAGGCCCTGCTTGCAGCTTACAGAGGGTCCTTCTTCTGAGTAGCCCAGGCCCAATTTTGCCAACACAGAAACCAGGGCGCTGCAGAGGGACCCTCTCAGAGGAGACCTACAAAAACGAACTGAGAAAGCAGGCCAATTTCCAGGGGTCCTGCCTGCCTGTCATGGTTATCACTTCAAGGTAAGGCCCTTAAAGTCACAATCCACAAAAAGCCAAGACTGTGGAGGAGGCTGAGGTTATGATGGGGGTGAACTCTGAAAGCACATGGGCAGAGTAACACCGCTAAGTCTTCTAAGAAGAGACTAAGGTGAGAACTAGGGTGAATTAAGTAGTGCAAAACACCAAAACCAGGAGGAAAAAGTAAGTGCCTTATAAAAAAATACAAAAAAAGACCTCATGAAGAAATCTTCAGAAATGGTTCACTAAACTTGCCTGAAAATGGGTGTCACACTTCAAAACTGCCCTCATATACACAGGAAGCCATATCATGAGCTTGCTCATCTGCTACTCTCCATCTCCATGGGACAGTCCAGCAGGAAAGAGCCTGAAACTGCAGCCAGGGAGAATCAGCAGGATGGAGGATAAAGTAAGCTCTACTCTGCTTCCATGCACTGGTGGATGCCCTGCTAGGATCTTCACTAACTTTACCTTGTTTACCACAAGCTGTTAGTTCTAAACAGATGAGGCACAGAGAGGGTTTGGTGATTTGCCTGAGGGCATATGGCTAGCAAAGGCACATCCAGGATTAGAATACTCACCTATCTGAGCCCTGAAGAATGCCAAAGCTCCCACTCACACCACCATCCCACGCTGCCTGAGGAAAATAAGATATTACCTCCCCAAAACAACAGGAAAAACATCACAGCCATCCATCACAGGGCAGTTCCTCCATAAGTGAAAAGACCAATTTAAAATAGACATCAGCAAACTTCAGCCCGTAGCCTGTTTCTGTACAGCGTGGGAGCTAGAATGGTTTTTCATTTTAGAGGGTTGGGGGTCAGCGCCAGAGGAGGCACCAGAGGAGGATAAAAAGAGACCCTATGTGGCCAGCAAAGCCTAAGATAGTTACTATCTGGCCCACTACAAAAAAAGGTTTGTCAATTCCTAGTTTAAAACATCTTTATAATGTCATTGGTCCCACACCCCACTTGTTAGCTTGCGTTTTCAAATCAAAATCATCTTAGCAAATATGCACTGAGTGCTTGCTATGAACAAGCCACCACAGTGGGGACCATTTTAAATGTCACTATTAAACATGCAGCCAGATTGATCTGTAGTAGCCACATTTATTGTTTTCTTAAGTTATATTACTAGGTCTCTACCCAGGTGTCAGTTCAGTCAGGGGATGAACTCAGGGCCCTCTCCCCTCCCCAGCTGAGGGTATTCCTCTGGGTGCCTTGACACGACAGAGTTAACAGTGTGCTACCCCAGCTGTCAGGAGGGAAAGCACGTGCACCACAGGCTGAAACTCAAGGCTGCTCCTTCATGTTCAAAGGATGAGCAGGAGCCTGGCAGCTTGAGGCCAGATTTCCCAACTTTCCAACCCATCTCCACGCAAGCTTCCGGTTCTCGACTCTCGAGGGGCTCTTCACTCGCCATCAGCTCCTCTCTCTTAATCCTCCTTGGAAGGCAACTAAAAAATATTAAGTCCAAGGTGGACTGAGGGTAACTTGTAATATCCTCAAAAGATGGAACTAAACAGACACTACATCCTTAATTATTAAACTTATATGGCAGAAAGCTAACATTAATCAGACCAACTAGGAGAGAGTTTTCAAAGGGCAACAACCATAATAGGTACACTAGAGATAAGATTTCATGCCAGTAATTTAACTGCAATATGCTGGGGGTTGGGGAGTTGTCTGTATGAAATTACTTTTTCTTACCAACTAAGGAAGCAGTAAATATTATATTTTAAGCCAGTAGATCTTGTGGCACATAAATTCACTGGTAAAGATAAAATCTTACACTTCATTTTCAAGGGCTAAAGGCAGATTTTATTATAGCAGCCTTGAGATTAAGTGGATAAGGAGAGGGAGAATTTAAATTTACTATATTTTTCATGCAATGCACAAAAAAGGTAGCCATACTGCTCTGTGCACCATGTAGCTGGTCTAAGCCAGTATATTAAAAATCAAATAGTGTGCACCCTAGGCCTGGCTTATGACGTTCTAACTTTTCCAGTTTTCTAAAATTCCTAGGATCAACAGCGCAGAGAGGAAAACAGAACTCTCTTTCACACACTAGTGTCATATTACTGTCAGATACTCAAGATACAAGAAGACAATATCACTCTACCTCAATGTTTTCAGAGCTGACGATGCCATCAAGACAACTGCATCAATTCCAGCCACTCGGGACAGTTTCTGACAGCTCTCCAGCACAACGAGGATGTCCAAGTTAACTGTAATTCATTTGAGTTCCAAAAAGCTAAGATTGGGGAACTCTTTTTTTAAACCAGAGACAAACAGACAAGGAAGAGGAGGCAGTCAAAAAGAGCTAAAGATCACCAGAAGCTGTCTGCTTTTCATGGATAGTAGAGAGTTTAACAATCATTACCTGAATGAATTGATTGTGGTAGTGTCCATCAAAGACAATCTAAGACATCACAGAAGTCCTCCAAGTAAGATTATATGTGTAAATTTAATCTGCAAAGGATTACTATTTTGTAACAAAGAAAGCCACAGTGATGCTGAGTTATCACGTGGAACTACAGAATTAGGATAAGGTTCCACTTAATAAGAGAAATTATGTTTTTTAAAAAATGAATGCAAACAGAAGAATTTAAAAACTGGCTTCTGTCCTAAAGAACATTACAAATTAGTCACCTAAATCCCTTTTGGCCAGTGACCAGGAGCCAGTGTAGAAACTATCAGGGTTGAAATGACAGAATGATAAATAAGACTGTCTCAACGTCAACGCAAAAGTCCAAAATTACAGCTGTATATGTCAGTAAGCCCAAGCCTGCATGTGTGTTTGCAGGGGAGGGGAAAGGCGTCAAACTACTTGTGGATTTCAGAAATAACTACTGGTTGTGACAAGATTCAAAAACAAAATGCATAATGTTATAAAGATGGGCTGTTCCCTGGACTGAACTAAAGAACTCTAGAGCTTAGCACTATTTTCTAAGTGACATCCCAGTACATTAAACCAAAATTTCACTTCTCACTGAGTATTCTTCATTCACGAAGTAATTTACTGAATAAGCTCTGACCTAATCCTTGAGTATGTATTTAACTCAGCCAACTATTTCACTGCATGAAAAAGTATTTCATGTAGAACTGTAAATGTTAAACACACCAGTACCTGACATTCAGCCATAAAGGCCTCCTGTCATTTTTTCCATCTTGGATTAATGTATCAACCAATGAGCAACCATTTACTGAGTAACTAGTATGAAGACACTAGGAAGGGCACCTAACAGCATTAAGAGTTCTCTCAAAAAGTTAACAAGCAATTTTCAATTCCTCGAGAATTCACAACACTAGATAACAGACAGCTATATCCAACTACCATTTATAGCTATTTTTAAGATACCTTAAAATGAAAAAGAGAAAGCTGTCACTGAAAAACAATTCTGCTCACTTCCTTTGTGGCTTTCCTCAACCTCACCTACGATAAATGGTTACACAAGATTTCTTTCAAAGTCAAATAGTACAGAGTTTTGGTGGGTAGATCCTGTAAGCACACAGTGTACATTGCCTTGTTTCAATAAAGGAGGACAGAAAAATTGGAGGAGGAAATGACCCCAGATTCAACCCCTGAGATGACCTAACTGACATGTGGGTCGCCCCAAAGGATCCCTCACACTAATCAAAGGTGGGTAGGACAGTTAATGTTTACACCAGTTTGCTTTTTTCTTAATCAAAATCTATTTTTCATTAATAGGAACACTAATCAAAACTTTAAGCACAGTTTTATAGAAGACAATGCACAAGGTGTGACCTGGATCATTCTGAACCTTCTTAACTTACAACTGGTCATCTACCTTAATTTAACTTGTTTCAAGTGAAAAAAGAAAGCAACAAAAGGGGGGTTATAAGTAGGGAGATCAGTTTTTCTGTTGTTGTATTTGTTTTGGAAAGTTAAACTTGTGGCAGTGTTGCTTAACTTAAACGCAAATCTCTTCCCACAAAACAGAATGCAAATCTTTATAACTGTTCCAGAGTTCACACCCACTTGCAGGGCCCCCACTCCACCCTATTTCCCTCCCAGTCCTACAAGCAAGGCTTTACCTCGCACTCCACAAAGTCAGCCCTGTCTCACACTCCACAGTCAGCTGCTTACAACAGGTGTGCGGACCTGGCTGTTTGTAGTTTTGCCAGTTTGTTGGGGAAAGTAAACCAACCAACCCTGTCACAGGAGGAGTATTACTGCTAGTTACGCAGATACGGCCTGGGAAGCCTACTGCTATAGCTGATGTGTTCTTCAGGGATGTTTCATTGCTTAATGAAGACCTCGGGTGTTTCTCCTACACAGCTTCTACAAAGATGATAATCTTGGAACTGGGTGGGAGGGGCTGGAGGCCCACAGAAGTTCTGCTGGGGTGGCATATGGCAGAAGGTCCACTTTCAGGACTAGGTGAAAATAAACCAAACTCTATTTCTTGGACTTGAAAAACAAATCCTTTCACACTTACTGAAGATATGGAGAAATGTGCACACTCGTGGTTGGTGGTAGGGTTAAGTGGATAATATCAAAATTTTAAATATGCGTTACCTCCATTTACTAATCACACCCGTGGACATTTACTTTCTAGAAATACCTGCACAAGCACAAACAGTTGTATGGGATGAAGAGCACCAATTTTTAAAATAATTGTAAAAATCAGAGACTAACAGGGGGCTGGCCCAGGGTCTAAGTGGTTGGGTTCAAACACTCTGCTTCGGTGGCCTGGGGTTCGCCAGTTCAGATCCTGGGCACGGACCTACACCCTGCTCATCAAGCCATGCTGTGGAGGCATTCCATATAGAAGAACTAGAATGACTTATAACTAGGATATACAACTAAGTAGTAGGGGGTGGGGGTGGGGGCGGGGATTGGCAACAGATGTTAGCTCAGGGCCCATCTTCCTCACCAAAAACAGACAGCAACAACAACAAAACAGGAAAGACCAGAAACAACTAAATATATACTAACAGGTTGATTAATTAAAATATGATGCATCTATACAGAAGATGCATAGCATGTATGCATTAAAAAGAGCAAGGGAAATCTGCAGTATACAGGCTTAGGAAGGTGGCCACAAATGAAGTCATTCACAGAACACTGCGTATACTTAGTATGATCCTATGACTATACATATATTTAAGTGTAAGTAACTACATAAAAAGGTATCAAAGGATACTTTCCAAACTATTAACTGTAATTATCTCAAGAAGTAAAACCAGAGACAGGAGGCAGTTCCACTTCTGTATTTCTGTACTGTTTGTGGGCTTTTTTTTCTTTTAATGAGCATATACCATTTTTGAAATATGTAACGGGCATTTCCATTTGAGGGGAAAACACACAATTCATTTTTATTTGATAAGAGAACTGAGGCTCACCAACGGGTGGGTCTGAGATTGATGGGTAGGAATAGAAAGGGCACTAACTGCAGGAAAAACTCCTGGGCACCACAAAAGGTCTCATGTGAAAGGCTGTCTTCAATGAGTATTCTAAAGTAAAACGCCAGCCTGAACTTGCATGACCTTCTTCTGGAGAACACTAAATCAGTATTTCATATTACATAAAATTTATAAACAAAATAAGGCGAACAAATATTAATACTTCCTTTTAATGGGCAGGGACTGAGGATATCAACACCAAAAGAAGTGACATTCACTGAAGAAACACTGAGGTCTACGGGATGCTAGAGGAGTAGTTTTCAAACCAGGTTCCCAGAGGTCGGGCTCCAAGTACCTTCTCACCTGCGCTCTGGTCAGCAAAGCTCCCATTTTAGACTCTTTATTTACTGGGGTTCCACCTCAGATTTCCTCTACAGGAAAAACAAATTCCATGTTTACAAAGTGTTTGTAAATTGCTGTACTAAGCAATGGGAAATACAGATAGATGCTGGAGTTGTTTACAGTTTAACGACACACCAGCCTCATTGACGGTTAACATACTCCATGTAACAGGTGGCAAAAGACACTGTGGGACCAACTCACCAGAGGCGAGTCAAGGGGTCAAAGCTTCATAGTTAAGGTTTGAGTCCCAGTGACATCACCAATCAGTCACAGGGACAAGATCAGAGCCCAGGGGCCGGCCCCGTGGCCCAGTGGTTAAGTTCCAGCGCTCCCCTGCAGCAGCCCATGGTTTCACTGGTTCGGATCCTGGGCGCGGACATGGCACCTCTCATCAAGCCATGCTGAGGTGGTGTCCCACATGCCATAACTGGAAGGACCTACAACTAAAAATATACAACTATGTACTGGAGGGTTTTGGGGAGAAAAAGGAAAAATAAAATCTTTGGGGAAAAAAAAAAAAAAATCAGAGCCCAATGCGGTTGATCTACCAGTGCTTCAGCTACAGCAGTGGGAAGCTCCATGGATACGATCCTGGATGATGTGGGAATTCAATCATCTCTCATACCCACCTCCACACTCAAGAGTTTACGGAGCAATTACTGTAAGGCCCAGGCACTCTTCTAGGCACTTCACTAAAACTCATTCTCACAACCACCATGTGAAGTAGGTACTCTTATCATCAAATATATTTTGTATAAGAACAAAGTAAGGCTCAGAAAGGTTCAGTAGCTTCCCCATAGTCACAAAGCAAGCACAGTCCCAGGACTTTGAACCAAGGTCTGCCTCCGCAGTCCCCACTCTTCTAAACAGAATTCTACACTAGCAGAGACCTCAGGCTGCAAGTGAGATGAAATGGGGGTTCAAGTCTGAATGCTGAGTAAGTTTCAGCATGGAACCAAATCTCTTAAGGTATCCTGAAACCTTAATTCCTGATAATTCCTACACCGGGAGTTTTACTTATAATTCAATGATAGCAGAAGCCCTCATCAGAAAGAATCCTCCATATTTTCAAGTGTTCTTTCAATTGAGGACCTCTCCTCAAGTCCCATCCAGGGAGGTGCTCCTCCCTGCTGCCTCCCACCTGGGAGGAGTGTAACTCACCCTGCACCATCAGAGTCCTTCCTCTCAGTTACCAGCAACCCAAGCCCAAGATCGACGCTTTCCTTTTCAAACGTCACCTTTAGCCACAGCATAGAAACATCCATTACTCTTTCCCATTCCAAACTCCATTAAAATTCTTTTTTAGACTCTGGAACTAGTGAATCAAGAAAACCAGCTTTGGGGGCCGGCCCAGGGGCGCAGAGGTTAAGTTCGCAGGTTAAGTTCGCACGTTCCGCTTTGGTGGCCCGGGGTTCATCGGTTCAGATCCTGGGTACGGACCCATGCACTGCTTTGTCAAGCCATGCTGTGGCAGGCGTCCCACATAAAATAGAGGAAGATGGACATGGATGTTAGCTCAGGGCTAATCTTCCTCAAAAAAAAAACCAAAAAACAAAAAAACCCCTAGCTTTGTTAATTATTTTGCCATCCTATACTTTAAGAAACAGATGAGATAATTTAAAATTGCACCTGTTTGAAAAAAGCATCAGTATCAATTGAAGGCTTTGAACAAGTGGAGGTTATAGCCAAGCAGACCTCCTCCAGGTGTGTTTTTCCTTTACTGGGTTTCCAGGGCCACCCTATTCTTGGCCCTGATAATTACAGGTACCCCACACACCAAACCACAGAGGGCACATCTGCAGCAGGGAGGAGTGGAACACCTGGCGTCTGGCATGAGGAAAGCTCCTCGTTCAGATTTGGAGGTAAGTAGAGCAATTAATTAATAGAAAGCACAGTTTGGGGTCTGGCCCAGTGGTGCAGCAGTTAAGTTCGCATGTTCCCCTTCAGCGGCCCGGGGTTTGCCAGTTAGGATCCCAGATGCGGACATGGCACCTCTTGGCAAGCCACGCTGTGGTAGGCGTCCCACACATAAAGTAGAGGAAGATGGGCACGGATGTCAGCTCAGGGCCAGCCTTCCTCAGCAAAAAAAGGAAGATTGGCAGTAGGTGTTAGCTCAGGGCTAATCTTCCTCCAAAAAAAATAAAAAGTATAGTTTGGGATAATTAGCAGCAGCAACAAAAATGTTTAGCTGAGTTTCCTCTTTTTATCTTGAGGCAGTTCCTACAGATCAATGCTCAGGATTAATGAAGTGTAATGAGACCTGCAGCAGCTGGCTAATTAGTCAGTTGAGGAGGAAGCAGTGATGACAAGGGGAAAAGGGTTTTACTCTTGTTATGAGCTCAGGCCTTGGACAGGTTTTCTAAACTGTGGGGCTGTACCCCCAGGAAAATCCCTGAAAAGCCAAAGCTTCGAAGTGACCCCAGGGCAAATAAAACGCTAAAAATAAAAAGCAAAGAAACTAAAGCATGAATGTTGTGCTTTCCGAGGGCTGGCTCATCAGCTGAGGAGTAACAGTGGGAGACCAGAGGCAGGGGCAGTTCAGCACCAGCCATGATTCCTGGAAAGCAACACCAAATTCTCTCAGCCCCAAAGGAGGACCATGTCCTGGGCAAGCTGGATGGTCACCATCTTGTGTCTCACTGAAGACTTTATCGAGAATTCCCAAATCAGAGCATCCCTTCCCCCTCAATACTAAGAATATGACAAAGATTATTAATTGCAAAGGAGAAGCATTTAATGACTGTGGGCAAGTCCTTTGCTTGCCATCCTACACTTGTACTATCATTGAATTTATTATGTGTATATCTCATATTGGCTACCTCCAGGCCTGGTACTTTTGGGTCAGAAGCCTCTAAATGTTGCTGGTTCCCTACACGTTTCAGGTGTACTTTTTGGTTCCATGCATAGTTCTAACCTTTAACCTCCACCACTCCGCACACCAGCAAGAAGCAAAATCCTCTCCTCATGTAATGAGAAAGTCACCCCAGAGTAACCTTCACATGGGTTTTACTCTGAAGAGGACCTTCCAGGGTTCCATCTGACCATTTGGATGCTCAAATTTTTTCAATGTTGGTTTCCTCCCACACAGGGCCAGAGGCTTCAGAACCAGCACGGAAACCCCTTTCATATATGGCTTTAACATAAATGAAAGTATTTCCCTGTTAATTATTTACATAAAGAAGGTCATACAGGTTTGTCCTAGCAACACCAGAGAGCAGTTCTCAATAGCAGCTTTCACCTGGGGAAAGGAGAAAAGAAACTCACTCATTTTCCCAGCACAGAGATTTGGGTTTATAGCCTGCTTCCAAAGTAAATACGGTTAACTGCTGTAGGCTATTTACTTTTACAGTTTTAGGATCTCTCTGTCACACTGTACTTTCTGGTAAGACCTGACAAACAATACAATCATTTTAGTCTCAGTGCATTGGCTAGAACCAGTTCCTACGTTCTCGTCAATTCTCTGAGACTTACCTTATACCTAAACCCAAAGGTCAATAGTCAGGAGTTACTGGGACTCACAGAAGTACTTTTCAGAACTTCACACAGCAGACACATCTTCCCAATTGAAAGGCAGGATGGAACAGCAACGCTAAACTCCATTGACAGGCCCAGTCTTCAGCAATGTGCTCCAGTGGAGTGAGAAGCTGGCCTATCCGCAGTTTGGTTATTAGGAGAGCCAGAGATTTTCCTACTTACTATGCTGGTTTCTACTACAAAGCAATGAAGCAATCCTCACTGGTCACTATGGTTCCTACACGTAAATGTGAAAGATGGGGAGGTTGTTTTCAGAAAAGTTTGGTTTGTGATGTTACATCGTTTACCCATACAGCGGCCACACACTCGCTACCATCTCCACAGAATCAATCTCAAAAACGTGGGAGCTCATAATCTGATACTGCATTCTCTCTCTTTGGGTGACAGTCTTACACCTGTGGGGACCACATGTTGAATGGAAACTGTTATAATTCATTCTGACTACATGTTTGTCTTGGCTCCTACATTTTAAGTATACTGAATCTCAAAGAAAAGGTAAAAGAGATCACTTGAACTATACCAATCCATAAAATGAGCTTTATTCTCAAAAGAGATCAAAACGGAGTTTACAACATACACTCTCAGACAAAAGGGTTCTTCTACAGCACCCTCTAAAGAAAATTTCTTGGGAAAAGCAGACACATAGAAGTGACATGGTACATTTCAGTGTAGCAATGTCAGGCCTTCCTAAAAAAAGACATTCTTCTGGACAGAGAAGCCAAAGAAGAAAACAAACCCAGCGTGCATCAACCCAATAATCCTATGGTGAGTCTTGCGATTCGAAACTCTCCAAGCAGCAGAATTATCATCACATACACAAAAATGATCATGAGGAGACACCTACCAAGGCCAAATTAAATCATTTCTGGAACTAGGTGCGGTATCAACAATATATATAAATTACTCTCTTCTTTTATGCCAAATTTACAACACAAGGGATGGCAAACAAAATCACACCTTTGGTTTTAGAGTAGAACAAGTGGTGCCCCTCTTAAAAACTATTTTTATATCTGCTATGGAGAAACTCAAAAGGTTGCCTGAAAACAAAATGTGAACTGCAGCTGGAAGTCTTCACTTATACCTGGCAGCAGCATTTGAGCCAGAAAGAGGGATTATCTACTTTATCCACACATGGACATCACAGAACAAAAGGAAACTCGGCCTATCTACACCAACAAATGCTCCAACAGCTGAAAATGTTTAAAGTCAAGAAAAATCAGCAAACTTCAAGAATCTGAACTTAAAACGTGGGTTTTGGTCCAACTCTGTGTTCCTATGTAATGCCATCACCACTGAAAACTGCCGCAGGGTTACTTTCTCTGCAGCCTACGCCTCAGGAGTGAACATCATACTTTTAACTCCAAAATTCTACTTCAAGACTAGTACCTACTTTCCAGGTTCCCACAGTTCCTGCACAAACAATTTTGTATACTGGAAAAATACCACGCAAAAACAAAACCGAAAAATACACCACTACCCAAACCAAAAAGTCTAAAAACTAAAAACTCAATACTGCCAGAATAGAAATGGTAAGTTTGCAATATGGTGACAAATACTTTGTACCACTGAAAAAAAGGATCAAGGCATCTGCACTGTCAGCTGAGTCCCTCTTATGCTCCCAGAATCACCAAAGCAAACTTCTATCAAAGAAAAAAGAAGAAAATCTTCCAAGAATTAGGTAGGGCTTGAATTTTCAACATCACCTCCAATTCAAAGTGAAAGTCTTAGCAAATCTTTTACAGTTGGAATAGGAATTTCCACTTCCTGACAGTTGCTCTCCTAACAAAACGCTAATCTGAGATCTACAAAAGCACAGGCCTCAAGCATCACAAAGGAAATGCTCTGGAGAGGCAGCACAAAGAATGGTTAAGGACCGAGAGTCCAGAAGCAGAACGCCTGGGTTGGAATCCTGGCTCTACCACTTACTAGCTAAATGTCCTTGGGCAAAGCGTCCTTTGTACCTCAGTTTCCTCATCTTCAAAATAGAGATAATTCTTATCTCTCAGGGATGCTGTGAGGAGCAGATGAATCAATACAGGCAAAGTACTCAGAACAGCACTCGCACAGGGTTAAGTATCAAGAAGTTTCAGCTGTATTACTATTAGCACCATCACTACCGGGCTAAAGTTTAGGTAGGGAACTCCTTTCCTTCTTTCTGCATGAGGATATCTTTTCTTTTGTTTTCCCCCTCCTGGGCAGCCTGTTAGTTTCCCGAAAGGACTGATTCTGTGAGCACAGAGAACACAGAAGGCAGACATGCTTACATTTTTTTTTTTTTTAGCAGTGGGCCTCTACCCAGCAGAGCCTTGGAGGAATAGTCAGTGAAATGAAAGTTACCAGTTGGTTACTGGTAATCCCACTAGTATCCTCCATGCATTTATTTGCAGGGGCCTTCAAATCTTTATCAGATGATGATTTAACAACCTCCTTTCTAAAGGGTGAGAGAAATAAGATGCAAGTCACTTGTGCAAGGTCATTTCACCAATATCAGCTGCTAAGCACCTGATTCCCTGTACCTGTGCCAAGATTAGCTGGATATTGGCTAACAAAAAGGAGGCAAAAGTCCCAACTAAAAATCTAATAATAATAAGCATTAACAACTGAAATGGCAGGAAAAAATAAACATCATATCCTAAGCAGACGTCTAGCCATTCCTCCAATATGCCTTACGGTTTTATGGCTCCATCTGGTCATATCCCATCCCCGCCCCCAAGCACCCACCATCTCATTACCTAATCCTTGTCATACTTAAAGTTGCAGCTCAAACATCAACTCCTCCAAAAAGCCTCTCCTGCATCTCACAACCAAGGGATGTTATTTGCATGTCTTAGAATGTAATGTGAGGCAGCGGTTGTCTCTTACACACGGGCGTTTCTAGCGTGCTTAGCATTGTAACTTGCTCACCATGAAACTCTCTTGCTTGTTGAATTGTTGATGGAATGGGTGGACAGATTTGACGGCTCTTTCCGGGATCTTACAAGTATAAATATGTTCTAAAAACTTATCCTGCCTTGATCCATAGCACTTACTCTTAGCTAATTAGGAGGCACATGCTACTTTATTCCAACAGCCAGTCTGCAATGGCACGTCAACCAGAGCACATTATAAGCAACTGGCTTCCAAGTTTTGTCAGTTCAGTCTTGGGGACAAGGTCTAGGTAACAATACTTCTATCATCAAAGTAGAGTAAAGAAACTGAAGCAACAAGTAGAACCAACAGTTATCTTCCTGGGCCTATGCACACCTCCTATCAATGTTCTAGCCTTAAGTCATTAACTGAGCAGCAGCAGAAAGGAGAGGCAGATATGGGGAACGACAGGAATAAAGCAAAAGACCATCACTGTGACCCACCTTTCCCTCTAACTCTGCCGCCATAACCTAAACTGAACCGCGTCCTGGAAGCTGCCCTAAGCACCCACCCAAATATGTTTCTTTTGACCTACAGGTTAATTCCTGTCTCACCCAGGAGAAAGGAAGACAGACAAGGTTTTCAAGACTGCCTAAGCAGAGGCATGTTGGGACTCAACTTCCCAAATGTGTATAAACACATCTTCCCTCTCCTTTTGGTTCAGAGGTTTGTGGACAAACTCAAATGAGTCCTTGATACCTTGAAGCTGAGCCATCACGCAGTCCGGCCGCCACTGAATCACCACAACATTGCACCAAAAGAGATGTCTGGCTATAGACACTTCATCCCTAACAACTCAAAATCCAGAGCCCTCACAGATCTAGCACTGCTCCTATCTATAGCTACGTCTATAACTGTGTTCAAAAGAATCCTGATACGCCAAGACTCAACATCACCCGAATTTAGGCTATTACATGGCTCAACGTCCCCCCTGAATATCCTAACTGCATTTATCCAATACTGTATCCACATGTGGGTGGATGTCAGCTCTGTCCTTCCAGATACACGATGTGTTATCCATTCCTGCAGTTTTATGCCCCTTGCAGTATCAATGATAAGCAAATTAGCAGACTGCATTGTTTTTAATGGAAGGACTTACTCATCAAGAGTAATGGCTTTTTCTGAAACTATCTGAGAAAGCTGATTGGTGAGCCTTCCATTTTCAAGCTGTGTATTCAGTTTGTTGCTAGCTAAGTGTCATACTTTTAAACACCCAGGAATCTGGCTGAATCCCTAATAAGAGTGATGAAATACACGTTTTAAATGAAATTAATACAATCTACCCACATGCTGACGGACAGGTACACTATGCCTAGCTATTTGCCTCTACCTATACAGAAAAAGCATACTTTAAATTCAAAGAAATGTTGAAAATGGCCCCCTCTCGCTGCAGAATTTTGCAAAGTCACCCATTCTGTCACCTGCTAGCTAAGTGACCTTGCCATCTCATCTCACCTTTCTGATCTTCAGGTTCCTCAATCCACAGAACAGATGTGACACCACCTACCTCACAGGGCTACTAAAAGGACAAATAACATGTACATGAAGGCACCTGGTTCATACCCGGCTCACACTGGAAAGCCTGCAAAACCCGCTTTTTTTTTTTAAAGTCACGTTCAGTGTAAGAGCTTTTTGGCTTGTGGTTGAACTTTTACATCACAGGCATCAGCAGACTCACGAGCAATGTGGTGGAAAGGGTGTGACCTCCGATTCCAAACCAGACTGCACTGATCTGGCCTTCACAGCACCCTGGCTTACTGCATAGCGACACAAGCATGACCCATCCTGAACACAGGGGGGGCACAGAGGAGTGACTCCAGCCAGCAGATTATCAGCAACCGATGGGCTTTCTGACCCTGGGGGAGAACAGCTGACCTCTAGAAGCAGGAAGAAGGAAACCACATCATAAATCCCACACCCAGAGCGGAGGATGCACTCTGAGGAGGTGGGGCTGAGGAAGCTGCTTCAAAGCAGACTCAAGAAACTGTGTTGGCTGCTGCTAGACATGGTCCAACTGCTCCCTCTGCACCCAGCCACACCTAGATCCTCCCAGGAAGATAACTATCTCTGGAGAGGCAGTGTGGAGAAGGGTTCTGTGAACACACAGCCAGGTGTGGCTGCCAGGCCTACCACTTACTAGCAGCATGACACTGAGCAAGTTACTTCATTTTTCCAAGGCTTGGTTTCCTCATCTGTAAATAGAGATAATGTCTGCGCCAATCTCTTGTATTCTTGTGAGCGTGCAATGAGGTAATGCATATAATAAATAGCAGAGTCGAGTACATAAGTATTCAATGTTGGCTATTATTATTGAAAAGGTCTCTGTTTCATCAGTGGACACCAGACCAGTTGAGTGGACCTGAGAACAAAAAGAGCTTCAGCATTTGTTTCCCCAAACAAAAACTTCTTAGATTTGATTCTGAGTTTCTATTTTTCATAGGGAGTTCACACACATTACTGTAACTGACTCTCACAACAATCCCGACAGAGTGGGGAGGGCAGGCGTTCTCTATTTGGCAGGTGGTAAAGCACACCCCTCTTTTTTATATCCACTCATTCAAATCCTATTACACAAACTGTATCTGTTTTCCTGTCTCTTGACTTGTTTGTGAGCTTCCTGAGGGCAGGGATAGAAACCGCACCCCAGTGCTTAGCACAGAGCTGCAGACGGAGGCCCTCCAACGGTAGAATATTAAACAGGGGTTGAGTAAGGCCAATAATTACTCTAAAGATCAGGTCTCCTACTCCAAGAGGAGTTTTGTTGGTTGGTTTTTAACGCAGGGAACCTTAACAAATGAGTTATGCTGTGAATTCCCGCTGGGGGAAGGGGAACAAAGAAGATCCCAAATCAACTGCAGAATCACTGAGCGACCTGTGCGCCCCACTTTCCTCCTCCAAAAAGCATTGAGAAGAGCTGCTCCTTATCAAACAAAGAGGGAGCAAGAATCCATGACATAATGTGTGTCTGCAGACAACTATGACCTCACAGGAAAATGAGGTAAGAAGGTCACTTCAGAATCACTGGATGACAACAATGGCTGAGATGGTACTGGGTCCACCCTCCCAGCACACTGGTGGCAGAAACTCACAAAGGAACAGCTCCAGGGCCTGAGCCCAGCAGGTCACTGTCCCAGTGCCCCTCCCTCAACTCCAGCCCTCTCCCTTCCCAAAAAGTCATCTGAATTTACTGCCCTGATGAAGACTGCAGTATGTGGTTCTGTGGCCAAGAACTCCTAGTCAAGCTTGGCTACAGTCAAGCCCACTACTGAATGAGTACGACTTTAAAAAATTGCTTCCTTCTGTTTCAAGTGAAAAAATAACCTACCGTCTCAAAAGTGAAATCATACTTGCAGAAGAAAACCAAAGATTTTTTTAAAGGTGGTGGTGGGAGGAGACTGGGAGGCATTGAGGACTAAGAAGTAGTTCTTGGGCCAAAACTAGTTTTCTTGTGGATCTTTCTTTAGTTTAAAAGGCAAATCTTGCATATTACCCTAGTATCTAAATTTCTGAGGCCCTGCCTCTATTTGCTCAGAGTATTATTAACTGCCCAGCCTCTAGAAGAGCATTACTCATGCTGTATCACTGTGAGCAGACATATTCGAAAGTTAAAAGCTGCATTCATTTTACAGGCACACAATAGAAAACTCTGGATGGCTACCACACCTAGAAGAATGGACTTCAGTTTCGCGGGGTCCACTTTGACCCTTTTTGCTATGTGACGAGATTACATTAGCATAACCCTTAAACTTTCTCCTGGTCCAACTACTCTTGCCCCATCCCACTCAAAGGAAAAAGGGAAAAAACAACAAAAGAAGAAGAGACAACCTGATGTTTAATTATTTCTAGGAAACTGTTTCTCTCTTGCCAAGTACTTTAGTACTGTGGGCTCCCCTCTCCACTCCTCCCCACTAAAGGTAAATAAATTCCCCAGCACCCTGCAGAGACCACATGAGGGAGGTCCCTAAGGTCCTATTAAAATTTCACTTTATCAAAAAAGTAGACCCAGAAAAGCCCTTCCTCAAGTTATAGTTTAGCCACATCCTAGAGACAAAATCATTACCGTGTGATTCATTCTTTCATCCAACACATTATTATGTGGCTGCTGAGGCCATCAGCAAGAGAGACGAGGCAACTGGAAGGAAGACCTGCTAACTCACTTTAGAAAAATGTACTACTGCCTTCATTACCTTACTCATTCATTCATTCATTCCTTTATTTATGAAACATTTATTTATGTACCAAACACTAGGAAGGATACAGGGATGAACAAACACACACACAGACATTGTCCTCCATACACAGTAATAGATACTTTCACGTATAATTAGGGTGACCCACTGCCCAGCTTGTCTGGGACTTGGGGAGATTCCCCAGACATAGAACAGCCAGTGCCAAAACTAGGAAAGTCTCTGGCAAACCAGGATGAGCTGGTCACCCTATTAATACAATATACTGACTTAAGCTTCACAACTACCCCAAGGTCTTTTTATTCTTCCCAGTTTTTAACAGATGAAAATGGGGCTCAGTGAGGTGCCTGGTGGAGCCGAGATTTGAATGTTGGCTTATCTGAATCCACGGCCGATGTGCTTTCTACCACATGGTGCTTCTGAAATGGGAGATCAAACATCCTAACACTGATCGCAGCCTCCGAGAGCCCTGGACAGCCTCCCCACCACACCACCACCGCCAGGCTCTGATCACGTGGCTCCCTGGCCACCCCCACCCACTCTCCACCACAGACTCTGTGCAGCTGGGATTTCATCTGCTTGGCAGTTGTTTGCAGATAATGCATAATCTCCCTCTACCACTGTTAGACTGAACTTTTTATAGCAAGTCGTTTAAACCTCTGTAGGAATAAACGTCTCCCTCAATAGAAATCAGGGCACCGTTTTCAAGTACCAGAAACATACTTTGCACTAGACTTGTATTCACCTTTCAACTACTATACATTCAAGCTAGCAATCTATAGAAACTCACTGCCATTTAACAGTTCAAACAGATTAGGCAGCCTTTCAAAAACTGCATGCACTTCAAAACAGACCTTCAATGTTTCTCTTAAAAAAAAGAAAAAAAACACCTAATTCAAAATGTCAAGGCCACATTCCAAGAGATAACCACCATTTGCATGTCAGTGTCACCAAAATAATGTCTATGATTTGTATAAGGATTTAAGGCAAAGCGCACACACGCACGCACACACACACTCCTGCATCTAGTCTGTGCTTCAACAGACAGCTCTCACTCCAAAATTCCATCACAATTGTCCACGTAATTTCCTTGCCACCAGAGAAGAACAGAGCCTCCAGACTTTTTATGTTTTGCTCACATTCTTCAAGAATAAAGCGTGCCTCAGTGATCCCCAAATTAACTTTCCACTTGCATCATTTCAGCACTCAAAAGGGACTTTAAGGCCAGATCTTTCACAAAGCCTTTGTGAACCCAAATATAGGCTGGCCTGGGTCTCTATGCTACTGTGATTACTGGATTTGCTACTTAAAGGTCCTGTGCCTCTTGAAAACAAGGTTGGGAGAGAGAGAAAGGCTAAGAAAGGCCTTTCAAAAGCAAACACAGTAGAGGCATTCAACAATCTGTGGAGGGCAGTTAATATGAGTTTGGCTACAGTAGTCCTCTCTGACAAAGTGCTGGATGCTCTGGTTTCAGCAGTAACTGCTCCAGATGCTTTTTATGAACTTGGGAGAGGCACCACCATTGTGACCTTCAGCCTACATCAAAAGTCACCAGACTCAAGTGACTGCTGTCAACCCTGTGTGCTTTCTAAAGGGGAACATAAAAGGGGGTGTTCCAGTTGGCTGCATTTTCAGGCAAACTAAACACTCTTCTAACATGCTGAAGGAAACCACACCCAGAACAGGTTTCAGGGGTGGGGGTGAGGGTTGAGACATTCAACTTAAGTTCAAAAGACTGGCCCCTGCTGAGCCCTGCTTTGCCATTTAACTAGGACCAGTAATAAAGGCTGCCATTGATTACTGGGGGCCCACTATGCACCAGGTACCATGCCAAACACAGTCTCCATGGAGAATCTCACTTTTTCTTACAACAATCTTATTACACAGAATTTGTATTACTTCCATCCCATAGATGAGATAACTGGCTCAGACTGGTAAATAAATTACCCTGACTTGGAAAGCAATTTTGCAATATGTGGCAAGAGGCACAGAAATAACCACATATGAAAAGTTTGTAATACAATGTTAAGTAAAAAATAAAAAGAAGACACCAAGACCAAACTGAATCTACATAACAATTATAATCATGTTAAATTAGAGACGCCTATAGATAAGAACTATTGGAAAATTAAGATTTGCTAGGATTGCAGGATCTTACATCAACTATTATTTCAATCTTATTTCTTTTGAAGGTATCCTAACATGGCTGTGAAATAATAAATATATAAAAAGAATTTTAGAGTAATACAAAGAACAGCTAGAAATTTAACTGTATCCATTAATGACCTTCAACCCTGCCTTTGAAAGAACAACATCTGAGTCATCTCCTGACTACTAGTGCTTTCATTATCCGCGCCCCTTCCGTCAGCAAGGTTCTGGGGTGGTGCCATCCAGAACAGAAGTCACTTATCTCTTCTTCTAAGGCACAAAAACTTCCAGCCAACAAGTTTCAGCAGGTGCTTTTTCTCCCCTAGCTAATCAATGCTCAGTAATTTTAAAGCTTCCCCTGCAGACTCACAGGAAATGAGCACTTATCAAGTAACAGATATTTAACGTATTTCAAATCCACTTCTAACACGAAAACCTGAAGGCACTGCTGGGTTAAGTCTGACACACGTGAAACTGGGCTAAAGTCTCACCAACTGTTAGAATAGCAACATTTATTAATATAGGATCGTTTTACCTAGATGGAAGATGGGGGCAGAGAAGATATTTTTGCTTTTAAAAAAATAGTTTAAAAGTATATCAAAGGGTGAAGTCATAAAGCAGGCATGGACTTAATAAGCCTCTACTTCCCAGGACACCATGCTGAATTTCTGGAAGAAGAGAGAGAAACTGGCCCTGAGTATTTTTGTAATTCTCCATTAATACCAAATGGGCAAATGAAAAGAAACTGTGTTTTAACCTCACAAATTTCTAGAACTGGAGGATTAGCAAGTAAAAAAATCCCAGGCAAATTCTACAAAGACTTACAAAGCTAGGAATTAACCAACCGTGCTTTTAAAGCTCTGTAATCTCCTAAGGTAATACTAAACTTTAATTAACTATTATACATTTAGATACAAGATTATTTTTATAGTTAGCCAAAATTATCCAGTTTACTTAAAAGAAAAAAGCCCCCACAAAACTACTTTTAATGCAGTCTTTATATAAAACATACAAACTTTAAACCTCAGAAAGGTCATAACCTTTCTGGGACTATTTCCTTCTCTATTTATAGGGGTAGGGGAGCAAGTAGAGACGATTTCCA
This sequence comes from Equus caballus, assembly GCF_041296265.1. Classification (NCBI taxonomy): domain Eukaryota; kingdom Metazoa; phylum Chordata; class Mammalia; order Perissodactyla; family Equidae; genus Equus; species Equus caballus. The sequence continues at coordinate 61,343,534 of NC_091698.1, forward strand.
GGGCAGTGCTTCTTAAACTTGAAGGTGCAGGGAAACCACTCAGGCATCTTGTTAAGATGAGGTTCTGATCTGACTCAGCAGGTCTCAGGTAGGCCCGAGACTCTGCAATTCCAACCAACTCCCAGGTCACCTACAGATCACACTGAGAGAGAAGGTTCTAAGTTCCTTGCAGCTCAATATTCAAGGAGGCTATGTTGTTTCTAAGTTTCTCACCCCACAAACGCAACAGCCTAACTGGTCTCCCGCCTCCTCTCTTGACCACTCTCCAAAACAATCACCCTCAGGACTGGCTTTCTTTGACCAAAAAAAGTCAGAACAAGTCACTCTCCTATTTAAAATCCTTCAGTGGCTTCCCACTGCCTGACACTTCCAAACTCCTTAACCTGATTCACAGGACCATGCATCCTCTGGCCTTTGTCAATTTTATCCTTCTAGAACCCTTCCTACCAGCCCTCCCTCCCTCTGCACTCTGGCCACCCTGAATCGGCTCAAATTCCCCTACCTGGTCCCTCACCTGGAACAAGCTTATTTCTCCACCTGCGTTTATTCACCGGTCAGCTCAGCCCGCAATTTCAGCACTGCGGAAACACACTTACACATTTCCTAACCAGAGGACAGCTGCTCCTTGAAAAGCAGGCAATCAATAAATATTTATTAATAAACAAACAAGGCCTCTATTTTTTAAAATCAGTTTTATTATTTTATTTCTTAGGATTCTTCTTGCTCTCAAGTAGCCTAGATTAGTGACCAACTACTGAGCTATTAAACGGCAAGTCCTTTGCATCCACGAAATGGTTTGACAACTGCCAACTTTTTAATTAAGCCAATCCAGCAAAGAAGACTGAAGTTAGAAAAATGCTTACCATACCCCTATCATTTATTTCCCCCATCATTAGTTTTTCATAGCTGGGGCCTAAGAGTGGAAAGGAACTTGTCAGGCAAGAGGAAGAAAAGGCACCCAGATCTAAAAATGGTTGCAATCTGCCTGGCTTATTTTGATAATGTGCACAAGTGTAATTCTAGCATGAACAGATGTATGGCTGTGAAGCTATCATTAATTGAAAACTTGAAGCTCCGTCATTTTTCAGAAGAGAGGAAAACAAACCCTGAGGTCCATTATTTAAATTGCTGTACAATACTGGAATTCTTAGGGTTCATCTATATGTAAAAGTTTTCCTTAAAATATGATTATGTAAACAATAACCATACTTTACGTTTTTAATAGTACATGGATGTTTTCAAGGAAACTTCACATAGATTATGGCATTTGCTCTTCAAGACACCCTGGAACGTAAACCTGGCCAGTACTCAAATAAAGAAAGCAGCCCAAATCTTCAGTTATCTTCAAATCTTCAGTTACCTGCCTCCCCTCCAGATGTCAAGTTGCTGGGATTTTTGTTTTTAAAGTTAAATGCAACAGATTCTTTATTAAGAATCTAAATGGAACTAAAGTAGATGCCTTACTGAACTGTCCTCGGAACCTACACATACTATTATCTTTATCACCATTTTTTCTAAACTTCTCTCTCTTTCTAGATTGGTCTTCACACCAACTTGATGGGGGAACTGGGACAAATAATTGAGCCCATTTGGCACATGAGGTAGCTGAGGCCTACAGATGTTAAAGGGCTGCTGTGATTTAGCAGGATAGAGCCCATTCCTGACTAGTTAAATGCATTTTCCTCTCTATTACACAATTTTGTTCTAAAACATACTTTTCTACAACTCTTCATTCTTCAATAAGAAAGCAGATGTAATACCTGCTCCTATTTTGGAGCAATTCTTGCAGTCTGTTCTTCCCCATGGTCCCCCATTGCCTCCCAAACTGCAAAGACTGTATGACTGATCCAACAAGGGAGTCTCTCTCAAACTTTAGCGTGCATCCGAGTCCCCTAGCAGGCTAGTGAAAAACACCTATTGCTGGGCCCTACCCCCAGGGTTTCTAATTCAGTAGGGTCAGAAGTAGGGCCTGAGAATTTCTCTTTCTAGCAAGTTCCCAGGTCATGCTGATGCTCGTCTGGGGACGTCACCTTGAGAACCACTGCAATAAAGCAGTCCGTAACATTCACTTCATCCATTTACTCTTCAACAAAGACTTAGTGACTGCTACACGTAAGACAGGTTATGTCAGACTTTTGTCTTTATGCTCCCAAACATTGCGAAATGTAGGGAAAATAAAGAGGCAAACTCACACTGTAACCAAAAGCAGTCTGTGAAAAATCACAGAACGGCCACGTGCTTACACTATAAATTTTAAAGGAGGGGAACTAGCAGGGATTCTGGCCTCCCCTTCCTCTGAGAATACTTAGAATAAGTGGCATCTGAAATGAACCTCAAAAGAATCATCCTGACAGAAGAAATAATTCCTAGTGGAAGAAACGAGAAGAGGAGGGTCTCAAGGGTGGGAAAATGCAGGGTAGGTTTAGGGAGTCACAAGTACTGTCAAACAAGGAGCAGCAGGAGCTGGATATGGAAATGTCAGCAAAAGCCAAACGACCCCGAAGTCAAATCCCAAAAGTTTTTGCACAGAGGAGAGCTCTCATCAGGGCCCAGCTTTAGGGAGGCTGGGACAGTTGCATGGGGGCGCTTTAGGAAACCACAGAAAGAGACCAAGAGGGAGTGGAGCTGTGAACAGACCCCTTTTCAGGCCCACGGCGAGAGAAGAGGTGATGATCAGGAACACGGTCATCCAGAAAGCTTCCTCAGCAGTCAGGAGTTTAGAGTCCCATTATTTCACTACCCTAAGAAAAGTGGTATCTTTTCCAAAAAGGGAGTTATCTGTCACCCTCCTCTTCTTCCTAGCTGGCCTCCAAGATTCCTTTCAACAGTCATCCCAATCAAATGTTGGATTTAAGCTAAAAGAATCCATATTCCCTCGACTGTCAGTGTCCCTAGCACACCAAAAACTGAGGGCACCACATGTCCAGAAATCTGAGCAGTTCTGAGCTCATTAATTTTCTATGCCATCAGAATGTATTCATGATATCTGGGTAACGGGTGTCGTGCCTCATATTTAACCCACACTTTGTGGTTACAGGAGATAAAATTTGGAGTCAGAAAACCTGGATTGTGGAGAGGTAGCCTCATACAGGCTGATCTTAATCCAATGGCCTGTTTCTTTATAAAAAGTAAGAGAATATCGACCCCACAGAATTATTAATACTAATATTATGCACACTTACTTAGAAGTTACTAAGTACTAGATTCCACGCTGGGTACTTCAAATAATCTCATTTAGTTAATTATGCAAGATGACACATATTAAAGTTAAGTGCTATATAAATTAATGATAATTATTATCATCACTACATCATTCGAAAGGATTCTAATTCACAAACCTGTTAGGAATTTCTTAATTTTGAGCTCAAACTCAGACAAACTGGTGAAAGTAGTTTTTTTTTAAATTGGTGATTTATCCCACAAAGTTATGTGGACTTAGAAAACCTATAGTATCATAGTATTGGCAGGTATCCAGACCAAAAAGCCAATCTTTTATGCTTTCATTAAACCCAAATACGTTCTTATAAATCTTGCCCCCTCCCAAAAACACAAGGGTTATCATTTATTATCAGCTCTTTTCACTGTCACAGTGGGAAATACTTGAAGACAATTACTTCATATCTAAGAACTTAAAATTTTCTTCATGAGAAACAGGTGTAAACATGGGAATCTTTATCTAAGCTTAAAGAAATTATACAAGACAAACATCTAGACACCATAACAAACTGAAAAGTTCTTAAAAACTTAAGAATAAATTTTCTTCATGATCCACATGTATAAAAACAGCAATATTCTTTCCCTAACAGTTAAGAAATCAAAACCAAAAAGTGAAGAAATTCAACAAGGCAACTCTGAGCTAGCACATAATAAAACTGAGTAACGCATTCCCATGGCCTGAAACTTTTTGATTTCCCTCTACGCCCCAATGAAGACAGACCACTCCATAACTCTTTCTGGACAGTGGGACAAATTTATTAAGCCAGAATAGCCAAGAGAAAGCACGTCCTCCAGAAATACCAGGTGCTGGATGTCAGGGTGCAAACAAGGCAGAGAAAAGTTCGTTTTGATGCTTTGCAACTAGATCTTGTCTTCATTAAAATTCCACTCCCAGAGCCAATAGAATCCATGCTCTAGGGGACAGGTAGGCAGGAAAGGGAGTCAGGTTAGGGTGGGCATTTCACAACGTCACCCCACTTTTTTTCTGCAGGAAAAAAAATATTAATATCTAGAAGTCTGGGAGGAGAAAGAGAACAACAACGTGCAGCCTGAGCTCAAAAATGTCTGTGACCCTGGACAAGCTATTTGACTCTTCTCATCTTTAAAACCTTGTTAGGTATGTTACAAAGACAAGATACCATATACAAAGCTCCTAGTAATATGTCTGGTATATGGTAAGCACTCAATGAAATCTTTTTCCCACCAACCCCAACGGAGGAGACAAGAAGAACAAGGAATAACTGGAATATACGCAGTCTTATAAAATTGTAGGAAAGGTTTCTCTAGGTAAAACGAAAGGGCGGGCATTTGAGGCAGAAGGTAGACAATGAAGGCAAAACCCAGGGCTTGGTTTTTCGAAGAGCTGCAGGCCTGCCTACCTGGAAGATCTGACTGGAATGTTAGAGCTGGAACAGGAAGCCCATGGGGTGGGGCCATTTGGGGGAGGGTCCTGAATGCCAAGCTAAGGAATCTGGAATTTAATTTACACAACAGGCACAAGCAACAGTTTCTGAGTAGAAGAGCAGCAGGCATATTTTCCTATAAGGAGTCAAGCTGGCTGATGTGGAACTGGAGAAAAGGTATTATGAACCTGTTACAACAAACACATTTTTCTAATCATGTGAGGTTGAATTCTGTTGTATTTCAGTAATTCCTCTCCTATTTAAAAAAGAAAAACAAAACAACTGATCCAACTTTATCAGATACATGAACAGACTCTGAAGAAGGCGGCAGCTTAATTTTGCAGGTGAAAATTTTACAAGTGAGAGAGCAAGCACTGGGTGTGTCTGTTAGGTGTGTGCTGGGTGTTGGTGGTTAATGTCTGAAGCCATCAGAGGTTGAAAGTCCCGGAGCGTTACTGTGACAGATATCACTCTATATGTCAGCCCTTTAAGTCAATGAGGTTTTGTTTTTAACCACACTTATTTACTTACCTATAAATCTCTAGAAACTACTTTATCTAAGTAGACCAGACTCATTTTAACACCATACGTCTCTTAGCTGGGACATCACATCTCATCCCACGGTCCTTCCCTCAATTTTTAGGATCCAGTGTGAAAATATTTGAAACCAGCAAAAATGCAGAACTATCTCACAAAATCACAGTACTCTGAGACTCTCAGGCATAGATGCTGAATTGATGAATTCAAATAAGAGGCTTTCAAAAAAATCAATACAGATTCAGAGGAGTAGCTTGCCAATACTGGGTTATAAGCGCTATGGAGGATTATACCCAGAAAACTGGAAAACACAGCTTTGTAGGCATGAACAAAATTAAATCAGCAGATAGAATCTATGTAATCCAAGATGGGAAGATTGGAAGAACTACAAATAATAAACAAAACACCAAAGTGGGGGATGGGGAAAAGTGTTATCAAAAATTCTCCTAAAGTGGCTTAAAATGCAATCAGTTCCATTCGTTACTAAGGACGGTGCCAAATGCTTGTAATTCTTCTGGGATCCACAGACTTGAAAGTTAATTCACCCTTTCTCAGTTCCTCAACATGGGTGGTTTTCTGTTACAGAAATACCAACACTAAAGTTGTGTAACTCCTAAACCACAATATTCAGAAATAAGAAAGATATCCAGAACTAAATTAGGGGACAAAGGTAACTGAAAAGAAAAAAAAGCCACCAAACTGTGAAGCCCACCTCTTTTGAAGGTATTTCCTTGAGAAACACGAGGTAAAATATGAGAGGCATGTGGTGATTTTTTTTTTTTAATTTAAATTTACTCTGTCCAGAGAGGACAGTTTAAGACATTTCCTGTGTGTAAACTCCACCCTTCTCAGTGAGCAGTTTTACAACCACCCTCAAACCTTTCAGAATAACAGCCTTTTGTCATGGGTGGGCCTATGGGTACACTCCTCGCCACACCTTCTCGTATGTTCTCCTTGGTTTTGTATTCCTTCTGAGACTAGAGGAGTGGGCTGACTGGACATCAGTGATAGGTTTTCTGATAGAGGATCACCCAGGAGCGTTTTCTCCTTGGCCTATGACACGATGAAGTGGGGGGCCTGCGTCATTTGAAGAAGAGACGCGTTCTGAATTCTCACAACCTAAAACTGCGGCACTCCTAACACAGACCCAGAAGATAACGCACACACCCCCATTCTTCTGGTCACCACTTGAAAGTTCCCCCAACAGCGCTGGCCCCCTCAAGTTTTCCAAAAAACCAAATTCCACCTTCAAAGAGCTCAAGAGGAATGAACCAAAGACACAGAACCATTCCCTGGAGAGAATGGAGCTTCCTCTTAGCTAACTGCCCCAGGAATGCAGCACAGCCTAGCAAATGTTTAAAATCACGTCCTGTTCTGCCTCTTGTTTTCCAGAAAAGTGTCATTACTGTCAACTATTTCACAAGACAAATAAACCTATGAATGAAATACATCCTCCCCCCTCCTCCCAACGAAAACATTCTAGGACTGAGCTGCTTCCTTCCTTCCTCCTCCTCCTCCTCACAGGAACCACATTTGTGGCACTAAGAAGAGTTAAAATAAGAAACATATACGGTCTGCAAAGGCTACTTTTTCACAGCATTAGAGCCATTCCTGGCCCATTACTGGTTCCAGGGGCTTCCAAACGGAAGGAGTTCTGTTTTCAGTTATGAATTCTTTTTCATGTATAAGCTCTGAGACACCACTGGCCAGGCCCACTGGCTGGGCAGGGACAGCCAAGTGCTGCAGGGGCCACCCCGGCCGCAGGCTGCAGGCCCATCACCCCACACACCGATGCACACAGGACCCTGCTCGCCATAAAAATACGTGCGGTAAAATATTGGATTCATTCAATTATTTGAGACTAATATAGACTCCAAGAAACCTGAAATTGATCCAACTAATCCAACCCATAACATCGGAACGACAGTAACTGGTTTTCATTATAAATTACATAGCCCACTAAATTGATGGGAAGGCTCTCCCCCAACACAATACATCAAAAGAGTTAAAATTAAGCTTTGTAATCAAAACTGTAATTTACCCAAGACTTAGGAACAAAAAGACCACTCCCTCCTCCCCATTGCTATTGTTCTACAGGACTGGGTGTCGAGCAGTGCACTTTACACCTTTAGGCTTCCCAGAGGTAAGAGGCTGGGGGCTGGGAGACAGAGGTGACCCGGAATCAAATACTTGCATACTAATAGGTCTATCAGCATTGATCTACTGCGATACAAAGACAGCTCAAAGGGCAGAAAATGTGTGCAGTGGGCAGCGGATACCTGACAAGAGAGCCAAAAGGACACCGGGGAGGGGGGGCACCAAACGGTGGCTTTTCTAGAGTAGAGAGTAAGAAACTGTCTCCTTTAAGCAGTCAATGGGGTGCTCGCAGCCAACCAGAGGCTTTGGGGCCGGGCCGTGCGGCCGCCCGTCTTCATTAGGGTCACGTACCATATGGCACAAATAAAGCCTCAGAACTCCCGTAGGCACGTCCTCAGGCAGGCCCAGCCTTTGGGAGGGGGCTTACCTTGTAGCTGCTTGAATCTCCCTTCCAGCTGGTTGTAGTTGTAAGGCACCTGCCCCGTGTAACCCGGCGACAGCGGCGCGGAAATGCTAGACGTCCTCTGCAATTCCATTATGCCCGGCGTAACGCCCAGGCAGGCTGCACTGTGGAGATCCCGCTCCGGCCCCCTCCAAGCCCCATCCAACAAACAGCAGCTTCCGCACGGCTTGGCTCTCGGCCCCTGCGAAAAGGGCTGGACCTCAGGGAAGCCCCATTCCGGTCTGAAAGTCCAGCAGGGTGATCTGATAGGGAGCTGGCTGCAGGAGAGTCCACCTTAGCCGGGCCAGGAGTTACCAAACACGCATCTAATTCCTGGTTGCTTTCCTTCCTTTTGTGGCCCTTGGCTAGAAGACTGAAATAAATAGCCAAGGAGGGGCGGAGGGACGGAGGGAGGGAGGCGCAAGTCCGACTTAGAAATTTTTAAAAATATGGCCAATCCTAAGCATGCCCCCGTCGCCGAGCCGGGGCGCTGGCGGGAGCAGCGCGCACACCTCCTCCCGGCTGCCCGCCGTGGCCGTCGGTTTGTAATTTAATCAGGAGCCACTCGCGGTGCGCCGGGCGGTGATGTCACCTGATTAGCATAACAGCATTGTAGAGGAAACACAGGCTGTACCACAGGAGGGGCGCAGGGGAGGCCGCCGGCGCGCGGACCCCACTCCCCGGCCGCCCCGCGCGGCCCACGGCGCCCCCGCCGTCCCGAGCCGCCGACCCAGGGCCGGGCCCAGGACGCGCCCGCCGCAGTGGTACCTTCCCGAACAAAGCTGCTGGAATTACAATCTTTTGTTGAGAGCCTCACGTAACGGAAAAGTCTCCGATTACTATCACATGAAAAGGAGGCGGGCGGGAGGGTACAGAGCCCCGCAAGTCCCCGGCCGGCCGGCTCATCCACTACTCAGGGTCGGCGGAAATAAGGCGGCCACGCGGGCCGCGCACCTGGGCGCACACGGCGTCCCCACTGCGCGGGCGCCAACCACGCCGCGGCGGCGGCGGCGGCGGCCGGCCGCGTGAAACTAGAACAAAGTCACGCTGGGCACCGCACAGGCCCGCAGAGAGGGGAGGCATAAGTTAGGGCTCTCAATAGAATCTCCTTAACAGACTTCTGCTGCCATCGTGGGATGTTGAGCTGGACGTTTTCTGGGATAACCCTGGCCCTATAATTGTAATTTGATGCAAGGAAAGTTTATGGGAGCACCCATTTGCAAGGCATTGTGGGAGATGTGGGAGGAAGGTACACAGATAAACACCTTAGGA